>NW_025963868.1:14455000-15725000 GCF_023055435.1 Haliotis rufescens | reverse complement strand
GTCTACGACCTGTATCACTTCTGGCTTTCCTCCAACAATACGCTGACAGGCCGTTATATAACTGAAATATTGTTCGAAGCTGCGTTAAATGCACATCATTCACCCATAGGAGTTAAAGACACGTACTATTTTTATGAAATGAAAAAAATCCTTACATTTCACATTTATCGTCATGACTGCACGTACAGGTGTCATCCCCTTCTGGCCATTGTCAGCATAGCAGTACAGTTCCCCTCTGTCAGACTTGGACACGTTCAGTGCAGTAAACGTCGCTCCAGTGGTGAGCAGCCCGTTGTGGAGCCATGTGAATGTTGTCACCGACGGGTTGGCGTCGTCAACTACACACAACACGTGAACGTCTCCTCCAACAGCAACCTCAACAGTGTCTGGCTCCAAGTGGATTCTAGGAGGATCTGAGGACATATAGAACCTGTGTTCTAAGAGTGTGATCATGAGTTGAACGCCATGTTTTGAACAGTTACATCACGACATGTCAGGTTGATGTGGGAGTATGGCCAGAAGTGGTGATAGATGTAAGACGTTTACCACTTTGGCGAAACGCTCGAGCACGAGTATGGTGCTGACAAAACGAGAAACACAGCGCTACTCAGCGATAATAAGCGGTGCTATTTCCTGTTTGATTGGATTAAGGTAAGGATATGTATCATTCCACTAGGGATCGGGTGGGGGAGTCGCATTGATATTTAGTTGCATTTTTCCCAAGGGGTCAGAGGTCGTATACAATGCATCTCGACATTATTACTGACTTACATACAATGCATCTCGACATTATTACTGACTTACATACAATGCATCTCGACATTACTACAGACTTACACACAATGCATCTCGACATTACTACTGACTTACATACCATGCATCTCGACATGACTACTGACTTACACACAATGCATCTCGACATTACTACTGACTTACACACAATGCATCTCGACATTAGTACTGACTTACACACAATGCATCTTGACATTAGTACTGACTTACACACAATGCATCTTGACATTACTACTGACTTACACACAATGCATCTCGACATTACTCCTGACTTACACACAATGCATCTCGACATTACTCCCGACTTACACACAATGCATCTTGACATTACTACTAACTTACATACAACGCATCTTGACATTACTACTGACTTACATACAATGCATCTCAACATTACTACTGACTTACATACAATGCATCTCAACATTACTACTGACTTACATACAATGCATCTCGACATTACTACTGACTTACATACAACGCATCTTGACATTACTACTGACTTACATACAACGCATCTTGACATTACTACTGACTTACATACAATGCATCTCAACATTACTACTGACTTACATACAATGCATCTCGACATTACTACTGACTTACACACAATGCATCTCGACATTACTACTAACTTACATACAACGCATCTTGACATTACTACTGACTTACACACAATGCATCTCGACATTACAGTTAAAAATCAACATTTTATGAGCAAGTATAACTTACATAAGACGTTGATATAAGTGGAAGCACGCTTATTCTTAAAGCTGCAGGTTAAATTTCCAGAATCAGATTTCGAGGTGATGGTTTTCCGAAAGACTTGGCCACTATAGTATTGCGTGTTGTAAATCCATATAAAGGGTGACACAGGAGGGGTAGTTGTACTGCTGTCCACCACACATTTAACACTGATATCTTGACCACGGGGCACATTGAGGAGGTTCCCTGTTGGCTCTAGGTGAATCTGGTTACACTCTGAAAAGTAAACAGAATGTTTCAAAGCAAACTGTACTAAAACAATGTTTTCACTCTTTCACAAGTGATATCACGCTTTAGCTGGACATCAATTTGTCACTGATGTGTCAAATTTGGAAATGTCCTCCACATGCCTATCATGAACCTTGTAAAGTTTTACTGAGGTCTGAAGTGACTAAGTGAGTGAGTTTGGCTTGACGCCGCTTTTGGCAATTTTGCAGCAATATCACGGCGGGGGACATTAGAAATGAGTTTCGCTAATTGTTCCCATGTGTGGAATCGAACCCGGGTCTTCGGCGTAACTATCGATAGCTTTAATCACTAGGCTACACCACTGCCCCCTGGATTGTTTTGATCCTGAACTGTGTAACCCTGGTCAAATAACTTTTGAGCGTTGTATTTATGACGCTTTTTGAAATCTTCGTAGAGAAAGCATGCTCGATTGCACATCAAAAGTTGTGAAATGTAGACACTAAAGGCTGAAGCTGCTGGAATGTTGCTCGACATAAAAAGAAAGTTTTCTTTTGGAAAGTTCAAGTCATACCTCTTGTCATAAATCTTGTGGATATGTTTTGTCCCCCTCTTTATGCATACATCTAAATATGACACAAGATAAGGTTGTTTCGGTGGTCTCCTTTATTTCTAGGTCAGAAGGGTAAAGCTGTGGAAGGGAACTGGCTATTTGACCATTATCAACCGATAGCAAATAATCCATGTACCTGAAGCTAACGTGGGTGCAATAGTATAATAATATTTGACATGGCATAAACGTTTTCCCCATTATGCTGCCATGTTATGAATCGATTCATTCGATGTGCAGTTTAAGGCATGTATCAATATACGTTTTATGAGTATTGATTGTATTCACATGTATATTGTTTTAGCTTTAACGACAGCTCCTTGAATCTACTATTTCGTGATTTAGATATTGGTTGAAAGGGCTTCAATGGAGCCAACCTAAGCTGACCCGTCCCCCTTGTGGCGTATTTTTGCCTATCGTAATTAAAAGAAAACAACATGTCAGAGTCTAATGCCCTGTTGAATAGCCTTACAAAATGAACGTTTGACGATTCAAACTGTCACATTGTATGTGTGAAGTGTGCCTTGTGAATGCTTTGAAATCGTGAACGACTACTTACTTCACATCTTCTTTTCTTGTAAACCTGATTTTTGTGAGATTGCACATAACGCGGATATCTCACCCATGGAACACTTGATCCCGACAGCTGAGGTGGATGAGCAGCTGGTGTCATTCCAAGGATAGTGTAGACACTCGTTCAGTGACGGCTCTGTACCCAGACACTGGACTCTGTCCAGAACCATCGGCCGCGGTGAGGTGACGTTCACGGGTATCACACTCGAGTGTTTGCTGGATAGATAACATTGAAGAATCTGTCAGTGTAACTTCATCTGCACTCATATTATCTGGACACATTCCTCAAACATATCACACATGTAGGTGAGAGTGATGCAAATACCATAGCAACAATGTGGACGAGGGACTAGGATCCACGCTGTGATGCCCAGTCAAGGTATGGATGGTGTACGGAGTGCCAACTGTCAGACTGAGACACTGACACATCGGGTACCCATTAGCTGTGAACTTGATATACATTATAACATGTGAGGTATCAGACGGAAGCTTAACATGGTATCGTTGAAGTACATGAATATAACCTGCTAGGACTGCCAACTGACACGAGCCAAGTGCTTTAACAGACTCGGGAACGTCAGGGTTGTTGGATTAGAGCTACGTTCATGTAAAATATACTGAACAGCATTGAAAACGCACCACCATGAAAATGGATGTAATTTTATCCGGGCTTAAGTCATATGAAAATATATAAGTGAATGAGTAATATGGAATCATGGAAAACGTGTTTTGTTTCACGGGAAGCATGCAGAATAGGGCTATAAAAGATAGGCTTTTAAAAGCCACATCACTTTTTGCTGCAGACGTAAAGGGTACTGACACAAGAAATGCCAAGATTAACAGCAGAGGAACGTGAACATGCCTTGGGCATGCTTCAAGTTGGTACGTCAGGTAGAGTCGTTGCACAACGGTTTCAATGCCATCATTCAACAGTCCTCAGGCTACTGAGCAAATACCAGCAGACAAGAACCACCAGAGATCGACCCCGTCCGGGTCAACGTTGATCAGTGCTGACACCGTACGTCGACGTCTCCGCTCAGCAGGACTACGTGCTCGACGTCCATATGTTGGACCTACACTCACTGATCGACACCGTAATGAACGTCTGCGTTGGGCCAAAAGGCATCGTCATTGGAGATTGCGGCAGTGGCATGGTGTGCTGTTCTCAAATGAGTCCCGTTATCATTTACGGAATGCTGACGGTCGACTGCGAGTGTGGCGTCGACGTGGAGAACGTTACCACAATGACTGCGTTGTACAGTCAGATCAATGGGGGGGGGGGGGGGGGGGGGGGGGGGAGTGTCATGGTGTGGGGCGGCATCAGTAATAACCATCGAACAGAGCTCCATGTTTGTCGTGGAAGAGTTAATGCCCTTTACTACAGGAATAACATATTGGCAAATCACGTCACCCCATTCTTTCATCAGCACAAGGATATGCACACTTTCCAACAAGATAATGCAAGAGCGCACACAGCACGTGTTTCAACACGGTACCTAGCGAACAATAATGTGCCTCTGCTTCCATGGCCAGCCCTGTCACCCGATCTATCGCCAATTGAACATCTATGGGATTACCTGGGTCAACGCCTCTCACGTCGTCCGCAAGTACAGAACCTGAGACAACTTGAAGATACACTACGTCAAGAGTGGAATGCCCCAGATGACTATTCGCAGACTTATTCGATCAATGAGAAGACGTTGCATGGCCTGTGTTGCTGTCAATGGCGGACATACCTCGTATTGACTTTCCATTTTAACCCTATGTGTCTTCCTTACACTGATGACGTAATTGTAATTACTGTGTGGTATTCCTGTTTCCTTTGTCGTCTTTCTTAATAATCCGTCTGTTCTAATCAAAATCGGTCATTGCTCAAGTGTTTTTTGTAATATTTCAAGATTTATTGCTAGTGCGTTTTCAATGCTGTTCAGTATATATACCTGTAAATGTGTAGTGATCATTTTCTAAATTAATTCAACTGGATGAGTTGCGACACATATTAAATATAATCTTGGGTACAATTAACATCACAAAGTCGTCATGAGAGTAAACAGAGCATATTCGGACGGGAACATTCGAAGGCTTAGATTCGAAGTGGAATGGCTAACAAACATGTGCTAAGAATAAAGTAAGATCAGGCTGATTGACTTAGCACAAGTGGATCGTCTGAAATGTTGCTACTCATCTGCTTACGCGAGGTATCCCAGCATCCTACATACAACAGTAGCTTCCTTGACATTGAAGCCAGAGTTACAGACTCGCCCCCACTGTTGCTTGTAATACAGCTCCAGGGTCCCTTGTGCCGGCTGCTTAGTGGTGGAGACTAGTCGAGCAGCTGTGAAACCTGATTTCAACATGCAACAACATTTATCAGCAAGAATTCCAGAATATATGCCGGCCGAGATGACATGGAGACAACTGAAGTATTGATGTCTCAAAGAAGTGAGATTGACATAGAGGGTCACGATGACATGGCCGTAATAAGCGTAGCCGCGTTGGTCAGGCACATCGATCACTGGTTTGTCTGATCCAAATTGTTTACAGGCGCCGTGACATAGCTGGAATAATGATGTTTAACAACATTCACTCACTGATGTTCAGAGGGACATGGAATTATGATCGGATAATTATTCTTAACATTAGTGCTGGATTAAAACGAACAAATAATTATCTATAAATAGCAAAATGTTCTTTAAGACTAATGCGCCTGCCTTCTGCAAAAGAAAAACATTCCACGGCAACAGCTTCATCGTTTCCACAATCAGTCCTTCCCCACGCTCCATGCTTGCAGTCCTGCAGATGGGTATTCTTCATGCTACATTTGACGTCGTCTAACCACATGGTCATTGGACTCAGGGGGGCCATTTCGTTCTTCACTCTTCCACCTCTGTAGATAAAACAATAGATGTTGTCGTCTCGACATATGTATATCTTAAAGGCAGTGTACAGATGTATTCTAGTGTGAGTTAATAAGTATACAAATGGGCTTAAAGGGGATAGTCTCAATATAATTCTTAATATTGTGAAGTCAGGGTCCGCCCAAACACGTTGTTATCCAATCAAAGAACATATCGGAAATCCAAATTTAAAATGATTTAAGGAGAAATTATGTTCTGTGAACACTTGTTAACAGTATACATGTAGTTCTTATCCTGACCGTACCATATTCAACCGAATTGTGTGGGTTCTCCCAAAATGTAGCTTTGGCCAATGCTGTCATTTCACAACTTTTGATGCAAAATTGAACATGTTCTTCCGACGATGATTTCAAAAACCTCATACAACTCTTGCTCAAAAGTTGTTTGATCAGCGTTACTGTATCCAAGGCTTTCAAGGGGTTTTATGGTGGACGTTTGGAGGGATTTCCAAATTTGACGCATCAGTGACAAAAATGCTGTCTCGTGCAAGTGCCTATTTTGACTTGTCCCCACGATTTTTCAGGTGAACATTTGAGTTGGATTCGCATGTGTTTGTGACGGGTGCCACTGGTATGGCAGGATACGTACATTATTTCGCTAACACCTTGCATTATTACTGTTTGATAGTGATTCATAAACACATGCTTCTGATAGGATCGAAATCGCGCAATCCACTTTATGATTATGGAAATGGTTTTGTCGCTTTTCTTTATAAACTACCGGGCAAAAGAAAGTTTTCACTTTAAAAATAGTTGTATAAAAAGCAAAAAAGCTGGTACAGGTTTGAACCCCCGCAGAAAACATTCGCCCAAATGCAACATGACCACAACCACAACGCAGGTTTTCGAACGCAGCTTTCCAAATCATGCATTGTTGAAAACATGCAAAACGGGATTTTGAGACATTGGTCCAAATGCACGTGCGTGATTGTGGCATGAATACCGACGTTGGACAGAGCAGACATTCAGTAAGCAAAAAAACCACCAAGAATATGCCGAGACTTACACAAGCGCAACAAGACAGAGCGATCGGTATGGCCAATATGGGGGCTACTCAACGTCAGATAGCCAGAACCCTCAACTGCTCCCAGACCACCATCAGCAAGTTGATAATCCGCTACCAACAGACATGACAGACTCAAGACCGGCCAAGATCGGGAAGACTGAGAGTGACAACACCGGCCGAAGATCGCTACATCCGGCAGATTCTCCTCCGAAACAGATGTGTGACGGCGACGTCAACAGCGGCAACAGCACTAGGGCATGCACTCAGCAGACGAACAGTCCTTTGACGACTTCGTACGGCTGGTATACGAGCCTACCGACCCTTCCGTGGAATGGCCTTGACCCGTCTACACCGTCAACGCAGACTGCTATGGGCACGAACTGTACGTCGGTGGCAGCGACCTCACTGGGCGAGAGTGCTCTTTACAGATGAAAGTCGGTTCTGTCTGTTCAGGAACGATGGCAGAGTTCGAGTTTTTCGACGAAGGGGAGAGCCACTGGCGCCAAACTGCATTAGAGAAGTTCACCCGTTTGTAGGTGGAGGGGTCATGGTATTGGGTGGCATTTGTTGCCAGATTACAACACGGCTGGTTATCATCCGAGGAAACCTGAATGCTCAGCGATACAGGGATGAAGTGTTGAGACCTGTTGTGTTGCCCTTTATTCAACATCAGCCAAGAGGATTAATTTTGCAACAAGACAACGCAAGGCCTCACACCGCCCGATTTGTGCAAGACCACCTGAACAACGTTAACGTCAACGTATTGCCCTGGCCACCTTGTTCTCCAGACATTAACCCCATTGAACATCTCTGGGATCATCTTGATCGTTAGCTGAGACAACATGTACCGCCTCCAGCCAACCGACAGGAACTTGAACAGACTCTATTGAACTTATATATGGAACAGGATCCCTGTTGACGTTATCAGCCGACCGACGACGTCAATGAGGAGGCGTGTGTTTGCGTGCATGGATGCCCAGGGTGGTCACACACACTATTGATGACGTGTTACCTGACTACTGTGTCATTAATGGACTCTTCATGCACTTTTTCAATAAACTCTGATTTGTGTAATTTTTCATTTGGACCCCTTGACTCTTTCTTTGTGTATTGCGGAGAATGCAATATCGGCATTACAATGCATTTTCATTCTAATTCATGGAAAACGATTTCTGTTTATAAATTAATCATCATAAATCTCACATATGCCTTTGTTTTTGGTGTTTGGTCAAGTGAAGTCGGTAGAAACTTTCTTTTGCCCGGTAGTTAGTTCTCTTCATTGTCGTTACTAAAACTACGACTTGAATGCCCGCACCACTCGTGCACTTTAGATGAATACAACTTCGAAATCCTTGAATTGTTAACACAATGACACATATCAGATGGAGTGTTAATACTAGAAAATATATTATTTTTCATTTGCAAGTTTCTTTTATCCAAATAATATCCTTATCGGTGCATAGACGAGAGGCCGGTAACGATCCGGACGAGAATAGGTCTTCAGCAACCAATGCTTGACGAAAGAGGCGACTCACGGGATCGGATGGTCGTGCATATCATCCTATCCCAAATGCATGGGTCGATGCTCATAATGTCAATTACTGGTTTGTCTGACCGCCGTCAAATAGCTGGAATATTACTGAGTGTGGCGTTAAACAGACAAACAAACAAACACATCACAGACGAGTGTTAATCTCCTACTCACTGATAACCAAGCGCCCGGCACACAACAGAAGCCTCGACTTGACCAAATCCGTCATCACACACAGTTCCCCAGCTGCCCGAGTGATGCACCTGCAGCAAGCCGCTGCTGTAACCCGGAGTCAACTTCATGCTGATGCTACCTGTATCATTCAGGAGGAACTTTCACGAAATGTGGTTATGATTGATGACGAGAGGTTAGAGAACGAGCCGACAGAAAAATGACAATATGATCATAACCTTTAACAATATTTGTATCACACTACATTTGTTCTGAATCACCATACCGCTCAAAGTGCAAGTGCACGTCCCCGAATTCGTGGATATAACCAACGTAGTAACCATGTACGATTTTCGTACGTTAAACTTACGTTTCGTACAACACAAAAACCTGACATGCTGTGATATAACAGAAGTGCTTTTTGAAGCAGCGTTAACCAGTCTCACACACACGTGTATGTCTTCATGTTCTAGTGGTATGACTGCAAAAAACACAAACCCATCCTCCGATTTCTACCACATGACGATTAACACGTGAACAGCCGAGTTAGAAATTATCTCCAGCAACCCATGCTTGTCCTAAGATACGACTTAAGGGATCGGGTGGTCAGGCTCGCTGACTTGGTTGATGTATGTCATCTTATCCTCATTGCGGACATCGACGATCAAGATGTAAACCACTGGATTGTCTGGTCAAGACTCGATTATTTACAGATTGGCGTCGTAGAGCTGGAGTTTTACGTTAACAACAAGCAAACAGACCATGACGATTATGGTTGATTATTACACACCCATACAATCATGTATGGAAGACTTACGTTCATCACATATGATGCCAACGTCTTCATCGTGACTGCAGTCGTGAGCACCCCACGGTCTGTGTGTGCAGCTACTCAGCATCACTTCAGAACCATTGCATCTGACATCATCAAGCCAGATCTTCCCAGTTCCATAACCAAACGTTGGAATTGCTTTGGGCTTAAATCCACTATGACTGGTCAAGAGAAGTTAGGCAACAAATAGATATATATTATGTATAAAAAGGTGAGATTCACTAGTGTATAGTAGCACATATATAAAGAAAGTAACAAAACATCACACGTCACGAATTGCTCTATATGTGTCAGAGAGAGAAAGAGAGAGAGACAGAGAGAGAGAGAGACACACACACACACAGAGAGACACACAGAGAGAGAGAGAGAGAGAGAGAGACACAGAGAGACACAGAGAGAGAGAGAGACAGAGAGAGACACACACAGAGAGACACACAGAGAGAGAGAGAGACAGAGACAGAGAGAGACACAGAGAGAGAGAGAGAGAGAGAGAGAGAGAGAGAGAGAGAGAGAGAGTAATTGAACACCTCCGAGTCTCATTAGGCCAAAACTAATTAACGGACATGACGTTGTAACGTATATTTACTGATGTCATGTCACCAGTGTAAGGTGCGAACTTACTATCGTCCCAGCTGTCGGCACACAATAATAGCTTCTGCATTGTCAAAGTCATCGTCGCAAACTGTCCCCCACTGCCCGTCGTAGTATACCTCCAGCCGACCCACACCGTTGTCCAGTGGGGACACAAGCCGCACCAGCTGACCATCCCCTGCAGGTATACGGACAGTGTCATGGAAACAGTATCGACATATCACCCACCATTGTTACAAATTGTAACAAGAGTTTGCCACTAACGTGGCTATATCCCCCGCCCATGTTGCAGAATTAATGACATAATTAAATCTAAACAAACCCTAACCTTTTTTAACCGAGGTGGAACTTGTCATGGAAATTGTAAAAAAAAGAAGAGTTTGGAACCTAAGTCCATCTTGTTGCCATGGAAACGTAAAAATTTAAAATTTTTAAAATTTCTAAATAGCAATAGGCTTCAGTTCAGCATGTACCTGACAGACCTGCAAAGTTTGATGAAAAAATATTGAACGGTTGATGAGTTATGCTCCGGAAACGAACCCTACCCTCACAGAACCTAAGTCCATCTTCTTGCCATGGAAACGTAAAAAATATAAATTTCTAATACTTCTAAATAGCAAAAGGCATCAGTTCAGCATGTACCTGACAGACCTGCAAAGTTTGATGAAAACATATTGAACGGTTTATGAGTTATGCTCCGGAAACGAAACGTGACGAACGGACGGAGCCCGTTTCTATATCCCCCGCCAACTTTGTTGGGCGGGGGATATCAAGGTTCGTGGCGTGTTTCACCGAACAATAATTGACAATGCTGTTATAGGGGCGGAACCCTTCCGTAATCTGAACTGAACGTTTATTTACACTCAGGCCGCTCAGTTGTACAAACATATTTCATAATACATATACATATAAATATAAAAGAGCTACAAAACATCACTGCCGAGCCTGCATGCATGCATATACAGATTCACTTGGGTAACAAAGTATGTACAATTCTGAGAGGAGAGAGGAGAGAGTTACTAAATAGGTTTAAACAAAGACATGACGATTTTACCAAATTTGGACAATTTTCTCAATGTCCCTAAAGATGGACAAATACACAAATACTAGTAATGGAATTCATCACCTATGTCAGATAGTTTCCAAAGTGGACATTTTATTTCGGTTAAAGGTATTTTTTTTCTCCCAGTTTCAATAGGTCGATTATGGTTACAAGTTCGATACTTAAGTAACACAGGCCAAACATTTTCCTGTTGGATGTTGAAGTAATATTTAAAATTTAGACAATCATTGTTTTAGGATGCTATACATTGGGCCTTTAGAAGACTTATCTCTTGCACTTTTATCCAACACTGTAGGTTAATGTCATTTAACTTTTCAGGGACTAAATGTTTTAGAAAAGTAGGACTTTTTTAAATTTCGTGAAAAACTGATTTCATTTAAAGTTTAAAAAAAAAAATGAATAAAGATTCACTATCTGGTAGGTTTTCATCGCCAGACCGTCTTTGTTTAAGAAGTTTCTAAAATGAACGAGGATAATTTCTTTCAACATTATATAATTTGTTTTATTTTTTTAATGCATATTTGTTAAATTTAATGAATGCAGGTTTTTAAATTTTTAGTTGCCTTAACCAGTTGTTTTTTTATTTTGGAAGCATGGCTACTTTTGAATATCTCTTGGCTTCAAAGCATTTTCCAATGTTTACCAAACCATATTTTAGAGCGCTTGTGTAATGTTGATTTTCTCTTACACTTTTTAACAAATCCGAACACTTTACCAGCATTATGAAGAGGCACATCACTTATTTTGTCATTTACGTTTGTTATAACATCAATCGGGTTACAATAATCAGCACAAAGTAACTCATATTCAATGGATTGTATAATCTCTGTCAATAAAGTCGCCATATTCCGCAGCAAGCGTCCTGTCGTTCTCTGGGCTGTTTCTGTTTGTGGTACAGTAATAGGTGAGGTCTGAGAACAATGGTACAAAATCAAGGACCTCGAAATCTACTGTTGTTGGGAAATATTAGCACCCGCTACAGGATTAGTCAACCAAGCTTTCTTCGTGACATGTAATTTTGCCAACTCGGCCATTGAAAATGTATATAATAGTTTCTTTTAACATTAATCAACCAGCAAATAACCATGTGATGTTGGATTCCCCCAGTCCTGATTTGACCTTATATCAGCATATTGTAGTAACAATGCTAATATTTTAGTTTTTAACATCATTCATATAATCAACCAAATGGCTAGGGAGTATATCTTCGTTGATAGAGCTTGAGTTTGTTGTTATAAAATCGGACAAAGTACGCGTACGTGTCCTTGAATTGAAGTCACCAATGATAAAAACACTATTGTTGCCATTTCCTCGTAACATTACGAGATTTCATTATGTAGTTTTGGAAATGTTTCGTCAGAGTAATATGGTGAACCCTCTGTTGAAATACATGAAATACCAATAGAGACATCTCCATCACAAGATACGTTTAACATTTCATGGGAAGCGAGAAACCATATTGCATATTCTGAAGATTCAAATATTCTATGAAAGCACTTCACTTATTCATGTGTGATAGATACCGCCTGATGTCCTAACGAACACAACAAAACTGATATTACTGGAATATTGCTAAAAGCGGCGTAAAACATACTCACTCACTCTTCCCCACGACTACTCATCCCATTGTCCACGCCCCCATGTCACTTTCTAAAACCCATAACAAACCTAGCGCCGTGCAATGAACGAAATCACATCTTACAGCAACCCTTGGTTGTTCTATCTCTTCAATAACTTGTTGTGTTGCAGTAGATAACACATTCACAATGCCGTTTTCCCCTCTTTAAAGTCCGTCTTAATGTGAAAGTCATTATTTTAACCGATGTGTCAAACTAAACAAATAACAAACAGATATACATACCATTTACACAGGCCAGGAGAACCAAACAGAAGCATGCCCTCTGTGCCATGATGACTCCACACCTAAAACAGCAACAGCGAAGACGCTTGTCATCATTTAAGTACCATTTCCATCTATTCTGTATTATATAGTATGCCCAAGCGGAATTGACATGTCTTAAACCTAATTTGTGACAACAATAATAAATGTACGCATTATGTTTTTATTGATATATTTACTGATTGATTTCTTATTAATTTTAATTTTAGATATTCTAAAACTTTTATTGACACCACTTAATTGATCCACTTCTTCGATTTTGTATCGCACTAAATTGGAGTTTCGATTCGTGATAAAACTATCGATCACTTGATATTCCTACTGAATCAAAACATTGCTACCAAGAATGTACACTTATGTTACAAATACATGTGTACAGTTCGATATCACAGCTTACTCTGTGTCCGTGATTACAGAATAAACTGAGTGATATATTCGAATTTTCTTGTCAAATATCATGTTTATCTCATCTTGCGACCTGTTCTATTTACCATCTATTTCGCCATCTTGGAAGCTAGTCATACCATGTGTAACCTACAATAACAAGTAACCGTTCACATAAATGTGACAAAAATGGTAAGTAAGGCTTTATGCGACATCCGACTGGCAGTACTCTATAAACGATAGTCAATATTTTGGAGCTTCAGAAAAATAAAAGCGACAAAACATGTTCTATAATATGCTCTGTTTCGCAGTTGGGATCGCGTGGGGGATACATTTGATATTGAGTATTCAGCCATAGGGTATAAACACCATCCCCAAGAAATGTAAAATGACGGGGTTTAAAAAAGCACCGAGGAGCACAAGAAACCATACCTCATGTGTTTGATATTCAATATGAAATTATCTTTAGTTAGCAACATGATTATCCCCCCAAAAAACTGTACTGGCACTTTGTCAGCACTCAATAGTTCTACACGGTTAGAATTTTTAAAATGTAATGTATTAAAGGCTTTTAAAATTTTAATTTTGCACTATATATTCAGATGGGCATGACAGACATCTTATGTATGAAAATCAATAAATTATCATTTTGTTCGGGACAAATTTACAACATTTCAAACATGGTAAGGGTTAAGTGGTTGCAAATTCATTTCTTACGTATACCCCGGTCTATATTAAACCAATTTATTTTTACACAAAATTACCTAGCCACAGATTACTATTTACAAACTGTTGCACGAATGAATAAAAATAGATATAATGTAATTTAACAACAGTTCTTTCAATTTGCAATTACAGGAAAAAAACCTCGCTATGCTTTCTTTTGCCCCTCTCACTCTACGCCCATTGAAAATAAATCCCTTTGGACCCAACAAGTACTCCCTTATCTTTGAGAGGACCAGAGTACCGCTGTTACAAAAGCATACCGAGTTTTTATCCGTAAGACAAGCGTTAAATTGCATGAGAGAAAAAGTATAGACTAAGAAAGTAAGAAAGTAAAGGAGACTGCGAATGAATGAACGAATGAAATAAAGGGAGATGAGACTCGGACATGTTCAATTTTACTCCATTTATTTACTTTTTGCTCATTCATTCATTATCAAACAGAATAACAACACATACATTATCAAACATTACAACAACACATACATTATCAAACTGTACACCAGAACATACATTATCATCCTTGGTGTGCAAGGGAAAGCTTGGTATATCATACGTCAGTCGTATCACGAATCTACAGCATGTGTCAGATATGCCGGCGAGACAAGTAGAACGTTCACAATCGGAAAAGGTGTAGGAGAAGGACGTGTCTTATCTGCCTAGATGTTCCTTGTGTCTATTAACGAGCTTATAATCCGCCTATAATGCAAGCAAAAACTGTGTCCTAGTGTTTAAAGGTGTAAACAAAATCAACAAACAATGTTCTTTTAGACTAGGTAACCATATACTGGAAATGAAATCCAACACAAAAATGCAGGTTCCATTATCAATACTCATTTAGAATCCGAAAAGACCAGGGGAGCTTGCGCCAAGGCGAGACAGAATTTGAATTCCCTGAGAGATATTGGACTAAGAGCAAGTTGTCTGAACCCAGTCTGCTGTATGAACATATGCCGTAGAGTAATAATTCCATGTGACTTCTATGCGTGTGAACTGTTGTCAAATATGTCCAAGACAAAACACAATGGAATTGAAAAACTCCAGGGCTACTTTGCACGTAATATACAATTTTTTTATGCAAGATCTCCGACCGTTGCAACTATTCAGACGCTGGGGTTGTGGACTATGACAGCTGTGATTGACAAAATAAAGCTGATGCTCCTTGGGAGGATGTGTAGAAGCAACCACAGATATGCCCCGAAAAAAGTGTTCTATTTCAAGTGTGCTCAATATATAACAGGCAGTGACAAAAGTAAGTATGTAACACATGCTCTACTCAATGTGGCAAAGAATTTTGAATTATGGACCACAATATATAGTTCACTTTATGAAAACTAACCAGTTTCCATCCACGGATGTGTGGAACAAAACCATACAGACGAAAATAACAGAACTTGAAACTGCTTATTGGCACACGAGTCACCCTAAATTAAGCTTGTACCTCATAGACTGTGGAATGTGTGCATTTTGTACAATATACCAACCAGACATATGTATGCACTTGTGAAGCTGGGAACACTACCAATAACACCTGGACAGTGTTTAATGTGTGATGATGAGTGCGATGACATAATAAAGCACCAACTGCTATGTTGTACAGCTTTAGCTGATGCAAGGAACACCCTCTATGATCATCTATTTGACACTTTAAACCTCGAACAATACATGTGTATTGAGGACTGTGAAGATGACGAAGTAAAACTTGTGTCATTACTAGGTGGTTTAAACCCTATTGTAGAGGTTATGAGCCTTGACAGCTGGGCTGAATTCATATCTTCTGTATCACGAGATATAAACTCCTGGAACCTGCTATCAATGGTCTATTTCAGTATATGGTCGATAGTATATCTCATACCAGGACCAAAACATGTAAATATTTAGTATTGCCAATTTCTCTGCATAATGTTCTTGTAAATATGCTGTGTTAACATGATTCCAAATGTATATCACTCTCCGAAATTAATGGAAGAAATAGAGATAATTCATTCATTCATTCATTCATTCATTCATTCATTCATTCATTCATTCATTCATTCATTCATTCATTCATTCTTCATTCATTCATTCATTCATTCATTCATTCTTCATTCATTATCATTATTCATTATTAGCTAACAGAAGAACAACACATATATTATCAAACAGAAGAACAACACATACATCACCAAACAATGGAGCAACACATACATCAACAAACAGTACACTAACATATACATTATCGAACATTTATTGAAAACATTTGAACTGGTTACAGGTAGCTGATAATATGTCGTCTGTTCCTATATGAATCCAGAAATGTGTACGCGAAACAAATTTTTACTGCACTGGATTCCATCGTCGGTGCCTGTGCATACAACATGCAGTACAAAGACACATGTGCTGCATCTCGTTACATACTAAGTATACGGTTTCAATTCAGTGTATCTCTAAGTTTACATATACTTTCAAATATATCACATTCTATGAAAATATATATCTTAAAACGGTTGTAAACAATGCAAATAAATGTGTTTTACCTTCCACGGTCGTTACTAGTTAGAAACCCTGTGTATCACACCGGTGTGAACTTGGGACAGTTGGGACAGATATCAAGAGTAAATGTCGATTACTGGGACTATAAACTATCGATTATTAGGACTATAAAATATCGCGGATCTGAGCTTATAACTAATCTTCTCAAAGGTTAATCAATTTCAATTATTTGTATTGGATTTTATACACAGCACATGTACTAGACTGTCACGTTTATGCAGCTCAATATTGGAGCAGTTAAATGCAGATTCCCATAAGTCGGCATATGTGCAAACCGCACACCATACAATACCTTCAAAGATATAAGCGAAGTGTGCGTGTCTGTGTGTGTAAGTGTGTGTGTATCTGTGTATATGTGTGTGTCTGTGTGTATGTCTCTGCGTGTAGGCGTCAGATCTGATGAGTAATGATATCTCACAATTTCGATTGTTCCTTCACGGGTTCGAATCCAAGATTCGTCCTGTTTATGTTTCTTAGTTTGCAAGCACCAATCCGTGCTCACAATGTGCTCACTAAATTCTCTCACAACTGCCTGGTGGTTTCTGTACATTTTAGCTAATTGCTCCATTTTAAATCTGTTCAGTACCAACAAGAATCTTATCTACATGATAAAGTTGTCCAGAAAGGGACACTTTAATAAACAATTTTTCTCTCACGAAAGTGGTCAAACTTCTAAGATCCGCATTACTCCTTCGACGACATCAAACCGACACGCAGTGATATACACAACTGAAATATTATTTTAAGCAGCTTCAAACTCAACCCAATAACCCTCTATTGATCTTTCACATTGGAGCATGCGGACACTTGGTCTCAGTATAAGCGCCACTTCAGAGAAGATTGTTATCCTTTCAATTGTGTTTAGTTGTTGCAGTACTTCACGGGATGCAAGTCAATCGATGGAGACTACGTGGTCGAGGAGTTCATATTGCCTGGTGTGATGCTCGGGGTTATTGTTATCTAATAATGATTCACTCACTTGAAATCATTTGATTGTGGAACGTTAACAATCCTTAGGACAGCTTGGGGTATTATTGACGAATCCCTTGAAATAGGTGAAATTACTACTTTCTAATATACAGTCACAAAGGTAATACCCAAAGCATATCAAAAATGTATTTAGAGCTTGGGGAAACGTTCTGCGCACACTTCGGCTTGTATGCACTTGGACTCCCAGTCTTGAATAAATTTATTTTTGAAAACCAAAAGTTTGTGCTAAATAGTGTGTGCACAGGACATGGCATGACCAGCCGATTGATAGAATCGGGCCCATTCTACCGCCCGTCTGCGCAAAGTTAGGGTCGAAGTGGTGTGTTGGACTAAGGAGCACTATTGCCGGCTCCGTCGCCCTCAACCACCAGAATCCCTTCCTCTGCCGACACAGGGTCGCAGCCCACGGCAAACAGGCAGCCAACTTTGGTCGCCTTTTACGACCAGCAATGGGGTGCTGAGGACACATTCTTGTTTTTATTACCCACGTGGTGAAGATACAGGTGGTAAGATACTAAATCCGTACGTCACACGTGTGTCGTACAAGGTTGACCTTGTTTTATTCGTTTTGATTGGATAACCGTGACCTCTGTCACACCGGGACTATTTTTTTCATTTATAAAAAATCGCGAGACATCATTCATTTTGCAACTACAAGACAGAACTGAAGAAATTAATAATGAGAACGAGAGATATTTACAAACACTTTATTAAACAAAACAAAATAGTCACACGCATCAAATTCGGTTTGCATTCTATATAAGTTATGCATAGAGCTTCTACAGACGTTATATCCATTTTAAGACTACGGATCATATAGATCGAGGGTCCTCCATGAGCGTGACGCACCCGACCACTTTCGCAACTTTCAATTTGATTTAACGTAAAGATAAGCGTGGTGAAATGAAGTCTGTTTAACTATCCGGACAGATATCTAGACTCACTTGGGATGATCCGGTTGTGCCATCAGTGTCCCCTTCGAAGCGTATTTTTGTGGCGCTGTTTCGGGAGGTGTTGTTCATGAATGAACGTACACGACTGCACGACCAGATACAAATCTTTCGAAAAATCCGTGGAAGTGTGCCTAACTTCTGATTTTGTGGCCCCAAACATCCCAAATGTGAACAATAACATTCCCTTTCTCTAGCGGTAAAAAGCTGTGAGTAGACCACGGTTGTCTTTTCTTATTCCGGTGGTGACCTTGCCCTTCGATCGTTCGAAGCTGTCACTGACATGCAAGCAGACTTGATTGTTGATTTTCACGTCTTCAGTATAGGGTGGTTCAGTTAACATGAATGTCTTTGGCGAACACTCTGATTTCCCTCTTCCAAAATAGTACGAACATGATATAAATTCAGCTGATAGATCAAGGAAACCGAATCATTTTGATTGCACAGACGGGACACTGGCAATGCGAGTGACCGACTGTTGGTTCGTTATTCAAAGGGCGGCGCTTATGTGACTTTTCAAATTTTAGGTGTCCTTCGTGCTAACAACATGGCGCTTGAATTACCATAAGTTAAAGAATTTCTCCCAAAAAGATCTTGAGCGTCGGTGCTGTTTTCTTTGCAAACACAACTGCAGGCGCATGTTGTTAATGCGTATGCATAGAAATGTCAACAATGCCCATATTTGGGCATATATCAATATTCATACGCAACCAGATTTTGCAACCGGTTTCAGTTTGGTCTGTCAACAAACGAAAGTTTTTTATGTATTTACACTTAAATACATATTTAACGTGGGAAATAAATAAAATACCACACTCATTTCGCTTTCGCTCGGTCAGATACCATAGAAAGTCCACGAGTTTCGTAAAAATGGTATCTAACGAGAATGAGTGTAGTATTCTCTATATCTTCCCCGGGTCCGCACGGGGAGAAACGTCATAGAACCAGATGACGTCACTATTGAACGTGACGTCACCTATCCCTATCCTATGTGGTCACCTAACAACGGGCGTGATAAAGCAATATGAGGGCATTATCAAGTTACAGTGGCCCGCTCCTTTTTGATAACACACGGGCGGTTCTAATGATAATGATTCTATCCATTTTAGCTATAATATCGTATGAAACATACTTTGTTGGCCATACGTTCACGAATTTTGCGAGGCATGTTTCTTATCAGACATCCAGTGTGGCTTGATTAAGTCTGTCCGACTCATTTTGAAACGCTGCACTTTGACGTTGACGTACGCGATGAGGTCCTACACACAACCTGTAGGTGAAAGGCCAGGACTCATTGCTGGCCATAGAAGCGTAACGATGTGGTGCTGCTTGTCACCTTGTCACTGGGTCGTTACTTTGCTCGTGTCACAGTCTTGTGACCTCTCCGCTCCCCGACTTTATTTCCGATTTCGCTCGGCAAAGTCCGGCGCTCGTTGTTGCACGGTGTCATCACATTCTGTGTTAGGGAATTAGTGGCCCGACTATTATATTCTCTTGTGATCTCTAATGGCACACTCCTACCATGTCCTGACTTCATGTATGTTATCACTTAAATATTCACTACATTATTCTTATATTGAAAACGTTTTGTAACTATGATTTTCAAACATTAGGAGAATATATGTGTACACTCAGATGTATTTCTCATGTATTTATGATCATGTTGGCCTCCTCAATAACTGTACATAGTTTGTTGTAAATCTATAATGATACCATGGGATAGCTTGTGTTCAGAGCTTTATTGTGATACTTACATCTTCAATATGGATATAGTAGTTAGTTTGCTAGTCGTGTTCTCGTCATGTTTTGAAACACATGTTGGCTTAGCGCCCAAGTCTGTTATATTCCCCGGCGACCCAGGAGAGATCGCCTTCTCATAGGTCCGCGCTCAGTGTATTTAAACTTCTGTCTGATCTTGTGTCTCTACGCCCAGGCTTCGTCATCGTTTACTACGATTGAGTCGCTACTGGGTGGTCACGTTCGAAACTCAGGTTTCGTTACAGGGCTCTGTTGATCTAAGTTCTGACTTACTCTGGTTGCATTGAGCTAACGTAATTGCTAGTGTTTCCAATACTCACCTTTTCCAGTAATCCGTGGAAGTCCAACTTTCCCGTGATTGTCTAGCTTTTGGGGAATTTAAGTATTTCCTTGCTCAGTCAACGTGACTGAATCTTCAGTCTATTAGACTAGTTTCATAATCAGACGTTAACGTCTATTTTTATAGTCCAAGTGACCTATGTAAGGGATAGGCGCTCGGTGTTTATTTCTCGTTGTTTAACCCAGCTGAGATTATTCACTCATTAGAGAGTTGAGTTAATTGGTGAGGTGAGGTGCAATGGGGTTTAACGTCGCGTCCAAGATTATAGCGACGTGCATGTACGTGTGTGTGTATGTGTTGCTACTTGTACTTGTCCGGACTGATGCCGATTTATAGTGCCAGCTCACTGAGATACCATGCCGCAGTTTAATATGAATACCCCACTCAGACACAGTATACTGACTCTGAGCCGACCAGTCCTTGTTTTAGCCCCTTAATGCCGAGCGCCAGACAGGGTAACAACAAGTATGATCTTTGAACGTATTTTAGTATCACGCGGCCGGAGATCGAACCCCGGACTTTCCGCTCTCCGGGCGGACGCTCTACCACTTGACTACGGAGGCGATCTGAGTTAGTTGACTCAGGGCTATATCCCTTTAGTTAGACGTCCCATTATTTAGATGTACGAATTTTGTTAGACATTTTTATTTCGGCAAAGAGGGAATATACCTACAGGTGTAATGGATCAGTACTAAATAGATTAAAGTACTGAGTAGGTATAGGGTGTTAGTTGGTCGCAGCCGACTTAATTTGCTTTATGCGCATCTGGTCGGTATCTTGTCAAAGTGTTGTTTTAGCTACACTCATTTTATTGCTGTAATACAGTTTGCTTAGCTAAGCCGCTTGTGTATTTTCTCTGATTTAATTAATCAGTGATCTTTGTGATGGCAGATTGGGTTTATTTTATTCTTTTATTGTTATCTACTAGTACAATTAGCTGTTAACTTATGGGAACTTATTACTACTTTATAACTTATTCTTTTTTAATGACACTCCTGATGATTGGAGCTGATCACTGCTGAAGGTAATGGGTCTCAATCTGAGCCCTTTGCGCATGAGCATTGTGGTCTTGGAATACAAAACGTCGACCATGACGTAATGTAATTGGCACCACAAGTGGAACAAGGATATTTCACTGTAGTACTGACCAGTGACCCTTATATAGTGGACAGCATGTACTTGCGTTCGGCCAGTCACAGTGATGGGGTGCACCATTACTAACCAACCCCCCCCCCCCCCCCCCCCCATATGATCATGCCGTTGAACGTTGACCTACACCACACGTTCATTTCAACGTTTCCACACCCGATTTCGTCAGTGCATTAACCTTAGCCTAGCGACGAGTGTCCCAGTGTTGTTATACTGTGCAGTGACGGCTAGTCCTGGAACAATACGTGGACGTTGTGCCTGCACATTCCATCTGTGGAGACGATTTCTGATCTCTCACCCACACCCCCAGATGCTCTGTGTAGACGATTTCGTATCTTATTCGCAGTTTGAGAACGATTCCTCAAAGTCATAGTTCTGATGAAACGATCGTAGGCTGACGTGGTCACTCTCGGAAGTCCTGAACGACATCGGCAATCAACGTTATACGTCTGTCTAGCCCACATTCTGCGTTTGTGCCACAACACTGTGCCAAGTGCAACCTGCAACATCCCAACTGCATTTGAACATTCGTCACCTTGCAAGCGTCACGTGATTGCTTACACTGTCTTTCTGAATAGTTTGGTTTGTAATTATAATGACATGATAATAAAAATACATGCAGCACATGTGCAGAAAAGCGATCGAAGAAATTATGGTTAAACAGAAGAAACATTCGAAGCAGGTGCCTTGGGGCAGTACGTGGTGCATGTACGTTAGAATGGCGTGGTTGTACGTTTACTTGCACCTATCATGTGCCCAGTTTCATATCATAACAATGAGGGAAATTGAAGAACAAATACGCCATAAGACGAACATTCTCTCCTTGCTTTGAAGATTATCGGTTACACAAAACAAAATGCCAAACGCCTGGTTCGTGATAAAGAGGGAAAAACCTCACTTACTTAATTTTGCTGATAAACCTTTTTGGCACAGTCAAACGTGTTTTCAGTCACTCTGCGTGTACACCCTTACATTCCATTGCTGTTTTACTTCTTGACGTTTTTGTCACGTATCTAGCTCAAGGCTAACGTGGGCATCCCGCATGTCTCCTACCAAAGATACGTGCAATCAGATCTTGAACCTACTTAAGTGCTTAACAACTATTTAATTGTTTTGGTGTTATCTAGACGTGACTATAGTTATCAGATATTCAAAGACCCACATTGACATTAAAAGTAATTTCGATCGCATGCATGCCCAAGCTTTTATCTGTGCTTGGGAGTATTTTTACAAGTTGAATGTTCTGAAAAGCCACTACAACGTCACTGAGGGCAATTATCGTTGAGATACTAACCTAAACTGCAGATGTTTTTGTGGTTGCGGCCCACGATACTATATCACCCTGCTACAGATGTTTTAACGGTTGCGTGGAGTACAGGATGCATAACTGGTCCAATGGGAAAGCTTCCTTTGGACTCCGAATCCAACACAGTTCTCCCAATATCTCACATTATTTGAAACCTCCCAGAAAGTAAATGAGTGATGAAATTATTCTCACCCGAGGACACTGTGGGCTCAATGTTTGTTTATTGTTTAACGCCACCCGCAGCAATATTCCATCCATATGACGGCGGCCTGTAAATAATCGAGCCTGGATCAGGCAATCCAGTGATTGATATTGTGAGCAACGATCCAGGCCATCAGGGTACGATGACACGCTATAAACCAAGTCACAGAGCCTGACCTAATTTATTTGGTCGCCTCCTACAATCATCATAGGTTGCTGGGGACCAATTATTATGCAGAATGTCCACCGCGTGTGGGCTTAATGCTTACATATAAAGTATGGATGAGAATTCATTTGTCAAGAGAGCACATTGTGAAAAGGACGTTACCTACACTGTTTAGTATTAGCTCATTGAATGTCCTGCTGGGGAAAGTGCAGGTTGAAACCTTAATGGTGCAATACCATGAACACAGTCAGCCGCTTCACTCGCAGAGATTCTTGGTGGAAACAGTCCTCCTCCTTAATAGATGAGATTCTTGGTGGAAACAGTCCTCCTCCTTAATAGAAGAGATTCTTGGTGGAAACAGTCCTCCTTAATAGATGAGATTCTTGGTGGAAACAGTCCTCCTCCTTAATAGATGAGACGCTTGGTGGAAACAGTCCTCCTCCTTAATAGATGAGATTCTTGGTGGAAACAGTCCTCCTCCTTAATAGATGAGATTCTTGGTTGAAACAGTCCTCCTCCTTAATAGATGAGATTCTTGGTGGAAACAGTCCTCCTCCTTAATAGATGAGATTCTTGGTGGAAACAGTCCTCCTCCTTAATATATCAGATTCTTGGTTGAAATATGATGAGTGTCTCTTGCGTAACAAATTCAACATATTGCTGTTGCGTTTACTTGATTAAAAAACCCATAAACTCCAAACTTTTTTTGTATGGATCGTCTCCCATACTTTCGTCCTTGTATAAATAATGAGTTGTCTTCGTTCTTTTCACATTTGCATTTTATGGCTACTTTTTTTTCTCTTTCGTGTTTATTCATGTTTCTATTCTTGAGTACATATCTTACCAGTTATATGATGTAGGTTACATCCTTTTGTGACCCAGATCGCCCTATTATCTAAAACTACTTCTTCACATTTCAGCGCTCTGAGACAACCCCAAACCTTCTTACAAATTGACGGGAATATGTATTGCAGATTTGAACAGATAGTTTAGAATCACATGCTATTTCAAGCATTGGTTAACTGTTCACAGGACTTTGCTTCAGCATATTTAGACTTTAAGGAATAATAATATGGCTAAAGACATTAATCAAGGTAAAGTGCACAGAAGAATGCAGCTTATATCGCTGCAATGACATAGGAATACCGTAAGAAATTATGTCATGGTATACAACATACTTGTGATAGAGTATGAAGGAAGGCATATTTGAACAACATGTATTGTCCGTAACGTATCTATTTCTGTTTACAATGTATCTCTTAGAAGATTGAAGTATCCCCGGCTCAGAATGGGCCATGTCCCTGTACAAGCCATGGCGTTGAAGAACATACGAGAAGGAATGAGTTGAAAGCATTGTGAGTTGTACCAAATGAAATAGCATAATAAAACATGTATGTATATATAAAGGCCACATTAGGATATTTTGTAATTGTAAAATAAACTATAGTTGTACCGATGTTATCCTCTTTATTATATTCTTATGTATTTCAGGTATTGCTGGGTGCGCCAGCCAGGCTTCTTGTTGTGCGGAAACCAATACACACTACGTGAACCATGTCTGTCAGTTCTGCCTTGACTGCTGGGGTCGAGGGAACCCACGGCAAAAGAAACCACCTAATCATGCAAGTAAAGATCAATCCTCATCAGACAGCAAGCGTCGAGGTACTAACGTTTTCAGACACTTGTGTTACTGACAATACAATAGGAACAAATTGAGCTGAGTTTCACTTAGTTTCATTTTATCACTGAATTATCATATAATTAGGAGGTTTTACGAAAAGATAAAGCCAAAGGATACAAACGGTATCCGTTGGGTCATTTCCGAATAAATATGCCAATAAGAAAGGTCAGGAACTCTCTACTCTCAGTGTTTACAAACAAACATGGTACCGCCCTTGTTGGCGATCAAGCGGGAATTGACCATCGAGGATCTGGACAAATCACTGGGATTATAGCTCATAGTTCAATTAACAAGTCATTCTTAGTTCAGATCGATGGAAATTATTAGGTCAAACTGAAGGACATCATGAAATGTGAGCAAAGATCTGTGAGATATTGGAAGATTGTTCATTGTGGAGTGTCATTGAAGATGAAAAACATTACTTTTAAATGTCCATTATGTGAAGAATTACGAATTCCTGACATAATTACATTAGGTAATAAAGCTTTAACCTGTTATACGAACTCCCCGTTAAACCCCCCCCCCCCCCCCCCCCCCCCCCCCCCCAACGTGCCAAAGTACAAAGGTGCTGGCATTTGCACCGACACGTCAGTGGAAATAAAACAGTTGTCATATAAAAGGTGCGGGCTGGGCGAAGCCTTTCGGGGTGGGGCCCGGACCGCTGCCTCGACCGCCTCGTGGACCAATTTAGCTTGCGGGTTATCCTTCGGGGTTCCCGCATCGTCTGGCATATATATGTTGTCATGCGTTAATTTTTACAAATTCGGTCACACACATTTCAACCAAAGGTCAAACGCACTGAGGATAGTCTGTGACCTGAATATTCTGATAAGACTTTATGGGCGAGATATTCCTCGGTATTTGGCAAGTCTGTAAGCATGCTGGTGCTAGCGTACATCTCGGCGTTGAGCACTGTCCTGGCGATATATCCCTTCAGGAACACGTCCTTGTCCTGGGAGGAACGTGTTGAGGATCTGGTCAGCCGCTTGACCATCCAGGAAATACAAGACCAACTCGCTAATGGCCAAGGCCCCAGTCCTGCGATTCCAAGACTTGGGATTGGACAGTACGTGTTCTGGAGCGACTGTGGTAGAGGGGCCAACAATCAGAACGCGACGGCCTTTCCGCAGTTCATCGGACTTGGGGCTTCCTTTGAGTAAGTCTCAGAATATCTGCTGTTTTCTTTACGTATGGCTACACATGAATAACTCTATTGAGCAAAGGGGACTTACAGTAGATGTAGCACAGACACTAGAAGGGATGGCTATGCGGAGGACGTAAATTAAGGGATGCCCTGTCAATTTATGTAGTCATGCATTTCAGTTATAGATCCGCGTGCCTTAAAGTAGTAGGAAAGACTGAAGTGATGTAGGTCATGGACAATTACCACTTTGCTTAAACCCACAAGCATGGTATTGGGGGTGAAAAAGCAATTGTCATTGTCAGGGCGATTCTTGGAATTGAAACCACGACCATAGGATCGTGGCATTTCCTAAGAGATGCAACTCTGCAAAGCAATATTAGGGCGGAGGACAAAGAAATGAACGTTGTACATTGCACCCATGTAGGGCATAGAAACCGGACCTTCAGCTTTAACCAATAGGTAACTCTACCGCCCATTCTCAAAATAACCTTCAGTCATACACCTCACAACAATGTAGGTATACTGCCTGCTTGGCGTCCTGGAGATGCCTGTCTCATGTCTTGTTTCAACAGCAAACTGTTGGTCTACGAGATAGCAGCAGCGGCTGGAGCTGAACAGAGGGCTTGGTACAACTACTTCGTGAAGCACAAGTATCCCCTTGATATCCATATGGGAGCGACATGTCTTGACCCCAACGTTGACATGTTCCGAGACCCCCGCTGGGGCAGAGGCCAGGTGAGGGCCTACTCGTCAGTCGAATGAACATCTTATATTCACGAACATTGCCACTCTTTACATGTCAGACCGCCACACAAAAGTATATTCATTATCTGTTGATGAGGAAAGGACGAAGTGATGACTGTGTTATCGGTTTCATGTCTTTAAGAGATATTGATGGGAAGGTAGACACAAATAATTAAAAAATATTTCTCTTTTCCTAAGAAATGTTGACGATTGGTTGCAGATGTATTATATGACAAATGTCAAGTAAACTGTCGGTGGGGGCTCCATAAACACCTGTATTTTTGTGCATGTATAAAGAAACATTTCAATTAATATTAAAATTTAGCAAGTAAGCCGGAATTGTATATTGTTCTATTATGAGTTTGTGTTTTGTTTCCAACATATCCTCCATATCATAATTCCTCTATTAAAAAATACACACAGGAAACATTTGGAGAAGACCCTTTTCACATTGGCGAACTCACTGACCAACATATACATGGTCTCCACGGTTACCACCCACGGTACCTCCGGGTCAGTTCCACCTGTAACCATCTTGCCCTGTCCGCTGGACCGGACAGTTGGCCAATCAGTAGGATGGACTTTGATGCAAAGGTACATGCGATATCGTCCTATAAAATTTGAATAATTTTTAACAAACGTGAACAATGGGTTTACTGAAATGGAAAATGGGTTAACGGAATTAGTTTGGCATACTGTAGGTAAGATAAGAACCTAGAGGTTTTGAAAATCTGACAGGTGTTACTTTCTGTAGACTAAACACTGTTTCAGAAAAGAGAATTACTCTAATTTTATACCACGTTTAGTAACATTGAGCCATCTCACGGTGGGGAACACAAGGATTGACTTCACGTATTGTGTCAATGCTGGGAATCGAACCTGAATCTCCGCCGTGATGAGCCAACGCTTTAACCACTGGGCTAGCCCACCGTCATGGAGGCATCATCTCAGAATGTGCGCAGATGCATAGAATTATTTTTAGTGAATATGTATTTGGTCACTTTTTTAAGACAGTTGGTACTACGAGTGTAGACTAGTGGTCAAATCGTTCGCTAAAAGCTCACACACTATGGATCTTAAACGATTTAATCTACATGCACGGTGCTTCAATAAAAATCGCGTTATGTTGATCACTATACATATTAATGTGGTGATATACTCTACTATCACCCATTAGCTTTGAATATGTTAATCATCTTGTATTTTGATAGAAAATTTAGCTGCATGTTATCATGAATGCGTTGTGAGTTGATTTTGTTGTTAGTCGTCTAAGGCGTCGTAAATCGCTGTGCAGAGCTGTGTCCCTTGGGCGTGCCAGAAAACTTTGATCGTCGGTTTTAGTCCCAGATCACCATGATTATGTTTCTAGGTTTGTCAGCAACACACCCACATCATTCACCTAAGTGATAATTTAATACATGACTCACTCCACATGAAGCCGACACGCTGACAAACTGAAATTCTGCAACGATAAATCCGTCACTTTCTCCACTGCCTCCTCCAGGTGTCCGAGTACGACATGAGGACCTACTTTCTCCCGCCATTCAGACGGTGTGTAGAGTCGGGAACATACGCCTTTGTCTGTGCCTACAACAGGTAACGTATCATAGCCACTAACTGAAAAGCAATTGTAATTGCATAAAAGTGCGTATACATTCAGTGGAGAATTTGACTCACGGTTGCACACAGGTCGCGAATAAATACAGATTTTTTGGCAATTCTACCCGCCATAATTCGAAGCAAAATCTTCAAAGAGATAATCACACTTGCATGAAGGGCATCCGCATTGAAAATCTTTGGACCTAACGACGTCACATCAAAGCTTTTTTCACGCCATTGAAGGCTGGATGGCATCATATTTCATGGATTTTCCGTGTTTAAGGGCGACTATGCAAATATCTTGGATTTGATTATAAGTTAATGGAATTGTCGCTAATATCTCTGATATTTCTGCCTTCAGTTTCCTGATGTTATATGTTGTAAATCACATTTCAATGTATGAAGGCTATTCTGTGTGTACGTGTATTCAGGTAACAAGTTTGATAGTTCTCTAGTTTAAAAAAAATCACCTGTGCGTTTCTTTTAGGGAAAGTATAGGTGCATAATTATTATTATTATAGAACATGTACACAGGTGCATACATAGTTTCGACGCGTTATATAACCCAACAGCATCAACGGCATACCAGCTTGTGCGGACAGGGCCTTACTCACAGACATACTTCGTGGAGAGTGGAACTTCAAAGGATACATCGCCTCCGACGCCGGCGAGCTGACCTCCATCATTACAGACCGGCACTACCTCAACAACAGCGTTGATACAGCGGCGGCCTGTCTGAATGCTGGCTGCAACCTTGAACTTCAGTCTGGGGACTGGAAGATTTACAACTCTATTAGTAAGTAGCGGTGCAGAAATGTACTACTAATTGTTTTTAATGGTAATAATCAATTAGAAATTGTAACAAAGAAGCAAATATCACTGTCTACTTCGTGTATTGTTCACTTATAAACTGCCATGAAAAGAAAGTAAACAACCATGTTTGATGGTGGCTAAAAATGAAACAAGCAATAAATAGGTATTCGATGCTGCTGTAATGTACAGAGTGAAGCAGGTATTGTCATGATCAGTTTGAATCGGTTCACAGATACCAACAACACAGCTTATAATTTTGGGTTAATAAAAAAGAAAGATTTAAGAAAAATAAGTCAGCCTCAAGTGAGGCAAAGCCATAATCTTTGTCAGAGAGACATGAATATGAGAGACAGTGTGCCTGTAACCCTTTTTTATTAATATTCATTTCAAATCTTCCATTTCAAGAGGCCATAACAGTTGTTGGCTGTGATGGGAAATGACCATTAAGCATCATATACTCTTACTTGGAATAGAAATACAACATAAACATATATATAAATAAAAAAAGTTTATTCCAATAACCTAAACTGATAACCAAAAGAAATGTTCCTATCAACATTGTTTGTTCCTAAAGCCAGAACAGGAAGGAACTTATATGGCCAAAAGACCTGAATTAACAACCCCATTACAAGTTACGTCTTCAGAAGGTTGTTAGGGGATACAATGCCAGAAAGCCTTGGTCAACCTAAGGAATGAGCATGTCATGGACATTTTTAAAGGGTGGGATCTGTTTGACTCTATTTTTGAAGGATCGACATTGATGCCATCCTTGCTGAAGATATGCCCGAAGTAGGTGCCTTGTTTTGTCGACAATTTACATTTGCTTGGTTTTAGAGTGAGTCCTGCTTCTTTGATCTTTTGGAATACTGCCTAGAGGTGAATCAAATGTTCCAAAAACGTTTTCGAAAGTATAATGATGTCATCTCCATATATTAGTAGGTAACGCCAATTCATTTCTTTTTTGTCTCCGAAATGGTTTGCAGAAATGCAATTGCAGCATTTTCGAGGCCGACGGGGAGGCAATTCCATTCAAAAACACCATCGGGTGTAATGAAGGCCGTCTGGAACATTCTTTCCTAATGGGTGCGTTTTGCCTATAAAAAAGCTGTCTGATAGGTTAAGTGTCACCTGTTTCTATTTTGTGATGATGTTAGTACATTCCTTCAGTAGACGTGAGTATACATATGTTAAGTTGACTTGGTTTTGCTACATATGGTGTTGTAAGAAATGATTTTTTATTTTTAAAAAATGCTTTATTATGCTGCTATTTTCATTGTTCTGTTTCAAAATCACCTACATCTGTACTGTTATGTTTTAGTGAACAGTGAGAAAATCTTGACATTCTTGTGCCGTAAAAAATACCTGAGCCCTCTTTTCAGAAGAAAAAACCCTGAGACCCTAAAAATGAAGAAAAAACAACATGACTCTACCCCAAAACCCCGCCCCCTACCATCCTCCTCAATATCAAATGGCCCGCCCCTTAGATGTTCTTCCGCGAAGGTTGACTGTCATTGATTCATTGATTGACTGTCATTCATTTCACAGTGAACTTCACTTAGAGAAACACCAGGTTAGTGGTGTGACTATGTATTTCTATGTACAAATACAAATCATCCTTGTGATGGTATGGGACAGAGTTCCCAACACACGCAAATGCTATTAAAGTATTAAAACAGTGTTAAACCTGCTTCTTCTAGTACCTGCTATCGAACAAGGCAAACTAACTGAAGTCTTCGTCAGGGAAAGCGTCAAGCCTCTCTTCTACACCCGCTTCCGGATTGGAGAGTTCGACCCGCCCAGTATGAACCCTTATGCCACGCTGGACAAGGACCAGATTGTTCTCAGCTCTGAACACAGGGAACTGGCACTCTGGGCCGCTATCAACACTTTTGTGCTGTTGAAGAATGAAAACAACACACTACCGCTCCAGAAGAACTTCAAAAAAATAGCTGTTGGTATCAATAATAAACATACGAAAAACTTGTACAGGAATGCATTGGATTATCTTATATAGCATTTAAAACTTACCACGTGCAGATGGTAGGTGTTCTGCATACCTGTGTGTATGGTATGAATGACACGGACGAAGCCTGGTGATGAACATCAACTGTTGAAATGTTCCAGCTGTCAACCGTTGTTGCAGGTGGTTGGGCCGATGTCGAACGACAGTCAGGATCTGTTCGGGGACTACACGGCGTTCCCAGATTCACGCTTTGTAATCACCCCTTACATGGGACTGAAAAGACTAGCCAGCACAGCGTCCCTGGCCTCTGGATGTAATGACACCTGGTGTCAGAGGTATGACCCCCAGTCTGTGACAGCCGCCATACAGGGAGCTGACATTGTCTTTGTCTGTCTCGGACATGGTAAGGCGCGAAACGTCTGAATATAAGATTACAATACCAAATCGTCTTTAGCAGCATACATGTGCTATGAGCGGAATCAACCGTGTTGTTTGCATTTTTGACTTTACGTGGTTTTTATATTTTACTATGATGTGTGCCATCTGATCTACATGAAGGTTGATTATATCATTAAACACAAATATGGGCTCTAACCACCCTCTGCTCTGATGTTTGTAATCAGGTACCTCTGTTGAGTCGGAGGGTAAAGACCGGACCACCATACAGCTGCCGGGCAGCCAGCTGCAGCTGCTGAAGGACGTCGTTGCAAACAGTAGGTACATCAGAAGACGCCGATAAAACATGATGAGATAAAGCATTGACCATGAGGTACAAGGAAGTGAGAGAGTTTTGTGTTTCAGTTTTGTCATAGCATGTTTACCACTTTGTTAAAACCAACGGCCTCGGGTATGGTGCTAACAAACCAAGAATCGTGATCAGGTCGAATATGGGTTTCGAACCAATCATCACAGCATCCTGACACGCCTAAGAAAACGAATTTCGGTGCGTTTGACAACTGGACCATTTGTGCCCAACGTACTTGTAAGAATTGAACATAAGAAATACTGGTTCATGTTTCAGCGGAGAAGCCGGTGGTACTGTTATTGTTTAACGGCGGTCCTGTTGAGATATCCTGGGCCGTCGACAATCCGGGTGTGTCCGCCATCTTGGAATGTTATCTTCCCGGTCAGACTGCCGGAGACGCTGTGTACGCTTCTCTGACTAACAATGGTTCCTTCTCTGCGCCCGCAGGAAGACTGAGTTATACATGGCCAACCAGTGATGAACAGGTACACATACACTAAGAATTATATCAAAGAGTGAAAATGGTTGATATCTTAGTCCTCGTCAGAATGTTCATTACCACGTCATTTTGACTTTCTGAGGAGCTTGGCATGATATTCCACATGGATATTCCGTTGGTGTTGACAATAAGTAGAATCATTTTTCGTTTTAATTTAAGCTGCTACTGAATAGCAATTTATGTTTTTCCGTAACTTTCAAGAATTACTTCCCCTTAGTTTGTCACCTGCGGTCAAACACAGTTGGAAACATGAAGAAACTCGGTAGAAGGTAAACATATGTATGACATGCTATGAGACGCATGAAGCAAACACAAACACAATTTCATGTATCCAAGTGATGGTGTAGCAGGAATAAACTTTTGAAACGAACCACGTTAATTCTTTATGTTCTCTCACGAACAGTTGGTTTTGATCATTAGCATCAGGTAAACCATCTTCCCGAGGCAAGGGGGTTAACTGACTGTAAAAGTCCAGTTTCCACCCCTACCGAACTAGACTGGAATTCCTGGGCTCGATCGTTGCGCCACCAGGGACCATAACAAGTTTTGTCCCTTCTATGTACCTCCTATTGACCAATCAGATTCGACTTCTCATATCACTTGCATTTGCTTTAAACAAAATGGCGTTGCTCAGTCAGGACGATCTGATCGATAATCAAGATCTTGTGAAGTGAATCAAATCATGTGCGCACCTTGAATAAAAACATGAAAAGATTTTAAAAAATATCTCTAGACGCCGAGTTGTCGGTACACATGCTTTGCAAATCCTACAATCGGCCAAAATCTGCACAGCATTTAACGAACCGGATGACGATTTCGTTCCGCGATTTTGATTTGACATAGACTCGTTAGTCCAGCCAAAATATGACTCCATTATTCCAGCCTTTTTCGGCAAGGGTGGAAATTAGACTTTTATAGTCAGTAAACTCCCTTGCCTCGGGAAGATGCAGCTAAACAGACTTTAAATGAAACAATATGCCAATGAGTGCCTTAATTCTGTTCCTGTATCCGAGTAATATCATGAATTATTTGAGTGCTGCTGTAATCTTGTTTTCAGATACCAGGAATGACTAATTTTTCTATGACTGAGAGGACGTACTGGTATTTCACCCAAGAACCACTTTTCCCATTCGGCTACGGGCTTTCCTACACGACATTTAAATATTCGAACTTCAGTTTTGACACTGAGGTCAATGCTGGTGATGATTTGTCGGGGCGGCTGATTGTAACTAACACCGGAAACTACGATGCTGATGAAGTAAGTCTGATCCTAAGTTAAACAGTGATAGTTACATTTAGTGAATAGTTGGACGGGGGTAACATGGCATCTTTTGTTATCATACATTGTATCTATTATTTGTATTTTCTGTTTATGCAGTATTTTGTATACTTATGTGCATGGGTGTGTGCATGTTTAGGTTATATAAATGAACCAACGTTTGCAATAGTAGGTCTATATTTTTACCAAACACCTGCATAGTTTTTATCACTTGTGCTGAAGGTTGACAACCTTGAAATTGTACATGTAAGTGTATGTATACCATATAATCTAATATGTTGGAAATATACCTGGCCTGGCCATGTCTACGACGCTCGCGCCTTTTGGCATGACAAACTTGTCAAATCCTATCCACAAATCCACTTTTGTGACAGGTTGACAGTGCGTGTGTTTTAAAGATTATAGGTAACATTTTGTCAATCAAACGTTTGTGCGCGTTGAATTGAAAGTGCACGTGTGGTTCACGGCAGTGTCTGTATGTGCATGTATCGTAGGCAAACATCGTTCAATGTTTCATCAAGTATACTTCATCTTAATATTTATATCAAGTGTATAAAATGTCTTTTAAGGAAATGTTCAATCATTGAGTTCAGTTATACATTTAGTTTAAGTTAGTTCATGGATGATATCTACAAGATAAATCTTAAGTACCATTGTTTAACTATTTTGTGATTGCTTCATATTTAGAACACGATGTTCACCTGCATGTATTCATAATTCTTTATTTTGTGTTCACGAACATTCAACTCAGATGACATAAAACCTTCAGCGGTTTATCATTGAGCTTATCAGGGCCTATTATGTTGTGTTATGGTCAAATGTAATGTCGTGTTTATTTCAGGTGATTCAGGTGTATATCTCATGGAAGAACATATCAATGACTGTGCCCAAAGTAAAGTTGGTTCAGTTTCTACGTGTAGCTGTACATCACGGTGGGGATATAGGCTTTGGTTTCAGCATTGCTGCTAGGGACATGGCGGTGTGGCAGGATGACCTTGGATGGGTAATCAAACAAGGTATTCATCCTCTTGCTGTTCTCCCTTTACAGGTACACTGTGTTGATGTTGGGAACGTGAATCCCTTATTTGTATTATCAATTGCTGATATTGTACGGACAATTATTCTTGGCTCATATTGTGTGAGAGATTATTCTTTGATCATTTTGTTCGAGATCATATTACTGTTATAACTGTTAATTGTAGAGAAATAATGAACATATTTTAGATTTAATGGATATACAGTAATATGGCTAATCATTATTAAACGTTTTTGCGCTTTTAAATTAAGGTTATGGAAATAAATTATCATTAACAAACATTAGTAGACACTAGATACAGAATCATTCAGTGTAGCATACACTTACTTCGATATCTAAGTAAATGTCCACTGATGAAATGTGTGTTGTGTTCATCAGGTGTGATGAATATCTACGTCGGTGGGCAGCAGCCAAACCAGAAGCGTTCAGTCGGCTCCAACGTAGAACAGGGACAATTTACTATTGTTGGTGAAAAGATTTTAGGAAGATTTTAGTAAACATCGTTAATTAATGAGTCTAATGCCTTTGTAATCAGCACGTTTATCTATAAAAATAAACACAGTTCTGTCCTATCCTTTACCGTTCAGTTTTTACTTTTTATGGAGAGGATTTGCAACATATGCGCATGGAGAGGATTTGCAACATATGCGTATGGAGAGGATTTGCAACATGTACGTATGGAGAGGATTTTCAACATATGCGTATGGAGAGGATTTGCAACATGTACGTATGGAGAGGATTTGCACCATATACGTATGGAGAGGATTTGCAACATGCGCGTTTGGCGAGTATTTGCAACATGTGCGTATGGAGAGGATTTGCAACATGTACGTATGGAGAGGATTTGCAACATATGCGTATGAAGAGGATTTGCAACATATGCGTATGGAGAGGATTTGCAACATGTACGTATGGAGAGGATTTGCAGTATGTACGTATGGAGAGGATTTGGAACATGTGCGTATGGAGAGGATTTGCAACATATGCGTATGGAGAGGATTTGCAACATGTGGGTATGGAGAGGATTTGCAACATGTACGTATGGAGAGGATTTGCAACATATGCGTATGGAGAGGATTTGCAACATGTGGGTATGGAGAGGATTTGCAACATATGCGTATGGAGAGGATTTGCAAAATATGCGTATGGAGAGGATTTGCAACATATGCGTATGGAGAGGATTTGCAACATGTACGTATGGAGAGGATTTGCAACATGTGCGTATGGAGAGGATTTGCAACATATACGTATGGAGAGGATTTGCAACATGCGCGTTTGGCGAGTATTTGCAACATATGCGTATGGAGAGGATTTTCAACATATGCGTATGGAGAGGATTTGCAACATGTACGTATGGAGAGGATTTGCACCATATACGTATGGAGAGGATTTGCAACATGCGCGTTTGGCGAGTATTTGCAACATGTGCGTATGGAGAGGATTTGCAACATGTACGTATGGAGAGGATTTGCAACATATGCGTATGAAGAGGATTTGCAACATATGCGTATGGAGAGGATTTGCAACATGTACGTATGGAGAGGATTTGCAGTATGTACGTATGGAGAGGATTTGGAACATGTGCGTATGGAGAGGATTTGCAACATATGCGTATGGAGAGGATTTGCAACATGTGGGTATGGAGAGGATTTGCAACATGTACGTATGGAGAGGATTTGCAACATATGCGTATGGAGAGGATTTGCAACATGTGGGTATGGAGAGGATTTGCAACATATGCGTATGGAGAGGATTTGCAACATATGCGTATGGAGAGGATTTGCAACATATGCGTATGGAGAGGATTTGCAACATGTACGTATGGAGAGGATTTGCAACATGTGCGTATGGAGAGGATTTGCAACATATACGTATGGAGAGGATTTGCAACATGCGCGTTTGGCGAGTATTTGCAACATATGCGTATGAAGAGGATTTGCAACATATGCGTATGGAGAGGATTTGCAACATGTACGTATGGAGAGGATTTGCAACATGCGCGTTTGGCGAGTATTTGCAATATGTGCGTATGGATAGGATTTGCAACATATACGTATGGAGAGGATTTGCAATATACGCGTATGGAGAGGATTTGCAACATGTGCGTATGGAGGGGATTTGCAACATGTGCGTAGGGAGAGGATTTGCAACATATGCGTATGAAGAGGATTTGCAACATACGCGTATGGAGAGGATTTGCAACATGTGCGTATGGAGAGGATTTGCAACATGTGCGTATAGAGAGGATTTGTAACATGTGCGTATGCAGAGGATTTGCAATATACGCGTATGGAGAGGATTTACAACATGTGCGTATGGAGAGGACTTGTAACATACGCGTTTGGAGAGGATTTGCAACATGTGCGAATGGAGGGGATTTACAACATGAGTAACATATAGAATAGTTTCCTCTGTCCAAGTGACTGAACGCTGTAATTTCCTCACCAATGTCTCAGGACTCTCATTCATCGCTCACTCACTCACTCAAATAATCCGTAGATCTTCTAAGACCAAGAGAGAGTATGTACGTTAACAATCAGTCAAGTGTTACCATAATGTCTTTATTCTTATCAAGATATGCTGCACGTGATTTCCAAACTTTACACGCTAATCGTGCACGAGACTGATGTGTTCATAAGCGTCGATTCACACAATATACCAGTATATTTGTTGGTGCGTCGATTCACACAATATACCAGTATATTTCTTTGGTGCCTCGATTCACACAATATACCAGTATGTTCGTTGGTGCATCGATTCACACAGTATACCAGTATGTTCATTGGTGCCTCGATTTACACAGTATACCAGTATGTTCGTTGGTGCCTCGATTCACACAGTATACCAGTATGTTCGTTGGTGCGTCGATTCACACAATATACCAGTATGTTCGTTCGTGCGTCGATTCACACAATATTCCAGTATGTTCGTTGGTGCCTCGATTCACACAATATACCAGTATGTTCGTTGGTGCCTCGATTCACACAATATACCAGTATGTTCGTTGGTGCGTCGATTCACACAATATACCAGTATGTTCGTTGGTGCCTCGATTCACACAATATACCAGTTTGTTCGTTGGTGCCTCGATTCACACAGTATACCAGTATGTTCGTTGGTGCGTCGAACAAATAAAATGTCTCTTGAATATGAGTCATTCTTCATATATTAACCAACATGCGTGGTATTCGCGTATCTTTGATCGGTGAGTATGTAATGTTGCTGAAACTAAACTTGCCACATAAAGAAACTGTGCACGGAGAAAATATAGATATAAGGGCACACCGTCCATATATGAAATATAGGTTTGAACACAGCAATTATTGGAGACATTCAAACGCTCATGCACGTGCCATGCGATATGACGTCATTGATGGGGGCCTATGGACGTGCAATGTGTTACTGCACGTGCATCCTGTGCAGCTGTACACAGCATGTGCAACTCAAAATTCGCTGTCACTTTGGAAAGCATGATCTGTGGTCATTCAAAAATTCAAAACTTCTCAGGCGCAGACACAAGCATATCACAAGCAAATCATGCCAAGATTGACAGCTGCACAGCGTCATGAAGCCATTGGAATGATCCGAGCGGGAATGAGGCAACAACAGGTGGCAACACTGGTGGCCGTATCCATCCCAACACTGTCAGGAATCGTTTACGTCAGTACGGGATTCGACCACGACGCCCTGCCATACGTCCCATCCAGACACACCGTCATCGAGTCAACCGTCTAAGATGGTGTCGAAATCATGTATGGTGGAGAAATGTTGTCTTTACAGATGAATCGAGGTTCAACATTTCCCACAGTGACGGGCGCCAACGTGTCTACCGGCGTTTGGGAGAACGTTATGCACGCAACTGTATTGTGGAGAGGAATCGTTTTGGAGGTGGCTCTGTGATGATTTGGGGTGGGATAACAGCACGGCACCGAACCCCTTTGGTGGTTGTTCAGGGCAATCTCACCGGTGTTGGCTACAGAGATCAGATTCTGAGGCCTGTGGTCATTCCTTTCCTGCAACGTCATGGCCCGGGATTGACATTTCAACAGGACAACGCTCGTCCTCACACGGCTAGGGTCGCAATGGATTTCCTTCACCATAACAATGTCATGTTACTGCCATGGCCTGCAATTTCTCCAGATCTCTCCCCAATAGAGCATGTGTGGGATGAAATGGATAACGTCCATGCCCATTTGGTGGACTCCATGCGTCTCCGATGCACTGCTGTGATTCACGCACAGGGTGGTCATACCCGTTTTTGACTTTGTGACTTTGTCGTTTTACCCCCTACTCCATTTTGATCTTCTGACGTCATCGTAACAGATGTTGTTCAGGTCCCGTTGACATTTTCTTATGGTCCGATCATTCAGCTGCTACAGCGTCTGCATCATTTTGTTCTTGCTGTGTTGTATTTCAATCCAGAATATATTTTCTCAGTGCACAGTTTCTTTATGTGGCTAGTATAAATGTATATAGCGAAACAATGTACACGTGTTCAAGTTTGTCTGAACCGGGAACCCTCAACTCCCATGTTTGGGATGTCATGCGAGATCAAAGTAATTAGTTACATTCTTAAGTGTAGGCACTAGAATTTATTTTCCACTTCCTTCTTGGACTGTCTATTGTTGTGTGACAGCTACTGGCATGGATTTCCTCGCCGCGAAAGGATGCAATATTGACGCACTCGATCTCATGTATTGGCTTTTGAAATATCGAGATTTTACGTGCGCTTTCGCCAATATGTCTGTTTGAGAAAATACATTTGCAAAAGATATCCCTAAACTAATATTTCATAAACAAGTCAATCGTAAATCTTTAGTCGTGTGGAGGCATATCTAAACAATGGGCAAACAAACGTGATACGAGATTACAACAGGCTTTAAAATATATATACAACGTCAACGCAAAAAATAAACAGAATAAACCCAGTATCCGCCGAAGCAGATTCTATTGCTCAGGCAAAAATAGCGATGCAAATTATATTTCACAAACGTACACTTGCATTATTAAGGAGTTCCTTTCTAGCTCAGAAGCCGAAACAATAACAATTAAGTATGTCAGAATAAATTGCGAAATTATGTCAAATATCAAGCAAAAAACAATGTCTCAGCGCTCATGAATTTCGGATTGAATCAAGTTTCCCGTGACAACGAGACGACATCATGAGCACAACCCACGAAATTTGGGCATGATGACGTGCAATCAGCCATGTCACCAAATCTGAGCACTGGATGAATTTCAATAACTTCGGACATGCAACATAGGCCTCGGGGGACCTACCGGTATTCGAATCGAAATATTCCTTTCTCCCCTAACCCAGAGATCAAACATGTTCACAAGAAGCACAAAGAAGTGCTTAAATGACGTAAATGGTTGACGTAAATAAAGATACACATAGTTCCATATGAGTAATTAACATTCAATAAATGTGACACGTAACTATGGGTGTCTGGACACAAATCAACTGGGGATACAATTGGGATTTGTCAGTTCATTTCGGATTTGTCCCTTTCCCCATCATTTGCATTATGCGTCTGCAGAAACCTGTTCAAAATTCTGCAAATCTCAGACTATGACTCATTGAACATATTGGCTACCTCTCGCTGAGTTCTACCAGTTTGAATCATGCCAATATCCACGAGGCGTTCATTCGTTCATGAAGTGACGCATACCTAATCTGATCACAAAAACAGCATTAAAGTGAGAGTAGAGAGCTTTCGTGTTACTTTTGATCATGAAAATCTACAATGCTAACGGCTCAAAACGACCTAACGACCTTTCACTGAAGTGTCAAAATGAAGAATAACTCCCCTACCTAAGTGATCGGAGACTTGTATCGTCCACGTGCAAGGTTTCGGGTGTGTTGGGGCGTTTGGTTTCGGTTAAAAAAACATTCTGGCCGTCATTTTTGAAAGCCGATCTTTCTCATGACGACCTATCATAACATTTATATTTTAGGATCCCCTACTTTTTTTTACAGTATGTATTAGTCAAACTACAACAAATATGACTGTTAACGAGTCCAGAGGGCCTTGTGACGCACAAAATAGCAGCTACAAGCTACAAGTATACTATATAAAAGGACTGGGATGTAACGAAGCCAACGCACCAAGTTTGTTCGAGGACGATTTCACACTGTCCACTGTAAATATCCCTATAAAATGATATACTCATTTCAAGCCAATACCTTTTGCTACGTTTGGCGCTGGCGTCTTCAAAAGCTAAAAATATCGTGTTGTTTCGATGTCGAGCCAAAATCCATGCTAAGGCTTTGTACCGCTAACTTACGGATTTTATTGTTTATTGGATCGTGTATTGATGCCATCGATTGGACGTGTTTTGGCGCGTGGAATTTGTGTATATGATCAAATAAAACAAAAAATGGAAGAGTCAATACATAACAGTGGATAAGTTTAATGATAACACATTATTTCAATTCACTTTTGTCTTCTTTTGATGCAAGGCGAAAATATCAGTAGACAAGGAGACATGAAGCTACAGATAATTCTATAAAAGTTGTAAACCCTAATACGAGTAAGTGAGTGAGTATGGTTTTACGCCGCTTTTAGCAATATTCCAGCCATATCACGGCGGGGGACACCAGAAATGGGTTTCACATATTGTACCCATGTCGGGAATCGAACCCGGGTCTTCGGCGTGACGAGCGAACGCTTTAACCACTAGGCTACCCGACCGCCCCCCCCACCAAAAGACTTCAGTCCAATTACACTGATAAGCTGCTCGTGTTTTTACTTCTATGAAACAACAGACTTAATATTCTTATTGAAGAGAAGCAATATCTATATGACATCCAAACAACTCTTCAATGGATCGCATCGTCATTCTTTATGGCATTACTTAACTTCAATGGTCACGTAGAAAGAAGCTACGTTTTAAATTGAATTCGCATTTGGCATTTGACTGTTTGTAGACATGGGCTATGGAATAAGCTACTGATCTTGGACATAAATGTTTTAATGTGATATTAAATCTTGTGTATTTAATAATAATGTTTGTTCTGATTTCTTCCCTTGATGTATTTGAGTACGGCAGGGAGAAATATGTCACCTTTATTCGTTTCTTTATTGCTGAATGACTCACAAGATGTTCTATTGAAAAACAAGTGTAAAGACGTAATTATTATAGAAAATGAATCCCCCCAAAATGTATCAAGCTACTTCATATAATTTTTATATGCAAACAACACTGTACTTGATTCTGACATTGCAGAAGATCTGCAGTTTTGCCTCTATGTTTGAAACAAATTTTGTTATAAACCTAGTTAAAACAGAGTTACTAATTTATAATGGCTTTAATTATTTTTATACAATATACAATTATAGAATATGTTAGTACCTTCAGGACGTTAGTTTAGTTTTTGCCAAAAAATAACAAGTTTACGCTTGCCACAGTGAGCTTATGCAAGCTGCTAGAAATTCCATGTTTTAAGTTATTAAGATGAGTAAATATAATCATTTGTTCATCCTAGGTCATTTAACACGTTTAACTCTATTATAAAGCCTATTGTAGTCTATAGCAGTTAAATTCGGACTTCTCTAATCTAATACTCCTTGAAAATGTGCAATCTATATTCCAAAGAAATAGTTTAGTAGTCCAAAACGTATCCCGATAGCAATGCTACTCGGTGTCGTGTTATGTTGCCCCTATTTGTATATGTGCATACCATTATGCTCTTCTTCTGGTCTAAGCTAGTACAAAGTAGCCGTGCCAACTTACACTTATCAGAGGGGTACACCAAGTACGTGATCTAGACAACCAGTTATCGGACTTTCATCTTGTTAAAGCCTCGGTGGCTGATTGGTTTAGATCGCTGACTTTGTGTGCTGGCGATTTGGTGCCTCACTCTGACAGTACTAGAAAAAATACTAGAATTTATGCTTTACAAAGGAAGTGTTATTCCAAATAGAACATTTGTAACATGGGATAAAGGAATATATGTTACAGAGTAATATGTGGTTTTCTAGAACAGGTTTTTGAATATTAATGGATCAGTATCTACAAGAATGAAACGCCCAAGTAGAAACTGCCTCAAATTTACCAACTTATAGCCTCGTGTTTATAATCGTCTCATACACCGAGGAACACAGCCTGAAATGAAATAAAGTACTGTTCTGGTTTGAACAGTATGTCAGTTGTACCGCAGCATGTCAGCTTGTCAGGCTTGCCAGTTAGATGATGTGCAACCCTGACTGTTTATTACAGTGTCATCGCTGGCCGCACACTTCAGATTGAAGTGAAAATGTGAAATTGCACACTCGCCCGTTCGATAGAATAACTTGACCTGTAACTTCTTTGTGCGTAGATGGTCATTCTGACAAATCAAATCATCCTCAAAATGATAGTTTAGTCAAAACGCCAGGGAAGAGTCTCGATTATCTGCAGTAAAAGGCAAAATCGTGGTGACAGTTCTATGAAAGAATCACTCCAAACCATTGAAGACACAAGAAACGTCACAAAGAAACTGAGGGGCAAAAGAAACGCAACCAAATAAATACTGGTCGTCAGTTTTCAACATATTTGATATACAGCACGAAAACAGTTGGGAACACATAGCTGGAATACAATTTACCTTTTCCCCGTGAACATGTGCACGTGCTTCACGTGATTTGTGAGAAAAGTGAAGTCAAGGGCATGACGTTAACGTTTCTACACCGACGTCACAGACTGAGATGGGCCAGGACTGTACAGCAGTGACAGCAGAGAAATTGGCGAAGAGTGCTAACCGGCGACGAGAGAAGGTGCCATCCCTCAAGTCTGATCGGCGGGTTCGAATCTACCGACGACGTGGTGAACGGACGGCACATTTTTGCGTCCAAGAAGTTGGGCCTTATGGAGGTGGTAGTGTCATTGTCTGGGGTGGCATCTGCGGGGACCAGAAGAAGATCATCATCGACGGAAATCTCACTGCACGTCGTAACATTGATGAGGTTTTGCGGCCTGTGGTACTGCCTTTCCTTCAACAACACCCATGGACGCTGTTTCAGCAGGACAACGACACCCCTCACACAGCTCGAGTCAATAGCGGCTTTCTGAACGCCAATAACGTGGCCGCATTACATTGGCCAGCCAGATCACCGGACTTGTCGACCATAGAGCACCTCTGGGACCAACTTGGACGCAGGATTTGGAAACGTCAACAGCCGCCGCCATTGACGAGGGATGCCTTGGCAATTGCCCTGCAGGAAGAATGGCGTAGGATCCCTAATCAGGATGTCGGGAGATGTGTACTCAGTTCGACGTCGCGTTAGGGCCTGCATCGTTGCTGGAGGGGGTCACATCCGATACTGAGCCATGTGTGTAGCACGGGACTTTGAAAGAGATCGACGGGTGTGATCGAATACGGGGCAGTGCGCCCAGCATGATAAACGTGTCTGCAGAACTTTAGGTACAAGGTTTTTGATCTTGTCATTTTCAAATACCGTTTTTGAATAATTGTTTTTTTCATAATAAAACATCTGTTACTAAATATTGCGTCTGTTTTGTTTAAGACCAGAAAATTGTTTGGTGGCGTTTTCTTTTGCCCGTTAATCTGAACGATATTCTCTTAACATATTCCAGGCATATTCCAGGGCATGGCCACTATAAAGGTGCTACTGTTGTAATGTCACCAAGTGTTCTTGGAACTTGGTGTTGATACTCTTTTCATATTAAGCACGCATTACTTCTGAAGGTCATGCCGGACATCCTCAGTACAGACATGGTGTGCAAAGACGTAAACAAAATCAGTTTCCATATTTCAAACTGTGTCACAGGACAATAGGTAGACACCAGCTTGGTGAATCTTCGTCGGCTCTCATTAAGTGCATTGGATGGGGTATAGTTCTGAGGAGCTTCGTGAAATACATTCCAGAGTTAGGGCACTTGGCGTGTCATTTGCAGATCTGCTCGGACTGGTTTCCTTTCCATTGAACAAAAGGTCGGTCACATGACCGCGAAACTGAAGTTTATGAGCAAATGAACGACACATTTTGGCGTACATCATGAGGGAAAAACCATGGGAAATCCCAAGCATGAATAAATCATGTAGACCCTTTAACCTTGAACTTAGCGTTTTAGCATACATTTGTATAAATCAATCAGAGTGCTTCATTGTTTGCCCCCCCGCCCCCCACCCCCCTTCAATGATATCTTCGCTACAACTCATCCTAGAGAACAAAACGAAGGAAAGCACATAAAACATATCGTAGTATCTACTCGACCCCTGTCAGGACTTCAGTGACAGACTACTGCAATCTATGAATTTACCTTAGTATCTGTTGGACACATCTCTTCAATCACCTTTCAATGATCGGCCAACTGATCAGTGAAGATAACACTTGTAATAGCCATTGTTAATGAAACAACTCTCTCCCGTCACGTTTATCGTGTCGGCCATTGTGACACTTGACGTAAACGTTTTATGATGCGCTGTCATTCTGGCTGACCTACTGAGGTATTTGCTCCTGTAGAGCATATTGCGCATACATTCTCTCATGTCACCTATCGTTCTGAGGAACTATTTTATTCCACTATACAGCTGATTGTTGTATGGATGTCAGTGTAAACATGAAGGCACACGCACTAATGATTGCATCGCCGATTCCACATTTAATTTAAACTGGTGCTACATCTACAGCAACTGAAGTTGGTTGTACATGAGGCGCTACAATCTCCAAACTAACATATGCACATACAGGTTTTCCGTTGGCGTTCCCACAAAACACAATCCAGAATCCAAAGCATGTATATATGTTCCACCGACGCGTAGAGGAGTCTGGAACGACAAAATAAAGGCATGAATGAGTGATATTCGCTCAACACCATTTTGACCGTAGTTATGTTATTGTTTGAAGAAAAGCTCTAAGTGACCTAATTGAGCCGACTTTGTTAAAAATGACGAGCATGGGTGTGGTGCTGACAATAAGAGATTCGAACTAATAATCATCGTGTCATGCTTTCGCTTTACATAATTGTTTGGGTGACGGGTGAAATAATGTACAGTAAGGTAAGTATCACAGATGGTATATGAATGTTGACCTAAATGGGGCCATGTGTTTTGATTTCTTCTGAAGTATGTCCTCATTGATAATACACATGTGAACTTTCCGTACACTACATTTAAACGAGAGGTTGGCACCCAATTGCCACCGATATTGTGCTCCCCTTCTTGCTAATCTGTTTCTTTAAGCATCGGAATCTCGGATTGGCAAAATCAAAACAAGGCAATTTGGTCGAGAAGTTTAACTTAAGCTTCAGCTAGATCGATGATCTGATATCGTTCAATAATAGTCAAATTGCCAAATCCCTTCCACTGATTTAACCACCCGATCTGGAAATAACAGTTACGAGTGAAACCACATCATCTGTTTCATATTTAGAGATTCAGAGTGTCAACACACTTTCCAAAAGACTGTACGACAAGTGTGATGACTTCACCTTTCAAAAAGTCAACTTTCCCTTTGTGTCAAAGAATATTCCAGCAGCTCTACATTTCCCAACTTTTGCGGTACAATCGAGTATGCTTTTTATTTCATGCGACACTTGCTAAAACGTTGACCAGGGTAAAACATTCAAGTTCTCGGTGAAGCTTTCATAATGTTTTATGGTAGACATGTTGAATATAAAACGTTAATGCAGGAAAATAACCATTCTTGGTTTTCCATCTAGAGAAATTCCATATGGCGTGAAGGGCAAAATAAGTCTGAAAATCATATGACTGGACCAGTGAAAATCAGTGATGACACTAGGTGTTCGCGAATCTGGAGAGCATGTCCTGCAATACCTGAAGCACCCACAATTTGCATAAAAAAGTAGGCATTTGTGACGCCAAACAGCAGTCACAAAACAGCTTATAAACGAACCATACAATCAAGTGACCGATTGACCAGAAAAACACGCAATATTTCCAAATTTGACGTTTCATTGACAAAAATAATGTCGAACGCGATTCCCTATTTTGTACGATATGTTTCCGTGTTTTTCTTCAGATGAACAATTGGCTTGCCTTAGCATGTGTTTGTGATGGGTTCCACCGATGAGGCAGGATACACACACCTTTTGTTGATCACCTGGTACATCATTATTTGCTAGTGATTCATAAACAAATGCTTTTCAGATGTAGTCAGAATCGTACAATGGACCCTGCTCTTAGTTGAGATTTCGAATGATCACGGATATTGTTTTGTTGCTTTTATGTTGATGTCTTCTGAAAATGTCTCCAAAAGAGAAGACTGAAACTTTTTTTTTGTCCAACTCATCGTTAACTTCATTCAAACCTGTGTGCCACGGAAGAGGGTGCAATTTTTTTTTATAATTTTTTTTTATCAAGTTCTCATGATCATTTGGACCTGACATAATGTGCTAAACCCCAACATTTGTGTTTGTCCCCATAAAGTTAAAGTGTTATAACCTGCTTCTGCTGAGGCCATATTAAAAATAGGATTCGAACCTCTTGAACAAAATCCCGTCGTGGGACCGATGGTAGATAAGAATGTGTCTTCAGCACCCAATTGCTGGTCATAAGAGGCGACCGAATTGTGCAACCCATTTGCTGTGGATTGTACCCCTGTGTTGGTGGATGAGGGGAGTCTGGTAGATGAGGGCGGGGAGCTGGGGTGCAGAACCACTTTGTCTCATTATGTCTAAAAATTACTCTGATTCAAAAAGGAAACATTTAGATGCTAGCTCATCTGATGACGAAATTGATCTCCAACTGGATTCCTTGGATCGATTCATTGTGATCGAGGCATCAAATCATCAACCCATGAAACTGAACCTATTTGCCATTTCGCAGGCTATCAATGGCTGTTGTGGTGAGGTTAAAATTGTCATCCGCCTCCATAATGGCTCCATACCAGTGGAGTATGTACGGAGGCAGCAATCTCTTAACTTTTTATCGCTCAGCCAGTATGCAAATGTGGAGGTTGTTGTCTCAGCACACAGAACGCTGAGCTCATGTTGAGACATCGTAAGAGACAGCGCGATGTCTGACATGAGTGAAGATGAGATTGCTGCAGAACTGACAAAACAAGGAGTTACAGCTATCAAATGATTCACGTGAAAACAAGATAACAACATCATCCAGACTTGAATCTGAACCTTTTCACTTTCGAAAATTCTTGATTCAATCAAATCTGACTATTTTAATATCGGAGTGGAGGTTTATGTCCCAAACCCACTACGATGTTACAAATGTCACGGTGCCAAGACCTGCACCCTCGTCAACAGCCTGTGTCCACTGCAGTGGCTCACATGACAGTACTCAGTGCAAAGATGCCATTAAATGTGCAAATTGCGGTGGGGACCACTTGGCCTCTTCCAAACTTTGTCCAGATTTTGTCCTCCAACGCAAAATACTAAAAGTAAAACACTAACAATATCTCTTTTCATGATGCTAAAAATAGTTAAGTCTCAATCACAATATATTCTACAAAATCCTTCTCTGCAGCAGTAACCTCCACTCCTATTGTCAAAGTTGCTACAGCATCTACCACATGCCAGACAAACATCTCTTGGGTTAGTGATCAGCAGAAACTAGTAGATTTCACAACCCAAACATCTCCTGATGATACCACAAAAGCAACATCAGTCTCACAGGAAGCGGAGTTCCTTGAAACTCTGTGTCCTGGGCGGGATTTCATAATCCAGAAATATCAAGATACCTACTACGATGTTGGTGCTCTGATCGAGATTTGTGAATGTGCTCGCCAGGAGATCAATGCAAATCTATTCAACATGATCAGGTTTCATTTTAAGAAATATTTAAATTAAAGTACTCAACTTTCTAGCATATTAGATGACTTCATTGTCAGAAGTGTGTCCAAGGTGTGGACAGCTAACTACTGATTTCAAAATTGGCCGAATAGAGGTGGTTTGTGTGTAACATGTATATTTCTTTCATGTAATTATGCATCCATTTACAAAATTGCAAACGGAGTTGTTGTAACATGAATGTCCATTTTGTCCAAGATGTGCACAGTTAATCACAGCCTTAAAAATTGACCAAGATGGAGATGGTTTGTGCGTAACATGAATCTTTCTTACATATAAATATGTATTCAATGAAAAAACCACCAAATGGAATGGCAGTTGTTTGAATTGATATCCAAGTAAATTGTAAGGCAGTCACTTAATATATGTGTATCTCTGAATATCGGTATTGTCAATAATAACACATTGAATTTCGGCACATTTTAAATTGTTCGAACGAAAAATGATTAAGCTGGCTCTAATGATAAAGTTCTCTGACAATTGTTCCACCATCAAGGGAAAGTGGGCTACATTTCTACTGTAGCCACGTCTGCCAAAGAAATACACATGGTACCTGTTTCGTACATAACAAACATGGTATGGATATGGTCCCAACATACCACCAAAGTCTTCATAATGAGACCCAAACGAGCACCTGCTGCGAATGTTTTCATAATTATGTAGTTTCCATTGTATACGTTCACGGTCAACATTGGTTCCAAACAGGTCGGTAGCAGCTACAACATGAACCCTCGGAACCCTTCTGCAATTCACATCCAAGCCTGATGTCATCTTGTGTCGGAGATATTGAAGAGTCATACTGATTAACGTCGAGTTTATAAAAACCGTCTTTACCGTAAAAAAAAAAGAGAAGAATTTCCGCTCAGGATCAACATTAAAACATTTACCATAGAAAGACCGTAGATGATTTCTGCACCCGCACCAGCTGCTTCAGCATACGTCATGTACTTATTGTTATCCTTGAAGGTATAAAATACTCTCTTTGAGCTGGTCTTTTAACAGCAATCCTGACAATTTGCCCTCTCATTACCAGCTCGTAATGCCTCCCATCTAGATAGCTCGAGAAGATTGCATTTGTAGTCCTGTTTATTTTCTCGAGCCAGTAAAATCTACAATGACTAGAGTCAGGTACGAATTCAATGACATCACTGCCAAAATTGGTCATCCCGCTAAACAATTTCAAATACTCTTGCGTTATAGACAAAGATATATATGATCAATCTTATGATCAATCTCCAACTGTGTAATGTATAGATGTGATAGACTGTGATACTAGATATTTCTGTTATTTTCTGGCAAGGAACACAGTATACTGACTCCGAGCCGACCAGTCCTTGTTTTACCCCTTAAGTGCCGAGCGCCAGACAGGGTAACAACAAGTATGATCTTTGAACGTATTTTAGTATCACGCGGCCGGAGATCGAACCCCGGCAGGGTAACAAGAGTACCATCTTTTAACGTCTTTTGGTATGACGCGACCGGGGATCGAGTCCCGAACCTTCAGCTCTCCGGGCGGACGCTCAACCACCAAACCACAGAGGCGGTCCTTAAATCAAGGAGAACCTGTGTGTAATATGTAAAATATATTTTGTAGAATTTTAATGTGCATAAATCTTTCCCACTTAGTTTCCTAAAGGGATGTGTTTATCAAACATAATCTTAAACCAGTATTTTATTAATATTAATGTGGGAGGAAAGTCCGAAGTGATGCAGGTCTCAGACGTTTACCACTTTGGTGAAACCCACGAGCACGGGTATGGTGCTGACAAACCTAGAAACATAATCGGGGCGAACGGGATTCGAACCCGCAATCATAGGTTTCTGGCGTGCCTAAGGGACGCAACCCTGCTTTAAAACATGAACTTCATAAGATAATTCATTTAGTAGCATCAGAACATGCAGAGTGATTTTTGTTTCTTTCTGTGTGGAAAAATGTGAGATTACATTTAAATACATTAAATAATTATTTGCACTTGTAAGTTAGTATGCTTTATGAGGACACGAACTATAAAAAACGGAGTTACAGGGAACTAAAATTAATCTGGACAATACCGTTCCCATGACAATCATCTGAACTATACTGGTTTGTAATGTTGCTTTGATTTTATGTTGACATTCCAGTTATATCCCGAAAAGAAGTTTTCCAGATTGACGGGGATCAGTCTAACGAGATTTGACAGTAAATGCTAGCTGGGCGATGTGTAAATATAGAACTTATTCTATCGTTAGTATGAAACGTTAATATAAGTGTACAGATCGAATCTGTTTTTGACATGTGTGAGAGTTTTACATAGTATTACTATTATTATGTGATAATCATTTTAATATACAGAATACACTTTAATACGCTTTAATATGCACAAAAGTTAAGCGCCACCCACCATATTTGTGAGCTGTTACTTTTGGCACTTAATGATGACTATTATAACGAGATGTACGATTGTTATAAGCCGTATATGTAAACCTCATGTGATGCAAAAGTTGTCCCAAAGCAAGTTTATCTTGTGTTCCAAAAGAATATGAGCAGAAAGGAATTTTACCGAAGACTAGACATTGAAGGATTAGAAAACATTGAAAAACTTTTTTTGTCATGTGACTGTCATGATATCAGCAGACCATATCAGGTGTCAAATAGACACCCTAGGGAGTGCAGAGTCTATTGCAAGACAGAAACGTCAGTAACGTGTGTATGATACACGGACATTGACCACAGCTTCAACCCTACGCCTCATACAAGTCGTTGAATGCTTCTCTGAGGCAAACGGATCCATTCTTCATGAAGTGCGGCTTCAAGTCCAACGAGATTTTGAACTGGGGGATCACGATGTCTGATTTTCCGGCCAAGAATGTCCCAGAGATGCTCAATCGGATTAAGATCCGGACTACAGGCCGGCCAAGGAAGAGTGGCAATAGCTTCTTGACGCAAATAAGCCCAAACTGCCCGAGATCCGTGTGGTCTAGCATTGTCGTCCATGTAAACAGGTCTTGTCTGAAGAGGATGGTTGTCGAAATGAGGGACTACCACTGGACGAAGAACGGCATCTTGGTATTGTTGGCCATACAGGTTTCCACGAATTGTCACCAGCGGAAGTTTGCAGCCGAAGGAAACACAACCCCATATCATGACAGACCCCCCGCCACATGCTAAGGTCTTCTGGATGTTCCTTGGTGCAAAACGAGTGTTACGTTGCCTCCAAACACGTATTCGACCACCCACAGTTCGTAGCAGCATTCGACACTCGTCAGACCAATGGATCCTTCTCCAGTTGGCCAAGTTCCATCGACTACGGGCACGACACCATATCAGACGATTCCGCATGTGCCTCTCAGTCAGTTGAGGACGTTTTACTGGTCTTCTGGCGTTATAACCAGCCGCTCTGAGTCGACGCCTTACGGTCATCGTCGAGAGTCTCTGATGAGTAATCCACTGCAGTCTTAAATCTGTTGAAGTGGCAAATGGATTTCGTCTGACTATCCTGAAAAGACGTCTATCATCTCTGTTAGAGGTCTTTCTTGGCCTACCAGACCTATGCCTGTCATTGATATCATTGGTTTCACCATGTTCGACAACTAAACGAGTGATAACACTGTGATGACGACGCATTTGTCTTGCAATGGCCCTGCATGACATGCCAGCATTTTTCATGCCTATCACTTGCCATCTTTCAGCGTTCGTTAACTTTCTCCTCACCATGGCTGATTTTCAACCTCTATTGGAAGGGGAATCTCACACAGGAGCAAAATGCAACCACGTGTCTGAAACTTGAATTTTACTATTTATAGGGTAGGGGAACTGCAACAACACGTAAAGCACGTGTGCAATAATCTTGGACGCGACGTTAAATCCCATTTCATCTAAACTTTTACCTTATGTGATGAGACCAGAACCGAGCAAATAGTAACTCGTAATTTACTGATAGTAAAAGGGCTAACACCTGATTATATTTAAAATAATACGCACCCCGCAGGTATTAAACTGTAATTTAGAAACTGGTGCCAGGTGGGGTCATATTTGATTTTGTGAAGGACAATTGATTAAACATTAAGATTTGAAGCAGTACCACTCCAAGATCTACTCCACAAGATGTTGTTCATATATTGTATTCTGTCCCATAGAACATTCAGAATATCATGTCTGTTCAAACATAATTCGTACAGAAGGTCACTTTAATTAAAGCGACACGAACCATTTTCATAATCATAAGAAATAGCTGCTAAAAGCTGAGGCCATTGTACGATTCTAACTGTATCACAAACATGAATCACTTTTACAGTGTGATGATACTAGGTGCGAACAGACCAAAGGATCCAGTAAGTAAATATCTTGTGTTAAATCCTTGACCAATCCAATCTATTGTGAAATAAAAATGTTTATACGTAAACAATGGCCGGCGACAGTCGCCAAGCTGTAGGTGACCCCCCATTTAACAGCGACATCCACATTTAAAGGTGACCTACCACAATTAACGGTGGCCCCTCATATACCAGTTTATCTTTCACAGTATTCGTGCAAGAGATACAGTCGTCTTTGTTCCATAGTAGTATCTGCTACCAGTATTAAATCGTCTGCAAATAATAAAGAAATTATGTTGTACAGTTCCTCTGATATGAACACACCATTGTCTAGCCTAGAACAAATAAACTGCACTAATTCCTTAATAAAAAAATAAAAAAGTACAGGACTGAGAGTACACCATCTTTATCGCACACCAACCGAGCAGGTAAAATACTCAGATAATGTGTTTCCATTACCCGCAGAAACTGCAGACTTAACATGACTATACATGCCGAGATTTACAGAGAATGCCATAAATATTGTTTGATAGTAAAAACATCAAATTATTTCTATTTATCATATCAAATGCATTCTACGAAAGCGCAGTAAAATTTACCTTTTTTACGGGTGATGTGTTTCTGTACTCATGCCTGTAAAATTAACATGTTGTATCGAGTGGAATGTTTTTACGGAACCAACCTTGGGGAAGGGGGGATCTGAATCTGTAAGTGTTTATACAGGGAAAAATACATCTTATGAAATACACATATAGACATGGGGTACTGTCACCATTTTCCCCCATGAAAAAAGATCCCCTGAAACGTCTGACAATATTAAATTGACGATAACAAGTTCAAATAATTTGCATAGTTCAACCAATTGCCTTTCATAATTGTTAATAACAGTGTCCCTGTTTGTACGTACAGGTAGGAGACATTCAGCAGGGCAGTAAATGTCTTCATCAATCAGTAGATGGTCAACGGAGTCATTATCAATAAAGTCATTCAAATTTCCCGTTCTAGCATTCATGTCACCACACAGTATCAGAACACTGTCCGAATGCTCTTCTTTAACAATAGCTATGCGTTCTTTCTGACCTGGGGGCACGGGTGGCCCAGTCGTCTAAGGCGCCGCGATTCGCTGTGCAGAGTTGCGTCCCTTAGGCACGCCAGAAACCTATAATTGTGGGTTCGAATCCCGGTTCGCCCCGATTATGTTTCTAGGTTTGTCAGCACCATACCCGTGCTCGTGGGTTTTACCGAAGTGGTAAACGTCTGAGACCTGCATCACTTCGGGCTTTCCTCCCACACTAAGCTGACACGCCGCGATATAACTGGAATACTGTTAAAAGCGGCGTTAAACCCAACTCACTCACTCACTCACTCACGCACTCACTCTTCCAGACCTTCCATACCATCGCGGTTCTCGGTTGTTTCTAGTGGAACATAAACAACGAGCAGTATCAGGCGTTTTCTTTCCGGTGACGCAGAATTTGACGCACCCGTTGTTAATTGGCGTTGCAAAGGTAGGTGTGCCCCTAGTCCCTGGGGGTGCGTTTCCGGTGGAGTCGTTCAGGTTGGGGGTAGTAGTAGGTATCAGTGTGGAGGCAGTGGTCAATGTTCCGCCTTTCCTCTGTCTGACAAGATCTGTACTTGATTCGTCATCCAAATACGTCACTTTATCTATGACCAGTGTGCCATCAGACAAGGAAGCCACTTTACCCTCTTTTCTAGCGGATATCATGAAAGTTTTTAAGGAATTTGGATAGTTTCAGCTTTAGATCATCTCTTAATTTAACACGTGCTGATGCAAATACTGAATCTTTGTCATCTCTGGATACGAACTTTGCAATGATTGGGGCAGGAGACTGTCGTGAACGTAGCATATGTGTTTTATCAAAATGTATAGCGTCAACTTGGTGTTCAGTCATATCCAGGTGGTCACGTAGAAATGTACGTACATGTTCAATGCACTGTGGAGACGTTCCTGAGGGTCACTTGGGATACCGAAGAGTAACATATTATTCCGCCACGAATAACTCTCACTCTTTTCTAATGCATCTTCCAAAATCTTCTTCGGTAGTTATGATTCAACTCTGCATTTTCTCATTTCATGCAAACTAACTGCTTATCTAAGTTAAGTGACCGAGCATAAACCTTTTTCGTCACTGCGTTCAAATTCGTTTGTACTCCGATAATATTCATGTTAAGTCCTACTATTTGTTCCCTTAGGTTTTCAATAGCTATATACCCTAAATACGCCGGGCCTACCCAGATATGGTGTAAAACATATTTATTTTTACTAAAATTCGAAAATGGATTGGTGAACAATACCTCTCCATTACACATAATACATGAAATAAAAATATACATTTGATTTAAACATATTTTATTGTGGAAAATCAAATGGATTAGGCACAAGTGACACACTTATGAGGCCTTCTCCTAAAATATGTTACAAGATTAATTAAACATTGAATTCCGTAATATTATTTGAAGATGTAGGAATTAATCACAAGATGAAGATTATTTTACATGCCTGCTGTTAGAATCGATTTCATATGAAGGTCGGTAGATCGTTACTGACGATATCAACCACTTGTTAGCTATGCATAGAATGACCTTGTACGTCCGCCGTACAAGTGCCATGATCCTGAGACCATGGATTCGAATTCAAGATCCGCTCTGATTATGACTATGGTTTGTCAGCACCATAGTTGTTCAACAGATTCGCAGGGATATAACAGAAATTATGTTCACAACAACGTTACATCCCCAATTCGATCACTTATTCATCCAATCACTGGAATCGTCGGATAAATGTATGCAAACCATGACGACCACATCGATTTAACTTGAGTTCTATGATTATAACAGGCTGGTTTGACTTCTGTCATGCTCGGCAAGGAATATTGATATTTGGTTTCCAATCATTCAGGTGATTATACCTGAGGCTTACTTCAGTATTCGCTGTGTAACACTACCTGAAGAACAATATCTCTCGCAGATAAGAATGGCAACAATGGGAGCCTCTGATGTCAACTTTATCTTAATCAGCGTTCTGTGTAAGTTAGTTCATGTTGCTTTAACTGTCTATGTTTGAACTGTATTTGAATTAGGACATTGATGCATGTTTCAAGTTCAATTTGCTCATGAAATGACAAATCAGTTTCAACCTTCTGAAGTATTACTGACAATAATTGATTTGAATGTTGAAGCTTGACCATAACTGTTATTTGAAGTGGAGTTTCGCATTTGGAACTCTTGAACACGCCTGATATGTCACCATAGTTCGAGCGATGCTAGGTGACATATTCATTTGCCATGTGGTCAAGTGGAAGAGTGATGACAGAGGATAGGGTTTAATCAGTACAGAATATGTTTTTAGAGACTATTGAATGTGTCCAATTACGGTCAAATTCAAACAAGAGCTCAGGCATAAAAACAATCCCAACTGCATACTTACAAGTACAAACAGGTACTTCACCCTATCCAACTTTGACTGACTTGTTCTTGAAAGCGGTGACATCATTTGGTGACTTTTCTGGAGATTGTGTAGACATGTGCAGACATGAAGACATGCACTATATTATCATCTGGTAGTAGCAGATATGAATATTATACTCCTTTTAAGATAAGCTGAGAAACCGAGAAATATTTAATAGATTCGACCTTGCGTATATTTGCTACCGATTTTCCACGTGCTCGAGTTAGATGTACAAGGCTTAATATTGATACCGGGAGACACCATGAAATTAAAAAATCTGAAAGATTCTGTACATATTGTAATCTAAACAATATCGAAGATCTGTATCATATCTGTTATATGTCCATCCTTAAAAGATATACGAAAGCAATACATACTAAATAAATATGTAATTCGATCGTCAGTCCAACACTTTATTCGCCTTGTGGTAACCTAAAAACATAAATTATGTTATGATTTATTTCAAATGTGCCCTCAAGACCAGAAATGTACAGAAATGAAACATGTGATTCTACTTGTAAAATTACACTGTACTATGGTGTATGCACTTCATTATTTGGGCCAATTAACTCTTATAGTAGGGTAGTGGACAGACCCTCAATTTGCCGACATACCCCTCCCAATAGTAGAACAATACATACTTAGATTGTCCTTATGTGTTTGTATCTAACAGACTAGAAAATAAAGGTTGTGGTCAAATGTTTTGGTGGCAGACACTGTTTTGGGGTCAAAATGCACTTTTCTGTTGTAAAAATAGAGAAAATCATTCATGTGATAGGTTACACATAGTAGACTTAAATTATTGTTATTATTTTTAATTATAGCCTCTCACAAATTGAGTTATCAGTACAAATAAGCCAAACTTTGGTAAATTTTACGCTAGTTTCATTTTCTAATTATTTGAAAATGAACCGAAATGAATTATTAGTATTATCAACCAAGCCATTTGATCTCTCCAAATGAGCCGACGCGTCTTATGATGAGATACCAGTGTTCGTATTCAACATAACTTTTATTATTTTAAAAAAATTTGGTAATACATGTATGTTATCCCACTCCCTATTTTGTAAAAATGTGCGATTTTGTTATTCCCATTTTGCAATTTCATTATTTTCCTATGTGACGTAAAGCAGTAACTCACTCACTCATTATTTTCCTTAATAATAGATTTATACAACACATATATCACTGTTTGCAAATACCTTTTCTATATGGGATATTATTCAAGGTTTATCTAAAATCAATGATTATTTAAACCACCGAGGAGGTACATTTGAAGGTCAATTTGAAGGTCCAGTTGTAAATTAATACATATATGGTATAAAAAATGCTACAAATGCACATACAATTATCATTACTGGTTCTTGGTATGCTTGGTAAAGGCCTTTAGAATATACGAAGAAACTAACAAAAAATGTGCACAAGATCAAAATAACTGCTCATCCTCAAAATGGACGAGCAGATGATACTGTGGACTCAATCTCAGACACATAAAGGGAAAGATTCATGGATGTCAACCGGTTTATTATGAGCAAAACAGCTAAACGTTTCGGGGTACACTTCTGCTTTGACGTTCGTCCCCCTTACATGCATGGTTAACGCGATAAGATGTTTATACACTTGCTGATGTCTCATGTTCAGAGGTGACTTTGTTGGAAAACATGAGTACTGTTGTGGCTTCTACGTGATGTTTTGCGATGGTGTTAAGAGAATACACGATCCTGGTAAATGTTATTGCTATTCAAATTTGTTTTTTTGTGATTTGACATTAAACGTCATAAGTACGACTTTTAGTGATCATGATTATAGGCTTTTTGCGGAGCATTGTTTTTATTGGACCCTACTTACCTAATGATGGTTGGGTCTCTACGCCGTGACGCTAAGAAAGGTAGCATTTAATTATTGAGAGCATGCTATATCATGAAGATACACTTGAGGGAGAGGGTTCTACTATTTACCGTATCACAGGAAGAGACCTGTAGACGTGAGCGCGGGGTTGTGTATAAGATGGCCGTTGCATAATGGCCGCCAGAAGAGGTAAAGATTGAGCTAAAGCAGTGTTGTTGTTTTAACGGGCTTTTGAATAAATTCCCAGTGCTACTGTCAATATATCTTCTACTTGATACATCATTTTGGCATTTACAATATGTATTTTTTCAACGAACATTAATAGCTTACTAGTCATCTGTTTTAGAGTATTTGTCAATTGTGTTGAGCTTACAAGCAATAATTGTAATTTATGGTGACTTGTAAATATAAAACGTCTCATATAAAACAGAGACCGCCTCCGTGGTCTAGTGGTAGAGCGTCCGCCCGGAGAGCGGAAGGTCCGGGGTTCGATCCCCGGCCGCGTCATACCAAAAGACGTTACAAGATGGTACTTGTGGTTACCCTGTCTAGCGCTCGGCATTAAGGGGTTAAAACAAGGACTGATCGGCTCGAAGTCAGTATACTATGTCTGAGTGGGGTATTCATGTTAAACTGCGGCATGGTATCTCAGTGAGCTAGCACTATAAATCGGCATCAGTCCGGACTAGTACAAGCAGCCACACAAACACACACACGTACATGCACGTCGCTATATAAGTGCAATAATCTTGGACGCGACGTTAAACCCCATTTCACCTCACCTCTATATTTTGCCACCTTTACATCTGACAGCTATACATAACTATTATATTAGGCCTTAATCGTATCCTTATTTAAAACATACTCCCTGTAACACAAGCCCTAGGTTCTTGTATTATATTTAATATATCCGTATTTACATACATACATACATACATACATACATACATACATACATACATACATACATACATACATACAATTTACTCAGGCAATTATTTTTTTTTTCATTCGTTAAAAATCTGTCCATTTATTTAACAGATTGACTAAAAATTATTAAGACGGTAAAAAAATTAACAATAGATTAATTATGCATGGATTAGAAGCTAAACAATATACAAATGTACTTTTAATCCTGACGTTTTTTGTCACTTGGTGGTGATATTAAACATAAAATTGTTTGGAATTCGTTTTCATAATAATACAGATGGACATATTTTTCAGTCAATTTTGTACATATAACTGAATATTTTGGCGTTTAATAAATTTCTTAAGTGAAAACTTTACACATTTTGACTAGAAATATAAACACGATAAAACAAGCAATGTTCAGGTGAAATATTTTTGTTTTTGTTGCAAATCAAAATAGTGTAAACAAAAACCGCACAATTACGAAGCACGTGACTTTAAAAAAAATCGTTACCATTACCGATGCTACCCACAAAGATACCTACATTCCTTATTATTTCCAAAACTGTTTTTCATTTTGTTGATCAATGTTTCGCCCTTATACTATCAATAAAAAGCAAAGAAGGCATATGCATCTATAATTGATACTGTAAGAAATAGTTCTCATGGTACAAAGACTTGGTTGCGTTTAGTAAAGGAATTTCTTAAATTTAAAACTGCAAAACACAACTTTCCCCCAATTATATATGAGGATAGGTTGTATGATAATTCCATGGATATTGCTATCATTCTCAATAACTTCTTTGTGGACCAATCTCACATATGTAATCCTGATATGCACCTTCCACCCGAAGAATTAGATTGTGGAAAATCTATTTGTAAATATAATTTTGATGGAAGATGAAGTTAGGGATATACTACTGTCCGTGGACACCACAAAGGCAACTGGCCCTGATGGTATTGGAAATAAAGTACTTAAAACCACAGCTTACAGTTTATTCAATTTCTCTCTTAAACGAGCAATATTTCCATCACTATAGAAAGAAGCTCTTATCATTCCTATTCATAAGAAGAATAGCGTGAATGAATGTACAAATTACATACCGGTAGCGCTCACAAGTTGTTTAGCAAAGATATTTGAAAAAATGGATATTTAAACGTGTACAACTATTTAAGGAATAATAATGTGCTCGCTAACCTACAATCTGGATTCACGCAGGGAGCCTCCACCTCAAATCAGTTGATATATTTATATGACTTTATTGCAAAGGCTTTAGAGGAAGGTAAGGAGGTTAAAGCTGTATTTTGTGACGTAAGTAAAGCTTTTGATAAAGTTTGGCACAAAGGAATAATTTATAAGCTACATAATTATGGTATTTGTTGAAATTTATTGGGATGTTTGATAGTTACTTAGAAAATCCATATCAAAAGGTAGTTATAAATGGCTATAGCTCAGATCCAAAAGCTGTCTTGGCAGGTGTGCCACAGGGCTAGGTCCTGCGACCATTATTGTTTATTATCTATATCAATGACATTGTTGATCTTGAAGGAATACATAGTAATATAAGACTTTTTGCTGATGACACATCTTTGTATGTGATCATAGAAGATTCTGACATAGCTGCTCGTGATCTAAATAATGACTTGGACAGAATTTCAGAATGGGCTGCTAGACGGCAATCCATTTTCACACTTTTGTTTAAATAAATATGTTTGAACCAACAGTGACAAATGCGCTTACGAATTGCGCAACACAGGTCGCAAATCTATATTTCTGCTATGTCATCCGGGTACACACGGGGAAAAACAATAACAAAGGCAACAACCAGTCCCGGGGAATTGCCCCTTTAACAATCACTGGGGGTTTCACATTAGGGGTTGTGATTTTCACAATTGCCCAAATGATCCTGCTGAGTATGAGTGCTTGGTGATGTCAAAGGTAACATTTTATTATTGGAGGAAATTTGTAGTGATTACTTAATACCATGTATACAGGATATCTTCAGGATTTTAGCCCTTTCTTTCTCTGCGTGTTATTCTGATGGAGAGAAGTCACTCAACCAGTGCATGAATTTTATATGTAAAAGAAGATCAGACTTAGAATAGGTTAGAATCCGTGTTTATCTGTGACAATTTACAATTAGTGACATTTTAGTGAACTTGACAAGTGGTGATGAATTTTGATATTCATATATATTATTATAATCTTCTCAAATTGTACATAAATTTATGTGTTAAATCATAAATATTCAAAGGGACTGTTCCCTACACCCATCGATATCTAAAGGAATAAACATTAGTTTATTGTATGGATTGTATAAAGATCTCACAAAGTGTATGTTTTACATTTTGCTTGCATGAAAGATGGGGTTAAGGGAGAAAGGAAATATTTCTGAAAGTTTTCAAAAACCTGTGGAGGAAATTGGAATGGCTCAACCTGTAGATCAAACCGTGATAGATGTGACAGATCTCACAGGGTAACATTCAACAGGCTCGTGATCTTGTCATCATGTTGACGTTTACTGAACAGTTTAGAAAAAGAGAAGAAATTTGAAGTGAACTACATTGGAAAATGAGAGAAGAAATTGATAGTCAATGGGGTTTTTTTTTATAAAAAAGTTCTCTGTTCAGTAAACAACAGTTGTTATTGTTTGGAATCCCAACCTTCTCTTACTCTGTTATGATATATTATGTCAAAGTGAAAACAAACATAAAAACATTAACGTGCAACAAAACATTTTTCATGGACTTGTTAATTTCCTTATTTTAAATATACATGTGTTCAGAGTAATTAAAACAAATACTTTGTGAACTATAACTTGCTTCCGTGTGTGAATGCGTGTAATACCTGCATATTGATTCCCCCAGTTCTTATAATGCTTTATATGAAAGCAAAATTTGGTGTTTAACTAACCTAATCTCTCATGTCAGTGACTGGTTTCTCAAACCGTATGTCTTGGTGTTACAACTCTCATGTATCTACTTTAATCTTTCCCCCTCGCGATCTAACGTTATAACATGTCAGGGCATAGACATTCTCCTGTACACATCGGATGCATTGTCTTTCGGTTCCATAGCCTGTCATGTCTTCAAAGTGACTTTATTAGTCTACGAATGTTACGTCGACTACATACAAACAGGACCGCTTAGCCTATATAAGGAATGTAGCAGTCAGTGGATCTTCCCGTTAACTGACTTACAGTTGGTAATATCTGTTTTCCTTTAGCAAATAAGAGGATAGTTAGTGACAAAAATAAACGATATACAACGAATATTTTCAAAACTATCACAAAATCATTCGACATTGACACGGCATCAAACCCCGTGGTAGACTGCACACAGTTACCGATTAGATAACTCCTAGCGACAGGGTGGGGTGGTGGTTCAAGCGAAACAGACAACCCTGTTGTGTAGCGCTATTAAGTCCCTTAGTGACCAAGCAAGTAGAGCCATGTTTGCAGTTTTTAAACTCATTCGACAACTAGAAATCCCAGTTGATTGTCAGCTGAAGTTGTTTGATAACTTAATCCTACCAACATTGTTGTATGGCTCTGAAGTTTGGGGCTTTTAAAGTACATTTAAGATATTGTAAATATATCCTTAACGTTAAGCAAACAACTCCAGATTATATGGTCTATGGCGAACTTGGTAGACATCCAATTAGTATGACAGTTAAAAGTAGAATAATATCGCAATGGTGTAAATTAATTACTACAAGGAAACCTCTCCCCCGCACGTTATATTCTATTATGCTGTCGATGACGAATAACAGTGAAAACGTAATATATATGGCAAAGGAAATCCTTCAAGAAACCGGTTTGTATTATATATGGTTATCACAAACTGTACCAAATATATTATGGGTAAAAGAACAAGTTAAGCTCGTTTTACTGGACCAGTTGAAACAATATTGGAGTGTGTCTATTAGAATGTCTTCGAAAGCCCGATACTTATTTACTATTTAAACATGATCTCATTTTAGAACCATATTTATTATCACATTAAACATTGTTCTGTTCTGTTCTGTCTAATAAATGCTTGGCGGCGCCTTTGATCTTGCCTCCAACCATGCATGTGGTAGAAGTAAACGATGATCAGGATGGCCTGGAAATAAATTATAAACAAGATTCTTTCTTGTTGCATATCAAGGCACCAATTCAGCTGTCATGGTGTTTTGTTATGTAGCCCAGTGTTTCCACAATTAACTAGAATGTTTCATATCTACAAAATTAAAACAGTTACTTGTTTGAAAGACCTTACTTAGAGATGGCGGGTGACAAAGTAGACACAATTTATGGATAACCACTTCTTTAATACAGTATAAAAAGCAAACTCACGTATCCTGTTTAATTGGCTTCATGTTCCATTGGCTTCCACCTATGTGTGAGAACCTACAGAACATTTAAAACAGCTATTTATACAGAGCCTTATGTCCTCCTTCCCTGTTATAAAAGGTCGGTTCTATGTTACCCGCCTTCCACAAGTATTTAACCCCACAAATGGCAACTTAAATAACCATATTGAGCCTGTATATATTTTAATTGATTATAATATTATTTCAACACTAGGTAGTATGTGCTACAAAATGGCTGTCCGAAGAAAATCTCACTACCAATAACACCATATATATTTATATTGCTTTTTATGTTTTTACTCAATTTGTTTTACTCTTATAACCCACATCGTGGGTGGCAGAGATACTTTATAGTGTACTTTTATAATAATGTATGTGCCTATAACCTGTATCTCCGATGAGACAAAAATAAACAATTGTCATTGTCATTGTCATTGTCATTGTCATTGTGTTCTCTGTCCATCATGTTGTGACAGTGTTATCCTTCTGTTGTCATTACTTACTCATGTTATCCCACTCATGTATGCAGTTGTAACTGGTTCTCCTCTACTGTTAATCCTCCACCTACTATCTATATTCTGTACAATGTCCCTCATTCAGTCTTGCTTGACAACGGTATAAGTATCTATACAGAAACGTCCCTTTTTACACTACTAAAGAAGCTGTTATTCATAAATTGTGTCTACTTTGTACAAAAATATATGCAAGCTAGATATTTGCCCACACCAAATATTTATTTGCTTAACTGCGTCAGTGTGGTTTATCAACACATGTATAACGCTTATTAACACTTGGTGTGGCAGACTGAAATTGAATATTATGATAGCACATGTGAATAAACTCAGTTCACTGAAATTTAAATAATTAAGGCACTTGCAGTGACCAGTTAACAAGTGAGAAAGTATATAAAGACTGGAAACGCCAAACAACTTCATTGTAAATAGACAAATGCACCTGTAAATGTCGTGATGGCCGTAGCCTTGTATATCAAGATTTTAATTGTAACAAATGTTATATTGAGATAACACTTTAAAGTACAGATTCTCGTACCCTTTTAGGTTGAGTCCCATTACACTACCAAAGTGAGGCACCTAATCGCCAGCACACAAAGTCAGCGATCTAACCCACTCAGCCACCGAGGATTCCACAAGATGAAAGTCCGACAACTGGTAGTCTAGATCACGTACTTTGTGTACCCCACGTTGTGTACCGTGTCACACGCATGGCACACGCGTGTGAAACGAGTGACCCACGCGTGCTCAACGGGTTGCACACGCGCTGCATACCTGTTGCACACGCGTGTTCAACTGGTGCTCAACCCGTGTGCAACCCGTAGAGCACCCGTGTCACATGCGTGTTACACGCGTCCCCAACGAGTGTTAGGGGAATGAACTTCTAGGCAGTAGTGTATATACTTACTCCGTCATCAGGTGAACTAATGCTTTGAAGCAGTGAACATATAAATTTTCCTGTAAGAACAATAAAAGTAATAAGATAACAAAGGTAGAATCTACACAAGGGAAGACAACAGTTAATTGGCGCGGATAGGTGATGTTGTATTCTTCATAATAAAGAAGTTGACATACAAAATTTCTATTCTTTATGTGTATCACTTCTAAATGCCATTCAAAGGCTACATAAAAATATCTTAACCCCATAATCTGAAAAATAAATCACAATATTTATTAATTCACTATTGCTCTCAATACCAAAGGAGTGCACTATCATAATTATATTTGTAATTACATTGATTCCCCATAAGAGAAAGTCACTTAAACCACAAAACACGTACAGTTTGGTATGACTAGACTGTCAAAAGAAGTCAAAAGTAACAACAAATGAATATGAATTAGATGTAACCGAGAAATATCTTTACTCATGGCATAAAATCAATATTGGGCTATGTAGCAATGCTGCGTTGCAAACACATTTCTGCACTTGTACACAGCAGACGTAATTCAGAATTAACATATCGGTTTCTAGTTTCCACAAAAAAGCAGTAACAGCATTATCGTGTCACTGGATTTTCTGTCTGGTCCATTACTTGATTCTCTGGTTTCTAAAGGCAACCCTCGCTTGAAAGGCAACATCTTAACGCTTACTTTTCATACGTTTACATATATCTACTGTCGTAACAATCGTTATATCAAGAGTCGAGAAGAGTCTGAAGAGAATGTCAACCGTTGTGCGATGTCCAATAGAAACACATTTAGACACTAAATACTTGATTATCTAAATAGTTCATCACTTTACAGCAGCAAGGAAGAGTCGAGCAAGGATTGTAGAAATGTAAAAAATGAACGGACATGTTTAAGCTCTTGCTTGGTGTTGATGTTGTCATATTGAAAGCATCGTAGAGCAAGATAAGTACCAAAACTGTTTAAACCGTATAGAGGGTTAAGGGGTTAGAGAAGGGAGTGGTGGGTCGGTGGAGAGTGCCCACCTTTAATATGAAAACAGAGATCACATTAGATGACTAAATATTAGCTGAGATAATGAAATGATCTTATTTGAACTCACATTCTTGTGTCACTTAACGATACACTAACGATACCCAAGCTTCAGAAGCGTAATGTGGAAACTTGACTTTGATAGCCAGTTAACTCTCTTGCCTCGGGAAGATGAGATAATCGAGACTTAGTATTCTCTGTTATTAATTTGTAGGTGAATCGTGAAAGGCAGTTGCTCGCTGGTGATTGTGATCAAGAAGAACATTGCGAAACGTGATATTCTTATGGTGATGTCAAATTCAAAGAAGACAGCTTTCTCAACAATGCTGACACATATTGAAATGTTGAAGAGCTTGTCAGTTTGGATTGAGCCGCCTAGAGTGTGTGAGTGAGTGAGTGAGTGAGTACGGTTTTACGCCGCTTTTGACAATATTCCAGCAATATCACGGCGGGGGACACCAGATATGGGCTTCACACATTGTACCCATGTCGGGAATCGAACCGGGGTCTTCGGCGTGACGAGCGAACGCTTAACCACTAGGCTACCCGACCGCCCGTGAGCCGCCTAGAAGTGTCCCTACACTCTGCAAGAGCATTCGTCCTCCTGTTATACTGTTGTACAACCTGGATGACCTTAGCTATGTCCAGGCTTCCAACACTGACAAGGCAGCTACAATGTTCCACCTATAGAAGATACTTTAAAATAACACATGTTGAGAGCCATGTGTCAGACGACAATATGGCTGCAGATATATCACTCATCTCATCTGCAGTGACAGATCATTTGTCGTTTCAAGAAAGTGTCCTTGTCTCATGCCTGGACTACCACGTACTTAATACTGCATCTGCTCTGGTTGCCAAAACTCGATACATGATGACAATGGCAGTGGTGGAAGAGACTAAATGTATCTTACTGTATTAGAACAAAATGAATGGATATGTTAATGAGTTACTGACAATATTGAAGCAATTGCATATAAGTGCTTCACATTGACTTTTCACAGTAAGTCAATATGATCAGCAATTACAGTACATAACATTATGCGATTATTATCTTATGTATGACAATAGCAAGATTTTTTTACATTTAAATTTCTCATACATTCCGAAGCTTAAGTGAAGACGAAATATTGCCATTGTCCTGTATTGGCGGCCATCCTGGAGGCCATTTTATGCGCCATATTGGATAAATCAAATTTCTCAAACTCATATATGTGAGATACTTAATCGATTCATGTGTTCAAATAAAACAATGTGGTGCACAAGAATGTTATTGTTGTCATAGTATTTTTGTAAATATATTTATATATATATATATTAATAGGATAGGTGATTGGATCACAGTTACTAAATTTTCATACTTTGTATTAAACCTACATTTATTTATAATATTTTTTGTAAGCTCCTAAAGCATTCAGGTAGATTTTGAAATAGTATGGAGGTTGCATTATCTTTAGTTCTGTAATAATTTGAAAATGAAAATTGAGTGATCTTTTCCTGTTTTTTTTACACATTTTGGCCTATAACGTGACTTAGATAATTTTGCTTATTGTTTATTTGTTTTATTATAGGTTTCCTAAGTCAGCATACTGATTTAATTTATAAAACGCGCATTGCAATATGCAAACTGACTTGTTTAGAGCCATTTGTTTGATTTACCTAATTTGGACACACAAATGTCTATTTTACCACCAAAAAACATATCTCCTACCAAAGGAAATCACCACAACCAGCATTTTCATATGCATAAATGACGTCTTGATAATTATTCGATTATTTACAAACCACTACTGTGGACTTTATCTTCAAATTGAACAACATTCTGCCATACTTTGTACAGTACTCGATTCTAACTGTCAATGGATTTCAAATTACAACAACAGCTTCTGATTGAAACGTCTGTACCAACGCGGAAGTTGGTTCATGTGTATTATTGCAAATAACGGTTTTCTCAGTGTTTTCATTGTCAGTTTGCATTTTGAAGTAAAGATGTCGACAATTATAGCTTACAAAATACAGTTGTGGTTCTAACATTATTCAAAGTAAGTGTGACAGTAAACAAAAGAAATGGCTTACGAAAGAGTACATTGTCGGATAAGATTTTCATGTGAGTAGGAAAATACAATTATATAATCTTTTTACATTTATTTCCAGTAGCATACATCGCCGGTGGAATGTGTGGGAGCTGGAGCAGCAGCAGTAGTAGTAGCAGAAGCAGCAGTAGTAGTAGCAGCAGCAGCAGTAGTAGTAGCAGCAGCAGTAGCAGCAGAAGCAGCAGTAGTAGTAGCAGCAGCAGCAGTAGTAGTAGCAGCAGCAGTAGCAGTAGCAGCAGCAGTAGCAGTAGCAGTAGCAGCAGCAGCAGCAGCAGCAGTAGCAGTAGCAGCAGCAGTAGCAGCAGCAGCAGCAGTAGCAGTAGCAGTAGTAGCAGCAGCAGTAGCAGCAGCAGTAGCAGTAGCAGTAGCAGCAGCAGCAGCAGCAGCAGCAGCAGTAGCAGTAGCAGTAGTAGCAGCAGCAGTAGCAGTACGGGTTGCAGTTACGGCGGAGGATGTGGGGCGCCAGGTAAGTGTTCACGGTTTGTTACTGGTTTGTGTTTTACAGGGATCATCACATCAGACGTAGAAATAGAACATTGGCGTTATACTATCTATAAGACTTCACCTCCCCATTGTGTAGGTGTTACGCCAGACGTAGAACTATAACATTGACGTTATACTATCTATGCGACTTCGCCTCCCCGTTGTGTAGGTGTTACGTCAGACGAAGAACTATAACATTGACGTTATACTATCTATAAGACTTCACATCCCCGTTGTATAGGTGTTACGTCAGACGTAGAACTATAACATTGACGTTATACTATCTATAAGACTTCACATCCCCGTTGTATAGGTGTTACATCAGACGAAGAACTATAACATTGACGTTATACTATCTATGCGACTTCGCCTCCCCGTTGTGTAGGTGTTACGTCAGACGAAGAACTATAACATTGACGTTATACTATCTATAAGACTTCACATCCCCGTTGTATAGGTGTTACGTCAGACGTAGAACTATAACATTGACGTTATACTATCTATAAGACTTCACATCCCCGTTGTATAGGTGTTACGTCGGACGTAGAACTATAACATTGACGTTATACTATCTATGCGACTTCACCTCCCCGTCGTGTAGGTGTTACGTCAGACGTAGAACTATAACACTGACGTTATACTATCTATACGACTTCACCTCCCCGTCGTGTAGGTGTTACGTCAGACGTAGAACTATAACACTGACGTTATACTATCTATACGACTTCACCTCCCCGTCGTGTAGGTGTTACGTCAGACGTAGAACTATAACACTGACGTTATACTATCTATACGACTTCACCTCCCCGTCGTGTAGGTGTTACGTCAGACGTAGAACTATAACACTGACGTTATACTATCTATACGACTTCACCTCCCCGTCGTGTAGGTGTTACGTCAGACGTAGAACTATAACACTGACGTTATACTATCTATACGACTTCACCTCCCCGTCGTGTAGGTGTTACGTCAGACGTAGAACTATAACATTGACGTTATACTATCTATAAGACTTCACCTCCCCGTCGTGTAGGTGTTACTTCAGACGTAGAACTATAACATTGATGTTATACTATCTATACGAGTTCACCTCCCCGTCATGTAGGTGTTATCAGACGTAGAACTATAACATTGACGTTATACTATCTATACGACTTCACCTCCCCGTCGTGTAGGTGTTACGTCAGACGTAGAACTATAACATTGACGTTATACTATCTATACGACTTCACCTCCCCGTCGTGTAGGTGTTACGTCAGACGTAGAACTATAACATTGACGTTATACTATCTATACGACTTCACCTCCCCGTCGTGTAGGTGTTACGTCAGACGTAGAAAGCAACTACAGTAATGAGGTTATTCATTCTCCTGTCTCAGTCATATGAACAGGAAGAGTCCAAAACAATGTCACTGATACGTCATAGAAACTTGAATTGGTGAATGAGCAATAATCATGATGACTCCAGGCGTTTACCAAACGGGTGGGCATGTCCTGTGATGGCTGACCCATATGAACAGGAAAGGTCGAGTGTTCTTAAGAGCTGACTTCAATATTTGTTTTGTGTTTTTGGAGGTATTAAACGTAAAAGACCGATGTACTGACTATGTACATCCGCATCTTACCTCCATAAACGCAAAACAAATATTGAAGTCTTTTCTCATAATATAAAAAGGTCAACAATAATAAATTTCACAGACTGGTTATTTAACCATTAACACAACAAATGTACACAACGATACGAAATCGGTAACGTCGTTCAGCGTAATAATGCAAAACATGCTCCGCCCACTCCACTATCAGCCATGGGGAAACAGCAGTCCGCGAGTGGGCCGGGCCTAATACGTCTAGGTTTATGGAAAAATACAGGGAAAATAAATTGCTTGGTTAGCCAATGAAATGCCATGTAATTTGGAATTTATTATTATACAGTTCAGAAGTCTAGGAATAATGTTTACTCAAGTTATTGTGCAGTTCGGCTTAAAGAGTCCAGAAATAAAAGAAATAGTGTTGGCTCAAAACAATATATATACTAGTATATATTGCATGTCATCCTATCCCAATTGCATAGATCCAAACTCTTGATGTGACCACTGGATTGTCTTGTCTGGAATCGATAATTTACAAACCATCGACATACAGCTGGAATGTTGCTGAGTGCGGCGTTAAACAACAAACAGACAAGCATTATAAACTTGGGCTTTTGTGCTGTCTCAAGTAAATTTAGTCCATGGATGAAGAAATTAAAGACACTGGTAATGAAGTGGTCCAATACACCACATTTCGCTATGCACAGTGATCATGCCATAATAGCTGACGTGGGTTCGAATCCCAGTATAATGTTCTTTTCATTGGTTTCATAGACAAATATACATATACCGGTTTCATCCACATTCATCTGACCACTGAAATACTGTTAGAAAAAGCGTATACACAAAATCATTCACTTTCTCACATGTTCTTTTGGCAATGCATGAACATTAGCTTGTGAGTCAGATACCTTTGAAATCCTCTGCAGAAGAGAAAGTGGTCATACATATAAGTAACAAGCAACACATGTATATACAAGCTACAAATGTATATACAAGCTACAAATGTATATGCAAGCTACGAATGCAGAGAGAAGTAATATCAGTGGACATTTCTCGCATCACGTAACTCAATGAACTGTCCGTCAAAAATACAAATCACATGTTTTGACGTTTAGCTGTTATTGAGCCCTGTCCTGTCAACAACACAAACGGCACTGATTTCAAAAACTATGCTTTGAAGAAACGAAACTGGCTCCTCTTAAAAACCGATTGGAAAAACTGTAACATGACTGTATGCCCTGGGGTTGAGTAGCTTGGCGCAATTTGCATGTAAACCAACGATCGGAAATTCCAAATGCAAACTGTGAAATTGGTTCTAGGAAACATGCTTTTGAACATGAATGACCTTGCAATAATCCTTGTTGAAAATATGAAAGCTATACATTGCGCAGTTACTCGTGAAACGCGTCTTCAGTGACATGAAACACAAACTACACATTCTCAGATCAATTAACGAATACGCATGCTAAAATCGATTCTTTCCATGGGTATTTGTGTACCAATGAATATTTTAAAAGTTTTCTTCTTGGAGAAACGTCCACACAAAGACAAAAGTAACTACCATCATGTTCTTCTGTAGCAGGGCGGTCGGGAAGCCTAATGGTTAAAGCGTTCGCTCGTCACGCCGAAGACCCGGTTTCGATTCCGTTTGCCTCAATATATATCCAAGTTTTTAACTGACGGGCAATTTCAAGTCCGCGAGGACTAATCATGAGGCAATATATTGTCTGTCACATTATTTAGCCATAAAATCAATTAATAGTTTGTCAAAAGTTCCAAATGGTTCTTTGATGGATAATTTTGTGGATGATTTTCATAAATTCCTGTCGTGGCAAAAACATGAATATTATTCAAAGACAACTGCAGCTATGTTAAAATATGTTCCATAAATGGTGTTTAGAAAATGGTTGTAAATTTTAAAAATCTATCATAAACTGATTGATATTCTTAGGTATATTTTTTAACATCATTTAATCTTTCTGCCTCACATTAAATATTTAAAGAATAAATGACTGAAGGACCTTGAGATATTAAAATTTGTTCAAAATTGAAAGTGGGGAGGGGATCAGAAAACCTTCGTCCTACTACACAGAGCACTGATCAACTCAAAATTTGATTATGGCTCCATCGTCTATGGTCGAGTCTGTAAAAGTAATTAAAATTATTGAATACAATTTATCAATATTGTCTTGGTCTCCTTCGAACTTCACTGATATATAGGATGTATGTGGAGGCTGATGAGCTATCACTTAAACAACGTTGCATTATATTACCTTTGCAGCATATTTCTAAAGTGAATTCTTCTTAATCCTCTATGTGGAATTGTATAATACAAATCATCTCTGTTCCACCCCTTGGAATATGAATACAATCTGATATTTCAACTGCTAAAATAGATCTTAGAAATATAGCCCCCACTGAGCTTTTGTCTTCTCCACCATGGCAGTTAGTAAAGACACAGGTTGACATAACATTAATTAACCTAAAGAAATCGGAAACAATCCGACTAAGTTATCAACAAGAATATGATCACTTTAGAAGATTTTACAAGATATACAAATCTTTATTTACAGATTGATCCAAGTATGGTGACGTATTTGCTAGCGCCACCATCATTGGATCCAATCTATCGACAAAATATAAGTAGTTTATTAAATACACCAAGACAATAATTAAGCTCCCCCGACAAAATAAGAACAGTGACAACCCGTTTATAAAAAAAATCAAGTTTCATGATACTCATTCATAGAATGGCTGTCGATTTCGAGTATCAGGGACAATACTTTGATATTGATACAAGGAAGGGAAAATAAAGTGGCAATTATCCGATTGTTTTGTCAGCACATGTACATGAAACAATGGCACTCAGGAAGTTGTCAGATTCATGATCACTCAGTTGGCAAATTGTTGTCATACATGACACAGGTATGTCATGCAGAGCCATTGGACGTCAACTTGGCCATAATCATCGTGTCAATAGCAGACTCGTAAGAAGACACAGACAGACACGTGAAGACACGACCAGGGCCACTTGTAAGGGACGACAGAGCTCCAGCACGTCATGTGAGGCCCTTTGAGGCATCCAGTAAAACTCTGAGAGAACAATAACTTCCAAACAGGCATCTGTCCACCAGAACTGTCCGAAACCGGCTCAGAATCACTTGGGTTGAAGTCACGAAGGGTCATCAGACGTCCCTTGTAAACTGTCCATCGTCAGAGACTTCGTTTGGCTCAGAGTATTGGCTCGACGTCATAAGAATGGACGTTATTGGGATCTGAGGACGTACCGACGGATCCATTGGTCTGATAAAAGCATATTCTTTCTGCACGTCACATATGGGCGAATGCGGATTTGGAGACATCGAAACACTGTGTGTACGCCTAGAAACTTTGTACCAACAGTCCCGTATGGTGGAGGCTCCGTCATGGTGTGGGGAGCAATATTTCATGACTGTAAACTGGACATGGTAACAGTACGAGGGAATATCAACAGCGATCGTTACATCCAGGACATCCTCAATCCTGTTTTTGCGCCACATTTTGACAACCATGCACTTGCCGCACGACAATGCTTGATCCGATCGTTTTAGTGTTGTGACAGCATTTCAGCAAGGTCACGCTACTGACACTTTGCCTTAGCCAGCTATCTGTGATACACTAGTTATTTTACTGTCCTTTGTTGACAGGTTTTAGAAAGTCTAAACGTATTTCTTATTTATGTCTAAATTGTTATAGTCAGGACATGGGTGAACTACTGCCATTGTGACGATAAATCTTAACTCACTCACCATATTTAGTTTTATAGCAATTTCCAAGATCTGATAAAATATTTGTCATGACAGTTACTTCCATGATTGAGTAAATATCCGAGTAGTGAGGTCTAACAAGATGCAAGTTCATTGAACCCTTTCAGCCTTAACACAAGTACCATTATACCTACTAACCCACTGTTAACGTAAGCACCCTTCTATCTCACTCTTATCGTAACTACCGTTGTACCAAGCATGTCACTCTAATCGTAAGTTACTTGTACCTTTGTACCCAGTAACTCGCTCTTATCGTAAGTTCATTGTACCTTTGTACCCAGCATACCACTCTTATTGTAAGTTCCTTGCACCTTTGTACCCAGCATGTCACTCTTATCGTAAGTTACTTGTACCTTTGTACCCAGCATATCACTCTTACTGTAAGTTACTTGTACTTTTGTACCCAGTATCCCTAGCTTAATATGTTCCTTGAACATTTGTACCCAGCATGTCACTCTTATTGTAAGTTCCTTGCACATTTGTACCCAGAATGTCACCCTTATCGTAAGTTACTTGTACCTTTGTACCCAGTATCCCACGCGTTATTCCTTGCACATTTGTACCCAGCACGTCACTCTTATCGTAAGTTCCTTGCACCTTTGTACTCAGCATGTCACTCTAATTGTAAGTTACTTGTTCCTTTGTACCCAGTCACACGCTATTATCGTAAGTTCCTTGTACCTTTGTACCCAGCATGTCTCTCTTATTGTAAGTTCCTTGTACATTTGTACCCAGTATCCTACGCTTAAATTCATTGCACCTTTGTACCCGTCATGTCACTCTTATTGTAAGTTACTTGTATCTTTGTACCCAGTAACTCGCTCTTATCGTAAGTTTCTTTACCTTTGTACCCAGTATCTCGCTCTTATCGTAAGTTACTTGTACCTTTGTACCCAGTAACTCGCTCTTATCGTAAGTTACTTGTACCTTTGTACCAAGTACCTCGTTCTTATCGTAAGTTCCTTGTACCTTTGTACCCAAAATCTTGTTCATATCGTAAGTTCCTTGTACCTGTGTACCCAGTATCTCGCTCTTATCGTAAGTTACTTGTACCTTTGTACCCAGTATCCCACGCGTTATTCCTTGCACATTTGTACCCAGCACGTCACTCTTATCGTAAGTTCCTTGCACCTTTGTACTCAGCATGTCACTCTAATTGTAAGTTACTTGTTCCTTTGTACCCAGTCACACGCTATTATCGTAAGTTCCTTGTACCTTTGTACCCAGCATGTCTCTCTTATTGTAAGTTCCTTGTACATTTGTACCCAGTATCCCACGCTTAAGTTCCTTGCACATTTGTACCCAGCATGTCACTCTTATTGTAAGTTACTTGTACCTTTGTACCCAGTATCCTACGCTTAAATTCATTGCACCTTTGTACCCATCATGTCACTCTTATTGTAAGTTACTTGTATCTTTGTACCCAGTAACTCGCTATTATCGTAAGTTTCTTTACCTTTGTACCCAGTATCTCGCTCTTATCGTAAGTTACTTGTACCTTTGTACCCAGTAACTCGCTCTTATCGTAAGTTACTTGTACCTTTGTACCCAGTAACTCGCTATTATCGTAAGTTCCTTGTACCTTTGTCCCCAGTAACTCGCTCTTATTGTAAGTTACTTGTACCTTTGTACCCAGTATCCAACGCTTTTTGTAAATTCCTTGTACCTTTGTACCCAGCATGTAACTCTTATCGTAAATGCCTTGAACCTTTGTACCCAGTATCTCGCTCTTATCGTAAGTTACTTGTACCTTTGTACCCAGTATCTCGCTCTTATCGTAAGTTCCTTGTACCTTTGTATCCAGTACCTCGTTCTTATCGTAAGTTCCTTGTACCTTTGTACCCAGCATGTAACTCTTATCGTTAGTTACTTGTACCTTTGTACCAAGTATCTGCCTCTTATTGTACGTTCCTTGTACCTTTGTACCCAACATTTCCCTCATATTGAAAGTAACTTGTAGCTTTGTGCGCAGCATGTCACTCTAATCGTAAGTTCCTTGTACCTTTGTACCCATCATGTCACTCTTATCGTAAGTTACTTGTACCTTTGTACCCAGTATCTCGTTCTTATCGTAAGTTCCTAGTACCTTTGTATCCAGTACCTCGTTCTTATCGTAAGTTCCTTGTACCTTTGTACCCAGCATGTCTCTCTTATTGTAAGTTCCTTGTACATTTGTACCCAGTATCTTGTTCATATCGTAAGTTCCTTGTACCTTTGTACCCAGTATCTCGCCATTATCGTAAGTTCCTTGTACCTTTGTATCCAGTACCTCGTTCTTATCGTAAGTTCCTTGTACCTTTGTACCCAGCATGTAACTCTTATCGTTAGTTACTTGTACCTTTGTACCAAGTATCTGCCTCTTATTGTACGTTCCTTGTACCTTTGTACCCAACATTTCCCTCATATTGAAAGTTACTTGTAGCTTTGTGCGCAGCATGTCACTCTAATCGTAAGTTCCTTGTACCTTTGTACCCATCATGTCACTCTTATCGTAAGTTACTTGTACCTTTGTACCCATTATCTCGCTATTATCGTAAGTTCATTGTACCTTTGTACCCAGTATCTCGCTCTTATCGTAAGTTCCTAGTACCTTTGTATCCAGTACCTCGTTCTTATCGTAAGTTCCTTGTACCTTTGTACCCAGTATCTTGTTCATATCGTAAGTTCCTTGTACCTGTGTACCCAGTATCTCGCTCTTATCGTAAGTTCCTTGTACCTTTGTATCCAGTACCTCATTCTTATCGTAAGTTCCTTGTACCTTTGTACCCAGCATGTAACTCTTATCGTTAGTTACTTGTACCTTTGTACCAAGTATCTGCCTCTTATTGTACGTTCCTTGTACCTTTGTACCCAACATTTCCCTCATATTGAAAGTTACTTGTAGCTTTGTGCGCAGCATGTCACTCTAATCGTAGCTTCACCTTAATGAAGCATTGGTTATTTGTTTTTCGTCGTCCATTAACACAAGTAGCAGCAATCAAACCACTGCTTGTTCTGTTAAATGTATGTGTGTGTTGAGCATGTTGTCTGCGGAATGTTGTCACGAATAATGTGCACGAATGTTCAGGTGCTACGCCCCGTTCTCCGCTGTAGACACATGCGACAAACTTTCCTTTACGAGCTACGACGTTCAAAGATTTATTATTAAGTCTACACGATAAACGACTTTTCCATTGGACCGCAAAATAGATACATGACCTTAGTATCTATTTGACACATCTTTAATTATCGGCCAATTGATCAATGATGACCAACGCATGTAACTATGCTCGTGGGGTTCACCAAAGTGGTAAACGTGGAGACCTGCATCACCTTTCTCCCACATTAAACTGACACGCCACGATATGAGTGAAATACTGTAGAAAGAGACGTTAACAGCAACCCATTCACTCCTAGAGTGAGGACCAAACATTGTATGAACGTCGTCAATATAATAGCCAGGAGACAGTATGGTAAAGAAAAGAACCAACAGCAGCTGGCGTCAGATCAAATAGTGTGGAGATACAAGAAGACGTTGAACAATAAGATTATTAACCCCTTAACGTGAAATTAACGTCTTCTGTACGTGCTTGGGTAAACGATATAGCTTCAATTGTGTTTGAAATTATGAATAGAAAGTTGAAGATACATTATAAATATTAACATATTCATTATCGCGGCGACTGGAACAGACACAGTATCTGTAATGGCATATTGATAGTCAATACGGCCGTGCCTGATTGCCAGTCGTTAAAGAATTTATTAAAATCGATGACAACTCTTCTATTCCAGTATCTCCCTTAGCTCCGGCGTCTCTGCTCTCATCCCACTACACCAGGGTCATGGACCGGAGGTGGCCTGATCACGTGACTGTCTCCATGGCGACAACTCGATCACAGTTTGACTGCAGCAGCGTGTGCAACTTGAACCTCGGGTGTGCTGGGTTTGCTTCAAAGAGTAACATGGGCAACGTCACCTCCAACAACTGCATGTTGGTGTCACCGAGTACAGGGTCAGAGATCACGTTGGATACAAACTGGCGATTGTTCAGGCGCTTGACGGAGGAGCAGATGAGTGTCTTTAAAAGAGGTGCAAGCACATACGTCACCTGATGACACCTAGATCAACCGGACGAGACGCGATTTCAATCACCTGGTATTCCAGTTTCACTGTGAAAACGTGGAATCTTCTTCAAGTTAGGGTACACAGTCACCATGAACTGCTGTCTTCGCCTGGTATAGCTTGGTCCATCTTATGTCATATATCTATTATAATGCACATGAGATATATTTGTTTCTCTACTGAACCCATGAGAGTTGAACACTGTATGTAGACTATATTGTAGACTAAAAGCTTAAATCAACTGAAACTCACTATGTAAGGGAAGTGTATGATTATGATGGAATAGTCTTAGGTTTATATTCCGTGTATAAAGCTGTTAAGAACGCATACAAATGTTGAAAATGAAATAAAACAACGTCAAATCACGTTAGTTGTGATGAAACAAAAGCAAATTGCACCCCAAATTGTCTCATTTTGTGCATGTCTATATCTCGATCTATATTGACTCGTATAGATCCGGGTTAGACTTGGTCTTTAGTAACCCATGCTTGCTGTAACAGGCGACTATGCTTGTCGTAATGGGCGACTATGCTTGCTGTAACAGGCGACAATGCTTGTCGTAAGAAGCGACTATGCTTGCTGTAACAGGCGACTATGCTTGTCGTAAGGGGCGACTATGCTTGACGTAAGAGGCGACTATGCTTGCTGTAACAGGCGACTATGCTTGTCGTAAGAGGAGACTATGCTTGCTGTAACAGGCGACTATGCTTGTCGTAACAGGCGACTATGCTTGCTGTAACAGGCGACTATGCTTGTCGTAAGGGGCGACTATGTTTGCTGTAACAGGCGACTATGCTTGCTGTAACAGGCGACTATGCTTGTCGTAAGAGGCGACTATGCTTGTCGTAAGAGGCGACTATGCTTGTCGTAAGAGGCGACTATGCTTGTCGTAAGAGGCGACTATGCTTGCTGTAACAGGCGACTATGCTTGTCGTAAGAGGCGACTATGTTTGTCGTAAGAGGCGACTATGCTTGTCGTAAAAGGCGACTATACTTGTCGTAAAAGGCGACTATACTTGTCGTAAGGGGCGACTATGTTTGCTGTAAGAGGCGACTATGTTTGCTGTAACAGGCGACAATGCTTGTCGTAAGAAGCGACTATGCTTGCTGTAACAGGCGACTATGCTTGTCGTAAGGGGCGACTATGCTTGTCGTAAGAGGCGACTATGCTTGCTGTAACAGGCGACTATGCTTGTCGTAAGAGGAGACTATGCTTGCTGTAACAGGCGACTATGCTTGTCGTAACAGGCGACTATGCTTGCTGTAACAGGCGACTATGCTTGTCGTAAGGGGCGACTATGTTTGCTGTAACAGGCGACTATGCTTGCTGTAACAGGCGACTATGCTTGTCGTAAGAGGCGACTATGCTTGTCGTAAGAGGCGACTATGCTTGTCGTAAGAGGCGACTATGCTTGTCGTAAGAGGCGACTATGCTTGCTGTAACAGGCGACTATGCTTGTCGTAAGAGGCGACTATGTTTGTCGTAAGAGGCGACTATGCTTGTCGTAAAAGGCGACTATACTTGTCGTAAAAGGCGACTATACTTGTCGTAAAAGGCGACTATACTTGTCGTAAGGGGCGACTATGTTTGCTGTAAGAGGCGACTATGCTTGCTGTAACAGGCGACTATGCTTGTCGTAAGAGGCGACTATGCTTGTCGTAAGAGGCGACTATGCTTGTCGTAAGAGGCGACTATGCTTGTCGTAAGAGGCGACTATGCTTGCTGTAACAGGCGACTATGCTTGTCGTAAGAGGCGACTATGTTTGTCGTAAGAGGCGACTATGCTTGTCGTAAAAGGCGACTATACTTGTCGTAAAAGGCGACTATACTTGTCGTAAAAGGCGACTATACTTGTCGTAAGGGGCGACTATGCTTGTCGATAGAGGTGACTATGCTTGCTGTAACAGGCGACTATGCTTGTCGTAAGAGGCGACTATGCTTGTCGTAAAAGGCGACTATGCTTGTCGTAAGAGGCGACTATGTTTGTCGTAAGAGGCGACTATGCTTGTCGTAAAAGGCGACTATACTTGTCGTAAAAGGCGACTATGCTTGTCGTAAGGGGCAACTATGCTTGTCGTAAGAGGCGACTATGCTTGCTGTAAGAGGCGACTATGCTTGTCGTAAGGGGCGACTATGCTTGTCGTAAGGGGCAACTATGCTTGTCGTAAGAGGCGACTATGCTTGTCGTAAGAGGCGACTATGCTTGTCGTAAGAGGCGACTATGCTTGTCGTAAGAGGCGACTATGCTTGCTGTAACAGGCGACTATGCTTGTCGTAAGAGGCTACTATGCTTGTCGTAAGAGGCGACTATGCTTGTCGTAAGGAGCGGCTATGCTTGTCGTAAGGGGCAACTATGCTTGTCGTAAGAGGCGACTATGCTAGTCGTAAGAGTCGACTATGCTTGTCGTAAGAAGCGACTATGCTTGTCGTAAGAGGCGACTATGCTTGTCGTAAGAGGCGACTATGCTTGTCGTAAGGGGTGACTAATGGGAAAAGTTTCATTACCACATGTACACACTTTGCTCAGGGCACGAGATTGAGCAGCAGACTGCAGTCCAAATAAACGACTGCTCTCAAGTTGCTGTTTCTCCGCCATGTTCTTCCTCGGAAACGCCATTTCACGCCCCAAGCCGTCGATTCATATCGGTGACAGTATCTTGTGGCACAACCAACTGGGTAAGTAGGCCATTTCATGGTCATTTATTAATTTTATTACCCACGTGGGCTCAAATTTGCAGTGTAATAACGTTTTGATATTTGCACAGTGTGCAATTAGTGATTCTCGAAGCTGATTGGTCAGTTGAACAAAGATCAATTTTCATTGGACAACGGAACTATTTTTTTCTCATTCCATTCATTCACAAATCAATGGCTTTCCCTTCAGATGTTTTACGTGCTACAATCTCACTGATTCGAGATTTTTAAGACAAAACATACGTTCATATGAACAACATGATTTCGCATTATTATTTTTTTAGTTATTTCACACGATTTTCATTTCATTGAGAGTAAAAACCAAAACTACATCCGCGTTTGTAAACAAACATGGCTGGCCATTTGTCACCTGTCAAACTAAATGACCTCGTTAAAGCGGACGGAGATCTGACTGACATGAAGAGTTATTCGAATTATTCATCCTCTGAACACATTTAATGTCTTTGTTGTCTAAACTGCATATGGCCAGATTGAAGTTCCAAGATTCAGATTGTGATGTAGCCAGAAACTGTTTCTAGTGCGCCAAGATCAACACCACCAAGTCCGGGTTTGCGTCTGTGTTAGAGGACTTGCTGTTTGACGAATTTTTCGACCACCCGAATCAAAAACCCGGACTTTTTTCAGACAGGTTTGCCTTTGTGAACGACGATGACACCGATAACTGCCAATGAAAATGAAATCACAATGAAAAAGACGAAACTTGACAAGTTTACATGAACTTGGTGCACAAATGTATACAGGTAAGAACAACACAAAAAATAAGACTACTCACACCTTCAACGATGGCATGAGAATAAAAACAAATTTATTTTGCAACAACATTTAGACTTTCCGAAAGACATCATAAAGATACACCATTTCGTAGAAGTGAAGACACTTTTTATCCAATGTATACATTTTTATAACTGGGACGTCGCTGAGCGGCATGCAGGGTGACTGACGTCCTGGCACCATGAGGGTTAATGACACAGGAAAGGTGCAACTAAACATTATTCTTTGCAAATTTATCATTTCGGCATGCACATCAGACGGTTCAGAATTCGAAATGCCCACTTTGAAGGAGATCAAGGGTAGCATAGAGTGTTGCCTTAGCGACAAGATTACCAACATCTGGTTGCGAAATCGATGTACTCTGTTGAACTTGGAAAGGTTTTGAAATCAAAACAAAAATAATTAAAAATACAAGGAAAAGAAAACTTACCCCAGCGAGCTGATCTTGTGTCCGATATTGAACTAAATGAACTCCGTGAATGCGGACAGCTTGGCACAAAGTCTCCAGGTACAAGGGGCCTGTGCCAGATACCAGATAGTCTATCAACAGGTATTTGACTATTATGAATCACATCAAAATATCAGCAAACTCCCGCCATCTGTGTCCACTCCACAAGCGTGTTTAACAAGTCTTCCTAAAATCCCACATGCACATGTTTCCCATCTTAAATGTGTTGTCCGGATTAAACTGTAACGCCGGTTCTCTTGTCATTCCTGGTTTCGGCTGTCTCATATCTGGGTCAAGTCGGGTCATTCAATACGACACCGTGACAGCAATCTTATTTTTCAAAGTTTACCTTCTTTTCGTAACTTTTCTCTAAAAAACAAGACTTCTGGACATTCTGTCTATGTTGTTGTTATAGGTTTTGGCATTTTTTTCAAATGACACATAAAAAATTTGACAGGTTTTCCGTGTTTCCTCTTCTCAATGTGAAATGCATGTCTCTGCCGATGCACGACGGGGGCTGTCTGTCAGTGACGAGATCTTGTCAAAACAAGCCTTGATTAAAAAACCTGATAGATAGTGTACGCTGTGTAAATCGGACAGAAATATAACTGCAATAATGTGATCTTTACAGTTCTTTAACAGAATTATGTTTTTCACACGTAACAACACGTTAAATGAGTAATGCGATTGGAGTGAATGGACAGTATTTTTTCACACGCGGATTGATACAAAACAGCTGATTTTTGATCGGCGACAGGTTTGTTTTCCTTGAAATGTCATTAATATGGTTATGGGTAATAAATAGAATAACCCACTCGGTACGACTGATTACGTAAAATATGTCACTCGTGATATTAATGTTGTAAATTCCTCGCTAAAGCTCGGAACTTAAAACATCAATTTCACTCGTAATCACTCGTACCTCGTGGGTCATTCTATAAATATTCTTAAGTATTAGAAACTTATCTACGTCACATTATGCTTACCTCCATAGTTCCCTGCACTGAATATCACTCACCGGTTTGTCTGGCCTAGTATCAATTATTTACCGGTTGACAACATATAGCTCTCACTGCCGTTGCCTCACACAAAATGAACATATTGCCTCCGTGCTCTAGTGGTAGCATCCTACCGGAGAGAGGAGAGGTAGGGGGTTCGATTCCCGGTCGCGTCATGCCGTGAGACGTAATAAGATAAAGCAAGGATAGGTCGGTTCGGAGTCAGTATTCTGTGTCTAAGTGGGGTATTCATGTTCAACTGCTGCATGTTATCTCAATGGGCTAGGACTAAAGAATTAGTCTGGGCAAGTTCAAGCAGTCACACACACGTGCATGCACGTCTCTATAAAAGTGCAATAATCTCTGACGCCATGTTAAACCCCATTTCACCTCACCTCACATACACCGGAGATGTTCGGCGGTACAACGTTTAATGATAAAAATGATTCCACGCTAAAAATCCGCCTTGATATAAACTGACGTCCAAAAGAAACTTTACCAGAGTTTGAAATCACTCTTGCTCAAAAACAACAAAACATACATGCATGAAGTAAAGTGTATTGAGAAGATCAATATATCAACATAATCAACACTGAAAATGACAATCATACCGTGACCGAGAATGACGTCAGAGCCCCCCAAAGTTGGGTGTGGTACAAAACTCGAGCTTTCAGAATCATGGACAATAGGCAGAGTACATAAACAATCGCTCACGTTCAATAACAAGTCATTAGTAGCGTGTGTGACCACCAAATGCCTCAATACACGCAAACACTCTTCGACGCACAGAAAAAGTCGGTCGTCTGATAAGGTCACGTGGGATTTGACGCCATTCTTCTTGGAGGGCCAAGATCAGTTCTTGCCGGTTGGCTGGAGAGTGTGGTCGTTGTCGAACACGACGATCCATCAAGTCCCAGAGGTGTTCTTTTGGGGACATGTCGAGTGAGCGTGCAGGCCACGGCAGGACGTTGACATTGTTGGCTGCGAGGAAGTTAGTGACAATTCTGGCTGTTTGGGCTCTAGCGTTGTCATGCTGATAAATGACACCACCTGGCTGCTGTTGGAGAAATGGTAGGACAACTGGACGAAGAATGTTATCCATGTAACGCTGAGCTGTCAAGTTTCCGTCAACGATGACCAGCGGTGTCCTCTCCTGCCCACAGATCCCTCCCCACACCATGACACTCCCTCCACGATATGGTACGACCTCCTGCACGCAAAACGCCGCCGTTCGTTCACCCCTTCGGCGGTAAACACGTTGTCTTCCATCAGCCCTTAACACACAGAATTGACTTTCGTCGGTGAAGACAACCCTCTGCCAGTCACGTCGTTGCCAACGTCGTACAGTCCGGGCCCATCTCAGTCGCAGACGACGATGTTGCCCTGTCAATAGCTGCCCTCTGTATGGTCTAAAAGCCCTGATTCCATGAGCCCTGAGTCTCCTGGCCACTGTCTGTCGACTAACCCTGTGACCTAAGGCATTTCTCGCCGATGACGTCACTGTCAGTAAGCGATTTCGGAGGTGCAAGGTACGCAAGTACCGGTCATCATGGGGCGTGGTCACCCTGGGTCTGCCTGTTCTTGGCCTGTCAGCGGTCCGCCCTGTCTGTCTGTAACGTTGCATCAAGTTTGTAACGGCAACACGGAAGCAACCGAAGGTTCGTGCAATATGGGTGCGGGTGGCTCCAATATGTACCATACCCAAGACTCGTTCAAGTTGTTCGACTGTGAGTCGTGGCATTCCTTTTGTGTTTTTTTATCACTGTGGATGTCTGACTTGCCGTTGCAATCGTTTTATACCCTTACCCGCACGTGCATTTGCAGTTGTCCGTGGTGCACGTGTTTTTCACTTTTTCGATTGTTATCTCGCAAACATGTAACAGACGATTAACATTTTCTGCATACACTATTGTTGTATTTAGGTTATGTGTTTTAGATAGACTTCATCGAAAAAAATTATTATACTTTGTCCGAAATTTATATTTTCAGCTAGTAAAGTTTCGTTTGGACGTCAGTTTATATCTCTTCGTGATAAATGTATTTGAAAACACAGGTATAGATTACTTCATAATTAACATTTCGAAAATCTGATGCAGTTTAAGCCTTAAACGAAGAAATGGTTTATGTACGTGATACTTGTCTCTTCCAAAGTGAGGTATTTAGCCAATCTGTATTGGGCTTCAAGAGTTGGCGCGTCACGCTAATAAGCCAAATCTAACTCACATGAATGGGTACAATTGTAAAGCCAAATCTGGGTGCCCCCGCGGCATATGTCGTGGTTAACACACTCAACACTTACATGGCTGTATTTGTCTCCGATAAGAACAAGACGTTCTACATATGATTAAAAAAGCATCAACACGTACGAGGGGATATCAAAAAGTGTTGAGCCTCACACAGAAAAAGTAAAAGAATTGGATTGTTACTACTTTATTTTTCAACATAGCTCCTCCAAACTCCACACACTTTTTCCAACTAGTTTGCCAGTCACTGATACCCGATCGGTAGAAGTCAACATTCTGGTCCCCTAACCAACCCTCCACAGCAGCAGTTAGCTCATCGTCATCTTCAAATCTCCGGCCCCGGAGGTGTTTTTTCAGTCTGGGAAAGAGGTGGAAGTCACTGGGGGCTAGGTCTGGAGAATAGGGTGGGTGAGGGCGGAGTTCGTAGCCACATTCTTGCACAGCTGTCATTGCAACACGGCTCGTGTGGACTGGTGCGTTGTCATTGTGAAGCAGAATCCCACGAAGGATTTTTTCACAGCGTTTCACCTTGATGGATTGGCGCACCTGCTTCAATAACTTGGCGTAATACTCCCCATTCATTGTGGTACCATGGGGCAGGTAGCCGATGTGAATCACTCCTTTGCTGTCCCAGAAGATGGTCATCATAACCTTCTTGGTGGAACTGGTGGCTTTGAACTTCTTTGTCTTTGGAGAAGTGGCGTGTTTCCATTCCATCGACTCCTGTTTGCTCTCCGGTACATAATGATAAACCCAGGTTTCATCACTGGTTACAATCCTAAAATGAAAATCATCTGGGTTGGCGTTGTACCGAGTTAGCAAGGCTCCACTGATGCTGACCCTTGATAGCTTCATGTCATCTGTAAGCATTCTCGGGACCCATCTGGCACACACTTTGGACATGCGGAGTTTGCCATGAATTATATTATGTTTGGATCCATATGATAGGCCTGTTGTTTCTTCTAGCTCATGGAGAGTAATACGGCGGTTTACCATCACAAGTTTGTGTACAGTGTCAGTGTTTTTAGGGCTGGTACTGGTTGATGGCCGTCCGGACCGGGCATCATCTTCTAAGCTCTCTCTGCCACGCCGAAATGCCTTCACCCAGCGTTTGATAGTTGCAGACGATGGAGAAGACTCTCCATAAACTGCAGTCAATCGCTCTTCCACCTGTTTGGCAGATTGACCCTCTAGGACAAGGAACTTTATCCCCGCTCTGTACTCAGATTTGTCCATTTTGCCAATTCACTAGGGGTAGGTCTCTCCCACGAAGTGTTGTGACAAAATAATTGCAGCCAGCAATATGTTTCTACATAGCATCAGTAGCTAAGACATTCATGTACATCAGGTGTAGCGCATTGTACCATTCGACCAGGAATACTGTGTGAGGCTCAAAACATTTTGATATCCCCTCGTATGTTTAGATGTATGACATTCGTTTACTGTGATGGTGTGTACAAGTAGTATGCACATCACTACATCCAACATATACACTCACCTATTCAAATACACATGTACAAAGCCCTGGTGTAAGCGACGTTTAGTGTTCGCCGCTGATATTATTTTAATAACGCTTTTGTATGATTTTGAGTGTTTTCTCTGTACATCGAAGTGACATCGAGTATTGTGCTGTCAGGAAGACGTGCTGTTCATTGTGCACATACGGTGACAAGGTAACAACACGACTGTGTGTGATACAGGTGATACTAGTTTATTAAACTATCAATGAAGACGCATCGCGATGGGAACAAGTAAGTTATTAGGATCAGTAGGATGGAAAACAAATATTAAATTTATAATTCCTTATTTTCTTTATTTTGCATCCCTGGAGTACCCATGAGATACTAAGACTAATGTTGATTGGGATTTTGATAGGAGAATATGTATATTATGATGACTAATAAACCACATTATATATCTTTCAAGAATGCTCTGTCCGAGGAGGGCACTGTACGTCCTTAAAGCATAGCACTTGTCAATGAAATGCAATTTGGTACGGCATTGCCTAAAAGTCGGCCCGGGCCCAATCTCATTAAAATCAGTTCTCAGTTCTTGCTTCTGCTGAACAAAGATCTGAGGACATCCCATTATGGGTCACGTCAGAACGACCTTGCGCGAACTTTGACCGACCAATGAAATGACCAATCAGAAGGCAGCTTTCTCGTGTTTTACGGCACTAATTTTAAATTGGCGACTACGCTTCGAAACATATCTTGATTCATACATAATTCTCGATTACAAATTTGAAACCTGAACAAAAGAACATTCTGGAATGGCTAATAGATGGTCTAGATTGTATGGATTCAGTCGTTAAACCTGTAACTATCGTTCGGAATACCCCGTGTTAACGTTTTCGAGGTTGGATGATTAGAAATCACATTCCGACTGTCACTTTCATAATCTGGTAAGCGACGCTCTGATTGTTCGGATGAAAGGTCGTTCTGACGTGACCCCTAATGGGATGTCCTCAGAACCCTGTTTACTTGTAGCGAGAACCGAGGTCTGATTTTAATGAGATTGGGCCGGGCCAAGACAGGCCAAAGTGTTATTGGCTAATTACTTCATTATCGGCGACCATACCTACATATTATCGACGCAACATACACACATGACATTATTGAACATTGACCGACCAAAAAAACGTGCACCATTATTAGGTAATTTGGAGTAAATCCCTTTAAAACCAGAAAGTGGAGCTGTGTGTAAGCGTCGCTGATCTAGGTAACATGTAAAAGAGCAATCGTTAAACGAAATAAGATTTGAAACGTATCAAATACTTTTTAGCTATCGTGATATAAATTTCTATCTGTCTGCACATCGTTTATATTTATAGGATAGTACTATATCTAAGTAAATACCACCTTGTAATGTCACTGTTCATCGTATTTAAAGCAGACACGTTGGTTAAAGTATACCTCTTCTCCCTATACTCTCAACAGTCACACAGTGTTCGGTCCGACTTGCCCCGGGCTGTCAAAATCAAGTTAAACCTCACATATGAATCACGAAATGGATTCATTTCTACAGACTAGTATTATATCTACCACTTTATAGTGTCTCAGGCGCGGTACTTAAAGAAACCAAGGTGCTCAAAGTGAAGCCATTTTCCCTCCACATTCTCAACACAGTCTCTATCAGAAGTGTCTGGCTTGTGTTGGGTCCGACTTGGCCCGGGCTGTCAAAAGCCACTTTAAACACACAGATGTATCTTCAAATGTGTTTACAGCTATAGACTAGTGTTATATCTACCTTTGTTCCACTTTATAATGCCACAGTACACCTCATTTAAAGAAAACTGGTCCGTTAAAGTCAAGCACTCTTACTGTATTTTCCTAAGAAAATCTCTGTTAGAAGTGTTCGGTCCGACTTGGCCCGGGCTGTCAAAATCAACTTAAACCTCACAGATGTAACATGACATGGATTCACATCTATCGATTAGTATTATATCTACCTAAATACCACTTTATAGTGTCTCAGATCGCGGTATTTAAAGAAAACAAGGTGCTCAAATGAGAATGTGGAGTGAAAAGGGCTTCACTTTGAGTACCTTGTCAGGATAGTTTTTCAAGTTTGTTTATGTTTCAAGCACTGAGGCAATGTACCTGGAAAGCAAGCATGTCGTCCGGGTCCCGAATGACTCGTCTAATATGGTCACTGTTGTGAAGAATACCACGCACATTCCATGATATTGACAGTAGCGGGTGACCTCGCCCAGGTGAACACTGCCAAGCTGACTGTCGTTCATTTCCCGAGGAACGTCAGTATGTCACGTGATTACGTTGTCAATCGCGCGGAGACACACAGAACTACTTTAGGCTAATTCCTCAATGTCTCAAAATAACATTAAAAATAATTAGGGAAACTGAGAGCGACATCGATTTAGGCTATGAATGATGCAGGCTTTGAAGTCAGACACATCATGTACATGTGAGGTCACCGAAATGAAGCGTCCATTCGAAACTACAACAGAGAATGCTCGGCTTGCCAAAAGAAATCACTAGCTCCACACTATCGTGCCTCAGTAAATCCAACCGCGCCGCCTCCAGCGGTAATCCCCGTCATCAGCAACCGTAGTATGACTCAAACACACACCAAAGGTTCACAGAAGGTTAATATGTATCCATTTTCAGCATGAGCCGGGTCTGGATTTATTTCCAATTCCAACGCTAACTTTACTGGGTGAAACTTGTATTTCAAGCGAATGGCATTGCGGTAGCCACCATTTTCTGCCGTTTGTAAAACCAAGGGATGTCACTCCAAACAGAATGTTTGGGACGGAAGATGTCATGACGTTACTACTCTCCGCGTTGATATAGTTTTCTTTCAATAATTAAAGTTTGATGTTTAATGGATTGTTTTGTTGTGATGTAAGATGGACGTTCAATATGTTTTGCATTTGTGTTTACACAAACCATGTCAACTTGTGGCAGGTGTGACACCAGTCATTACATCAGGTTGACACGTGTCATAACAAGTTCCAGACACAACAATAAGTTAGATGTGATGGCTTCATTCACTTAAGGGTGGTCACAATCATTGATTCTCTCAAACATGAACAACGCGCTGTAATAAAGTTCCTTACCAAGGAGTGATGCAAAACAAAAGAAACCCATGATCGCATGTGTAAAGGGATGGGTAAGGCTGCTCCTGACTATTCCACAGTTTGCCGTTGGTCTCTACAGTATAAAAGGGGTAGGGAGTCCATAGACGATGACCCAAGGTCAGACAGGCCTTCAGATGCCAGCCAGCCGGAACCCATTGCTGCTATAGAAAGAAGAATTATGTCTGACCGACGTGTGAAAGTATCTGAACTTTCTAGGGAATTCCAAATATCAGTTGGAACTGTTGTAACCATTATTCATGAGCATCTTGGTATGCCCAACGTATCTGCAAGATGGGTACCTAGAAACCATAGTGTTCTCAATTTATATTTACATGCACTGTATACCTGCCTTAAATTTGCACAGTCAGAGAGGATATGTCTAACTTGTTCGAAGGGCCTATTTGCGTTGATATTTGACATAACAAACAATGTAACCTTTGGGAAATGAATTGCTACCCATCCAAATCGTCAACGGCAGGCATACAGATCATCAAGGTCTTAAATAAACACTGCTAAAATAGTCTTTAATATCACGTTTTTATTAGAGGCGTGAAAATCAACAACACTTCTACGTCATTACAACGTCACGGATGGTCTTAAATATAGTTATTTTGCAAAATATGTGAGATAAACAAGCTCATACATAGCTAGCTCTAGAGTATATAAGATTAAACGGTGAGTCTCCGGTTCATACTCCTTCCGACTGGCATCTGCAACATTCCCAGGTCCAGAACATCTTCAAGCCAATTGAAGAGTCTGAACGCATCACAGTATCAAGAGAGGCAGAGATGGATGAAATCAGGACCAACAGCACCGATGTCTTGAACGATACTTTCACTGTAACCGTCCTCAGCATGCTTCCATGCGATCTGCACTTCCAAACACTGGCTGATATTGAAACCCAATTCAAGTCTGTGTATCAGTTCAGAATACAGCAGCTCCTTCAGGGTCGAGGCATCTACAGCTTGGGGACTATAGGAATCTCGGTGACCTATAATATGGTAACATTTGAACCATCTACCAAACTGGAGATCCTTTCAGCCGGTGATGCTTTTGTTATCCTCACTGACTCATCATCAGTCAAACTAGCTGCAGATCTCCAACGGGACATACAGGAACTAGACTGTGCCAGGGTCAAACCTGCCATTGTTACAACACTTGGAGCGGATCTAAACGTAAAGCTTGAATGTGAGTCAAGTAAAGACCTGGCGTGCCATCCTGAATGCAGAGATCCATGTTTTCTGAGTGACGCATTTGAAACTCTTTTCCGTGCTATCGAGAGAGACGTAGGCTTTATTGTGCCACCCAAGAAAGCAAGAAGTCACTCAAAGCCATCCCGTTTTGATAAACTGGGGAAAATTATAAAAAAGCGGTTATCTTTGTCTTGAGCTGTATTGCATTTGTGAAGTAGCTCAAAATCGAGAGCTTTTCTTGAAAGACATTCCGAAAATGTTAATATTGACTTTGACCGTTTGAACCCGACAGCTATGTAGAAAGTTGAGAATGTATGTATCTTTCTATTGATCCTTACAATAAAGAATTGTTTTCAAGTTGCTCTTCGGGTCCTTTCTCAGGTTTGTCCCAACACATTGAAGCCGTATGGGTTATATTCGCGCTTTTCAAATGACCTGCCAGTTGTGGGGGACCGAGGTGAGTGAACGCGGTTTAACACCGCTTTGAAGGTTTAAAGGTAATTTCAGTCAAATGATCCAAGCATGATTTCAACTTCTGCATTCTTTCTTTTCAACGTTTCGGTATAGATGCTATTAAGATGAAATCAATGTCAACGCTAGTCTTCAAAAGTTCAAGGGTGTTCAATCGTCTTATAACAAAAATTAATAACAAATTTTCTTAAAAAATTACAATAACTGTATCGTTTTTAAAGCAAACTTAATGGATTAGACACAAACTGTAAGTCAGTAAAATGTCAATCATTTGAGGTGAACAACACTGTTAATGTAATTATTAATATAGAGATCGAAAATGAGTAAGACTATTATCATTTACTTATTGTATAGTTGTCTACCGGAAATTACTAACGTATAATGGCGATTTCAAAGCAAACTGGATGTAGTAGACAGACACTTTGAGTCAGTAAAATGTACATCATTTGAGCTGAAATGAGTAAATTAGTAATTTTCGGTAGACGACTATACACAAAGTAATTAATTAATAGGATATTGAATGTATCTCGTGATAGATCATGTGTCCCTCATCTCGTGACGGGGTTTCTCTCTTCTCAGTCTCACTCGATGAGAGAAACATGATATTTCACTCGACACCTGAAATATTCAAGGGTGTTCAATGGTGTCTTCTAACTACAACTGTTCATATTATAACCAAAAAAAACAGTATTTTCTAACAAATTTTCATTTTCAAACTCTATAATAATGATTGTATTAACAGTCTTGTTCACTTATTTTTTTTAAAAAGCACTTAAAAGAAATCAAAGTTGCTAATTCATAACAACATCTAATAAATAGACTTAATACTACAGTTGTCTTGCAGTATTGTTAAATGGAAATCAGGATATACTATCAGGACAGATCATGGTTGTAACTAACTCGTCAACATATGTTACCAAAACAAGAAAAAAAATACAGACATCTTATGCATCTTTTTATGTTTCATACACGTATTCTCAGGGATAGTCTGCATGATTTGTTGTTTGTTGAGACATGTCTGTTATTTATTGCTATCTTAAGAGCGTGAGTGTCAGAATTGTGTTAGAAACGGATGAATGAATTAACACCTATGATGAGTCTTAGCACTAAATGATGGACACAGAGTAATATGGGAAAATATTTAACTTCAAACTATGGTGACTGGTATGTCTGATTGGATGCCCAGTTGGAAGTTGTTTTATGCTTTTCGTTATTTCATTTTCAGTTGTTAAAAAGGCACTGTTTAATGATGTCCGTGAGCTGCAAATGTAGGAGAACATCTCCGATTTCATTACACAGACGTCCAATGAAACGAAATTGTATTTTTTAGATTTAAATGCTGCAATAGTCAAGGACTTGTCGCGGGAAATATCATAATGACTAATAGATAAAGTGAGTGCATTTTCTATCGATGCGATGTTACCAAAGGCTGCTTCGTTGTTTTCTGGGGCAGAAAACGCCGTGGCAATATACCTTTTTTCACGGCGTTTTGCAGTTACGTTCAATCGTTTAAACTCGTGTTTTGGTTGAAGACTGAGAAAATGTTGATATTCTAATCAAACAATCACCACAAAGCATGTGCTAGTTTAAATTATTAGCAGTAAACAACCGTTTTTGAATGAAGGTGCAACAGGGTAACGTTTAAGCTTGGCTCCGTGTCTACATGTGCACATTGATTCAGGAACCAGACCGGAAGCTAAAAGGTTGGAACGTCTCTTAAATCATTTCAAAAGAAGAATTATCACCCTTGGGGAAAAAAAGGATCACCCATTAAGAGAAGTACTCGGTTACTTTGATAAAATTTTCATCCACTGAAACGATTTTCCATTTTTCAGTATTTGTATTGAGCTTTTGATTAGACAACTTGTTCACTAGTAAGAAGATAACATTCGAAGCATCATATTGAAACAAATTGGTCTTTTGGATAACTGAAGTTTAAAAAATCTATTGAATTGGTCTCCACTATGGCATTTCCACGATGCTTCACTCAATGTCCAGCTCCAAAGAAGTCGCTTTTAATTTCGATAAACTGCAAAAAATGAGAAGAAACACAGGTCAATGTAGGTCGATATTCTCTCACGATTCTATCAGTTGCTAAACCCAAACTGTTGCAAAAATACTTTGTGTATGTCATAAACATCGGAGGCGTGAAAATCGACGACTTTCAAAATGGAAATTACGAATTACGAATGGACAGGTGCGATAAACAACGTAAACCAGATGCCATTGCCACCCATACTTCCTGTCATCGACAGTTCCAATACATTGACATGGTAAGGGAAATGATAATTTCCGTCGTTAGACATCTTTCCGAGGCAAGAGAGTTCACTGACTATAAAAGTCCAGTTTCCACCCTTGCTGAACTAGACTCGTAGTATGGAGTTACATTTTGGCTGGACTAACGAGTCTATGCATAGACCAATCGAAATCGAAATTCAGTTCGTTTTCAACAGATATTTTCCAGATCTTTTCATTTAATTAATCAAGGTGCTCGCGTGATTTGATACACTTCGCGACGTAAGACCCGTTTTATCGCAAAATAGATCTTGGTTATCGATCAGATCGTCTTGACTGTGCGCCCCCATTTTGTTTGAATCAAATGCAAGTGATACGAGAGGTGGTATCTGATTGGTCCACTTGAGAGGCTTAGAAGGGACATATATCACAGCGCTACGATCGACCCCAGGAATTTCAGCCTAGTTCGGCAAGGATGGAAACTGGACTTTTCAAGTCAGTTAACTCTCTTGCCTCGGGAAGATGGTCGTTAGATAGAAACCAGACGCGTTTTCTGTACAAACCCAAGCAGAAATGCAAGACAGTGGCTTAAGACTATCTGTAGAAGGTGACAAGGGTCACATGCGTCGAATAATACTCTTAGTAGAGTACGAAAAACAATGAAGAATAAACATTGATAGTCAGTTATGGAAGACGAAGCTATATCTAAGATTATCTTCATAAATCCATTTCCTTAATTAATCACTTATATCGCTCCCGAATGCCCCCACACCCACACAGATAGGGCGTATGAGTAAAGGTCCAATATGATTATCTTCAATTAAATGCGGTCAAAAGTAACCAAATGCTTGCTGAGAATCTGTATACAGACGCTTGATTCAGTCGTTGATCTGAAACAACCAAAACAAGAACCTGCATTGCATCTATGCCCGATATATAAGGAATAAGATGATGTAACATTTATTTCATGAGTGTATATGATCGACTGTGCTTGTTGTATACATGATTTCATTTCTTGTATATTTGCATTTAATTTGAATAGTGGTTGTATATTTCAGTGACAAGATTAAGTGGCAGTTTTTTTGTGTGAGAGAACTGTGTGAATGCGATATTACCTTCTGTTGTGTTTAGTTTCAGGATGAGGTGGAGGATTTCAATGACGAGAACGAGGATGAGGACAGCTGCAACACTCCCCGCCACAACAACTAGAGTTGGGGTGTGAGTGCTGGATACTGACGTCCCACCCAACGCTGAAACACGGACAAAACAGACAAGTATATGCTTGATTTGGATCTGAGAGCTAGTCACTGACATCCATCACATAAACAAGTAATACAGGTACAGCTGCTCCATGGCACATGAACAGGGTATACACGTACAGATGTTCCAAGGCACATGAACAGGGTATTCAGGTAAAGATGCTCCATGGCACATGAACAGGGTATACAGGTACAGATGCTCCATGGCACATGAACAGGGTATTCAGGTAAAGATGCTCCATGGCACATGAACAGGGTATACAGGTACAGATGCTCCTTGGCATATGAACAGGGTATTCAGGTAAAGATGCTCCATGGCACATGAACAGGGTATGCAGGTACAGATGCTCCATGGCTCAGACTATTAGCTCGACGTCATAAGAATGGACGTCATTGGGATCTGAGGACGTACCGACTAACCCATTGGTCTGATAAAAGCATATTCGTTCTGCACGTCACATATGAGCGAATGCGGATTTAGAGTCACCGAAACACTGTGTGTACGCCTAGAAACTTTGTACCAACAGTCCCGTATGGTGGAGGCTCCGTCATGGTGTGGGGAGCAATATCTCATGACTGTAAACTGGACATGGTAACAGTACGAGGGAATATCAACAGCGATCGTTACATCCAGGACATCCTCAATCCTGTTTTTGTGCCACATTTTGACAACCATGCACTTGCCGCACGACAATGCTTGATCCGATCGTTTTCGTGTTGTGACAGCATTTCAGCAAGGTCACGCTACTGACACTTTGCCTTAGCCCGCTATCTGTGATACACTAGTTATTTTACTGTCCTTTGTTGACAGGTTTTAGAAAGTCTAAACGTATTTCTTATTTATGTCTAAATTGTTATAGTCAGGACATGGGTGAAAAACTGCCATTGTGACGATAAATCTTAACTCACTCACCATATATAGTTTTATAGCAATTTCCAAGATCTGATAAAATATTTGTCATGACAGTTACTTCCATGATTGAGTAAATATCCGAGTAGTGAGGTCTAACAAGATGCAAGTTCATTGAACCCTTTCAGCCTTAACGCAAGTACCATTATACCTACTAACCCACTGTTAACGTAAGCACCCTTCTATCCAGTATCTCACTCTTATCGTAACTACCGATGTACCCAGCATGTCATTATAATCGTAAGTTACTTGTACCTTTGTACCCAGTAACTCGCTCTTATCGTAAGTTCCTTGTACCTTTGTACCCAGCATGTCACTCTTATCGTAAGTCATCCTTATTGTAAGTTACTTTTACCTTTGTACCCGGTATCCAAGGCAAAAGGTCCTTGTACCTTTGTACCCAGCATGTCACTCTTATCGTAAGTTCCTTGTACCTTTGTACCCAGCATGTCACTATTATTGTAAGTTCCTTGAACCTTTGAGCCCAGTATCCCACGCTTTTTTGTAAAGGCCTTGTACCTTTGTACCCAGCATGTCACTCTTATCGTAAGTTCTTTGTACCCAGCATGTCACTCTAATCGTAAGTTACTTGTACCTTTGTACCCAGTGACTCGCTCTTATCGTAAGTTCCTTGTACCTTTGTACCCAGTATCCCACGCAAAAGGTCCTTGTACCTTTGTACCCAACATGTCCCTCTTACCGTAAGTTACTTGTACCTTTGTACCAAGTATCTCGCTATTATCGTTAGTTCATTGTACCTTGGTACCCAGTATCTCACGCTTTTTGTAAATTCCTTGTACCTTTGTACCCAGCATGTAACTCTTATCGTAAGTTACTTGTACCTTTGTACCCAGTATCTCTCTTTTATCGTGAGTTACTTGTACCTTTGTACCCAGTATCCCACGCTTTTTGTACACTCCTTGCACCTTTGTATCCAGCATGTAAGCCTTGTCGTTAGTTCCTTGTGCCTTTGTACCAAGAAGCTCACTCTTATTGTAAGTTGCTTCTACCTTTGTACCCAACATGTCCCTCTCATCGTGAGTTGCTGCAGCTTTGTACGCAGCATGTCACTCTAATCGTAAGTTTCTTGTACCTTTGTACCCATCATGTCACTCTTATCGTAAGTTACTTGTACCTTTGTACCTAGTATATCGCTATTCTCGAAAGTTCATTGTTCCTTTGTACCCAGTATCCCACGCTTTTTTGTAAAGGCCTTGTACCTTTGTACCCAGCATGTCACTCTTATCTTAAGTTCTTTGTACCTTTGTACCCAGTATCTCGCTCTTATCGTAAGTTCTTTGTACCCAGCATGTCACTCCAATCGTTAGTTACTTGAACCTTTGTATCCAGTGACTCGCTCTTATCGTAAGTTCCTTGTACTTTTGAACCCAGCATGTCACTCTAATTGTAAGTTTCTTGTACACTTGTACCCAGAATCTCGCTCAAATCGAAAGATTGTTGTACCTTTGTACCCAGCATGTCACTCTTATCGTAAGTTCCTTGTACCTTTGTACCCAGTATCCCACGCAAAAGGTCCTTGTACCTTTGTACCCAACATGTCCCTCTTACCGTAAGTTACTTGTACCTTTGTACCAAGTATCTCGCCATTATCGTTAGTTCATTGTACCTTTGTACCCAGTATCTCACGCTTTTTGTAAATTCCTTCAACCTTTGTACACAGCATGTAACTCTTATCGTAAGTTACTTGCACCTTTGTACCCAGTATCTCGTTATCATCGTAAGTTCATTGTACCTTTGTACTTAGTATCTCACGCTTTTTGTAAATTCCTTCAACCTTTGTACACAGCATGTAACTCTTATCGTAAGTTCCTTGTACCTTTGTACCCAGTATCTCGCTCTTATCGTAAGTTACTTGTTCCTTGGTACCAAGTATCTCACGCGTTTTGTAACATCCTTGTACCTTTGTACCCAGCATGTAACTCCAATCGTAGGTTCCTTGTACCTTTGTACCCAGTATCTAGCTCTTATCGTAAGTTACTTGTACCTTTGTACCCAGTATCCAACGCTTTTTGTAAATTCCTTGTACCTTTGTACCCAGCATGTAACTCTTATCGTAGGTTCCTTGTACCTTGGTACCCTGTATCTTGCTCTCATCATAAATTTCTTGTACCTTTGTACCCAGCATGTTACTCTTATCGTAAGTTCCATGTATCATAGCGCATTGTACCCAGTATCTTGCTCTCATTGTAAATTTCTTGTACTTTTGTACCCAGTATCTCACTCTTCTCGTAAGTTACTTGTACCTTTGTACCCAGTATCTCGCTACTATCGTAAGTTCCTTGTACCTTTGTACCCAGTATCTCGCTATTTTCGTAAATTCCTTGTACCTTTGTACCCAACACGTAACTCTTACCGTGAGTTCTTTGTACCTTTGTTCCCAGTATCTCGCTCTCATCGTAAGTTACTTGAACCTTTGTACCCAGTATCTCACTTTAATTGCAAGTTACTTGTACCTTTGTACCCTGCATGTAACTCTTATCGTAAGTTACTTATACTTGGTACCCAGTATCTCGCTATTATCGTAAGTTACTTGTACCTTTGTACCCAGTATCTCGCTATTATCGTAAGTTCCTTGTACCTTTGTACCCAGTATCTCGCTATTTTCGTAAATTCCTTGTACCTTTGTACCCAACACGTAACTCTTACCGTGAGTTCTTTGTACCTTTGTTCCCAGTATCTCGCTCTCATCGTAAGTTACTTGAACCTTTGTACCCAGTATCTCACTTTAATTGCAAGTTACTTGTACCTTTGTACCCTGCATGTAACTCTTATCGTAAGTTACTTATACTTGGTACCCAGTATCTCGCTATTATCGTAAGTTCCTTGTACCTTTGTACCCAGCACGTAACTCTTATCATAGGTTCCTTGTTTCTTGGTACCCTGTATCTTGGTCTCATCGTAAATTTCTTGAACCTTTGTACCCAGCATATTACTCTTATCGTAAGTTACTTGTGCCTTTTTTCCCATCATGTTACTCTTATCGTAAGTTCCTTGTACCTTTGTACCCAGTATCTTGATCTCATCGTAAGTTCATTGTACCTTTGAACCCAGTATCTCGCTATTATCGTAAGTAACTTGTACCTTTGTACGCAGTATCTCGCTCTTATCGAAAGTTACTTGTACCTTTGTACCGAGCATCTCGCTATTATCGTAAGTTACTTGTACCTTTGTACCCAGTATCTCGCTATCATCGTAAGTTCATTGTACCTTTGAACCCAGTATCTCGCTATTATCGAAAGTAACTTGTACCTTTGTACCCAGTATCTCGCTATTATCGTAAGTTACTTGTACCTTTGTACCCAGTATCTCACGCTTTTTGAAAAATCCTTGAACCTTTGTACCCAGTATGTAACTCTTATCGTATCGTATCTCCCTCTTATTGTAAGTTCCTTGTACCTTTGTACCCAACATGTCCCTCTTATCGTACGTTACTTGTAGCTTTGTACGCAGCAGGTCACTCTAATCGTTAGTTCATTTACCTTTGTACCCGTCATGTCACTCTTATAGTAGGTAACTTGTACCTTTGTACCCTGTATCTCTCTATTATCGTAAATTCCTTGTACCTTTGTACCCAGCACGTAACTCTTATCGTGAGTTCTTTGTACCTTTGTACCAAGTATCTCGCTCTCATCGTAAGTAACTTGTACCTTTGTACCCAGTATCTCACTCTTATCGTAAGTTACTTATACTTGGTACCCAGTATCTCGCTATTATCGTAAGTTCCTTGTACCTTTGTACCCAGTATCTCGCTTTCATCGTAAATTCCTTGTACCTTTGTACCCAGCACGTAACTCTTATCATAGGTTCCTTGTTTCTTGGTACCCTGTATCTTGGTCTCATCGTAAATTTCTTGAACCTTTGTACACAGCATGTTACTCTTATCGTAAGTTCCTTGTACCTTTGTACCCAGTATCTTGATCTCATCGTAAATTTCTTGTACTTTTGTACCAAGCATCTCACTCTTATCGTAAGTTACTTGTACCTTTGTACCCATTATCTCGCTATTATCGTAAGTTACTTGTACCTTTGTACCCAGTATCTCGCTCTCATCATAAATTCCTTGTACCTTTGTACCCAGCACGTAACTCTTATCATAGGTTCCTTGTTTCTTGGTACCCTGTATCTTGGTCTCATCGTAAATTTCTTGAACCTTTGTACCCAGCATGTTACTCTTATCGTAAGTTACTTGTGCCTTTTTTCCCAGCATGTTACTCTTATCGTAAGTTCCTTGTACCTTTGTACCCAGTATCTTGATCTCATCGTAAATTTCTTGTACTTTTGTACCAAGCATCTCACTCTTATCGTAAGTTACTTGTACCTTTGTACCCAGTATCTCGCTATTATCGTAAGTTCCTTGTACCTTTGTACCCAGTATCTCGCTATTATCGTAAGTTACTTGTACCTTTGTACCCAGTATCCCGCGCTTTTAGTAAATTCCTCGTACCTTTGTACCCAGCTTGTAACTCTTATCGTAAGTTACTTGTACCTTTGTACCAAGTATCTCCCTCTTATTGTAAGTGCCTTGTACCTTTGTACCTAACATGTCCCTCTTATCGTAAGTTACTTGTAGCTTTGTACGCAGCATGTCACTCTAATCGTAAGTTCATTTACCTTTTTACCCATCATGTCACTCTTATCGTAAGTTACTTGTACCTTTGTACCCAGTATCTCGTTATCATTGTAAGTTCATTGTACCTTTGAACCCAGTATCTCGCTATTATCGTAAGTAACTTGTACCTTTGTACGCAGTATCTCGCTCTTATCGAAAGTTACTTGTACCTTTGTACCCAGTATCTCGCTATTATCGTAAGTTACTTGTACCTCTCTATTATCGTAAGTTCATTGTACCTTTGTACCCAGTGTCTCACGCTTTTTGAAAAATCCTTGAACCTTTGTACCCAGTATGTAACTCTTATCGTATCGTATCTCCCTCTTATTGTAAGTTCCTTGTACCTTTGTACCCAACATGTCCCTCTTATCGTACGTTACTTGTAGCTTTGTACGCAGCAGGTCACTCTAATCGTTAGTTCATTTACCTTTGTACCCGTCATGTCACTCTTATAGTAGGTAACTTGTACCTTTGTACGCTGTATCTCTCTATTATCGTGAGTTCTTTGTACCTTTGTACCCAGTATCTCGCTCTCATCATAAGTTACTTGTACCTTTGTACCCAGTATCTCACTCTTATCGTAAGTTACTTGTCCCTTTTTACCCTGCATGTTACTCTTATCGTAAGTTACTTAAACCTTGGTACCCAATATCTCGCTATTATCGTAAGTTCCTTGTACCTTTGTACGCAGTATCTCGCTCTCATCGTAAGTTCCTTGTACCTTTGTACCCAGTTTCTCACTCTTATCGTAAGTTACTTGTACCTTTGTACCCAGCACGTAACTCTTATCGTAGGTTCCTTGTACCTTTGTACCCAGTATCTCGCTCTCATCGTAAGTTCCTTGTACCTTTGTACCCAGTATCTGACTGTTATCGTAAGTTACTTGTACCTTTGTACCCAGCACGTAACTCTTATTGTAGGTTCCTTGTACCTTGGTACCCTGTATCTTGCTCTCATCGTAAATTTCTTGAACCTTTGTACCCAGCATGTTACTCTTATCGTAAGTTCCTTGTACCTTTGTACCCAGTATCTTGCTCTCATCGTAAATTTCTTGTACTTTTGTACCAAGTATCTCACTCTTATCGTAAGTTACTTGTACCTTTGTACCAAGTATCTCGCTATTATCGTAAGTTCTTTGTATCTTTGTACAAAGTATCTCACGCTTTTTGTAAATTCCTTGTACCTTTGTACCCAGCATGTAACTCTTATCGTAAGTTCCTTTTAACTTGTACCCAGTATCTCGCTCTCATCGTAAGTTACTTGTTCCTTTGTACCCTGTATCCCACGCTTTTTGTAAATTCCCTGTACCTTTGACCGCAGCATGTTACTCTTTTCCTAAGTTACTGGTACCTTTGTACCCAGTATCTCGCTCTCATCGTAAGTTCCTTGTACCTTTGTACCCAGCACGTAACTCTTATCGTAGGTTCCTTGTACCTTTGTACCCAGTATCTCGCTCTCATCGTAAGTTCCTTGTACCTTTGTACCCAGTATCTGACTGTTATCGTAAGTTACTTGTACCTTTGTACCCATCACGTAACTCTTATTGTAGGTTCCTTGTACCTTGGTACCCTGTATCTTGCTCTCATCGTAAATTTCTTGTACCTTTGTACCCAGCATGTTACTCTTATCGTAAGTTCCTTGTACCTTTGTACCCAGTATCTTGATCTCATCGTAAATTTCTTGTACTTTTGTACCAAGTATCTCACTCTTATCGTAAGTTACTTGTACCTTTGTACCAAGTATCTCGCTATTATCGTAAGTTCTTTGTATCTTTGTACAAAGTATCTCACGCTTTTTGTAAATTCCTTGTACCTTTGTACCCAGCATGTAACTCTTATCGTAAGTTCCTTTTAACTTGTACCCAGTATCTCGCTCTTATCGTAAGTTACTTGTTCCTTTGTACCCTGTATCCCACGCTTTTTGTAAATTCCCTGTACCTTTGAACGCAGCATGTTACTCTTTTCCTAAGTTACTGGTACCTTTGTACCCAGTATCTCGCTCTTATCGTAAGTTTTGTGTACCTTTGTACCCAGTATCTCGCTATTATCATAAATTCCGTGTACCTTTGTACCCAGTATCTCGCTCTTATCGTAAGTTACTTGCACCTTTGTACCAAGTATCTCGCTATTATCGTTAGTTCATTGTATCTTTGTACCCAGTATCTCGCGCTTTTTGTAAATTCCTTGAACCTTTGTACCCAGCATGTAACTCTTATTGTAAGTTACTTGTACCTTTGTACCCAGTATCTCGCTCTTATCGTAAGTTCCTTGAACCTATGTACCCAGTATCTCACGCTTTTTGTAAGCACTTTTGCTGTATTTTCGTAGGAGTAAGTAAAAAATCTCTGTTAGAAGTGTTCGGTCCGACCTGGCCGGACTGTCAATATTAGCTTAAACCTCACAGATGTAACATGAAATGGATTCATATCTATATATTAGTATTATATCTACCTAAATACCACTTTTTAGTGTCTCAGATCGCGGTATTTAAAGAAAACAAGGTGCCCAAATGAGAATGTGGAGTGAAAAGGGCTTCACTTTGAGTACCTTGTCAAGATGCATATATGAGCCTTAAGTTGATTTTGACAGCCCGGGCCGACTCGGGGCAAACACATGTGACAGCTTTTCTTGAGAAAATACAGTAAAAGTGCTTGACTTTAACGGACCAGTTTAAAGGGGTGTGTTGTAGCATTATAAAGTGATATGTAGGTAGATATAATACAAGGCTAAAGATGTAAACACATTTGATGATACATCTGTGTGTTTGAAGTTGATTTTGACAGCCCGGGCCAAGTCGGACCGAGCACAGACTAATCACTTCTAATAAAGCACGTTGAGAATGTAGAGGGAAACGGGCTTAACTTTGAACACCAGGACATCACACCCGAACACGCTGAGGTCGCTGAGCAACCTTCTCATCAAAGAAAACACACAGTCAAGACACCGACTTTTCTACGAGGACACACGGTATGTAGTCATAATTATCAGTTTATTACATTGTTGAAGATGCATTTTGATTCAAACTCAATTAAATGAGCAAAACTATACGTTTGTGGACATTTGAGATCTGTCTAGATATGCATGTTCGTTTTACAATTCTGTAATCCATCTTTAGTATTACCCGCTGGCCCGGCCCGGTCGGGCCCGACATTTAGACAATCCTATTTGGTACTTCCTCTCGGTCACGTGACAGTTGCTTGTTATTCTCTGTGCCTTCCATACCTTCTGTAACATATGTATGTATGCCAGTCAGAAACCAATGTCCAGGTATATATCTTTTTCTTGTTTGTTTGTCACCACCATAACTAAAGTATATCTTGGCGCCGTGTATTATGTCAGGTTTGGGCCAGACAAACGAGTACGGCGAGATAACACGAAGTGGAAGAGCCTGACAACCCGATGCAATGCCGGCGCCTCTTCCATGACACGCTTGAGACCTATTCTAACCTAACCTAACCTGGTACAGACATAGCGAAATATGGATTACATACAGATTTATAATGATATGTGCACTAGATTATTAAAGTACAAATACAAAAGCTGGTAATATAACGGAAATGCTAATTAATATAGTTGCTCAATTAACAAAGAACGTGCAATACATATTTTCCTTTATTTCAAGGAGTGTTATATGAGCTGATATGAGAATACGCTAAATGTACACTCTTCAAAAATAAAAAGAAACGCACAGGTAGTATGTAGTTCATTGAACCTGACTACACAAAACATCTTGTATATAAATTGGTTATGTGTGATTTGAAAATGTTGGTGACAAAAGGTGTGTCAAAACGCAGCCATTGTCGATTTGCGATGTCTTAAACGGCATTGTTTTCACACTTGTTAAAAAATGTCATGGAGGAAAGCAGTACACAAAATGCACGTGCAAGTTATGGCATTCAAAACTCGTGAAAGTGGCTATAAAAAGGCAAGCATAAGCCAATAAATTGTTATTCAATTGTCAACATTTTTCAAGTGCCGAGACTCAGCGCTGCCGATCGGAACATCGCCATAGGACGCCATAGGACGCCATAGAGGGGAATCGCAGTCTTCTGTTGCACGCCACTTCAACGTCAATCAGAGCACCATTTGCCGCCTTTGGGATACACACAGTTCAATTCCCCTGCAGACCGTCCGAGAACCGGCCGACCAAGAATTACCACCCCTGCACAGAATTGCTACATTCGACTGTTCCACCTACGTCAGCGCAATGCAACAGCTACGGAGACTGTAGAACGCATTCCTGGTTTGAGGAGGATATCGGACCAGACTGTCAGGAACCATCTTCGCGAGGCTGGAATCCGACCCAGAAGACCAGTTATCGCCAGAGGGAGCTGTTTCAACAGGACAACGCTCAACTGCATACAGCTCGTGTCACGGTTGACTACCTGCATAAAGCAAACATCAATGTCTTGCCCTGGCCGTCGAGATCTCCAGATCTCAACCCAAACGAACACCTCAGGGAAGAACTCGATCGACATGTATGTCAACGTCAGAACACGCCGCAGACACTCCCACAACTGGCCAACGCGTTACAAGCAGAATGGCGCAGAATTCCGCAGGATATAATTCGTACAATTATCCAGTCAGTGCCGAGGAGATGCAGAGCCGTGATTGCTGCCCGGGGCGGTCACACGAGATACGAGATTCAGCGCCAACTTGTGGCCTTATGTGACATGACAATACCTTTGTACATCGACAAGATGTGACTATCGAGCTCCATAATTATATATTTGTACCTTTTATATTAAATCAAATATATAGACTTTATTAGGTACGATAAATGTACTAAAAATCTACCTTTGCGTTTCTTTTTTAGGAGTGTGCAAATAGCAAAAGTCAACATTTTGGGGTATGCCTTTGGATGGACCCCCATCCCCGCTGAAGTTACAATACGTCCACGTGGAACACACACACACACACACAAGCCCCCCCCCATTATCATAATCCTGGATCCGCCCCTGAATATGTATCACACGAAAAGAAAAGCTCTTTCCAAACCAAAGGTGCGGTTTATGGCTTCTTGTGTACTGGTTTTGTGAAGAGATGGTAAATCCAGTAGTATCTAGATCAGCGATATCTCGGACATCTGACTATCGCTCAATCACGTGCGTCTCATAACATGGATTGTCCTGCATTTCTGGAAAAAAACCACAACAATACCCACTATGACACACAATCACCTAGGAAAATTTTCATCACAATACCATACTGTTAGAGTGTCAGTCATCTTGTCAGTGTTTCAACCATGTAGTGATTAGGCTGTCCGTATTTTTTCTGTGTTACCCATCTCCCTCCTCCCCCGAAGTTTTATATATGGAACTCCTTAACCTCATCTCCAGTGTCATCAAGATGATCTATACCCTGGACTCCAGTATCTCTGCTACATGTACGTGGTTATAATTAACCCTACCTACAGTAGCATGGGGATTATCAATACCCTGGGCTCCAGTATCTCTGCTACATGTACGTGGTTATAATTAACCCTACCTACAGTAGCATGGGGATTATTAACACCCTGGACTCCAGTATCTCTGCTACATGTACGTGGTTAAATTAACCCTACCTACAGTAGTATGTGGATTATCAATACCCTGGGCTCCAGTATCTCTGCTACATGTACGTGGTTATAATTAACCCTACCTACAGTAACATGGGGATTATCAATACCCTGGGCTCCAGTATCTCTGCTACATGTACGTGGTTATAATTAACCCTACCTACAGTAGCATGGGGATTATTAACACCCTGGACTCCAGTATCTCTGCTACATGTACGTGGTTATAATTAACCCTGCCTACAGTAGCATGGGGATTATCAATACCCTGGACTGCAGTATCTCTGCTACATGTACGTGGTTATAATTAACCCCACCTACAGTAGTATGGGGATTATCAATACCCTGGACTGCAGTATCTCTGCTACATGTACGTGGTTATAATTAACCCTACCTACAGTAGCATGGGGATTATCAATACCCTGGACTCCAGTATCTCTGCTACATGTACGTGGTTATAATTAACCCTACCTACAGTAGCATGGGGATTATCAATACCCTGGACTGCAGTATCTCTGCTACATGTACGTGGTTATAATTAACCCTACCTACAGTAGTATGTGGATTATTAACACCCTGGACTCCAGTATCTCTGCTACATGTACGTGGTTATAATTAACCCTACCTACAGTAGTATCGGGATTATCAATACCCTGGACTGCAGTATCTCTGCTACATGTACGTGGTTATAATTAACCCTACCTACAGTAGCATGGGGATTATCAATACCCGGGGCTCCAGTATCTCTGCTACATGTACGTGGTTAGAATTAACCCTACCTACAGTAGTATGGGGATTATCAATACCCTGGGCTCCAGTATCTCTGCTACATGTACGTGGTTATAATTAACCCTGCCTACAGTAGCATGGGGATTATCAAAACCCTGGACTGCAGTATCTCTGCTACATGTACGTGGTTATAATTAACCCTACCTACAGTAGCATGGGGATTATCAATACCCTGGGCTCCAGTATCTCTGCTACATGTACGTGGTTATAATTAACCCTACCTACAGTAGCATGGGGATTATCAATACCCTGGACTGCAGTATCTCTGCTACATGAACGTGGTTAATTTACCCCCTTCCTACAGTTGTATGGGGATTATCAATACCCTGGGCTCCAGGATCTTTGCTACATGTACGTGGTTAAATTAACCCTACCTACAGTAGCATGGGGATTATCAATACCCTGGACTCCAGTATCTTTGCTACATGTACGTGGTTATAATTAACCCTGCCTACAGTAGTATGGGGATTATCAATACACTGGACTCCTGTATCTCTGCTACATGTACGTGGTTATAATTAACCCTACCTACAGTAGTATGGGGATTATCAATACCCTGGGCTGCAGTATCTCTGCTACATGTACGTGGTTATAATTATCCCTACCTACAGTTGTATGTGGATTATCAATACCCTGGGCCCCAGTATCTCTGCTACATGTACGTGGTTATAATTAACCCTACCTACAGTAGTATGGGGATTATCAATACCCTGGACTCCAGTATCTCTGCTACATGTACGTGGTTATAATTAACCCTACCTACAGTAGCATGGGGATTATCAATACCCTGGTCTCCAGTATCTCTGCTACATGTACGTGGTTATATTACTATTAAATGTCACTAAGAGTGAGTTGGGTTCTTTAATATCCTGTAGTTAATGAGTAAGATACAATTCACTTTGTCAGTGTTTCAACCGTGTGGTGATAAGAACATGTACCACGTGGAAAATATTTTAAAAATGAATATCGAACAACGAAACAATATCAAATTGGGCCCCCTTTGCAAGGATCGTTGAGATCACTGTACCTAAGCTACGTTCGTGGAACGCCCCAGGATTTACACTGTCCCCTCAGTCGATTACGACTTTCAGAAATAGTTGACGGTATTTAAAATCAAACACAATGTACTCTTGCTAAATAAAAATTCAGTCAGACATAGGCATATTTTCAACGATGTGGTGCTACATAGCCAATCAGAGGGATACTATGTTACGTTTATTCAACATATGGTGTATGTGCACATAGAAAGGAAGTAAAACAACTACGACTGAATTGTTTCTCAGACGAACAAGGGAACAAAACAGAGAACGTACCACATATGTTTTAGTCTCCGAGATTGTATGTATATGACTGAAAAATAATAAGAAAACTTCATTTAAAAACTTATAATAAAACCATAACCCAAACACATTGCTGACATGTCCAGTACTGTACCAATACGGATGTTGGCAAACAGGAAACAAACACATCCAGGTTGTAAGTAGTCGTCACTACCCACGCCCGAAAGTAAACTATTTATAACACAACTGTCAATTGAACAGGGATGGTGTTAAGAACAGTGGCGAAGAAAGTTTGGTTGTTCAGAATAAGTATACATATCAACATATACAACACCAATGTTTATCAGAAGGGGTACTTTCGTCCCACTGAAAAGTCTCTAAATTCATATCCATACAACGTTTAGGCATGCGCTTGATGAGTCATTCTTGTCAAATTCGCGAACAGTCCACTGTAACAGGAAATCAACACGGGAAATAGTGTCACGAGGGGTGCAGGCTAAAACGGCACCTCAGCAAAACGGCACCGCATTTGGCGAAAACGGCACCTCTATTTTTAATAACGATAACAACGATTTTTGTGGTAATATATGGGTCATTCTAAAAAAAGTGAGATTTTTAGTCCAAGTTGAATAACAATTAAAATATTTATTTTAGATATGTTTAAACACAAGTGTTTTTCGTAGAACATACCATGGTGTCTGAAAGTTAAGTTCCAGTAATTCTTATTATGTATTTTATATTTAATTAAAACTGCTTAATTGCGGTTAAATTGAGCTGAAGGGTGTGTCCGTAACCCTAAGTTTGCACATCAACATTGTTTAATGTTGCTAAAAATATAAAATATTATGTAAAAAATGTTTATATATTGTACATTACCTTTCTAACTCATGGAATAAAATTATCTTTTAAAGATACACACTTTTATTTATATTGGTTTTTGGTAAGAAACACTTGTACATAAAAAAGTGTCTGTCCGACATGATTTGTGTTGAACTTTGAAAAATATTGTTAGAGAAAATTTAATTGTTAACATGGTAACAGGACAGACATATTTTTCAATAAAAAAGGTATTTTACAAAAGACAATTTTGATGTTTTTGCTTAGTTGAAATTCTGACATTTTTTGAGAATGACCCATATACGGTTTATTTACATGGTATTTGATGTATAGAGTACATCTGAAGCCGTAATGTGAATTTCAGATAGGTTTGGTACTCTCATTTCTTCAGCATCTTCTGACTGGAAACTGACATCAAAGTTACCGATCACCTCTTCAATGACGGTAGCTACGCATATCACACAGCGGAAAGGGAAGTCAGTCCGGCAAATTTCTCATAGAAAGTCTGGTTCCACATACACGATGGGTCCACTGGTCACAGTTATCACATGATACAGCATGTTGATTTTTTTCTGACATTCTTCTCGCATGCAACACATCGAAAGCCATTGTGAATAATTGTGATCTTACAGCACCATGTTAGGCCTCTAAAATCAGTTTCAGTTTAAATTGAGTAAAGATACTTAAAACTTCCAAGCGTATAGTGAATAAAAGTCGGTGAGTAAATTGGAGTAGGGGGCTAATTTCTTATTTGTTTTATTTCACAATTATTTGTGTTTGTAAGAGACGATGTGAGTTTAATTTCTATTATCTTTCGTCAAAGCATGTTATGTTTTCACCATAAGTTGAGTTGCGTATAAGCTAAGTTGGATTATAGTTGGAGCAGAGGCTAATTTATAATGTAAACTTGTTTTAACATCTCACAATTATTGGCCTTTGCAAGTTATAATGTAAGTTTAATATCATTTATTTGACCAAGGTAAAAAAAATAAGGTGCCGTTTTCGCTCGAGTCGAGGTGCCGTTTTCGCTTGAGTCGAGGTGCCGTTTTCGCCATTCGGTGCCGTTTTCGCCCGGTGACGTTTTGCTGAGGTGCCGTTTTCGCTATAACCCGTCACGAGACAGTGACATATTTCTGTACTTACGCGTTTTTGTCTCGAACATCCGTGCCTAAAACAAGAAATGACAACTCCGATCATTGTTAAAAAACAATAGGCTATACATGATAAAGATACAAACAAGGTACTGGATTTTACTAAAATGAATTGTCTCTCGGATAAACAAAGGTAAAAGAGAACCTCAAAACACAGCTTCTGTGATGTAGGATGGTTAACTGATCATACTACTGTATCTGGATCGAAGTATACTGCCACGAGACAGTTTCCTAATGTTTGTTCATTATCTATGCACATAACTGAATTGTAATTCAATCGTATTCTGAGATGTGAAAATTATGTTTCTGGAAGGTGATAAACAGAACAATAACTGGATTGAAATTCACTATACCGCGCTAACGTGCCATTATGTTTCGGGGAATATTATCTTACCCGTTATCTATACAATGTACACGACTCGTGTATCTGCTAACGATCAGGGTGAGTCAGCTGTCCAGTATTTATATACTTAGATAGATGGCTGTGACGAGGACGGTATTTGTACGCACGCTTTCTTTTTGTACTGGCTCTCCTCATCTGTAGACAGGCGGCAGTAGTCACAATCAGCACAAGGACTGCACCACCTGCAGCTGATCCAGTTATAACGTAGATGACATTGGCCTTCATACCTGTAAGCAAGTGTTTGGAAAGCATTGCACAGGAGCTGTTCCGTTACCACTATAGCTACAATATAAATATAATGATGTGACACTTAACAAAAGTAACGGATCATGTGTGCACAACACATTGATAAAGCAAATGAGAAATTTTAACCTCTTGGTACACTACTGCCTAAAAGTTCATTCCCCTAACACGCGTTGAGAACGCGTGTAACAAGAATATGACACTGGTGTGCAACGGGTGTGCAGCGCGTGTGCAACCCGTTGAGCACGCGTGAGTCACTCGTTGCACACGCGTGTGCCATGCGTGTAACACGGGACCGGGTTTCAGTTGAAGTTGGAAAATATATCAAAAGAATTGTGAATTAAATCAAAACAGTGAGATGTGAATCTTGAGTTAACGAGCCGCCATTGACCTGTGTTCACCAGACCATGAACACAAGGTCGGCCCGTCTTAATTAGTGTTCCGTTGTTGGACTTTTATGGCATGAACCATTCCAGAAGGGTCCAGTCTAGCCATTGTGGCTACCCGACAGTAGAACAGCAGTGAGTTTAGAAGCGAGTTTATTGCTAGGGGAATCCCCGAGTTGACACGATTGTCGCGGGTTGGTAAATGCTCGCCATTAGTGAAGTGATTGTTTGTGGATTGCGGACATATTCGTTTTAAGTTTTGCCCACGTTAGTCATTGAGGGTGACTATGAATATAATGTTTTTCGTTCGCCAAATTCATTCTTTAGATAGTACAATTATGATAGAACAGTCATCACTACTTATGTCTTATTATTTCACGTAGGAATATGTCCCATTTTCCAACACCCCACTTTCTGTTTGGTATTTTGTAAGAATTATTAAGAGAATGTTTAGTGTGGGACTTAACATATTTATCACTAATTCTAAGAGGATATTGGAAATGATTATGAACAGCCATGTTGTCTCACTGGTGATAGAATTTTAGATCTTCACAATGACCGGGTGTGACCATGTAGGCAGAATCTCGTTAAGGTTTGTGATTTTTACATTTGCCAAATGACCATGGTGAGGATTGTTGGGGATGTGACAGTTTACTATTAGAGGAAATTGGTTGTGAGTACTTATACCATTTGGATAGGATATCTTTAGGATTTTAATCCTTTCTTTCTCTGTGGGTAATCCTTTCACGTTGATGGAAGGAAGTCACTCAACCAGGTCATGACAATGGTTATGCGCAAGGCTCGGAATCAAGAAAAGATCACTAGAGGTGTTGATGGAGGCTAGACATGTAGTATACAGCATTTCCAGTGTAGGCTGGCACCTCGTCTTTGTTTCACTCGGTATGTAAAACCTTGACCATTCACAGGTGCATTTGTCTATTTACAATGAAGTTGTTTGGTGTTCCCAGTATGTATATACTATCTCACTGATTACTTGTTAACTGGTCACTGCAAGTGCCTTAATTATTTAAGTTTCAGTGAACTGAGTTTATTCACATGTTAGCTTTCAAAGGTTGTGATGGATACTTATAAAATCCTCAGTTGAGTTTACTCACTAACTACTGTGAGCGATTTTTGCATGACTTCTGTGCTTGTATAAACACAGTAACTGCTAAAAGCGGCGTAAAACCATGCTCACTCACAGTAACTGTTAATCCTCTGCATTGTGCTGGCAAATTGGGGATAAACCTGTGACGATCAAACTTAGTTAGAATCCTTGTATATCTGTGACATCTTCCAACTGGGGACATTTTAGTAAACTTGAAAAGTGATGACGAATTTTAATATTCATATTATTATAGTTTTTCAAATTGTAAATAAAACTTTGATAAAATTGTGCTACACTCATTGGAAAAATGTATTGTCTGTGGGTATATGTCACGTCACATCAGCATTTTTTTCGGTTATATTGCGGCGAAATAATTGCCAGCCTCAGAAGTGCATGATCAATTAGAATTTTTATTGTGTATACAAATCAGTTAAGATTGCAACAATAGATGAATAAATAAAATAAATCTGGACCGCAGTTACCGATTAACAACTTAAGACATAGAGACAGGCAGTCGATATATAACGAACGTTATGGTCCTATTAAGAAGATTGACAGTTAGAACGTTGGAGTAAATGACCCTATATTGTAGGGTCAATCGCTTTTGACATGTTTAAACTCTCTTTAAGGCATGTATCATAAATCTGTTATATGTTTCTACTGTTAGAATGTGTCCTGATCACCATAAAAACACACCATTCATTGCGTGCTTGTAACAACCACCTGTGTTAACATAACACGCACATATCATCAAAGAAAAAACGCGTTTATTACTTTATTTCTGAAAGTCGGCGTAACGCGAATGAACCGAATTGGTACCTTGATATTCAACAAGAAATAATGTTGTTTATTTCCAGGCAACCTGATCATCGTTTACTCCTACTTCATGCATGGTTAGAGGCAAGATCAAAGGCGCCGCCCAGCATTTATTAAGCAACAGACAGGGTTGTCTGTTTCGCTTCGAACCACAATCCCCACCCTGTCGGTAGGGTATATCTAATCGGTGAGCACATAACTGTGTCCAGTCTACCGCGGGGTTTGATGCGGTGTCAGTGTCGAATGGTTTTGTGATAGTTGTGAAAATATGCGTTGTATATCTTTGTTACTAACTATCCTCTTATTTGCTAAAAGAAAACGGATATTACCAACAGAAAGTTAGCCAACTGGAAGATCCACTGTCTGCTACATTCCTTATATAGGCTAAACGGTCCTGTTTGTGTGTACTAGACGTAACATCCGAAGACTAATAAAGTCAATTTTAAGACAGTACAGACTATGGAGCCGAAAGGTAATATGTCCAGAACGCATCTGCTATGTATAAGAGGATGTCTATGACCTGAAATGTTATAACGTTAGATCGCGAGGGCGAAACATTAATGTAGATACACGAGAGTTGGGACACTGGCTGTGTAACACCAAGACACGCGGTTTGAAATCAGTCACTGACAAAAGAGATAATGTTAATATAACACACAATTTTGCTTTCATATGAAGCATTATGAGAACTGGGGAGCCAATATGCAAGTATTACACGCATTCACTCACGGAAGAAATTTATAGTTGATATTGTATATTTTACAATCAGTCTGAACACATGTATATCAAAATAGCAAATAAACAAGTCCATGGAAAATGCTTTCTTGCACTTTAATGTTTTTTTGCTTTCACTTAGACATTCATAACAGTAAGAGAAGGTTTGGGATACCTCTTGAAAGTACTAAAATAACAACTGTTGTTTACTGAACAGAGAGTTTTTATGATAAAAACATTGACAATTAATTTCTTCTCTCATTTTCCAATGTAGTTCACTTCAAATTTCTTCTCTTTTGCTAAACTGTTAAGAAAAAATGTTAACACGATCCGAAGGTAATGAGCCTATTGAATGTTACCCTGTGAGATCTGTCAAATCCTTCACGGATTTGACGCTATCTACAGGTTCAGCCATTTCCAATTTCCTCCACTAGTTATTGGAAACGTTCAGGAAAATATTTCCTTTCTCCCTTAATCCCATATTTTATGCATATAAAACATATACTTAGTGAGAGCTTTCTATAATCCATACAATAAACTAATGTTCATTCATTATGATATTGATGGGTGTAGGGAACAGTCCCTTTGAATTTTATGATTTAACACACACACATTTATGTACAGTTTGGCAGATTATAATAATATAAATATAAAAAGTCATCACCACTTCCCAAGTTCACTACAATGTCACCAGTGGGAAGTTGTCGGAGATAAACACGGATTCTAACCAAGTCTGATCTTTTTTTACCATGGAATGCATGAACTGGTTGAGTGACTTCTTTCCATCAGAATTACACACAGAGAAAGTAAGGGGGGTTAAATTTATTACATTACGTTACATTATTGAGTATAGTAAAGATTTATAGGTATATATGTTGACTATTAATTATAAATGATGTATAAAAGTTTGCAATATAGATAAAATTAAGCCCATATATATTAGTAATGTATGACTTTGATAGGTGTAAAGCACAGCAGGATATAGTAATATAAACAGTTAGGCTGTATGAAGGGCCTGCTAAATAAAGGAAAACTGAAGTGAAGCCTAGCTTCAACATTGATATATTTGTATGTTAACATGTTTGATAGCGCTTGTACAAGAAACTTATTCTCCAGGAAAAGTAATTAAGCATTAAGAAACCTGACAGACACTTTTGACGTTCAATCCGTAATCTGTAGGTTTGTTCATTGGGACAGGACGTCGTTCTCTCTGAAGTATTGTTTTCACACAACAGCCGATAATCCCTAAGCTTACTCTGGTCCATTCGCCTTATTCAAAAAGATTGAGAGAAGTTTCAGCTCTAGTGACCAACACCGAAAGTTGGCTTCTTTCCCGGGAATACCTCTGCCTTCTGGCTTCAAACGACCAAAGCATTTATTTTGTAATCTAGGCTTACATACATTTACATTCATACATAATTTACATACATTTAATCATACATACAGCCATACATACCATGCGTACACACAGCCATGTAATCATACGTACATGCTGAATAGGAAGCGTGTGTATTGATCTGTTGTCTTAATCACTGACCCATCAAGAGTGTCAGTCGCCAGGTATAAAATCTTTTTATTGTGATAACTGTCACACCTGATCATGACTTATTTGTCTGAATGAGACGCCTGAAAACAAGGGGTGAACCTTTACACAGTAACTCGGGGAAACAATTTCTGTGCTATAGAATCAAAGTACCGTTGTGCTCATGTGTATGGAGTACATATATCTCACGATGATGTGTCATTCCTTAACCAGTACGATGTATGGCATAAGTATATACACTTAAAAGTAGACACATGTTAACGATAATAATGACAGAGAGATAAATAAACGCAGGTCGGGTAAGTATTATTACCTTGGTTAATTATAAGTTGCCATTTTTTAAAAAGTTTTTCATAAGATGAAAGAAATGATGGTGCAGAAAAACAGACTAGCAATTAACACTATAGCCGTGATGCAAATGTGTTACTTAATACAGTCAACAAAGAACAATATATAGGGCGCCTTTTTACTATTTATTCGTTATATGATATCAATAATTCATATATGGATACTAAAGAATGAATTTATATCACACATTTGATTTTGTTTTATCATGAAATGTTTATCAATATGGCAAATCGGTTTTTAGATATCAATAACTGAATTTATTATCAAATGTACTTTATCATCTAAAAAATCAAATGTGGTATTGTATCTATAGCCTTCGTCTCCGTGAGCTTTATGCCCATTTTTTAATAATTCGTGAAGATAGATACAGTATCGTAACATTTGCATATATAGTCATATTCAGATGATGTCCCTACATAAATACTGAGTCAAATTAAAAACTTCACATTTTTAAAAGTAATCCCATATATGATATACAACGGACAAATGTATCAGAGAAGGTAATGTTTAATCATTAATGTCCAAAGAAGGATTTTAATTAACGGTGGTAACCATAATTTGTTCCAAGCACCTACAGTATTCGGTAATAACATCAACAGTTTAAATCATAAATCCCAAGCACGAGAATCTGATGGCACACAAGTTCAGTAGCGTGTATGGCCACCATGTGCGTTGAAAACTGCCACACAACGCCTCCGCATGGACCTTGTGATGCTTGTGAACACATGATTGGGAAGACGACGCCATTGTTGCTGCAAAATGGTGCCAAGATCTAGCAAATTCTGTGGTTGGTTCTGTAGAGTGCGCAGACTTCTGCCAAGAGCATCCCAGACGTGTTCGATGGGATTGAGGTCGGGAGACCTTAACGGCCAGTCCAAGACGTTGACTCCCGCATTCTGAAGGAAATTCCTTGTCAAAATTGCTGTGTGGGGTCTGGCATTGTCGTGTTGGAAGATCAAACCGGGTCCATGTACATGTGCTGTCATAAAAGGTTGGTTGGTTGGTTAGTTGGTTTGTTGTTTAACGCCGCAATCAACAATATTCCAGCTATATTACGGCGGTCTGTAAATAATCGAGTCTGGACCTGACAACCCAGTGATTAATATCATGAGCATCGATCCACGCACTTGGGATCGATGACATGCATCAACCAATTCAGCGATCCTGACCACCCGATCCCGTTAGTCGCCTTTTACGACAAGCATAGTCACCTTTTACGGCAAGCATGGGTTGCTGAAGACCTATTCTACCCCGGAATATTCACAGGTTTGCCATAAAGTTTTGGTGCCAGTACATGGTCCCGGTAAGCAGCAGCGTTGATGTTGCCACGGATGACAAGAAGCCTGGAACGTGCATTGCCACAGAAAGCACCCCACACCATGACACTTCCGCCTCGAAATCTGTCAACTTCCTGCACACAACACTGGGCGTAACGTTCGTTTAGTCAGCAGCTGTCCTCCTGGCTATGAATGTGGAACACAGGCTTTAGGGTTACATATGAATCTTGTTATCATTGTATTTTAATGCGATTTGAATATTATTATTTACTATCGTACTTACTTCATGTTTTAAATGAGACGTTTTATATTTACATGTCACCACAAATTACAATTATTGCTTGTACGTTCGACACAGTTGACAAATACTCTAAAAGATATAACTAGTAAACCATTAATGTACGTTGAAAATACCAAAATGATGTATCCAGGATCAAGTAGAAGATATATGGACAGCAGCGCCGGGAATTTATTCAACAGGCCCGTGAAAACAACACTGCTTTAGCTCAATGTTGAGCACTCCTGGCGGCCATTATGCAACGGCCATCTTACACACAACCCGCGCTCACGTCTACAGGTCTCTTCCTGTGGTACGGTAATTAGTAGAACCCTCTCCCTCAAGTGTATCCTCCATGATATAACCTACTCTCATTAATTAAATGCTGCCCTTTCCCAGCGTCACGGCTATGGAGCTGAGACAAAGAGACCAAACCATCATAAAATAATTAGGGTCCAATGAAAACAATGCTCCACCAAACCTCATAAACATGATCACTGAAAGTCGTACAACAGACTTTTAATGTCAAATCACAACAAAAAAACATTTGAATAGCAATAACATTTAACAGGATCATGTATTCTCTTAACACCATCGGAAAACATCATGTAGAAGCCACAACAGTACTCCTCATATTTTCCAACAAAATCACATCTAAAAATGAGACATCAGCAAGTACATAAAATAAAATGTGTGTTAACATTTTTCGTCAGGAAATCAAAACGTTATCGCCTTGTTACCACGTCTAGGTTCAGCCTGCATGGTGGGACGCAGAGTGTGATAGACTGAAGTCGGAGAAGTATTTTGAACTGGATAGATTCAGAGACACGGATAGAGATGAAGATTACCAAGTATATAAAACAGCACAGACGAACCTTTAAAGAATTATGCAAACAGAAACAAGATGAATTTCAGCGTTCAATCAGAGATAGATTTAATGAGATAAAAAGTGATAACAACAAACTGTGGAAGGAAATCAAGAAAAGAAAATGTTGCAGGAAAACAAACAGTATCAGTTCTTGGGGATGGTTTTCATATTTCCAGAATCTATTAAATTCTCCCCGTTCGAAGTCATCTATTGAAGATTTAGTAAAATCAGACATATCACAGCATGACAATAATGTATGTGAGGCTTGTGAACGTGGATCGCCTGAAGACGTAAACAGAGAGATATCAAGTGATGAAGTGAAGACAGACATTATCAACATGAAATCAAATAAAGCACCAGGATGTGATGGGATCTCTTCTGAACTATTTCTGAATTCTTTGGATATTATTGTTCCTATATGTGTGCATCTGTTTAACGAGATAATGAAATCAGGTGTTTATCCGGAATCATGGTGCAGAGCAGTTATATGTCCGATGTATAAAGATGGAGATACGAACAGTGTGAATAATTATATATAGAGGCATTTCATTATTACCCGTTTTGGGGAAAATATTCACAAAAATGATCAACGAACGCCTGCAGCTATGGTGTGATGACAATAATATATTATATGAAAACCAGTTTGGTTTTAGAAAAGGACGCTAAACAGTCGACAGTATTTTCACATTGTATGGAATGATACAGAAATACCTATCAAAATCAACCGGTGGAAGATTTTATTGTCAGACAACGATTATATGTGTATTATACTAGTAAATGTATTACATATTGGACAAAATTAATCTCTATGAACACTGATCGTCTACCGAAGCAAACGTATTTAATGATGTACAAATTAGATGAAGCTGGCCGTATATCATGGGCAACATATATAAAAAACATTCTTTTCAAGTATGGATTTGGCTACGCCTGGATAATTCAAGATGTTGGAGATCCGCAAATATTCATTTCACAATTCAAACAACGTATCGTGGACTGTGGTCAACAACGTTGGACTGAAAACCTATCTCAAAAATCAAAACTTAAAACATATTTAACTTTCAAATCGGTATTAACAATAGAAATGTACCTTCAGGAAGTAAACAAGAAGATCTATAAAGAAACCCTAACAAAATTCCGATGCAGCTGCCATAAACTTATGATCGAAACTGGACGTCATACCAATATAGAAGAAAACAAAAGATTTTGCCCACAATGTAAAAAATTGGACTTCAACTACATTGAAAATGAATATCATTTCCTTCTTATTTGTACTTCATATTCAACATTACGTTTACATTTTATTGATACATATTTTCACACTAATCCATCATATGAAAAATTTGTAAATCTTATGTCTTCTAAATGTAAATACACTATTACACAACTTGCTAAATGTATCTACCACGCTTTTAGATTACGCGAGTCACTCACAATTCACTGATATATTATTTATGTATTATATTAATTTCATGTATTTATGCATACACTTTATTGATATCATGTATGTTCTATGGGCCTATGGCCTGAAACTTGGAGGAAATAAACTCTAGAGAACGTCCAGGTTCAGCTAGACATGGATCCTACTTTGGACAAAAGTTTGTTCTCCCTCTAATGAGTGTGTCACGCGTTGCACACGGGTATCACACACGTCGCGGACGGGTTCGAGTGACCAACGGGGTGCACACGGGTTGCGTAACGCGTTTCCCATGCGTGTAAGGGGAATGAACTTCAAGGCAGTAGTGTAGCTATACATAGTGATACATGCACACCCAGGAAGTCAGTTTACAACGCAGTTATATATAGTAATACATGCACACCAAGAATGTCAGTACACAACGTAGCTATAAATAGTGACATATGCACACCTAAGATGTCAGTATACAACGTAGCTATATATAGTGATACATGTAGAGCGAAGATGTTAGTATAGAACGTAGCTATATATAGTGACACAGGTACACCCGGGATGTTAGTATACATCGTAGCTATCTATGGTGACACATGCACACCCAGGTTGTTAGTATACAACGTAGCTATATATAGTGACACAGGTACACCCGGGATGTTAGTATACAGCGTAGCTATCTATGGTGACACATGCACACCCAGGTTGTTAGTATACAACGTAGCTATATATAGTGACACAGGTACACCCGGGATGTTAGTATACAGCGTAGCTATCTATGGTGAAACATGCACACCCAGGTTGTTAGTATACAACGTAGCTATATATAGTGGCACATGTACACCCTGGATGCCAGTATACAACGTAGCTATATATAGTGGCATATGTACACCCAGGATGCCAGTATACAACGTAGCTATATATAGTGACACATGTACACCCAGGATGTCAGTATACAACGTAGCTATATATAGTGGCACATGTACACCCTGGATGCCAGTATACAACGTAGCTATATATAGTGGCACATGTACACCCTGGATGCCAGTATACAACGTAGCTATATATAGTGGCATATGTACACCCAGGATGCCAGTATACAACGTAGCTATATATAGTGACACATGTACACCCAGGATGTCAGTATACAACGTAGCTATATATAGTGGCACATGTACACCCTGGATGTCAGTATACAACGTAGCTATATATAGTGGCACATGTACACCCTGGATGCCAGTATACAACGTAGCTATATATAGTGGCATATGTACACCCAGGATGCCAGTATACAACGTAGCTATATATAGTGACACATGTACACCCAGGATGTCAGTATACAACGTAGCTATATATAGTGGCACATGTACACCCTGGATGCCAGTATACAACGTAGCTATATATAGTGGCACATGTACACAGAGGATGCCAGTATACAACGTAGCTATATATAGTGGCATATGTACACCCAGGATGCCAGTATACAACGTAGCTATATATAGTGACACATGTACACCCAGGATGTCAGTATACAACGTAACTATATATAGTGGCACATGTACACAGAGGATGCCAGTATTCAACGTAGCTATATATAGTGGCACATGTACACCCTGGATGCCAGTATACAACGTAGCTATATACAGTGGCACATGTACACCCTGGATGTCAGTATACAACGTAGCTATATATAGTGGCACATGTACACCCTGGATGCCAGTATACAACGTAGCTATATATAGTGGCATATGTACACCCAGGATGCCAGTATACAACGTAGCTATATATAGTGACACATGAACACCCTGGATGTCAGTATACAACGTAGCTATATATAGTGGCACATGTACACCCTGGATGCCAGTATACAACGTAGCTATATATAGTGGCACATGTACACCCTGGATGCCAGTATACAACGTAGCTATATATAGTGGCACATGTACACCCTGGATGTCAGTATACAACGTAGCTATATATATTGGCACATGTACACCCTGGATGCCAGTATACAACGTAGCTATATATAGTGGCACATGTACACCCTGGATGCCAGTATACAACGTAGCTATATATAGTGGCACATGTACACCCAGGATGCCAGTATACAACGTATACGTAGCTATATATAGTGACACATGTACACCCAGGATGCCAGTATACAACGTAGCTATATATAGTGGCACATGTACACCCAGGATGCCAGTATGCATCGTGGCTTTTTAAAGTGCTACATGTGCACAAACCCGGTTGTCAACACAGAACATTATGTTTCAGACAATGTGTATAATCAGTCAGCGTGTCAATGGACAATGAACAGATTTGTCACTTAATTTGTAAAATGACTAAAATATTTAGACATTTTAGAAATTGCCTAAATGAATAAGATTTAAGACATGGAGTGCAACATGTGTATTGGTACGTATTCACATTGGGTGTTAGTGTAGATCATAGCAGGATGCGCATGCGCCTGAATAGCATGTCGCTGAAAAGAATGCTCCGTCACAATCGCGTTAATTATGAGATGATGTTGTGCAAAAATAATGTAATTTGACCTTGAAGCAACCCGGAATGGGTATATGTGAGTGAATCATGAACATTATTGAGCGTTTTGCTTAAAATCAAGTGTCCAAAATGTAAACAAATGTGAAGGCGAATTTACACAAGTATTGTCACTGCTGACTGACCCAGCGTCCAGGCAATCAACAAACAATGGGCAGCCCGTGCAGGGTCATTGAAGCACTGACCAGTTCTCACAGCAAGGAAGACGGCCTACGATATCCAAACTGTGGAGGATACACGCATTGACATTTTCAAAGCAATACACAGACGGCTTGGACAACATGATGGAATTTATTTTGAAAATGAACTGTTTGAAACATACACTGATGATAATGAAAACGGAACGAAGAGAGGAAGAGTAGACATGAATAGTCGACGTGATTCCCCAAAATGGACGTCCACCAAAACGTGTTCACAGAGAGCATTCCAAGAAGTCGGTGACTGAGAAATGTGCGTCTGGTGTATATTGCCTATATGACTTTTTTACAAACACACTGGAAAAAAAAACAAGCACGCAGCAATTGTAAGCCCGAACCCCGCCCGACCCACATGGAGACAGTTCAATGGACAAACAACGAGGTAAAGATTTTTCTACCCTTATCTATACCACGTTCAATTTTCATTCTTTAAAAATCTGTTGTCCAGAAACTCTAAGCATTGTGGCCGGTTTTACACAGTTGATCGTGTTGTTTCCGCGGAGACATCCTAAGGTGTGAAAAGCGCAGCAATATGTTGTCGAAAAACTACGTGGTGACCAATTTACCTTTGCACAAGTCTGATATTTTTGGCAGTCAAGACATATAACTCAACCGATGTCTAATATAAGTCAATGTTTAGCGTCATGTAAACATTTGTCCCATGAACCAGCGCGTGTTCCTTCATTCAAAAATCATTTCTTTGTTTTGAAGAAACACAACCGTGTAAATACAAATATCACCAAACGTAAGTTATGCTTTTATTAAATATAATTTAATAGACACTGATTTCACACAAAAAAATCCATGTTGTAAAACAACCGTGTGATAAAACCTGCGCCCTTGTCAACACCTACCGTTGGGTATTTATGATCAGTCAGACGGGTGATTGGTAAAAACAATTAGGGTAGGGGTGGGGTACTTGTGTTAGGAGGGTCACCTCACCTATTAGTGACAGCTTGGTGTGTCACTTGTAACAGGACAGGCTTTGGGCACATTTAGACACCTAATATTTTCATGACTTTGCGTTGTGATTTTTTTATCAAGGAGATATTGATGCCGAAAATACTAAAGAATGTGTCTACGGTCCCTCCGTCTGTCCTTTACGACCTCAGTTCGTTGGATGTAGGGAGGTGATTCACGACAAAATATAATCAAGTTTCAACAGTTTATTACAGAAAATAAAAAACACACAACAAAATATAAAACAACAATTACAAATTAGTCAATACTATTCCTAACTAAAATTTACATTATTATGCCAAAAATCCCACTTACTTATACCTTAAGAATAAAACCCAGAAGCAGCCTAAAGCAGACGAACAAACCCCTAACTAAGCCACTTTAATAAATAATCACTACAACATCCTTAACACAGTCTACGAGGAGAAACAAACCACCCTTCCAAACCTCCCAACACAATCGGTCAATGTAGCTACATCACATAGCTTACATTATTTCCTAATTAAATCCACCCGTCCAACCCACCTTTATAACCATAAAACACTAAATCGGCATGCAACCGACAAACGCACGTGCCCGCACGTGGGGCAAGATCTGAAGCGTGCTGTCCCAAAGCGAACTACATATCGGTAAGGAGCTATAAACCACGTAAATGCTACCATATATCCTACATAATCAGAGGACATTTTAATGTTTCTACACCAGAATAAGGGTAGGGAGTTTGGACATTACCGCAACACCAGATGCACTTTACAACATGCGCATGCGCCGCAGTGTAACATGTCTGCAGTTTCTAAATACGATGTCTCTACAAATATTGAATGTTTACTGATAAAAGAAGCTGTCATGTTACGATTTCGCGACAGAAACCCTGTAAATTCATTTACAAGTAATTGCTGCAGTTTGTCAACATTCATTGTTAATGACTAGTATATCACATAGATGTTTCTTTGACGATATTCATCTTTACTCACGTGCTTCCAAAAGCTTTACATTCTCAAGTTCGACTACTTCAAACGTGTAAACCTAATTAAATTGCATTAAACATTATTTTGAAATGAAATGGCATAGTTTACGTATTTACAGTTGCTACTTTCGTGTGTTTACCGATTAGCATACAACGCTTACACAATAACATAGCGAAACAGATGGTCATGAGCGCCTATTGAAAATCTTTATTAACAAAGTATGTACGTAATTAAAGTTTAAATGCCAGAGTAAGGTCTTGCCGTGACCTCGTGAACAGAAAGTAATGAACTATTACTCTGTGAACTCTATGACATAATCTCTGGTGTTCTCACGAGTAGTGTCGGATATGGTCGACACATTTCACTCACTACCACGAACATAACTCGGTGTCTGTTTGTTGCATAACATTGATGAGAGATGAGTTGACTGTCAAGCCAGTATTCCTCTTTTAAACAGCAAGATACTACTTTGTATACACCGGTCTAATGCTCATTTAATTGTAAAATACTCTTTGTTAGCCATTTAGAAGTTGTAGGAACATGGGGACATAAAACGGTTATGGATAGCAACTTTAATGTTTGTAGCGATGTTTCAGGGTTACTCTATCATGCGAATACTGAGTAAGATTATTGAGTAACATTGTTTATCACACATCACACATCATGCATCACATATTACATTTCATACATGCTACCCGTCATCTATCGCATGACACACATGACATGACACATAACGCATTTCACATGTATCCACGAGGAATGACAAATATCAAATATCACATGAAACATATAACATAAGGGCCGATGGAGTAGCCTTGTGGTTAAAGCGTTCGCTCGACACGCTTCAGACCCGGGTTCGATTCCCCACATGGACACAATGTGTGAAGCCCATTTCTGGTGTCCCCCGCCGTGATATTGCTGGAATAATGCTAAAAGATGCGTAAAACTATACTCACTCACTCACTTACTATAACATATTACATAACATTCAATGTATGCCATGACATATTTCGCGTGACACAACACATGATACATCACACAAATCACATTTCACATGATACGACACACGACATATGAGACGTATATATCACCTAGGACATGACACATGACAAAACAGGACACTTCACACATCATATGCCACATGACAAATACCGGACGCCCCATATTACGAAAAACCTTTCGGAGCTCATACCACAGAATACATGACACATATCACAGGTAAAATGATACATATCATAAACATATCGAATATCACATGAAACAAGACACATCACGCATAAAAGGTTAATCACATATCACATAATACATTACAGAACACATATCACAGGATACATGATATATATGGCACATTACTTAATACATGACGCACGATACAGGATACATATAAACGAACTCATGACAAACGTCACATGAAACATATCTCCTGATATAAATCGCAAGACAGAGGACAAATTGCATATAACATCGCATTACACATATCTCACCTCACATAAAATGACAAATGATATATGAAATGAAATATACCACATATGATATGACGCATATGGCACGCATACTTGATATATATGGCACATCACAAATATCAATTGATCACATCACATATAACAACAAAAACATTGCATGCTACAGATCACAGGATACATGACACATATTGCACATGGCACATCACACTTATACAATTACTCACATCACACACAAAATACATGACACATATCACAGGATACATGACAGATATGGCACATGCCACATCACACATATACAATGACTATGATATGACGCATATGGCACGCATACATGACATATATGGCACATCACAAATATCAATTGATCACATCACATATTACAACAAAAACATTGTATGACAGATCACATGATGCATGACATATAAAACACATCACATATATACAGTTACACACGTTACATGACATATATCACGGGATACATGGCGCATATGGCATATCACACATATACAATTACTCCTATCATATATCACAAACAACATTCCATGACACAGATCACTGGGCCCAACGTTAGATTACGCCTGTTTTATTCCTCAATACCTCCCTGGCAGCCAGAAATGTTTGTACCAATCTGGTTAAAATATCAGGTAACAAGTCATACTTTTTGCAAGCTGAATTCACTTTGAACTCTAGCCGTGAAAGAATTGAAATGAAAAGAAATAGTCAAAGTTAAAAACATGTAAAGAATCATATCTTTTTCAGAAAATATGGATATCAAAATCAAACTTTGCACCAACATTGGCCCAACGTAGGACCGCCGATCAAAATAACGTTGGCCAAATGTTGATAGCTAACGTTGGCCCAACGTTAGATTACGCCTGTTTTATTCCTCAATACCTCCCAGGCACCCTGAAATGTTTGTACCAATCTAGTTAACACATCAGGTAACAAGCAAATCATTCTGCAAGCTGAATTCACTTTGAACCCTAACCATGAAAGAGTTGAAATAAAAATAAATACTCGAAGTTAAAAACATGTTAAGAATCACATTTTTCCGAAAATATACACATCATAATCAAACTTTGCACCAACGTTGGCCCAATGTAGGACCGCCGATCAAAATAACGTTGGCCCAATGTTGATAGCCAATGTTGGCCCAACGTTAGATAACGCTTGTTTTATTTCTCAATACCGCCAAGTCAGCCTGAAATGTTTGTACCAATCTAGTTAAGACATCAGGAAACAAGCACTTCATTCTGCAAGCTGAACTCACTTTGAACTCTGACCATGAAAGAGTTGAAATAAAAAGAAATATTCGAAATTAAAAACATGTAAAGTATCATATTTGTTTTCCGAAAATATACATATCAAAATCAAACTTTGCACCAACGTACGACTGCCGATCAAATTAAGGTTGACCCAACGTTGGCCCAACGTTAGATTACGCCTGATTTATCCCTCAATACCGCCCAGTCAGCCTGAAATGGTTGTATCAATCTATTTGAGACATGATGTAACAAGCACTACATTCTGCAAGCTGAATTCACTTTGAACTCTATCCATGAAAGAGTTGAAATAAAAAGAAATATTCGAAGTTAAAAACATGTATATTTTCGGAAAGAAATATGATTCTTTACATATCAAAATCAAACATTGCACGAACGTTGGCCCAACATAGGACCGCTGACCAAAAAAACGTTGGCCCAACGTTGATAGCCAACGTTAGCCCAACGTTAGATTACGCCTGTTTTATTCCTCAATACCGCCCAGTCAGCCTGAAATGTTTGTACCAATCTATTTGAGACATGATGTAACAAGCACTACATTCTGCAAGCAGAATTCACTTTGAACTATACTGAACCAAATCAAAAACTTCACAATCCTAAAAATTTAACATTTTGACCAGTTATCATTGTGGGCCCTTATTGTATATTTAAACAGTAATGGCCACGTATTGTCTTCAGATAACACCCGTTTTTGTGCAGGTGAATCGATCAAAATCATGTGCACAGCACTATAGTGGCAAAAGTGTTTTTTCACGTGCAACTGGTCACGTGGCCATAATACCGCACGTGTTTCAGCCATACTTGTTAGCAGTCATTAACCAAAAAACCCACAAGAAAACAAAAGTCTGTACGGCATTTGTCATGCCACGTCTTTCAAATGTGCAACGTGAACGTGCTATCGGCATGTTTATAATTTACAGACGCGTCTACAGCAAACGGGTACCACCGCTGATAGCCCTCGGCCAGGTCGACCACGTGTGACGTCACATGCAGAGGATCGTCAAATTGTCTTACGTCACCTGCGTAACCGATTTTTGACGGCTACATCAACCAGAAATGAACTGTTTAGGGGTAGACTGAGTGCACAAACTGTTCGAAACCGTCTGAGAACTGCTCACCTTCAAGCACGACGGCCATACTGCGGGCCGATTCTGACTCAATTACACAGACGTCAATTGTGGGCACAGCGACACTTACGATGGACTCAGAGGAATTGGAATCAAGTCGTCTTCAGTGATGAATCCCGATTTAATCTTCGATTTGCTGTTGGTAGGGCGAGGGTGTGGAGGCGCCGTCATGAACGTTACGCCCAGTGTTGTGTACAGGAAGTTGACAGATTTCGAGGCGGAAGTGTCATGGTGTGTGGAGATTTCTGTGGCAATGCACGCCCAAGGCTTCTTGTCATCCGTGGCAACCTCAACGCTGCTGCTTACCGCGACCAGGTACTGGCACCAGAACTGCTGCTTTTTATGGCAGCACATGGACCCGGTTTGATCTTCCAACACGACTATGCCAGACCCCACACAGCAATTTTGACAAGGAATTTCCTTCGGAATGCGGGAGTCAACGTCATGGACTGGCCGTTAAGGTCTCCCGACCTTAATCCCATCGAACACCTCTGGGATGCTCTTGGCAGAAGTCTGCGCACTCTACAGAACCAACCACAGAATTTTCTAGATCTTGGCACAATTTTGCAGTAACAATGGCGTCGTCTTCCCAATCATGTGTTCACAAGCATCACAAGGTCCATGCGGAGGCGTTGTGTGGCAGTTGTCAACGCACATAGTGGCCATACACGCTACTGAACTTGTGTGCCATCAGATTCTCGTGCTTGGGACTTATGATTTAAACTGTTGATGTTATTACCGAATACCGTAGGTGCTTGGAACAAATTATGGTTACCACCGTTAATTAAAATCCTTCTTTGGACATAAATGATTAAAAATTACCTTCTCTGATACATTTGTATATCTTATATGGGATTACTTTTTAAAATGTGAAGTTTTTAATTTGACTCAGTATATATCTGCGAAAGAGTTGAAATAAAAAGAAATATTCGAAGTTAAAAACATGTAAAGAATCATATTTGTTTCCGAAAATATACACATCAAAATCAAACATTGCACGAACGTTGGCCCAACGTAGGACCGCCGATCAAAATAACGTTGGCCCAACGTTGAAAGCCAACGTTGGCCCAACGTTAGATTACGCCTGTTTTATTCCTCAATACCTCCCAGGCACCCTGAAATGTTTGTACCAATCAAGTTAAGACATCAGGTAACAACCACTACATTCTGCAAGTTGAATTCACTTTGAACTCTGACCATAAAAGAGTTGAAATAAAAAGAACTATCCAAGTTACAAAAATGTAAAGAATAATATTTTTTCCAAAAATATACACATCTTAATCAAACTTTGCACCAGCGTTGGCCCAACGTAGGACCGCCGATCAAAATAAGGTTGGCCCAACGTTGAAAGCCAACGTTGGCCAAACGTTAGATTACGCCTGTTGTATTCTTCAATATCGCCCAGTCAGCCTGAAATGTTTGTACCAATCTAGTTAAGACATCAGGTAACAACCACTACATTCTGCAAGTTGAACTCACTTTGAACTCTGACCATAAAAGAGTTGAAATAAAAAGAAATATTCCAAGTTACAAAAATGTAAAGAATAATATTTTTTCCGAAAATATACACATCTTAATCAAACTTTGCACCAACGTTGGCCCAACGTAGGACCGCCGATCAAAACAACGTTGACCCAACGTTGCCCCAACGTTAGATTACGCCTGTTTTATTTCTCAATACCGCCCAGTCAGCCTGATATGTTTGTAGAAATCTATATGAGACATGATGTAACAAGCAGTAAATTCTGCAAGCTGAATTCACTTTGAACTCTATCCATGAAAGAGCATGTCAATGAAATGCGCTGTCTTCTGGCAGGGTACCTCGGCAGACATAGTTTCAAATACGGCCAAGACAAAATTCAAAATGGTTTTAATTACGTGAACAATATTGTGATATAATATTTACTTTCCAAAACAATTTTCAAGACTATGTGCAAATTCTTCACAAGTGTTTCAACACTATTAAAAGATATATGATTTTCCCACGAGTTTGCAAATTAAAAACCACCAGACAATAAGCCCGGCACAAATTGAAACATTTAATTTTCCTTGGCCTTATCCCATACATTCAGCATTAAGAGCAACACTGAGACAGGCAAAATAGTCCATGCATCGGATCTCCTATGATTGTTTGCCTTGGTCCATTAAAAAATATGATGACAGCAACAAAATGACAGTCGAGTTCTGGTTTAGGTGACCATTATTTATTTGTTAAATGACAAGTCAGAACTTGGGTTGAGTGGTTGAGGAGCCTTTTCAGTCCTCAAATAAGGAATCAGACAAACTTATCACAGGGTGGATCTTCAACCTTATCCATGGTCACTGCATTTGCCTTGGTAACTGAATAAAACAATGACACAAATATAATTAAATTCCAAGGTAAGAGACATAATTTTGATCCTTAAAAAGTTGCCTTCCCTCAAACAATAATTTGATGTCTGAAAAAGTTTCAGCATTGCTACCTCCACCCGTCCAAGTCATTAAACTGTTAAAAACTGCAAAAACTGAGAAGGTGGCATGGACAAAAATACCATGATGCTCTTGGATCATACATTGGCAGAAAAGCTTTTAACACTAAAATGAACAAGGGTAACCTCAACTCATTCCTTTTTCAAAGTTCAAAACATGAAACAAATAATATTTGTTCCGAAAATACACATCAAAATCAGCATTTGCACTGCAACTCTCCTATTGGTATAGAAAGTGTGTCTCACATTTGGAAAGAATCCATGTGGCAGTTCTCAAGTAAAAGGTAGTACAAACATAAGATTAAAAACAACATTCTAGGTTCAAAACATGCAAAAAAATCATATTGTTTCTTAAAATACATATACCAAAATCAACATTTGCACTGCACCTCTTCTATTAGTATAGAAAGTGTTTCTCACATTTGGAAAGAATCCATGTGGGAGCTCTCAAGTAAAAGGTAGCACAAACATAGAGTTAAAAAAATCATTCTGTGTTCAAAACATGTGAAAATTTCATATTGATTCATAAAATAGACATATCAAAATCAACCTTTGCACTACATCTCTCTAATTAATATCTCAAGTTAAAGGTCGCACAATGTTGAATTAAAAAAGAATTCTAAGTTCAAAACAAGTAAAACATCATATTGTTTCATAAAATATACATATCAAAATCAATCTTCCACTACACTCACACACAAAAATGTCTTTGGACAAACGGACAGACGGATATCCTTGGTATGGCTTTATCAACCCGCCCTTTTAGATTCGGGATATCATTAAAAAAGAAACATCTATTTTTTAGTATTAAAGATGTTTGTATATATTATTGCAGGGCACATCACACATTAACACTTAATCACATCACATATCGCATAAAAAAAACATTACATGACACAGATCAAAGGGTACATGACACATATGGCACATGGCACATCACAAATATACAATTAATCACATATCCCACAAAAAAATACATGGCACAGATATTAGGCTACATGACACATACGGCACATGGCACATCATAAATGTACAATTAATCACATATCAAGAAAATACATTACATGACACAGATCACTGAATACATGACACATATGGTACATGGCACATCACACATATAAAATCAATCACATCACTAATCACAAACAAAAACATTGCATGACACAGATCACTGGATACATGACACACATGGTACATGGCACATCACACATCACACATCACACATGTAAAGTTAATCACATTGCATATTAAAAACACCCAAACAATTCCATGACACATATCACAGGATACACGAAACATATGTCACATGGCACATCACGGATATACGAATAATCACATCACATATCACCAAATAAAAACATCACATGACACAGATCACAGGATACATGACACATATGGTACATGGCACATCACTCATCACACATATAAAATTAATCACAATGCATATGAAAAATTAAAAAAAAAAAAAACCCTTGACACATATCACAGCATACATGACACATATGTCACATGGCGCATCACGCATATACAAATAATCACATCACATATCACCAAAAGAAAACATTACATGACACAAATCACAGGATACATGACCAGATGGTACATGGCACATGGCACATCACACATCACAAATATGCAATTAATCACATCATATATCACAAAACATATTACACGACGCAGATCACAGGGTACATGACACATCCCAGAAAGAAGTCAGTCGTTGTGCCGTCCGTCAAAACAACGTTGGTCCAACGTTGATAGACAGCGTTGGCCAAACGTTAGATTACGCCTGTTTTATTCCTCAGTACCTCCCAGGCTGCTTGAAATGTTTGTACCAATCTGGATAAATATCAGGTAACAAGCACTACATTCTGCAAGCTGAATTTACTCTGAACTCTATCCATGATAGAGCATGTGAATTAAATGTGCTGTCTTCTGGCAGGATGCCTCGGCATACATAGTTTTAAATACGGCCAAGACAGATTTCAAAAACATTTTTCAAGACTATATGCAAATTGTTCACAAATGTTTCAACACTAATAAAAGATATATGATTTTCCTACGAGTTTGCAAATTAAAAATCATCAGACAATAAGCCCGGCACAAATTGAAACATTTAATTTTCCTTGGCCTTACCCAATACATTCAGCATTGAGAGCAACACTTAGACAAGCAAAATAGTCCATGCATCGGATCTCCTATGATCCGTTGCCTTGATCCATTAAAAAATATGATAACAGCAACAAAATGACAATAGAGTTCTGGTTTAGGTGACCTTTATTATTTGTTAAATGACGAGTCAGAACTTGGGCTGAGTGGTTGAGGAGCCTTTTCAGTCCTCAAATGAAGCATCAGACGAACTTACCACTCTCAAGTAAAAGGTAGCACAAACATAAAATAAAAAAACATTCTAAGTTCAAAACATGCAAAATTTCATATTGTTTCATAAAATACATATATCAAAATCAAGCTTTGTAATGCATGTCTCCAATTAATATAAAAAAGTGTTCCTTAAATTTGAAGAGAACCCATGTAGCAGTTCTTACGTTAAAGGTCGCACAATGTTGAATTAAAAAAACCATTCAAAACTTGTAAAAAAATAATATTGTTTCATAAAATACACACATCAAAATCGACATTTGGACTGCACCTTTTTTTATTAGAATAGAATGTGTTTCTTACATTTGGAAAGAATCCATGTGGCAGCTCTCCAGTAAAAGGTAGCACAAACATGGAATAAAAAAATAATTCTTGTTTTAAAATGTGAAAAGGAAACCTACAGGCGATATATCTCCTTTTTACTATCCCTTTCACCACGAAATCATAATTTCTGTTGATTGAATACCCAGAATAAGTTTGCATTAGTTATGCAAGATATACGTAAATATTAGTTTTATACTTTTTAATTTACAATAATTTTCCTATCAAAACATTACAATCAACTAAGGTTTAATCAATTTCACTGTCCTATCAGAACCAAACAATCAGTTTGAGTTTTGCAAATTGGATTGCCCTTACTCAGTCACAGTCATTCATATTCATCAGTCATACCATAAAATTGATCATATGGTTTTTTTACATGTTCTGCTCATTTACTATTGTTTGCAATATACATGTAAAAAGAAATATAATGATATAGATCGATTGCTATATGTATTCATGGGTACAAAACTATTAAACATTTTGGGTAGAAAATATTTTTATGGTTCATAACAAACATCCCGTGTATCTTGTTTCATCCGTTCTGAGAGGATAACATAGTGGTTAAAGCGTTCGCTCGTCACGCCGAAGACCCGGGGTAGATTCCCGACATGGGTACAACGTGTGAAGCCAATTTCTGGTGTTCTCCACCGTGATATTGCTTGAATATTGAATAAAGCGGCCACCCACCCATCCGTTCTGAGAACGGGAGATTCTCAGAAAAAGTTTGCAAAGACATTCTAAATGGTCCTTCCTGCAATGATAGATCAATAACACCATTTTCCAATTTCGGCTTCAAAACTTAGACTTCGATATGTACGATGCTGTATGTGCTTCCGATTTCAGCAAGGAGTCATACAATTACAAAATAGTTTGATTATTTTACATAATCTGCATTATGCTGCTATTAAATCGTTTTGTTACTATGTAAATAAGTTCAGATTATAAATAAACTTATTAAAGTTTTGATACTTAGAAAGCTGGAGGCAGAAAAGTTTCAAGAGGACAACTCGAGGCATTGATTGCCAAGAATATATTTAGTGGCACTTCTCTGGCACGAAGACACCCTAGAGGCAGAAGAGTTCTATGAGGACATCTCGAGGCATTGATTCTCAAAAATATTTTGAGTGGCACTTCACAGTCACGAAGACAACCTGGAGACTGAAGAATTCTAAGAGGACATTTTGAAGCATTGATTGCCAAGAGTATACCAAGTGACACTTCTCTGCCACGTAGACACCGTACAAGAGACATTTCGAGGCAATGATTGCTAAGAATATATTCTATGACATTTCACTGTCACGAAGACAACCTGGAGACCGAAGAGTTCCATCAGGACTGTAGCGAAGACATCCTGAAGGCAGATTTCTAAGAGAACATTTCGAGGCATTGACTGCTGAGAAGATATTCAGTGACACCTCACTGGGAGGAAGAATGCCCAGAAGAGATCTAAGAGGACACTTCGAAGCAATGATTGCAAAGAATGTATTAAGTGGCACTTCTCTGTCACGAAGACACCCTGGGGGTTGAAGAGATCCAATAGGACTGTCACGAAGACACCCTGAAGGCAAACGATTTCTCAGTTAACATTTCGAGGCATTGACTGCTGAGATGATATTCAGTGACACGTGGTACCTCACTGGCACGAATACACCCCAGAAGAGATCTAAGAGGAAGGACATTTTGAGGCATTGGTTGCTAAAAAGATCTTCAGTGACTCGTCACTGTCACGAAGGCATCCTGGAGGCATACGTTTTCTGATTGGGCATTTCGAGGCATTGATTGCTGAAAAGATATTCATTGACACTTCACTGTCACGAAGACACTTTAGAGGCAGAAAGCTTCCAAGGGGACATGTCGATGCATTGATTCCTAAAAAGCTATTCAATGACACTTCAATGTCACGAAGACACACGAGAGGCAGAAGGTATGAAACTGCACATCTCGAGGCATTGATTGCTAAAATGTATCAAGTGGCACTTTTCTGACACGAATACACCCTGGAAGCATAAGATTTCTAAGAGGACATTTCGAGGCATTGATTGCTAATAATATATTCAATGGCACTTCACTGTCACGAAGACACCCTGGAAGCAGAAACGTTTCAAGAGGACATGTCGAGGCCTTGATTGCTAAGAAGAAAGTCAGTGGTAATTCACTTTCACGAAGAAAGGCAGAAGGGAGAAGTGTGCTAAGAGGACATTTCGAGGCATTGATTGCTGAAAAGATATTCACCCTGGAGGCAGGCAGGACCAAAAAGTCATCTATGAGTTATGATTGCCAAGAAGATTGTCAGTGAAAATTCACTTTCACGACGGCGTCCTGCAGCTCATGAAGCAATTATTTCCTAGAAGATATTCGGTGACAATTCACTGTCAAGAAGACATCCTAGAATTCTTGAACCAATGATTGCCAAGAAGATATTCAGTGGCACTTCACTGTCACGACGACACCATTGAGGCTGAAAGGTGCCTTGATTTCTTCTGGAAACATTGATGTCCAAGAGGCTAGTCTGTAACAAATCACAGAAGAGACACTGACGTGTTGCAAGGACACGTCTGGAGGCAATGTTTGCCAAGAAGCTGTTCAGTGGCAACTGACTGTCACGAAGAAACACTGGAAGCATTAGAGTGCCAACAAGACTTCTGGGGGCGGAAAATGGCCGAGAAAACATCTATTGGAATATGTCTGCCAATAAGACATCATTGAGGCAAAAGGCATCACCAGGAGACTCTCCAGGACCAGGTTTCCCACCTCCCATGATCACTGGTACCAAATAAGACCTCTGGAGACCTCGATCTAAGGGTCGGGTATGCTTCTGAGGCACGTTAGGTTCAGAGACTTAACACTGTACTAACCTGCACTAACTCGCACTAACAACCTGCACGTAGGCGCATCACTTTATAGAAAGACACTTCCAAATTCTTTAGATTTAGGTTCAAAATCGGGGATTGTTTGGTTGTCAGAGGCAGTGTCAGCCTCTTTGTATCCGCCTGAAGCATGCCTGACCACTGGATAACGACGGTCACACACTGGAGGCAAAAGGGGGTCAAGAAGACTTATGAATGCAGTGATGCTGCTAATAAGATAGTCAGTGGAAATTGACTGTCACTATGGAGGCAGAAGAGATCAAAGTGCACATTTCGAGGCATTGATTGCCAAGAATTATTCAGTGGCACTTCTCTGGCACGAAGACACCCTGGAGGGAAAACTGTGACATGACGCATCTTGATGCAATGAAGGCCAAGAAGATATTCAGTGACACATCACAGTCACGAAGACACCTTGGAGACAGAAGACTTCCATGAGGACATCCCGAGGCAATGATTGCCAAGAATATATTGAGTGACACTTCTCTGTCACGAAGACTCCCTGCAGGCAAAAGAGTTCCAAGAGAACATTTCGAGGCATTGATTGCTAAGAATATATTCAATGACACTTCACTGTCACAAAGACACCCTAGAGGCAGAAAAATTCCATTAGGATTGTTACGAAGACATCCTGAAGGCAGACGATTTCTTAGAGGACATGTCGTGGCGTTGATTGCTAAGAAGATATTCAGTGACACTTCACTGTCACGAAGACACCCTGGAAGCAGAAAAGTTTCAAGAGGACGTTTCGAGGCATTGATTACTAAGAATATATTCAATGACACTTCACTGTCACGAAGACATCCTGGAGGCAAAGGATTTCTGAGAAGACATCCCAAGGCATTGATTGCTGCCAAGAATAGGTGGAAGAAAAGGTCAAAGTGCACATTTCGAGGAATTGATTGCAAAGAATGTATTAAGTCGTACTTCTCCTTCACTAAGACACCCTCGAGGCAGAAGATTTCTAAGAGGTCATTTCGAAGCATTGATTGCTGAGAAGATATTCAGTAACACCGCACTGTCACGAAGACATCCTGGAGAGAAACGGTGACATAACGCATCTTGAGGCAAAGAATGCCAATAAGATATTTAGTGACACGTCACTGTCACAAAGACACCTTGGAGGCAGAAAGATCCAAGAGGACATTTCGAGACATGAGACACTGATTGCCAAGAATATGTTCAATGACACTTCACTGTCACGAAGACATCCTGGGGGCAGAAAGCTTCCAATAGGACATTTCGATTAGTATAGAAAGTGTTTCTTACATTTGGAAAGAATCTATGTAGAAGCTCTCAAGTAAAAGGTTACACAAACATAGAATAATTAAAAAACATTAAAAACATGCATGTTCAAAACATGCAAGAATTTCATATTCTTTCATAAAATCAATACATCAAAAGCAACCTTTGCACTGCACCTCTCCTATTTGTAAAGAAAGTGTTTCTCTAATATGAAAAGAATCCATGTAGCAGTTCTCCGGTTAAAGGTAGCACAATTTTGAATTACGAAACACATTCTTAGTTCAAAACATGTGCAAAATCATATCGTTTCATAAAATAAACACATCAAAATCAACCTTTACACTGCATCTCTCCTATTTATATAGTCAATATTCCTCAAATATCGAAAAAATCCGTGTAGTAGTGCTCAAGTTAAACGTAGCACAATTTTGAATTACAAAACACATTCTTAGTTCAAAACATGTGCAAAATCATATCGTTTCATAAAATAAACACATCAAAATCAACCTTTACACTGCATCTCTCCTATTTATATAGTCAATATTCCTCAAATATCGAAAAAATCCGTGTAGTAGTGCTCAAGTTAAACGTAGCACAATTTTGAATTACAAAACACATTCTTAGTTCAAAACATGTACAAAATCATATCGTTTCATAAAATAAACACATCAAAATCAACCTTTACACAGCATCTCTCCTATTTATATTGACAATATTCCTCAAATATGGAAAAAAATCCGTGTAGTAGTTCTCAAGTTAAACGTAGCACAATTTTGAATTACGAAACACATTCTTAGTTCAAAACATGTAAAAAATCCTATTGTTTCATAAAATATACATATTAAAATCAACCTTTGCACTGCACTCAGACAAAAAAAAAATACCTTTAGAAGGACGGACAAACGGATATCCTTGGTATGGCTTTATCAACCCGCCCTTTTAGATTGGGAATATCATTAAATAAGAAACATCTAAATTTTTATTATTAAAGATCATCACACATCACACATTAACACTTAATCACATCACATATCGCACAAAAAACATTACATGACACAGATCAAAGGGTACATGACACATATGGCACATCACAAATATACAATTAATCACATATCACACAAAAATATTTGACACAGATCACAGGATACATGACACATACGGCACATGGCACATCATAAATTACAATGAATCACATATCACGAAAATACGTTACATGACACAGATCACTGGATACATGACACATATGGTACATGGCACATCACACATATAAAATCAATGACATCACCTATCACAAACAAAAACATTACATGATACAGATCACAGGGTACATGACACATATGGTACATGGCACATCACACATATAAAATTAATCACATTGCATATAAAACAATATTAAAAAAATCAATGACACATATCACAGGATACATGACATATATGTCACATGGCAAATCACGCATATACAAATAATCACATCACATATCACATACAAAAACATTACATGACACAAATCACTGGATACATGACACAAATGGTACATAGCACATCACACATCACACATATAAAATTAATCACATTGCATATAAAAAATTTTTTAAAACAATAAAACATTCCATGACACATATCACAGCATACATGACACATATGTCATATACAAATAATCACATCACATATCACATAAAAATACCATAACATGACACGGATCACAGGATACATGACACATATGGTACATGGCACATTGGCCCAGCGTTGATAGACAGCGTTGGTCCAACGTTAGATTACGCCTGTTTTATTCCTCAATACATCCCAGGCAGCTTGAAATTTTTGTGCCAACCTGGTTAAAATATCAGGTAACAAGCAGTTAGTTCTGCGGGCTGAATTCACTCTGAACTCTACCCGAGGAAGAGCATGTTAATGAAATGCGCTGTCTTCTGGCAAGGTACCTCGGCATACATAGTTTCAAATACGGCCAAGACAAAATTCAAAATGTTTTTAGTTACGCGAACAATTTCGTGATACAACATTTACTTTCCAAAACAACTTTCAAGACTATGCGCAAATTGTTCACAAATGTTTCAACACTATTAAAAGATATATGATTTTCCCACGAGTTTGCAAATTAAAAATCATCAGACAAAAAGCCAGGCACGAATTGAAACCCAATACATTCAGCATTGAGAGCAACACTTAGACAGGCAAAATAGTCCATGCATCGGATGTCCTATGATTCATTGCCTTGATCCATTAAAAAATATGACAGCAACAAAATGACAATAGAATTCGGGTTTAGGTGACCTCTATCTATTTGTTAAATGACAAGTCAGAACTTGGGCCAAGTGGTTGAGGAGCCTTTTCAGTCCTCAAATGAGGAATCAGACGAACTTATCACAGGGATGATCTTCAACCTTATCCATGGTCACTGCTTTTGCCTTGGTAACTGAATAAAACAATGACACAAATATTATAAAATTACAAGGTAAGGGACATATTTTGACATAAAAAAGTTGCCTTCCCCCAAATAGTAATTTGTTGTTTGTAAAAAGTCTCAGCAGTGCTATCTCCACCCGTCCAAGTCATTAAATTGTTAAAAACTGCAAAAACTGGGAAGGTGGCATGGACATCAATACCATGATGCTCTTGGATCGTACGTTGGTAGAAAAGCTTTTAACACTAAAATGAACAAGGGAAACCTCGACTCATTCATTTTTCAAAGTTCAAAACATGAAACAAATAATATTTGTTCCGAAAATACGCATATCAAGATCAACATTTGCACGGCTCCTCTCATATTTGTATAGAAAGTGTTTCTCACATTTGGAAAGAATCCATGTGGCAGCTCTCAAGTAAAAGGTAGCACAAACATAGAATAATAAAACATTATATGTTCAAAACATGTAAAAATTTCATATTGTTTCATAAAATAAAGATATCAAAATCAACCTTTGCACTACTTCTCTCCAATTAATGTCTCAAATTAAAGGTAGCTCAATGTTAAATGAAAAAAACAAACATTCAAAATTCAAAACATGTAAAAAATCATATTGTTATAAAAAACATATCAAAATCAACATTTGCACTGGACCTCTCCTATTTGTATAAAAAGTGTTCCTCAAATTTGGAAAGGATCCGTGTAGTAGTTCTTAACTTAAAGGTCGCACAATGTTGAATAAAAAAACAAAAACATCCTAAGTTCAAAACATGTACTAAATCCTATTGTTTCATAAAATACACATATCAAAATCAACCTTTCCACTGCATCTCTCCAATTAATATCTCAAGTTGAAGGTCGCACAATGTTGAATTAAAAAGGAAACATTCTAAGTTCAAAACAAGAAAAAAAATCATATTGTTTCATTAAAATATACATATCAAAATCAACTTTTCCACTGCACTTACACCAAAAAAATGTCTTTGAAAGGACAGACAGATATCCTTGGTATGGCTTTACAAACCCGCCCTTTTAGTTGGGGGTATAATTAAATAAGAAACATCTAAATTTTTATTATCAATGATGTTTGTATATATTTTGCAGGGCACATCACACATTAACACTTAATGACATCACATATCGCACAAAAAACATAACATGACACATATCAAAGGGTACATGACACATATGGCACATGGCACATCACAAATATACAATAAATCACATATCACAAAAATATATATGACACAGATCACAGGATACATGACACATACGGCACATGGCACATCATAAATGTACAATGAATCACATATCACGAAAATACGTTACATGACACAGATCACTGGATACATGACACATATGGTACATGGCACATCACACATATAAAATCAATCACATCACATATCACAAACAAAAACATTACATGATACAGATCACAGGATACATGACACATATGGTACATGGCACATCACACATCACACATATAAAGTTAATCACATTGCATATAAAAAATAATAATTTAAATTCAATAACACATATCACATATATGTCAGATGGCAAATCACAAATATACAATTAATCACATCACATATCACAAAAAATACATGACACATATGGTACATGGCACATAACGCAAATAAAAATAATCACATCACATATCTCAAACAAAAACAGTACATGACACAGATCACAGGATACATGACGAATACGGCACATGGCACATCATAAATGTACAATGAACCACATATCACGAAAATACGTTACATGACACAGATCACTGGATACATGACACATATGGTACATAGTACATCACATATATAAAATCAATCACATCACATATCACAAACAAAAACATTACATGATACAGATCACTGGGTACATTACACATATGGTACATGGCACAACACACATCACACATATAAAATTAATCACTTTGCATATAAATTTTTTTTAAAAATTCAATGACACATATCACAGCATACATGACACATATGTCAGATGGCAAATCACGCATATACAAATAATCACATGACATATCACACACAAAAAAACATAACATGACACAGATCACAGGATACATGACACATATGGTACATGGCACATCACACATTACAAATATGTAATTAATCACATCAGTTATCACAAAAAATATTACATGACACAGATCACAGAGTACATGACACATCCCAGAAAGAAGTCAGACGCTGTGCCGTCTGTCAAAACAACGTTGGCCCAACGTTGATAGACAGCGTTGGCCCAACGTTAGATTACGCCTGTTTTATTCCTGAATACATCCCAGGCAGCTTGAAATGTTTGTTCCAACCTGGTTAAAATATTAGGTAACAAGCAGTAAGTTCTGCAAGCTTAATTCACTCTGAATGAACTCTATCCGAGGAAGAGCATGTTAATGAAGGTTCTGGCAGGGTACCTCGGCATACATAGTTTCAAATACGACCAAGACAAAATTCAAAATGTTTTTAGTTACGTGCAAAATTTTGTGATATAATATTTACTTTCCAAAACAACTTTAAAGACAATGTGCAAATTGTTCACAAATGTTTCAACAATATTTAAAGAAATATGATTTTCCCACAAGTTTGTAAATTAAAAATCATCAGCCTGGTACAAAATGAAACATATAATTTTCCTTGGCCTTACCCAATACATTCAGCATTGAGAGCAACACTGAGACAGGCAAAATAGTCCATGCATCGGATCTCCTATAATTCATTGTCTTGATCCATTAAAAAATATGACAGCAACAAATTTACAATAGAATTCGGGTTTAGGTGACCTCTATCTATTTGTTAAATGACAAGTTAGAAATTGGGCCGAATAGTTGAGGAGCCTTTTCAGTCCTCAAATGAAGCATCAGACGAACTTATCACTCTCAAGTAAAAGGAATCACCCGTGTAGCAGTTCTCACGTTAAAGGTCGCACAATGTTGAATTAAAAAAACCATTCAAAACTTGTAAAAAAATAATAATGTTTCATAAAATACACACATCAAAATCGACATTTGGACTGCACCTTTTATATTAGAATAGAATGTGTTTCTTACATTTGGAAAGAATCCATGTTGTAGCTCTCCAGTAAAAGGTAGCACAAACATGGAATAAAGAAACCATTCTTGTTTTAAAATGTGAAAAGGAAACAGGCGATATATCTCCTTTTTACTATCCCTTCTCACCACGAAATCCGGTTGAAATGTAGTGATTTTGTACCCATAATTTCTGTTGATTGAATACCCAGAATAAGGTTTGGATTAGTTTCAAAATATACGTAAATATTAGTTTGCAATATACATGTAAAAAGAAATATTATTATATAGATCGATTGTTATATATTCATTGGTACAAAATCACGTAGCATTTTAGGTAGAAAATATTTTAATGGTACATCACAAACATCACGTGTATCTTGTTTCATCCGTTCTGAGAGGGGCTGTCGGATAGCATAATGGTTAAAGCGTTCGTTCGTCACGCCGAAGACCCGGGGTAGATTCCCGACATGGGTACAATGTGTCAAGCTAATTTCTGGTGTTCTCCACCGTGATATTTCTTGAATATTGAAAAAAGCGGCGTAAAACCATACTCACTGACCCACCCATCCGTTCGGGAGAACGGGAGATTGTCAGAAAAAGTTTGTAAAGACTTTCTAAATTGTCCTTCTTGCAATGATAGACCAATAACACCATTATTTGGGTACAGTTATGTCACATCAATATGTTATATATCTATCTAGCGAATTGTCGGAAGAGAGCTAAGAGGACATTTTGAGGCATTGGTTGCTAAAAAGATATTCAGTGACTCGTCACTGTCACGAAGGCACCCTTGAGGCATAAGATTTCTAAGAGGACCTTTCGAAGCATTTATTGTTAAGAAGCTATTCAGTGACACTTCACGGTCACGATGACATCCTGGAGGCAGAAGTTTTCTGATTGGACATTTCGAGGCATTGATTGCTAAAAAGATATTCAGTGACTCGTCACTGTCACGAGAGGCAGAAGGTATGAATCTGCACATCTCGAGGCATTGATTGCTAAGAATGTATCAAGTGGCACTTTTCTGACACGAATACACCTTGGAAGCAGAAGAGATCTAATAGGACATTTCGAGGCATTGGTTGCTAAGAATATATTCAATGACACTTCACTGTCACGAAGACACCCTGGAGGCAGAAGAGATGAAAGTGCATATTTCGAGGCATTGATTGCCAAAAATATACCCTGAAGGCTCAGAGACATTGATTGCTGAAAAGATATTCAGTGACACTTAATACCATTAATACTGTCACGAAGACGCCCTGGATACAGAATTCAATGAGGACATCTCCAGGCATTGATTGCTAAGAAAATATTCAGTGGTAATTGATTGCTGAAAAGATATTCAGTGACACTTCACTGTCACGAAGACACCCTGGAAGGAGAAACGTTTCAATGGAACATGTCGAGGCATTGATTGCTGAACAGATATTCAGTGACACTTCACTGTCACGAAGACACCCTGGAAGTAGTAACGTTTCAAGAGGACATGTCGTTGCATTGATTGCTAAGAAGAAATTCAGTGGTAATTCACTTTCACGAAGACAAACTGAAGGCAGAAGTGTGCTAAGAGGACATTTCGAGGCATTGATTGCTGAAAAGATATTCAGTGACACTTCACTGTCACGAAGACACCCCGGAGGCAGGACAGGGCCAATAAGCCATCTATGAGTTATGATTGCCAAAAAGATTTTCAGTGAAAATTCACTTTCACGACGGCGTCCTGCAGCTCATGAAGCCATTGTTTCCTAGAAGATATTCGGTGACAATTCACTGTCAAGAAGACATCCTAGAATTCTTGAACCAATGATTGCCAAGAAGATATTCAGTGGCACTTCACTGTCACGACGACACCATTGAGGCTGAAAGGTGCCTTGATTTCTTCTGGAAACATTGATGTCCAAGAGGATAGTCTTTAACAAATCACAGAAGAGACACAGACGAGTTGCAAGGAGACGTCAGGAGGCAATGTTTGCCAAGAAGCTGTTCAGTGGCAATTGACTGTCACGAAGAAACACTGGAAGCATTAGAGTGCCAACAAGACTTCTGGGGGCGGAAAATGACCAAGAAGACATCATTGAGGCAAAAGGCATCACCAGGAGACTCTCCCGGACCAGGTTTCCCACCTTCCATGGTCACTGGTACCAAATAAGACCTCTGGAGACCTCGATCTAAGGGTCGGGTATGCTTCTGAGGCACGTTAGGTTCAGCGACTTAACACTGTACTAACCTGCACTAACTCGCACTAACAACCTGCACGTAGGCGCATCACTTTATAGAAAGACACTTCCAAATTCTTTAGATTTAGGTTCAAAATCGGGGATTGTTTGGTTGTCAGAGGCAGTGTCAGCCTCTTTGTATCCGCCTGAAGCATGCCTGACCACTGGATAACGACGGTCACACACTGGAGGCAAAAGGGGGTCAAGAAGACTTATGAATGCAGTGATGCGGCTAATAAGATATTCAGTGGAAACTGACTGTCACGAAGGCACTTTGGAGGCAGAAGAGATCAACGTGCACATTTCGAGGCATTGTTTGCTAAGAATTATTAAGTGGCACTTCTCTGGCACGAAGACACCCTGGAGGGAAAACAGTGACATTACGAATCTTGAGGCAATGAATGCCAAGAAGATATTCAGTGACACATCACAGTCACGAAGTCACCCTGGAGGCAGAAGAATTCCATGAGGACATCCCGAGGCAATGATTGCCAAGAATATATTGAGTGGCACTCACTGTCATGAAGACACCCTGGAAGCAGAAACGTTTCAAGAGGGCATTTCGAGGCATTGATTATTAAGAATATATTCAATGACACTTCACTGTCATAAAGATATCCTGGAGGCATTGATTATTGCCAAGAATATATCAAGTGACACTTTGCTGTCACGAAGACGTTCTGGAGGAAGAAAAGATTTCCAAGAATGTATTAAGTCGAACTTCTCCTTCACGAAGACAACCTGGAGGCAGAAGATTTCTAGGAGGTAATTTCGAAGCATTGATTGCTGAGAAGATATTCAGCAACACCGCACTGTCACGAAGACATTGTGGAGAGAAACGGTGACATAACGCATCTTGAGGCAATGAATGCCAATAAGATATTTAGTGACACGTCACTGTCACGAAGACACCCTGGAGGCAAAAAGATCAAAGAGGATATTTCGATTAGTATAGAAAGTGTTTCTTACATTTGGAATGAATCTATGTAGAAGCTCTCAAGTAAAAGTAAAACAAACATAGAATAATTAAAAAAACCATTCAAAACATGCATGTTCAAACCATGCAAGAGTTTCATATTGTTTCATAAAATCAACACATCAAAATCAACCTTTGCACTGCACCTCTCCTATTTGTATAGAAAGTGTTTCTCAAATTTGGAAAGAATCCATGTATCAGTTCTCTGGTTAAAGGTAGCATACTTTTGACTGACATATTTTGACATTAAAAATGTTGCCTTCCCCCAAATAATTATTTGATGTCTGAAAAAGTCTCAGCAGTGCTACCTCTACCCGTCCAAGTCATTAAACTGTTCAAAACTGCTAAAACTGGGAAGGTGACATGGACAGTAATACCATGATGCTCTTGGATCATACATTGGCAGAAAAGATATTAACACTAAACTGAACAAGGGTAACCTCGACTCATTCATTTTTCAAAGTTCAAAACATGTACAAAATCATGTTGTTTCATAAAATACACATATGAAAATCAACCTTTGCTCTGCACCTCTCCTATTTATATAGACAGTATTCCTCAAATATTGAAAGAATCCATGTAGTAGTTCTCCGGTTAAAGGTAGCAGAATGTTGAATTAAAAAACACATTGTCAGTTCAAATCATGTAAAAATTCATATTGTTTCATAAGTTATACATATCAAAATCAACATTTGCAATGCACCACTCCCATTTGTATAGAAAGAGTTCCTCGAAATGGAAATAATCCATACCAGGAGCTCTCAAGTAACAGGTCGCACAAACATAGAATAATTAAAGAAAAACATTCTATGTTCAAAACATTTTCAAGAATTTCATATTGTTTCATAAAATCAACATTTCAAAATCAACTTTTGCAATACATCTCTCCAACTGATATCTCAAGTCAAAGGTCGCACAATGTTGAATTAAAAAAATAATTCTCAGTTAAAAACATGTAAAAAATCATATTGTTTCATAAAATATACATATCAAAATCAACATTTGCAATGCACCACTCCCATTTGTATGGAAAGTGTTCCTCGAATTGGAAAGAATCCATACAGGAGCTCTCAAGTAAAAGGTAGCACAAACATAGAATTTAAAACAACATTCTGTATTCAAAACATGTGAAAATTTCATATCGTTTCATAAAATAAACATATCAAAATCAACCTTTGCACGACATCTCTCCAATTAATATATCAAGTTAAAGGTCGAACAATGTTGAATAGAAAAACACATTCTAAGTTCAAAACATGTAAAAAATCATATTGTTTCATAAAATACACATCAAAATGAACCATTTCATTGCACTCACACACAAAATGTCTTTGGAAGGACGGACAGACGTATATCCTTGGTACGGCTTTATCAACCGCCCTTTTAGATTTGGGATATCATTAAAAAAGGAAACATCTAAATTTTTATTATAAAAGATGTTTGTATATATTATTGCAGGGAACATCATACATTAACACTTAATCACATCACATATGGCATAAAAACAATTACATGACACAGATCAAAGGGTACATGATACATATGGCACATGGCACATCATAAATGTACAATGAATCACATATCACGAAAATACGTTACATGACACATATCACTGGATACATGACACATATGGTACATGGCACATTTAAAATCAATAACATCGCATATCACAAACATAAACATTACATGACACAGATCACTGGATACATAACACACATGGTACATGGCACATCACACATCACAAATATGCAATTAATCACATCAGATATCACAAAAAATATTACACGACACAGATCACAGGGCACATGACACATCACAGAAAGAAGTCAGACGTTATGCCGTCCGTCAAAACAACGTTGGCCCAACGTTGATAGACATCGTTGGTCCAACGTTAGATTACGCCTGTTTTATTACTCAATACCTCCCAGGCAGCTTGAAATGTTTGTACCAATCTGGTTAAAATATCAGGTATCAAGCAGTAAATTCTGCAAGCTGAATTCACTCTGAACTCTATCCATGAAAGAGCATGTCAATTAAATGTGCTGTCTTCTGGCAGGGTACCTCGGTATATATAGTTTCAAATACGGCCAAGACAAAATTCAAAATGGTTATAATTACATGCATAATTTCGTGATATAATATTTACTTTCCAAAACAACTTTCAAGACTATGTGCAAATTGTTCACAAATGTTTCAACACTATTAAAAGATATATTATTTCCCCACGAGTTTGCAAATTAAAAACCATCAGACAATAAGCCCGGCACAAATTGAAACATTTAATTTTCCTTGGCCTTACCCAATACATTCAGCATTGAGAGCAACACTGAGACAGGCAAAATAGTCCATGCATCAGATGTCCTATGATTGATTGCCTTGATCCATTAAAAAATATGACAGCAACAAAATGACAATAGAATTCGGGTTTAGGTGACCTCTATCTATTTGTTAAATGACAAGTCAGAACTTGGGCCAAGTGGTTGAGGAGCCTTTTCAGTCCTCAAATGAGGAATCAGACGAACTTATCACAGGGATGATCTTCAACCTTATCCATGGTCACTGCTTTTGCCTTGGTAACTGAATAAAACAATGACACAAATATTATAAATTTACAAGGTAAGGGACATATTTTGACATACAAAATGTTGCCTTCCCCAAATAATAATTTGATGTCTGAAAAAAATCTCAGCAGTGCTACCTCCACCCGTCCAAGTCATTAAACTGTTCAAAACTGCTAAACCTGGGAAGGTGACATGGACAAAATATGCAAAAAATCATACTGTTTAATAAAATACCTATATGAAAATCAACATTTGCACTGCACCTCTTCTATTGGTATAGAAAGAATTTCTTACATTTGGAAAGAATCCATGTGGGGGATCTCAAGTTCTATGTTCAAAACATTTTCAAGAATTTCATATTGTTTCATAAAGGTCGCACAATGTTGAATTAAAAAACACATTCTCAGTTAAAAACATGTAAGAAATCATATTGTTTCATAAAATCAACATATCAAAATCAATGCACCACTCCCATTTGTATAGAAAGAATCCATGTAGTAGTTCTCAAGTTAAAGGTCTCACAATGTTGAATTAAAAAAACACATGCTGTGTTCAAAACACATATGCCACATATCACTGGATACATGACACATATGGTACATGGCACATTTAAAATCAATCACATCGCATATCACAAACATAAACATGACATGACACAGATCACTGGATACATAACACACATGGTACATGGTACATGGTACATCACACATCACATATAAAATTAATCGCATTGCACACAAAAAACCACCAAAACATTCCATGAGACATATGACAGGATACATGACATGTCACATGGCAAATCACGCATATACAAATAATCATATCACGTATCACAAACGAAAACATTACATGACACAGATCACAGGATACATGACACATATGGTACATGGCACATCACACATCACAAATATGCAATTAATCACATCAGATATCACAAAAAATATTACACGACACAGATCACAGGGCACATGACACATCACAGAAAGAAGTCAGACGTTATGCCGTCCGTCAAAACAACGTTGGCCCAACGTTGATAGACATCGTTGGTCCAACGTTAGATTACGCCTGTTTTATTACTCAATACCTCCCAGGCAGCTTGAAATGTTTGAACCAATCTGGTTAAAATATCAGGTATCAAGCAGTAAATTCTGCAAGCTGAATTCACTCTGAACTCTATCCATGAAAGAGCATGTCAATTAAATGTGCTGTCTTCTGGCAGGGTACCTCGGTATATATAGTTTCAAATACGGCCAAGACAAAATTCAAAATGGTTATAATTACATGCATAATTTCGTGATATAATATTTACTTTCCAAAACAACTTTCAAGACTATGCGCAAATTGTTCACAAATGTTTCAACACTATTAAAAGATATATTATTTCCCCACGAGTTTGCAAATTAAAAACCATCAGACAATAAGCCCGGCACAAATTGAAACATTTAATTTTCCTTGGCCTTACCCAATACATTCAGCATTGAGAGCAACACTGAGACAGGCAAAATAGTCCATGCATCAGATGTCCTATGATTGATTGACTTGATCCATTAAAAAATATGACAGCAACAAAATGACAATAGAATTCGGGTTTAGGTGACCTCTATCTATTTGTTAAATGACAAGTCAGAACTTGGGCCAAGTGGTTGAGGAGCCTTTTCAGTCCTCAAATGAGGAATCAGACGAACTTATCACAGGGATGATCTTCAACCTTATCCATGGTCACTGCTTTTGCCTTGGTAACTGAATAAAACAATGACACAAATATTATAAAATTACAAGGTAAGGGACATATTTTGACATACAAAATGTTGCCTTCCCCCAAATAATAATTTGATGTCTGTAAAAAATCTCAGCATTGCTACCTCCACCCGTCCAAGTCATTAAACTGTTCAAAACTGCTAAAACTGGGAAGGTGACATGGACAAAATATGCAAAAAATCATACTGTTTAATAAAATACCTATATGAAAATCAACATTTGCACTGCACCTCTTCTATTAGTATAGAAAGAATTTCTTACATTTGGAAAGAATCCATGTGGGAGATCTCAAGTTCTATGTTCAAAACATTTTCAAGAATTTCATATTGTTTCATAAAATCAACATATCAAAATCAACTTTTGCAATAAATCTCTCTAACTGATATCTCAAGTCAAAGGTCGCACAATGTTGAATTAAAAAACCCATTCTCAGTTAAAAACATGTAAGAAATCATATTGTTTCATAAAATCAACATATCAAAATCAATGCACCACTCCCATTTGTATAGAAAGAATCCATGTAGTAGTTCTCAAGTTAAAGGTCTCACAATGTTGAATTAAAAAAACACATGCTGTGTTCAAAACATGCAAAGAATTAGATTGTTTCATAAAATAGACATATCAAAATCAACATTTTGACCGCACCTCTTCTATTAGTATAGAAAGTGTTTCTCACACTTGAAAAGAATCCATTTAGCAGCTCTCAAGTAAAAGGTAGCACAAACAGAAAATAAAAAAAACATTCTGTGTTCAAAAGATGAAAAAAATTCATATTGTTTCATAAAATGAACATATCAAAATCAACCTTCGCACTGCATCTCTCCAATGAATATAAAAAAGTGTTCCTTAAATTTGAAGAGAACCCATGTGGCAGTTCTCACTTTAAAGGTCGCACAATGTTGAATTAAAAAAACCACATTCACAACTTGTAAGAAAATAATATTGTTTCATAAAGGTCGCATTTGTTAAATGACAAGTCAGAACTTGGGCCAAGTGGTTGAGGAGCTTTTCAGTCCTCAAATGAGGAATCAGACGAACTTATCACAGGGATGATCTTCAACCTTATCCATGGTCACTGCTTTTGCCTTGGTAACTGAATAAAACAATGACACAAATATTATAAAATTACAAGGTAAGGGACATATTTTGACATACAAAATGTTGCCTTCCCCCAAATAATAATTTGATGTCTGAAAAAAATCTCAGCAGTGCTACCTCCACCCGTCCAAGTCATTAAACTGTTCAAAACTGCTAAAACTGTGAAGGTGACATGGACAAAATATGCAAAAAAATCATACTGTTTAATAAAATACCTATATGAAAATCAACATTTGCACTGCACCTCTTCTATTAGTATAGAAAGAATTTCTTACATTTGGAAAGAATCCATGTGGGAGATCTCAAGTTCTATGTTCAAAACATTTTCAAGAATTCCATATTGTTTCATAAAGGTCGCACAATGTTGAATTAAAAAACACATTCTCAGTTAAAAACATGTAAGAAATCATATTGTTTCATAAAATCAACATATCAAAATCAATGCACCACTCCCATTTGTATAGAAAGAATCCATGTAGTAGTTCTCAAGTTAAAGGTCTCACAATGTTGAATTAAAAAAACACATGCTGTGTTCAAAACACATATGCCACATATCACTGGATACATGACACATATGGTACATGGCACATTTAAAATCAATCACATCGCATATCACAAACATAAACATTACATGACACAGATCACTGGATACATAACACACATGGTACATGGTACATCACACATCACACATCACACATATAAAATTAATCGCATTGCATACAAAAAAACACCAAAACATTCCATGAGACATATGACAGGATACATGACATGTCACATGGCAAATCACGCATATACAAATAATCATATCACGTATCACAAACGAAAACATTACATGACACAGATCACAGGATACATGACACATATGGTACATGGCACATCACACATCACAAATATGCAATTAATCACATCAGATATCACAAAAAACATTACACGACACAGATCACAGGGCACATGACACATCACAGAAAGAAGTCAGACGTTATGCCGTCCGTCAAAACAACGTTGGCCCAACGTTGATAGACATCGTTGGTCCAACGTTAGATTACGCCTGTTTTATTACTCAATACCTCCCAGGCAGCTTGAAATGTTTGTACCAATCTGGTTAAAATATCAGGTATCAAGCAGTAAATTCTGCAAGCTGAATTCACTCTGAACTCTATCCATGAAAGAGCATGTCAATTAAATGTGCTGTCTTCTGGCAGGGTACCTCGGTATATATAGTTTCAAATACGGCCAAGACAAAATTCAAAATGGTTATAATTACATGCATAATTTCGTGATATAATATTTACTTTCCAAAACAACTTTCAAGACTATGCGCAAATTGTTCACAAATGTTTCAACACTATTAAAAGATATATTATTTCCCCACGAGTTTGCAAATTAAAAACCATCAGACAATAAGCCCGGCACAAATTGAAACATTTAATTTTCCTTGGCCTTACCCAATACATTCAGCATTGAGAGCAACACTGAGACAGGCAAAATAGTCCATGCATCAGATGTCCTATGATTGATTGCCTTGATCCATTAAAAAATATGACAGCAACAAAATGACAATAGAATTCGGGTTTAGGTGACCTCTATCTATTTGTTAAATGACAAGTCAGAACTTGGGCCAAGTGGTTGAGCAGCCTTTTCAGTCCTCAAATGAGGAATCAGACGAACTTATCACAGGGATGATCTTCAACCTTATCCATGGTCACTGCTTTTGCCTTGGTAACTGAATAAAACAATGACACAAATATTATAAAATTACAAGGTAAGGGACATATTTTGACATACAAAATGTTGCCTTCCCCCAAATAATAATTTGATGTCTGAAAAAAGTCTCAGCATTGCTACCTCCACCCGTCCAAGTCATTAAACTGTTCAAAACTGCTAAAACTGGGAAGGTGACATGGACAAAATATGCAAAAAATCATACTGTTTAATAAAATACCTATATGAAAATCAACATTTGCACTGCACCTCTTCTATTAGTATAGAAAGAATTTCTTACATTTGGAAAGAATCCATGTGGGAGATCTCAAGTTCTATGTTCAAAACATTTTCAAGAATTCCATATTGTTTCATAAAGGTCGCACAATGTTGAATTAAAAAACACATTCTCAGTTAAAAACATGTAAGAAATCATATTGTTTCATAAAATCAACATATCAAAATCAATGCACCACTCCCATTTGTATAGAAAGAATCCATGTAGTAGTTCTCAAGTTAAAGGTCTCACAATGTTGAATTAAAAAAACACATGCTGTGTTCAAAACATGCAAAGAATTAGATTGTTTCATAAAATAGACATATCAAAATCAACATTTTGACCGCACCTCTTCTATTAGTATAGAAAGTGTTTCTCACACTTGAAAAGAATCCATTTAGCAGCTCTCAAGTAAAAGGTAGCACAAACAGAAAATAAAAAAAACATTCTGTGTTCAAAAGATGAAAAAAATTCATATTGTTTCATAAAATGAACATATCAAAATCAACCTTCGCACTGCATCTCTCCAATGAATATAAAAAAGTGTTCCTTAAATTTGAAGAGAACCCATGTGGCAGTTCTCACTTTAAAGGTCGCACAATGTTGAATTAAAAAAACCACATTCACAACTTGTAAGAAAATAATATTGTTTCATAAAGGTCGCATTTGTTAAATGACAAGTCAGAACTTGGGCCAAGTGGTTGAGGAGCTTTTCAGTCCTCAAATGAGGAATCAGACGAACTTATCACAGGGATGATCTTCAACCTTATCCATGGTCACTGCTTTTGCCTTGGTAACTGAATAAAACAATGACACAAATATTATAAAATTACAAGGTAAGGGACATATTTTGACATACAAAATGTTGCCTTCCCCCAAATAATAATTTGATGTCTGAAAAAAATCTCAGCATTGCTACCTCCACCCGTCCAAGTCATTAAACTGTTCAAAACTGCTAAAACTGGGAAGGTGACATGGACAAAATATGCAAAAAATCATACTGTTTAATAAAATACCTATATGAAAATCAACATTTGCACTGCACCTCTTCTATTAGTATAGAAAGAATTTCTTACATTTGGAAAGAATCCATGTGGGAGATCTCAAGTTCTATGTTCAAAACATTTTCAAGAATTCCATATTGTTTCATAAAGGTCGCACAATGTTGAATTAAAAAACACATTCTCAGTTAAAAACATGTAAGAAATCATATTGTTTCATAAAATCAACATATCAAAATCAATGCACCACTCCCATTTGTATAGAAAGAATCCATGTAGTAGTTCTCAAGTTAAAGGTCTCACAATGTTGAATTAAAAAAACACATGCTGTGTTCAAAACACATATGACACATATCACTGGATACATGACACATATGGTACATGGCACATTTAAAATCAATCACATCGCATATCACAAACATAAACATTACATGACACAGATCACTGGATACATAACACACATGGTACATGGTACATGGTACATCACACATCACACATATAAAATTAATCGCATTGCATACAAAAAAACACCAAAACATTCCATGAGACATATGACAGGATACATGACATGTCACATGGCAAATCACGCATATACAAATAATCATATCACGTATCACAAACGAAAACATTACATGACACAGATCACAGGATACATGACACATATGGTACATGGCACATCACACATCACAAATATGCAATTAATCACATCAGATATCACAAAAAACATTACACGACACAGATCACAGGGCACATGACACATCACAGAAAGAAGTCAGACGTTATGCCGTCCGTCAAAACAACGTTGGCCCAACGTTGATAGACATCGTTGGTCCAACGTTAGATTACGCCTGTTTTATTACTCAATACCTCCCAGGCAGCTTGAAATGTTTGTACCAATCTGGTTAAAATATCAGGTATCAAGCAGTAAATTCTGCAAGCTGAATTCACTCTGAACTCTATCCATGAAAGAGCATGTCAATTAAATGTGCTGTCTTCTGGCAGGGTACCTCGGTATATATAGTTTCAAATACGGCCAAGACAAAATTCAAAATGGTTATAATTACATGCATAATTTCGTGATATAATATTTACTTTCCAAAACAACTTTCAAGACTATGCGCAAATTGTTCACAAATGTTTCAACACTATTAAAAGATATATTATTTCCCCACGAGTTTGCAAATTAAAAACCATCAGACAATAAGCCCGGCACAAATTGAAACATTTAATTTTCCTTGGCCTTACCCAATACATTCAGCATTGAGAGCAACACTGAGACAGGCAAAATAGTCCATGCATCGGATGTCCTATGATTGATTGCCTTGATCCATTAAAAAAATATGACAGCAACAAAATGACAATAGAATTCGGGTTTAGGTGACCTCTATCTATTTGTTAAATGACAAGTCAGAACTTGGGCCAAGTGGTTGAGGAGCCTTTTCAGTCCTCAAATGAGGAATCAGACGAACTTATCACAGGGATGATCTTCAACCTCATCCATGGTCACTGCTTTTGCCTTGGTAACTGAATAAAACAATGACACAAATATTATAAAATTACAAGGTAAGGGACATATTTTGACATACAAAATGTTGCCTTCCCCCAAATAATAATAATTTGATGTCTGAAAAAAATCTCAGCAGTGCTACCTCCACCCGTCCAAGTCATTAAACTGTTCAAAACTGCTAAACCTGGGAAGGTGACACACAAAATATGCAAAAGATCATACTGTTTAATAAAATACCTATATGAAAATCAACATTTGCACTGCACCTCTTCTATTAGTATAGAAAGAATTTCTTACATTTGGAAAGAATCCATGTGGGAGATCTCAAGTTCTATGTTCAAAACATTTTCAAGAATTCCATATTGTTTCATAAAGGTCGCACAATGTTGAATTAAAAAACACATTCTCAGTTAAAAACATGTAAGAAATCATATTGTTTCATAAAATCAACATATCAAAATCAATGCACCACTCCCATTTGTATAGAAAGAATCCATGTAGTAGTTCTCAAGTTAAAGGTCTCACAATGTTGAATTAAAAAAACACATGCTGTGTTCAAAACACATATGACACATATCACTGGATACATGACACATATGGTACATGGCACATTTAAAATCAATCACATCGCATATCACAAACATAAACATTACATGACACAGATCACTGGATACATAACACACATGGTACATGGTACATGGTACATCACACATCACACATATAAAATTAATCGCATTGCATACAAAAAAACACCAAAACATTCCATGAGATATATGACAGGATACATGACATGTCACATGGCAAATCACGCATATACAAATAATCATATCACGTATCACAAACGAAAACATTACATGACACAGATCACAGGATACATGACACATATGGTACATGGCACATCACACATCACAAATATGCAATTAATCACATCAGATATCACAAAAAACATTACACGACACAGATCACAGGGCACATGACACATCACAGAAAGAAGTCAGACGTTATGCCGTCCGTCAAAACAACGTTGGCCCAACGTTGATAGACATCGTTGGTCCAACGTTAGATTACGCCTGTTTTATTACTCAATACCTCCCAGGCAGCTTGAAATGTTTGTACCAATCTGGTTAAAATATCAGGTATCAAGCAGTAAATTCTGCAAGCTGAATTCACTCTGAACTCTATCCATGAAAGAGCATGTCAATTAAATGTGCTGTCTTCTGGCAGGGTACCTCGGTATATATAGTTTCAAATACGGCCAAGACAAAATTCAAAATGGTTATAATTACATGCATAATTTCGTGATATAATATTTACTTTCCAAAACAACTTTCAAGACTATGCGCAAATTGTTCACAAATGTTTCAACACTATTAAAAGATATATTATTTCCCCACGAGTTTGCAAATTAAAAACCATCAGACAATAAGCCCGGCACAAATTGAAACATTTAATTTTCCTTGGCCTTACCCAATACATTCAGCATTGAGAGCAACACTGAGACAGGCAAAATAGTCCATGCATCAGATGTCCTATGATTGATTGCCTTGATCCATTAAAAAATATGACAGCAACAAAATGACAATAGAATTCGGGTTTAGGTGACCTCTATCTATTTGTTAAATGACAAGTCAGAACTTGGGCCAAGTGGTTGAGGAGCCTTTTCAGTCCTCAAATGAGGAATCAGACGAACTTATCACAGGGATGATCTTCAACCTTATCCATGGTCACTGCTTTTGCCTTGGTAACTGAATAAAACAATGACACAAATATTATAAAATTACAAGGTAAGGGACATATTTTGACATACAAAATGTTGCCTTCCCCCAAATAATAATTTGATGTCTGAAAAAAATCTCAGCATTGCTACCTCCACCCGTCCAAGTCATTAAACTGTTCAAAACTGCTAAAACTGGGAAGGTGACATGGACAAAATATGCAAAAAATCATACTGTTTAATAAAATACCTATATGAAAATCAACATTTGCACTGCACCTCTTCTATTAGTATAGAAAGAATTTCTTACATTTGGAAAGAATCCATGTGGGAGATCTCAAGTTCTATGTTCAAAACATTTTCAAGAATTCCATATTGTTTCATAAAGGTCGCACAATGTTGAATTAAAAAACACATTCTCAGTTAAAAACATGTAAGAAATCATATTGTTTCATAAAATCAACATATCAAAATCAATGCACCACTCCCATTTGTATAGAAAGAATCCATGTAGTAGTTCTCAAGTTAAAGGTCTCACAATGTTGAATTAAAAAAACACATGCTGTGTTCAAAACACATATGCCACATATCACTGGATACATGACACATATGGTACATGGCACATTTAAAATCAATCACATCGCATATCACAAACATAAACATTACATGACACAGATCACTGGATACATAACACACATGGTACATGGTACATGGTACATCACACATCACACATATAAAATTAATCGCATTGCATACAAAAAAACACCAAAACATTCCATGAGACATATGACAGGATACATGACATGTCACATGGCAAATCACGCATATACAAATAATCATATCACGTATCACAAACGAAAACATTACATGACACAGATCACAGGATACATGACACATATGGTACATGGCACATCACACATCACAAATATGCAATTAATCACATCAGATATCACAAAAAATATTACACGACACAGATCACAGGGCACATGACACATCACAGAAAGAAGTCAGACGTTATGCCGTCCGTCAAAACAACGTTGGCCCAACGTTGATAGACATCGTTGGTCCAACGTTAGATTACGCCTGTTTTATTACTCAATACCTCCCAGGCAGCTTGAAATGTTTGTACCAATCTGGTTAAAATATCAGGTATCAAGCAGTAAATTCTGCAAGCTGAATTCACTCTGAACTCTATCCATGAAAGAGCATGTCAATTAAATGTGCTGTCTTCTGGCAGGGTACCTCGGTATATATAGTTTCAAATACGGCCAAGACAAAATTCAAAATGGTTATAATTACATGCATAATTTCGTGATATAATATTTACTTTCCAAAACAACTTTCAAGACTATGCGCAAATTGTTCACAAATGTTTCAACACTATTAAAAGATATATTATTTCCCCACGAGTTTGCAAATTAAAAACCATCAGACAATAAGCCCGGCACAAATTGAAACATTTAATTTTCCTTGGCCTTACCCAATACATTCAGCATTGAGAGCAACACTGAGACAGGCAAAATAGTCCATGCATCGGATGTCCTATGATTGATTGCCTTGATCCATTAAAAAATATGACAGCAACAAAATGACAATAGAATTCGGGTTTAGGTGACCTCTATCTATTTGTTAAATGACAAGTCAGAACTTGGGCCAAGTGGTTGAGGAGCCTTTTCAGTCCTCAAATGAGGAATCAGACGAACTTATCACAGGGATGATCTTCAACCTTATCCATGGTCACTGCTTTTGCCTTGGTAACTGAATAAAACAATGACACAAATATTATAAATTTACAAGGTAAGGGACATATTTTGACATACAAAATGTTGCCTTCCCCCAAATAATAATTTGATGTCTGAAAAAAATCTCAGCATTGCTACCTCCACCCGTCCAAGTCATTAAACTGTTCAAAACTGCTAAAACTGGGAAGGTGACATGGACAAAATATGCAAAAAATCATACTGTTTAATAAAATACATATATGAAAATCAACATTTGCACTGCACCTCTTCTATTAGTATAGAAAGAATTTCTTACATTTGGAAAGAATCCATGTGGGAGATCTCAAGTTCTATGTTCAAAACATTTTCAAGAATTCCATATTGTTTCATAAAGGTCGCACAATGTTGAATTAAAAAACACATTCTCAGTTAAAAACATGTAAGAAATCATATTGTTTCATAAAATCAACATATCAAAATCAATGCACCACTCCCATTTGTATAGAAAGAATCCATGTAGTAGTTCTCAAGTTAAAGGTCTCACAATGTTGAATTAAAAAAACACATGCTGTGTTCAAAACACATAGGACACATATCACTGGATACATGACACATATGGTACATGGCACATTTAAAATCAATCACATCGCATATCACAAACATAAACATTACATGACACAGATCACTGGATACATAACACACATGGTACATGGTACATGGTACATCACACATCACACATATAAAATTAATCGCATTGCATACAAAAAAACACCAAAACATTCCATGAGACATATGACAGGATACATGACATGTCACATGGCAAATCACGCATATACAAATAATCATATCACGTATCACAAACGAAAACATTACATGACACAGATCACAGGATACATGACACATCACAGAAAGAAGTCAGACGTTATGCCGTCCGTCAAAACAACGTTGGCCCAACGTTGATAGACATCGTTGGTCCAACGTTAGATTACGCCTGTTTTATTACTCAATACCTCCCAGGCAGCTTGAAATGTTTGTACCAATCTGGTTAAAATATCAGGTATCAAGCAGTAAATTCTGCAAGCTGAATTCACTCTGAACTCTATCCATGAAAGAGCATGTCAATTAAATGTGCTGTCTTCTGGCAGGGTACCTCGGTATATATAGTTTCAAATACGGCCAAGACAAAATTCAAAATGGTTATAATTACATGCATAATTTCGTGATATAATATTTACTTTCCAAAACAACTTTCAAGACTATGCGCAAATTGTTCACAAATGTTTCAACACTATTAAAAGATATATTATTTCCCCACGAGTTTGCAAATTAAAAACCATCAGACAATAAGCCCGGCACAAATTGAAACATTTAATTTTCCTTGGCCTTACCCAATACATTCAGCATTGAGAGCAACACTGAGACAGGCAAAATAGTCCATGCATCAGATGTCCTATGATTGATTGCCTTGATCCATTAAAAAATATGACAGCAACAAAATGACAATAGAATTCGGGTTTAGGTGACCTCTATCTATTTGTTAAATGACAAGTCAGAACTTGGGCCAAGTGGTTGAGGAGCCTTTTCAGTCCTCAAATGAGGAATCAGACGAACTTATCACAGGGATGATCTTCAACCTTATCCATGGTCACTGCTTTTGCCTTGGTAACTGAATAAAACAATGACACAAATATTATAAAATTACAAGGTAAGGGACATATTTTGACATACAAAATGTTGCCTTCCCCCAAATAATAATAATTTGATGTCTGAAAAAAATCTCAGCATTGCTACCTCCACCCGTCCAAGTCATTAAACTGTTCAAAACTGCTAAAACTGGGAAGGTGACATGGACAAAATATGCAAAAAATCATACTGTTTAATAAAATACCTATATGAAAATCAACATTTGCACTGCACCTCTTCTATTAGTATAGAAAGAATTTCTTACATTTGGAAAGAATCCATGTGGGAGATCTCAAGTTCTATGTTCAAAACATTTTCAAGAATTCCATATTGTTTCATAAAGGTCGCACAATGTTGAATTAAAAAACACATTCTCAGTTAAAAACATGTAAGAAATCATATTGTTTCATAAAATCAACATATCAAAATCAATGCACCACTCCCATTTGTATAGAAAGAATCCATGTAGTAGTTTTCAAGTTAAAGGTCTCACAATGTTGAATTAAAAAAACACATGCTGTGTTCAAAACACATATGACACATATCACTGGATACATGACACATATGGTACATGGCACATTTAAAATCAATCACATCGCATATCACAAACATAAACATTACATGACACAGATCACTGGATACATAACACACATGGTACATGGTACATGGTACATCACACATCACACATATAAAATTAATCGCATTGCATACAAAAAAACACCAAAACATTCCATGAGACATATGACAGGATACATGACACATGTCACATGGCAAATCACGCATATACAAATAATCATATCACGTATCACAAACGAAAACATTACATGACACAGATCACAGGATACATGACACATATGGTACATGGCACATCACACATCACAAATATGCAATTAATCACATCAGATATCACAAAAAACATTACACGACACAGATCACAGGGCACATGACACATCACAGAAAGAAGTCAGACGTTATGCCGTCCGTCAAAACAACGTTGGCCCAACGTTGATAGACATCGTTGGTCCAACGTTAGATTACGCCTGTTTTATTACTCAATACCTCCCAGGCAGCTTGAAATGTTTGTACCAATCTGGTTAAAATATCAGGTATCAAGCAGTAAATTCTGCAAGCTGAATTCACTCTGAACTCTATCCATGAAAGAGCATGTCAATTAAATGTGCTGTCTTCTGGCAGGGTACCTCGGTATATATAGTTTCAAATACGGCCAAGACAAAATTCAAAATGGTTATAATTACATGCATAATTTCGTGATATAATATTTACTTTCCAAAACAACTTTCAAGACTATGCGCAAATTGTTCACAAATGTTTCAACACTATTAAAAGATATATTATTTCCCCACGAGTTTGCAAATTAAAAACCATCAGACAATAAGCCCGGCACAAATTGAAACATTTAATTTTCCTTGGCCTTACCCAATACATTCAGCATTGAGAGCAACACTGAGACAGGCAAAATAGTCCATGCATCGGATGTCCTATGATTGATTGCCTTGATCCATTAAAAAATATGACAGCAACAAAATGACAATAGAATTCGGGTTTAGGTGACCTCTATCTATTTGTTAAATGACAAGTCAGAACTTGGGCCAAGTGGTTGAGGAGCCTTTTCAGTCCTCAAATGAGGAATCAGACGAACTTATCACAGGGATGATCTTCAACCTTATCCATGGTCACTGCTTTTGCCTTGGTAACTGAATAAAACAATGACACAAATATTATTAAAATTACAAGGTAAGGGACATATTTTGACATACAAAATGTTGCCTTCCCCCAAATAATAATTTGATGTCTGAAAAAAATCTCAGTATTCCTACCTCCACCCGTCCAAGTCATTAAACTGTTCAAAACTGCTTAAACTGGGAAGGTGACATGGACAAAATATGCAAAAAATCATACTGTTTAATAAAATACATATATGAAAATCAACATTTGCACTGCACCTCTTCTATTAGTATAGAAAGAATTTCTTACATTTGGAAAGAATCCATGTTGGAGATCTCAAGTTCTATGTTCAAAACATTTTCAAGAATTCCATATTGTTTCATAAAGGTCGCACAATATTGAATTAAAAAACACATTCTCAGTTAAAAACATGTAAGAAATCATATTGTTTCATAAAATCAACATATCAAAATCAATGCACCACTCCCATTTGTATAGAAAGAATCCATGTAGTAGTTCTCAAGTTAAAGGTCTCACAAAGTTGAATTAAAAAAACACCTGCTGTGTTCAAAACATGCAAAAATTAGATTGTTTCATAAAATAGACATATCAAAATCAACATTTTGACCGCACCTCTTCTATTAGTATAGAAAGTGTTTCTCACACTTGAAAGGAATCCATTTAGCAGCTCTTAAGTAAAAGGTAGCACAAACAGAAAATAAAAAAAACATTCTGTGTTCAAAAGATGAAAATAATTCATATTGTTTCATAAAATGAACATATCAAAATCAACCTGCGCACTGCATCTCTCCAATGAATATAAAAAAGTGTTCCTTAAATTTGAAGAGAACCCATGTGGCAGTTCTCACTTTAAAGGTCGCACAATGTTGAATTAAAAAAAACACATTCACAACTTGTAAGAAAATATTATTGTTTCATAAAATACACATATCAAAATCAACATTTGGACTGCACCTTTTTTATTAGAACAGAATGTGTTTCTTACATATGGAAAGAATCCATGTTGCAGCTCTCAAGTAAAAGGTAGCACAAACATGGAAAAAAAACGATTCTTTTTTTAAAATGTGAAAAGGAAACCTACAGGCGATATATCTCCTTTTGACTATCCCATCACTCCCATGAAAGCCGGTTGAAATGTAGTGATTTTGTACCCATAGGTTTTGTTGATTGCATACCCAGAATAAGTAAGCATTAGTTTCAAAGAAATACGTAAATATATTGAACCAAATTAACAACTTCACAATCCTAAAACTTTAACTTTTTGACAAGTTATCATTGTGGGCCCTTATTGTGTATTTAAACAGTAATGTTCACGTATTGTCTTCAGATAACACCCATTTTGTGCAGGTGAATCGATCAAAATCATGTGCACTGCATTGTAGTGGCAAAAGTGGTTTTTCACCTGCAACTGGTCACGTGGCCATAATACCACACGTGTTTTCAGCTATACTTGTTAGCAGTCATTAACAAAAAAAAAGAAAAACACAAGAAAACAAAAGTCTTTACGGCCATTTGTCATGCCACGCCTTTCAAATGTGAAACGTGAACGTTCCATCGGCATGTTGCAGACGGGAACGTCCGTAGCTGAAGTCGCAAGGACGATGGGTTGTAGTCGACGGACTGTTTATGATTTACAGACGCGTCTACAGCAAACGGGTACCACCGCTGATCGCCCTCGGCCAGGCCGACCACGTGTGACGTCACATGCAGAGGATCGTCAGATTGTCTTACATCACCTCCGTAACCGATTTTTGACGGCCACATCAACCAGAAATGAACTGTTTAGAGGTAGACTGAGTGCGCAAACTGTTCGAAACCGTCTGAGAACTGTTCACCTTCAAGCACGACGGCCATACTGCGGGCCGATTCTGACTCAATTACACAGACGTCAACGTCAATTGTGGGCATAGCGACACTTACGATGGACTCAGAGGAATTGGAATCAAGTCGTCTTCAGTGATGAATCCCGATTTAATCTTCGATTTGCTGATGGTAGAACGAGGGTGTGGAGGCGCCGTCATGAACGTTACGCCTAGTGTTGTGTACAGGAAGTTGACAGATTTCGAGGCGGAAGTGTCATGGTGTGGGGTGCTTTCTGTGGCAATGTACGTTCCAGGCTTCTTGTCATCCGTGGCAGCCTCAACGCTGCTGCTTACCGCGACCAGGTACTGGCACCAGAACTTCTGCCTGTTTTGCAACACATGCACCCGGTTTGATCTTCCAACACGACAAAGCCAGACCCCATAAAGCAATTTTGACAAGGAATTTCCTTCAGAATGCGGGAGTCAACGTCATGGACTAGCCGCCAAGGTCTCCCGACCTCAATCCCATCGAACACCTCTGGGATGCTCTTGGCAGAAGTCTGCGCACTCTCCAGAACCAACCACAGAATTAGCAAGATCTTGGCACCATTTTGCAGCAACAATGGCGTCGTCTTCCCGATCATGTGTTCACAAGCATCAAAAGGTCCATGCGGAGGCGTTGTGTGGCAAATGTCAACGCACATGGTGGCCATACACGCTACTGAACTTGTGTGCCAGCAGATTCTCGTGCTTGGGATTTATGATTTTAACTGTTGATGTTATTACGGAATACCGTAGGTGCTTGGAACAAATAATGGTTACCACCGTTAATTCAAATCCTTCTTTGGACATTAATGATAAAAAATTACCTTCTCTGATACATTTGTCCGGTATATATCATATATGGGATTACTTTTAAAAATGTGAAGTTTTTAATTTGTCAAAAATCTTGAGTGGCACTTCACAGTCACGAAGACAACCTGGAGACTGAAGAATTCTAAGAGCACATTTTGAAGCATTGATTGCCAAGAGTATACCAAGTGACACTTCTCTGCCACGAAGACGCCCTGGAGGCAGAAGATTTTTTAGAAGATTTTTTAAGAAGATAGTCAGTGATATTTCACTGCCACGAAGACACTCTGGGGGCAGAAGAGATCAAAGTGCGTATTTCGAGTCATTGATTGCCATGAATATACCAAGTGACCCTTCTCTGTCACGAAGACACTGTAGAAGAGATCTAATAGGACATTTCGAGGCAATGATTGCTAAGAATATATTCAATGATACTTGAAAAAGACCCGTGAAGATTCCGGGGTAGAATAGGTCTTCAGCAACCCATGCTTACCGTAAAAGGTGACTCTGCTTGTCGTAAAAGGCGACTAACGGGATCGGGTTGTCAGGCTCGCTGACTTGGTTGATGCATGTCATTGATCCCAATTGCGTGTACCGATGCTCATGATATTAATCACTGGATTGTCTGGTCCAGACTCGATTATTTACAGACAGCCGTCATATAGTCATATGGAATATTGCTGAGTGCGGCGTTAAACAACAAACCAACCAACCACTGTCACAAAGACAGTCCATTAGGACGGTCATGAAGACATCCTGGAGGCAGAAGAGATCTAATAGGACATTTCGAGGCAATGATTGCTAAGAATATTTTCAATGACACTTCACTATCACGAAGACACCCTGGGGGCAGAAGAGATCAAAGTGCATATTTCGAGTCATTGATTGCCAAGAATGTACCAAGTGACACTTCCCTGTCATGAAGAGACAGCAGAAGAGATCTAATAGGACATTTCGAGGCAATGATTGTTAAGAATATATTCAATGACACCTCACTGTCACGAAGACACTTTACAGGCAGTGGAGAACATGTTGAGGCATTGATTGCTAAGAAGATAGTCAGTGACATTTCACTGACACGTAGACGCTCTGGAGGCACAAGAGATCCAAGAAGACATTTCGAGGCATTGATTGCCAAGAATATACCAAGTGACTTCTCTGTCATGAAGACACCAAAGAAGAGATCTTATAAGCCATTTCGAGGCATTGAATGCTAAGAATAAATTCAAGTGGCACTTCTCTGTCACGAAGACTCCTTGGATGCAGAAGAGGTTTAAGAGGACATTTCGAGGCATTGATTGCTAAGAATAAATTCAATGACACTTCACTGTCACGAAGACACCCTGGATGTAGAAACGTTTCAAGAGGACATGTCGATGCATTGATTGCTAAGAAGAAATTCAGTGGTAATTCACTTTCAGTAAGACAAACTGAAGGTAGAAGTGTGCTAAGAGGACATTTCGAGGCATTGATTGCTGAAAAGATATTCAGTGACACTTCACTGTAACGAAGACACCCTGGAGGCAGGACAGGGCCAATAAGTAATCTATGAGTTATGATTGCCAAAAGGATTTTCAGTGAAAATGTACTTTCACGACGACGTCCTGCAGTTCATGAAGCAATTATTTCCTTGAAGATATTCGGTGACAATTCACTGTAAAGAAGACATCCAAGAACTCTTGAACCAATGATTGTCAAGAAGATATTCAGTGGCACTTCACGACGACACCATTGAGGCTGAAAGGTGCCTTGATTTCTTCTGGAAACATTGAGGTCCAAGAGGATAGTCTGTAACAAATCACAGAAGAGACACAGACGAGTTGCAAAGAGACTTCTGGAGGCAAGGTTTGCAAAGAAGCTGTTCAGTGGCAATTGACTGTCACAAAGAAACACAGGAAGCATTAGAGTGCCAACAAGACTTCTGGGGGCAGAAAATGACCAAGAAGACCCCTTTAGGAATATGTCTGCCATAAGACATCCTTTAGGCAAAAGGCATCACCAGGAGACTCTCCAGGACCAGGTTTCCCAACTCCCATGGTCACTGGTACCAAATAAGACCTCTGGAGACCTCGATCTAAGGGTCGGGTATGCTTCTGAGGCACGTTAGGTTCAGAGACTTAACACTCCACTAACCTGCACTAACCCGCACTAACAACCTGCACGTAGGCGCATTACTTTATAGAAAGACACTTCCAAATTCTTTAGATTTAGGTTCAAAATCGGGGATTGTTTGGTTGTCAGAGGGAGTGTCAGCCTCTTTGTATCCGCCTGAAGCATGCCCGACCATTGGATAACGACGGTCACACACTGGAGGCAAAAGGGGGTCAAGAAGACTTATGAATGCAGTGATGCTGCTAATAAGATATTCAGTGGAAATTGACTGTCACGAAGGCACAATAGAGGCAGAAGAGATCACAGTGCACATTTCGAGGCATTGATTGCCAAGAATTATTAAGTGGCACTTCTCTGGCACGAAGACACCCTGGAGGGAAAACAGTGACATGAAGCATCTTGAGGCAATGAATGCCAAGAAGATATTCAGTGACACATCACAGGCACGAAGACACCCTGGAGGCAGACGAATTCCTTGAAGACATCTCGAGGCATTGACTACCAAGATTAAATTTAGTCGCACTTCACTGTCATAAAGACAGCATGGACGCATAAGGTTTCTTAAAGGACATTTCAATTCATTGATTGCTAAAAATACATTCAAAGACACTGTTACAGAGACACCCTTGAGACAGAAGAATTCGATGAGGACATTTCGAGACATTGATTGCTGAGGATACATTCAGTGACACTTCACTGTCACGAAGACACCTGGATGCAGAAGAGTTCTGAAAGGAAATATCGAGGCATTGATTGCCAAGAATGTATTGTTTGACATTTCAATTTTACGAAGACACTCATTAAACAGAAGAATTCCATAAGGACATCTCGAGGCATTAAATGGAAAAAGTGGATTAAGTGGCACTTCACTGTTCACAAAGACAGCTTCGAGGCATAAGGTTTCTCAAAGGACATTTCAATTCATTGCTTGCTAAAAATCGTTTAAAGTCACTTCAATGATACGGAGACACCTTTGAGACAGAAGAATTTCATGAGGATATTTCGAGGCATTGATTGCTAAGAATACGTTCAGTGGCACCTCACTGTCAAGAAGACACCATGGATGCAGAAGAGTTCTCTCGAGGCATTGATTGCCAAGATTATATTGAGTGGCACTTCACTGTCAGGAAGACACCCTTGAGACAGAAGAATTTGAAGAGGATAGTTCGAGGCATTGATTGCCAAGAATATACTGAGTCAAATTAAAAACGTCACATATTTAAAAGTAATCCCATATATGATATATACCGGACAAATGTATCAGAGAAGGTAGTTTTTAATCATTAATGCCCAAAGAAGGATTTTAATTAACGGTGGTAACCATGATTTGTTCTAAGCACCTACGGTATTCCGTAATAACATCAACAGTTTAAATCATAAGTCCCAAGCACGAGAATCTGCTGGCACACAAGTTCAGTAGCGTCTATGGCCACCATGTGCGTTGACAATTGCCACACAACGCCTCCGCATGATGCTTGTGAACACATAATTGGAAAGACGACGCCATTGTTGCTGCAAAATGGTGCCAAGATCTTGCTAATTCTGTGGTTGGTTCTGGAGAGTGCGCAGACTTCTGCCAAGAGCATCCCAGACGTGTTCGATGGGATTGAGGTCGGGAGACCTTGGCGGCTAGTCCATGACGTTGACTCCCGCATTCGGGAGGAAAGTCCTTGTCAAAATTGCTTTATAGGGTCTGGCTTTGTCGTGTTGGAAGATCAAACCGGGTGCATGTGTTGCAAAACAGGCAGAAGTTCTGGTGCCAGTACCTGGTCGCGGTAAGCAGCAGCGTTGAGGCTGCCACGGATGACAAGAAGCCTGGAACGTACATTGCCACAGAAAGCACCCCACACCATGACACTTCCGCCTCGAAATCTGTCAACTTCCTGTACACAACACTAGGCGTAACGTTCATGACGGCGCCTCCACACCCTCGTTCTACCATCAGCAAATCGAAGATTAAATCGGGATTCATCACTGAAGACGATATGATTCCTATTCCTCTGAGTCCATCGTAAGTGTCGCTGTGCCCACAATTGACGTTGACGTCTGTGTAATTGAGTCAGAATCGGCCCGCAGTATGACCGTCGTGCTTGAAGGTGAACAGTTCTCAGACGGTTTCGAACAGTTTGCGCACTCAGTCTACCTCTAAACAGTTCATTTCTGGTTGATGAAGCCGTCAAAAATCGGTTACGGGGGTGATGTAAGACAATCTGACGATCCTCTGCATGTGACGTCACACGTGGTCGGCCTAGCCGAGGGCGATCAGCGGTGGTACCCGTTTGCTGTAGACGCGTCTGTAAATCATAAACAGTCCGTCGACTACAACCCATCGTCCTTGCGACTTCAGCTACGGACGTTCCCGTCTGCAACATGCCGATGGCACGTTCACGTTTCACATTTGAAAGGCGTGGCATGACAAATGGCCGTAAAAACTTTTGTTTTCTTGTGTTTTTCTTTTTTTATTAATGACTGCTAACAAGTATAGCTGAAAACACGTGTGGTATTATGGCCACGTGACCAGTTGCAGGTGAAAAACCACTTTTGTCACTATAGTGCTGTGCACATAATTTTGATCGATTCACCTGCAAAAAAAAGGGTGTTATCTGAAGACAATACGTGGACAATAATTTGGAATGTAATTGCAAAAATTGTATTGAGTGGCACTTCATTGTCATGAAGACACCATTGACACAAAAGAGTTTGAAGAGGACATTTCGAGGCATTGATTGCTGTGAATACATTCGGTGACACTTCACTGTCACGAAGACTCCTTGGATGCCGAAGAGTTTCATGACAACTCGACGCATTGATTACCAAGATTTTGTTGAGCGGCACCTCATTGTCAACGAGACATCCGTCAGACAAGAGTTTGAAGAGGATATTTGGAGGCATTGATTGCAAAGAATACATTTAGTGATACTTCACTGTCACGAAGACACCTTGGATACAGAAGAGTTCCATGACATCTCGAGGCATTGATTGCTAAGAATATATTGAGTGGCACTTCATTGTCACGAAGACACCCTTGAGACATAAAAGTTTGAAGAGGATCTTTCGAGGCATGTATTGCTAAAAATATATTCAGTGACACTTCACTGTCACAAAGACAACCTGGAGGCAAAAGAAATACCTGAGGACATTTCGATTCATTGATTACTATGAATACATTCCTTTACACTTCACTGTCACGAAGACACATTGAATGCAGAAGAATTCTATGACATCTCGAGGCATTGATTGCCAAGATAATATTGAGTGGCACTTCACTGTCACGAAGACACCCTTGAGACAGAAGAGTTTGAAGAGGATATTTCTATTCATTCATTGCTGAGGATACGTTCAGTGGCACTTCACTGTCACGAAGACACATTCGAGATAGAAGAGTTTGAAGAGGATATTTCGATTCATTCATTGCTATGAATACATTCAGTGACACTTCACTGTCACGAAGACACCTTGGATTTAGAAGAATTATATGACATCTCGAGGCATTAATTGTCAAGATTACATCGAATGGCACTTCATTGCCACGAAGATACCCTTGAGACAGAAGAGTTTGAAGGGGATATTTCTATGCATTCATTGCTGAGGATACGTTCAGTGACATTTCACTGTCACGAAGACACCCTGGATGCAGAAGATTTCTATGACATCTCGAGGCATTGATTGCCAAGATAATATTGAGTGGCACTTGATTGTCACGACGACACCCTTGAGACAGAAGAGTTTGAAGAGGATATTTCTATTCATTCATTGCTGAGGATACGTTCAGTGACACTTCACTGTCATAAAGACACCCTGGAGGTAAAAGAATTCCATGAGAACATTTGGAGACATTGATTGCTATGAATACATTCAGTGACACTTCACTGTCACGAAGACAACTTGGATTTAGAAGAAATCTCTGACATCTCGAGGCATTTATGGTGAAGATTATATTGAATGGCATTTCATTGCCACGAAGACACATTTGAGACAGAAGAATTTGAAGAGGATATTTCTATTCAGTCATTGCTGAAGATACGTTCGGGGACACTTCACTGTCAGGAAAACACTCTTGAGGCAGAAGAATTCCATGAGGACGTTTCGAGGCATTGATTGCTGAGAATACATTCCTTGACACTTCATTGTCACGTAGACACCTTGGATGCAGAAGAATTCCTTAACATCTCGAGGCATGAATGGTCAAGATTATATTGAGTGGCACTTCATTGTCACGAAGACACCCTTGAGAGAGAAGAGTTTGAAGAGGATATTTCGATTCATTCATTGCTATGAATACATTCAGTGACACTTCACTGTCACGAAGTCACCTTGGATGTAGAAGAGTTCTATGACATCTCGAGGCATTGATTGCCAACTTTATGTTGAATGGCTCTTCACTGCCACGACGACACCCTTGAGACAGAAGAGTTTGAAGAGGATATTTCTATTCATTCATTGCTGAGGATACGTTCAGTGACACTTCACTGTCATAAAGACACCCTGGAGGCAAAAGAATTCCATGAGAACATTTGGAGACATTGATTGCTATGAATACATTCAGTGACACTTCACTGTCACGAAGACACCTTGGATTTAGAAGAAATCTCTGACATCTCGAGGCATTTATGGTGAAGATTATATTGAATGGCATTTCATTGCCACGAAGACACATTTGAGACAAAAGAGTTTGAAGGGGATATTTCTATTCATTCATTGCTGAAGATACGTTCAGTGACATTTCACTGTCACAAAGACACCCTGGAGGTAGAAGATTTTCCGTAGGGACATTTCGAGGCATTGATTGCTAAGAATACATTCAGTGACGCTTCAGTGTCACGGAAACACCTTGAATGCAGAAGAGTTCCATGACATCTCGAGGCATTGATTGCTAAGAATATATTGAGTGGCACTTCATTGTCACGAAGACACACTTGAGACAGAGGAGTTTGAAGAGGATCTTTCGAGGCATGTATTGCTAAAAATATATTCAGTGACACTTCACTGTCACAAAGACAACCTGGAGGCAGAAGAAATACCTGAGGACATGTCGATTCATTGATTACTATGAATACATTCCTTTACACTTCACTGTCACGAAGACACATTGAATGCAGAAGAATTCTATGACATCTCGAGACATTGATTGCCAAGATAATATTGAGTGGCACTTCAAAGTCACGAAGACACCCTTGAGAGAGAAGGGTTTGAAGAGGATATTTCGATTCATTGATTAATACATTCAGTGACACTTCACTGTCTAGAAGACACCTTGGATGCAGGAGAATTCTATGACATCTCGAAGCATTTATGGTGAAGATTATATTGAGTGGCACTTGATTGTCACGACGACACCCTTGAGACAGAAGAGTTTGAAGAGGATTTTTCTATTCATTCATTGCTGAGGATACGTTCAGTGACACTTCACTGTCACAAAGACACCCTGGAGGCAAAAGAATTCCATGAGAACATTTGGAGACATTGATTGCTATGAATACATTCAGTGACACTTCACTGTCACGAAGACACCTTGGATTTAGAAGAAATCTCTGACATCTCGAGGCATTTATGTCGAAGATTATATTGAATGGCATTTCATTGCCACGAAGACACATTTGAGACAGAAGAGTTTGAAAAGGATATTTCTATTCATTCATTGCTGAAGATACGTTCAGTGACACTTCACTGTCAGGAAAACACCCTTGAGGCAGAAGAATTCCATGACGTTTCGAGGCATTGATTGCTGAGAATACATTCCTTGACACTTCATTGTCACGTAGACACCTTGGATGCAGAAGAATTCTCTAACATCTCGAGGCATGAATGGTCAAGATTATATTGAGTGGCACTTCATTGTCACGAAGACACCCTTGAGAGAGAAGAGTTTGAAGAGGATATTTCGATTCATTCATTGCTATGAATACATTCAGTGACACTTCACTGTCACGAAGTCACCTTGGATGTAGAAGAGTTCTATGACATCTCGAGGCATTGATTGCCAACTTTATATTGAATGGCACTTCACTGCCACGAAGACACCCTTGAGACAGAAGAGTTTGAAGAGGATATTTCCATTTATTCATTGCTGAGGATACGTTCAGTGACACTTCGCTGTCAGGAAAACACCATGGAGGCAGAAGAATTCCATCAAGACATTTTAATTCATTGATTGCAAAGAATACATTCAGTGACACTTCACTGTCACGATGACACCTTGGATGCAGAAGAGTTCCATGATATTTCCAGGCATTGATTGCCACGATTATATTGAGTGGCACTTCACTTTCACGAAGACACCCTTGAGACAGAAGAGTTTGAAGAGGATCTTTCGAGGCATGTATTGCTAAAAATATATTCAGTGACACTTCACTGTCACAAAGAAAACCTGGAGGCAGAAGAAATACCTGAGGACATTTCGATTCATTGATCGCTATAAACACATTCAGTGACACTTCACTGTCACGAAGACACATTGAATGCAGAAGAATTCTATAACATCTCGAGGCATGGATTGCCAAGATAATATTGAGTGGCACTTCACTGTCACGAAGACACCCTTGAGAGAAGAGTTTGAAGAGGATATTTCGATTCATTGATTAAATATATTCAGTGACACTTCACTGTCACGAAGACACCTTGGATGCAGAAGGGTTCTATGACATCTCGAGGCGTTGATTGCCAGATAATATTGAGTGGCACTTCACTGTCACGAAGACACCCTTGAGACAGAAGAGTTCTATTACATTCGATGAGGACATTTCGAGGCATTGATTGTCAAGATTACATTCAGTGACACTTCACTGTCACGAAGACACCTTGGATGCAGAAAAATTCTCTGACATCTCGAGGCATTTATGGTGAAGATTATATTGAGTGGCACTTGATTGTCAAGAGGACACCCTTGAGACAGAAGAGTTTGAAGAGGATATTTCTATTCATTCATTGCTGAGGATACGTTCAGTGACACTTCACTGTCATAAAGACACCCTGGAGGCAAAAGAATTCCATGAGAACATTTGGAGACATTGATTGCTATGAATACATTCAGTGACACTTCACTGTCACGAAGACACCTTGGATTTAGAAGAAATCTCTGACATCTCGAGGCATATATTGCCAAGATTATATTGAGTGGCACTTCATTGTCACGAAAACACCCTTGAGACAGAAGAGTTTGAAGAGGATAGTTCGATTTTTTAATTGCTATGAAAATATTCACTGACACTTCACTGTCACGAAGTCACCTTGGATGCAGAAGAATTCTATGACATCTCGGGCCATTATGTCCAAGATTATATTGAGTGGCACATCATTGTCACGAAGACACCCTTGAGACATGAGATTAAAGTGGATATTACGAGGCATGGATTGCTATTAAAACATTCAGTTACACTTCACTCTCACGAAGACACCTTGGATGCAGAAGAGTTCCTTGACATCTCGACGCATTGATTACAAAGATTATATTGAGTGGCACTTCACTGTCACGAAGACACCCTTGAGAAAGAAGAGTTTGAAGAGGATATTTCTATTTTTTGATCGCTAAGGAAACGTTCCGTGGTACTTCATTTTCAGTAAGACACCCTGGAGGTGTAAGAATTCCATGAGGACATTTCGAGGCATTGATTGCTAAGAATGCATTCAGTGACACTTAAAAATCACAAAGTCGTCATTGAGGGAGAAGAGTTCTAAAAGGAAATCCCGAGGCATTGATTGCCAAGAATACATTCCTTGACATTTTACTGTCACGATGACACCCTTTAGTCACAAGAGTTCCAAGAGGACATCTCGAGACATTGATTGCTGAGAATATTTTAAGTGGCACTTTCCTGTCACGACGACACCATGGAGGCTGAAAGGTGCCTAGATATCTTCTGAAAAACATTGATGGCCAAGAGGATAGTCTGTAACAAATCACAAAAGAGACACAGACGAGTTGCAAGGGGACGTCTGGAGGCAATGGTTGCCAAGAGTCTGTTCAGTGGCAATTGACTGTCACGAAGAAACACAGGAAGCATTAGAGTGCCAACAAGACTTCTGGGGGCAGAAAATAACCAAGAAGACCTCTATAGGAATATGTCTGCCAATAAGACATCCTTGAGGCAAAAGGCATCACCAGGAGACTCTCCGGTACCAGGTTTCCCACCTTCCATGGTCACTAGTTCCCAAATAAGACCTCTGGAGACCTCTATCTAAGGGTCGGGTATGCTTCTGAGGCACGTTAGGTACAGAGACTTAACACTGTACTAACCTGCACTAACCCGCACTAACCCGCATTAACAACCTGGGCTAAGGCACATTGCTTTATAGAAAGACACTTCCAAATTCTTTAGATTTAGGTTCAAAATCGGGGATTGTTTGGTTGTCAGAGGGAGTGTCAGCCTCTTTGTATCCGCCTGAAGCATGCCCGACCACTGGATAACGACGGTCACACACTGGAGGCAAAAGGGGGTCAAGATGACTTATGAATGCAGTGATGCTGCTAATAAGATATTCAGTGGACATTGACTGTCACGAAGGCACAATGGAGGCAGAAGAGATCACAGTGCACATTTCGAGGCATTGATTGCCAAGAATTATTAAGTGGCACTTCTCTGGCACGAAGACACCCTGGAGGGAAAACAGTGATATGACGCATCTTGAGGCAATGAATACCAAGAAGATATTCAGTGACACTTCACTGTCAGGAAGACACCCTTGACAGAGAAGAGTTTGAAGAGGATATTTCGAGGCATGGATTACCAAGATTATATTGAGTGGCACTTCATTGTCACGAAGACACCCTTGCGACAGATAAGTTTCAAGAGGATGTTACGAGGCATTGATTCCTAAGAATATACTCCTTGACATTTCACTGTCACAAAGACACCTTGGATGCAGAAGAGTTCTATGACATCTCCAGGCATTAATTGTGAAGATCATATTGAGTGGCACTTCATTGTCACGAAGACACACTTGAGACAGAAGAGTTTGAAGAGGATATTTCTATATATTGTTGTGGATACGACATTTGACTGTCACCAAGACACCCTGGAGGCAGAAGAATTCCATGAGGACATTTCGATTCTTTCATTGCTAAGAATACATTCAGTGACACTTCACTGTCACGAAGACACCTTGGATGCAGAAGAGTTCTATGACATCTCGAGGCATATATTGCCAAGATTATATTGAGTGGCACTTCATTGTCACGAAGACCCCCTTGAGACAGAAGGCTTTCAAGAGGATATTTCTATTCATCGATTGCTAAGAATACGTTCTGTGCCGTGACACTTTACTGTCAGGAAGACACTCTGGATGCAGAATAATTCTTTAGGACATTTCGAGGCATTGATTGCTATGAATACATTCTTTGACATTTCACTTTCACGAAGACACCTTGGATGCAGAAGAGTTCTATGATATTTCCAGGCAATGATTGCCAAGATTATATTGAGTGGCACTTCATTGTCAGGAAGACACCATTGAGACAGAAGAGTTTGAAGAGGATATTTCGAGGCATGTATTGCTAAGAATATATTCAGTGACACTTAACTGTCAGGAAGACACTCTGGAGACAGAAGAATTCCATGAGGACATTTCGATTCTTTGATTGCTCTGAATACATTCAGTAACGCTTCACTGTCACGAAGATACTTTGGATGCAGAAGAGTTCCATGATATTTCCAGGCATTGATTGCCAAGATTATATTGAGTGGCACTTCACTGTCAGGAAGACACCTTGAATGCAGAAGAGTTCTATGACATCTCGAGGCATTGATTGCCAAAATTACATTCGGTGACACTTCACTGTCACGAAGACACTCTAGAGGCAGAAGAATTCCATGAGGACATTTCGATTCATTGATTGCTAAGAAAACATTCCGGGACACTTCACTGTCACGAAAACACCTTGGATGCAGAAGAGTTCTATGACATCTCGAGGCATTGATTGCCAAGATTATATTGAGTGGCACTTCATTGTCACGAAGACCCCTTGAGACAGAAGGCTTTCAAGAGGATATTTCTATTCATCGATTGCTAAGGATACGTTCCGTCCCGTGACACTTTACTGTCAGGAAGACACTCTGGATGCCGAAGAATTCCAAAAGGACATTTCGAGGCATTGATTGCTATGAATACATTCCTTGACATTTTACTGTCACGAAGACACCCTTGACACAGAAGAATTCCATGAGGACATTTCGAGACGTTGATTGCTAAGAATACATTCAGAGACACTTCACTGTCACGACGACAGCTTGGAAGCAAAAGAGTTCCTTGATATCTCGAGGCATTGATTGCCAAGATTATATTGAGTCGCACTTCATTGTCACGAAGACACATTTGAGACAGAAGAGTGCCAATAACTCCACGAGGGGCAATGATTGCCAAGATTATATTCGTTGACAATTCCGTCACGACGACAACTTGGAGGCAGAAGAGTGGCATTTATCATGAGGAGGCAACGACAGGCAAGGATATATTCAGTGTCAATACAATGTCACGAACACACCCTGGAAGCAGAAGAATTCCATCTCGAGGCATGGATTGCCAAGAATATATTGAGTGGCGCTTTACTGTCACAAAGACACCCCGCATTCAGAAGAGATTCAGAAGAGGACATTTCGAGGCATTGATTGCTGAGGATATATTCTATGATACTTCTTCGTCACGAAGACTCCCTGGAGCCAGAAGAGATCCATGAGGACATCTCGATGCATTGATTACCAATATTTTTAAAATGGCACTTCCTGTCACGAAGACATCTTGGATGCAGAAGAGTTCTAAGAGGCCATTTCCAGGCATTGATTACTAAAAATATTTAAATGACACTTCACTGTCATGAAGACACCCAGGTGGCAGAAGATTTCCATGAGGACAAATCGAGGCATTCATTGCCGAGAATATATTTTGCGTAACTTCACTTTCACGATGACACCGTGGAGACAGAAGAATTCCAATCGGCCGTTTTGAGGCGTTGATTACGAAGAATATTTTCAATGACACTTCGCTGTCATGAAGAGGTATGAAAGTTCCAAGAATGTTAATCTCGAATCATTGATTGCTAAGAAGATATTCAGTGATAATTCACTGTCACGAAATTATTCGAGACCTCTTGAGGAAATGATTGCCAGAAGATATTCAGTGTCACTGTCACGAGGACACCCTGGAGGCAGAACAGTGCCTTTCACTTCAGTGTCTATTTCTGCAGATATTTGTTAGGTCACAGTGACCTATTTTCAATGAAAAGCATGAACCATATTTTCGTTGTGACATAGAATTCCACCATGAGACTTCATATTGGGTTTTATATACTGGTTAACCCTTGAAAATATTGCAGTTGATATTGATAATGTCAAGGTCACGTGTTCTCAATAATAAATCGTTCAATGTAGTTACAATTAATTGAAACGACGAAGACCTACTATAAGGTCTAAATGACTAGGCAATCAAATGCAATTTTCCATAATAATCCCCCAAATGTTTTCACGTCGAAGGTCAGCATTCATGTTTGTTTGTTTGTTTTTGTTAAGTGTATTCTAGATTCTCTGGACATAGCACTGAAAAACATTAAAATGACACAAACCAATTAATTCCTAAGATCGATTGGTTGGCACGTCACTAGTTCAGCAATTATGATTTTACAACCAGTTCTCATCACCAGTTGTGGATGGACGACGTCCTGAGGGTGGCGCTTTGAAGTGATGAGGTTTTGAGTGACCTTCTATGAAGATTAAGGTCACTGGATTGGTCTGTCTTAAGGTACTTCTGCTCTTTCTGTACTGAGGAAATAATGTGTGTGTATAACATGTTTGTAAGAGTTTACACCTATGTTTTCAACTAAAAATAATCAAACATGTGATTCTCTTAAATTGAGGTCAAGGTCATTACACCAAAAGTGATTATAACTTTCTGTTTATGGTAGCTTGTGGAATAACACTTTCTGTTTGGAAGTTGTCTTCTTTCCAAACGGGAAATGATGTCATTTAACTGGAAGTGCCAACAACTTTCTTAATAATGTTGGTGCAGAACTGTTTTTAGGTTGTGATGCATTGAGCTTATGTTATGTTTGGCCTTTACTACAATTAAGTCAGTTTGTCTGTTTTCCCATTACAGAGGTGAAGTTATCAAACCAAGAGTGCTTACATTGACAGCTTGAGGCACAGGACTAATTTCTACGGCATTTGGCAACATGAGGTATCCGTGATGAATCTAAAACATGTATTGATGAGATCATCTGTCACTTGAGTAGATGGACGTTAAAATGGGTTATGATACACGTTTGTTGTGGTAAAGTTTTCGCTATTCAAGAAAAATTATGTAGGGACTAGTTCTGTGTTGCATGTTATTTAATATATTTATTCATATATGTTTTACATGTTTGTCCTTGCATCTGTAGGTAGTTGTAGAATAGCATTACTGTTGTAAATATGTAAGCTTAGTGCCATAAGGTAGAAATGGATCCCATACACCTGGGAATATTGTAACAATTTAAACCTTTAAAATTATGGTCGCGGTTGTTTGATCAACATCCATGGCGAGATGAAGTATGAAATGCATTGCTTCGATGCTGTCAGTGCCATTCAAATTGATTAGCAGGGACAGATAGCATTAATTATGAGAAACAATACGCGCTGATGGCTGAAAATCAATGTTACGACAATACTAATTCTACATGTCACCAATTTGTAAGTGCTTACTTGTAACGTTGTCTTTCTTTTTCATTCAGTATGAATCACTTGATCCACCAAGACTTGAACGAGCTGTGGAGGACAAGTAGTTGGTACTTGACAAAAAGCCACTGTGATGGGCATTACTTGCACCGGGTACCACCTGGAAAACTCGCAGTTGTGCTCCGAATGATTATGCACCGTCCTCTAATCACTCGAACGTGATGCCACACTTACAACTACTGTGGGACTAGGTGGTTTCAATATCATACTTGTGAGGCTGACTTTCATGAACTATAGTGTCACGCCATTTTTCTGTATCAAACCATGTATAATAAAAGTATGAAAAATCCACCATTTGGTTTTCATTGTAGCTAATCGGGCATTTGAAGCCATGAGAGTATGAAATGATTTGTTGAAAATCTTGATATGATTCCCTAGTCTATCAGGCCAAATGATTTACTCTTACTGCAAAATATATTGATTGACTACAGAGCCTAATGTTTCAACACCAACGTGTTGTTTACTACAAAAATGACTGCTGAGCGATATTTTGAAGTACATAATACAAAGTGGTAAATAATAAATGTCTGGCAGAAATTTCTGGAGGTATAAAAAGGATTCTTCCAGAAATTTCTGCAGTACAAAACAAATCAGTCAGAATTTTCTTCAGAAATGCATTTGAGCTCATTTGAGGAACATAAACTTTCCAATGTTCCTCTGTGTTCCTGTAGGCTCGATCCCTTTATGGTCATGTTCGGACTGCTGACCATTCCAAAGTTGTATCGCCTCTCCTTCATGTAAGTTATATCCCAGCGTGTTACATGTAGGTTCATGCGGAGGAAACGTCTGAAGCGGTACAGAACGTAGGAGAACCCAAATTTCAGTAAAATGATAAAATATAAAACCTAGCAAATTCGAAAATTAGGCTACAAAAAATACAGTGCTCTCGCTGTCAGTTGACAATGCATTTGTTTAAAAACAACTCTCGCAATGCAATTTAATTTTGATTTTCTAACAAAAATGATCACACATATCTTCACACCGCGATTAAGTTGTAACCAGGGTGAAATATTCACGTGAAACGTGTGACGCACCGCCTGAGAAGGGATGTATCAGGGTGTTTCTGTTCAAATAATGTTTTCTCATCAACTGACCTGACATAAATGATCAAACGTGCTCCATTCATTCAATATTTGGCAAGAAATGACATATGTTCTCTTCTATGGAAACTCATTGAAACACAAAGAAAGTAGTTCCTGCAGCTTCGTTTTATTGAAAATGTTTCCACTGACGCGTACAGCAAAACTCAGCGTTCTAAATGAGCGAAACCACAACATGGACAGATCAGAATATTTTAGCGAAGTGACTTATGCTTTTAAGGACAAAAGACGCATCAACAGCCACTGTTTTATTCGACTATTTAACGTTACAAAAACATCAGTTGAAAAAAAGAGAAAGTAAGAAATATAAGGAAACAAAAAGTGAAACATAAAAAGTAGCCAGTTCCTGGGACTACATATCACCAATTCTGAGTCACTCGGGTGAATGAGCTCAGCATTATTCCGGACGTAAAATGTTAAAATTGCAGAATAAAGTAGTTTAACTATGTGCTGCTTGTTGGTCAGTTCGGGAAACATGCGTCTACGGGTAATTGATGGGTGGTGACACCAGAAACCCTGGATCTGCCTATGCCTCTGCTTGCTACACAATAATATAAAATATAATTTCCGTCGCTAGCTTGTCAGTTTTTGCTGACTGTGTCGTTAAACAAAATTCAACATAATATACCACACATCACTTCACGTACAAAAGAATAATTGTGGATATCCTATCTTGTGTAAACGGGACAATTATAATAGCTTTTCGTCACAGGGATCACGTTTTACACATGATTCTTATTATTGACCATAAGAGAGAAATGTTCAGAGGAGATAATGCCGGACTGCACGTTCCACTCTTGCCTATGAATACATTACATTACCACTTTCACATGGCTGTCCAAATCGCCAAACATTAAAGCCACAGAACATTTGGGCTAGCTAGGACCCAAAGCCTTCTTCAATCATGACGATGCGGATCAGTTTTGGAGTCACGTAGTGGTCTCAATAGCTACCGAGAACAAGGCCCATTTGTAAACTGACATCATCACTGCTTGAACTTTTATTGAATTATTTACAATTACTAACATGCTCACATTCAGGCCATCATTTCCATGTGAGACGTTGACTTGCCTTTACACGTGTTCGCAATGTGTGGGGCAGAAAAATCGCACCTTTTCGCAAACATCCGATGTCATCACTACTTTTCACAGTTATTCATGAACACTTGATATGGTCGCACTCGTAGAATGTACACGGACGTCACTTTTATTTCCAAGTTCTAATTTTAGCGGTTACACTGTGTGTAACACCCACGCATATTAATTAAATACATCAAGGAATGGTGTTGGCGTTTGCTGTATATTACAAGATACATGTTGAATGGAGCAATGCCTTTGATCCCGTTTGTGACGTGGTATTATAACAGTGATTGGTGATTAATGAACTGTCATAAAAATATCGAGCAATTAAATTTGGAGAATCGACATCTGATGTGGACATGGCAAACGTTGAATTACGAATTGTTGTATAAGAGCACCAATTACTGCATTTTTAAGATATCACATAATCCCCAAATCATTAACGATACATCCAACAATGGGTATATATATCCAATCAACAACATTGGTATTCTTTGTTAAAATAGAAAGCATGTAAGTCTCCTAAAAGCCATGCTTGACCAACTTACTGGTACATTAGCATCAAATAGGATATCAATATGGTCTAATCAATGTATTGATGTACGTGGGGAAACCTGGCCAGCATACATGTGTAATAATATACAAAGCTATATGTCATCAGGTCGGTTCGTGACCAGTGAAGATCCGGGGTAGAATAGATCTTCAGCAGCTCATGCTTGCCGTAAAAGGCGACTATGCTTGTCGTAAGAGGCAACTAACGGGATCGGATGGTCAGGCTCGCTAACATGGTATCCCAATTGCGTGGGTCAATGCTCATGATATCAGTCATATATCATGAAACACTGAACATTGAACCATATATGTAATCCTGACACAGGACACCTCACATTTGAAGTCAGGATTTGTGTGAGTCAGTGTGTTGGGTTTAACGCCGTTTTGAACAGTATCCCAGTTATATCACGGCGTGCCAGCTAGACGTGGGCTGAAAGCCCATAGTAATGCAGGTTTGGACAAACGTTTATCACCTTGGTGAAACCCACAAGCACGGGTGTGGTGCTGGCAAACCTAGAAAGGTAATCGTGGCGAACCGGGATTCGATCTCACAATCATATGTTTTCAATGAATTGCTGAGCCTTAGACGACTGGGCCACCCATGGACTCAAATCAGAACAACTGTTAATGCAACGTTGCGAGGGCACCTTTTTAAAACGACGTCCAAGCTAATACTTGATTATCTGTTATTCTATGCATTGAACCAATGACCTGCATGCACAAAACATGATAATGATGTATGATGAAACTATTCCATTGTCACAATGGATGTAATGTGTGGATAGTGCTTGAATAGGATCCGACCCCTGAAGATCCGGGGTAGAATAGGTCTTCTGCAACCCATGCTTTTCGTAAGAGGCGACTAACGGGATCGGGTGGTCAGGCTCGCCGACTTGGTTGATGCATGTCATCGTATCCCAATTGCGTGGATCGATGCACATGATGTCAATCACTGGATTGTCTGGTCCAGACTCGATTATTTACAAACCGCCTTCATATAGCTGAAATATTGCTGAGTGCGGCGTTAAACAGCAAACAAACAAACTGTTGATAGAATTTTAGATCTTCACAATCACCGGGTGTGACCATATAGACAGAATCTCTTTAGGGTTTGTGATTTTTACATTTGCCCAATGACCATGGTGAGTGTTATTGGGGATACTAAAGGTGACAGTTTACTATTAAAGGAAATTGGTTGTGAGTACGTATACCATTTGGATAGGATATCTTTAGGATTTTAATCCTTTCTTTCGCTGTGGGTAATCCTTTCACGTTGATGGAAGGAAGTCACTCAACCAGGTCATGACAATGGTTATGCGCAAGGCTCGGAATCACGAATAGATCACTAGAGGTGTTGATGCCGGCTGGACATGCAGCATACAGCATTTCCAGTGTAGGCTGGCACCTCGTCTTTGTTTCAATCGGTATTTAAAACCTTGACCATTCACAGGTGCATTTGTCTATTTACAATGAAGTTGTTTGGCGTTCCCAGTATTTATATAATATCTCACTGATTACTTGTTAACTGGTCACTGCAAGTGCCTTAATTATTTAAGTTTCAGTGAACTGAGTTTATTCACATGTTAGCTTTCAAAGGTTGTGATACATACTTGTAAAATCCTCAGTTGAGTTACTAACTAACTACTGTGAGCGTTTTTGGCATGATATCTGTGGGAATTGTATAAACACAGTAACTGCTAAAAGCGGCGTAAAACCATGCTCACTCACAGTAACTGTTAATCCTCTGCATTGTGCTGGCAAATTGGAGATAAACCTGTGACGATCAAACTCAGTTAGAATCCTTGTTTATCTGTGACATCTTCCAACTGGAGACATTTTTGTAAACTTGAAAAGTGATGATGAATTTTAATATTCATATTATTGAAACCGTCCTTTTTAAGGGACCGTTTATGCCTAGAATTGTTACGGGGAATTAACTCCGGGATCTCCACGCCTTCAAAAACAGACAGAGAGGTTCTCATGCGAAATGCAGGAATGACCCTATGCCAAGATACCCCTGCATTTATACCCGAGACCTCCAGTCCACGTTTGAAAGCATGTCACTACCCATCTGTCCAGTTTGGAATTGATAACAATGGTTTCCCACATGGTGGTCAAATTTTGAAAGTTTTGATGTGCTGACTTGCTTAGTTAGTTGTTTATAGGCTGGTCGGCTGTGTTCGAAACTGGTCAATCGGCTCTAGAATTTCAATACATGGAATTGATAACAATGGCTTCTCAAATGTTGGTCAAATTATGCAAGTTTTGATGTGCTGACTTGCTTAGTTAATTGTTTATTGGATGGTCAGCTGTGTCTGAATCTGGTCAGCCGGGTCTAGAACTTCAATAGCGCTAGCTGATTAGCATCTGCCAGCTCGTTTGACTGGTTTCGACAGCTTGCATCTCCAAGCGTTACGTATTATGATAGACGTCCTGTAAACTATGTAGCTTTTACTGGCTTGGGAATTTGAAACTTAAAGTAGTAGAATATATTTGATTTTGATAAAACTTGAAGAAAAACATAATGATTTTCGCACTGTTATATTATTATACTTTTTCAAATTGTCAATAAAACTTTGATAGAATTGTGCTACACTCTCTGGAAAAAATGTATTGTCTGTGGGTAAGTTTATATGTCACGTCACATCAACATTTTTTCAGTTCAATCAGTTTATTCATATATAACTGTAAGGCCACAGGCCCATAGTACAGAATACATGACAATGTGGAAGCGGTTAGGAATGTTACAAGGATTCATTTCTTAATAACATGGCATGACATATAAAGAGAGAGAGATTTTGTATAGCCGTTTTGTTCACATGTGAAATTAGAGAGATAAACTTGTATTTATTTGGATGTACATAGTATTTCTGTTCAATATATTTTTTCCTTAAATTATCATATTTACAACATACACAAGTAGAAAATGAAATTCATCTTCGACAACATTTAAAGAACATTGTTTACATAATCTTAAACATTTGGGTATTTTGTTGTGCCTGCCAGCTTCAACCATTAACCTGTGTGAACTGCATCTAAATTGTGTTAATGATATTCTGCATTTTCTTATATTTACATCAGTTAAATATTTTTCTGCGCATATTTTCATTTGTTGCATTTTTTCAGTCCGTTCGTGACCCCTTGGCTGCTGAAAACATCCGATCCGGGCTCTCCATATATTTATCGGATCACCCATGCTTACTGAGTAGGATTTTGTCACTTATATACCTTCTTTTCAAATCCTTTTCTTCGATGTTTGTGGGAGCTATGATAACAACAACCGCTTCCAACGGGAGGTAACTCAACATTTATTTTTTCAGTTATATTGTGGCGAAATAATTGCCAGCTTTCGGGACTACATGTAACATGGCTGCTTTTATATTTCTTATACAGGTGCTTGACTGCCTCAGTAGTGCATGATCAATTAGAATTTTTATTGTGTAAACAAATCAGTCAAGTTTGCAACAATAGATGAATAAATTAAATAAATCTGGACCGCAGTTACCGATTAACAACTTAAGACATAGAGACAGGCAGTCGATATATAACAAACGATATGGTCCTGTTAAGACGATTGAAAGTTAGAACGTTGGAGTAAATGACCCTATATTGTAGGGTCAATCGCTTTTGACATGTTTAAACTAACTTTAAGGCACACGACAAGTCAAAGCTGGCCGCCCTGATTACGTTCTTATGTTTGATAGAAACTATGCCCGTGGATTTCAGAGAAAGATATGACTTTTTACCTTGATCTCATTACAATAAGCGAAAATGTCTCCAAAGTCCACAGTTTGTTTAATAGTACAAAAATAAGTGTGTTAAAATACAACGTTTTCTTTTATTGAACACAATATTTGAACTGTATTGCTATAAATAATCTAGCCTGCTGCCTATGTAACTTAAACATATTTATGTATGATCTTCTTATGCCACGTCTTATGACCTCTATTGTCCCTGCTGACGCTATCATAATGTTCAATTTCAGTCTGGCACACCAAGCGTGAATAAGCATTATACATGTGTTGATAAAGCACACTGACGCATATACATTTTGGTGGATATGAAACATTCTAGTTAATTGTGGATACACTGGATACATAAGAAAACCACGTGACCGATGAATTGGTACCTTGATATTCAACAAGAAGAATCTTGTTTATTTCAAGGCCATCCTGGTCATCGTTTACTCCTACTTCATGCATGGTTAGAGGCAGGATCAAAGGCGCCGCCCAGCATTTATTAGACAACAGACAGGGTTGTCTGTTACGCTTTGAACCACAATCCCCACCCTGTCGGTAGGTGTTTATCTAATCGGTGAGCACATAACTGTGTCCAGTCTACCGCGGGGTTTGATGCGGTGTCAGTGTCGAATGGTCTGGTGATAGTTGCGCAAATATGCGTTGTATATCGTATATTTTGTTACTAACTATCCTCTTATTTGCTAAAAGAAAACGGATATTACCAACAGTAAGTTAGCCAACTGGAAGATCCACTGCCTGCTACATTCCTTATATAGGCTAAACGGTCTTGTTTGTGTGTACTAGACGTAACATCCGAAGACTAATAAAGTCAATTTTAAGACAGTACAGACTATGGAGCCGAAAGGTTATATGACCAGAACGCATCTGCTGTGTATCAGAGGATGTCTATGACCTGAAATGTTATAACGTTAGATCGCGAGGGCGAAACATTTACGAGCGTTGGAACACTGGCTGTGGTTTAAATCAGTCACTGACATAAGATATGATGTTAATCAAACACGCAATTTTGCTTTCATATGAAGCATTATGAGAACTGGCCAGCCAATATGCAAGTATTACACGCATTCACACACGGAAGAAATGTATAGTTGATATTGTATATTTTTCAATCAATCTGAGCACATGTATATCAAAATAGCAAATAAACAAGTCCATGGAAAATGCTGTGTTGCACGTTAATGGGTTTTTTGCTTTCACTTTGACATTATATATCATAACAAAGTAAGAGAAGGTTTGGGATTCCTCTTCAAAGTACTAAAATAACAACTGTTGTTTACTGACCAGAGAGTTTTTATGATAAAAAACATTGACAATTAATTTCTTCTCTCATTTTTCAATGTAGTTCACTTCAAATATCTTCTCTTTTTCGAAACTGTTAAGAAAAATTGTTAACATGATCACAAGGTAAAGAGCCTGTTGAATGTTACCCTGTGAGATCTGTCAAATCCATCACGGATTTGACGCTATCTACAGGTTCCGCCATTTCCAATTTCCTCCACTAGTTATTGGAAACGTTCAAGAAAATATTTCATTTCTCCCTTAATCCCATCTGTCATGCATGTAAAACATATACTTAGTGAGAGCTTAATATAATACACACAATACACGAATGTTCATTCATTATGATATTGATGAGTGTAGGGAACAGTCCCTTTGAATTTTATGACACACACACATTTATGTATAGTTTGACAGATTATAATAATATGAATATAAAAAAATCATCTCCACTTCTCAAGTTCACTACAATGTCACCAGTGGGAAGTTGTCGGAGATAAACACAGATTCTAACCAAGTCTGATATTTTTTTACCATGGAATGCATGAACTGGTTGAGTGACTTCTTTCAATCAGAATTACACACCGAGAAAGAAAGGGCTAAAAATCCTGAAGATATACTGTATAGATGGTATTAAGTTTTCACCACCAATTTCCTCTGATAATAAAATATTCCATTTGACATCACTAAGCACCAATACTCAGCAGGATCATTTGGGCAATTGTACAAATCACCTCTAATGTGAAACCCCCAGTGATTGTTAAGATAACAAATGCTATCTGTAGTCAGACAACATGACAGTCTACAGTATATTCATTTCCAATATCCTCCAGTAAATAGTGGGTAATGCCAGAATAACACCCTCTGAAAAGATACCACTAGTCCCCCACCAAACCTCCTCTTATTAACTTTTACCATAAACAAACAAAAAGTGGGTTGTGGGGAAATGTCCAGTATTGAATATCAAGAGAACTATTTTTTCATAACGAAATACTAAATACCCTTATGGACCTTCTATTATAAGAAATACATCTTCTTGTAGACCTTTTAATTTCAACGGTTATATGCTACTTACGTTTAAGTGTATCTAATTATACCGTTAAAAAGGTGTAGAAATAGGTTAATGTGTCAAACGTATTCAATATATCTTCACACGCGTCGCTTGTTGCATTAACATTCATATATTATCATCATCATCAAGTTTTAGGTTTTACATCAACATCACAGTCCTGTATTAAATCGACGGGGTAGGTCGGGTTGAAAAATAAAAAAATATTAGGCCATGGGCTACTTAGGTCCATCATGACACACCCCCCCCCCCCCACACCCCACCCCCCACCCCCACACACCCCCACCCCCCACCCCACCAAACACCCCCCCCCCCCCCCACACACACACACCCCACACACACACACCTCCCAACAAAACATACTTTTCCTGAAGCCTTAGAGTGCCCTGAACATGGAATCATATGTTAACATTGAAATTATAGGTATGCACTTCCTGTTTTCATCATATTTGTGGAGGTACCCTAAAGATCGCGATTTTGCATTCCACGTCAGCGTCATTTTTGTACTGCATCAAAAAGGTCAATAAATGTCTTTAAAATTGTCCAATTTCCATGTGTAATCTATCAAAATAAAGCTGAAGTTATTACGGTTACGATTATGTTATTTTCATATAAATATAATGACAAGTATAGTGGCTATTAAACTTTTACTTAGTAGAACACACATGTGGAAATTCACTCCACGCAGATCGCTCAAACTTTCCATAATTTTCAATTATATGGAGAAAAGAAATACAAGGTAATCACAAAAACAAATACAGGCAATAATCTAGTGATATATAACTTTATCTTGAAAAAAAATCATTTGAATAAACATGATAATTTGACACATGAGAATTCAAACTAGCCATGGTACAATCCATAGAATTACCATTTACATTATAGATTACTTTTCACTTAGAATAGCTTTTCATTGCCAATATAGAATATGTGGAATTACATTTGGGTCAAACAAATGAAATTACAAAAAGATTCTTGGCCACATAAGTAGATATCAAATTAGGTATTACAGTGCATGTTTTACATATCATAAGTATAGTTTATATACATATGATTCCATGTTCAGGGCACTTTAAGGCTTCAGGAAAAGCATTGTTTTCACGCAACATCCGATACTCCCTAAGCTTACTCTGCTCCATTCGCCTTCTCCAAAAAAATTCTGCGAGAGAAGTTTCAGCTCTAGTGAGCTCTGCGAGAGTAGGCTTCTTTCCCGGGAATACCTCTGCCTTCTGGCTTCAAACGACCGAAGCGTTTAGGCTTACATACATTTACACACACGCACGCACACACATAAATACACATACATAATTTACATACATTTAATCATACATACAGCCATACATTCCATGCATACACACAGCCATGTAATCATACGTACATACTGAATAGGAAGCGTGTGTATTGATCTGTTGTCTTAACACTGACCCACCAAGAGTGTCAGTCGGCATATATCAAATCTTTATATTGTGATAACTGTCACACTTGACTTATTTGTCAGCGACATGCGGTAACGCTTTGAAGTTTTAATCTGTTTACGTAAAGGAATAGTATGTTTTAACATAGGATTAGTATGTTCTCCATGACCACATCTCAGTAATTAATTATGATTTGGTAATCATGCCAATCATAGTAGCATGTTCAGTCAGTGTCAATCTTAATTAATTAAATGAGCATTATTAAAAAGCGAGAAGTTACTTGCAAAATGGCAAACGCTCAAGTTGACATCAAATTCATACCATCCCATCGTGGAGGTAGGATTATTTGTTTTCATGGATTTATGTTCCGTTGCAATAAGAAGAGAGACACGTGGCAGTCTTGGCTGTGTCTTGAAAAGACATGTCCTGCACGTGTTTCGACTGAAGGTCCTTGGTTACTCCACTGGAGACAACTGGCGACATCTTTCGAACCACTTCGGCAACGACGGTCCAAGAACTAACAACTTGAGCACGACTGATGGATGGTGCCGTATCCAGAATGGAGTATGCCGACCATCACTTCACTTGGAGTAATGTAAAATGATACATTGTTGTGACATTGTTGATGGTGTGTTTTGTGAATAAAACGAGAGTGACAAAACTTTATATCATCTTATTTTGTTATTAAAATAAGAAATATATCTTATTTATGTGTCATATTTCGTGGTGATGTGAAACATGATATGGGTTACTGTGTTGTTTTAAACCCTTAATGTGTTTCCATAAGGATTAGACATGGGAGCTTAAACGCATTGTGCACTAAATCCCACCTAAATTGGTTCGTTAGCAAATCTAACGCGAGAGCGACACACAAGTTGAGTCAAATTGAGCTATTGTCACGGTTCACTCCCAAAACTTCTACATGCCAAAACGTCTACATGCCAAAACATCTACAGAGAGTTGTCATGGCTGATTGAGTTTACCCATTGTTATAATGGTTTAGTCCTCCTTTAATTAAGAAGACTCATTAGCTTCTTTTCGATGTTGTTTTAGAAAGGCAAGGAAGGGTACTTTGTGAAGATTAAATAGTTACAGATGTACCTAATGAAAACAACTTATTTGTAGATAAAGAAGATTATAATAAAAAAGACCCGTCACTTTTAATGAAATTAACTGGTTTAGGAAATCACAATTATACACTGTTTAAGATCAAAAGGTTTCATGTGTATGCAGGAAAAGCAACTTACAAGTTGTCGGGCTGAGAGTAGTTTGAACCTTAAATTGGGTTTACTCAATTTATTGTGGATTAACACTATAGTATATAACTAGAGTCCATCATGATGACAACTAAAACCACACAATCCTTCCGACTCCCAAACAACCAATCAATATTCACGACAGAACTAATGGGCATGGCCTCAGCCCTCCATAATCAAGAATCCAAAAAACACAAAAAATCATAATACTTACCGACTCCCTAAGTGGACTGCAAGCCCTCCAAAACAAAAATACCAAAAACCGACCTAAATTAATAAATCAAATACTTAAAAGCTCCAACGACCTAACTAAGGCAGGCAAACAAATAACCTTCTTGTGGATACCCGCCCACGTAGGAATATACGGTAATGAAAACGCCGATAAAGCAGCTAAACTATCCCTCAAAATCCCAGAAATAAGCTTAACCTTACCCATATCAAAATCAGAAATTAAAAGTGTAAACAAGCAAAAAATCACAAAAAATGGCATAACCTAAATCTAAACTCAAATAGCCAAATCAAAAAAGTGCTCAGCAAACCACTAACCAAACCAAAAATTCTCCATCCATCCAAAAAAATCGACAGAGTAATCACTAAACTCCAAACAGGACACACCAACCTAAATAACCACCTAAAAAAAATTAAAAAACACACTACAGGTAACTGCCCACACTGCAAACAACCAGAAACCCAAGAACACGCACTCATCCACTGCACACACTACCTAACACATCGAACCGCATTACAAACCACCCTCAATCTAAACAAGGCTCTCACTCTAGAAGCAATACTAAACCCACAAAATAAACTAGAAAACTTCAAGGCCTTAGGCGTATTCTTAATAAAAACGGAACTAATAAAACGCATCTAAAAACACAATAACCTACCAAATCAAAATCACATAAACAAACAAACATCCACCATACCCAGCTCCCTTAGTTCCCCTCCCCAATCCCATCGGCATCTATTCCAAATCTCAAAATTCCCAAATTCTATATAAGCAACCCCTAAAACCCCCCTCTTGGGTTGCACAGACCACTTTCGCCCCTTTCGGAAACACATTAAATGGCCTGGCCGGGCCCGTGTGCGAAATACGCATACGTTTTGTCCCCGGCCCTTCACCGAACGGACGCAATTTTGTCGAATCATAACCATCAACGCCTTCTACCCAATATCGGGATATCGAACAATCTAACAACCAAGGGATTCCGAACCTATATTCCTCAAAGGCTCCCTAGCGAACGCTACGCTCGCCCCCGGCCAAGCCGGCCTTCGGGCTAGGACTTCGACTCGGCTCTCAGCCCACAAAACATATCATTTCATCAGCAAGTGCATCTTTTTCACCGATAAGTATCTATACCTTATCCCCTCCTCCTTTTACTGCATGCTTATTTTCAACCTATTATCTGTTTTCCTGTGTTTTTGTTACTACTGTACTACACTACCCCAGACCACATATTGCCATCACCCCCTCCCACAACCCCCATCCCACACCAACTGTATCATGGACTCCTCCCCTTGTCCATCTCCCCATTCCACCTCCCTCTTCACCACACCCATAAACAGCAAACAACACTTTCCAGGTCTCACCCCAACACACAACACAAACCCAATCCCTTTTGATTTTGGCCTCGACCTGGAAGAATTAAACCTTATCCTCCCCCCACCCCCGTCAGGTACATCCCCCTCCCCCCCCAACCCAAACCCTACAAATCACCACCCCCCTCCCCACCAACACATTGAACCCCATATTATAATTCAACAACCCCAAACCCCAAGCCAGGCCTTACAACCCCCATCAGACAATAGACATCCATCACCCAAACAAACAAAACGCCCCTCTCATTCACCCCCTGAAATAGAACAAACCACCAAAAAATCCTGCTCTCAACAAACCCCCCCACAAACAACTACACTATCCAAACACATCCTACTCGCATTCTCTACAACATCCACACCGTTAAACGACACCTTCTCGACCAACAAATTCGCCCTCTGCCTGCACAAAGCAAACATTACCTACAAACACATAAACAAATGCGGCAGGGGATACAAACTTACATTTCCAAACCACGAAACACTCACACACGCCAGCAGACAACCAATCATAGACGGACTTAACATCACATGGCAGGTGCCCAAATGGTTTACACAAATACAAGGGGTCATTTACATAGATTACAGGGATACACAAGAAGACATCCAAGACTACATCAACATGGCAAACAAACTTCACACCCAACCAAAGATCATTCAGTTCAAAAGCATCAACAATCGTACACCCATCCCGGGCAGGACAACAACCCAAACAATATTTCTTACATTTAAATCAACTGAACTCCCTACACACATTACTTTCGGCACACTTACATTCAAAGTCAACCCAGTTAGAACCCCCCCCCCCCCCCCCCCCCCCCTCAATGCTCTATATGCCATTCATTCACACACTCAACATCCACATGTAGACAGCCACCCATGTGCCAAAAATGCGGCTCATACAGACATGAAGCTCCCGAATGCACATGGGCCGCATATTGCATACACTGTAAGACAGAGGGACACACAGCTACCCAAAACACCTGCCCGATCAAACAGTCACACATCCTCAAGCTCAACAAACATATCACTAAAGCCCAATTACCCAAACCAGCTACAATTCCCATATACAACTCCATCCCCGACTTCATAGACCTTGACTCCACAACTGATTCCCTGTCCAGCTCCCTCCCAGAAACCCTCCCCCCCCCCCACCCCGCCCCCAAGGGAGAAAACGAAAACAACTCTTCAGGAATGACAACCCCTCCCAAGCACCACCCCCCCCCTCTACTACCCACCCCCGCCCCCACATCCTCCCTCTCCCTACCCCCCTCCTCTACCCCCCTCCCCCAACCCACCCCCCCCCCCCCCCCTTAGGCCCCAACCCCAAACAGCTCCCAAATTGGCTCTGTTACCCGCCCCCCAACCCCCCCTGCCCCCAGCCCCCCACCAACCCCCCCCCACAATCCCCCTGTTCAGGCCCCCCCCCCAAACACCACATTCAAACAGCCCCCCCCTCCTACCCACCCTCTCCCACACGGTCCCAACCAGACCTGTCCCTCCACAAACCCCTCCACCCAGCTAGATCAGCCATTCCAATCCCATCAAACCAACCCCAACACAAAAACAAGCAAATTAACTACAGGATCAACACAACACGGAAACAACTACTCTCCCACAAACTCCAAACACTCAAACAACCCCCCAAGTTATAGTCACACCCAAAAAACTTCACTCAAATACACACAAAATCATCGAATTCATATCAGCAGCCATTCTCCTTAGAAACCCCACCACCAAGAAACTCCACTCCCTAGCACACCAAGCAAACATATATCAAAAAACCCTACAACAATTCCAGGCAGCCTTAAGGACCCTTAAATGAAACTCTGTTTACATTATTCTAAATTAGCCCCGGAACACCATCCATTTAACTTCCCCCTTATTCTAAAACCAACTAATGGTGTTCATCCAGTGGAACTGCAACGGGATCGCCACCAATGGGCATGAGCTTAAGGCCCTCATCGCCCTTCAAAAAATTTCTCCATTATTAATCGCAGTACAAGAAACTAAATTATCACCCAAAAAGACCTTCAAAATTCCAGGCTATGTTTTCATTCGGAAAGATAGACCCCGACCCATTAACTACCCAGGACCACCACATGGCGGCCTGGGCATCTTTATCAAAAACCATCTTGACTATGAAATAATAGATATTCCTACCCCAAATCTGGAATGCCTGGCTATCAAAACAACTATATACAAAACTAAAATCAGTATTATAAATGTCTATCATAGCAGAACAACACCCCTTTCGGTTGAAGACCTTAATGTCTTATCAAAATTCATCGAACCAAATACCATCTTTCTCGGCGATTTCAATGCTCATCATCCACTGTGGGGCACAAAAAACTATACAGATAAATTCGGCAAACAAATTCAAGAATGGTCAGAATCAAACAACCTTATTTGTTTAAACGATAACCAACCTACTAGGTACCCCACAAGCCACCTCCATTCCCCCTCAGCACTCGACCTTACTTTCACCACCCCTCATCTCCATCCTAAACTATGCTGGGAGGCACATTCGGACACCTGGGGCAGTGACCACACGCCCATCAAAATCTCTCTAACCCTACCCTCCCCCACCCCACCCCTTCCCCAATCTCAAACTGCTACCCCATTAGATAACACCTCCCAGAAACCCAAATTCAATCTCAATAAGGCTGACTGGAAAACATTCCACTCACTCTGCAATCAAATAAACATACAAAATATACACAACATTGACAACGACATCTTCAATACAAACTTCACAAATACAATTCACAATATAGCCCTCCAATGCATCCCAACAGTTAAAACCTCACCGCACCATATCACCGTCCCCTGGTGGAGCTCAGAAATAGATAATTCTAGAAAACTTAGAAAAAAGGCACTTAATAAAGCCAAGCGGGACATAACCAAACTCCCCTTGGCAAAACAGCTCAGAAACTCAACTAAACAACTTATAAGAGCAGCCAAAAGAAAACATTGGCAAACTTTTACCAGTTCCTTGAAAATGGGGAAACAAAATACCAAAATTCTATGGAAAAAACTTAAAGCCATAAAGGGCACTTCAAAAACCTTCTCAGCCCCATCCTTCCCTAACTTAAATTCAGATAGAGAAAAGGCTAACGCCATGGCTGCTCACTTTTCGGCCACTAGCAGCTCCACCAACCACACCCCCATCATGCAAGACACTATTAAAAACCACCCCACTTATTCTCCCAGACCACCCCTAACAAGCATGTCATACAATAAAACAATAAACATACATGAATTACAAACAGCTATCAATAACAAAAACACAGCCCCAGCCACAGGCACAGACAACATTAGCTATACTATCCTTAACCACCTTCCCCCTAAAATTCAAAAACTTCTTCTTCAATTATTCAATCAAATTTGGACTTCAGGCTCCCTCCCCCACGCTTGGAAAACAGCTTTGGTAGTACCGGTTCTCAAACCAGGCAAGCCCCCCAAAGAACCGGATTCCTACCGCCCTATCTCGTTAACCTCCCATATTTGTAAAATAATGGAATCCGTCATAAACAATAGACTAAAATTCCAAATTTCATCCCAAAAACTACTTAATGAGGACCAGAGTGGTTTTATGTCCAATCGACAAACTTTAGACCACGTTTTACATTTAGAACATGACGTTAAAACAGCACTCGCCCAAAAACAATATACTGTGGCCATTTTCATAGACTTTAGTAAAGCATTTGATATGGTTTGGCATCATGGCCTAATCCAAAAACTTAAAGCAAAAGCCATAGACGGTAGAATTCTAAATTTCATACACTCTTTCCTAACAGACAGAAACATCACAGTTAAAACCAACAACACCCTATCTGACCCACATCCTTTAGACAACGGCACCCCACAGGGTAGTATAATCTCTCCAACACTTTTCAACTTTATGATTGACGACATTTTCCCATCCAAAATTAAAAAAACAACTACTGCAAAATTCGCAGATGACATTTCCTTCTGGACGTCGTCAACATCCCTAAAAGAGATTCAAAAAAGAATTCAACCCCTCCTGAACTCTGGGCAACCCAGTGGGGATTCCAAATTAACACTAATAAAACCATCGGCCTACTTTTCAAAAATAGACATATGCCAAATTGTACACCCAAACTCACCCTTAATGATCAAACCATTTCATTCAAAAAGGAAGCCAAATTTCTGGGAATTACCTTTGACCAGCACCTAACATGGGCTCCCCATATTCATAATTTGGTCACATCATGTCAAAAAGACCTAAATTTAATGAGAGCCATCAGCGGCACTGATTGGGGCGCTGACAAACAAACATTACTGAATATATACAAGTCACTAATTCAATCTAAGATTGACTATGCTGCCCCGGTCCTCAACTCCATCACAGAAACACCCAATAACAAACTAAATTCCATTCAATATAAAGCTCTAAAGATAGCCCTGGGTACCAGAACCGGTACAGCCCTAAATACCCTTCAGCTTTTATCAGGAACCACCTCTATTCAACTCCGCCGCAATCAAACCACTCTCAACTACTGGGCTGGGGCCCAACAAAACCCCATCCTAAAACAAATCATCACTAAATACAACACTCTTAGACCTGCAACCTTAAAGAAATTCAAAAACAATCACACACTAGCCCCCTATCTCACACATCTCTACAAACTCTTAAGAACACATCAGTTAGAAAACATTAAACACATAAGCCCCCAAAACATATACATAAATGACAACCCCCACCCCCCCACCCCCACCCCTGAAACAGACCTCTCACTCCACAAAACATTCATCTCACATCCTGACCCTAAAAACCTTGACAAAAAAGAAATATCTAATAACTACATACATCAAAACTGGCCCAACCACACCCATATCTATACCGATGCATCTCAGACTAAAAATGACATAACAGGACTAGGCATACAGATCACACAACCTATACCAATCACCACAAACTTCCACTATACCAACTACACACATACCACCACAGCTGAATTACTGGCTATACAATGTGCATATCACTACATAAAAATATCCAATGACACTAACTTCCTTATAATTTCAGACTCATTAGGCGCACTAACCCAAATTCATAATAAACAATCGAAATCAAGGCAAGACATTATAAACAATATCATAGACATCCACACAAAACTCATACAATCAAACAAAACAATAACTCTCCTATGGGCACCTGCACACACTGGCATAACAGGCAACCAATTAGCAGACACAGCAGCAAAATTAGCCACCATCCAACCATCACCAAGTATTGACTTCACCACCAGTAAAGCCGAGATAAAATCATTAATCAAAAGAAACACATTATCTCAAAATTTCAAAATTAATATTCAAAATTGTAAGTCAATCCTGACAAAATCCCTCTTTAATAAACCAGTCACAAAGTGTCGGAACTTCACAAAGTCCATTTTAGCAGATAAAGTCATTAATAGAATGTTAAGCGGCCAAACTAATTTAAACGAAACACTCCACAAACAAAACAGACACCCACATCCAAACTGCATTCACTGCAATACACCTGAAACACTAGACCATATATTCAACCACTGCACACAATATAAACAACAACAAACACAACTTTACAACTCTCTCCCCCCACAGCTCAAAAACAACATCCAACTCCTTCTAGACCCCTTCAACCATACCACTAAATTTACCCATATAGCTACATTCCTCAAAACTACAAATCTAATAAGCAAACTTTAGGAAAATCCCAACAAATTACAGTATAAACGCTATGTCTAAAACCCACACATTTACAATTTAGGATCGGGATCCAAATCCTCAGCGCGGACCGACTTCTCCGACGTCCGCGCGACAAATTCGCTCATATCCATACTCTAATAAACATGACCGTTCAACCAGCCACCAACCCAAGCTCAGCTCCCACGCGCACGGCCTATACCCCCCCCCCCCCCCCCCCCCTCTCCTGACTCCCTACCCCAGCCAGTAAGCCCAAACTTTTTATGATAGGTTTTTCACCCTCCCCACTGTTATTTTTCATTTATAATACATATTATTATTTAGCATATCAGCTTAACTGATTATATATTATATCAAGTCTCTGCACTAGTTACTTCCCTTAGATTAGGTTTCTCTCAGCTCTACATTACTACTGCTAAACTTCTTTCCCCTTCACACTCCTTTACTATATTTCTTTCTTCTTTAACCCCCCTAAACTTACATTTTTTTTGGCCAGCCGATTACATATGTATTACCCACTATTACTTATTATTGTTTAACCCGTCTGGCCCCGACTGCGAAATAGCCAACGGCTGAAGCGGTCGTAAAATCTACAATACTACTACTAGATGACAACTAAAACCACACAATCCTTCCGACTCCCAAACAACCAATCAATATTCACGGCAGAACTAATGGGCATGGCCTCAGCCCTCCATAATCAAGAATCCAAAAAACACAAAAAATCATAATACTTACCGACTCCCTAAGTGGACTGCAAGCCCTCCAAAACAAAAATACCAAAAACCGACCTAAATTAATAAATCAAATACTTAAAAGCTCCAACGACCTAACTAAGGCAGGCAAACAAATAACCTTCTTGTGGATACCCGCCCACGTAGGAATATACGGTAATGAAAACGCCGATAAAGCAGCTAAACTATCCCTCAAAATCCCAGAAATAAGCTTAACCTTACCCATATCAAAATCAGAAATTAAAAGTGTAAACAAGCAAAAAATCACAAAAAATGGCATAACCTATATCTAAACTCAAATAGCCAAATCAAAAAAGTGCTCAGCAAACCACTAACCAAACCAAAATTTCTCCATCCATCCAAAAAAATCGACAGAGTAATCACTAAACTCCAAACAGGACACACCAACCTAAATAACCACCTAAAAAATTTTAAAAAACACACTACAGGTAACTGCCCACACTGCAAACAACCAGAAACCCCAGAACACGCACTCATCCACTTCACACACTACCTAACACATCGAACCGCATTACAAACCACCCTCAATCTAAACAAGGCTCTTACTCTAGAAGCAATACTAAACCCACAAAATAAACTAGAAAACTTCAAGGCCTTAGGCGTATTCTTAATAAAAACGGAACTAATAAAACGCATCTAAAAACACAATAACCTACCAAATCAAAATCACATAAACAAACAAACATCCACCATACCCAGCTCCCTTAGTTCCCCTCCCCAATCCCATCGGCATCTATTCCAAATCTCAAAATTCCCAAATTCTATATAAGCAACCCCTAAAACCCCCCTCTTGGGTTGCACAGACCACTTTCGCCCCTTTCGGAAACACATTAAATGGCCTGGCCGGGCCCGTGTGCGAAATACGCATCAGTCGGAAAGCGCACGTTAAATCTCCAAGGTAAGTAAGTAAGTGATGACATTTGACAAACCAAATTCTCTCTAAATCCCCCTTCACTCACTAACGAACCCCCTTTAGAAACCACCCAGCAAATAAAATTCAATTTTCAAAAAGCCAAATGGCAACTCTTTACAAAACTATGCAACCAAACCGACCCCCAAAAAATACAAAACAGCAACATAGACACATTCAACACCAACCTTGCCAACACACTATTTGATATCGCAAGCCAATGCACACCCACAACCAAACCCGCCCCTTCCCACAACCCAGTCCCCTGGTGGAACGACGACATCCAAAACTAAGAAAAAGAGCCCTAAATAGAAGTAAACGGGATAAAACAAAAAATCCTGATTTCATTCATCTCAGAAACCATACTAAACAGCTTATTAAAACGGCCAGGAAAAAACACTGGCAGCTCTTCTGCAATACCCCCAAAATTGGCGAAAATAATTCAAGAAAAATCTGGAACAAACTTAAATGACTAAAAGGGACATTTCGAAAATCAGTCCAACCCAACTTCAAAAACTGCCCATCCAATAAAGATAAAGCCAATCATATAGCTATCCACTTTGCCAAGACCAGCAGCACCGCCAATTCCCCCCCCCCCCCCCTCCCCCCCCCCCTACGTATAGCGCCCCCCGACTTAGCCCATCTACCCATCAATAAAACCATTAATGCACTTCATAACAAAAACACAGCCGCAGCCACAGGACTCGATAACATACGTTACATTATACTAAATAAAATCACACCTCAAATACAACAATTATTACTACAACCCTACAGCCAAATATGGTCAACAGGCACAACACCTCAAACCTGGAAACACGCAAAAATCATTTCAGTCCTGAAGCCGGGCAAACCCCCCAACGACCCAGACTTCTTCTGCCCCATATCTCTAACCTCCCATACATGCAAAATCCTTGAATCAATTATCAATAATAGACTTAAGCATCACATCTCTATAAACAGACTAATAAGCCCGGACCAGAGCGGATTCGCAAATAACAGACAAACATTAGACCACATTCTACACCTAGAACAAGACATTAGGACTGCGCAATCAATGAAACAATACACCCTGGCCATCTTTATAGATTTCAGCAAAGCTTTCGACATGGTTTGGCATAACGGCCTCCTTAAAAAACTCGAAAATAATCTTATCAATGGGAGAATACTAAACTTCATTCACTCTTTCCTAACAGACAGACACATCACCGTTAAATCCCATCAAACCCTATCCGACACACACCCCATTGAAAACGGTACTCCACAAGGAAGCATCTTATCGCCAACACTATTCAATTTTATGATAAATGACATCTTCTCAGATTCCAAAAATAAAGAAAAAAACACCACAGCAAAATTCGCAGATGACGTTTCCCTTTGGACCTCCTCGGCCTCCATCAATTTATTAAAAACCAGAATGCAATCTGCTTTAAACAATATAAAAAAATAGGCTTCCAACTGGGGATTCCAAATCAACACCAAAAAGACCATTTGCATGCTCATCAAAAAACAATATATGCAAAATTACACACCCAAACTTCACCTTAATGACAAAGAAATTACATACCAAAAAGAAGCTAAGTTCCTAGGGGTTACATTTGACCGACACCTTACATGGGGCCCCCATATATCAAAATGGGTCAACTCTTGTGAAAAAGATTTAAACTTAATGAGAGCTATTAAAGGTAACAATTGGGGGTCTGACAAACAAACCCTCCTCAACATCTACAAAACACTTATTCAATCCAAAATCGACTACGCCGCTCCGGTCCTAAGCGGCATTTCAACTACTAACTACAACAAAATAAAATTAATTCAATATAAGGCCCTCAAAATAGCCACCGGCACCAGGACTGGTACCTCACACCACGCCATACTCATGACCAACACTCTCTCCATTTAAACACAGAATACAACAGACAATCATCAACTACTGGGCTGGGGCACAACACAATCCAATCTTTAAAATACTCAAACAAAAATATAACAACATTAACAAACAAACGGCATTCAAATTCAATAAATCCCCTGACCAAGCCCCATACATGACCCACCTACACAAGCTAATACACACCCACAATCTAAGCAATATATCACACACACACCCCTCTCTGCAATACATAGCCGACCTCCCATCCCCCCCAGTTGACACAACGCTCCACGAACTTTTCATACAAAGCCCCGGCACCCCAACTGCAAAAAAGGCCGAAGCAACCCTTAGACACCTCCACAATAACTGGCCGACACACACTTACATTTACACCGACGCATCCCAAACCAATGGAAAAACAGGCCTAGGAATACACATAGACCAACAACCCCCCCGTCACCACAAACTTTCACTATAAAAACTTCACTAACAATAACACAGGGGAACTATTAGCCATATCCTTACAGCAATACACGCTATCAAAACAAAAATTTCTAATAATATCAGACTCACTATCAGACTCACTAACATCAACAACATTATTACTTTCATCAACCAACTTAACAACAACAACAAACAAATCAGTCTACTCTGAGCCCCGGGACACACAAATATACCAGGCAATAACACAGCACACATCGCAGCCAATATAGCCACCCAACAGCCCTCATTAGAAATCTATTTCCATACCTCCAAGCGGAGATCAAGAACAAATTTAAAAAGTCTATAAAACTTCAAAACTACAACAATATAATCCAAAACACTAACTCGCAATGGCTCAAAACACTTTTTACGCAATACAATCTCAAATGTCGCAACTATAACAGCTCTAACCATTTGGACAATATTATATCAAGAATCATCAGCGGAAATACCAACCTCAACCACAATCTACACAAACATGGCAGACACCCGGACGGGAAATGTACATATTGTAATCAACCAGAAGACTTATATCATATTTTTAACAGCTGTCCTTTCTATAACACCCTTCACTCCGAACTTTATCACGCTATCCCTCCTAACTATAAACAAAACCTCACACTACTTTTCAACCCTTCCAACCCTATCTACATCTTCAATGCAATAACGCAATTCATCATCAAAGCCGACCATATAGACCGAATTTAGAACCTCCCAAACAAATCTATACAACATAACTATGCCCTAGTAAACAAACACCCCAACTTTCGGATCGGGATCGAAATTTCCAACACGAGTCGCCCTCTCCGACGTCCGTGCCTATAACCCCAGTGGTAACCTCCCAAAACCCCTACATCCCATTTCCCCTACAGCTTAAGACAACAAAGTTCACGGTCCATGGCACTGCTAATCCCTAGTCTGTTACCTATTTCATACAATGGAACAACCCAAGAAACACGAATAGATTGAGATAAATATTTAATTACGATTACGATATTATTCAAAATTCATAATACATTATAATAAAATGTTCATATTTCAAATTTCATAATACATTATAATAAAATGTTCATTTTTCAAAATTCATAATACATTATAACAAAATGTTCATAATTCACTCTTTATCCCAGCCTGAGGAAATGGCCAACCGCATCTAGAAACTGCATTGGGGATTTCACCTCTCTATTCAACTCGTCGTGGTTTGTGACGTGGTTTGGTGGCGTGCGGTGTGGGCTTGTTGTTGGCGCCGGCTGGCTTAACGACTCTATTGAGTTAGTGTATGGTTAACCATGCCCCTGAGGATAGCCAGAAGGTCCGGTTTATGAGCACCCTGAGGAAGAGAGCGAGAGAAGAGTCAACACCGATGCACACCCTCTACAACGACGAACTCTCCAACTTGAACAACGACGAGACAGGAATGATGACACCCTTCCCCACCATGAGAAGCGCGTTGTAGCGTTGTATTTTCAATAATGAAAAAAAACAACCTTTAACTTATATAGTCATACGTGCGATTTGAATATTATTATTTACTATCGTACTTACTTATTGTTTTAAATGAGACGTTTAAATTTAGATGTCACCACAAATTACAATTATTGCTTGTACGTTCACCACAATTGACAAATACTCTAAAATCTATGACTAGTAAACCATTAATGTACGTTGAAAAATATTATAATGTAAATGCCAAAATGATGTATCCAGGATCAAGTAGAAGATATATGGACAGCAGCGCCGGAAATTTATTCAACAGGCCCGTGAAAACAACACTGCTTTAGCTCAATGTTTACCACTCCTGGCGGCCATTATGCGACGGCCATCTTACACACAACCCCGTGCTCACGTCTACAGGTCTCTTCCTGTGGTACGGTAATTAGTATAGCCCTCTCCCTCAAGTGTATCCTCCAGGATATATTCTACTCTCATTAATTAAATGCTGCCCTTTCCCAGCGTCACGGCCATGGAGCTGAGACGAAGAGGCCCAACCATCATAAAGTAATTAGGGTCCAATAAAAACAATGCCCCACCAAACCTCATAAACATGATCACTGAAAGTCGTACTACAGACGCTTAATGTCAAATCACAAAAAAAGCATTTGAATAGCAATAACATGTAACAGGATCATGTATTCTCTTAACGCCATCGCAAGACACCATGTAATCACATCTAAAAATGAAACATCAGCAAGTACATATAATAAAATGTGTATTAACATTTTTCGTCAGGAAATCAAAAAGTCATCTCCTTGTTACCACGTCCAGGTTCAGGTAGACATGCCCATGGGTCCTCCTTTGGTCAAAAGTTTGTTCCCCCTCTAATGAGTGTGACACGCGTTGCACACGGGTATCACACGCGTGGCGTGCGGGTTCCACACGGGTGACCAACGGGGTGCACACGGGTTGCGTAACGCGTTGCCCATGCGTGTAAGGGGAATGAACTTCTAGGCAGTAGTGTACATGTATATTACTTCGCATAGTTTACTCTATATTTAAAATACATGCGGCAACATGTGATATCTTAACACTACTGATGCAAGAAGCAAATACTGCTATGATAACAGTCACTTATGAAATAAAGTACACACATTCTTTTCCTTGTACGATAGGGATAAACGCGTGCAGGGGCGTTGTTAATTCAATATGTTCAACACTTTGAATTGATTTTAATTAATATTTACTTTGAAAAATCAGCGCTAGAAACCTTAGGATTTGTTGCATGGCTTAGAATATTCAGAAAAAAATGCGTGTAAACTCCACATATGATACAAGGGATAGGCAAGAATGTCCAGTTTGTGAGCATGACATGATTAATGACACACATGTGTACCTGATTCCTGAATCGTTGTAGTGTGACCGAGGACTGTTCCCGTCGTCTGCCGATCGGTAGGAAACAGACTACTTATTCCTGTAAGGCAACACGACGACTGCTTATTATTATTATTATTATTATTATTATTATTATTATTATTATTATTATTATTATACGTTCAGGTGGTTGGAACCAAACTGAATGTGATAACAAATTGTGACACACAGCTCTGAACACGAGTTCTATCACGATATGATGAGACGTTGTAGGTCTTAGCATCAATGCAATGCATTAGCGTTCTCCTGATACATTTGAAAAGAGTAACAAAAATAAGGTCAACGGTACTGTAACTAATAAGATATATCAATCAACTATAAAACTACAATCATGAGTAGATCATCATGTTGGATAAATAACAAGCCCATCTACAGTTCCAACATTATGTGTGAAATCTAATTTAGAGCTCACCAGGAACATGATGTGACATCTCTAGTATGAGGCCGTTACTGAAGTCTCGCCCCAGACCACACGTCCACACAGATCCCTCATCCAGTGTAGAGTTGATGGTGAGAATCACGTTGTGTCGGATCACGGTTGCATCCACAAAGATCCGTCCTGACACAGACCGGTCTTCTGTCTTTGTACCATGGTTAGAGCTGCTTGTTTGAAATACGTAAGCACAGTTCCTGTACCACAACACTGTCACTGTATTACTGCTGTGTCTGTTTCTACATGTCAGAGTGACTGTTTGGTCTTCACCAGCTCGCCATGGAGTTGATGTGAGGTCGTACTGTATGTGATCCGCTGCAATAAGAGCAATACTGTAAGTACTATGGGTTAGAAAACATTTCAATACAATATCACCTATACACTAAATACCCAACCGGACGAAATAATAAATGCCACTTTACCGATAGCAATGAACATCTTCAATAAACTGCTAAATTAGACTGAATAATGGCTGGCATCTTAATCATAAGTATATGAAGTTGCTAAGTCGATGACATGATATAATGGCTCTGACATTACAAAGAGCATAATTATCATTTACGAATTTAGTGTAGGGTTATAGGGAGATCCCTGAGTGGGATCCCTGAAATGTTGGACATTTCAGAACACAAGTTCCGCTCTGTTATGGGCTTACACAATACAATTAACTGGATTTCTCCGCCGACTGCCTCCTAGTCGAGAGATATTAATACTTACGTTTACCAGGAGTTGAAAAGTTGAATGTAAGAGTCAGATTATTACTGGTCTGTAGTTCTGTTTCACATCGCCACACTTCACTATACGGTAGATTCAGAATGATGGCCACATTGTGTTGTGTGGCCGACACGCTCATACTGGCAAGTGCTGTACTATTTTGGATTCCTCTAACATAAGACACGTTATTGTAAAATACAACCATACTCGTGGATGTTTCGATCATCTTAACATCATTCCTGAACCAATTCACTGTATCATTTTCCCCCGTCCCTCTACAGGACAGAATGCGCTGACATCCATCAGCAGACTGAGTAATGGTTAATGACAAGCATCCTCCTATTGCAAAGGAACAAATATGTTATCGTAAGTGAATGAACATGTACCCTGTTGGTTCCATTTAGCATTAATATCTAATATATACTGAAATGAAATGTTATTTTATCCCAACTTGATTTCCTAACACAAGGGCGTTTACTTATTATTACAAATTAATAGAAATTATATCTGTATATCTATATATCCATATTATAGTCCACCTCATGATCAGCCGTTGAGCGGCGACAACTATTGTGTGCATCTTCTTTGAGTGGCATTTAGAAGTTGGAATGGTAACTAAGACAAAATTGTTATGGATGAGCAACTTCTTTATTCTTTTTATTCTTTAGCCCAATTGTAATAAAGAAGTTGCTCATCCATAACAATTTTGTCTTAGTTATTGTGTGCATGAAGGAGTCTTTAGATGCACAAAGATCTTGTATTATTCTAAAATACCATGAAATTATATTAGTTGTCAAAAATACAGAAATATTACAATATATCCCAATTCCTCTCCACCCATGTAGTTGATTGAACACATGCCCCATATAGTCATGAAAACTCACCCTGAAGCATAACGACAAGCAGAAAAGTGGCAATGCACAACTGTGTGGCAGTCCGCAGCATCGTGGGGCACTGTGTGTGAACAGACAGACGTATAACACAAGAAGGTGGAGTGATCATATGTCACTATATTGACATAATGCATATCATGTGATTGTATAAATTCGGAAACTGTAAACGAGTACAGTGAAATTGTCCAGGTAAACAAATTCCCAGATTTACGACTACTGGGTTCCTGGAATTGTCTACTTCAAATTATCAGACTTTCCCAATCATGATCGTAATTGAACTCTGAACCAACAAGGTTTTCACTGTACATATAGATGTGGAGCTTAGTGTCAGTTGGTGAGAATGACATCGCCCTTATAACATAGGTGTAACGTCGTGTTCGTACATATAGATGTGGAGCTTAGTGTCAGTTGGTGAGAATGACATCGCCCTTATAACATAGGTGTAACGTCGTGTTCGTACATATAGATGTGGAGCTTAGTGTCAGTTGGTGAGAATGACATCGCCCTTATAACATAGGTGTAACGTCGTGTTCGTACATATAGATGTGGAGCTTAGTGTCAGTTGGTGAGAATGACATCGCCCTTATAACATAGGTGTAACGTCGTGTTCGTACATATAGATGTGGAGCTTAGTGTCAGTTGGTGAGAATGACATCGCCCTTATAACATAGGTGTAACGTCGTGTTCGTACATATAGATGTGGAGCTTAGTGTCAGTTGGTGAGAATGACATCGCCCTTATAACATAGGTGTAACGTCGTGTTCGTACATATAGATGTGGAGCTTAGTGTCAGTTGGTGAGAATGACATCGCCCTTATAACATAGGTGTAACGTCGTGTTCGTACATATAGATGTGGAGCTTAGTGTCAGTTAGTGAGAATGACATCGCCCTTATAACATAGGTGTAACGTCGTGTTCGTACATATAGATGTGGAGCTTAGTGTCAGTTGGTGAGAATGACATCGCCCTTATAACATAGGTGTAACGTCGTGTTCGTACATATAGATGTGGAGCTTAGTGTCAGTTAGTGAGAATGACATCGCCCTTATAACATAGGTGTAACGTCGTGTTCGTACATATAGATGTGGAGCTTAGTGTCAGTTGGTGAGAATGACATCGCCCTTATAACATAGGTGTAACGTCGTGTTCGTACATATAGATGTGGAGCTTAGTGTCAGTTGGTGAGAATGACATCGCCCTTATAACATAGGTGTAACGTCGTGTTCGTACATATAGATGTGGAGCTTAGTGTCAGTTGGTGAGAATGACATCGCCCTTATAACATAGGTGTAACGTCGTGTTCGTAAGGTGATTGCTATCTCCCTTAAACGTTTTGATTACCGCTCAAGGAAACGTTTCTCACGTAAGAGCACGATGAAGGCGGCAAAAAGAAAGAAGTCACAGCAATTGACTTAATACAAAGTGGCACTGAGGAAAACATTGGACGAGGGATATGAAGTGGAAGTGGCTTACCCTGTTTATATTTTCAATATGCTGCCACACAACGAGCTGTTCTCACTCCACGTACTACCTGAGTCTCTGTGAAGCAAATTCACTCTGTATATAGATATACACAGAGTGACGTGTTAAACAGAGGAAGTTAGTTAGTAAGGATGTAAAACAAATGTGGGTTATCTTCTTTGTGAATACCGCCATGTGTTATCTGTATAGTCTTTTTGTTCACACTTCGATGGATTCACTTTATGGAGTAAGTTGGTAACTAAGGATGTAAGTTGATCTGGAATATAGTATGTTATTTTTAACGGTTATGGCAGGTTTCAATGCATTTTTACAATGATACAAAGGAGGAATTGCATCTTCCGCTGACTCATTATTATCTTATTTCGAACTTCCATGTGACACGTCCAATAAACACGTGTACACTTACAACTGTGTGACAACTTATTAATAATAAAAGAGAAGACACGTATTGCTTGTTGAGAATTGATTAATCAAACAGGAACATATGAAATGCATACAGGGCGAAGAAAAGAAAAGGGAAATAAAATTGAATTACGAAACTTACTGCCGCATTTATATTCTTATTTAATTTGAGTAAGGGACCGACCCTGTGGTATTATTATTGTTATTTGTTCAATTTGAAACCTTCTAGTTTATTACTTGCATAACATGCAACGCAATTGAAGTTAAGACCTTTACCCACATAATCTTTCCCTTTTCATGATGATTAATTTGGCTTGACGTCTTCGGGAAAAAAAGAGTTACTGCAAACAAACAAACCTTGTGCTTTACGCCAGGATATTCCGATCATCCGTACATTTATGTTGATGTGATAATGCAACAATCTTACATGGATTTAAAAGGGAGTTGTTCAGTGGATGGCATGATCACGAGGAATTAGATAAACTAGGCGTGTCAAGTCACACCATTCCGCGTTCTCTTGTAAGTGGTATGGGAAAATGTATTTAAGTGCAGGGATGGCCCGGGAGGTCAAGGCACCTTAAGTGAAGTTCATTCCCCCTTATTCTGCTTGAAGGCTGCTAGAATAAGTGTCGAGCTGACACATGAACGATGACACAGAAAGCGTTAGTATGAAGAGTTATTGCCAGTTCTTTATTCTTAAAACAATAATGACGCTACATCAAAGGCGAAATCTCCAAAGTCTCTCTGATTGTGAGAAGTCTGTGTACATGTCCCAGTAATAAATATCAGAATCAGTTGTTCGGACAACCGCAGTCATAGATTATATGTGCGATGAGATACATAACAGCTGCAATTGGATGATATTGTGTAAGACTTATATGTTTTGTTTAAATGTACATCCATCCAGTAGTTAAAACTGACCATTTTTTATTTCAATATTTAGTTCTGCCTTATTTAAGATGATAACTTATGATGAGTATGCTTTTCCATTCCTAACCAATCTGATTACAAAGTCAAATAGGTAAGTCGTAAACATATTCTGTAATGATGACATTCCCAAAGACATAACACAAATGTAAAAGCCACTACAGTTTGAGATTAGTTGTCCGAAGAGTAACGAAGGTGTCCCGCGCTGTAAAACAGCTTGCGGCAATGGGATAAAGTGTGTAACCATTGCTACACAGACTGTCAAGGGAAACAACAACTGTCCTAACGCATCAGAGATGTCATGTATACCCGTTGTCTGTGGTAGTAGAGTTATGAGATCGCTCTTGTTTTAAAAATGTTCAGCAGCGACGGACACCTGGTTTATGGATAACATGGTTTATGGATAACACGGTAACAAATATTTTAACTCAGTTCTAGCCAAATTGTTCCTGTTTTGTGAAAGTCACCTTATTCCTTTACTACGACATATATTGATGCAGGGGAGTCCATCATAAGTCTACAAAATCTCATTGTTGCTACATTACAAGGTGAGATCCTTACACAGTGCAATAGTCGTCCTTATAGAAACCATGTAATGTTATCCTTCCGCAAGAAGCAAAATCGTTGATTACATTTTAAGGAGGAGGTTAAAGGCTTGGGTCTGGTAAAAAAAAGGTATTCCTAACTCCCAAATCCTTTATTGTGAAAGTGTTGACATCTCAAAGAAGCCCAGATAATCTCTGCTAGGATTGTTTGAGTTGCTGATGATGAAATCTAGTCTTGCCACACAAATGATACACTTTGGACAGTTGAGTTGTTTGGTTGCTACTGGTGGAATCTAGACTTACCAAACATGATACACTTTGGATATTTGTCTTGTCATTGCTACTGATGAAATCCAGATATACACTTTTGATATTTGTGCTGTTATAGTTACTGATGAAATCTAGACATGCTAAAACATGATACACTTTGGATATTTATCAATGTTATTTAAATACCCACACTCCTTTAAACGAGAAAGGCAGTCGCCACTCGGTTTTGACTTATGTCTTACGGAGTTTTCGCTAACCGATTATCTTGCACTGGTCGAAATGGAAATTGGAATTAGTGCATTTCAATGTTGTTTTAATTTAATACAATCTCATATTAAGGTGTTTTGGTTGGCGGTTTTACTTAATGTGTCAGAAGAAATGTTTTGCTCCTGTGCATGATGTTTAATATTTGTACAGTAGTCTGTGCATATATTTACGTAGAAGGCTTGTTCGGAAAATAAGGTGTTTGCAGTGACATATACAATACATCTATATACAATACATCTGATGGATTCTTACTTAAAATGTTAACGGCTAGTTTTTGTACTGATAAGTGTTTCTGATGCATACACATCAAGAGTAGAGCGATAGGCCAAATATAATATATTTAGATAATACAATTCATATCCGATATGTTGCTTTTACTTCTGGTCAGTGACATCCGGAAAAAGAATCAGAATCAGATCTAGTTATTTTTAAATATTCGGAAATCAAAACAGTTGATCAAAACATTTATCATAAAATGGGTAGGTTTCTCTGTGGGATAAAGCCAAAGGATACAAACGATTTCTGTTGGGGTCATATGCGGATAGAGATGCAAGTATCAAAGGTCAAGTAGGGACTACTTTCACTGTTTATAAACAAACATGGCCTCGCCCTTGTCATTTGGCGATCGAGTCAGAATTAACCATCGGGAATCTGGAGAAACTACTGGGATAATTGCTATCATTATCAAAAGAACTGTCTAATATACTGAAAATCAGTGTCTAACTGTGACATAGCTAAGGCATTTTACAAGTTTGGGCAACTTTGGAGACATAAATTGCGAAACAATTTTGCAAACGCACTAGTCCTGGCCAAGCGGGATCAGTAGCCATATCTGTGCTTGTAGACATCTGCATTTATCTTGGCACCATGATCACAATTCAACACTTTCATGGAACGCTAATAGTACATGTGTAATCTACAAGAAAAGACGAAAGACGTTTATACGAAACATTTTAAGATCTGAATTTCACGCTTTGCTGGTATGGGACGCCAACGAATCCTCAGCTGCATTTATTGTAAGCAGCAAATACCATTTGCAAAAAAATAACAACAATAAATAAACATAAATGAAATAGTTTATTCTCAGAACTATTATAATTGAATAATTGAACAACTTACCACATGCTTTAAGACGTAAAACATATTAACAGAAACATAAAACAACGGCGCCAGAGAATAATCAGTCTCGGTTATCAATATCGATTAACACTGGGCGTAAATAGCAAAATAGTGGTCAAAATTATATGAATGGACAAATGTAACTGTAACGAAATAATAATAAACCCAATGTTGCGATCTTGTGATCGCACATGTAAGTAAATGCTCCATACCAGATTCGCCATGGATCACATTCAGGGCCAGTCTGACTGCACCAGATATAATTGAAACATATTGCAAATTACTTATGTTCAATGTGACCAAACTCATGTTGTCCTTTGCGAATTTCAGTTTCAAGTGAACATCTGATATATCGCTATCCTCCAATCGTCTCCACACATGGTACCGTTGTCTCCGGTACAAGGACGCGAACACTGTGAGTCTGCGACCTTCGCATGTCCAGGTTGGATGACGGCATCACAAAAACATTCCTCCCCTACCTGAAGAATAAATGAAAATAGCTGCTACATTCTGTCCATAGCGGAAGCAGCACCATCCATAATATTTCCCGAACATTCCCGTAAATATATGCACAGACTACTGTACAAATATTAAACATCAGGCACAGGAGCAAAACATTTCTTTTGTAACAATTTAGCCTTCCTCAAATCAGAAGACAACGGACTAAAGTCGGCACGTATTTATCTATGATGGTTATCTAATGCAGTACAATCAGAATCGGCCCGACTCCATGTATGTAGTTACACAAGAACCTTTTACATCAGCGATTCCGGAAACACATGTTAAATTAACTTTAAAACTGAAAGTTTTGTGACTCTTGTTTTCTTAAAAACACTTATTTGCACTTCATGGTTATCGACATGTGCCCCTTAACGCCAATGACGCCGTTTGACGACCGAAGAAGTAAGCAGATACATAGGTGTGCTTGAAACTGGGTCAATGCAATGTCACATTGCAAAGGTCTTTTGGCGTAAGCCAAAATGTGATCAACCAGACGTGTGGAACAGCTACCCCACCGACATGCAGGTGGTCGACAGCGTTCCACCACACAGCGGGAAGACAGTTTTTTTCAAATGCGTCAACATTTCTACTGAGACAGTGCGTAATCGTCTCTGTGAGGCTGTTCTCCAGTCATGCACCCCACTGACCCCACATCAATGTAGGCACGTTTGGATCTGACTGGGCTCCAGTACTTTTCACAGACGAATCGAGATACTGTCTAAACTTCACAGATAGTCGTGCCCGGCCCCGCTATGGAGAAGGCGTAATCATGATTTGGGGTGGGATTAGTTGAGCTGAAAGAACCGACCTCTATTTTCTACAGCGGAGCACGACAGGAGGGCCAAACAGGCATGATGTACGTGATACCGTATGCTCTCTTTCACCACCTCTTTCACCAGACCTCAACCCTATCGGACACATTTTTAACGAGCTGAAGATCACCCTCTCACGACGTCCTGTCCTTCCGATAAACTACAGGAATTCTTACTGTAGAGTGGAGCATTCTTCCCATAGCAACCATCCGGACACTAATTGGACGCATGAGACGACGCCAGGCTGTGAATGCATCACGTGGACCACATACGCGTAACTGAGAGTTGTTGTTTTGCACAATGAATTTCTTTTCGTGATTTCTTGACGTTTCAGTTTTGGTCAGACACTCTCTTTTAGACGGGTGCTTTGACTGATTATTGGTCACCCATTGTGTGGGTCATGACAACATGTCAGCACACAATATTGTCTTTGTCTTTGTCTATATCAACAGATGCACACAATATTGGCTTTTTCTACTTCAACAGATGCACACAATGCGATGTATTACGTTTTAAAGTGGTGATCTTTAGAAAAATGTGAGTAGTTTATTTAAAAAACAACGTTAATCAGCCCATTTTATGATCAAACTAATATTTCACCCATATCACAGCGTAAGACATCAATACTATTGAGGGCTTTACACCGTATTACACCCCTCTCAAGTTTCGATCCGTCGAGGAGCAAGCACTGAATGACTGACGTGATATTATTTCTACTCAAATTGAAGTCATTTAGTGTTATTAGGAGACAATTGCAGGTAAGATACTCAGTGGAATCAATGTCCAAACTAGAGGTAATCAAATCGTTCACTGTGTACCTGTAGGTGCAGTGAAATAATGAACAAAGGAAGGGTATTTAAATTATGAAACGCAAATTGATTTTTATGGAGAAATATTGCTTCATTAGCAATCACGAAAAATGAAAGATTAAATCAGACAAATGTGAAAGATCTTTTATCAGGTTGTGTTGTATGAAAAGTTTACCACCAGAATAACTAAGAATTCAACCAGGGTCCTCCATATTCACTAATATGTGACATTGTAACTATTGGGTTTAAACTTGGGTTCAGTGGGTCTTTTGCCAATTCATGTTCCTTTGCCTGGCTGTATTCAACACCAATAGTTTTACCTTTAACTACAATGAAACCCAGTTGATCGGGATTATATCTTCTCAGTGACGGATTTGCAAGTATGCAGAGTAATAAGCCATGATGGAGTAATGTTATGTATGTATGTAATAGTCGGATGTTTCATTTTAAAGCATCACACAACAACTACCTCCATTGTAAAGGTATCACACAACAACTTCCACCATTGTAAAGTTATCACAAAACAACTACCTCCATTCTAAAGTTATCACACAACAACTACCTCCATTCTAAAGTTATCACACAACACCTACATGTACCTCCATTCTAAAGTTATTACACAACACCTACATCCATTGTAAAGTTATCACACAACTACTACCTCCATTCTAAAGTTATCACACAACAACTACCTCCATTCTAAAGTTATCACACAACAAGGACATCCATTCTAAAGTTATCACACAACTACCTCCATTGTGAAGTTACCACACAACAACTACCTCCACTGTGTAGTTATCACACAACTACCTCCATTGTAAAGTTATCACATAACACCTGACCTCCGTTCTAAAGTTTTCACACAACACCTACCTCCATCGTAAAGTTATCACACAACACCTACCTCTATTGTAAAGTTATCACACAACACCTACCTCCATTGTAAAGTTATCACACAACTACCTCCGTTGTAAAGTTACCACACAACAACTACCTCCATTGTAAAGTTATCACACAACACCTACCTCTATTGTAAGGTTATCACACAACAACTACCTCCATTGTAAAGTTATCACACAACAACTTACCTAAATTGTAAAGTTACCACACAACAACTACCTCCATTGTAAAGTTATCACACAACACCTACCTCTATTGTAAAGTTATCACACAACAAGTACCTCCATTGTAAAGCTATCACACAACTACCTCCATTGTAAAGTTACCACACAACAACTACCTCCATTGTAAAGTTATCACACAACACCTTAACTAAATTGTAAAGTTATCATACAACACCTACCTCTATAGTAAAGTTATCACACAACAACTACCTCCATTGTAAAGTTATCACACAACTACCTCCATTGTAAAGTTACCACACAACTACCTCCATTGTAAAGATATCACACAACAGCTACCTCCATTCTAAACATACCACACAACACCTACCTCCATTGTAAAGATATCACACAACTACCTCCATTGTAAAGTTACCACACAACTACCTCCATTGTAAGATATCACACAACTACCTCCATTGTAAAGTTATCACACAACTACCTCCATTGTAAAGATATCACACAACTACCCCCATTGTAAAGTTACCACACAACTACCTCCATTGTAAAGATATCACACAACTACCTCCATTATAAAGTTATCACACAACACCTACCTCTATAGTAAAGTTACCACACAACAACTACCTCCATTGTAAAGATATCACACAACAGCTACCTCCATTCTAAACATACCACACAACACCTACCTCCATTGTAAAGATATCACACAACTACCTCCATAGTAAAGTTACCACACAACTACCTCCATTGTAAAGATATCACACAACTACCTCCATTGTAAAATTATCAAACAACACCTTACCTCCATTGTAAAGTTATCACACAACACCTACATCTAAAGTAAAGTTATCACACAACAACTACCTCCATTGTAACGTTATCACACAACTACCTCCATTGTAAACTTACCACACAACAACTACCTCCATTGTAAAGATATCACACAACAGCTACCTCGATTCTAAAGATACCACACAACAACTACCTCCATTATAAAGATATCATACAACACCTACCTCCATTGTAAAGTTATCACTCAACTACCTCCATTGTAAAGATATCACACAACAACTACCTCCATTATAAAGATATCACACAACAGTTACCTCCATTCTAAACATACCACACAACAACTACCTCGCTTGTAAAGATATCACACAACAACTACCTCCATTGTAAAGTTATCACACAACACCTTACCTCCATTGTAAAGTTACGCCACAACAACTACCTCTCTTCTAAAAATACCACACAGCACCTTACTTCCATTGTGAAGTTATCACACAACAACTACCTCCATTGTAGAGATATCACACAACTACCTCCATTGTAACGTTATCACACAACAACTACCTCCATTGTAAAGTTACCACACAACTACTACTTCCATTGTAAAGTTACCACACAACAACTACCTCCATTGTAACGTTATCACACAACTACCTCCATTGTAAAGTTACCACACAACAACTGCCTCCATTGAAAAGTTACCACACAACAACTACGTCCCTTCTAAAGTTACCACACAGCACCTTACCTTCATTGTGAAGTTATCACATAACAAGTACCTCCATTGTAGAGATATCACACAACTACCTCCATTGTAAAGTTACCACACAACAACTACCTCCACTGTGTAGTTATCACACAACTACCTCCATTGTAAAGTTATCACATAACACCTTACCTCCGTTATCACACAACACCTACATGTACCTCCATTGTAAAGTTATCACACAACTACCTCCATTGTAAAGTTACCACTCAGCACCTTACCTCCATTGTAAAGTTACCACACAACTACCTCCATTGTAAAGTTATCACACAGCACCTACCCCCATTGTAAAGTTATCACACAAAAACCTCCATTGTAAAGTCATCACACAGCACCTTACCGCCATTGTAAAGTTGTCACACAGCACCTCCCTCCATTGTAAAGTTGTCAAACAGCACCTTACCGCCATTGTAAATTTGTCACACAGCACCTACCTCCATTGTAAAGTTGTCACACAGCACCTACCTCCATTGTAAAGTTATCACACAGCACCTTACCGCCATTTTAAAGCTGTCACACAGCACCTACCTCCATTGTAAAGTTGTCACACAGCACTTACCTACATTGTAAAGTTACCACACAACTACCTCCAGTGTAAAGTTGTCACACAGCACCTTACCGCCATTGTAAAGTTATCACACAACTACCTCCATTGTAAAGTTGTCACACAGCACCTACCTCCATTGTAATGTTGTCACACAACTACCTCCATTGTAAAGATGTCACACAGCACCTACCTCCATTGTAAAGTTATCACACAACTACCTCCATTGTAAAGATGTCACACAGCACCTACCTCCATTGTAAAGTTGTCACACAGCACCTAGCTCCATTGTAAAGTTGTCACACAGCACCTTACCGCCATTTTAAAGTTATCACACAACTACCTCCATTGTAAAGTTGTCACACAGCACCTACCTCCATTGTAAAGTTGTCACACAGCAACTACCTCCAGTCCAAAGAAGGTCATGTTGTGATTGAGACAGAACATCCAACACAACTCGGGCTTCATTTCAGATGATGTCACAGATACAGCGCTAAGTGCCCGGTCCCAGTCATCGATGTAGCAGCCTCTGTATGTGTACGGATCTGGAGACAAGAAGTGAGTAGGAGTGACTATCAAGGGAGGTTCAAAACAATTTTGCCACAGTTTGATAATGATAAAAATATGGGTGCTTATTTTGCGCTAGCCCCATACACTCGCGTACTACCAAACGACGTTAAACGTTGGTTCTTGCCGGCACCATGCTTGGCACTCGGCATTAAAGGTCATAAAACAAGGACTGCTCCGCTCGGTAGCAGTACAATGAGTCTGAGTTGGGTATTAAACTCTGAAAGCTATCCTTGTTTGCGTGCGTGCGTGTTTGTACAAAATCAAGTCTGGACCAAGCAATCTAGTGAGCAACGATCCACGCTGTAGTTATTATTTATTTGTTTTAGTTTACAAAGACGTGCAAACAACTAAATCACCAAGTCAGACCACCCGATCCAATTACTCGTCATTTACGACCAGCATAGTTTGCTAGGGTCTATAATAAACCGGTTACTCATCGGGGACTAAGTGAAAAACTCAGAAACGCTACGTTTAAAGTCACCTCTTAATGAATACCCAACGAATTTAAAAGCAAGGTCAGTTTTGGATCAAAACGACTGCAAGCTATAACGAGTTGGATTAAATGCGCATTGAACAGGATTTCAGTCATACCAGGGCTTGTCAGAATATTGTGGGAGAAACAAAATGTAATGTTAACTGTGTTGATCTTGAAATGTCTGGATGAATTATTGTAGTACCTGTGTGAGTAGCTGTAGTTGATGCAATAGTTGTAGTAGCTGTAGCAGACATAGTGGTTGCAGTAGCTGTAGTCGGCCCAGCAGTTGTGTTAACATTCGTTGATGCAGCAGTTGTAGTAGCTGCAGTTGTTGTAGTAGCTACATCCGCCATTGTGGTTGTAGTAGCAGCAGTTGTTATAGTAGTTGCAGTTGATGTCGGCGCAGTACTTGTAGTAGCTGTGGTGACTGTGGGCGCCAGGGTAGATGCAGTGTTTACAGATGTTGCGGTGGACGCTTGAGGGGCCGACGTGTCAGTAGACGTTGGTGAAAGCGCACAGATGTAAGTAGTCCCTCCTTCAACAGGGAAGCAAATCTCCTCTCCCCCACAAGGGCTACTGGCGCACATTCCTGTATATACCACCTGTGGGTGAAGGTAAGAGAATTTGTTTCATGATTGGTGAAATGTAGATGGTTCACTTTAAACTTTTATTATGGATACATAATACTACATACCTTTAAAGTACATACGACACAGAATAATACCTGAAGTGATGGAAAACATAATTACATTTATTAGATTAGGAAAGCGAAAAATTATGATAATTTCCAATAACATACGGTTGAAACGGCATATTCACACTGACAGGTACGTACAATATTTTATTGTAAAGATGAAGATAAAGTCAGTGTGTGTTTTATGCAGAAACAAGGCTTTTTATCAGCCACACATTTCAATTGTCATTTGTTTCCTTGGACGTAGGCCCATCCAGTGGACTAAAGACGTTTACCTTAATCTGAGGAAAGACGCTTCTGATGCTTGGCTGTTGTGAATGGAGGTGACATCTCCTTGGTTGAACACCCCAGGTGTAAGAGACACACTTTGTGGTATACTTGCACAGAGTCTCACACACCAGGGACGATGGCACCACGGTGGTAAGGAACGCATTTGACCCCGAGCTACTAACTTGATCAGTGGCCAGAATCCATAAACTATAGAACAAGTGAGGCAAAGTCGTCAAATACCTCATTGTCGCTGTCCTGTCTTAGGCTGTCTGCAGATGAGTGAGACAATGCAGTCTTCGTTGGAAAAAAATGATCAGATTAATATTGTATAGGTTGCCATAGAAAAGATAAAAATATCCCGATCAAGAGTGGAGTAGTATATGTGCTACTGGTTATTGAGCCAGACAGTGTGAGAATAGCTGCACACCTGCCTGATCGCAAAGTATCACTTTCAGTACAGTAATGATATATAGCAGACGAAATAATGATGGTGAGGTTTTGATCAATCGACAAAGTTCTGTCAACAGTGAAGACGTGCAATTAATTCTTAATGTTATAGATTTCTCAGAATCATTTTTCAAACAGTGACAATGACAATCCTTCATAACCTGAAGATTATTTGGACACGTGAAAGGGCGAACAGATTAAACAAATTGTTTGACATACACAACAGAAATGGAAGCCATAAAGGTTGAAGCAGGACAGGGATTAACAATCATTTAAAAGACGGGTGCTTGTTGGGATATAACATCTTGGAGCTCTGTTTATTTTAAAACATGGCAAAATGTATTGTCGATCAGAAGGTAAGAGTGTACATTGATTACTTGAAGAGTTGTCTGGATCAGTTACAATTTTATGAGATACGGTCAGAACACATGTGTCATATTAAATATATACATGGTGAGAAACTCCGGCAAGTTTGTGAAGACAAAATTTATTACGAAGTGACAAAGCTCTCTACCAAACACGACAGGGGAAACGATAAAACGCTTGAAACAACACATTGATAAAAAAAGAGACAATAATTTGGCTGATATTTAAAGATCTTGATTTGTGCATAAAATGAAGTATTTGTAAACGTTTCTTTTTTATAAAACAGTACCTGTGTTCACATTCCAGTTTGTTGTCCATTAATGATCCCAGATTCCTACAGGGATCCACAATCGTGTTGTTGATACTGACAGGTGTTAAGTCGTCTTTGTATGTCTAAAGTCAGTGATGATTTAGTTTGTCTTGCATAAAACACGAGATAATTCTCTTCACGCCACCTTGTTCAGTCCGTTATTCCGTCTCTGTAGTTCGCTCAGGAGATTGCTTATATTCTCTCATTAAGCCAGGCAAAGCTGCATTGTCAGCAATCTTAACAGTGAGTCAGTGATGTTGGTGAGTGAGTTAAAAGCATTTTTCCATCGACAAAATGACTAAAACAAGTTAAACCTTAATACTAAGTAGATTGAAACCATATAAAAACCCGTTGTAATGGACAGTAAAGAGTATCACAGATGTCTATTTAAAGCTAGTATGCAAGCATTAAATATGACTATTGATATCAATGCATTATCATTATCACCAGCAACCAAAGTTAGGCCACCGTACTAAGAGCCATGGGGATTAAGGCCTTGTAAATAAATCTGCCGAAGAGCCGAAGAAGGCGGAAAATAGGGGAGCAGAGAGAACACGTTACACAGTAAAAGTAACATGCAAAGTCACCCGTGAAGATCCGATGTTGAATAGGTCTTCAGCAACTCATGCTTGTTCGTAAAGGCGACTATGCTTATCGTAAGAGGCGACTAACGAGATCGGGTGGTCAGGCACGCTGACTCGATTGATGCTTGTCTTTCATATTCCAATTGCGTAGATCAACGCTCATGTTGTCGATCACTGGATTGTCTCGTTCAGACTCGATTATTTAGAGACCGCCGTCATATAGCGGGACTATTGCTGAATGCGGCGGTAAACAAACAAACAATCAATCGAACAAAACATGCAAAGTAAGTCACACTGCAAGTGTACTGGGCTGCCTCACAACGATTGAAGGTCCTCCAGTGGCCCTATCACACGGAGACAAAGCATGGTATGCAATAGACTGACGCCAGTTAAATTGATCTGTCTGCTTTGTTGTTTCTTGTGGACAGAATGGTGAAGGTTTAAAATACTTGACTAATAACTTCACCCCTCTACAATTTCATTGTACAAGGGTTTTGATTGAAACTAGATCTATGGTTGATTGATTGAGATCTGCCCTTCCCCTTCATTGGGGGCGACACGCTATATGCCCATGTCCTCAAGGGCTACAAACTTATTCAACATTTTAAGCTGGTTATCTGTTCCTTTTGAGGCTCTGCCACTTTAAAACTTTTTGACAGATTCTTTTTCAGGTTTGAGTTTTTTTCAATTTGTTTCACATTGATATATTGTGGATATGAATAACTATCCATTCATGAACAATAATGGCTCGTATTAACAATAGAGTGACGCCACATATGTTTTAAGAAACAACAACGTTCCAATGTGTCACTGGTCGATATATTGGGCCCATAATGAAGTCACTTACTTAAGTTGGATTCAATGAAATACTGCTAATCAAATATGCACCAAGCCCTTTTGTTGGCCCACTAATAAGCAGTATTAAGTCCTGGTAATATTGTTCATGGTATTGGTTTTGTGCATGTAGAGTTCGCAATTTCACTATGATCAATACATTCACTGTAATGAAGTTATTAATGAATTATGACATTTATCGATCGTTAATTCCACCATGACACTGAAGAATGCTTGATTGTTCAAAATCAGGTATCTAAATGCCCTTTCACACAAAATGTATATAAACTATGGTGGCCGAGAGGGGACATCGCTTTCTCGCGGTAAAGCAATATCCCCTCTTGACCACGATAGGGGCCGCATGTGCTATCTGCTTCATTTGGGAGGGAATGTTGAACTTTTCTCACTATTTACTTGAAACATAATTTAACTGTACAGACGTAGGTGAATTTAAAACAATCCACGGAGTTTTGCGTAAAATGAAATTGATTGATTTACGGTCCTACAACACATATGGAGAGACATACTAATTGATGTGGCCACATAGTTAACGTTGATAACAATATGAAGTGCATTACTGTGATTATCTATAACATATGTTAAATCAGCTATCATTGTAAGGTTTTATGTATATATCTTAAGTATAGTTTTGTCAAAATTATGTGTGCGTGTGTGTGTGTTTGTGTTATGTACATGTATGTATATGTAACATATTTATCTGCTACAAGAGTTCAAAAAATATTATAATAAGAGGCAAAATAGCGGTGGTAATTATAGGAATGGATCACTGAATATCAGCAAAAACCGTTTTAATGTACGCCATTATGGGAAATGTCGCATTCTCGCTCTATCGCTTTATCGCTGTATCGCTGTATCGCTTTCTCGCACTATCGCTTTCTCGCTGTATCGCTTTCTCGCACTATCGCTTTCTCGCTCTGTCGCTTTCTCGCTCTATCGCTTTCTCGCACTATCGCTTTCTCGCTGTATTGCTGTATCGCTTTCTCGCACTATCGCTTTCTCGCTGTATCGCTGTATCGCACTATCGCTTTCCCGCTGTATCGCTTTCTCGCACTATCGCTTTCCCGCTGTATCGCTTTCTCGCACTATCGCTTTCTCGCTCTGTCGCTTTCTCGCTCTATCGCTTGCTCTAATGACTAACCATAGTCATATGAAAGAGTCGGGTGTTCTTTAACTTCTTTTGAATAGTATGTACTGTAAATCTAGAAATTAACGTTAGAGTTATTTATAAATGCAGAGTAGACTTATTTAATTAAACTTTGCATTTATATCTCAGAAATGACTGTTGATAAGACATTCACATTCACACTGCACATATTGAATAGCGGAAATACCAACTTGAATATAAAACCAAACAACTTTCTCATTCCACATTAAGGTTTACTGAGAACAATATGTCATTCAAACGCTAGAAATTACATAATGGACATCCGGTAGTATTACCGTTGCTGGGGTGAGGTCTTCCAGTTTGATGACATCTACTCCGCAAACATAATAAACATTGATATAACATAAGTGTTGTTTTTAGGAAAACACTATTGTTTTTTAGGAAGTACACCACTCAGCGCTAATAAGCGGTGTTATTTGCTTTTTGTTTTGATACCTAGGCCTGGGGGCGCGGGATCCAATGAAACTCCTAAATGGAGCCATAAATCAATCAAATACTTTCTTACGCACACATCAGTGGATTGTTATAAAAGCACCTGCGTCTGTACTGTTAAATTATGTTTAAGTAGATAGTGAGAACATTTCAACATTCCCTCCATATGTATAATTTGAAATGTGACTGGAAAAATCTCAGCTCTCTTTTATGATTAAAACCCACCTCAGCCTCCGCCCACTGAGGTCAGGTTTCACAATTCATTAATGTTGTTTTACGTATATACTTTTTATCGTATAGACACACATAACACATGCGACCCCCATAGTGGCCAAGAGGGAATATTGCTATACCGCGAGAAAGCGATAGAGCGATAGAGTAAGAAAGCGAGTAGTATAGGTAATGGGGGTTCTGGCTCACTTCCACTGGAGCAGGATTCATATACCTATACTGCCACTACAGAGGGAATTTTTTATGCCAAAATGATGATGCGATTCAACGATAGTCATGAGATTAAGTTAAATTGACTCCAGCTCACCACCACCTGGAGTCTATGATACATTTTTTTTTATAGGTAATGGGGGTTCTGGCTCACTTCCACTGGAGCCAGATTTATATACCTAAACTTCCTGTATACTGGTTACGAATTTGTCTGGCTAATTCGGGATCCGTTATCATATCGTACTCCAGCGATATATTGTCAATAGAATAGCTAGCACCTTCACCACCGGTTCTGATTACCCTGTCGTAGTCATTAAAAGTGAGTTCGTATTCTAACCTATCGCCTAGGGATGCTTGATAAAAGGGCATGTGGGAATCTAGTAATTCAAAGTCTAGGGGAATATAGAATCTGTTACCTAATGCGTCGGCAACGGCCTTATCTTTTTCGTTGGTATCAACACCATTTTCAGCACCCACGCGCAGTCTCAATGTGTTCTTATTACAAATACCTTGGTACTGTAAGTTTTCCCGCTCTTTATCCGTTCTCCAGAGATCCATGTAACAATAGTGTACATCGCTGTCGTCGATACTCAAAACCTCATTACCGCTAATTTTAATCGCGATTTTCTTAACGATAGCACGACCTATGTTCTGAACGGGCTCCCTGTTAACGTCGGTAGAAGTCAAACTAATCGTAAACGCTAGTCGGACAGTTCCCGGAACTAACACATCGTGTGCGCCGAGATTAGGAAAGCGAACCAGAAGCGTTTGATTCTGATCGATGGTACTAGGGTTATTAGTTATAGTTACAGACTGACGAATTGCTTTGACCCCTAATGGATCTCGAAGTCTACGTTGTGGGTTTAACTTGCGTCCGTATTGCGAAGACATTGTTTATATTGAAATTATGTACCCTATGTTTAATATAAAAATGACTGATTTTGAACATAATGACTTAGATCTAAGAACCTTTGATGACTTTGATAACCCAAACGAAGAGGGTACTGATGAAACCAGGTTTAGTAGTCTTAACGATTAACTTTTACAATCGTCCGTCAATGATTATTACGATGCATTAAAAGATGATACCCCAATAGGTCGTGACTATATCAAATGTTTTCGATAGATAGTAAAGGAATATTGCGACGGCGTGACTCTCCGGATATTGATTTTATGCATTCTCGTACTCGTAAGCCCCTAGCCTTGTCTACGATAGCTGCTAAACACGGCATCAGCACTGTTCGTGATAAATTAGGTTTTGTGGACTACCGACGACTTTCCGCGAAGACTACTAAGGTTCTTAGGACTGTGCGTGATGAACTCGTTAATACAGATGATTTGGAGGCTTCCTCGATGGTGGCCTCGGACGGACTCGGAGAAATCTTAGATACCTATTACGATAATTCCACGTTACAGGTATCGGAGTTTAGTATTAGGGAATTACGAGGTCTTGACAAGGCAATGCGAACAATGCGGGGAGAACTGATAAAAAATATAGCCAAGATATCCGAAATCGACAAGCATATAGCTAAAGAGAAAGCAAAACTCGAACAGGCGGGCGATGAGTTCAGTAGATGCCGCGTAGCAGAAAGATTGCGTAACTTAGAAGACGAAAGATCGGCCCGCCTCGAAGCAGCTTCCAGTAATAGAAAGGCACTTCGTTCGCAAATCAGTCGTATTCGAGAAACTATCGATCAAGTCCTCAACGATGACACTACACTGACCGATAAAATTAAAACATTGTTCAGAGAACAGGGAATAACAATTGCCAGTATTTTAACCGCGTTGGGATTTATTATATCGACTTTGACTCTCTCGTTAACAGGTGGCAGTACAGGTGGTGGTACACCGCCTAACGATGGTATAAAAGAGTGGATAAAAAAGCATTTAAAAGCATTAGGTTCAGCACTGGGAAAACTCGCTGAGAAAGCCGCGGCCGCACTTCCCGGTATAATAGGGAGTGTTGTTTCCTGGCTATTGAATTTATTAGCTAAGACCACCACTTGGCTTAGTCAAAACTTGTGGGGGTTGATCGTAGCAATTGCAGGGCTGTTGTACGTATTCGCTAAGAACTATTTAACCAAATCATGAGTAAACCAACCGAGACTCTACCCACTACAAGCGCTGTTTTTTCATCGATATGTTGTTGATTTTTAGCCTCAATATGCGGTGGCACTTGTGCGTTAGTAGATGGTTGTGCGATAGTAGATAACTGTGGCTTGACTATTCCCTTTTCGCCCGTGATCGTTTGCGTTATTAAATCTACGTTAATATCTGAATTTATACCTGGTTTTTGTTGATCGGTAGCGATAACAATTTTATTATTATAACCTATCACTTGACCGATCTTAAGTTCCATATTACTCGGAGACATGTATAGTCCCGGCGCATAAACGTAGTCCACTTTGGATTGAGCGTACTGTAATGCATCTTGAAAACGCTTTATAGACGATGGTATGTCAACTGGTGAATTAATGGCGTCCTCCACGTTTGAGACAAACTGTTTTTGCGCATCGAACGCCGTCCCAGTACCGATAATGGATGTTCGTGTTTGCGATTGTGCACCGAGAATTGCCCATACATAAGTTCTTATCGATTCATTAACTCTTACAACTCCTGGGTTAGTAACATTATTTTCTGTTTTATCATTAAGAAATTCATTCCATGCGTCTCCAGGTGGTTGCTCAACCTTTTGGATGGTGAAAGCAACACCACCCTTAAAGTTCATACGATCATCTCTCCACTCGTTACTTGAGAGAGCAAAGCTCGGAAGGAGCCGACCCCTTTTCAGTAAATCATCGCTGACTTCAGTGTGCACCAGCGTACGGAATACCTAGACCATGATTTGCTCCTTTAACACGCCAATCTTTACTCGTAGAAACATTAAATTCATTACAAATACGTTCATACGCCCCCCTATTATACGGATTATTTGATGCATTCCACGCTCGATCCTGCGGTAATGGAGCATTAATTTCTATTAGTATACGTCTAATCTGATAATACACGTGAAATAATAAAACAAACTTATTTAGCATAAATCCTGGGGCATTAACAGATACGCCACATCCCGTTGTGGCACACCATACGGCAAAGTTTAACTGATTCTGCCAAAATTGCATCGGATTGTGAAACCAATCGTGCACCATTTTATCGCTAGTTGCCGTGACCCTGTACTTTTCAAAGATATCGGGGAATTTAACGAAAAATTCAGCACCAGAGGCAGTTACTATAATCGATTGATTAGTAATGTATCTCGATTTCATATTTAAGTTATGATATAGTATCATTGTATATTTAATATGTATGTTACACTACCTGGAATAACAAATGGTCAGTCTATTGAACTGCTTCATACTATCGATAACTCGGATGGACAACTCGAAGTAGCTCTATGCGATGTAACGTATTATCCGCGGTGGACCAATATAAATGCTATAAAAAGAAATAATAAGATGATTATACCAGGTGAAAGCAATAGTATTGAAAGAGTCATTATTATACCTGATGGGTATTACAGCGTATGCTCACTCAATGATGAATTTTTTAAGCTAGTCTCACACAAAATGAGTCGAATGGGGCGCTGATTTTAAACGCTGGAGTAACAAGTATACTTATTGGTGAGAACTTAGCAATTACACTTGGATTTGGACAGCCAGTATTATTACCACCCAACAAATCAGTGATTGTATATGCATTACCCGATTTAGTTCCCTATAAAGAGTTGTGTATCCATCTTGATCAGATCAGTACGACGGATAATATTCAACAAGAAAGTCCTTCAACTCTGCTCAGAAGTGTTCCAGTGAAAAATGAAAAATATAATAGCGGTGGAACGGAATCTTTCTCGTCATTACAATATAAAAAATTAAAGCGGGGTATTATTTCAGACCTCAAAATTTCTGTATTAGATGTAAAACACCAACCAGTACATATAGGATACTTAAGTGTAACACTCCATATTATAAATAATGGTTGATTCCATATTTAAGTTATGATATAGTATCATTGTATATTTGATATGTATGTTACACTCCTGGGAATAACAAATGGTCAGTCTATTGAACTGCTTCGTACTATCGATAACTCGGATGGTCAACTCGAAGTCGCCCCATGCGATGTAACGTATTACCCGAGGTGGACCAATATAAATGCTATAAAAAATAATAATAGGATAATTATAATAACTTCATATGGTACTAGCAAATCCATTACTATACCTGATGGGTATTACAGCGTAAGCTCACTCAATGATGAAATTTTAAAGCCTAATGGAGTTAGTCTCACACAAAATGAGGCGACTGGGACAGTGAAATACAACCATGCAAATAATATAATTGTATTGGGCCAACCAGGTAGAGAGGAATTTAGTCGCTTAGATGGCGCACATCCTTATATTAAATTACCTGATTTAGTTCCCTATAAAGAGTTGTTCATCCATCTTGATCAAATAAGCACGACGAATAATATTCAACTAGAAAGTCCTTCAACTCTGCTCAGAAGTGTTCCAGTGAAAAATGAAAAATACAATAGCGGTAGAACGGAATCTTTCTCGTCATTACAATATAAAAAATTGAAGCGTGGTATTATTTCAGACCTCAAAATTTCTATATTAGATGTAAAACACCAACCAGTACATATAGGATACTGAAGTGTAACACTCCATATTAAAATTAATGGTTGATGCATCAGGCCCTGGAACACTAAGACAATGTAATACAATTGCGCTTTCCGATCTCGGAGACAGAAGGATTTGATAAACCCGGTTACAATGGTAAGTTATACGCTTTACACTTACACGATAATGTATACAAGCGGAAAGAAGTCACATTCACGGGTAATCTAGGAGATTTAAGCGATGTCGATGTTAGTAGACTAATTAAACACTTCGTATAATATTACTAGCAACGACGATAATAAATGGGTTATGGTTGAAGCAAACATCGAGTGGCTACTGAATATCGTCATTACCCCACCTTATGTGATGATAGGTAAGGGACATAATTTAACTAAGATAATAAATAGTGGCATCGTACTCGCGGCTTATATCCCATCAAAACGAAAAAGTGTGTTAGTCTCTCCCCTGCCAGAGGACCCAGGTCATATGTTATATAGTCGTCCGGCCTTAAAAAATGTTACTTTAAATTTGGTTACTGAATTCGAAGATATTAAAGTTAACCTGAGTGCAATACCTAATATTTCTACTCTTATTATTGAAGTCTTGTTCGGAGATGCATCGGTAGATGCCTTCGAAATATTACCAGGTCTATCGATTAAATGGCTCAAGAAACACGAGCGTCAACGTTGCAGTATTATTCATATCGGAGCATCGCCCGTTGCAACCCTCGAGGGGGTCCAAATTATTAAAAGTGACAGCATTTCTCTTTCTAAGATATTCTTGCCGTATAATATACATTTGATAAGGTTGATGTATAGTCTCAAAACATTTAAGCAAGACCAATTAAAGACTATTATATGATCGTTATATACACTATGAGTTTATATCCGGCGCTCGGTGAAGCATTTGAAAAGATGGAAACTGTTGATGGATTTCGATTACATCAAATAAGCGACATAAAACATCGAATAGGGAAGGATAGGGAGTTGAGACTTGGATTGTATAAAAAGTATCGCAGAGCCGTGAATGCTCTGGACGGAGTTGACACCGCGCTTGTAGTATCTGGCATGGGACTCGGTGTAGCGGGTATCGGTTTACTATCAACTATAATCGCCGCGCCTATCGTGCTCGGCATGGAAATAACCACTGGAGTCTCGGGACTGGCAGGAATAGCGATAAAATTCATTTCTCGTAGGTTACAAAAGAAAGCATTAAAACACGATAGTATTCGGATACTCGCCGAAGCAAAGTTGAACAGCACTGAGGATCATATTTCGACAGCAATGGCCGATTGTAAGATATCCGAGGATGAGTTTCGTTTAGTGCTGTCGGAACTCACCAAATACAATGAAATGAAGCAGGAGATTCGATCAAAATCTCGTAAGACCAGTGGTATTAGCGAAGACGAGAAAAAAAAGTTCATAGAACAGGGGAGGCAACAAGCGCGTCAATTATTCCGTGCCAAGACCAAAGAACTGGTTGGAGATTAAAAATAGATTGCTTACTATCGTTTGATCACATTTAGACAAATGCTTACATAAATATATATAATAATGGAGAAAGCTATTAAATGGAGAGAATTACCACAAGGTTTTTATTATATCAGTGATTTCAAACCAACCAAATACGGTTATCAATTGTTTCTTATCAGTTTACAAGAAGAGTGTAGTTATATAGTCTGGTCTCCTAGTAAAATGAACGAAGAACTTAATAAAAATGTTGAATATCGCTTTATCGATAAAAATAATAAAGAATATTTTTATTACCATTTAGACTCATCTAAAGCAATGATTGGCCCCAGGTATTGGTGAGCTGGAGCCAATCTCATGACTATCATTAAATCGCATAATCATTTTGGCATAAAAAATGCCACCTGTAGTAGCAGTATAGGTAATAAATCCGGCTCCAGTGGAAGTGAGTCAGAACCCCTATTACCTATAAAAATTTTGTATCATAGACTCCAGGTGGTGGTGAGCTGGAGTCAATTTAACTTAATCTCATGACTATCGTTGAATCGCATCATCATTTTGGCATAAAAAATTCCCTCTGTAGTGGCAGTATAGGTATATGAATCCTGCTCCAGTGGAAGTGAGCCAGAACCCCCATTACCTATACTACTAAGCGAGATGGCGAGAAAGCGAGAAAGCGGTGTCCCCTCTCGGCCACCTTAGAAAACACCGATCAATCGACAACCTACCCATCAATGCATATAACAATGGTTGACGATAACCCATTAGATTTGTATACGTTCGATATCGCAGTATTATGACATGTTTTCGTCTTTCACTGGTACACCACACAAGCACTTGGTCACAGCAGCTTATAAGAACTGTGTCAAAAATATCCCGTCGCCCACGGCCTTATCTTCTGATAAAACCCCTGTTCTTGAGATTCACCCTGGGGGTAAACGTATCCAAAATAAATGAAGAGGTTCAATTGAGGAGTCTAATTCATTTCAGTCAATGTGTCTAAAACCCAATCTCATGTTCAGGCAATATGTATATTGAATGAAAATTACAGTGAATATGAATATTAACTGAGCGAATCAGTCAATACATTTCACCTTACCAGTCAGTACACATATTGCCTGTTTATAAGACAACAAAAACACTGAGAAGGGATTATAAACAGGATATTTTATACCACAAGGAAGAATCCTTCTGACCTAGTCGGATCCAGGAACGTTGGCAGAGGTTTGTGTGCAACAAATATGAATAATATTAAGTGGTATAAATACATTTTTAACTATATTAAATTAAATGGTATTTATAGTCCAGTAAAATGTGACACCACATCGGCTAGCTGATAACGAGTTTTGGTGCCATTCTGCAGTCTTCATCATGCAGGCTGTACCGATTCCGCGCGTTTTTGCAAGGAAGGTATGATATTCCACAGTTCATTAAGATACGTTTTTTGTCTATCCCTGGTTAGGATTAACGGATTGAGTTGACGGATTAAAGGTTTGTGTAAGGGAGGGGAGATCAAATGCCGTGAGTTAGAAATGAGAGAAATCGTATTGGGTCACAGATAGTGCAATACTACTGTTGTTTGTACTCGCAACTATTTTGAAACTCGGAGCTGAAATTGGAATATCTAGGTTTTTGCAATTTGTTTGGGCGTGTCCGAAAAGGGCATATAAGATATCGAGCCAAAGATATAATTATATCAGTACGTTTCTGGTCCTTGAAGGTCAGGAAAATGGTAGAAGTGTTGGTTGAATGAACGATTGCTTCTGGACAACTCCGCAGGGTCACAGAGGAGGGAGAAGAATAGAGGAATATGTGGAAACGTTTAGGCTTGGGTTGGTGGGGCGGGTGAAGGCTGACAAAGTCAGGCGTGGCGTGGTGGAGGAGGGGCTGGTCCTTCTTGATGGTATTCTTGAGGAGGGGTCTGCCGAAGTCTTCCTCTTCAAGGGTCAGCAGTGCACGTGTACTCTGATCATGATCATATCCTACAGTAGGGGTAGTGAGATGGGTTACGGGCGGCAGGATGTCCTGAGCCGCCTTGGCGATCTTTACACAAGTACCAGGCAACCATAGTCTGAGCGAAACTGTGGTTGACTTTCGGAGGTCCCGTCTTCGCCGTGGGGACATGTTAACACACAGCAACCGAACCACGCAGCCTCACCGAAGTCTCATCTTACGACCAGCATGGACTGCTGGGGAGTAATTCTAATCCGGCAACACAGGTTTTGCTGGCCGCCCTGACATAGGTTGAAAAGTTCTGACAGCAATCAAGGTTTACTCCTTACCGTAAATGCCATAAGTGGTGGTGGGTAACTCACTCACTCATTAGTTGGGTGGTGTGAACAAGGTTGTCTCCGCACCACTGGGGTATGAGGTAATGGCTATAGAGTATTTTACGGCCGCTTCAAATATGTAAAACTCACCCAGTTTGTATCACTACTTGATTTTTTTCTATAAATAACTTGTTGATTAAAACGTATTATTTATGAACATCGATCGATTGATATCACAAATTCTGTTTTATATCAAGTACAATTTTATATCAAACAAATTTAATTGGGAAATCACTGACAATTTTATATAATTGATTTTGAGATATCAATAAATGAATGATCAAATCAACACAAATAACTTACTGACGCCATGCATAATAGCAGACATAATATGTAGTCTGGAAACAGAAGGCTAATCTGCATGTTGGTGTGGCTTGTGTCTGGATATCTGAGTATGTTGCTGTTTCTTTTAATGTGAACAACACACAATGCATGTTCAGCTATTGGATTCTCATAACACGTTTGTTTCACAGTACATGACGCTTACGCAATAGCCCAACACGAAGTTCCCAGCTAATTTATTGTTCAAATACACTGACACAATATCCTAACTTTGGAGACGTTATCTGCAAGAGGGCAGCACTCATGATTTGCCCCGGGCTATCGTCCACGTGTGACGTCACGTCATCGGATGTAATACCAAACTGCCACACCAACAGCTCGGACAGAACCGATTGAGGGAGGACAGCTTCCGGCCCCGAAATCCTGCGATACGCACACTTTTGCTTCCACGTCACCGCCAGGCACGCCCATACTGGGTGAAGACAGCATCAGCACGATGACCCACTCAGCAACATCACACATCGACCCTTCGATTCACATTCAGTCAATTTGTACTGCAGGCTTTGACTACTAGGGGCGTGCCTGGCTTCTGAGTTACTCTGCTCTCTCACTATTCAGTTTGGAAATTTATATTTATGATTGAATTGTGTGAGTGATCATTTACATTGATTTTGACTATATTTGTTAAATTCAAGATTTGCCCAGATGCCTGTCATCGATGTGTGGTGGAAAATGTGAAGATAGCAGACTATGTGACAAACCTCCTTCCTGTGTAAACTGCTCTAGCAATCATCCCTCATCTTCCAATGATTGCCCTACGTGGAAGCTACATTCTAAAATTTCACGTATACAGCATTCGCGTAACAAATCTTTTCTGGATGCGAAGAAAATTGTTCGTGCTCAAGAAAAGTCAGGCTCAAGTTATGCTGCTGCTGTGTCTGTTCCAAGGCCATTGGGGAGAGAGGAAGTATTCAAATTGCATTCATTTCTGTCGAAAATAGGGACCCAGAATTACATCTAGCTGGAACTCAAATAAAAGTTGTAAAAGAAGTTAAACTTTTATGAATTATTTTTTATCATCTTACTTTCTTATCACATATTAAATATCTGAAAACTAAATGTCCCAGGGCACTAGATTTACTAAAAGTTGTTTCTAATTCCAAGTCGGGAGGGGACCAGTCAACCCTCCTTCACTTATATAGATCACTTGTCCTTTCTAAACACGATTATGGCTCCATCATCTATACCTGATCCAATACATCATCAAGGTCTAAGGCTTTGTCTGGAATCTTTCAGAACAACTCCAATTGTCAGTCTGTACGTTGAGGCCGACGAGTTATCACTTAACGCCGTATTAAACTATCTTTACAGTATATCACACAGTTACCTTCCAGTGTGTCCAATCCTGTATACAGCTATGTGTTTAATCCCCTTTATGAGGATTTGTACAGTAAAAAGTCATCTCTTATTCCACCTCTTGGAATAAGAATTAAACATTTTATTTCTGCTGCTAACATTGAACTTGAAACGATATCTCCTATCCGGTTTCTGTCTTCTCCTCCTTGGCAATTGGTAAAGCCACAAGTAGACCTGACCTAAGTGATGCAGGTCTCAGACGTTTACCGCTTTGAGAAAACCAACGAACACGAGTATGGTGCTGACAAACCTAGAAACATAATTGTAAATGTAGCCGTATGATGGGGGATACTAGTAGTGAAAGATCGTAACACATCTCGCTACGATACGGCTTGTTCCAGATCAAGACTAAAACTGCCGTTTATACCATCTCCGTCAAATCCTCACAACATAACCAGATATCCTAGCAACATGTCACCAGTCACATAGCATAATTAGAATTTCACCACACTGACAGTGTTTACATTCGTTATCACTGCCAGTATCTAGAGTTATCTCCCCTCGACCGTAAGCACTTGTCACTATCACTCCCTCACCTCCCCCCGCACCTATCAATATTTCATTCATGCAAATACACTGTATAAAGTTTAACTGTAAGTTAAATATAAGCTAGTTGAGGACAAAGTCTATATTTACAACAACTGAATGCAACACGATTTATAACTGCACATCTGTAACTCCTGATTTAAGGAAATCCAGTTAGATTCATAATCTTGTTGCCAAACTGGCGTCTGTCTGCGGGAATATCTAATGCGCTGCTGTCCCCAATGAGCAACTGCAACATTGTTAAACTCATCAATGTTCGTTGGCAACACAATGATGACTAAACATTTAAATGAATTTGAGACCTAATGATTGTATCAATTCCTGGGGTTTGCATCAAGTGTGCCTGGTGTATATCTTTATCGTAAACGCCTGTTGTGAAGTATTTCCCCCTCTCTACTTCGTGGGATCGTATTAGATTTGATTAGATGCATGAACACTATTTATGTGTTAATCGACTCAGCGTCATTAATAGTTCCACATTCCTTGTGGGTCGTGACACTTCTAGTTTCAGTAAGGAAATGTTTCGTTATAAGAATATCCAAGACAGTCACTAAAATAAGAACAAGGAAATTTTTTCGTCAATTTCAATTGTTTGACATTCAGTGAGTATTTATGATATTTACAACTTCACACATCGAGCGCACAATTACACAACTCCAGAATAATTATCCAGTATATATATATGTATATATAAATAAATATATATATATATATATATATATATAGAGAGAGAGAGAGAGAGAGAGAGAGAGAGAGAGAGAGAGAGAGAGAGAGAGAGTTAATTCATATAGGATAATATGCACATATATGCACAGTAAAGTTCTAACTCTCAGGCACAATGTAGTAATAATTAAATAAGTGGAGTAAGATTGAACACAGTTTGAATTGGCTAGCGTTTTCAACCACGTACGGGTCTCGTCAGGCCATAACTGAATGTTATGTTTAGTTATGGCCTGATGAGACTCGTACGTGGTACGAGTTGACATGTAGGATAATTATACATTTGATGGAAATACATCCAGACATCGCAAATATGATTTAACCCGGACAGTAATGTATGTATTTTAAACCGTTGGCAAAAACAAGTATTCACTTGAAAATTGGATCCGACCAAATAATTAAAAAGGGTATCAAAATGTTGTCCATATTTTAAAGAACAGAAATATTTGTATCTGACATTATTAAACATAATATCCTTACCTTATGAATTTAGTTATGTTATTTTCCACTAAAATAGTATTGTCACGTAACTTTTGAAAAGTTATTTTGCAAAATTAGATAACATGTAAACTTGTATCTTGTTTGAACCGTCCCATACTACGTTGCATCACTGCCTGTCCTCTGAATGACATCTCATGTTGTACTTGTATTGTATATGTATATGTGCTTCTAATACCGTGGACCACAGCCTGAAATTAATGAAGTTCAGTTCAGCTAGGCAGAAAACAGTCGCCGGAACACTGGCAACTTGAAATCCAAAAACACAACTACGATACCATGGATACCATCAAATAACCATTTGTTGTGTTTCATTTTCAGCCACCATCAAATATTGGTGTATACTTTCTCTAGCCGGGTAGTTTATATGCATATATTGTTTTCCAAAATGACGTGTACATTTAGTCTAAGTTTGTGAACGGCTGCACTGTTTAGTCAGTAGTCGCCTTGCACTCATTAAACATGCAAATTCAGCATTGATGTGTTTCAAAGCACTCCTACAAGCAAAACTCATTGACATGTTTGTACTGGCAACAGTTAGACCGTCTCAGTCACTGTCTGGCCTGCTGTGGTCTTGCTTGAGATCCTGCTGTGGTTTTATCATCTGCAACAGATCAAATAATTGTCAGTGTACTTAGGCTTTAAAAGCTAAAACACTACGTCCGATCTCAGAGTTGGACATTATGAATCGTACGTTACCAACTTGTATCATCAGACAGCTTGTAAACAGATAATATTTTACAGTTCCCTGCAGTCAAAAGCTGTCAAAATCACCAAAACTATGAACGGGACAAAGCGGAATGTAAATGTATCATTTTAAAAAATGTTTCACTTTTCTGAATTCGTACATATGGCGCAGATGTACATGTTAAACGATGACTATTGTTTTTCAACAGTTGAATATTTCTTTGTTCTGCGCAATTTGATGACCCACTCACTCACTGCCCAACCCACGTCCTCCCAAGCGAAAACTTTAGTTTATAAAAGAATTGATTGTTATGTCTGTTACCGGAAACGAACTCTTCTCGATCATTTAAGTAACATAATCTATTGCATTGTCAAGTATATTTCATCATATATACTGTGAAGTCTTTTACCGGGTCCAGCTGTGAGGCGACTCCTCGCAAACAAGATTATGGTGCTGCCTATGACAAGGGTGAGACAACAGGCAGTTCCACACATGGTTAGGATAAAGGCATGGGTTGCCGGATATTCTGCGACAAAAGAATAAATAATAGAGGGGTGTGTGTTGAAGATGAAATATGATTTTTGATCTGTATAAAACTTATATGTGCAATTTAGTTCCATATTTTTTCACTTAAAAAAGATTGATATACAGTGTCATTTGTAATGCAATAACACATAATGTACACTGTTATGTCATCATGTCGTACGTGCCACAGTAACTCATATATACACTTGTATATGTACACAATATTCCAATGTACCCAGGCGCCCTGTGTGTCAACGCCATAACATAAACATGACAATTGAAAGGAAGAATATTAAAACTAGACTGGCTTTTAAACGCTTCTTTGCACGTTTGGCCATAAATACTTGAATCTCGGGAAAACTTTAACAAACCTTTGTTTTCTGTCATAGCTTCTGTAGTTGTAGTTGTCTTGCTAACGATGGATGTTGTCTGGGGTTGGGTGGTTGTACTCCCGTCTGTGACAAGAACCATAATGTTATAAGGACAAACTGAAGATATAAAAGTATCTTGTAAGTATATTGACAAGAGCGTGAACTGTAGGCATTAAAACTAGACCAAACTTTACCAAACCTGACCACATCTACATAAAGAACCCACCGATTTGACCTTATTAAGTAATTCATGAAATACATTCGGTATTCACCAGCAGTACATTTATTGGGATTTCGGAAATCGTGATATTATATGTTTCAGACATGGATTGTTTTAGTACAATAATACTTGTGTTATATATATAACATTTACTTGGTCTTCCGCGACGAATTACATACCAGTGACTGGCTTGACCACCCTTACTGTCAGATTATTACTAGAATCCTCCCCTAGACCACACCTCCACACAGATCCCTCATCCAGTGTAGAGTTGATGGTGAGGATCACGTTGTGTCGGATCAGGGTTGCATCCACAGAGATCCGTCCTGACACAGACCGGAACTCCTCGTGATCAATGTTCTTGTCAAGCATCTCAAACTGGTAATTCCTATTTGTTTGAAAAATCCGGACCCAGTTCCTGTACCACAATGCAGTTCCTATGGTGTGATCGTGTCTACACGATAAAGTACACGGTTGCCCTTCTATAGCTTGTGTAGATTTAAGGCGGTACTTCAACGAAGATGCTGTGCGAAAAACACAAAAGGCATGTGTACCTATTGTTCTATGCTTGATAACTGTAACAATTGACTCGCGATATAAACTCATAATCAGTTTCCTCTACAGCAAAGATAAATTGGGTTTGACGTTTAAAGCGACGAACATGTGTGTGCGTGTGCGTGCGTGGCTGCGTCACTGCTTGTACTGGTCCTGGACTAATGTCTGTTTTGTAATGCGAACCCACTGAGATACCATGCCGCAGTTTAACTTGGACTCCGCCCAGACACGATATACTGACTCCGAGCCGACCAGTCCTTGTTTTAGCCCCTTAATGCCGAGCGCCTGGCAAGGTAACAAGTACCATCTTTCGACGTCTTTGGGTATGACGCGGCCAGGCGATCGAACCACTTACCTTCCACTCTCTTAGATGCTCTGTACTCGAGAACACGGAGACCGTCTGTTCTATGAAATAGGTCAACTCTCCTCAAAGTAGAAATCCAGGAAATAAGTAAAGAATTTCCACCCATGCAACTTACCTTCAATTGTCCTCATTATGACCAAAGATATGACTGAGAGCTTGTATATATCCATCAGTATCTGTTACTTCATGGGATCTGGGAAATAGAGCCAATAGTAAGTATACAATTTGAAAATGAGTTACATTTTAATATGCATTTATTGAAAAACTTAATGCATTAAAAATTTTAATTCAACCCATCCTAGCGATTCTAAGTCAGAAGACGTTACCAGTACCAGTTGTCGTAGGAGCTTATACTAAACAGAGACATCGTGAGAACCTGATGCTTTCGGAAGAAGAGCCAACGAATCCGGCGTCAACATATTGAGTGATGTCTCCGACTTAAACCATGTTAATGTTGATATCTCATATTTCTTTAATTTTGCATCATCACCAATAGTTCCGTCAGTTTTACTGGAACAAAATGCACATTCAGAATGGCTTGTGAATTCCTGGCTCAGAATCAACTCCAAAAACAATATCATTACCTCATCATAAATGTTAACGAGGGAAATTGGTTATCGTACAATAAAACACCGCTGAGAGTATAAACTACTATGGGCGCAAAACACTGCAGGGAGATATGCGATATCAGCATTATTACAGCCTATTTAAGGTTGTTGATAAAGTTCACAAGCTTGAAAATATTTCCCCGTATTCAGTTAATAACTCCTGAATACAGTCCGATCTCATTTTATGAACAGGTGAGTTACGTTTAACGGAATAAAAGAGAAAATATGCCAAGAGGATAATTGACAGCCAAATTGACATTTTCTCCAAATAGAGACTGTCATATCTCGCCCACGTTTGGGTCCGATCGTTGACCATTGCGTTTATCTGCGTTGTCCAACTACATCTCGATTACAGTAGGACTAGATCAAATTTCAAAACACAGTAGGTCTATCTAAATAAACAACGCCTCGTTCTACCCCGGTCTAACCCAGATGGGATTCCACACAAAAAGTACTTGTATAACCCTAACTTTACTACATTGTAACATTTGACCCCTTTCCAACAGGCATTGACTCTTCATCCTTTCGGCAATGGGAGTCGTGCCAATTTACATTCATCAGATGGGTGCAGTACATGATAAAGACGACCAGGTGTCAGACTTCTATTTCGTAGTAAATCTTAAATAAATATGAGTATACATAACGATACAATGTACATACAGGCTATTGATCACCAGCAACCAACGTTTGGCGCCATATTAACTTTGCTAAGAAAGTGTAAACCCAAATGTAGTATATGGTACATAGATGTGACATACTGCTTCTTATTGTGCTGTTGACGGATTTTGACAAATTATTATTTATGTATAACATTTGCTTGTCACGATATGGCTGACATACTGCCGATGTGACTGTAAATGTTACCTCATTCACTCACTATTCAACATGAAAAGACATCCACATAAATGTTATACATTTGCATCACCAGACATAATCATATTTCAAGGCACCCAAACAATCGTTCGTTTTACCTTAACTTCTCTATTCACATGGATAATAAGTAATGTTTGATATTTGGCCTACCATTATTATTTTATGTAACAATAATCAAACATCGCTTGTCACATCTCATACCGCACAGATAAAACATTATACTTACTGGCGTCGACACTGTTCGTGACTGATTGAACTGGATATTTAGATACACCTGCAGATAAACCTACGAGATTTATGACTTACATGTGACGGATATGGAAACCAAATAGCAAACAATACCTTGTGTCTGCTTTGACAATAGTATCTGCTGTTATTCATGTATTTGTGTTAAAAGCTCTGTACTCATCAAGTTGTGGATTCAGAATTTCATCGATTTAGAACTACATGGGGATACATTTATACTGTGAATTATTTAAGACATGCTTGAAGAATAATTTGTTTGTTGGTATATGAGATAACTGCGCGATAAATCGCAAAGAACAATAAACAGCGAAGCGTGGTTTATTTCACGATAATGACGTCTTTGTTTGCAGATTCGAACATGCCCTCGCCTGTCGATAACCTTTTCAGGGAAGTGTCTAGTGAGTAGTTCACCATAGATGTAGCTGGGCAATGCTGAAACGATTGCATCCCAAAGTGGAAGACAAATGGCAATCGGTACTGGGAGAGAAGGTACAGATAATCGACGTGAGGATTATGATAATATCCGGGAAATACCGGGAAATACCTTAACTGAAACCCCCTGTTCATAAAAAGGTAGTTGTCCGACATTGTTGGAGGGGGGGGGGGGGGGGGGGGGGGGTATTCAGGGAGTCATCATTATTTAAACACAGTACATATGTGTAAGGCTTGTACACTGTATTAACATCCTCAAAGAGGTTGTACATACTGTAAAAATCTCATGTTAGAAATAAACGACTCGTAGTCGTTGTTTATCGTAAAATTAATTACTGCATGGGGAATATACCACACGGGGCTTCGCCTCTCATGGTTTATTCTCCCTGCAGTCTTTCATTGTACGATAAACAACAACCACGAGTCGTTTATTTCTTAAGTAAGGATCGCGATATGGCTGCTATATTGCCGATGCGATGTAAAATTATAACTCACTCACTCACTCTTAAGTAAGGCGTGACATAAGCAGCATCAGCATCGCCGGACATCTGTGTACGACATGTATTGAGGAATTGTACCCATCATGGGATTCACACTTCGGCTCGTGTTCACTACAGTTGTGGAGGTGAAGAAGGTCTATGGTCAAAGACTGGAAGGACAAACAAATAACCACGTAAAAGTTGTAACAGTTGTATTCTGAAACAAAGTTCACAGTACTGATACAAAATGGAAGGATAATAAGCTTTGAATCGAATAGAGACAAAATAGTATGCTATTACAATGGACTATATTGTGAACGTATCATGTCAATGAGGACAATATTGAAAATAAAGAAACTTTAGTAAAAACTCATTCGAAAAATGATGAAAAGTGGAATTAAAAGTAAACGAAAGCCCCGGTTCTTACTGAAAATGTAGTGTGTATATATGTCTATCGAACTTTAGTTATTGTTGCCTATATACCTATATACTACGATGTGATCAATCCAACGGCATAGATGTGTCAATCAGTTGATTGCACACACATTCCACACTGATTCATTAACACGGCGTTATGCAAACAAAGAGTACAAAACCGAGTGTTCTCTTGTCCTTGGAAACAAAAGCGACTTTCTAAATTTGCTGCGCCATGACGTCCTTTTATCTGCCAGAATCAGATGGTGATGTGAATCCCTCATGTTGATCCTTGGTTTGTACGCAACATACTCACAATCCGACATTCCCAAATGGGAAACGACCTGTATCACTTTGACCTTACGTGACTAATTATTGTCACGCGATGTTTATCTCATTTACCCACTCTCACTGAATTTATTTTTTACAACATAGAATTGTGTTGCATTTGAGCAAATGAGGTGAAGTGAAATGGGGGTTAAAGTCGCATTCAAGAGAATGTCACTTATGCAGCGACGTGCATGCACATGTGTGTGTTTCCGGTGAAGATCCGGGTAGAGTATCGGTCTTCGGCAACCCATGCTTGCCGTAAAAGGCGACTAACGGGATCGGGTGGTTAGGCTCGCTGACTTGGTTTGATGCATGGCATCGTTTCCGAATCGCCTAGCCCGCCTAGCCCAAATGCTCATGATGAAAAGCACTGGATTGTATGGTTCAGACTCGATTATTTACAGACCGCCGTCACATTGGTGGAATATTGCTGAGTGCGGAGACGTGTGTGTGGCTACTAGTACTGGAGTACCAGCCCATCGCGATTTCATTTAACATGGATAGACTTTGTTCTTTCCCTTTAGAGCTGAGCACCAGGCAGGGTAACAAGTACCCTCTTTAGGCCTATTCTGAAATGACGCGACAAGGATATCGAACCTCCCACCTTCTGTTGAGAAAATGAAAACAACGTAATACTCGTCACAACTTGACAGACAAGTTTTAAAAAACAATTACACTTGGATAAAGACATGATACAACGAAATCGTATGCTTTAAAAGTGTTATTCTGAACAGTGCTTGAAAGGGACATATATGCATTATTAGATTATCGATCCCTGCTCGTCAACCATCTTCTTAACTGCTGGCACCTTTAAGTTACAGGGCTGAGGACCTGCATCTCCTGGATACTGCCCCCATGTGGGCTTTATCGGCTTACAAGCCACGCTGTATATTGGTTGTGGGTGATCTTGACTGCTCCTGGCTGACTTCTTGACCTGACTGTACTGTGTTTCTGGCTGAAAACTCTCAGTTAAATCATAAGCTTCCAGGTTCAGTGTCTGCATTTGAGATTCTGGTATCAGTGACAATGTCTGTGTCCTCGGAGTCCTGATTGTCATGTCGTCCCGAGAAGGCAAAGCAGCTGTAAAATAAATATGATCAAGTTGCTTAGACAGACTCCTCAATAATCAATAATTAGATAAACAATATAGGAAAACATTAGGAAAATATCGTCAGTTTATTTCAAATGACAGGTCTACAGCCTCAAAGGACAATGATATGAAAGATGCTCTTTTCAACCCATTTCAGGCATAGTGTACCTAATTCAAATCTGGAAATACTGAGCTCTAATCATTTGATACGTGCCATTTATGTGCACATGTTTGATATTGGTTGTTTCTTCTGCCTCGGGGGAGTGGGCCAATTGTATTTAGCGTCAATGGCAGTTATATGCCACTACAACGCTTCATACGTCATAGAGATTGGACCAGACAAGTTACAACTTTGGAGTACGATTATATGCACCCACAGACCATATTTAGGTGCATATGTTGAGGTGTTGAGATCGTTCATTACCTTGACTTTCCGACTTACGTTGTCCTACCACGCAGCTCCAGATCAGTGCAGTGAGAGTGATTATGACCAGCAGTGCTCCCCCTAGAGAAGCCGTGGCAAGAGGAGGTAGGGATGAATCTGAAACAAGCCGCAGTGTCTCTAGATGTACGTTAGGCTACTGCTTGCTTTACAGTATGTCATACTTTGCGTACAGAACTGTTTGCTGAACCAAATATAGCATCAACAAGCTAAACTATGATGCTTTGCTAAGGTGGTCAACGATCTTTGTGACTTTATTTACTGTATAAAACTATCAATACAAATTTATAAACATTCAACAACGATTACCTTCAGCCATGACATCATTATAGTTGCCACTAGTCCCTGGGCTGCCGGTCGATGAACCTTATATGAAGCAAAACACTGTGGTAAAAATATATTGCTAAGAGTTAACGATACAACTAATGTATTGTTTATCCCTTGTTAATACTTCCATGAAAAACACTAAAACACTAAAACATGATACACATCTATCTGTTGTGCACCTGAATGTGTTAATGAAGCCGTTCATTCAACGTACATCCCCAGCAGCGTGAGTATTTTATTCTTGTGAATTATTATTAGTTTCTTTTTGGACTTCGTAGTTAAATAGTCATGTATTTCTCAAAAGTCATATACGTTTACTGTCGAAATATTGCATGGCCCTTAACGCACAGGAAAATATTAAGGATAACAAGTGTGATATTTTGTATTGATCAATTGTGTACTTCAACAGAATCTCATGCATCAAATTACAACTGTGACCAGTGATCTGGGTTTCGGAGTTTTGTTGACGGAACTATAGGTCAGTATAGAGAAACATATATCTATCATAATATTGTTACGTCCGGCACTCTGATTCTTTTTCCGGATTCGAGATATTTCTCAATCAAATATTTGGATGTTTTATATATCTACCCCCACCAGTAATTAAAGCTGACCAAGATGTTGTCAATATCCCTGTCCTGTATTCTCTTTGAATCATCAGTGAAGCTATTGTGTCCGCATATAATTTCAAGTAAGCGCCATTTAATGCAGAATGCATTGTAATGCAATGCAGTAATAAGATCACGATATTCACACATGCACATGACATGGTTGTTGAGTACCCTATTATTAAGATAAAATATAACGTTACAACAGAAGTCTATGGCAAACGATTTGGTTCTTTGTTCAATCAATCTTTCAATCAATCTTTCTTACAGAAATACTAAAAGGCCATAGGCCTATAGTACGTGTCTTTGTGGATAGTGGATGGACATATTGATTTCTACTTATTTAAGTCACTCATCTTGTCATTTCTACAATCCATCGCATGGAATATATACGCAGTCAAAGGCTTCAGAACATTGATACTTGTAGAAGATATCATTCATTAAACTTAAATATATTTGGAAATTAGTACATTGATGGGTGTAGGTATATAATTCGTAAATTCTGATAAAATGGACAAAAGAGAACAAAATGGTACTCATCTATAATGTACATTATGTATATCTACCTTTCATGTTTATAGTTATATTTATTCCCAAATGTAGATAGTTTGTACCCTGCCCTACGAGGGTGTTCTGTACAATAAAAATTCTTGATTCTTGACTTTTGATTCCTCTATTAGCTGTAGATTACACATTTTACATAATCTAATTCCTTTTGGGATTTTGGAATATCTTCCCGTTTCCATATTTAATTCATGTTATGAGCATCTGAATCTAGAAAATGCAATTCTATATTTGTACAAGAGTGGTTTTAAAAAGATATTCTGCAGTTATAAACTGTGTTTTAAATAAACTCAAGTACTGACATTTTGACGTTAAAGCTAACAAACAATTCCACTTTTGTATGTACGTATCTTAGAGCCTTTGTGTACACAATTTAACAAAATGTTCAGGACAATCTAAATTTTGACTTTGCCAAGCATAACCTGAGCCTAAATCATCACTGAGCTTTTTAACCGACGGAACCCAGTTTTGCTTTCCATTTTTGTCATACAATACCATCATTTCATAACACTTTCTTGGGTATCTATCATATGGCAACCTTAATAACCTTAACCAATACTACATTGGGGGTGTTTATCTTCACTCCTAAATACCTTTTGCATGCATATACATGCACCCTTTCATTCAAATCTAGCTGATGTACACCCCAACCTCAGCCCCATATAGTAGAATTGGCTTTATTTTGTGTAAAAAAATTTAAAATAGATTAAAATTTATACTCTCAATAGATCTGAGACGTTTTTGTACCCTATAAAGACTATTCTTTGCTTGCGTTGCAGCCTGTATTGAATGGAAATTCCAAGATAATTTTATAGAAAAATGTACTCCCAAATATTTATAACTTGTAACTTTCTTTGTAAAACCATTTCTCCCTTTTTGATAACATACCGCCGTTTTTTAACACAATAACTTTGTTCTTTTTTTGTGTTAACACTTAAACCAAATTGTTCACAAAATTGCTCCAGCACATTTATCTGACTTTGAAGTCCGGGTACAGTACTCGGAATCATTACGACATCATCGGGAAACAGAAGCAAAAATATTTTAACACTATCTGGGTGTAGCTGTTTTTTGTTTTTCTTCTGCCAGCACGTTAATAAAGAACGTAAAGAGAAAAGGACTTAATATACATCCTTGTCGAACACTATCTGGGTACAGTACTCGGAATCATTACGACATCATCGGGAAACAGAAGCAAAAATATTTTAACACTATCTGGGTGTAGCTGTTTTTTGTTTTTCTTCTGCCAGCACGTTAATAAAGAACGTAAAGAGAAAAGGACTTAATATACATCCTTGTCGAACACTATCTGGGTACAGTACTCGGAATCATTACGACATCATCGGGAAACAGAAGCAAAAATATTTTAACACTATCTGGGTGTAGCTGTTTTTTGTTTTTCTTCTGCCAGCACGTTAATAAAGAAAGTAGAGAGTGAGTGAGTGAGTGAGTATGGTTTTACGCCGCTTTTAGCAATATTCCAGCAATATCACGGCGGGGGACACCAGAAATGGGCTTCACACATTGTACCCATGTCGGGAATCGAACCCGGGTCTTCGGCGTGACGAGCCAACGCTTTAACCACTAGGCTACCCGACCGCCCCAGAAAGTAAAGAGAAAAGGACTTAATATACATCCTTGTCGAACGCCTACATTGCATTCAAAATCTTCTGAGTACTTGCCATTACTTCTTACAGAAGCCTTTACTTGTTCATAGATACTTGATAACAGTTTCAACATCTTGCTGCTTACTCTTTGTAATTTAAGCAAGGCCCAAAGTTTATCACGGTTAACTGAGTCAAATGCTTTAGAAAAACCTTCAAAAAACGCATCCGTTTTTCCCCCATTTACTTGATAAATAACGTTGAATTAAGGAATGTAACACAAAACTGTTGTCTATAGTTGAGTACCCCTCTCTAAAACCAGCTTGTGTCTCATCTATTTTCTTAAATGATTCAGCCCAAAATACTAATCTTCTATTAATGATATCTAAGAATATTTTACTCAGTATGCTTAATAATGTGATGCCTCTGTAGCTATTGGTATCATTTACATTACCTTTGTTTGTGAAAAGGAATGATAATGCCCACTGACCAATCTTTGGGAAATTGGAATGTTCAAAAATAGCATTATACAACACTTCTAAATATGAGACAATTATATCTGATGAATTCTTAAAAAACTCGGGTATTACGTTGTCAATATCAGGAGACTTTTCTTTTTTCAATCTTTGTATATTTGAAGTGATTTCTTCTCTTGAAATAGGAAAATATAATATGTCAGCTACTAAACTAGCCTATTCACTGTTTATTTCGATGTCTTCCTGCAAATCTTCACTGTTATTGTCAAAAGAAAATAAGTCTCTCAAATGTATATTCCAGGTATCTATGTTTATGTCATTTTTATAAACCTGTCTCTTACCATCCGAGTGTTTGAGAGTAGACCAGAACGTTTCTGGATACTTTATGCTACTTTCTAGTTTTTCTCGCTGTCTCGCCTTGTATTGCCTTTTTTACTTCTGCATGTACTATTATACTTATTTCTAACCTGGTTGTAAATTGATAAGGATTCTGCATCTTTATTTTTTCTATGTATATTAAAGCACCTACATCTTTTCTTTGTGAGGAATTCACACTCAATATCAAACCATTTCTTATCTGTAATACTTCGACTAACTTTCCTTCTCATACACATATATGACTAACACAATCCTTCAACCAAACATTGCACACTCTCATTAATATCAGTTAGTGCCACTCCCATTAGTAGTAGTGGTTTATTTCAGTAAATCAGGCCACAGGCCCATTTTACAATATATATATTCAAGCATTCAAACATGTTGCGCCACAAGTGCATGTAGTAATATCAATACTAATCCGTACAAGGGTATCTGAGACCATATACATATGGTGGTAGAATTAGTAGTTTATATAATGGACAACTGCTTGCTCCTCATTTTAAGAGCAAAAAATGTAAACTTGGCAAGATTATTGATTGTGAAAGCATTACTGGTGGTAAATAAAACCTTACATTTATGCTCTGATGGAGATGTATAATAATAACTTGGCAGAAAGTTTCTTCTAAGATCGTCATAAAACGGACAAACTAAACAAACATGGTATTCTGTTTCTACACTTGGAATGATACAAAATGGACAAAGTCTTTCACACTTTGGAATACCTAACTTTCTACCCTGTGATACCATAAGATCACTGCTCGACGTGCGAAACTGTGAGAGAATAATCCTAGAAGAGTGCCACTTCCATTGATCTGTGAAGTAATTCGTGTACACTATCAGAGTAAAAAAGCATCTTGAAATTGCTCGTTCTTATCATAATCCCACACAAACTTGAACAATCACCTGTATTACTAGGTGTGTCACCTAAATGTCTAGGACATGTGACATCTGCTGATTGTAGGCTGACAGTGACAGGTAGATGCGATGATTCAGCTCTTGGTGTAATAGTAAAATCAGTACAGCAATGAAAAGATTGTGGTCAACATATAACATAATCAATGACACTGGTCCCATTATGATCTACGTACGTAAATTCACCAACATCCGAGTCAGAACCACATCTCCCATTCATTTTGTGAATGGTGGATTCAGTTACTGTTATTGTTGCTACAATGATACTCCCCTACGCGCCAGGTCCACATAGATGTCTTATCCAGTGTTTGAATTTGTGGCAATCGCGATTTGTTTCTGACATGGATTGTTTCAGTGAAATAATAATAGTGACATATTAATGACATTTACTGTGTCTCCCGCAACGAATTACATACCAGTGACTGGCTTGACCACCCTTACTGTCAGGTTATTACTACAATCCTCCTCTAGACCACACCTCCACACAGATCCCTCATCCAGTGTAGAGTTGATGGTGAGGATCACGTTGTGTCGGATCGGGGTTGCATCCACAGAGATACGTCCTGACACAGACCGGAACTCCTCGTGATCAGTGTTCCTGTCAAGCATCTCAAGTGGGAAATTCCTATTTGTTTGAAAAATCCGGACCAGGTTCCTGTACCACAGTGCAGTTCCTATGGTGTGATCGTGTCTACACGATAGAGTACATGGCTCCCCTTCTATAGCTGGTGTAGATGTAAGGCGGTACTTCAACGAAGATGCTGTGTGAAATAAATGAAAGATGTGTGTAGCTATTTGTCTGTACAATAACATATTGCTTGAATACTGTAAGTTCTGTCTAGTATGATATAAAGCAACATATCACAACGTATGTTCTGTCCAATAAAACTAACTTGATTTAGTCACGATATGGCTGAAAAATTGCCGATGTGACTATAAATATTCAATCACTCACTCACTGTCCAATAAATAAGTGTAAGTGCAGAAAATATAATCCATTAATCATATATGTATATATTATATGATATGACTGATTTCTACATACTGTAGCAAGTATTACGCTGCAATGTAATGTAACTAAAATGTTCATGTTACCAATACATATGATATTATCTTTTAATGCATGTGCACAGTGAACAGAATTTGACTGATTACAAGTATAGAATTAACACAGGTCTTGCGAAACCTGTGTGACATGAATTTCCAATATACAAGGTGAGATCATAAGGTACATGGAGGCCACCACGCCTTACGAGTTTGTAACCTTTTCACCAGAAATTCTACCAAGTTCATAAAGCGACAATTTTACACATCACGGATCTACCCCGTGGTTGTACATGATGTTATCTCAGAGTAAAATGAGAAATAACACTGTAGAGAAAACAAAACCAGACATTAACACAATGAAAAGCAACTACCTTATGTAACGCACTATACAAACCATGAACTACCAGAAGGCAAAGACAGAGAGCAGAGACCCAACGACGCCTCACCGACGTCCACCCCATCCTCAAGACCTGTTATTACAAAAGAAAATATGCGAAGACTTCGAAAGATTCAAATACGCTCTCTAATAGTTATTACATTTGATAATATAGTGGAAGTGATTTCTTCGGGTGTATAAACATTAAACATTAAAAAACCAAGATACGGGTGCGTGTCAACAAACACACACACACGCACGCACGCACGCACGCAAGCACGTGCTCATACTCATGTTTGTGACATGTTTACAAATAAAATCTGTTGCAACAGATATATCATGGTTTTCTTTTGGACAAGAATGTTGCAATAACATTGATTTGTTTACAGGAGGACAATCTATTTTATTGTTATTTGAAAGAATGAAATTTTTTTTACTCCGTATCCAGCAATATAACAGCTGTGTCAAGAAGGAGGGGTGTGTGTGTAAATAAAGGCAGACCAGTGTTTGACAGCATATGCAACGATTCTACTTGGGGTGAGCCAGTGAGTGAGTTGGGTTTAACGACGCTTTGGACAGTAGTCCAGTGATATCACGGCGCGGGAGGAAAGTATTCCAGTGATATCACGGAAGGAGGAAAAAATTCCAGTGACATCACGGCGTGAAAGGAAAGTATTCCAGTGATATCAAGGCGTGGGAGGAAAGTATTCCAGTGATATCACGGAAGGAGGGAATTAAAGTATTCCAGTGACATCACGGCGTGGAAGGAAAGTATCCAGTAATATCACGGCGTGGGAGGAAAGTTTTCCAACGAGATCACGGCGTGAGAGGAAAGTATTGCAGTGATATCACGGAAGGAGGAAAGTATTGAAGTGATATCACGGAAGGAGGAAAGTATTGAAGTGATATCACGGAGGGGGGAAAGTATTGCAGTGATATCACGGAAGGAGGAAAGTATTGCAGTGATATCACGGAAGGACGAGTCTTTCAGTGATATCACGGCGTGAGAGGAAAATATTGAAGTGATATCACGGAAAGAGGAAAGTATTGAAGTGATATCACGGAAGGAGGAAAGTATTGAAGGGATATCACGGAAGGAGGAAAGTATTCCAGTGATATCAGGGAAGGAGGAAAGTATTCCAGTGATATCAGGGAAGGAGGAAAGTATTCCAGTGATATCAGGGAAGGAGGAAAGTATTGCAGTGATATCAGGGAAGGAGGAAAGTATTGCAGTGATATCACGGAAGGAGGAAAGCCCGAAATGGTGCACACCTTTACCACTTTGGTGAAACCAACGAGCACGGATATGGTGCTTAAAGACCAAGACACATTATCAGGGCGAGCCGGGATTCCATCCCACGATTATAGGTACATGTGTCTGGCATGTCCAAACGACGCAGCTCTGTACAGCGAATTGCGATACCTTAATTAGACGACTGTGCCATTCGTGCCCTGGAAGCAGAAATAGTTTTACTTTCAACAGGCACCAAGGAACGGGTGGTCTGACTCGGTAAATTGATCTGTTTGCTGTCATCGTATCCCACGGCATGAATCCTTGTTCGTTATATCATTCACAGTATTGTCTGGTCCATACTAAATTATATACATATAGCTTCAATATTACTCAGTGCAGCGTTAAACAAAACATTCCTTACCTTGCGTTGTTGGTGCATCGAAGTGGCAAGACCTGCGACAATCATGCAGTCGAGAACGCGATGTTATTGAACTCCACCAATGTAAAGTGTGCAATTTGTATATAATGTCAACAAATATAATTCCGTACATGACCTTATTATAAGTATTATCATTCATGAATACTGCACACGTGTGAAACTTTCCTTGCTGATATGTTTGAGGGAGCGGTATCTACTTCCTCATATACGATGTGCATATTTACGGGGTAATATCGTTTTCAAAATATCAATTTATGTCATACAATAAATATTGCACAGTGAAACCTCATGCCTTGAAATCTCAGTAAGGTAACCATAATTCCTGAAACAAATTGTTATATGTTTACAGGTGAATCAAAAATCAGATTCAGTCGTATCATTTGTATTGTTATGTGTCATACCAGTGGTGTGCCTTTTAATGTTGTTGGTCACGTCGTTGGTGATGTTTTCACCATAACAAATGTATGCACCCCTTATATGAGACCCCTCTGAGATGTTTCAAATGCCAAATATACGTCCATGGTGTGAATATTTGCACAAAATCTATTTCATTTGTTCAGTGCAGTGATTATTTGTTTCTTTATTTCTTTGTTTAACGCCGCCGCAATCAGCAATTTTCCAGCTGTATGACGGCGGTCTGTAAAAATATCAAGTCTGGAAAGACAATTCAGTAAATGCCATCATGAGCATCGATCTACACGACATTGCAGAGAAAATACTCATGTACCGGGGGCCTGTTCAGGAAATCACATATCTTCTGGAAACAACAAGGAACATTTACATAATTAAGTTCACAAGGACATCAGTGTTGCTGCTGCAAAAACACTTGTCCAAACCCAAGAGCCAAATGAAACTTACGCATCCGTCACTAGGACACCCTCTGACCACTGCGCTGAAATTAAGCTCTTCGCTAATATCCACTTTGTCAATAAACTGCCAAAGAGACTTGACATGGGTGAAAACGGATACTCCTCACCAAATCAAATTGCCTAATAAGTTTGGATCACTAGAGGACATGGGTGTGTCCGAAAATATCCATCATAGGGCACATAGTTTGTCCTCAACAAAATTGCAAGCTAGATGCCTGATCAAACATGAAGTAGGGTAGATTTGATCTATAAACTTATCAGGTACTGAACCTTATCTCAAGTTAAGATACATAAATATAAACTGCACTCACGTCTCACAACGACCCACGCCGTGGGTATGCTACAAACAGGAATGGCGCAATACGAAGTTGCCAGATATTTTATTATTCACCGAAACACAATGTCATCTCTTTGGAGACGTTATCTACAGCAGGGCAACACCCTTGACTTGCCACGGGACGGTTGTCACGCAAACAAGACAACCATATTTGGTTGGTGCACCTACGAAATCGATACCAACCTGCCACATTAGCAACTAGGTTAATTCCGGGTTTGAGACCAATTAGTTGCACAACCGGTTGAGGGAGCAGAAACTCCGCCCCAGCCTCCAGCGACTCGCTCAATTTTGCTTTCACGTCCCCCTCAGGCACGACTAGCTTGGTGCAGACAGCATCTGAGGTTCAGAAGAATAAACTGTTCACAGATGAGTCCAGGCCCCGAGGCTATAAACAAATCAACTCAGTTTCATGCTCAAATTCATGCTCATGCACAAGTTCGTACTAAGTTGAGTTTTGAACTCAAGCAGTGGTTATTAAACATCTTGAGATCTTGAAACATCTAATCTGTCTGTCAAGATGGTCCCTCAGATGTTCAATAGGATTCATATCGGGTGAGTGGGCAGGCCAGGGCAAAACGTCAACGTTCTGCTGGTTTAGAAACTTCCGAGTCAGTCTTGCAGTACGGGATCTGGCATTGTCGTGTTGAAACAATGTCCCCTGCTGTTGGTTTTGTAAGAACAGAAGCACAACTGGCTGCAACACTTGGTTCCCTGTATAATCACCAAATCAGTCTTCTGATCTCCACAAATACCGCCCCACACCATGACACCTCCCCCGCCGAATGGATGGACCTCTCGAATACACGCCGGGGCCAAACGTTCCCCTCTGCGTCGATAAACTCGTTCTCTGCCGTCATTTCGAAACAAATTAAACCGACTTTCATCAGTAAACAGCACTCGACGCCAATTTCTCACTTGCCAGCGTCGAACCTGCCTCGCCAATCACAGTCTCAGGCGTCGATGTTGAGCAGTCAGTGCCATTCCTCGGAAAGAACGATACGCTCGGATTCCAGCAGCACGAAGTCGTCGTAGTACTGTACGTTGGCTAATGGGATGTCCCAACGCTGTTGCTGCCGTCGCCATCACGAACCTGTTTCGCAGGTGAATGAGCCGTATCTGACCGTCTTCCAGTGGTGTTGTCACTCTGGGTCGTCCGGTTCTAGGTCTGTCCTGTGTCCTCCCTGTCTGCCTGTACCGTTGAATCAGCCTGACTACTGTCAATGGTGTACAACCAAACCTTCTGGCAATTTGGACCTGTGTTGCCCCAATTTCGGCCATACCGATGGCTCTCTCTCACTGCTCCTGTGACAGTCGTGGCATTTCTTTTTTGTGCTTTCATCACGTGTGGTTATACCCTGCAGACTTGTATAATACAAGTAATAATATAATATTACCTTTGTATGGATTATTATTTAAAATCATGAAAATAAAAACACATTAGCACGATGCTAATACATGTATTACCTGACATAATACATTGTCTTGTCATTCGCTGAACACACTAAGAGAAGGAAATATATTAGAATTTTATTTTAGTCACACTAACACCCATAATGCTAACAGCAATACTATACTCCCAGGGATGAAGCAGTGTACACAAATCATATTTCTGAAATATGACAAGTCAGTCTCATTATATTTACAGACAACAGGAGCAGCCGCAAATGAATAAGAACACAAGCTGAGGCAACATACGAGAATACGATACAGGACACAGAATGCAACTGGAGATTGAATTGTAAGAAAAAAAGTCAAAAGAAATTAGACATTGAAGTTCAAATGTTGCAGATGAAATCAGTATACTGCCAACTGAAAATGAACGCGGAATTTGGAACTTCCTTAGTGGATTCATGTCAAATAATTATCATCAAAATTACTCAAGATATTGTATCACATAGTTACGTAGAAAAGCATCTTTTTTGTAAGATAGATCCAAATTGATGCATTTCCCCAAGATAACTGTTTAATTTCAATAGTATTCATATACGTTGAAGAGATTTTTTAACATAAAAAAGGAATATCATTTGTGCCCATTTCATTTCAAATGTCAAAGGCAAGAACAAAAAAATAGCAGGTATTAGGTTTTGACAATATTATTTTGGTTCCATAATATTATGATATTATTATTACCAGCTGCAATATGAATGACAACAACATTTACTGATGTGCTCGGACATAATCAGCTGAATTAGACAGAGATACAACAGTTAATGATAATTGAAAGAAATACTGTTACACAATATCAACTGTATCCATGTTGTTTTCAGAGATGATAACAATTCTATTATATGTTTGTACATTGAGAAATACTAAGGTAATGAATGGTAGAAGAATATCAGTGTTGCTTTATCGTTATTCATGACATATGCGCTTGCTCCAAGTTTTTGTAAATTGCTTTAAAGTAAGATCATTTTGCAAGATCAAGCATGTGATGCCTCAGCTTAACAGGCAAAAAAGGCATTAATATATTGATATAAGGTATTATTATATTGCACCTACAAATTCTTATGACAGCCTGAAAAATATCTGTCATCAGTTAAGACTGTCGATTTGAGAAGAGCTCAAACATAATTTAGATGTTGTTCGATTGATTTTGAAAGACAAATATAGAATGTCTAGTGATCATGACTTAGTTATCGTTTATGCATTTGTAGAACAGGCTTAGATGATGAATACCAAGCACTATTCGTATGTCCGGCTTCTGCAAATGAAAATGCCCGGGAAAATAGCGTTATCCATTTATTATGAATATCCTACCATGCATAAGTTTTGTATCGTTACTTACAAAAAACGACAGCATTTTATTCCAGCTAGCTCTTTATCTTGTTCAGATTTAGAAATTTAAAAAACAATATAAATTGAAGCGCTCTGTCACAACGTGCAGCGTTAGGAATTTGCCCTAGTCATGTAGTCATTGCCAAACTGCCCAATAGTTAAGGAATCATAAGAACTTGTAGAACATTGCCACTGTTAAGGGTTTTGCTAGATGTATATCATTGTAAGGACTAGTGGACTAAAAATGTGATTTTCTTCTAACTGAATGTACCCTATTTTATCAATCATCTGCACTCTTTGCATGGCCAGACTATACGGAATAAATAGTGTTCTGTTTCAGCACTGCCTGTATCTGAATAAAAAATAGAATGAACAAATTGATTCTGTATTCAAGTCTAACTGTCATGACATATCTGACCTAGTGAGCAACACCACTCACACGAGTGGTCTAAATCAATACCGTTCAAAATCTTCAGGAGCGGTCGGGTAGCCTCGTGGTTAAAGCGTTAGCTCGTCACGCCGAAGACCCGGGTTCGATTCACGACATGGGTACTATGTGTGAAGCCCATTTCTGGTGTCCCCCGCCGTGATATTGCTGGAATATTGCTTAAAAAAGCGGCGTAAAACCATACTCACTCACTCACTCACTCACTCACTCAAAATCTTCATCAACATCTAGATCTTCCAGCGAGTTGTAACGATCGCGAAACACTCTCGGAACACGGGCTTTCCGCTTTCCTTGTCGAGACTGACGCAGGTGAGCTGCCATTGTTGATATCGAACTCAGCGTTGAGCACGGTCCAAAGCGTACTTGAGATCATAGTAGTTCCTGCTCAAGTTGAGCACGGAAACGTACTCAGATAACTTATAACCTCCGTTTATACAATGTTGTTCTTTCACATTCAAAGACGGGAAAACACTCTGTGTCGGTGAAAATATGAATTGTGCTTCGAAAAGTTTGATTTATGTCACACAGTGTGCTGAATGCAAGGTTGAATACATTGGACAGACAGGGGATACCCTAAGGGCGAGGCTGAAGGTCCTCCGACAACAAATAAGGGACCCCCTATTGCCGTTGTATCCCACTCGGTCAACACATTTATCAGTGTGCTGGGAATAAAACACCATATTTTGTGATATTCCCGATTTACAAATGTGACAATGACACAACAGTCTCTCTCTTCTACAGGTATATATGTATCAAATATAGTAAAAATAGGGCTTGTCAAAACTCCTTTATCCACACTTGTCAAAACTCTTTATCCACTGTGAGTTTTGACAAACACGAAAATCTTGACTCTGTATATATATATATTAGATAGATAGACAGATAGACAGACGGACGGACGGACAGACAGACAGACAGATAAATGCTCTTGGTACCACACAATTAATTCATAAATGCAAAATGTTTTATTCAAAATAATCATTCTTTACAAGTCCTGTCATCATAAGGAAGCAAAAAATCGAACGAGCAATCTATCCTCTTTATTTCATATAACCATTTTCAATTATCTATTTTTCAGTTACTGTATTAAAGCGTATGTCAAACCAATTAGACTATTACCTATTATCAGGTAACCCAAAATGATCACCCACACCATCTCCAACAAATACACGTAATGTTGTTGCATAACGTCAGTACGGAAAACAAAACTAATATATTTAACACTACTTGACTTATTCCAGTAACGTCTGTGACATCTTGCTTTTTTGATACAGTTAGTGAACAGAATTTAACGTTGCCTCGGACAGAATTTCCACAACATGTATACCACGGTCTCAGTTTGATGTGGGGGTTGATGACTTTCACCTCTTGTGTGAAGCCCCCAACAGCTCGGGTATGGTGCTGACAAAACAATTATTATCAGACCGATTCCCATGATCAACGTGGCGCGACCTGCACACTCAGCTAACTTATTTTATACAAATCGAAGTTACTTAATAAGGACAGCAAGCTGTAACCAATTTCATAAGCATCGATGACACTTTAATGATTGGCGACCACGCCTGACTGCAACATTAGGATATATCGGGATGGTCCCGGACCCACACAGGACTCTCATAGGTAGCTTCGTCGTCGACAGCGTTGATGTAGATGTCACTGTGCATCTCCATGGCGTCTCTGTATATCGGCTCTATGAGAGACACTGGCCTGATGCTGGCGAGGTCGGAGTAGTCACCGCTGTCATGATGATCGCCATAGGTCGTCAAGTTGTACTCGTTGTTTTCTACTGTGCTGGCTTTTTTATCTGAAAGTGTCATTTATTAGGATTTGTTTCACCGAGAGTTGGCACCGAGAGGTATGCGTGGATTGATTGAGGGGTCGTTGTTCAATGATGAAAGTCTGAGCAACTCGTAAACATACGCACATAACTTACTAGTGACTAAAGGCATGAGCAGGGCCACGCCATGGAATAATGATGACACGCACCATGACTGACCACCCTCTCTTAATATGTCAGGCAGAATTCCCTTCAGTGTCGAAACGTATTGTACACATATTGTGACGTAGAGAACATATTAACATCAGGATGGAAGACGTACAAACCACTTAGTATTAACACTCTCTAAAATGAGTAGGGGATCATGTATGATATATTTTCCATCGGTCTTCAGAAGAAAGATCAGCTTTGGAAAATGACAGCCAGTGAACCAAACCAAACGCCCCAACACACCCGAAACGTTGTTCCTGGACCCTGCAATGCATCCATGCTCATGGGTTAGGGGACATTATTGAGTTTGACACTTCAGTAGAAGGTCGTCAAATCGCTCTGAGCCATTGGTCATGAGTTTCATTATCCCCAGTAACACGTATACTTCTCTTCATCTACTGTAGTATTTGTTATCAGATTGGGAATGCATCGCCTACAACGTGACGAACAATAACGGGATATGGGCATGCTTCAAACTGGTAGAACTCGGCGAGAGGTAGTCAGTGCGTTCGATGTGTCTCAGTCTGTCCTTAACAGACTTTGGAACAGGTTTCTGCAGACACACAGTTTTAATGATAGGCACCGCACATTTCGCCCAAGCTCAACAACACAAGTCAAGGATAGATTAATCAGAAATCGAGCCTAAACAGCCAATCAAATGTCTGTTCGGTTGCGCCATGCCACCAGAAGGCAAGTTAATAACCAAACAACAAGAATTCATCTGCATGCAGCTACTCTGCATGCTCGACCATTACGTCATGTACCACCGTCAACGAATCGACACATTCTCTCCAGACGCCAATGGGCGTAGAAACTCGGGGTGTATCCGATAGTTTCGTATAATGTTTCCAGATTCACTCTGGACCTTCTGGAAAATCGTGGACGTGTCTAGGAGGTGTCGTAACGAGCGCCATGCGAACGTCAACGTCAGGCAACACGACAGAGTTGGGGTTGGGTCTGAAATGATAAGGGGCGGGATCACTGTGACTGTCGGAGCGCCACTGCACTTCCACAGAAGGATCACTGGACCGAACTACCGAGACAACATGCTGGCGACACTGGTTTCCGCGCAATGCTGATCCACGTTTTGTCTTTCAGTACGACAACGTTCGTGCCCACCTTGACTGACTACCTCCAGCAGCAAACTAATTAAGAGTCCTGAGCATTCCCTATAAAGCATGATTTGGAGACGTGTACGCCGACGTTAGAGGCCTCTCGCTTCATCAGCCGAACTGGTCCAGACGCTATAAGAGGAATGGAAAGACACCCCCAAATTGTCATTGGGAGATTGATTCGGACCATGCTTCGTGGTATAAACGAATGTTTGAACAATCGTGTCACCCATTTTTTGTCAAGTCACCTCAAATATTAATTATTTTGACACTTGTGTCGTATTGCTTAGTTATTTACACCCTTACAATACATCTCCAACGTGTTCTATTGATTGTCATGTTACACCTAGCCCTTCCTTTTCTTACCCACATATTACCACAACTCGACACCTCTCTGTATTTCTGTGTTATTCTGTTATTTTGTAATACCCCTTTATTGTTTGGGGAGTATATAGTTTCAATTTGAATGATTTCATTCACCTTTGGTTTTTTGCTTCCTTGTTGCGATCACTCGGTACCAGATCAGAACATTGACAGCAACGGCGATGACGAGTGTCGCTCCAACACCAGCAGCTACTGGGACGAGGACTGGTTCTGAAAATAAACCCACTGTAACAAATTGTCTCAATGGTGTACTTGACTAGAAGCGATGTCATGCAGAAATGAATATTAACTTAAATCAGATGCAACATAGAACTAGGATTTGTGTTAGTGGTTTTTTGAAGCTGTAGTACCATTGAAGGCACGGCCGATTTATAAATAAAGGCGTTGAAACAGATTTCTTTTATATATTCAACAATTTTAAATTTATTCTCCAATATGTACCTAACAAAATATCCGATTGCTATATCATCTTTGTCGGGGAATGTTATGACCTAACACGGTCCAGTTACGTTATCTAACGTGGAAAGTAGTTCAAGTCTTGAACTAGTGTGAATCATGTTAACTAGGTCTTGGTGATGCTGTCACTGATATGAACTAAAATCAGAAAGCGCTACTTACTACAAAAGGTGTCATCGCGAGCGCACTGTACTGGTGTTGTCGCAGTTGGAAGGGCAGTCGGAGTTCTGGTGGTGGATTCACCTGAACAGTGAGTGAGTGAGTGAGTGAGTGAGTGAGAGTGAAGTGGGGACATAGCTACATTAAACAGTATTTATATATTTCTAAAAGGTAAACATTGTTATCGATATAACACATGATCCTTATTTCACAGGGATATACTGAGGTTAACAAGTGTGATACTTGTGTACTAAACGCCCGTGTTGCTGATCGATTCTGTGCCTCAACAGGAAACAAGCATCCAATTGCAACTTTTATCTGTGATCAGCATTTCTTTCCATTTCCTGCAATTTTCATGTTAATTTTGTTTTTCTAGTTAATCACAAGAATTATACTTTCTATTTCCTTTCTTGTCATTACACGCTTTTAAGGTGTGTCGAACTATAGTAGTCACGAAATATGTGAACATTATAAAATGCAAATTTTTTAAAATATGGACAGTTGATTTTATGAGTATTATCATTAAACAAGCAAGGGTATCTCGCTTATGAATGTACGAGTTGAGGTGAGGTGATGTGAGGTGAAATGGGGTTTAAAGTCGCGTTCAAGAATATTGCACTTACGTGCATGCATGTGTGTGTGTGGCTGAATCTACAAGTCCGCATTAATGCCGATGTTATAGTGCTAGCCCACTGAGATACCAGGCCGCAGTTTAACATGAATACCCCACTCAGACACAGAAAACTGACACCGAGCCGACCAGTCCTTGTTTTATCCCCTCAATGCCGAGCGCCAGACCGGGAAATCCATGAATGTAGGTATAGCATCATGCTCTGTCAAGTAGTCTTCTGGTGCCACTACACTAAGGCTGAACCAGCTCTGACGCCCGCCGGGCTTACAGAGAAGAATAAACTAGCCATTATGATTGTATTAAGTATTGTATTGGGTTTAAGATTTGGATATTTTGTATATCGACCCCTACCCAGTAATTAGGTCGTCATTTAATGCAGAACTGTGGAATGCGTGTTTAGCATCTAGAGGAGCAATCAATGTATTGTAATGTTTTGGAGTAATACGATCAAGATGTCCACACATGCACATGACATAGTACATCAAGATGATTACTTAATTAGTCAGTATAGTTTCAGGTTTACGTGGACTTAAGTAAGAGGGTATGAGTAACCCTCTGGCATGTATGTTGAGTCTGCTGCATGTGATACCTTATAAAAAGTGAATGTCGTACCACGTGTGGAATCAGTTACCGTTAATGTCAGGTTGATGATATCATACTCCCCTACACTCCACATAGATCCCGTATTAAGTGTCTGAAATTATTGAAATCGCGATTTGTTGGAGACATTGATTTTGTCAGTGAAATAATACTAGTGACATACACATTTACTTGGTCTCCCGCAACGAATTACATACCAGTGACTGGCTTGACCACCCTTACTGTCAGGTTATCACTAGAATCCTCCCCTAGACCACACCTCCACACAGATCCCTCATCCAGTGTAGAGTTGATGGTGAGGATCACGTTGTGTCGGATCAGAGTTGCATGCACAGAGATACGTCCTGACACAGACCGGAACTCCTCGTGATCAGTGTTCTTTTCAAGCATCTCAAACTGGTAATTCCTATTTGTTTGAAAAATCCGGACCCAGTTCCTGTACCACAATGCAGTTCCTATGGTATGATCTTGTCTACACGACAGAGTAAATGGCTGCCCTTCTATAGCTGGTGTAGATGTAAGGTGGTACTTCAACGAAGATGCTGTGTGAAATAAATGAAAGATGTGTGTAGCTATTTGTCTGTACAATGACATATTACTTGAATACTGTAAGTACTGTCTAGTGTGATATATAAGCAACATATCACAACGTATGTGCTTTCCATTAAATCAGTTTATGTGAAGGAAATTAAATACATAAATCATATATCTATATATTATATGACATGGCTGATCCTACATACTGTAGCATCTGTAGTCTGTAACATAATGTAACTAAAAGTTTCATGTTACCCACACATATTTGGCCGATTGCAAGTGTAGAATTAACACAGCATATATTCATTCAAAACCTCAGTGAGATGAATTCTCAATATACGAGTCAGATCACATGGTATGTGGAAGCGCCTACGCCTTAGAAGTATGCTACTTATTCACCAGTAATTCTACCAAGGCCATGAAGCGACAAGTTCTAAGAGCATGCAACATTAAGATAAAACCATGTATTTCTTGAATCTATTGATAGGCCGTGTTCTGCTGTTAGAGATCGGCGGTCCGCCATTGACCCTTATAACAATTTACACTGACTCAGATTAATTGGCAGCAGCTTAAATATTCAAAAAGCATCTTTTACAAAAAACAATTGTCGACTATGATGCTTTTTGGCTTCCGATGAAGTGAGCTATGAACCGACTTTTATTTTCCGCATCTCGGATCTACCCAGTTCATTATATATCATGTTTTCGCATAGTAAAATCAGAAATATTATTATCTTATTTGCTTCTTGTTATTGGCTAAGTGCACATAGCAAACTTCGGAAATAATGTATGGTGAAGTGTACGTTTTGTTTACTGGGATGTAACGCACTATACAAACCATGAACGACCAGAAGGTGAAGACAGAGAGCAGAGACCCAACGACGCCTCGCCGACGTCCATCCCATCCTCAAGACCTGTCTGTTATTGCAAAAGAAAATATTCGAAAGATACAAATATGCTCTATGCTAGTTATTACATTTGATAATCTGATGCAAGTTCACTGCGTGTCATCGTACCCCACGGCGGGAATTGTTGTTCATCATTTTAATCATTGGATTGTCGGGTCCACACTGGATTATTTACAGACCGTCCTCATGACGCTTCGGTATTGCTGAGTGCAGCGTGAAACAAAAACACCTTACCCTCAGTTATAGCGGCATCGAAGCGGCCAGACAGGCATACTACAACCGTCCAGTTGAGAACGCTGCTAGATTTAACTCCTCCAATGTACAATGCGCAATTATCATGTAATCTCGACACTATTTAAGCTTTGTACTTGACTTTATCGGTAGTTTATAATGCATGAATACTGCACAATGCTAATTGTAAAAGTGAAACTTTCCTCGTTGATATGTTTGAAGCAGCGTGGGATTTCTTCCTCTTATACGATATGGATATTCACATGGTAATATTTTTTCACATTTATGTCACTTTACATTGAATAAACAAAATTTAAGACAAATTTTACTCACTGGTGTAAATCCAATCTGTTGAAGTTTCGCAATGTCAAGGTCAATTTAGTTCTGCACATGACGAGTCCCGTGCTAACCTTGGCGTGTCAACTTAGGAATCCCCTCGGACCACTTACACAAAGATAAATGTAACCACGTCGTGGGGGACGCGCTTTCGTCACCTTGTCTATGGGGTCCCTTACACATGTATCTCAGTAATGGGAGAGAGCACAATGGTAGTAATCATTTGTCACATATTGTATGTGCTATTCTAATATTCCTGAACTTACGTGTCTACCGTTTCTACACAGGTAAATTTATATATGTGTACCCAACCAATTACTGAATCATATACTGTAGGTTTTTTCCTTGGAGTCTGTTCCCTTTAATCGTGGAACTTGAGAAACTTGAAGGTGTGGACAATTTGTTTGGGAGGCTTGGTATGAACGCCAAGGAAGGGTTTTTCAGCCTTGTCCCTTGATAACAGAAGAGTCTGCAGAGAGGTATCTGTGGCTTATCATCAATTCCCAACGTCGATTCCCTGTTGTGGAGATGGTTGAGGAAGGGAGGTTCTTGTGACCTTTGGAAGTACGAGGATGACTTCCAAATCCAAACCCAGTACTTCAGATGTGATGCACCAAGTGCACATAAGCATATACACAACCTGCCATTCAACTTGTACGAATGTGTGTATATGTTACAGGAAACAAGTATAATCAGTGATTAAGTCTAATGACTGAAAATTTCAGTGATTATGTCTAATAACTGATTCACTCGGTGGTTATGTCTAATTACTGAAATCTTCAGTAATTAGACATAATCACTGAAATGAACCAAGGGATTTTATACTTGTTTACTGAAAGCATATTCCTGCCTTGTTTTTATAATGTGTGCTAGTTTTGAAATTAGATTAGCTATCAAAGTAAATACAACCTCCTGTAAGCAGATACCTTACACAAAAATCACAGAAATAAACTTAAACAGTTCAATCTTTTATTTCATAAAATGGTATGACGTGAATGGTATGACATGAATGGTATGACAAAGATGAGAGACTTGAATGACATTTAGAATTACATTGCATCTTGGCCTTAAAACATTTTCCTCATACATCTTGTACAGTGCATCTCTGAAGGTATCGTGAGGCTCCATGAGTCAAAGTGTGAGGTATCTGCTTACTTACTTACTTACTTACTTTTGTGATTTAACGTGCGCTTTCCGACTGATGCGTATTTCGCACACGGGAGGTATCTGGTCAAGGTGAACCATTTATATGTGTTTGCCTGATTGGCTTAGGACAGGATTATGAAGCCTTCTCACAAGTTATTATAAAAAGGCAGGAATATGCTTTCAGTAAACAAGTATAAAATCCCTTGGTTCATTTCAGTGATTATGTCTAATTACTAAAGATTTCAGTAATTAGACATAACCACCGAGTGAATCAGTTATTAGACATAATCACTGAAATTTCCAGTTATTAGACTTAATCACTGATTATACTTGTTTCCTGTAACATATATACGTATGGGTTGTACATTATATGTTTATTTGCTTGATATGCTAGCTAGTAATTCGTATTTCGCAACTGTTTTCTGTGTGGTGTACGAATAATATGTTTCATCAATCTCGTATTGTATGATGCTACACAGTGGTGTTTGCGACAGCTGGTCATGGATGGGTGGACGCTCCCCTGTCACCCACATTGTACTATGTTTGTAGACTGTTTCGATATCATATCATGTGTTGATATACAAGTCTTTATGTTAACAGTCCTTTTGTTTATCACGTGTAAACATGTAATTATGTAAAGTCACCTGTGTTATATAAGCATTATATATATAAGGTCACAGACAGGCATATTTATGTACTTAGGTAATGAAGATGAAATACATGTATGTTTACCGGTGTGACTTGATATGAGCTACAGGCTGTGGTAATTACAATTACAGAGTGTCTTCTACCATTATCTCCAAAGAGACGAAACAAACAGATATCACACTCACACCCGTAGGCTGTGGTTACTTTTGACTATTACACCACGGTGTCATGGCTGCAACACTAGTTTGGGCTGCCGCCTGAAACGGTGTCTAGCCGGGAGAGCCACATTTCAGAAATGGCTATTGCCGGTAGAGCCACATTTTCAGCTGAGTGCATTTCACCTATTCTAGCGGGTAATTAATTAATCCGATTACCGATACCTTTAAATGAGTGTCCAACATTTAAATTACTAAGCGTGGTGTTCTTTAGAGATACCTTTAAATGAGTGTCCCACATTTAAATTACTAAGCGTGGTGTTCTTTAGAGATACCTTTAAATGAGTGTCCCACATTTAAATACCAGCCCTGAAGTCTCTCACCACTATCCTCTACCGCCAGAGACACAAGACCTTGCCCCGCCTTCTATATTCGAAATGTGGCTTTGCCGGCCTGTAACCCCTGAAACAACTCACATCAGAGATCACAGAGCACTAGACCCTCCCCATTAAGAGAGATGATGAAAGACTGAGGAACTCAATCACTCAGTCAAACGTAAGCGTTTCATCACTGTATTGATGAACTGTCATGTCACACAGGGCTCTGTTTTGAGACATGTGTTTGTATTTACTGTTGTAGAACACAAGCCTCCAAAACATACCTACTCTCACGACATTACTTCAGTGCTGCCAGTGCAGAGTGTTGTCGAAGTCGTGTTCTCTTTATGGTATTCTGTGATTGAGGGTGGACTAAAATACGAGCTTTACGAGAAACACACCACATGAAAATGCCATGCCTTGGAATCAGATCTTCAGAAGAAATCTTCCATAGAGGCTACACTACACCCCCCGATATGCTGTGACAGGAAATACAACAAAAGGTGATACGAAGTTTAACATTAGAGAACACACATGCATGCTTGTGTTTGGTACATTTAACAACAGCAGTGATGGAAATAGCAGGCCAGACGTTACCCGAGCAAGGGATCGTGCCAGACGAACGCCCACCTTTGTGGGTGGCAGGCTTTAGAAACAGCGTCCTGTCATGGGTATGTTCATGTCTCTGGTCCCCACCCAGTGTGTGCTCTGACGTCATTCCCTGTAGTCAATGCGGTGACCAGCACATCCGTTGTACATATTGGACACAACCGTTGTCTTAACTAGTGATGCAATTACCAATAGTCACGCGGCTTAATCAGCTTGTTGAATGATTTTAAAATGGACTTTCCCAATGCTAGTATTCACAACACTATTGATGATGGTAAGATTGAATAAAGACTAGATGAAGTCTTGGACAGGCATTTAGAAGTTGGAAGAGCGTGAATATATGTGTATTTTGTGGATAACGCCTATATTCTTTGCAACAACGTTTCAGTGCTACTCATTGCCCCGTCATCAGGTGCATTAGCCCTGAAACGCCCTAAACACAGAAGTTGTCCAAAACGAAAAGTGTCGTGTATTCAGATAATGGATTGACATATGCATACATACAGTCATATGCTTTACGGTCAGTGTTATTTGATATAAGGCTTTTATTCATGCTTACATGAAGATAGATTGTAGCTGAGAATGGTGTCATTGGCTTGTAGAAATTGTTGGGATGTTTTATTTGTCGGTGTCATGGTTCCTGGAGAATGATTTCACTAGGTTGTATATTCGTAGGCATTTTCAGAGGAGGATCTGAGTAACATGGTGAGAAGAAAGATTTTCACAGAACATACACAGTAATTGGTAACTGAAATAATCAAGTCGGGGAAAGGATTCAGCAATGATCCAGAGAGTCGGGGCACCATGACACACAATCCCACAGGACACAATGTAACAACCCGGGGGAAGGGATTCAGCAATGATCCAGAGAGTCGGGGCACCATGACACACAATCCCACATGACACAATGTAACAACCCGGGGGAAGGGATTTAGCAATGATCCAGAGAGTCGGGGCACCATGACACACAATCCCACATGACACAATGTAACAACCCGGGGGAAGGGATTCAGCAATGATCCAGAGAGTCGGGGCACTATGACACACAATCCCACATGACCCAATGTAACAACCCGGGGGAAGGGATTCAGCAATGATCCAGAGAGTCGGGGCACCATGACACACAATCCCACATGACACAATGTAACAACCCGGGGGAAGGGATTTAGCAATGATCCAGAGAGTCGGGGCACCATGACACACAATCCCACATGACACAATGTAACAGCCCGGGGGAAGGGATTCAGCAATGATCCAGAGAGTCGGGGCACTATGACACACAATCCCACATGACCCAATGTAACAACCCGGGGGAAGGGATTCAGCAATGATCCAGAGAGTCGGGGCACCATGACACACAATCCCACATGACACAATGTAACAACCCGGGGGAAGGGATTCAGCAATGATCCAGAGAGTCGGGGCACCATGACACACAATCCCACATGACACAATGTAACAACCCGGGGGAAGGGATTCAGCAATGATCCAGAGAGTCGGGGCACCATGACACACAATCCCACAGGACACAATGTAACAACCCGGGGGAAGGGATTTAGCAATGATCCAGAGAGTCGGGGCACCATGACACACAATCCCACATGACACAATGTAACAACCCGGGGGAAGGGATTTAGCAATGATCCAGAGAGTCGGGGCACTATGACACACAATCCCACATGACCCAATGTAACAACCCGGGGGAAGGGATTCAGCAATGATCCAGAGAGTCGGGGCACCATGACACACAATCCTACATGACACAATGTAACAACCCGGGGGAAGGGATTCAGCAATGATCCAGAGAGTCGGGGCACCATGACACACAATCCCACATGACACAATGTAACAACCCGGGGGAAGGGATTCAGCAATGATCCAGAGAGTCGGGGCACCATGACACACAATCCCACATGACCCAATGTAACAACCCGGGGGAAGGGATTCAGCAATGATCCAGAGAGTCGGGGCACCATGACACACAATCCCACAGGACACAATGTAACAACCCGGGGGAAGGGATTTAGCAATGATCCAGAGAGTCGGGGCACCATGACACACAATCCCACATGACACAATGTAACAACCCGGGGGAAGGGATTCAGCAATGATCCAGAGAGTCGGGGCACTATGACACACAATCCCACATGACCCAATGTAACAACCCGGGGGAAGGGATTCAGCAATGATCCAGAGAGTCGGGGCACCATGACACACAATCCCACATGACACAATGTAACAACCCGGGGGAAGGGATTCAGCAATGATCCAGAGAGTCGGGGCACCATGACACACAATCCCACATGACACAATGTAACAACTCGGGGGAAGGGATTCAGCAATGATCCAGAGAGTCGGGGCACCATGACACACAATCCCACAGGACACAATGTAACAACCCGGGGGAAGGGATTCAGCAATGATCCAGAGAGTCGGGGCACTATGACACACAATCCCACATGACCCAATGTAACAACCCGGGGGAAGGGATTTAGCAATGATCCAGAGAGTCGGGGCACCATGACACACAATCCCACATGACACAATGTAACAACCCGGGGGAAGGGATTCAGCAATGATCCAGAGAGTCGGGGCACCATGACACACAATCCCACATGACACAATGTAACAACCCGGGGGAAGGGATTCAGCAATGATCCAGAGAGTCGGGGCACTATGACACACAATCCCACATGACCCAATGTAACAACCCGGGGGAAGGGATTCAGCAATGATCCAGAGAGTCGGGGCACTATGACACACAATCCCACATGACCCAATGTAACAACCCGGGGGAAGGGATTCAGCAATGATCCAGAGAGTCGGGGCACCATGACACACAATCCCACATGACACAATGTAACAACCCGGGGGAAGGGATTCAGCAATGATCCAGAGAGTCGGGGCACTATGACACACAATCCCACATGACCCAATGTAACAACCCGGGGGAAGGGATTCAGCAATGATCCAGAGAGTCGGGGCACTATGACACACAATCCCACATGACCCAATGTAACAACCCGGGGGAAGGGATTCAGCAATGATCCAGAGAGTCGGGGCACTATGACACACAATCCCACATGACACAATGTAACAACCCGGGGGAAGGGATTCAGCAATGATCCAGAGAGTCGGGGCACCATGACACACAATCCCACATGACCCAATGTAACAACCCGGGGGAAGGGATTCAGCAATGATCCAGAGAGTCGGGGCACCATGACACACAATCCCACATGACACAATGTAACAACCCGGGGGAAGGGATTCAGCAATGATCCAGAGAGTCGGGGCACCATGACACACAATCCCACAGGACACAATGTAACAACCCGGGGGAAGGGATTCAGCAATGATCCAGAGAGTCGGGGCACCATGACACACAATCCCACATGACCCAATGTAACAACCCGGGGGAAGGGATTCAGCAATGATCCAGAGAGTCGGGGCACCATGACACACAATCCCACATGACACAATGTAACAACCCGGGGGAAGGGATTCAGCAATGATCCAGAGAGTCGGGGCACCATGACACACAATCCCACAGGACACAATGTAACAACCCGGGGGAAGGGATTCAGCAATGATCCAGAGAGTCGGGGCACTATGACACACAATCCCACATGACCCAATGTAACAACCCGGGGGAAGGGATTCAGCAATGATCCAGAGAGTCGGGGCACTATGACACACAATCCCACATGACCCAATGTAACAACCCGGGGGAAGGGATTCAGCAATGATCCAGAGAGTCGGGGCACCATGACACACAATCCCACAGGACACAATGTAACAACCCGATCATCCATTCTCGAGTCTTGGGGGCACACTGGGGGCATATTCTGACGTCATATCCCTTTCGTTATTGAACATAGTGTCATCCATTCTTCCTGACGTCACAAAAGCTCTGGACATTACACAATGTATTCATTAATGTAAATGTGCTATTTATAGTAATCATTCTTGGAAAGACCTGTCGTGATGAGGAATCAGAACACAAAGAATTACGAGTAATGTATGCTCTTTATTTCATACAACCAATTTGAATTAACAAAAACATATATTTGGATACTGTAATAAAAGCATATGTTAAATAAACTAATTATTCGACTATGACATACATGTATTACGACGTCGCCTACACCATCTCAAACAATAACCCTTAATGAAGTGGTAAAACGAGTTCTACGGAAAAAAAATAAATACCAAAATCATAGCCTCTTCCAAGTTCCTACTCAAATCCTGAGATATATTTGTTCTCCCGCCTTAAATTAAAACCATCATTCCGCGATAATATTGCGGGAATGATGCTTAGACCTACGTAAATCCCTATCAAATATGAAAATATTTGTCATTCACTTTTAGTGTGACGATAAACAGTATCTGATGGTGTGTGTGTTGTGTCCAGTGACATGCAGGGCCTCGACACCGAGTCTTCAGCCTGATGAGCTGACGCTGCCACACCTTCCTGTAACATGTCGGGATGGTTGCTGGGCACTGCAGTGTCCTCGTAGGTAGCTTCGTCGTCGACAGCGTGGATGTAAAGGTCACTGTGCATCTCCATGGCGTCTCTGTACATTGGTTCAATGAGAGACACCGGTCTGATGCCGACGAGGTCGGTGTAGATGCCGCTGTCATGGTTACATCCGTTAGGCGTCAAATTGTAATCGTTTTCTTCTGTGCTTGGTTCTACATCTGGAAGTACATTGTCAGTGACCTGTGTTTAGACTGACTGAATGAAATGGGCTTCACACATTGTACCCATGTCGGGAATCGAACCCGGGTCTTCGGCGTGACAAGCGAAAGCTTTAACCACTAGGCTACCCGACCGTCCCCTGTGTTTACAGGTGTTTCAGAATTGTACTTCACACAGTGAAATATACGTACCATAAACGGCAGATAGGATTGTGTTTCTAAATAACACTGACTTCATATTTTTCCCTTCGGTATACCTCGGATAGGAATAGGTTCTTAATGACAACGATTTCCTAGGGTCATGATTCATCAACATCAACAGCAACTCATTTATGGCTTTGACTACTAGTGTAACTATCTATATATTGCCCTAGTGAACAGTGGTGGCTTGACATTGATAATTATGAACAAGGAACTCCATTTGAGCGATTGAATATCCTCCTGCACCCCATCACCTTCAGTCACCTGTAAATACCACAGGAATCACCACCGCTGTCGGGACATACTGTACCTGTATTGTGAGGGTGCATTAGCTGAGGACATATGTTATAGAACCTATTAAAGTTAGGATGAACGCCATACAAACCACACAGTGTTGAATGGAGAATTCTAATATACTAATTTAAGTTCCATTTCAATGATTTCATTCACCTTTGGTTTTCTGCCTGTGTGTTCCCATCACTCGGTACCAGATGAGGACATTGACAGCAACGGCGATGACGAGCACAGCTCCAACACCAGCAGCTACTGGGGCGAGGATTGAATCTGAAACACCACCAACAGGAACATGTGTCTTCATGTGGTACTGGACTTGGAGCGATGTCATGCAGAAACTCTTACCCGAATCAGATACCTCATCTCAACACAGAAATATTTAGAAGCTGTAGTGTCATTGAAGACACGGCCGTTTTATAAAATCGCATTTTAAGAATAAAAAAAAAATAATGTCTTTTTTAATTACAATCATATTAAATTTATTATTCCCTATCTACCAAAACGTATGAGGGCTTTACCATACTGTCTGGTATCCCTACCTGAATGTAATGACCCAATGGCCTAGTCACTGTATCTACCTTGGTAAATAGTTCAAGACTTTACTAAGTTATGTTAACATGGTCTTGGCGTTGCTGTGAGCTAAACCAAGAAGTGTTACGTACAACATGGGGTGACATTGCCAGCGCAGTGTACTGGTGTTGTCGCAGTCGGTGGGGGAGTTGGAGTTGTTATGGTAGATTCACCTGAACAGATTGATTACAACACAATATGAAACATGAATTATTATAATTGTACAGTGATAACACCTGGCGTCCAGGCGGACAGTGTAAAGATTATGGGGGAATCTGAATCTGAAATGACGGAGGCTTCAGAATATTGGGGTAGGAATGTTTCAATGTCTACATCGGTCAGTGACACGGCTGTACATGTGTACCAGCGTCTGACTCTGGAGTGAGTTAATATACAGGTTAGATATATCACAGCGTAATGGGCGGGGTCAGCCCTGAGTGGCGCAGATCGTGGACGTACTCTTGCCCCCATCCATCATACACAAACCTATATATTGAACATGTTGTGAGAAACCAGACAAAACTCAATTTTCAAAATGTCCCGTTTCGGAAGTAGAAATAAATAAACACGACATGTCCATATCTAATTGGAAACACAGGAAAGCGACTGGTAGGTAAAAATATATTTTCCTCCACGACTTTCGCAACCTGATGATAACAACTATTGCCTGTGCCCGTTGTATCGATCACGTTGACGATAACAACACTTTCCTTTACAAGGTGATCCACCTTCTGTGTACACAACAATTCACTTTCCACCACCTCGCTATTGGGTAGTTGCTATGGTGGCCTGGAGGGGACATCGCGAGACAGCGATAAAGCGATAACACGAGACGAGAAAGCAATAGCACGAGAAGAGAAAGCGATAGCACGAGACGAGAACGCGATAAACTGATCATGAGAAGGCGAGAGAGCGAAATAGCGATAGAAGCCAGAAAGTATGGTGGCCGAGAGGGAACATTGCATTATCGCCTTCAGTCATGGCGTCGATAAAGCGATGACACAAGACGAGAAAGCGATAGCAACAAAGTAGAAAACGCTAACACGAGACGAGAGAAAGCGATAATATATGGTAATTGTTCATATAATTTATTGATAAAATGATAGTTATCATGCTATCTGGCTATATAGCCTAACAAGTTGAACTACCTTCTGTGTACTATGGTGACCGAGAGGGGACATCGCTTTATCGCCTTAAACTACGGCCGTGATTAAACGACAACATGACAATATCCCCTCTCGGCCACCATGATGGTGGCCTGTGTCATGTTTATATGTTTCTCCACGATGAAAAGTATATACGTAAAACAACATTTACATATAAGTTGTTAGACCACAAATTATAACCATTAAGGGGCGAACTATTTAATATAAGGGTGGGGGTTGAGGGAGTCATTTTGTTGTGTCCTTCAATTTTAGTGACTAATGTGTTTTTACTTCATAAAAGTCGTAAATGTGATAGGGGCTTAATTTGTTGGTGTTCCTCAACTTGTTTTGATTGGTATATGACGTAATACTGCAAATGCCATGATAAGGTTATCTTAAATATTCTTTTTGATATTTGATTTATGATCGACTTGCATTTTGTCTCTTGTCTTATAAAATCTACATGTACCGGGATATATTTACTTGCATGTAGTACGTGTAGTTTGATAAACATTGCTATGAGGGGATGAATGATTATGGTTTTTCTCCGTTTTTAGCAATATCACAGCGCTGAATGGGCTTCACGCATTGTATCCTTGTGGGAATCGAACCTGGGTCTTCTGGGTAACTACTAGGTTTCCCTAACACCCCTACTGCTGGGGACAATGGTGTGATCACACCTGATGTGTGTACTTGGGTAAATATGGAGAGACATCCTAATTAGTGTGGTCACACTGTTAACATTAATAATCATCTGTCATTCTAATAATTTATTTATACTTTAAGTATAGTTATTAAATAGGTTTTTGCTGATATGCAGTTGATCCATTCCTATAATTTTCACAGCTAATTTGTCTTTTATACCCAGAATTTGTCAACATTTTGCAGTGAATACATTTGTTAGATATAAATACAGAATGTTATCTTGTTTGCATACACGCCTGTGTTTAATTTGTTTTATTGTAGTAAATTAGCATGATCCACATGTACATACACTTAAACGTAAAAGTCTTGCTACTTTATTTCGCAAATAATCCGTGGATTAATTGCGAAACTTTATTGACCCTTTTATGGGACTAACTAGATTCATATCGCCCGGGCGTCGACTCAAGCATTGAATGGGATTGCAAGTTATACCCTTCAACGTTTATATGAGGTTTAGGATGCCCCTGTATTGAAATCTCAATATATTTGTTTTGGATGTTAATAACCGGCTTTATTAATAATGTTATGGATCTTCAACCCTTTTTGACAATCTCTGTTATCAAACTTTACTATTTTTTGTAAAAGAAGATCAGTCACAGTGTACAAAGAACATATTTCTAATCTATGAATCAGTTAAATTATTTTTGAGAAACATGATTAAACTATTTTGTTTTTGTTTAATGCCGCAACTGGGATACGATGACATGCATCAGCCAATTCAGCGAGTCTTACCACCCGACCCCGTTAGTCGCCTCTCACGACAACCATAGTCGCCCCTTACCGCAAGAATTGGTTGCTGAATGATTAAATAAAGTACGACGGTTTCCTACATGTCCAACCACTGAAGGGATGATTTGAACCCTGCAGGTTGGAGACATGTGTTGGAGCTCAATCACAAACAGGTGCTCTATTGTTTTCACCAAATAGAATTAACACAGTGTCTTCTTTGGATACTTTAATATAATATATTTAATATAGACCGTAAAGACACATTATTTGTTTCCTACAGGGTAGGGCATGTGTAACTTATTTTAAGTAAAACAGGGGCTTAATTATATATTAGGATCAAATCTCTTCACGCCCCGAAAATCAAATGGTTGCTTTCTTACAAGGCAGTAGTCCAAGTCCTTGGATCCTTACAACATTGCTGAACGCTGGGCCGTTGCTGCACGTCCACACCGACCCGGCATCAAGCGTGGAGTTGATGGTTAGGACGAGGGTGTGGCCAAGGAGGTGTGCTGCCACAGCGATACGTTCAGCAACTGAGAGGTATTCCACGTGGTCACTGTTCTTGTCAAGAACAGATGTTGGATTCTGGTGACTTGTTTGGAACATCTTCACGGAGTTCCTGTACCAGAGTGCTGTTGCTATGGTGTTGCCCCTGCTGTGCCTACAGGTCAGACTGAATGGCCTCTCTCCCACGGCCGGCATCGGGTCTGAGGTGAGGTCGTACAGTATGGACGACGCTGTCAACAGTCAACAGCTTAAATCGAGCGAACTAGTGACTTTTCTGAAAGCTTTTGTTTCTTGGGTTATGTATTACTACATACTGTTTTTAGACGCAGCGCAGGAAATCATGGGGTACTTAAAACTTGGACAACATGATTATTCGTTACTTTTGTAGAATTCTACAATGTTGCAAAGGTGAGTTGACAGCATGTATCAATTCATCAAATGTTTGGGTTTTTTTATAAATATAAAATATTGATAAATATCAAAATATAATATTGTTTACTCAAACCAGCTAGTGCAGTGACTTCCAGATAGATCAAGGTCTTCAATGACTGCTCCGCAAATGTAACTGACATCCTCTGTAAAGAAAGCGACAATGTGGACAAACAACAGTCAAATACGTACATTTGGAGGCATTTCAGTGAAAGAATATGGACCTGACGGGGATCACGCGGGGTCAGTGGACAAAGACACACAGTGAGGGAAGGGGTTTCCAGTCTCAGATCCTGCACGACCCGCCCTACTTCGTGATCTAATTTAACATTAAGCAGTGAAGCCATGACATAAATGATATACTGTTGAAGACGTGTTAATCCCAAACTCACTCACTATGACCATACCTCGATATACTATATTCGATGCGGTTTACTTGTTTTTCGGAAGTATTAAAGATATTCGCGAAAATAGCTTTCTGTTTTATATAGTTTTGGTTAATATTTTATCTATTTAAAAGTTATAGAGGAACACCTATAAACCTTGCATTCTCCGATTAGACAGACATATTTTGATTGCATACATTGCGAAATATACTAACTGAAAATACTTACATTTTCTGTGTATTTAGAACAACGGTGAATTATAGACGTCTAAAACCAATAGTTACACTGTATTAATACTGACAAATGATCGTGTAAAGTATTACATAAGGATGTTATCAAATAATCAAGTATACAATAATAACACATTATATTACAATGCATATATTTCCCTATCACGAGCAGGATAGTACGCTGAAATCAATAACTGAAATTATAGTGCTCAAGATAAAAAGATCGTTTTGGTTGGGGTTTGTTTGCATGTTTGTTTGTTTGTTGTTTGACATCATGAGCATCGACCCACGCAATTTGGATTCGATGACATGCACCAACCAAGTCAGCGAGCCTGACCACCCGATCCCGTTAGTCGCCTCTTACGACAAGCATAGTCGCTTTTTACGGCAAGCACGGGTTTGTGAAGGCCTATTCTACCCCGGATCTGCATGGGTCTTGCATGTGACAGCGTGAACCTATAGAAAGTATGGTTATACGGTGTAAACCCTGCACATGTTTGATCAACTTATGTGCATGTTTAAATGCTCATATATTGAATAGGCGATGTGGCAGGGATTCGGGCAAAGGGGATTTTACTTATATTAGTAGTACAGGATAACAAGTGTAATTGATCATGAGAATAATGAGATATTTTTTCATATCTTAAAAGATTTTATTTAATTTCACGACATGAGTCACAGCATCTTCGACACAAAATGGCCTAACGAGCGCTTCATCCAGGATTAAAACCAACCATAAACAAAGTCATTTAAAATTTAGATCGGATTATAGAATGGGTGGAGTTTTTCTTAATAATCTTTTATCCGATATATTTTCGTGTATGATTGAAACCACTTTCGATTTTTTACTTACAAAAATTGATGAGGGCATAGGAATAGTTACTCATGCACTTAAATATGCTGGCGAATTATGAAGCGGGAAATTAAATCAGATAAAGAAAACAAGCAATGGTTTGACTGGGAATGTGAGTTATTAACAAAAGCTCGAAGTGCTTGTCTGAAGAACTTCAGGAGACATAAAGAAAAAGTGTCACTATCAAGCTCTATTACAACTAGAAATACATACCAATATATTTGTAGACAGAAAAAGCATTTATTTCTTGATAAAGAAAAAGAAATTCCAGAAACAAAGTATTTCATCTTCAGAGGAGTTTTGAACAGCGTTACGAGTGGATCCACTATACAGTCTCCATACATAGCAAGGAGAGATCACGCAACAATTTAAAAACAATTTAAGTCTAATCAAGCATCATACATACATACATACATACATACATACATACATACATACATACATACATACATACATACATACATACATACATACATACATACATACATGTGTGTGTGTGTGTATGTGTGTAATCGATTCTCATAACAACAGACAACAACAATAGAACTTATTCTATTCCAAGCACTCTTTCGACAAACCTTTGTTTCAAGGATTTTGTTTCGCTAAAGGTACCAGTGCCGAAAAGTCGCAATGAAAGAATAAAGAAATTGAAATCCAAGTCCTGCATTCGTGTTGCTATTAATCTTGGAGTATGTTATGTCTGACAAGTATAGTGCATGCTTAGTGCTTTAATAATGGGACATTGATGGCGTAAATACGCAAGTCCCTCTTCTGTGGCACTTATAATGACATCATTACGATATGTTCAGCGTTCACAAAGGGTTCGTTAAGCAACAACTGTCGTAAATCCCACCCCTTTCATATTATTTAATGTGGAGTCTTGGACACGTTAAACAACCGTAAAGATACGACCGTCGACAGACTTAGAGGCTACATGACACCATCCATTAACCCGTTCGCATCTCTCGAGGATGTTACGTTCCTGGCTGCGATGCGGTCATGTGAGTACCCAGTTTGCACAAGTCCCCCCCCATTTATCCTTCTGAACCGTTTATCAGTGGATGTCCCAGAAACGCCAGCAATCACTTGGATGGTGTTGCTCTTTCTTGGTCTTCCGTCTCTTACTCTTTGAAATGTTAAATCCCAATGTTTTAATATCTACAACACTTGTATCGTTTACGTTTAATACCGTAAATGCTCTTAATGTTGTATGTTCCTTGTTACGTCTGTGTTTTAAATGTGTATCTGGCTGGACCCACCTTCTGAACCAACCAGTCACAGATAGCATAATAAGTAACGTCCCAAGCTCTCGGCGTACGATAACACGCAATCAATCAGGTCACTGAGCGTGGCCACCCGATCCCTTGGATGCACTGTGTTATCATTGTATTCCCGTGGACCTATTCTGAGGGGGTTTGGATGAAGGATCTGTCCAATCCGTTCTTTATGATGTAAATCCGTGTCTCCTTTACAATGTGCCGATATAAGGCCTTAAGTCATGACAGTGTATTGTATATTTCATAAGTGTTAGCAAAAACCTTGACCAACTGCCAGATGAGTCTCTTGATTGTCGCTAATGCTTACCTCCAAATAAAGGGTAAGAAACGGTTCATATTATACTTTCAATAAAATATCAATGTTGAAACTATTACACTAATTACATTTTATCGATTCATTCTATCTAGATGACAACAATAGATTTCAAGAAAAGACCAAGATCAGGTGTAACTTTGAAGAGTTCTGTTCTGATCAGAATTCATGTTTCTTTAGACGTTTGGCAGCCTGTATGACTCTTGCTCAACAGTTGTTTGATCAGGGCTACTACATTCAAGGCATTTCTAAAGATGTTATGTTGGACACGAAGAGGACATCTCCAAATGCGTTGCGTCAATGATGTAAGATATGTTTCTGTGTTTTCTTCAGGTGAACAATTGACTTGCCCTTGCAATGTGCCACCAGGGATGCAGGATACGCTCCCCCCTTCACGAACACCTGGTATTATCACTATGTTATAGTGATTCATAAACACTTGCTTATGATATAGTTGGAATCGTACAATGGAAATTTCTTATGATTATGGAAATGTTTTGGTCGATTCTTTTTATTTGAAAGTCGTGGCTCAAAAGATAATGCTTGATTCATCATTTGAGTGACATTCTTTGTTTGTCTTAAGGAGGTGACCGAACTCATATTCAGTTTATTACAAATATTTATCAGTTATCATGGCTGAGTTCCAGGTCAGCTGGACTTCCGGTGCCCTGAGGTATCTGACCCTGGCACATCTGCTTAATACAATATGATTGTAAAGTCTTCAAAAAAGAAACACATAGGAGATAATGAGAATGATGATTTTGTTTATTGATAAATCATTAAATAAAAATGCAATATTTGTGAATGAACGATTTTAGTCACAAGTTCGGTAACTGGTGTACGCAACCGTTTTAAACTTTTGTAGCATCAGGCAGCAGTTTGTATAAGACGAAAATGTGCACGAAAATAACATGGAAATGAAATGAAAAGTAGAATGCACGTGCAAGTCGTGACAATCATGTGCAATGACAATTACTATGAAATGCCAAAAACATTTTGTAATACGATTGTCGATATGTTGGTGGGAAAATGCCGAGACTGAATGCTGCCCATTGCAACAACGCCATAGGACGTCTTGAAGCTGAAGAGTCTCTGTCTGCAGTTGCACATCATTTCACCGTACACCAGAGCACCATATATCGCTGATGGGGTCGGTGTACCCGCCTCAGTTCAACCCAAGATCACCCGAGAAATGGTAGGCCAGGAGTCACATCCCGGCACAAGATCGCTACATCCGGGTCTTTCACCTTCGTCATCGACATGCTTCTGCCACCGAGACTGCAGGACGTGCCTGGTTTGAGGAGGGCTCAGGCCAAACAATCAGGATTCGCCTGCGAGAGGTGGTCCCTTGCCCCTTACTTAATGCAAAGCGACAGGAAGGGTATCAACAAGTGCCATCTTTAACGTCTTTTGGTATGACGCGGCCGGGGATCGACCCCCCGTGTACGTGTCTTGTGACAGGATAATTATTATGGCCATTATGTCTACAAAACATTTGACTATCACCATGCTAAGTGCCATCATTGTGTCAATCAAACTAAATGAAATACTCATTTATAGAATTCAAAGTTAGCCTATGCGTGTCATTGGGTGTAGGAAGGTTTTTATCGCTTTATTTTCACTCCATATTGCCGATCATTGCAGTCATATGTTCCTCACGGGTGTTTCAATGCCAAAGATATTTTGACAAAAAACTTATTAAGATCATTCTATATTAAGCGAGCGGTATATATTGAGTATACTGTTCTGTTACCCCTTGTCAACAGTTTTATCTTTTATAACTTGTTCCTGTCGCTATATTGACTCTGCGGTGTACATTTTCAAATCACTCACGCTTCATTGGCGGGGTCATCGGTGATCCAGTCGTTAAAGGTGCCAGTATTCACTGTGTAGTATTAAGTCCCTTATTCGTAGACCCGTGAAGATTCCAGGGTAGAATAGGTCTTCAGCAACCCATGCTTGTCGTAAAAGGCGACTAACGGGATCGGGTGGACAGGCTCGCTGACTTGGTTGATGCATGTCATCGATCCCAATTGCGTGGATCGATGCTCATGCTGTCAATCACCGGATTGTCTGATTTTTTACAGACCGCCGTCATATAGCTGGAATATTGCTGAGTGCGGCGTTAAACAACAAACCAGCCAACAAACCAACCTCGATCTCATGATCTCATGATTTTTGAAAGGATTTTCTCGTTTTTATATATTTGCCTATACTATTTTGCAGAGAGCAGCTGAGTGGACCCATATGGGCGTGAACTAGCATGGGGTTGGTGTCAGGTTAGAAATGTCACAGGGACTTAAAGCACTTCTGATACTAATTATAATAAAGAGATAACTTTCTGTGTACAATTCGTCTACCTCATGGGGTTCCTATAGTCACACTGTGACGTGTCATTGCTCACACAAGACGTGGATAGAACTCGAATATTGTGCCTGGTTGCAGCGTTAAACAATATTCGCTCGCAGATTCACCAACAGACTTACTTACAAATAGATTTACAATGATATATGCAGGTAAGAAACGTGTGTCTTTATCAACTGAAGGTATGCAAACACTTAAGACATCACTTGCCATATGCTTATTGCATTCAAAGTAAGGGGCAATCCTAAGGTCAGAGATCATAATCAAGTGTGACATGTATTTTACGATTATATACAATATATAAACTATTTGAATAACAATACTACATTGATCAAAGCAAAACGCAACGTGTAGATTATTCATCAATAATGTATATAAATCCTCTGTAGATAGTCAACACAGCATGGAATTATGATAAGGACTTTCACATGCATCGTAACACATCGTAGTTCAATCCATATTTCAATAATTAAGCTTCCTTTGTACTATATCATGCACAATGTAGACAACGTTTTACAGAAGGCTTTTCCTCTCAGTCAGACGTAGCTTTATGAAGGAGTCAACATTACTCAGTCGGGTATGTATTTCATACTAGTGGGTGATGGAAAACAAGATTACAATGTACAATGGTGTAAATATAGGGGGTTTGTTTGCAAGATAAAGAATATATTTTACAATGTATTCCAATAATGTCTTACATCAAGCGATAAACAATCATTGTTAAACTGTAGACTGTGTGCACTCTTTTCAAGTGTGAGAGAGTGAGTTAAAATTTATAGTCACATCGACATAATTTAGGCCATATCTGACGAAATAATGTTATACATTATTAAATGTATATAACAAATTGTTAGCGATGGACACTACAACAACTTGCCGTATGACACAATTTTATTATAACATTACTTTGAGGACATTTTAAAAAAGAAACTATTATTCAAAAACACAAAATAAAAACGACCTAAAGCTCGCTAGCAACCAAAACCAGGTCATCATAGCAGGGAGCATTTGGACCGAGACATGCATGTAAAGTGTCAAACCTATCTGTCCAGTAGTGTCAGAGGAGAGGAGAGATTATTGAGACAATGCACAGCACTGAAGGGTGACAATGGACAACACAGAAGGGTGACAATGGACAACACAGAAGGGTGACAATGGACAACACAGAAGGGTGACAATGGACAACACAGAAGGGTGACAATAGCCAACACTGAAGGGTGACAATGGACAAAACTGAAGGGTGACAATGGACAACACAGAAGGGTGACAATGGACAACACAGAAGGGTGACAATGGACAACACAGAAGGGTGACAATAGACAACACAGAAGGGTGACAATGGACAACACTGAAGGGTGACAATGAACAAAACTGAAGGGTGACAATGGACAACACAGAAGGGTGACAATGGACAACACAGAAGGGTGACAATAGACAACACTGAAGGGTGACAATGGACAACACAGAAGGGTGACAATAGACAACACTGAAGGGTGACAATGGACAACACTGAAGGGTGACAATGGACAACACTGAAGGGTGACAATGGACAACACAGAAGGGTGACAATAGACAACACTGAAGGGTGACAATGGACAACACAGAAGGGTGACAATGGACAAAACTGAAGGGTGACAATGGACAACACAGAAGGGTGACAATGGACAACACAGAAGGGTGACAATAGACAACACTGAAGGGTGACAATGGACAACACAGAAGGGTGACAATAGACAACACTGAAGGGTGACAATGGACAACACTGAAGGGTGACAATGGACAACACTGAAGGGTGACAATGGACAACACTGAAGGGTGACAATGGACAACACAGAAGGGTGACAATGGACAACACAGAAGGGTGACAATGGACAACACAGAAGGGTGACAATGGACAACACTGAAGGGTGACAATGGACAACACAGAAGGGTGACAATGGACAGCACTGAAGGGTGACAATGGACAACACTGAAGGGTGACAATGGACAACACAGAAGGGTGACAATGGACAGCACTGAAGGGTGACAATGGACAACACAGAAGGGTGACAATAGACAACACTGAAGGGTGACAATGGACAGCACTGAAGGGTGACAATGGACAACACTGAAGGGTGACAATGGACAGCACTGAAGGGTGACAATGGACAGCACGTCCCTTGGTTTTACAAACGTCATAAAATGGGGGCTACGGCAACGTCATTTACTTGAAACAGAAGTTAGCGAATAGCTCCCAGAAAAGTTTGAATTGGAAAGAAATCCAGACATGGTTAATGCTGCAAATCGACTATTAGGAACGTTGTGTGAAATTTGGGGATGACGAGGATTACCTCTGGAGGCGCCGCTTCATTTTGGTGCCCTGACATGGGCATGATCTGTCTGGCTTCAAAGCCTGCTTCATTCATAGCCTGAATCAATGTCGGTCTCAGAAAGTGGGCTGTGTACCATTTTGAAGACTGTGAATATTTAGATACATCAGCCATGAAAGATTGAAACTAGTTTTCCCTAATGTTTGCAATTAGGCCATATTTCTGATTCAACGGTAGCCATATGCGTTATTTATTTGAAAAGTAAGTTTTGATTTTGCATTTTGCATCTAAAAGAAATTGTCGTATGAAGATACCGTCCCATTTTAATGTTATTTTTAGACATTGAGGAATTCCCCTTAAGTAGTTCTGTATCTCTCCACTCGATTGATGACGTTATCACGTGACATACTGACGTTCATCGGGAAATGATTTGTTTGTTTGTTTGGTGTTTAACACCGCACTCACACCGCACTCAGTACTATTCCAGCTATATGACGGCGGTCTCTAAATAATTGAGTCTGGACCAGACAATCCATTGATTGACACCATGAGCATCGATCTACGTAAATGGAATACGATGACATGCATGAACCAAGTCAGCGAGCCAAACCACCCGATCTCGTTAGTCGTCTCTTCGACAACGTTAACCATAGTCGCTTTTTACAGCAAGCATGGATTGCTGAAGATCTATCCTACCCCGGATCTTCATGAAGTACTCTTACTCCATTAATATTATGGAAGTAAAATGTCGATTACAAAACTAGCCTTTCTGCCTCCCGTGTAACTTGATCCCGTTAATTTATTTTGAAATACTTATTTGGTTCTAATCACAATCGATATTATGGGGTCGAACGCCACATGTTAATGGACCCACCATATATAATAGCAGCTGAACACAACTTTATAATGATTTCTTGTTGCGAACTGCATCTTGTGTAGAAATGTGTTTCCTTTCAACTACTATACATTTTAAGCTTCCTGTAAGCTACAAAGTATCATGATACATTTTCTGTGCATTACACGTTAGATTTAATGGTATGACTATTGTATTAAGGTATATCTATTTATACAATAACTGGTTTCTGTAGGGGCCTCATGCAGAGATCAGATGTATTGCAAGACCCCGAGGACCGAAATAGCATTACCTACAGCCAATGATATACCTGACTTAACACGTTTTTCTTCGACCTGGTATTTTCCATATCATTCCTGTGATGTCCTCCTTTCAATCTTTTGCTTGTGCGTGTGACATTTGTCACACGTGGGATACGTACACCTTTTCAAGGTATTATCACTACTAGTATTTTATAGTGACTCATCAAAACATGCTTATGATATATTAGGAATCGTACAATGGAGATCTCGTGTAATGACGGAAAGGATTTTATCGCTGTTATTTATTATCTTAATACATTATATATCTGTGTGTGTGTGTGTGCGTGCGTGCGTGCGTGCGTGCGTGCGTGCGTGTGTTGTTCCTGTCGCTATATCACTCTCACTCTGAACTGGTGGGAGTGCCGGTGGCCCTGTCACATAAGTTCCTCAGCAATACGAAGTGGTGCTCGTGTGTTCGAATTTCAATTCAAACTGGTGATGATCATTTTTTTTTTCAGCACCATGTCCTTGCTAATGGGTTTCCACAAAGTCATGCGTATCTAAGACTTTCTCCCACACATCTGATATAACGCTCAAGGCCGTGTTAAACCGAACAAGCTCAGTCACTGATAACAGGCAGCCACAGCACGTATGTACGTTCGTCTGGGGCTGTGATCTCTGTATCAAACAACAGCTCTCAGGAATCTTAGGAATCAGTTGTTAGCATAGCTGGGTCCCATTTCATTGCCGACGTCCGTCACATTGACCTCTTGTCCGTTTTGTTTCTTGTCAGACACCAAGTAACTTCGTATTCTTTCACGATAGCGTACGACGAGGACGGTAATGATAACAAAGATGACAACAGCGAGCAGAGAAAATCCAATAGCAATGCCAAGAGTAATATCTCGTTCAGGATCTTCGGTACTAGGAGGACTCTTTGGTGTTGATGATTCGTGTGATATTTGTGTTGTTCCATCTAAAATGAAGAACATTTACTCATCAAAAACAACAACAGAAAAAGCCAAACAGAGCAGCATTTAAGAAACGAAATGAAACACGAGGCAGGGTTCTCTGTCAGTAGGATGAAGCTGAACAAACATGTTGGTCACTGCAGGATTGTTTCAAGGAGACCAGTTCACAAAGGTCACCGTGTTCGTCAGGTAAACCATCTAGCACTCAATGTAAGCAGCTTTTGTCAAATACTCCCCAGGGAGCCCAGAATGAAAATCGAGTGCACACAGATCAACTGACCGTAGGAATAATGGTATCGTGCTTTGAGCATTCACTTAGGAAATAATTGGCGAATTTGAGATAAATTAAAATATAGGTTCATACTGTCACTCGTCTTTGAGAAATGTATCTAATTTTCTCAAAGAAAGTATTACGGGGACAAATATTATACTTGAGAGCATTTGAATATTAATTTTTTGTTTTCAAAAGTAATAGTATTTGTGTTTTGGAAAGTCTTCCCCATTATATTACCACACGCAAATACAACTTGATTGCTCTGTTGGCAGTGCTGGAATTATCTGTACATGTTGTGGCAATTGGATGGATGTAGACCTGATAACGATCATAATACACAAACTAAGAACGCTGAGGTAAATTGGCTAAACAGTTTGTGACATTTATAAAGCCTAAATTAATATATCAAACAATGTTAACGGTTCATATACCAAGAATAATAAATAACACAGGTTATAGTGTGACACGCTCGGTACACTGGAAGAGATTTAACAACTCAAATGTCACTCAATTTATTTCTTATGGAACTTCTATAGCAGAAGAACTGTGCATACATTTTCTGCAAAGTGAAGATGAGATGTGTATTCGCTCTTCTGTAAGGATTAACATGTTTGAATTATCAAGGGTATTGACGTCCCAAACAACTGATCAACGCCAGAACATGTAATGCTTTTGATGATTCCTTAAGGATAAGAGGCACGGTGTCCCAGTCGTCTAAGGAGCCCAATGTGCTGAAAACGAAACGCGATCTCACCCCTTTTGGATACGACAATATTGATACACAAAGCAATATATATTAGGCACCACGACGGTTAGAACTGGTCTTCAGGAACCCATGCTTGTCGTAAGAGACGACTAACTAGATCGGGTGGTCAGGCTCGGTGACTTAGTTGATGCATGTTATCGTATCCCAATTGCGTAGATCGATATTCATGATGTCTATCACTGGATTGTCTGGTCGAGACTCAATTATCTACATACCGCTGTTACATAGATGCAATATTGATGTTTGCTGCGTTAAAAAACAAACATATAGAGCTTAGTGTTGGATGTACTGAAAAACTAGCTCCAGAAAAAAGATTAGATTAGATTGTCAATTACTTGTTAACACCTACTGGATTCAATCACGTATTGTTAGACAAGGCATTTTGTAAATTTGTTTGTTAATGGTAACACCTTTTGATACCAGAAGTTGGAAGGAACGTGACATTTATCTAGTTGAGATTCGGTGGGTAGTCCCGGGAAATAGCAACTTGGTTTAACAAGAGGAATGTGATTTTTGTATTACCTGTTATCGTATCAACTCCACTACACTGGAGTGTCCTGTTGATGTTAACACATGAAAACATAACACTGACATCCCCGAAACGATCGGCTGTAATATTGAAGAAGCTAGTGAGGACAATGTCGGCGAAGGTGCTCGTTGTCTCGTTCTGTGACAGTACGTCTGTGATGCCGCCAGTAGTTATATAAAACTCGGCTTGATGAGAACAGTGGTAGCTTCTGATGTCCACGGTCAGAGTGATATTTGTGCCAGTTTGCAGTGCGTTGGTGTCTGCATCGCTGCTGATGTTGCACTTTGGTGGACCTGGTTGAGTCAAGAAACATGTTTTTATTCTGCACTAACAGAAACATTTAATATTCCCACTAGAACAAGTAAATAAACAACCATACTATGAATCAGAACCATCAACAAACTTTGGGAATGCATGTTTCAGTTTAAATGATCATATGGAAATATTTTGAATATATAAAGAAGTGTTTGTTTATTATTAAAACCGGTACTTACTTTTCACTAGCCTCTGTACTCCATCACAAGTCAAAGTCCAGTTGGTGTCACAGATAAAGTTCAGTGTTACATCTCCAAAGTGATGGAGCTCAATGTTGAAGGTTAGGTTAAACAGTGAGTTACTGGCGTTCATCAACTGTTGAGTGACACCACCAGAAGTGATACTGAAGCCAGTTTCACGAGAACAGAAGTAATCTGTGCTGTTCACTGTCAGGGTCAGCTGGGCGCCAGGTTCCAGAGAGCCAGTGTCGTCGTCACTGCTGATTGTACACTGTGGAACCTCTGGTGAGAGAATAGCATTTGAGAGTTACTACTAACCCGTTGAAGATACAACTCTTTAATAAATAACATTAAGCTGGTATTACACAGTGTTTAATACCAAAGCGCGTGCTTACGTACTGCCGGAGCGTGTGTCGCCGACAAACACTTAAAACTCTCAACATCGCTGGGCTTATTCAGTGACTATGCGTTCAGAGATGATGGACAACTGAGAGGAGCTTATGCACACAATTACATCATTGGAAATATAGAGAATACTACACTCATTTTCGTTAGGTACCATTTTTGCGAAACGAGTAGACTTTCTATGGAATCTGATCGAGCGAGTGTGTGTGTGTGTGTGTGTGTGTGTGTGTGTGTGTGTGTGTGTGTGTGTGTGTGTGTGTGTGTGTGTGTGAGTGAGTGAGTCCGGACTATTGCCGATGTTATAGTGCTAGCCCACTGAAGTACAATGCAACAGTTTAATATGATCACCCCACTCAGACACAGTATTAAGACACAGTGTACTGACTCCTAGCCGACCAGTCCCTGTTTTAGCCCTTTAATGCCGAGCTCACACACTAATGTATTACTCTAAAGTGTACATATCGTCTACTCTAGTCCCGGACGGAGTATCTACTCCCGAAAGACCCTTCTTTGTCTTCCAATCATCAGAGATGCAACGACACATAGGAAATATTTCACTTGATTTTGTCAAATACAAGAGGTTTCATCTCACCTTACATTAAAACACTAACTTCTAATTGGTTAAGGAGCGGGCGTTAATGTTTCATGTATCCCGTTAATGTACCATGCTGAGAAACCAATCGGAACACACCTTAAGGTAACTTGCTTATCTCGCATAAATATCATTGTATGAAATGAACATATGCTTATATCAATGTATTGGGTAAAGGGAAGTAACTCTTCGTTAGCATCGTCTGCTGGCTGTCAAAGTGGCTGAATTAAAGTGTTTTACTCAGTGAAACCTCGGACATATATTCCGGGTCTGTACGAATGAATGTCGGTGAGATAAATTCGTTGTCAACCGATCCCTCGGGGCATATGGTGGCATGTACCCTGTGTATGAGCCTATGTACCCCTCGCCTTATAGGCTGGGGTGTAGCGCAGGACAAACGAAGGACTCTACAAATATCATAAATGGAAAGAACATTCGGACACTCCTAATTGGAGTTATGCAAGCATTATGATGAGGCTCCAAGCATCAATAAGTAAGCATCACCACAGTACAGTGTTCGAGCTTCTTGCTGTCTCCGTTTCTCATGAGAGATGAGTTGAAATACACGCGTTTTCATAGCCGTATCTAACGGGGGCCGTTTTTAAAATACAATAACGGAATTATCAATTATCTGCACTATTCAAATACCTAGACTGAATGAGTATGGTTTCAAGCCGCTTTTAGCAATATTCTATCAATATCACAAGCAGGAGCCGCCATAAATGGGCTTCACACATTGTACATAGTGAGGAATCGAACTGTAGCAGGTGTATATATTTGTATTTTAGTCTTTTTTGTAAATAAATCTATTTCAAGTTTTGTTTCTGTTGAACTTTATTCAACAGAGGTGTGTGTTTGTTTTTATCCCATCATTCTAAGTCCAGGCCTCAGTGATCAATCACAACCCAAGCTCAACTACATTCTTTGTCCAGCCCTCTGCTGATCAATTACACCCCAAGGATCCTGTGATTGGCCACATTCAAACTTTACCTTCTTGCTCTGACTAACTCCATATTGCCACCTTCACTATGCACTGCACTGGGAGTATTCATAGATCACCACAAAAGGTTAGTTTATAATTTATCTTTATTTCTAAATAGGATTAAATAGTAATCAAAGATTATGCATTATAAATAAGCATCTCAGAAGTAATTATATTTACATTGAATCACATATTTCTATTAATGTTGATGTTTTGAATGAATGTGGTTTAGAGGCTGAACTTTAAACCTAAGCTTTAGTGTATTTTAATATTATCTTGTATACATGCCAAGTTATATCTACATTAATGGAATTGCACCAACTATGCATTTTGTTATTCATTTCATTGTATTTAGTCACTCTAAGTATTTATTCCTGCTCTTTCTTCTGCAGGACATATCATGAATGGTGACATTTCAAGGGTAACACGTTTTACACCCTTGTGCCACACATAGGGTATGTGTAACCATTTTACTTAATATGTACTGTAAGCCATTTCTATCATATCATCTAATAATAACCAGTTGTAAGTAATGTAACAGAAATGATTGTATTGCTTTGATGATGATATGATATATATTATGTTTTAATATGCATATACTATATTATCTGTTTCTTATTACAGGGTGACTATCGTGATTATAATAAACATAAGCCTCACACCCCGTAGCCTTCTTGGTGTCATCTGTTTAAAATAATGGATAAAGCCAAGAAAACCCGGTTACAGAACTCGGGCCTTTTAACCACTAGGCTACCCAATCAAATACCTTGAACTTGAGACCCGTGAAGATCCGGGGTAGCTTAGGTCTTTAGCAACCTATGTTTGCCGTAAAAAGCGACTTTACATGTCGTGAGAGGCAACTAACGGGATCGGGTGGTCAGGCCCGCTGCAAGGATTGATGCATGTCATCGTGTCCAAATTGCGTGGATCGGTGCTCATGATGGCAATTACTGGATTGTCTGGTCCAAACTCGATTATTTACAGACCGCCGTCACATAGCTGGAATATTGCTGAGTGCCGCGTTAAACAACAAACAAACAGAACAAAACAAGCAAACCTTGAACTTGAACCGTGAATCCTTTCTAAGCAGTTTCGTATTGTGTTGTATGACATCATACTGGGTCTCGTCATGACGAGAGAATACAAGAATACAAGAAAACATATAGAACTATTTGAGAATCTATTTGAGAATCTATTTGAGAATCTATTTGAGAATCTATTTGAGAATCTATTTGAGAATCTATTTGAGAATCTATTTGAGAATCTATTTGAGAATCTATTTGAGAATCTGTTGGAATGACGTCTCTGCCTAATACAAATGAAATACTCACTCGCTACCGTCAGCTGACACACGTCGTCGGGGACGGCTCCAACTACATTTGCATCCACGATCTTCCACGTGCCAGCATCTTCCCTGTGTACACTGTCTATAGTCAGTACAGAGTGGGTGTCATTAAGTGTGGCCCTGTATCCGGCCACGGGGCTGCAGCTGGGGTTGCAGGTGACGACATACCGGCCGCCAGTGGGTCGTACCCATATAAAGCCCGTGTAGTTGTTTTTGTCCCCAGTGATACTGAAGGGTGTGTCAAGTAAGGCCACCCCTCCTGGACACGGTGCATCACTGGCAGGAACACCTTGGACACACAGGGAAACAAGTATTCATATTAGTAAGACTCCAGTGTTGAGACCAGGAACGTAACATAAAGGTGCAAGTTTAACTGAGGGTTAGTATTTATTTACTGCCATATGGTAACTGGTATTATTACCATTGAAATACAATGCACGTAAAAGTGTGTACCAACTTTCCTGGTGGCCCACTTCAAACAATAACAATAAAAATGTCAGCAAATGAAACCACTATGATCAGAAAGTGATTAGTTTGCAATTTAAACTTGAAACAAAGTGTTTCATCAAAACAGTTAATACAGTTTAACATTTGACATTTGAGACTCCCGATTATGTTTCCAGGTTTGTCAGCACCATACCCGTGCACGTGGGTTTCACCAAGGCAGTAAACGTCTAAGACCTGCATCACTTTCCTCCCACATTAAGCTGACACGCTGTGCTATGATATAACTAGAATACTGAGCAAAGCGGCCTTAAACCCAACCCACTCACTCACTCACTCAATCACTTTTGGGACCTGTACTTACATAATGACTGACTTGCTCCACTTAGTAGTGTACAAAGAACCCTCTGTCATAAGTGACGTGGGAGTTTCCAGAAGTATAGCAGGAAGCAAGATACGTACATACATTTATCTACAAAAAAATATATGTTCTGCAGACTGGCACTGCATATTTAAGATTAATTACCACCAGCGTATGTAAACATGGACAAAGACGGATAGCTGGAGAACTAGTTCCCTACATGTGGTACACGGTAACTGTGCATACACTGATCAAAGGAGCCAATAAGTGCGACCCTTTTCATTAATGGATAACTTACAAAATATACAATTTTTTATATAATGTTGAAAAACAAAATGTCCAAAACACCGGTACATCACCATCAAAATAATAGGTAAAATCAGTAAACATATTTCTTTATTATTGATAAACGGACCTGGTCTTTAGGGTGTATGAATTAAGAGCAAAGTGGGCAGAAACTCTGCAGGATGACCTGACATGATCTACATCATCACCTGAAGCAGGTTTACTATAGGATATCCACTAAGGTCTCACATTTTATATTTACGGATCCGGCGACCTTAAAAATCGATGTTTTAGAAATAAAACAGAATGTAAAGTTTACCTCTGACGGTAAAGATCGCTTTGACAATAAAACTGTTCACTGAAAAGCCGCTGTCAGATTTTAGAATAAGGACCCAAACCAGGCTAAAAACTCAATCTAAGCTTATCACCTGGAGATCCAAACCAAACTTTAATATGATCACAAAAAGTCCCGCGTTTTATTTTATAATTATAATTTTTTTAGACCAAACGACCAAAGTTTTCACTTTCAAAATATGCAAATCAAAAACAAATATCTGACTTTGACAGACACAATTAGAAACTTACACAACAACATTAGGTAACTGCAAGAATAGATAGTAAAATCGCAATCTAGACTTTCAGGTTAAGTTGAGGAATGAGTGAGTGCGTTCACATATTAGAAAGTCTACTTTCACTTTGGATCATAAAAAAACATAATGTCTGCTTACCATGAATGACAAATGCAGTCACGATAATTACTGCTACTTGACTCTCTGGACACATATTCGTGCAGCTGACCGACTGAAAAGAAACATCAGTACATTGTTATTTGGTGTCCTGTGCATCACCGCACTCAGCAATATTTAATCAGACCAGCTTTGGACCAGAAAAACCAGTGAATGATATTCTGAGCAATTACCCACGCCGTTGAATGACACGCAAGCAAACCAAGTCATCATCCGACTCTCACAACAAGCATGGGCTGCTCGGCACCGTTTCCTATCCGTTCTCACACAGCAACAGCCAGGTAAAACCCAGTATACACAACGAAAAGAGATAATCAGCCCCTGTACGCATGTGTATTTAACAACGACTGGTCGTACGAGCTTTGGCATTGAAAAACTGTAAACATAACTTCGGAAAGACGCATGTGGTAAACTTAAAACAGTTATCCTGTTTTGAGATTTTAATCATGATTCTAACAAAACTCAGAGGCACTGTATTTGGACAAAAACAGTAGCCACAAAAAGTATGGAGGTGAAGCTTCGGGAACACAATTCCACATCATTATTGATGGGGTAAAATGTAATTTTAAGTCCAATGATGACATCGATGACACAAATCATCCATAGCGAGGAAACCAGCCACGTGTCCTGATGACAGCTGCCAGCCTTCGTCTCATCCCTCCAGGCAGTCGTCCGAACTGCAGCCCCTCCCGATGAACAGCTGCCTCCAATTGGACCAGAGTCTGTACTGGTGGGCTTAGTGCCTGTACTCCACGTCCTCAGATGCTCCAAATATGCTCCAGCGGGCTGAGCTCATTACTCGTGGCAAGACGGGGCAGGGTCGACACAGAGTCATTCTGCAGAAAAGCTGTTACTGCTCGAAACGATGTGGCCTATTGTCATCCATGCATAAGGTGTGGTGGTGAGTGGGTGGTTGTCGAAATGCGGGGCAACAACTGGTTGCAGGATGTTACGAATGTATCCGTCACCATTGAGATTGCCTTTGATGGTGACAAGGTGCAGCTTACAACCGTGAGACAGGCAGCCTCAAACCAGTACCGAACCTCTACATACGGGGCGTAGGTCTTATGTTCCTAGCTGTGTAGTCCGTATTTCTATGGCTCCAAACCTTCAGGAACCTCCTCTCATTGGACCAATGGACTCTTCGCCAAGTTCTCAGATTCCAAGCTCTCCGGGCCAAGCACCATTCTAAACGAATTCCCCGATAATGATCAGCAAGTAATGGACGCTTGATTAACCTTCTGGTCCTTAAGTTTACGTCCTAAATTTTCGTATGGCATGCCCATCTCCCTGAGGCCGTGCAAATTTCGGTTGACTGTGGGATTAGCAAGCCATGCGTATCGCCAACTGGACGTCGACATATGTTTTCCAATATTTTCATGTTTGTAATCAAAGTGCTCAACTGACCTGATGCACAACGGGTAAGACCAGTGTTGTTACAATATAGATATGGCTTATCGATCAGGTTGTCTTGACTCGGCGCCGTCATTTTGTTTGAAGTCAATGCAAGTAATTTTAGGCTTAGTTCGGAAAGGGTATAAACTGGACTTTTATAGTCAGATAACTCCCTTGCCTCGGGAAGATGGGTCATGCCTGTCGAATGCGTACCAATAGAACGCCATGTTCGCGTCTCTGATAACCTTCCTCATGCCACGTTGACAGACAATGGTTCCACAATGCAAGACAGTGACGTCCCCATAATTGGGGTGAGCAGATGCTTCACGTGCATGTCTTGCTGCGATGTGACGTCACAGTTGCCATTGTACTGTCCTGTCATTTCGCACACCTTTCTTGATATGTTCATTACAAAATTTGCAGTTGTTGCGAATGGGGACATTTCAGTATTAATTATTTCCTGGGGTGTTTAACCTTCTTTTTTGTGTGCAGTTTTTTAACGTGGACAACTTCTTTATTTTGACGTCATCTGATACAGATACATGTATGTGATCTCTAAGCCAATCTTAACCATTTCCTCACACCTATCCATGTAATCTCCAGACAAACCTATCTATGTACTCTCCAGCAACACCTATCCATCTACTCTCAGCCACACCTATCTATGTACTCTCCAGCAACACCTATCCATCTACTCTCAGCCACACCTATCTATGTTCTCTCAGCCACACCTATCTATGTACTCTCAGCCACACCTATCTATGTACTCTCAGCCACACCTATCTATGTACTCTCAGCCACACCTATCTATGTACTCTCAGCCACACCTATCTATGTACTCTCAGCCACACCTATCTATGTACTCTCAGCCACACCTATCTATGTACTCTTAGCCACACCTATCTATGTACTCTCAGCCACACCTATCCATGTACTCTCAGCCACACCTATCCATCTACTCTCAGCCACACCTATCCATCTACTCTCAGCCACACCTGTCCATGTACTCTCAGACACACCTATCCATTTACTCTCAGACACACGTATCCATGTACTCTCAGCGACACCTATCTATGTACTCTCAGCCACACCTATCTATGTACACTCCAGACACACCTGTCCATCTACTCTCAGACACACCTATCCATGTACACTCAAGACACACCTATCCATGTACTCTCAGCCACACCTATCCATCTACTCTCAGACACACCTATCCATGTACACTCCAGACACACCTATCCATCTACTCTCAGACACACCTATCCATCTACTCTCAGACACACCTATCCATCTACTCTCAGCCACACCTATCCATGTACTCTCAGCCACACCTATCCATCTCCTCTCAGCCACACCTATCTATGTACTCTCAGCCACACCTATCTATTTACACTCCAGACACACCTATCCATCTACTCTCAGACACACCTATCCATCTACTCTCAGACACACCTATCCATGTACTCTCAGCCACACCTATCCATCTACTCTCAGACACACCTATCCATCTACTCTCAGACACACCTATCTATGTACTCTCAAACACACCTATCCATCTACTCTCAGACATACCTATCCTTCTACTCTCAGACACACATATCCATCTACTCTCAGACACACCTATCCATCTACTCTCAGACACACCTATTCATCTACTCTCAGCCACACCTATCCATGTACTCTCAGCCACACCTATCCATCTACTCTCAGCCACACCTATCCATCTACTCTCAGCCACACCTATCCATCTACTCTCAGACACACCTATCCATGTACTCTCCAGCCACACCTATATTTGTACATTCCAGACACACCTATCTATGTACTCTCAGCCACACCTATCTATGTACACTCCAGACACACCTATCCATCTACTCTCAGCCACACCTATCCATGTTCTCTCAGACACACCTATCCATGTACTCTCCAGCCACACCTATCTATGTACACTCCAGACACACCTATCCATCTACTCTCAGACACACCTATCCATGTACACTCCAGACACACCTATCCATGTACTCTCCAGCCACACCTATCTATGTACACTCCAGACACACCTATCCATCTACTCTCAGCCACACCTATCCATCTACTCTCAGACACACTTATCTATGTACTCTCAGCCACACCTATCCATGTACTCTCAGCCACACCTATCCATCTACTCTCAGAAACACCTATCTATGTACACTCCAGACACACCTATCCATCTACTCTCAGACACACCTATCCATCTACTCTCAGCCACACCTATCCATCTACTCTCAGACACACTTATCTATGTACTCTCAGCCACACCTATCCATGTACTCTCAGACACACCTATCCATCTACTCTCAGAAACACCTATCTATGTACACTCCAGACACACCTATCCATCTACTCTCAGACAAACCTATCCATCTACTCTCAGCCACACCTATCCATCTACTCTCAGACACACCTATCTATGTACTCTCAGCCACACCTATCTATTTACACTCCAGACACACCTATCCATCTACTCTCAGACACACTTATCTATTTACACTCCAGACACACCTATCCATCTACTCTCAGACACACCTATCTATGTACACTCCAGACACACCTATCCATGTACTCTCAGACACACCAGTCCATCTACTCTCAGCCACACCTATCCATCTACTCTCAGCCACACCTATCTATGTACTCTCAGCCACACCTATCTTTGTACTCTCAGCCACACCTATCCATGTACTCTCAGCCACACCTATCTATGTACACTCCAGACACACCTATCCATCTACTCTCAGACACACCTATCCATGTACTCTCAGCCACACCTATCTATGTACTCTCAGCCACACCTATCTATGTACACTCCAGACACACCTATCCATCTACTCTCAGACACAACTATCCATGTACTCTCAGCCATACCTATCCATCTACTCTCAGCCACACCTATCTATATACTCTCAGCCACACCTATCTATGTACACTCCAGACACACCTATCCATCTACTCTCAGCAACACCTATCCATCTACTCTCAGCCACACCTATCTATGTACTCTCAGCCACACCTATCTATGTACACTCCAGACACACCTATCCATCTACTCTCAGACACACCTATCCATGTACTCTCAGCCACACCTATCCATCTACTCTTAGCCACACCTATCAATGTACTCTCAGCCACACCTATCTATGTACACTCCAGACACACTTATCCATCTGCTCTCAGACACACCTATCCATCTACTCTCAGCCACACGTATCCATGTACTCTCAGACACACCTATCCATGTACTCTCCAGACACACCTATCTATGTACTCTCAGCCACACCTATCTATGTACACTCCAGACACATCTATCCATCTACTCTTAGCCACACCTATCAATGTACTCTCAGCCACACCGATCTATGTACACTCCAGACACACTTATCCATCTGCTCTCAGACACACCTATTTATCTACTCTCAGACACACCTATCCATGTACTCTCAGCCACACCTATCCATCTACTCTCAGACACACCTATCCATCTACTCTCAGACACACATATCCATGTACTCTCAGACACACCTATCCATCTACTCTCAGACACACCTATCATCTCCTGTCAGACACACCTATCCATCTACTCTCAGACACACCTATCCATCTACTCTCAGACACACCTATCCATCTACTCTCAGACACACCTATCCATGTACTCTCAGCCACACCTATCCATGTACTCTCAGCCACACCTATCCATCTACTCTCTGCCACACCTATCCATGTACTCTCCAGCTACACCTATCTATGTACACTCCAGACAAACCTATCTATGTACTCTCAGCCACACCTATCTATGTACACTCCAGACACACCTATCCATGTACTCTCCAGCCACACCTATCTATGTACACTCCAGACACATCTATCCATGTACTCTCCAGCCACACCTATCTATGTACACTCCAGACACACCTATCTATGTACACTCCAGACACACCTATCCATGTACACTCCAGACACACCTATCCATCTACTCTCAGCCACACGTATTCATGTACTCTCAGACACACCTATCCATGTACTCTCCAGACACACCTATCTATGTACTCTCAGCCACACCTATCTATGTACACTCCAGACACATCTATCCATCTACTCTCAGCCACACCTATCCATGTACTCTCAGACACACCTATCCATGTACTCTCCAGACACACCTATCCATGTACACTCCAGCCACACCTATCCATGTACACTCCAGACACACCTATCTATGTACTCTCAGCCACACCTATCCATGTACACTCCAGCCACACCTATCCATGTACACTTCAGACACACCTATCTATGTACTCTCAGCCACACCTATCCATGTACACTCCAGACACACCTATCCATGTACACTCCAGACACACCTATCCATGTACACTCCAGCCACACCTATCCATGTACTCTCAGACACACCTATCCATCTACTCTCAGAAACACCTATCTATGTACACTCCAGACACACCTATCCATCTACTCTCAGACAAACCTATCCATCTACTCTCAGCCACACCTATCCATCTACTCTCAGACCGACCTATCTATGTACTCTCAGCCACACCTATCTATTTACACTCCAGACACACCTATCCATCTACTCTCAGACACACTTATCTATTTACACTCCAGACACACCTATCCATCTACTCTCAGACACACCTATCTATGTACACTCTAGACACACCTATCCATCTACTCTCAGACACACCAGTCCATCTACTCTCAGCCACACCTATCCATCTACTCTCAGCCACACCTATCTATGTACTCTCAGCCACACCTATCTTTGTACTCTCAGCCACACCTATCCATGTACTCTCAGCCACACCTATCTATGTACACTCCAGACACACCTATCCATCTACTCTCAGACACACCTATCCATGTACTCTCAGCCACACCTATCTATGTACTCTCAGCCACACCTATCTATGTACACTCCAGACACACCTATCCATCTACTCTCAGACACAACTATCCATGTACTCTCAGCCATACCTATCCATCTACTCTCAGCCACACCTATCTATATACTCTCAGCCACACCTATCTATGTACACTCCAGACACACCTATCCATCTACTCTCAGACACACCTATACATCCACTCTCAGCCACACCTATCCATCTACTCTCAGACACACCTATCTATGTACACTCCAGACACACCTATCCATCTACTCTCAGCCACACCTATCTATGTACTCTCAGCCACACCTATCTATGTACACTCCAGACACACCTATCCATCTACTCTCAGCAACACCTATCCATCTACTCTCAGCCACACCTATCTATGTACTCTCAGCCACACCTATCTATGTACACTCCAGACACACCTATCCATCTACTCTCAGACACACCTATCCATGTACTCTCAGCCACACCTATCCATCTACTCTTAGCCACACCTATCAATGTACTCTCAGCCACACCTATCTATGTACACTCCAGACACACTTATCCATCTGCTCTCAGACACACCTATCCATCTACTCTCAGCCACACGTATCCATGTACTCTCAGCCACACCTATCCATGTACTCTCCAGACACACCTATCTATGTACTCTCAGCCACACCTATCTATGTACACTCCAGACACATCTATCCATCTACTCTTAGCCACACCTATCAATGTACTCTCAGCCACACCGATCTATGTACATTCCAGACACACTTATCCATCTGCTCTCAGACACACCTATTTATCTACTCTCAGACACACCTATCCATGTACTCTCAGCCACACCTATCCATCTACTCTCAGACACACCTATCCATCTACTCTCAGACACACATATCCATGTACTCTCAGACACACCTATCCATCTACTCTCAGACACACCTATCATCTCCTGTCAGACACACCTATCCATCTACTCTCAGACACACCTATCCATCTACTCTCAGACACACCTATCCATCTACTCTCAGACACACCTATCCATGTACTCTCAGCCACACCTATCCATGTACTCTCAGCCACACCTATCCATCTACTCTCTGCCACACCTATCCATGTACTCTCCAGCTACACCTATCTATGTACACTCCAGACAAACCTATCTATGTACTCTCAGCCACACCTATCTATGTACACTCCAGACACACCTATCCATGTACTCTCCAGCCACACCTATCTATGTACACTCCAGACACACCTATCCATGTACTCTCCAGCCACACCTATCTATGTACACTCCAGACACACCTATCTATGTACACTCCAGACACACCTATCCATGTACACTCCAGACACACCTATCCATCTACTCTCAGCCACACGTATTCATGTACTCTCAGACACACCTATCCATGTACTCTCCAGACACACCTATCTATGTACTCTCAGCCACACCTATCTATGTACACTCCAGACACATCTATCCATCTACTCTCAGCCACACCTATCCATGTACTCTCAGACACACCTATCCATGTACTCTCCAGACACACCTATCCATGTACACTCCAGCCACACCTATCCATGTACACTCCAGACACACCTATCTATGTACTCTCAGCCACACCTATCCATGTACACTCCAGCCACACCTATCCATGTACACTTCAGACACACCTATCTATGTACTCTCAGCCACACCTATCCATGTACACTCCAGACACACCTATCCATGTACACTCCAGACACACCTATCCATGTACACTCCAGCCACACCTATCCATGTACTCTCAGACACACCTATCCATCTACTCTCAGAAACACCTATCTATGTACACTCCAGACACACCTATCCATCTACTCTCAGACAAACCTATCCATCTACTCTCAGCCACACCTATCCATCTACTCTCAGACACACCTATCTATGTACTCTCAGCCACACCTATCTATTTACACTCCAGACACACCTATCCATCTACTCTCAGACACACTTATCTATTTACACTCCAGACACACCTATCCATCTACTCTCAGACACACCTATCTATGTACACTCTAGACACACCTATCCATCTACTCTCAGACACACCAGTCCATCTACTCTCAGCCACACCTATCCATCTACTCTCAGCCACACCTATCTATGTACTCTCAGCCACACCTATCTTTGTACTCTCAGCCACACCTATCCATGTACTCTCAGCCACACCTATCTATGTACACTCCAGACACACCTATCCATCTACTCTCAGACACACCTATCCATGTACTCTCAGCCACACCTATCTATGTACTCTCAGCCACACCTATCTATGTACACTCCAGACACACCTATCCATCTACTCTCAGACACAACTATCCATGTACTCTCAGCCATACCTATCCATCTACTCTCAGCCACACCTATCTATATACTCTCAGCCACACCTATCTATGTACACTCCAGACACACCTATCCATCTACTCTCAGACACACCTATACATCCACTCTCAGCCACACCTATCCATCTACTCTCAGACACACCTATCTATGTACACTCCAGACACACCTATCCATCTACTCTCAGCCACACCTATCTATGTACTCTCAGCCACACCTATCTATGTACACTCCAGACACACCTATCCATCTACTCTCAGCAACACCTATCCATCTACTCTCAGCCACACCTATCTATGTACTCTCAGCCACACCTATCTATGTACACTCCAGACACACCTATCCATCTACTCTCAGACACACCTATCCATGTACTCTCAGCCACACCTATCCATCTACTCTTAGCCACACCTATCAATGTACTCTCAGCCACACCTATCTATGTACACTCCAGACACACTTATCCATCTGCTCTCAGACACACCTATCCATCTACTCTCAGCCACACGTATCCATGTACTCTCAGCCACACCTATCCATGTACTCTCCAGACACACCTATCTATGTACTCTCAGCCACACCTATCTATGTACACTCCAGACACATCTATCCATCTACTCTTAGCCACACCTATCAATGTACTCTCAGCCACACCGATCTATGTACACTCCAGACACACTTATCCATCTGCTCTCAGACACACCTATTTATCTACTCTCAGACACACCTATCCATGTACTCTCAGCCACACCTATCCATCTACTCTCAGACACACCTATCCATCTACTCTCAGACACACATATCCATGTACTCTCAGACACACCTATCCATCTACTCTCAGACACACCTATCATCTCCTGTCAGACACACCTATCCATCTACTCTCAGACACACCTATCCATCTACTCTCAGACACACCTATCCATCTACTCTCAGACACACCTATCCATGTACTCTCAGCCACACCTATCCATCTACTCTCTGCCACACCTATCCATGTACTCTCCAGCTACACCTATCTATGTACACTCCAGACAAACCTATCTATGTACTCTCAGCCACACCTATCTATGTACACTCCAGACACACCTATCCATGTACTCTCCAGCCACACCTATCTATGTACACTCCAGACACACCTATCCATGTACTCTCCAGCCACACCTATCTATGTACACTCCAGACACACCTATCTATGTACACTCCAGACACACCTATCCATGTACACTCCAGACACACCTATCCATCTACTCTCAGCCACACGTATTCATGTACTCTCAGACACACCTATCCATGTACTCTCCAGACACACCTATCTATGTACTCTCAGCCACACCTATCTATGTACACTCCAGACACATCTATCCATCTACTCTCAGCCACACCTATCCATGTACTCTCAGACACACCTATCCATGTACTCTCCAGACACACCTATCCATGTACACTCCAGCCACACCTATCCATGTACACTCCAGACACACCTATCTATGTACTCTCCAGACACACCTATCCATGTACACTCCAGCCACACCTATCCATGTACACTTCAGACACACCTATCTATGTACTCTCAGCCACACCTATCCATGTACACTCCAGACACACCTATCCATGTACACTCCAGACACACCTATCCATGTACACTCCAGCCACACCTATCCATGTACACTCCAGACACACCTATCCATGTACACTCCAGACACACCTATCCATGTACACTCCAGACACACCTATCCATGTACACTCCAAACACACCTATCCATGTACACTCCAGACACTCCTATCCATGTACTCTCCAGACACACCTATCCATGTACACTCCAGACACACCTATCCATGTACACTCCAGATACACCTATCCATGTACAATCCAGACACACCTATCCATGTACTCTCCAGACACACCTATCCATGTACACTCCAGACACACCTATCCATGTACACTCCAGACACACCTATCCATGTACACTCCAGACACAACTATCCATGTACACTCCAGACACACCTATTCATGTACACTCCAGCCACACCTATCCTGGATCCATGTACACTCCAGCCACACCTATCCATGTACACTCCAGCCACACCTATCCATGTACACTCCAGACACACCTATCCATGTACACTCCAGACACACCTTTCCATGTACACTCCAGACACACCTATCCATGTACACTCCAGACACACCTATCCATCTACTCTCAGGCATACCTATCTGTGTACTCTCAGTCACACCTATCCATGTACACTCCAGCCACACCTATCTATGTACTCTCAGCCACACGTATCCATGTACACTCAGCCACACCTATCCATGTACACTCCAGACACACCTATCCATGTACCCCCTAGCCACGTCCCCGTTAACTTCTAGCTAAACAATTGTATTTCCTCCCCCAACACACTCGCCTGGTCCTCCCTACGCATCACCTGTTCTTCTGCACAGTTGTGTCAATTAGTCAGCATATTTGCACAAATACTCCTCCTATCAATATGACCGACATGTACGAATACAGACAAAATATATTTCTATGAATAGTCTAGAGTTGCATTTCAGAGAGTTGTGAGTCACGGGAGCTGCGCAAGTGGGGCAGATTATACAAGGGACTTGTTGTTTCATCAGAAAACGTGGCGATAGAATCCCCGCTGAGGGAAACTACATGTATTTACTGCAAAGATGATGTGATACCACTCTTTCATCATGCTCACGTACATGCTTGACAATTACTGGGAGAAGTGAAATAGGGTTTAGCGTCGCGATCAAGATTACTGCACTTATATAGTGTACTTTTTATAGCGCTAGCCCCCTGACATACCATGCTGCAGGTTAACATGAATACCTCATACAGACACAGTATACTGACTCCGAGCCGACAAATCCTTGTCTTAGCCCTTAATTCCGAACGCCAGGCAGGGTAACATCAAGTTTGCGGACATGACCACAGAGGCGAACATGACAATTACCAACAAAAAGAAGATAAAGAATATATACTCTTCAAAAAAATAAACTTGACATAGATGTAAAACCACTTTTTGCCAAATATCTAAAATAATTACATTAAATGAGAACCAAATAAGTCAAACAGAAAGATGATGTGTCTATAATTCGCGAAAAACACATGCAAAGCACATAAACGTAGCGTTTGGGGATCAATTTTACAGCTTCATCCAAACGCAACCGCCTGTAAAAAACGTGCAGAACAGGATCCCGCATTTAGGCATGCAGGACCCCCTGCTGAATGGGTATAACAATCCACATCAACAGCTGTTCATACAGTCCTTATAACCGCAGTAGAGGCGGTGACAGAATGCCAAGACTGAATGCAGCTCAACGGAACAACGCCATTGGGAGATTACAAGCTGGAGCAACTCAGCAAGAAGTGGCCAGGCACTTTGACGTATCCAGACAGACAATCTCCGCACTGTGGACCCGATACAACAACACCAACAGAGTTGACGACAGACCAAGGTCAGGAAGACCAAGGGTGACAACCCAAGCACAAGATCGATACATCCGGCTGCGACACCTCCGAGGCCGCAGTACCACAGCCACGTCTACAACCACACAGATCCCTGGGGGACGCAGAATATCAGATCAAACGGTACGCAACAGACTGAGGGAGGCTGGACGTTTTGCACGAAGACCTGTTCGACGTCATGTATTGACCCCACGTCATCTGCCGGACCGTCTGCTTTGGTGCCAACAGAGGTGCAAGGTGGAGAAATGTACTGTTTACTGACGAGTCCCGTTTCCTACTCACACGTGCTGATGGGCGCGCACGTGTCTACAGACGTCCGGGTGAATGTTACGCCCCCAACTGTGTGCAGCAGGTTGTCCCATTTGGCGGCGGAGTGTCATGGTATGGGCCGGAATTCATCACGGTGGTAGGACGCCTCTCGTGCATGTGGCAGGTGCATTGACAGGTGTGCGTTACAGAGACTTGATCCTACAGCCTTACGTTCTTCCTCACGTCAACGTTCATGGCGGACAGTTCCAGCAGGACAACGCTCGACCGCATATTGCACGTGTTTGTCAGGACTTCTTACAGCACAACAACATCCAGACATTACCTTGGCCAGCCCGGTCACCAGATTTGTCCCCGATTGAGCATCTGTAGGACGAGTTGGATCGACGCGTTCGCAGAAGGAATCCACCGCCCAAACCACTTCCGGCGCTTCTTGATGCACTTCAGCATGAATGGCAGCACATCCAACAGCGTGTTATTGACAACTTGATTGCATCTATGGGTCGTCGGTGTCAAGCGGTGATTGATGCACGTGGTGGGCACAACCGATACTGACATTTTCTGTACCCCTGTGACAGTAACTGTATCGTGTACGTGTGTCTGTCTAGGTGACACGATTAATGTTTTGAACATTGTGTACATTGATCTTCAAACAGTGTTTCAATTATGGTTTCTGTGTCCTATTTTGAAACAATCGCATTATATTACATTTTGAAAGTCAGTGTCAAGTTTCTTTTTTTGAAGAGTATATATTAAGATAAGTAATTATGCCATCCCAATTGTTATCTCATGCCAACCTTCCCCCCCCTCAGCATCATACACTTGTTCATTTTCAAACCTCAACAGAAATGGTTATCATCAGATATATGCATTGATAGGTTGGTAGGTAAACGACTAAATGACTGTCTGACTGTCTGCTCTGTTTCATGTCCATCGTTCAATTACACCATGGTAATAAGTTGATTCCTACATATAATGTACATTTGAATGACCAGATATGGCCATAGGGACACAAGACACCTACCTGTGTGTTGATGCGTACAGTTAGGAGAATCCAGTGGGTCGCATCCCCACACCTGCACAGAGTGTGTGTGGCGCTGCAGTCCTGTACAGCACGTTTGTCACCAAGTCCTGCTTAGCAGGTAGGTCGACACACCCTCGTTCCCCTGTAGGTTGTCTGTGCATATTCACAGGTGGGAAAATACAGATCAATGCATAAATCACATAATGCACCTGCTTGCATAACAGGCGTGGCATTCAAGTTTGATCCCGGAGACTCATTCATTCCTTTATCATTGGCGGGGTAGTTATTGATCTCCATTCCCAATAGGAATTCAGCAGGTAAAATGAACCGCAATGATTGTTATTGCCCATGCAAGTCGATTCAACAGTGTTTGGCTTCACGTGAGGCGATCCATGTCGCCGGGACGCACAATGACACAGTAAAGAAGGCGATGCATTTCAACTTCCCCGTCTTTACGGCAGTATACTGGGGACATCCTGGTTTAAACATATATTTATGTCAAAAGAAACCGGGATCAGTAAAAAGCAAAACTAGTTTATGTAAATCTTTCTTCAGGAATCAGGAATCGTATGCCTCGTGTTCCCCGGAAAAGACAAGCAAAGGGAAGAGGGGGTCTATTCAACATACGGAGTCCAACCCATTGACACGTGTCTCAGATGATATTGATTCTCACATACTATTGCATAATAGTGATTCTCACCCTTTGATGGAGAAGGGTTGCTCTACAGCTAGTGTATTCAAAGTCATATTGTTTCCAATAAACAAAGGGCATGGCTACAATGGATATATGCATGTGTGTACACATTAAAGTGACATCAAAATGTGAAGATTTACATTTAAAACGAATTCACGTTGTTACCTATTCTCTCATAGAATTAACCCTATGGCCAGGTTAATCAAACTTCTTGACGTCCAGACTATTAGTGAGTGAGGTTACCTGTAACGTCGCATCGGCAATATTCCAGCGACGAGAACAAGTTAACATAGGGTTTTTAACTTACCAGTATATTTCTAATCACCTCATGGAGAGGAAGGTGGGGATGAGCTTGTGGTGACCTTGTTTGTGTGAAGGTTGAAAATACGATATATAAACAGTTTCCTGTTGTAATACATGCATCTGCAAGGGGCACGAGACCGCATCCGTGATGTAGTCGTAGTGCATCTGCCCGAAAGCGGGAAGTCGGGGTTCGATAAAAAAAAAAAGAGATGGTACTGGTTGTTACCTGCCCGACCCTCGGCACTAAGGGAAATCCACTTTTTCGCAAGTAGTAAATATTATGCCGATCAAAAATGATCTTCGGCAGAAATCACCTGGACCCAGACCACAATTATTTTCCACCTGTGGTATGTGCAGTGACATGACAGCCCACACTAAGTAATATCTCTTGTTGCATGCTGACCAACCTACCACTCACTAGTCACATAATCAGCAATATAAATCAGGCTGGATCCACTGTCTAGATTTTGCAGTAACCACTGTCAACAATCGTTACCGGAAGTATCGAGTCGCAGCACATCGGCCTTGAACTTGGGGTCAAATAATGGAAAGCAGGAGTCATTACCAATACAGCTTGTGAATCAAAAGAACTTCTCAAAAATAAAATTGTTAATCTTTCATGTATGGTATCACAGGTCACTCAGGAACAAATGTCACAGAGTGTAAAGCCTCTAAACAGGGCGCTATATTTTCCTTCATGGTAAAACTATGGGGGTAACCGTGGTCTGAGGCCATCTGTACTTAGTTCTCCATTTACTGGGATGTCTCCTGTTAACCAAACTACTTCAATCACGCAATGCCATGAATTCATTAAAACTCCATCTTCCCTATTTCCAGCGAAGAAATTTTCAGACAAATAAGTTGTAATTCGTGACAGTGCTCCATCGTTTATATTTGTGACACATTACATCACATCTCGTATTTAAAATGTCTTTTTGTCACATTAGTAGTTAAAATTTTAAGTAGTTAAGTATTTTCCGCGTATGTATGGCTTTTATGTTTGTTTGTTGTTTAACGCCGCACTCAGCAATATTTCAGCTATATGTTTGTCTGATATTTGCAAAGATTGGTGTGGAGTTTTGGGCCACACAGTCCGTGCTTTCCGGTTCATACAGTACAATTCCAGCCCATACAGTACTTTGTCATTTGGAGCAAGTTGCTGCGTTGAATGGCTTATCCCCGAGAAAGCTGGGTCTCTACCAAATCAAATAACTCAGTTGCACTCTCTACGGAATGAGTTTGACGATGTATTTAGCAAGTCTGATATGGACATGGGAGTAGAGTGAGTGAGTATTTACATCACTTTTAGCAATGTCCTAGTAATATCACGGCGTACCCATGGCAATTGAACCCGGGTCGTCGGTGTGATAAGCAAACGCATTAACCAGTGGGCGATCCCACAGCCCCTCATCTCTAGTACTCACAGATGGGACTCGTGGCCAATGACCATATGAAGCAGATGTTAGATGCTAAAGTTATCTTTCCATTGTTTCTCCGTTTCTGTTACAATTCAAAATTTTCCTTGAATTGTTGAACATGTCACAAAAATAGATCTGGTGCAATCCTGAAAGAATGTATAAAAAGACCGAACAAGCAGTTTATCTCATGGAGGCAAACTGCTTTGCCAATATTCCAGTCAAATGTTATTCTAACACGTCCCTGAACCTCAGCAGGGGAGTGAGTGAGTTATAGTTTTAAGCCACATCGGCAGCAATTCCACCTTATCGTGAAAAAAGTTACGTTGTTATAGATGGTATGTAAAAATCAAAGCACAGTATATTAACTACTAGAGTAACATTCTTCTTTAAAACAAGAGAACTACTTTATAATATTAAGTATATAGCTATAACGTGACGGCACAATACAATCCGGGTTAGAGATCACCAAAGGTAGATGACAATGCTAGGGACCATGGGGACTTACCTCTGCTATCTGCATGGTGCCCTTGCAGGATTTACACCATCCTTTAGCTCACACCCGTGAAGATCCGGGTTAGAATAGGTCTTCCGCAACGCATGCTTGTCGTAAGAGGCGACAACCGGGATCGGGTGGTCAAGCTCGCTGACTTAGCATATCATATCCCAATTGCGTGGATCGATGCTCATGATGTCAATCACTGGATTGTCTGGTCCAGACTCGATTACTTACAGACCGCCGTCACATAGCTGGAATATTGCTGAGAGCGATGTTCAACAACAAACAAAGCGTTTATCGCGTTGGTAGAAGCCCGCAAGTACAGGTATGGTGCTGACCAACCAAGTTTCATGATCTGGGCGAATTTAGGAATCAAACACAGAATCTACGGATCCTGGCACGAAGAAGTGAATTGACCAATCAGCTGTAGGTATCAGAACGAGTCGGCACTCACGCTTGATAACGGAATCGGAAGCGTTATCAGCTGGGTTTGGAATGTTAGACAGTCTATCTGAATCATTTGTTTTCCAGACAGACGAGCGGGCCGATTGCCTTTGGTTCTCTACGTTTATTGTTTATTTTGGTAACTGTAAAGCTACGAGGGGGGAGGCATGGTAAGTGATAGTTGCCAATAAAGGTTGTTCCAGTATTATCATCCAATGTGATGTTTGTGTAGCCAGTACCGCAACATATAACAAACTTCAGGTATTCTTACCATGGATAACCTTGTAGGGTTATAGGTGAGGCGTCATACAAATAGCTCTCGGTGACGTCGCTCTCAGCAATGTTTCAGCTGTATGACTGCGGTCTGTAAATTCTCCCTGTAAATAGCCCAACTAAACATTTTGTCAGGTCCAGAACTAATTTCTTTAAAATCCTTACGTGAAACACAATCAAAGCTACGGGAATGTCTTTGAAATAGTGCAGAAACGTGTGTGTGAAAATGATGTACATGTAATTTGTGTATATTTTATGTACGTTTCAGTTACTTTTGCCAGCTGGGACACTCAGCCATCACATGAAATGGGCTATATATATCTGTATATGTAGTCGCCCGGTTTGGGGTATACAGTACGTATACCCATGTGTACCTTCTACATGTACCGATACATTCCCTAGTGTATCAGTCTATACACAACCTCAAACACTCTCGACTAATCCTTTATTTTGCTGATAATCTTTCAGCAAATCTGTGTTCGTTGAAGCACTGTGTAATTCGGTATTGTCCGATAAAGAAACACAATGCTGAGGCGTCAGTAACAACGTCGTCTCGAACAGGATATCTTAATCTGGCGCAGAATAAACTCTGATGCGATTGGTCGCCATGCATAGAAGGTGGAGAAATACATCATTTGTTTGTTTCTGTGCTGTTGAACGCCGCACACTGAACAACACTGAAGGATAACAATGGACAACACTAAAGAGTGACCACCTTGACATTCAAAGGTACATTTACACAATACTGACATTTAATATTGCTTGATATGTAGACAAGCTATATAAAACACATGTCAAGTTAAATACAACGCCATTTTGACAAATGTTCACATAAATTCAATGGCGTAATTAGCAAGACATCTTTGACGTATAAGAAACAGCAGCCTGTCGTTACGTCAGATATTTATAAAGTCACATATATTGATTTCAAACATCTGATATAAAATATATGAAAACACATGATTTGTCTGTTGTTTGTAACGCCGAACTAAGTAATATTCCAGCTATATAACGGCGGTCTCTTACTAATTGAGTCTGGACCAGACAATCCAGTGATTGACACCATGAGCATCGATCCACGCAATTTGGATACGATGACAGGCATGAACCAAGTCAGCGAGCCTGACCACCCGATCCTGTTAGTCGGCTCTTACGACAAGCATGGGTTCCTGAAGACCTGTTCTACCCCGGATGATGTCTCTGTTCAACTAGACAGCAGTAATTCCCAAACCTGTACCCTCCAGTAACAGTGGGTGTTGTGAAATCCTGTAGTAGGAATATATGCAATTTTGAGTAGGCTTAACCTTCTTTTATCCTTGTGAAAATCCGGGTGAGAATTTTTTGTGCAACCTATGCTTGCTATCGACCTTAACGGACTGGTCAATTATCACAGGGTCGAGGGGGACCGGCGGGACTTGAACATACTTTGCTGACACACAATATACCACCTATAAGACGTGTGTGTGTGTGTGTGTGTGTGTGTGTGTGTGTGTGTGTGTGTGTGTGTGTGTGTGTGTGTGTGTGTGTGTGTGTGTGTGTGTGTATGAAGGTCAGTTTTAAGCGGGTTCTTCACGGCAATAACATGATAATCCTTTACGACAACTTTTACAGGTTATCATACTTTCTTCAAATGTGATATTTGTGCCCAAGAACGTTTTGGGCAATTAGTATAATGTGCATATCTTTTACCGATGATCAAATTCATATTCGAACGTATGTCAACTGAATGTGTGACCATTCACATTCAAGTCCACAGTCTGTACAGAGCTACCCCCCTTTGACCATAACACAAGTGTAACTACACATTACCAACTCGCGTTGTCTATTACAGGGCAGAATGAGACACATTTGTTTCACTGTGTCATGTAGAAAGGTGTGTGTACAGTCTGTATTATGTGTCTTTGTTCTCTTCATTCCATGGTCGTCTCAAACAAGGGACACTATCAAAATATCCGTCCACAAATGAAGACACGCTGATTTTACGAACGCTTTCCAGCAATCCTATTATATGAGTGTGTTAAAATGTAACGTCACATCGGCAATATTTGAGCAATATCGTCTGTTATTTGATTTGCTCTGATAGTCACACGTTTACTTTAATTAAATGTAATTCTTATCCTTTTCTGTCGATGACGATAAAATATTTTTTCTCTTGTTATGTCAATGATATTTAAGCTAAATCATGTTGGCCTGTAAATAATCGCATCTGTACCAGGAAATCCAGTGATTGACATTGTGAGCAGTGTCCCAGTCCGTCGGGGAAGGGTGACATTCAAGCAGCCACAGCTCAACTTAGCATGCGACTCCCACAACCTAGCATGCGACTTCCACAACCTAGCATGCGACTTCCACAACCTAGAATGAGACTTCCACAGCCTAGCATGCGACTTCCACAACCTAGAATGCGACTTCCACAACCTAGAATGCGACTTCCACAACCTAGCATGCGACTCCCACAACCTAGCATGCGACTTCCACAACTAAGCATGCGACTTCCTCAAAATAGCATGCGACTTCCACAACCTAGCATGCGACTTCCACAACATAGCATGCGACTTCCACAACATAGCATCGGACTTCCACAACTTAGCATGCGACTTCCACAACATAGCATGCGACTTCCACAACCTAGAATGCGACTTCCACAACTAAGCATGCGACTTCCACAACATAGCATGCGACTTCCACAACCTAGCATCCGACTCCCAGAACAAAGCATGCGACTCAATCAACATAGCATGCGACTCCATCAACATAGCAAGCGACTCCCACAACATAACATGCGACTTCCACAACATAGCATGCGACTTCCACAACATAGCATCGGACTTCCACAACTTAGCATGCGACTTCCACAACATAGCATGCGACTTCCACAACCTAGAATGCGACTTCCACAACTAAGCATGCGACTTCCACAACATAGCATGCGACTTCCACAACCTAGCATCCGACTCCCAGAACAAAGCATGCGACTCAATCAACATAGCATGCGACTCCATCAACATAGCAAGCGACTCCCACAACATAACATGCGACTTCCACAACATAGCATGCGACTTCCACAACATAGCATCGGACTTCCACAACTTAGCATGCGACTTCCACAACATAGCATGCGACTTCCACAACCTAGAATGCGACTTCCACAACTAAGCATGCGACTTCCACAACCTAGCATCCGACTCCCAGAACAAAGCATGCGACTCCAAGAACAAAGCATGCGATTCCCACAACATAGCATGCGACTCAATCAACATAGCAAGCGACTCCCACAACATAGCATGCGACTCCATCAACATAGCAAGCGACTCCCCAAACATAACATGCGACTTCCACAACCTAGCATGCGACTTCAACAACATTGGATTGCATGCGACTCCAACAACATAGCATGCGACGCTCACAACATAGCATGCGACGCTCAAAACATAGCATGCGACTCACAACATAGCATGCGACTTCCACAACATAGCATGCGACTTCCACAACATAGCATGCGACAACATAGCATGCGACAACATAACATGCGACGCCCACAACCTAGCATGCGACTCCCACAACAGAGCATGCGACTCCCACAACATAGCATGCATGCGACTCCCACAACATAGCATGCGACTCCCACAACAGAGCATGCGACTCCCACAACAGAGCATGCGACTCCCACAACATAGCATGCGACTCCAACAACATAGCATGCGACTTCATCAACATAGCATGCGATTCCCACAACATAGCATGCGACTCCCACAACATAGCATGCGACTTCATTAACATAGCATGCGATTCCCACAACATAGCATGCAGTCGTGGGACAATAACATATATACAGTCGTAGGACAATAACATATGTACAGTCGTGGGACAATAACATATATACAGTCGTAGGATAATAACATATGTACAGTCGTAGGACAATAACATATGTACAGCCGTAGGACAATAACATATGTACAGTTGTGGGACAATAACATATGTACAGTCGTGGGACAATAACATATATACAGTCGTAGGACAATAACATATGTACAGTCGTAGGACAATAACATATGTACAGCCGTAGGACAATAACATATATACAGTTGTGGGACAATAACATATGTACAGTCGTGGGACAATAACATATGTACAGTTGTGGGACAATAACATATGTACAGTTGTGGGACAATAACATATGTACAGCCGTAGGACAATAACATATGTACAGTTGTGGGACAATAACATATGTACAGTCGTGGGACAATAACATATGTACAGTTATGGGACAATAACATATGTACAGTTGTGGGACAATAACATATGTAAAGTCGTGGGACAATAACATATGTACAGTCGTGGGACAATAACATATGTACAGCCGTAGGACAATAACATATGTACAGTTGTGGGACAATAACATATGTACAGTCGTGGGACAATAACATATATACAGTTGTGGGACAATAACATATATACAGTTGTGGGACAATAACATATGTACAGTCGTGGGACAATAACATATGTACAGCCGTAGGACAATAACATATGTACAGTTGTGGGACAATAGGATATGTACAGTCGTGGGACAATAACATATGTACAGTGTGGGACAATAACATATGTACAGCCGTAGGACAATAACATATGTACAGCCGTAGGACAATAACATATGTACAGTTGTGGGACAATAACATATGTACAGTCGTGGGACAATAACATATGTACAGTCGTGGGACAATAACATATGTACAGTTGTGGGACAATAACATATGTACAGTTGTGGGACAATAACATATGTACAGTTGTGGGACAATAACATATGTACAGTCGTGGGACAATAACATATGTACAGCCGTAGGACAATAACATATGTACAGTTGTGGGACAATAACATATGTACAGTTGTGGGACAATAACATATGTACAGCCGTAGGACAATAACATATGTACAGTTGTGGGACAATAACATATGTACAGTTGTGGGACAATAATATATGTACAGTTGTGGGACAATAACATATGTACAGTCGTGGGACAATAACATATGTACAGTTGTGGGACAATTACATATCTACAGTCGTAGGACAATAATATATATCAGTCGTAGGACAATACAAACTATACATTCGAAGACCAAAACAATATCTACAGTCGTATGACAATAAAATATCTACAGTCGTTGGACAATACAAACTATACAATCGTAGGATAATACAAACTATACATTCGAAGACCAAAACAATATCTACAGTCGTATGACAATAAAATATCTACAGTCGTAGGACAATACAAACAATACAATCGTAGGACAATTAGGTATAACAGCCGTGGGACAATACAGTATCGCAATCGTAGGACAATAAGGTATTACAGCCGTAGGACAATACAGTATCGCAATCGTAGGACAATAAGGTATTACAGCCGTAGGACAATAAGGTATTACAGCCGTAGGACAATAAGGTATTACAGCCGTAGGACAATACAGTATCACAATCGTAGGACAATAACGTATTCCACGTATAATAAAGTATATCAACAGCTGTCCAATGTAACACTGCTGTGGGTTCCGGAAAGACTCGTCAGATAAGTCCCCCAAGATAAGCTGCAAGATTTCCGATTGCCTACAACTCATCAGATATTTGTAAACTTATTTATCTAACTTACTGAATCACCTCCGCGGTTGTTGTTCATTCGATTATTTAGAGGCCGCCGTCATATAACTGTAATATGTTTTCGGGTGTGGCGTTTAACAACAAACAGAAGTGACTCGTTTTGCACTTGTATTCCATGCTTCAAAAGCTTGGCTTTTACACGTTCGCATTTGGATCTATGGTCTGTTCGTACACGGCTAGTTAAACCTTCACAAAGGTACCGTGATGTTGCAACAACAGTCGATGACATTTCCGATCATTACGTTGCTCGACGAGTCGAACTGTTTGAACAACAAGCCCCTACTTACAAACAGCACTTCCACGAGATTGGGCGATTTCCCATCGGAAATTGACATACTTGATTGACAGCTCTCCAGAAGTAGCACGAGATTGCTATGGTAACCTGAGCGGTGACGTAACAACCCGCGGTAGACTCTTAAATTGCCCTGCACTATTTGAAACGTACGTCGTCTGGCTTAATGATCCCCATGCAAGGAGGGGAAACGCGTATTGTAATTCTTTCACAAAAGCTTGCATCTCGAAAAAAAAGACACAAAAAATATTTTTCGGCGAATCAGTCTACCAGTTGTTTTTTTTAATGCGATTCGTTTTATACATCCTTGCTTCAAAGGTACATAGAAAAAAGATTGTTTCACACATCCTTCTTTATTTCGTTTCTTCATCTATGATCCATCGATCAAAGCTTTTAAAAGGAAAACTTCAAACAAAAGGAAAACTGTAAAAACTGTCTGTGGTAATCAGAAGTCATTAAGGCGAACGAGAAAAAGGAAACTATTTTACTCTTATTTCTGAAAATCCAATCCTTATCAACCCGTGGCGATTTCAGGAATCACATCTCCGATACCCCATGCTGTATATAGGCGTGACCGTTTTATAAAGCATGTTAAACCAGCAATCACTCGTATAGAGGTTGTGAAACCAGCGATCACTTGCGCCTCTTACAAAGCATGTTAGACCAGCGATCACTCGTATAAAGGATGTGAGACCAGCGATCACTTGCGCCCCTTATAAAGCATGTTATACCAGCGATCACTCATATAGAGGATGTGAAACCAGCGATCACTTGCGCCTCTTTCAAAGCATGTTAGACCAGCGATCACTCGTATAAAGGGTGTGAGACCAGCGATCACTTGCGCCCCTTATATAGCATGTTAGACCAGCGATCACTCGTATAAAGGATGTTAGACCAGCGATCACTCGTATAAAGCATGTTAGACCAGCGATCACTCGTATAAAGGATGTTAGACCAGCGATCACTCGTATAAAGCATGTTAGACCAGCGATCAATCGTATAGAGGATGTGAGACCAGCGATCAATCGTATAAAGGATGTGAGACCAGCGATCACTCGTATAAAGGATGTGAGACCAGCGATCATTCGTGCCCCTTATAAAGCTTGTTAGACCAGCGATCACTCGTATAAAGGATGTGAGACCAGCGATCACTCGTATAAAGGATGTGAGACCAGCGATCACTTGCGCCCCTTATAAAGCATGTTAGACCAGCGATCACTCGTATAGAGGATGTGAAACCAGCGATCACTTGCGCCTCTTTCAAAGCATGTTAGACCAGCGATCACTCGTATAAAGGGTGTGAGACCAGCGATCACTTGCGCCCCTTATATAGCATGTTAGACCAGCGATCACTCGTATAAAGGATGTTAGACCAGCGATCACTCGTATAAAGCATGTTAGACCAGCGATCACTCGTATAAAGGATGTTAGACCAGCGATCACTCGTATAAAGCATGTTAGACCAGCGATCAATCGTATAAAGGATGTGAGACCAGCGATCACTCGTATAAAGGATGTGAGACCAGCGATCACTCGTGCCCCTTATAAAGCTTGTTAGACCAGCGATCACTCGTATAAAGGATGTGAGACCAGCGATCACTCGTATAAAGGATGTGAGACCAGCGATCACTTGCGCCCCTTATAAAGCATGTTAGACCAGCGATCACTCGCATAAAGGATGTTAGACCAGCGATCACTCAAATAAAGCATGTTAGACCAGCGATCACTCGTATAAAGGATGTGAGACCATCGATCACTCGTGTACCGTATAAAGGATGTGAGACCAGCGATCACTCGTGACCCTTATAAAGCATGTTAGACCAGAGATCACTCGTATAAAGGATGTGAGACCAGCGATCACTCGTGTACCGTATAAAGGATGTGAGATCAGCGATCACTTGCGCCCCTTATAAAACATGTTAGACCAGCGATCACTCGTAAAAAGGATGTGAGACCAGCGATCACTCGTATAAAGGATGTTAGACCAGCGATCACTTGCGCCCCTTATAAAACATGATAGACCAGTGATCACTGGTATTAAGGATGTGAGACCAGCGATCACTCGTATAAGGCATGTTAGACCAGCGATCACTCGTATAGAGGATGTGAGGCCAGCGATCACTCGTGTCCCTTATAAAGCATGTTAGACCAGCGATCACTCGTATAGAGGATGTGAGGCCAGCGATCACTCGTGCCCCTTATAAAGCATGTTAGACCAGAGATCACTCGTATAAAGGATGTGACACCAGCGATCACTCGTGCCCCTTATAAAGCATGTTAGACCAGCGATCACTCGTATAAAGGATGTGAGGCCAGCGATCACTCGTGCCCCTTATAAAGCATGTTAGACCAGCGATCACTCGTATAAAGGATGTGAGGCCAGCGATCACTCGTGCCCCTTATAAAGCATGTTAGACAAGAGATCACTCGTATAAAGGATGTGACACCAGCGATCACTCGTGCCCCTTATAAAGCATGTTAGACCAGCGATCACTCGTATAAAGGATGTGAGACCAGCGATCACTAGTGCCCCTTATGAAGCATGTTAGACCAGAGATCACTCGTGCACCTTTTAAAGCATGTTAGACCAGAGATCACTCGTATAAAGGATGTGAGACCAGCGATCACTAGTGCCCCTTATAAAGCATGTTAGACCAGAGATCACTAGTGCCCCTTATAAAGCATGTTAGACCAGAGATCCCTCGTGCCCCTTATAAAGGATGTTAGACCAGCGATCACTCGTGCACCTTATAAAGGATGTGAGACCAGTGATCACTAGTGCACGGGTGGTCATGGGGGGCACGGGCGGTCCACTCGTCTAAAGCGCCGCGATTCGCTGTGCAGAGTTGCGTCCCTTGGGCACGCCAGAAACCTATGATTGTGGGTTCGAATCCCGGTTCGCCCCGATTATGTTTCTAGGTTTGTCAGCACAATACCCGTGCTCTTGGGTTTCATCGAAGTGGTAAACGTCTGAGACTTCGGTCTTTTCTCCCACATTAAGCTGACACGCCGCGATATAACTGGAATAATGTTAAAAAAGGCGTTAAATCCAACTCACTCACTCACATTCACTGCGATTCGAGCTCTCCACCATAGTTTTCTCGGACGCCTAAGGGACGCAACTCTGCTCTGCGAATTGCAGCCCCTTAAACGACTGGACCACCTGTCGCCTGCGAACACGGCGTGTGCGTCAGCTAACTGGTTATTTGGTATGTAAACTCAACGAATAACATATTTCAACGAAGTCTGACATCTATTCTCTGAAATGAAAATATTTGCAGAAGAAAACGTTAAAATATCTGAATACAATAATTATGCACTAAACTACGTTTTTGGTCCCGTACATTTGCTGTATATATGCTTATAACGAACTACATTTATAACGAACTAGACTTTGATGCCCCTTTGAGCCCAGAGACTCGTTTTTTTTCAGAAAAAGTTAGATTTGCAAACTATCGTAAACTTGTCGTAAAAGGCGACTAACGGGATCGGGTGGTCAGGCTCGCTGACTTGGTTGATGCATGTCATCGATCCCAATTGCGATGCTCATGATGTCAATCACTGGATTGTCTGGTCCATACTCGATTATTTTACAGACCGCTGTCATATAGCTTGAATATTGCTGAGTGCGGCGTTAAACAACAAGCAAACTATTGTACTCGTGCATGGGCTGTATTGGATATATTTGTTTCAGTGACTGACAGGTTTCTACCCTTTTCGACACCGCTTGGACATGTTCATTGGTAGGCTTGAAATGTCTCCGACATGATTTGGGAATTCCGGAAAGAACAAGTCCATTGTATCACATGCGTCTCGTTGGAAGCGACTGTTGAGGAGTTGGTGGTAACATGGGGACCTGGCTGATCTCACGTCACCTTGGGGCGTCCTTCATACCGCCAACTGCTGGTGTCCCTGGCCTAGACTCCATTATTTACAGGCCGCTGTGATATTAGTGGAATACTTTTATTAAGCAAGCATATTTTATCTCACGGAGCATACCTTCGCATGTGCACGTTGCAGAAAGTGGCATTAAATAGAATTCACCCACTCTTTGAAATAATTAGGAACGACCAATGGTCTCTAATGCTGTTCCTGACCTGTGAAGATCCGGGATAGAATAGGTCTTCAGCAACACATGCTTGCCGTAAAAGACGCATGTGCTTGTCGTTGGAGGCGACTCACGGCATTTGGTGGTCAGGATCGCTGACCATGTTGATGCATGTCATTGTATCCCAATTGCAAGGATCGATGCTCATGAGATCAACCACTGCATTGGCTGGTTCAGACTCGATTATTTGCAGACCGCCGTCATATAGCTGAAATATTGCTGAATGCGGCGTTAAACAACGAACAAACAAACCTAAAAACAGACACAGGTTAATGACAACCTATGAAATTTTCAACATAATAATATCTATGAAACAAAGCCAATATTGTTAAGTTGTAGATCTCTTATCACAAAAAGTTTAATCGAGTACGTTTAACCTTTTCAATTGATCAGTCACTCAAAACATTCCTTTTCGCTTTCTTATATCTTCAGAAGATTGCAGACTCCATCGATTGAAGCCCGTTTCAAGCGTTTCACGTGTTGTGTAATTTGCATGCCACGAGCAGCACGTGCCCTTGTGTCCCCTTCCTTCACGTTGAAGCACGAGTTCCTCGAGAAGCAGGCGACGTCCTCACAAAGTTACACATTTGATTGACATGTTTACGGAAGTCTTAGCATCAAAATTAAGAAATGCACGAGATTGCAAAAGCAACGTCGATTTGTTACAAGCACATGCAACCCAATTCTCGTATCCCGTCGCAGATTGTGTGTCATCGTTCCTCCACGACTGGAGTCGTTGCACCAGCTATCAAACTAGTATGTATTGCCCGGGATCAGTTACTTGCAGACTTTCGACGCTTAAATGTAAAAGTGCTTTCTGCGATAACAGTGTTCACTCAATATACTTAATTATCGACTCAATTTGATACTTTTCAATGTACAAACGCACCCTTGAAAATCCGGGTTACAATTGATCTTTAGCAACAACTGCTTATCGTCGAAGGCGACTAACGTGATAAGGTGTCAGGCTCGTTGGCTTGGTTGATTCATGTCATCGTAACCTAATTGCGTGAAACAATGCTCATGATGTCAGTTACTGGACTGTCTGGTCAGATTATTTACAGATCGCCGTCATATAGCATGAATATTGTTGAGTGCGGCGTTAAACAACAAGCAATGTACTTACGAGTCAAACTTACGTCTATCAAAAACGGATATTTGCCTGATCAAAAAAAAACGTTTCATCAGTGCAACAGTCATGATCTCAGCTATATTACAACTGGGTGAATCGGGTCTTTGAATGGAATGGCATTTAGAAGTGATACACATAAGGAAGAGAATATAGGGATGTCAACTTCTTCATTATGAGGAACACAAGGTTTCGGTGTATATGCTTACTCCTTCATCAGGTGAATGAATGCCATGAGGCAGAGAGCATGTTCTGTTCCTCATAATAAAGAAGTTGACATCCATATATTCTCTTCCTTAACTGGGTGAGTGTTGTTTATCGCCACATCCAGGTATATTCCAGCTCCATATTACTCCGAGCACCCGACCTGCACAGGGTAATTGCAAATCCCACGGTCTGACAGCGACAGCAGATATTTGCACAGTAATTACCGTTACCAATCAGAACAAGTATTACATAATTTTCGAAATAAAATCCAACTCTTTCAAGCACTTGCTAGTGTAAAATTGTAAGGTTTTTAATTTAAATGCATTATTTTGTTTCAAACCACGGCCCTGTTATGCTTAAATAATCGTAATTCCCATATTAAACAGACCTACTGGAGGAAATACAGACCGGAATATAAACTATTACTGTGAGGTTTGGCAAATGGCATACTTTTAAATATTAAATCTCTATTTCATTGAGTTACAATAATTTCAAACAATATAATTTCATAATTTGAAGCTTATGCTTAGTCTGTCAAACTTGACACAACCTTACGTCCGCATGTTGAGGCACCATAGAGGAAACACGAAGAGGAACGTCCCAAAAAGAAATGTCTGGAAAGTTGGAAGATTGCTAAAAAATATGTAAAACCTCACTCACTCACTCACTTACGTAGCGATGAATGTAGACTGAGTGGCTACTGTGTGGTTAATGTTTTATTGTAACACCTGACGCAAAAATGGATATTTTCTAATATTTCATAGAACATTTACAAATTTTCTAATACGATAAGACAAAAAATGCTTTGAACATGACAGAAGTTTGATGCATCGCAACTGGCTGCTTGCTATCACTCATCAATTGCACGCCCTGTAATCTCTTCTGCACACTTCTCACACTGCACGTATTGCATTGCCCATGTCACATATTGCAGATGCACAGATGGCAGATGTCTGTGTTATGACGAGGGTGACACATTGGACACGGACATAATGGCCGCCATGTCAATTTCTGTGTCTGGTCAGTCAATCCTATTCGTCTCCTGCCACATGTATTATGTGTTAGTTCAATCACGGAATAAGTGATACCCAAATTAATTAGAAACGGTCTCTCGATTTCACACGACACTAAATATAATACCCAGACCTTGACTGGTGCACCAGTCCTATCTCTTTAAGAAAATTGGTTATCCGTTTAGAGTGTATATTTCTGTTCGACGGAAAAATGAAAACGGTGTCGATGAAATGGTTCCCAACTTTTGTTATTTTAGGATACATCAAAAGAGAAACCGATGTCGTATGTCCAGGTGATGGCAGGAGAACCTGAACGACAAGCATGTTTTCTAGCTACTTGGCTATGGATCCCGACCTCAAATTCCCCTTTTGTACATTCACGATTAATACTGCCAAAAAATGTGAAAATTCACTTTTGGATGACATTTAATAGACCAAGAGAAAGCAATTGTTTGTTCACATATGACACAGGCTACTACAGTTGACACAAGACGAAGATGTAGACAATGCAAGCCAATTATCATATGTTAAGGATATCTCTATCGTTTCAGTGAGTAACGTTTGAGCTCACCCGGGAGTAAAGAACATCTATTGCCCATCACAGCAATGAGGGTACGACTCCGTGGACTGGTGGTTCACTCGGCCTGTAGTGTCAGTGCCAGCTGTGGCGGAATCTGTAACTGTGATTGACGCTGAAGAATGGAGACCTGAACGAAACCATATCTGTCGGTTGTCTCGTGGTACAGTCACAGGTTGTCTCGTGATACAGTCACTGGTTGTCAAGTGATACAGTCGCTGGTTGTCTGGTGATACAGTCACTGGTTGTCAAGTGATACAGTCGCTGGTTGTCTGGTGATACAGTCACTGGTTGTCTGGTGATACAGTCACTGGTTGTCTCGTGGTACAGTCACTGGTTGTCTGGTGATACAGTCACTGGTTGTCTGGTGGTACAGTCGCTGGTTGTCTCGTGGTACAGTCACTGGTTGTCTGGTGATACAGTCACTGGTTGTCTCGTGATACAGTCACTGGTTCTCTCGTGGTACAGTCACTGGTTGTCTGGTGATACAGTCACTTGTTGTCTGGTGATACTGTCACTGGTTGTCTCGCGGTACAGTCACTGGTTGTCTGGTGATACAGTCACTGGTTGTCTGGTGATACAGTCACTGGTTGTCGGGTGATACAGTCACTGGTTGTCTGGTGATACAGACACTGGTTACCTCGTGATACAGTCACTGGTTGTCTGGTGATACAGTCACTGGTTGTCTGGTGATACAGACACTGGTTCCCTCGTGGAACAGTCACTTGTTGTCTGGTGATACAGTCACTGGTTGTCTGGTGATACAGACACTGGTTGTCTGGTGATACAGACACTGGTTACCTCGTGGAACAGTCACTGGTTGTCTGGTGATACAGAGACTGGTTGTCTGGTGATACAGACACTGGTTGTCTCGTGATACAGTCACTGGTTGTCTGGTGATACAGACACTGGTTACCTCGTGGAACAGTCACTGGTTGTCTGGTGATACAGACACTGGTTGTCTGGTGATACAGTCACTGGTTCTCTGGTGATACAGTCACTGGTTGTCTGGTGATCGGTCACTGGTTGTCTGGTGGTACAGTCACTGGTTACCTCGTGATACAGTTACTGGTTGTCTGGTGATACATTTACTGGTTATCTGGTGATCGGTCACTGGTTGTCTGCTGGTACAGTCACTGGTTACCTCGTGATACGGTCACTGGTTGTCTGGTGGTACATTCACTGGTTGTCTTGTGATACAGACACTGGTTGTCTCGTGATACAGTCACTGGTTGTCTCGTGGTACATTCACTGGTTGTCTGCTGGTACAGTCACTGGTTACCTCGTGATACAGTCACTGGTTGTCTTGTGATACAGACACTGGTTGTCTCGTGATACAGTCACTGGTTGTCTCGTGGTACAGTCACAGGTTGTCTGGTGATACAGTTACTGGTTGTCTGGTGATACAGACACTGGTTGTCTGGTGATACAGTCACTGGTTGTCTGGTGATACAGTCACTGGTTGTCTGGTGATCGGTCACTGGTTGTCTGGTGGTACAGTCACTGGTTACCTCGTGATACAGTTACTGGTTGTCTGGTGATACATTTACTGGTTGTCTGGTGATCGGTCACTGGTTGTCTGCTGGTACAGTCACTGGTTACCTCGTGATACAGTCACTGGTTGTCTGGTGGTACATTCACTGGTTGTCTTGTGATACAGACACTGGTTGTCTCGTGATACAGTCACTGGTTGTCTCGTGGTACAGTCACTGGTTGTCTGGTGATACAGTTACTGGTTGTCTGGTGATACAGACACTGGTTGTCTCGTGGTACAGTCACTGGTTGTCTCGTGGTACAGTCACTGGTTGTCTGGTGATACAGTTACTGGTTGTCTCGTGATACAGACACTGGTTGTCTGGTGATACAGTCACAGGTTGTCTCGTGGTACAGTCACTGGTTGTCTGGTGATACAGTCACTGGTTGTCTGGTGATACAGTCACTGGTTGTCTGGTGATACAGACACTGGTTGTCTCGTGATACAGTCCCTGGTTGTCTCGTGATACAGTCGCTGGTTGTATTGTGATACAGTTACTGGTTGTCTGGTGATACAGTCACTGGTTGTCTCGTGATACAGTCGCTGGTTCTCTTGTGATACAGTTACTGGTTGTCTCGTGATACAGTCACTGGTTGTCTCGTGATACAGTTACTGGTTGTCTGGTGATACAGTTACTGGTTGTCTGGTGATACAGTCACTGGTTGTCTGGTGATACAGTCACTGGTTGTCTCGTGATACAGTTACTGGTTGTCTGGTGATACAGTCACTGGTTGTCTGGTGATAAAGTCACTGGTTGTCTGGTGATACGGTCACTGGTTGTCAGGTGATACAGTCACTGGTTGTCTGGTGATACAGTCACTGGTTGTCTGGTGATACAGTCACTGGTTGTCTGGTGATACAGTCACTGGTTGTCTGGTGATACAGTCACTGGTTGTCTGGTGATACAGTTACTGGTTGTCTGGTGGTACAGTCACTGGTTACCTCGTGGTACAGTCACTGGTTGTCTGGTGGTAAAGTCACTGGTTGTCTGGTGATACAGACACTGGTTGTCTCGTGATACAGTCACTGGTTGTCTCGTGGTACAGTCACTGGTTGTCTGGTGATACAGTTACTGGTTGTCTGGTGATACAGACACTGGTTGTCTTGTGATACAGACACTGGTTGTCTCGTTGTACAGTCACTGGTTGTCTCGTGGTACAGTCACTGGTTGTCTGGTGATACAGTTACTGGTTGTCTGGTGATACAGACACTGGTTGTCTGGTGATACAGTCACTTGTTGTCTGGTGATACAGTCACAGGTTGTCTGGTGATACAGTTACTGGTTGTCTCGTGGTACAGTTACTGGTTGTCTGGTGATACAGTTACTGGTTGTCTGGTGATACAGTTACTGGTTGTCTGGTGATACAGTCACTGGTTGTCTGGTGATACAGTCACTGGTTGTCTGGTGATACAGTCACTGGTTGTCTGGTGGTACAGTTACTGGTTGTCTGGTGATACAGTCACTGGTTGTCTGGTGGTACAGTCACTGGTTGTCTCGTGATACAGTCACAGGTTGTCTGGTGATACAGTTACTGGTTGTCTCGTGGTACAGTCGCTGGTTATCTCGTGGTACAGTCACTGGTTGTCTGGTGATACAGTCACTGGTTGTCTCGTGACACAGTCACTGGTTGTCTGGTGATACAGTCACTGGTTGTCTGGTGATACAGTCACAGGTTGTCTGGTGATACAGTCACTGGTTGTCGGGTGATACAGTCACTGGTTGTCTGGTGATACAGACACTGGTTACCCCGTGATACAGTCACTGGTTGTCTCGTGATACAGTCACTGGTTGTCTCGCGGTACAGTCACTGCTTGTCTCGTGGTACGGGTCACTGGTTGTCTGGTGATACAGTTACTGGTTGTCTGGTGATACAGACACTGGTTGTCTGGTAATACAGTCACTGGTTGTCTCGTGGTACAGTCACTGGTTGTCTGGTGATACAGTTGCTGGTTGTCTAGTGATACAGTCACTGGTTGTCTGGTGATACGGACACTGGTTGTCTCGTGATACAGTCACTGGTTGTCTCGTGATACTGTCGCTGGTTGTCTTGTGATACAGTTACTGGTTGTCTCGTGATACAGTAACTGGTTGTCTGGTGATACAGTCACTGGTTGTCTGGTGATACAGTCACTGGTTGTCTGGTGATACAGTCGCTGGTTGTCTGGTGATACAGTCACTGGTTGTCTGGTGGTACAGTCACTGGTTGTCTCGTGATACAGTTACTGGTTGTCTGGTGATACAGTCACTGGTTGTCTGGTGATACAGTCACTGGTTGTCTGGTGATACAGTTACTGGTTGTCTGGTGATACAGTCACTGGTTGTCTGGTAATACAGTCACTGGTTGTCTCGTGATACAGACACTGGTTGTCTGGTGATACAGTCACTGGTTGTCTGGTGATACAGTCACTGGTTGTCTGGTGATACAGTCACTGGTTGTCTGGTGGTACAGTCACTGGTTGTCTGGTGATACAGACACTGGTTGTCTCGTGATACAGTCACTGGTTGTCTCGTGGTACAGTCACTGGTTGTCTGGTGATACAGTTACTGGTTGTCTGGTGATACAGACACTGGTTGTCTTGTGATACAGACACTGGTTGTCTCGTTGTACAGTCACTGGTTGTCTCGTGGTACAGTCACTGGTTGTCTGGTGATACAGACACTAGTTGTCTGGTGATACAGTCACTGGTTGTCTCGTGGTACAGTCACTGGTTGTCTCGTGATACAGTCGCTGGTTGTCTTGTGATACAGTTACTGGTTGTCTGGTGATACAGTCACTGGTTGTCTCGTGATACAGTCACTGGTTGTCTGGTGATACAGTCGCTGGTTGTCTGGTGATACAGTCGCTGGTTGTCTGGTGATACAGTCACTGGTTGTCTGGTGGTACAGTCACTGGTTGTCTCGTGATACAGTCACTGGTTGTCTGGTGATACAGTCACTGGTTGTCTGGTGATACAGTCACTGGTTGTCTCGTGATACAGTCACATGTTGTCTGGTGAACAGTTACTGGTTGTCTCGTGATACAGTTACTGGTTGTCTGGTGATACAGTTACTGGTTGTCTGGTGATACAGTCACTGGTTGTCTGGTGGTACAGTCACTGGTTACCTCGTGATACAGTCACTGGTTGTCTGGTGGTACAGTCACTGGTTGTCTGGTGATACAGACACTGGTTGTCTCGTGATACAGTCACTGGTTGTCTCGTGGTACAGTCACTGGTTGTCTGGTGATACAGTTACTGGTTGTCTGGTGATACAGACACTGGTTGTCTTGTGATACAGACACTGGTTGTCTCGTTGTACAGTCACTGGTTGACTCGTGGTACAGTCACTGGTTGTCTGGTGATACAGACACTGGTTGTCTGGTGATACAGTCACTGGTTGTCTCGTGGTACAGTCACTGGTTGTCTCGTGATACAGTCGCTGGTTGTCTGGTGATACAGTTACTGGTTGTCTGGTGATACAGACACTGGTTGTCTTGTGATACAGACACTGGTTGTCTCGTTGTACAGTCACTGGTTGACTCGTGGTACAGTCACTGGTTGTCTGGTGATACAGACACTGGTTGTCTGGTGATACAGTCACTGGTTGTCTCGTGGTACAGTCACTGGTTGTCTCGTGATACAGTCGCTGGTTGTCTTGTGATACAGTTACTGGTTGTCTGGTGATACAGTCACTGGTTGTCTCGTGATACAGTCACTGGTTGTCTGGTGATACAGTCGCTGGTTGTCTGGTGATACAGTCGCTGGTTGTCTGGTGATACAGTCACTGGTTGTCTGGTGGTACAGTCACTGGTTGTCTCGTGATATAGTTACTGGTTGTCTGGTAATACAGTTACTGGTTGTCTGGTGATACAGTCACTGGTTGTCTGGTGATACAGTTACTGGTTGTCTGGTGATACAGTCACTGGTTGTCTGGTGATACAGTCACTGGTTGTCTCGTGATACAGTTACTGGTTGTCTGGTGATACAGTCACTGGTTGTCTGGTGATACAGTCACTGGTTGTCTGGTGATACAGTCACTGGTTGTCTGGTGATACAGTCACTGGTTGTCAGGTGATACAGTCACTGGTTGTCTCGTGATACAGTCACTGGTTGTCTCGTGATACAGTCACTGGTTGTCTGGTGATACAGTCACTGGTTGTCTGGTGATACAGTCACTGGTTGTCTGGTGATACAGTCACTGGTTGTCTCGTGATACAGTCACAGATTGTCTGGTGAACAGTTACTGGTTGTCTCGTGATACAGTTACTGGTTGTCTGGTGATACAGTTACTGGTTGTCTGGTGATACAGTCACTGGTTTTCTGGTGGTACAGTCACTGGTTACCTCGTGATACAGTCACTGGTTGTCTGGTGGTACAGTCACTGGTTGTCTGGTGATACAGACACTGGTTGTCTCGTGATACAGTCACTGGTTGTCTCGTGGTACAGTCACTGGTTGTCTGGTGATACAGACACTGGTTGCCTTGTGATACAGACACTGGTTGTCTCGTTGTACAGTCACTGGTTGTCTCGTGGTACAGTCACTGGTTGTCTGGTGATACAGACACTGGTTGTCTGGTGATACAGTCACTGGTTGTCTCGTGGTACAGTCACTGGTTGTCTCGTGATACAGTCGCTGGTTGTCTTGTGATACAGTTACTGGTTGTCTGGTGATACAGTCACTGGTTGTCTCGTGATACAGACACTGGTTGTCTGGTGATACAGTCGCAGGTTGTCTGGTGATACAGTCACTGGTTGTCTGGTGATACAGTCACTGGTTGTCTGGTGGTACAGTCACTGGTTGTCTCGTGATATAGTTACTGGTTGTCTGGTAATACAGTTACTGGTTGTCTGGTGATACAGTCACTGGTTGTCTGGTGATACAGTCACTGGTTGTCTGGTGATACAGTCACTGGTTGTCTGGTGATACAGACACTGGTTGTCTGGTGATACAGTCACTGGTTGTCTCGTGATACAGTCACTGGTTGTCTGGTGATACAGTCACTGGTTGTCTGGTGATACAGTCACTGGTTGTCTGGTGATACAGTCACTGGTTGTCTGGTGATACAGTTACTGGTTGTCTCGTGATACAGTCACTGGTTGTCTCGTGATACAGTCACTGGTTGTCTGGTGATACAGTTACTGGTTGTCTGGTGATACAGTTACTGGTTGTCTGGTGATACAGTTACTGGTTGTCTTGTGATACAGTCACTGGTTGTCTGGTGATACAGTCACTGGTTGTCTCGTGATACAGTCACAGGTTGTCTCGTGGTACAGTTACTGGTTGTCTCGTGGTACAGTTACTGGTTGTCTGGTGATACAGTTACTGGTTGTCTGGTGATACAGTTACTGGTTGTCTGGTGATACAGTCACTGGTTACCTCGTGATACAGTCACTGGTTGTCTGGTGGTACAGTCACTGGTTGTCTGGTGATACAGTCACTGGTTGTCTCGTGATACAGACACTGGTTGTCTGGTGATACAGTCGCAGGTTGTCTGGTGATACAGTCGCTGGTTGTCTGGTGATACAGTCACTGGTTGTCTGGTGGTACAGTCACTGGTTGTCTCGTGATATAGTTACTGGTTGTCTGGTAATACAGTTACTGGTTGTCTGGTGATACAGTCACTGGTTGTCTGGTGATACAGTCACTGGTTGTCTGGTGATACAGTCACTGGTTGTCTGGTGATACAGACACTGGTTGTCTGGTGATACAGTCACTGGTTGTCTGGTGATACAGTCACTGGTTGTCTGGTGATACAGTTACTGGTTGTCTCGTGATACAGTCACTGGTTGTCTCGTGATACAGTCACTGGTTGTCTGGTGATACAGTTACTGGTTGTCTGGTGATACAGTTACTGGTTGTCTGGTGATACAGTTACTGGTTGTTTTGTGATACAGTCACTGGTTGTCTGGTGATACAGTCACTGGTTGTCTCGTGATACAGTCACAGGTTGTCTCGTGGTACAGTTACTGGTTGTCTCGTGGTACAGTTACTGGTTGTCTGGTGATACAGTTACTGGTTGTCTGGTGATACAGTTACTGGTTGTCTGGTGATACAGTCACTGGTTACCTCGTGATACAGTCACTGGTTGTCTGGTGGTACAGTCACTGGTTGTCTGGTGATACAGTTACTGGTTGTCTCGTGATACAGTCACTGGTTGTCTCGTGATACAGTCGCTGGTTGTCTGGTGATACAGTCACTGGTTGCCTGGTGATACAGTCACATGTTGTCTGGTGATACAGTCACTGGTTGTCTGGTGATACAGTCACTGGTTCTCTGGTGATACAGTCACTGGTTGCCTGGTGATACAGTCACTGGTTGTCTGGTGATACAGTCACTGGTTGCCTGGTGATACAGTCACTGGTTTTCTGGTGATACAGTCACTGGTTGTCTGGTGATACAGTCACAGGTTGTCTGGTGATACAGTCACTGGTTGTCTCGTGATACAGTCGCTGGTTGTCTCGTGATACAGTCACTGGTTTTCTCGTGATACAGTCACTGGTTGTCTCGTGATACAGTTGCTGGTTGTCTCGTGATACAGTCACAGGTTGTCTGGTGATACAGTCACCGGCTACCTTGTGTTGTGTAATTTATTTACTAGCTTCCATTTGACAGTCACGTGTCTAAAACCATCATGGGGGTCAAAGCGACATATGACGTAGGTTGCAGATGCTTACAACCTTTGGGCAAACTCCGGGACCCGGATGTGGTGCTGACCTGCCAAGGATTAGGCCGGGGAGAATGAGGGATTCGACACCAAGTACTCTAAAGGCATCGTTCTCCACACGAGATGTCATGCTTGCCTGTCCCTCATCTCTGAACGACACGAGAAGGTCCGGGTAAGAATAGGTCTTCAGGAACCCATGCTTGTCGTAAAAGGCGACTAACGGGATCGGGCGGTCAGGCACGCTGACTTGGTTGATGCATGTCATCGCATCCCAATTTCGTGGATCGATGCACATGATATCAATCACTGAATTGTCTGGTCCAGACTCGATTATTTACAGACTGCCGTCATAACTCGAATATCGCTGAGTGCGTAAACAACAAACAAACATCTCAGAACAGCTGTCCCCTGAATGTGAAACTTGATTTACGCCATTCAACACAAAAGAAAAGCACCATGACTCAAACAACCAATAGAGCAGACAAGTCACGTGGATGTCTGCGATTCTGGCCCGCCATTTGTATAATTGTTAGTTGTCAATCCATAAATGAGTTAGGGGTAATGTCTCTGTATTCCCTAAATACGTTTCCCAGTCGAAACGTTTCATTCATATTGAATACATGAACATGTACGTCATTTAACGTTATGAGTAATTGCATCAGCATCAACATCAGCGAAACGTGTGACTAAGGCAGGACAGCGAGGACGTGATCATGAGACACTTCCAACACTATGATGAGTAGGGCAAGCAACGGAAAGAAAACGTGTCGCGATCAATTCTCGGGGCTTGGATCATGGAAATGAAATTAAAATTCCATTTTGTAGGGCTTAAGCTGAAGAAGGGGCTGAATAGCGGCCCAGTGTAGCCGCAAGTTTAGGATATGCAACAGTGAAGACGTCAAACTCAACAAGTGACACACACATTCCGCCAGTCGTGACTCACACACACAATTACTGCGGGATTACAACTCACGTGAGCGGAAATAAACCCCAGTCTCGCGAGACTTGGCCAATACGGAGAAATTAGTACGAGGTAAAGTTGATTTGTTCTGGGAGCGCGTCGTCACAGACATGGAACTAACATGGACGGGTGTTTGTCTTTTTCATGTAGCACTCATGAAAGAAATCTAAACTAGGTTAATTTTGCCTCACGTGCGCTGATTCACGAGGCCGGGATACATCTAATTTCTGCTGCACGTGCTCAGATTTGCAGAGGCTATTCTCCTCACAACATTCTCCATGTGATCGGGTGATAATACGTTGCTTGATTACTCCGATGTGGCTGTTATTCGCGACAGGCGAGGGCAACCACACCCCGGGGAACCCCTTAAGTCCGCTTGTCACTTAACTGTCATTTCAACTCTGAACTTAACAGGCCGGAAGAATCTTCTTAAATTTTAAAAGCTGAATCAAAGACGTTTTTCAGCCGTTTGCAGTTTGGGAACCACTGCGGCTATTATTTCGGCGTTTTCAGATCTTTCTCTATAGACGTATTACGTAAGAATTAAGCTTTTATAATGAATTTGGAACAAGATACATTAAAGGGTTTTACGTTTGTTTGAATTGTCAATCGTAATCAGATTTGCATTGCCCGGAATGGGGGAAATAATGTCGGCAAACGTTGTTGGGCGTGTTGTTTTGGGGAGAGTCATCATTTCCCCCAATAAGGTAGTTCTCATTTTTTGTGATGGTGAAAGTGGATCTAAGTGAACCTGGTGATGAGATGTTCTCTTTGATGTCAAGATTGCTGTGAGTGAGTGAGATAGTGAGTGAGTGAGATAGTGAGTGAGTGAGATAGTGAGTGAGTGAGTGAGTGAGATAGTGAGTGAGTGAGTGAGATAGTGAGATAGTGAGAAAGTGAGTGAGTGAGTGAGTGTTGCAATATTCAGTCTTATCAGACAATCAAGGCTTGGCTTCACTCATTGTTCCCAGTTGTGGAACTGCATCCTGTTACACATTGAATGAAAAAGAAATAACAGTAACACAGGCTGAGGAAGTAGCTGCAGCCAAAGGAAGTGTGCGTGCGTGCCCACTTGTTTTAGCCCCATGGGTACAAGAAGTACCAGCAACATGGGTACAAGAAGTAACAGCAACATGGGTACAAGAAGTAACAGCAACATGGGTACAAGAAGTAACATCAACATGGGTACAAGAGGCTACAGCAACATGGGTACAAGAAGTACCAGCAACATGGGTACAAGAAGTAACAGCAACATGGGTACAAGAAGTAACATCAACATGGGTACAAGAAGTACCAGCAACATGGGTACAAGAAGTAACAGCAACATGGGTACAAGAAGTAACAGCAACATGGGTACAAGAGGCTACAGCAACATGGGTACAAGAAGTAACATCAACATGGGTACAAGAAGTAACAGCAACATGGGTACAAGAAGTAACAGCAACATGGGTACAAGAAGCTACAGCAACATGGGTACAAGAAGTAACATCAACATGGGTACAAGAAGTAACATCAACATGGGTACAAGAAGTAACAGCAACATGGGTACAAGAAGCTACAGCAACATGGGTACAAGAAGTAACATCAACATGGGTACAAGAAGTAACAGCAACATGGGTACAAGAAGTAACAGCAACATGGGTACAAGAGGCTACAGCAACATGGGTACAAGAAGTAACAGCAACATGGGTACAAGAGGCTACAGCAACATGGGTACAAGAAGTAACAGCAACATGGGTACAAGAAGTAAAAGCAACATGGGTACAAGAAGTAACAGCAACATGGGTACAAGAGGCTACAGCAAGATGGGTACAAGAAGTAACAGCAACATGGGTACAAGAAGTAACATCAACATGGGTACAAGAGGCTACAGCAACATGGGTACAAGAAGTAACAGCAACATGGGTACAAGAAGTAACAGCAACATGGGTACAAGAAGTAACAGCAACATGGGTACAAGAGGCTACAGCAACATGGGTACAAGAAGTAACAGCAACATGGGTACAAGAAGTAAAAGCAACATGGGTACAAGAAGTAACAGCAACATGGGTACAAGAGGCTACAGCAACATGGGTACAAGAAGTAACAGCAACATGGGTACAAGAAGTAACAGCAACATGGGTACAAGAAGTAACATCAACATGGGTACAAGAGGCTACAGCAACATGGGTACAAGAAGTAACAGCAACATGGGTACAAGAAGTAAAAGCAACATGGGTACAAGAAGTAACAGCAACATGGGTACAAGAGGCTACAGCAACATGGGTACAAGAAGTAACAGCAACATGGGTACAAGAAGTAAAAGCAACATGGGTACAAGAAGTAACAGCAACATGGGTACAAGAAGTAACAGCAACATGGGTACAAGAAGTAACAGCAACATGGGTACAAGAAGTAACATCAACATGGGTACAAGAGGCTACAGCAACATGGGTACAAGAAGTAACAGCAACATGGGTACAAGAAGTAAAAGCAACATGGGTACAAGAAGTAACATCAACATGGGTACAAGAAGTAACAGCAACATGGGTACAAGAGGCTACAGCAACATGGGTACAAGAAGTAAAAGCAACATGGGTACAAGAAGTAACATCAACATGGGTACAAGAAGTAACATCAACATGGGTACAAGAGGTTACAGCAACATGGGTACAAGAAGTAACAGCAACATGGGTACAAGAAGTAACAGCAACATGGGTACAAGAAGTAACAGCAACATGGGTACAAGAAGTAACAGCAACGTGGGTACAAGAAGTAACAGCAACATGGGTACAAGAAGTAACAGCAACATGGGTACAAGAGGCTACAGCAACATGGGTACAAGAAGTAACATCAACATGGGTACAAGAGGCTACAGCAACATGGGTACAAGAAGTAACAGCAACATGGGTACAAGAAGTAACAGCAACATGGGTACAAGAAGTAACATCAACATGGGTACAAGAAGTAACATCAACATGGGTACAAGAAGTAACAGCAACATGGGTACAAGAAGTAACAGCAACATGGGTACAAGAGGCTACAGCAACATGGGTACAAGAAGTAACATCAACATGGGTACAAGAAGTAACAGCAACATTGGTACAAGAAGTAACAGCAACATGGGTACAAGAAGTAAAAGCAACATGGGTACAAGAAGTAACATCAACATGGGTACAAGAAGTAACATCAACATGCGTACAAGAAGTAACAGCAACATGGGTACAAGAAGTAACAGCAACATGGGTACAAGAAGTAACATCAACATGGGTACAAGAAGTAAAAGCAACATGGGTACAAGAAGTAACATCAACATGGGTACAAGAAGTAACATCAACATGGGTACAAGAAGTAACAGCAACATGGGTACAAGAAGTAACAGCAACATGGGTACAAGAAGTAACATCAACATGGGTACAAGAGGCTACAGCAACATGGGTACAAGAAGTAACAGCAACATGGGTACAAGAAGTAACAGCAACATGGGTACAAGAAGTAACATCAACATGGGTACAAGAAGTAACATCAACATGGGTACAAGAAGTAACAGCAACATGGGTACAAGAAGTAACAGCAACATGGGTACAAGAAGTAACAGCAACATGGGTACAAGAAGTAACAGCAACATGGGTACAAGAAGTAACAGCAACATGGGTACAAGAAGCTGCAGCAACCTTGGTGCAAGAAGTAACAGCAACATGGGTACAAGAGGCTACAGCAACATTGGTACAAGAAGTAACAGCAACATGGGTACAAGAAGTAACAGCAACATGGGTACAAGAAGTACCAGCAACATGGGTACAAGAAGTAACAGCAACATGGGTACAAGAAGTAACAGCAACATGGGTACAAGAGGCTACAGCAACATGGGTACAAGAAGTAACATCAACATGGGTACAAGAAGTAACAGCAACATGGGTACAAGAAGTAACAGCAACATGGGTACAAGAAGCTACAGCAACATGGGTACAAGAAGTAACATCAACATGGGTACAAGAAGTAACATCAACATGGGTACAAGAAGTAACAGCAACATGGGTACAAGAAGCTACAGCAACATGGGTACAAGAAGTAACATCAACATGGGTACAAGAAGTAACAGCAACATGGGTACAAGAAGTAACAGCAACATGGGTACAAGAGGCTACAGCAACATGGGTACAAGAAGTAACAGCAACATGGGTACAAGAGGCTACAGCAACATGGGTACAAGAAGTAACAGCAACATGGGTACAAGAAGTAAAAGCAACATGGGTACAAGAAGTAACAGCAACATGGGTACAAGAGGCTACAGCAAGATGGGTACAAGAAGTAACAGCAACATGGGTACAAGAAGTAACATCAACATGGGTACAAGAGGCTACAGCAACATGGGTACAAGAAGTAACAGCAACATGGGTACAAGAAGTAACAGCAACATGGGTACAAGAAGTAACAGCAACATGGGTACAAGAGGCTACAGCAACATGGGTACAAGAAGTAACAGCAACATGGGTACAAGAAGTAAAAGCAACATGGGTACAAGAAGTAACAGCAACATGGGTACAAGAGGCTACAGCAACATGGGTACAAGAAGTAACAGCAACATGGGTACAAGAAGTAACAGCAACATGGGTACAAGAAGTAACATCAACATGGGTACAAGAGGCTACAGCAACATGGGTACAAGAAGTAACAGCAACATGGGTACAAGAAGTAAAAGCAACATGGGTACAAGAAGTAACAGCAACATGGGTACAAGAGGCTACAGCAACATGGGTACAAGAAGTAACAGCAACATGGGTACAAGAAGTAAAAGCAACATGGGTACAAGAAGTAACAGCAACATGGGTACAAGAAGTAACAGCAACATGGGTACAAGAAGTAACAGCAACATGGGTACAAGAAGTAACATCAACATGGGTACAAGAGGCTACAGCAACATGGGTACAAGAAGTAACAGCAACATGGGTACAAGAAGTAAAAGCAACATGGGTACAAGAAGTAACATCAACATGGGTACAAGAAGTAACAGCAACATGGGTACAAGAGGCTACAGCAACATGGGTACAAGAAGTAAAAGCAACATGGGTACAAGAAGTAACATCAACATGGGTACAAGAAGTAACATCAACATGGGTACAAGAGGTTACAGCAACATGGGTACAAGAAGTAACAGCAACATGGGTACAAGAAGTAACAGCAACATGGGTACAAGAAGTAACAGCAACATGGGTACAAGAAGTAACAGCAACGTGGGTACAAGAAGTAACAGCAACATGGGTACAAGAAGTAACAGCAACATGGGTACAAGAGGCTACAGCAACATGGGTACAAGAAGTAACATCAACATGGGTACAAGAGGCTACAGCAACATGGGTACAAGAAGTAACAGCAACATGGGTACAAGAAGTAACAGCAACATGGGTACAAGAAGTAACATCAACATGGGTACAAGAAGTAACATCAACATGGGTACAAGAAGTAACAGCAACATGGGTACAAGAAGTAACAGCAACATGGGTACAAGAGGCTACAGCAACATGGGTACAAGAAGTAACATCAACATGGGTACAAGAAGTAACAGCAACATTGGTACAAGAAGTAACAGCAACATGGGTACAAGAAGTAAAAGCAACATGGGTACAAGAAGTAACATCAACATGGGTACAAGAAGTAACATCAACATGCGTACAAGAAGTAACAGCAACATGGGTACAAGAAGTAACAGCAACATGGGTACAAGAAGTAACATCAACATGGGTACAAGAAGTAAAAGCAACATGGGTACAAGAAGTAACATCAACATGGGTACAAGAAGTAACATCAACATGGGTACAAGAAGTAACAGCAACATGGGTACAAGAAGTAACAGCAACATGGGTACAAGAAGTAACATCAACATGGGTACAAGAGGCTACAGCAACATGGGTACAAGAAGTAACAGCAACATGGGTACAAGAAGTAACAGCAACATGGGTACAAGAAGTAACATCAACATGGGTACAAGAAGTAACATCAACATGGGTACAAGAAGTAACAGCAACATGGGTACAAGAAGTAACAGCAACATGGGTACAAGAAGTAACAGCAACATGGGTACAAGAAGTAACAGCAACATGGGTACAAGAAGTAACAGCAACATGGGTACAAGAAGCTGCAGCAACCTTGGTGCAAGAAGTAACAGCAACATGGGTACAAGAGGCTACAGCAACATTGGTACAAGAAGTAACAGCAACATGGGTACAAGAAGTAACAGCAACATGGGTACAAGAGGCTACAGCAACATGGGTACAAGAGGCTACAGCAACATGCGTACAAGAAGTAACATCAACATGGGTACAAGAAGTAACATCAACATGGGTACAAGAAGTTACAGCAACATGGGTACAAGAAGTAACATCAACATGGGTACAAGAAGTAACATCAACATTGGTACAAGAAGTAACAGCAACATGGGTACAAGAAGTAACAGCAACATGCGTACAAGAAGTAACAGCAACATGGGTACAAGAAGTACCAGCAACATGGGTACAAGAAGCTACATCAACATGGGTACAAGAAGTAACAGCAACATGGGTACAAGAGGCTACATCAACATGGGTACAAGAAGTAACATCAACATGGGTACAAGAAGTAACAGCAACACGGAAACAAGAAGTAACATCAACATGGGTACAAGAAGTAACAGCAACACGGGTACAAGAAGTAACATCAACCTTGGTACAAGAAGTAACAGCAACATGGGTACAAGAAGTACCAGCAACATGGGTACAAGAAGCTGCAGCAACCTTGGTGCAAGAAGTAACATCAACATGGGTACAAGAGGCTACAGCAACATGGGTACAAGAAGTAACAGCAACATGGGTACAAGAAGTAACAGCAACATGGGTACAAGAAGTAACAGCAACATGGGTACAAGAAGTAACATCAACATGGGTACAAGAAGTAACAGCAACATGGGTTCAAGAAGTAACAGCAACATGGGTACAAGAAGCTACAGCAACATGGGTACAAGAAGTAACATCAACATGGGTACAAGAAGTAACAGCAACATGGGTACAAGAAGCTACAGCAACATGCGTACAAGAAGTAAAAGCAACATGGGAACAAGTAGTAACATCAACATGGGTACAAGAAGTAACAGCAACATGGGTACAAGAAGTAAAAGCAACATGGGTACAAGAAGTAACATCAACATGGGTACAAGAAGTAACAGCAACATGGGTACAAGAAGTAACAGCAACATGGGTACAAGAAGTAACAGCAACATGGGTACAAGAAGTACCAGCAACATGGGTACAAGAAGTAACAGCAACATGGGTACAAGAAGTAACAGCAACATGCGTACAAGAAGTAACAGCAACATGGGTACAAGAAGTAACAGCAACATGGGTACAAGAAGTAACAGCAACATGGGTACAAGAGGCTACAGCAACATGGGTACAAGAAGTAACAGCAACATGCGTACAAGAAGTAACAGCAACATGGGTACAAGAAGTACCAGCAACATGGGTACAAGAAGCTACATCAACATGGGTACAAGAGGCTACATCAACATGGGTACAAGAAGTAACATCAACATGGGTACAAGAAGTAACATCAACATGGGTACAAGAAGTAACAGCAACATGGGTACAAGAAGCTGCAGCAACCTTGGTGCAAGAAGTAACAGCAACATGGGTACAAGAGGCTACAGCAACATGGGTACAAGAAGTAACATCAACATGGGTACAAGAAGTAACAGCAACATGGGTACAAGAAGTAACAGCAACATGGGTACAAGAAGTAACAGCAACATGGGTACAAGAAGTAACAGCAACATGGGTACAAGAGGCTACAGCAACATGGGTACAAGAAGTAACAGCAACATGGGTACAAGAAGTAACAGCAACATGGGTACAAGAGGCTACAGCAACATGGGTACAAGAAGCTACAGCAACATGCGTACAAGAAGTAAAAGCAACATGGGTACAAGAAGTAAAAGCAACATGGGTTCAAGAACTAACAGCAACATGGGTACAAGAAGCTACAGCAACATGGGTACAAGAATTCACATCAACATGTGTACAAGAAGTAACATCAACATGGGTACAAGAAGCTACATCAACATGGGTACAAGAAGTAACAGCAACATGGGTACAAGAAGTAACAGCAACATGCGTACAAGAAGTAAAAGCAACATGGGTACAAGAAGTAAAAGCAACATGGGTACAAGAAGTAACAGCAACATGGGTATAAGAAGTAACAGCAACATGGGTACAAGAAGTAACATCAACATGGGTACAAGAAGTAACATCAACATGGGTTCAAGAAGTAACAGCAACATGGGTACAAGAAGCTACAGCAACATGGATACAAGAAGTCACATCAACATGGGTACAAGAAGTAACAGCAACATGGGTACAAGAAGCTACAGCAACATGCGTACAAGAAGTAATAGCAACATGGGTACAAGAAGTAAAAGCAACATGCGTACAAGAAGTAATAGCAACATGGGTACAAGAAGTAAAAGCAACATGGGTACAAGAAGTAACAGCAACATGGGTACAAGAAGTAACAGCAACGTGGGTACAAGAAGTAAAAGCAACATGGGAACAAGAAGCTACAGCAACGTGGGTACAAGAAGTAAAAGCAACATGGGTACAAGAAGTAACAGCAACATGGGTACAAGAAGTAACAGCAACGTGGGTACAAGAAGTAACAGCAACATGGGAACAAGAAGCTACAGCAACCTTGGTGCAAGAAGTAACAGCAACATGGGTACAAGAAGTAACATCAACATGGGTACAAGAAGTAACAGCAACATGGGTACAAGAAGTAACATCAACATGGGAACAAGAAGCTACAGCAACATGGGTACAAGAAGTAACAGCAACATGGGTACAAGAAGCTACAGCAACATGGGTACAAGAAGTAACAGCAACATGCGTACAAGAAGCAACAGCAAAATGGGTACATGAAGTAACAGCAACATGGGTACAAGAGGCTACAGCAACATGGGTACAAGAAGTAACATCAACATGGGTACAAGAAGTAACAGCAACATGGGTACAAGAGGCTACAGCAACATTGGTACAAGAAGTAACATCAACATGGGTACAAGAAGTAACAGCAACATGGGTACATGACGTAACAGCAACATGGGTACAAGAGGCTACAGCAACATGGGTACAAGAAGTAACAGCAACATGGGTACAAGAAGCAACAGCAACATGGGTACAAGTGTAGCAGTATGCTTGTAAATAGAATAGTGTTAGATTTTAAAGTATCATCATAGTAACCAAACATGAATTAAATAATCAGCTAACCTAAATATTTCAGATTTATTTTACTAAATACTTGTGTTAACTTCAACACTTGCACAAATCTACTAATTCACAGGTAAGCTAGTTCTGTAAATAGCTTGGGTAGTTCAGCCATTTCTTTCTTGGCTATTGTCAATGGGTCGGTCACAGGCTTGGCCTGTGATTAGGTGCTCTTTGTGATCTAGCTTTGTTGCATGTTCTCTGCAATTATGTGGGGACACTGATCACACTTCTACTGGTCAGTCAGCACATATTTTCTCAACACGTTCTCTGCACTGAATCATATAGGGTAAGTTCATTTAATTATTACTTTATTTATCTGGAAGCTTAGGTTATGTATTTTAATCATTGTAGTTGGATATAGTATTTTGGCTAGCATTGTATTATGACATTGTAATGTATTCTTAATTCAACTTAACTGTGTATTTTACTGAGATAATAGCCAAATGTACATTTAATTAAATAGATTTAAACTGGTTAGAAGTGATATATGTATTATGTATATATGTATAGTATTTTTTAGAATTTATAATGCTTGTATTCCATACATGCTAGTGTAACTGTGGCTATGTGATATATTTATATGTAGTATACTTATATGTAGTATACTTATTTGTGTAGGGCTATTTCACTGCACATCTCTATAAGAGAGTTTCCAGCCTGCGTCCCTGAGACGAGATATGCTATTTATGTTTTATTAATTATGTATGATTAACTATATATATATAGAGAGAGAGAGAGAGAGTGTAATTTGTTTTATCTGGAAGGATTTGTTAATATATATATGCCAAAAGTAAGGAATTATAGATTTAAATGTATAATTAGTATTGTTGTTATTTAGTGCCTTTATAATGATACCCATGATATTTATATCAAATTATGTATGTTTTAGGGCAAATCCGGACTACCGTGTAGTTCTCTACGCCAATTGAAAATAAATCCCTTGAACCCAACAAGTACTCTCTTATCTTTGAGAGGACCAGAGTACCGCTGTTACAATGGCATCCCTGGTGGGATCTTGATTTTCAATGGAGCAAGGAGAGTAAGAGGAACATCATGAGCAGCCCCTGCAGTGACAGTGTATGAAGTTGTGCCCCACACTATTATCAAGCGAACATGTGTAAATATGTGTACATGAACTCTCCCTATTTGTGATCAGAGAGACTTGTGTCTGTATACAGGCTATTGACACTGGATATCCTTAATATTTACAGCTGTATTTCATATTTTTGATAATTCTTTGGTGCCATTATTGTTTAACAGACATGGTTTTTTTCACCCATGTTGTTTATGTGAGCATGAGAATGGGTATGTTTTTTTGTGCAGCCATATTGAGCTCTGCTGCGGTGATTGTACATAATTAGTATTATGGGCCCTTAGTTTAGTTTGTATTAGTTAGTTTAGTTTAGTTAGTTTTAGACAGACTACTTTGTTTATACATTTTACTGTAATTAACTGATTCATTACTTGGTTTATTAGTTGACATCTTTTGCAAGAACACAGACCTATTGATTGCACTGTTAGGTAGTGTTATTATCTAAGACTTAGCTAATCTTGGCATATACCATAAAAGAGTATATTGTTAAGGACTGTTCAGTTGTGTTGTCACTGTTTCTCAGCATTTAATTAATATTATACATAGTTAATTAATATTATATATAGTTAATATTATATTAGTATTTAATTAATATTATATAAGGTAAGTTTGCACTACACTTCTTTCAGCACACCTGTCCTATCCTGTTTAATCTTTGTGTGGTCTTGTGAGTCAGTTGTATCAGTACAGTATGGATTAAGTTGTCAGGTAAAGGTTACTAACCCACAACACTTGGTAAACTAAACTAATTTTGTTACCTAACTAAACCTAAACCATTACTATCGTAAACTTGATAGTTGATAAAGCAAAACTAAACTATAAACTCTTAACCCTTAAGTTGTATACAGGATTACCTTTACGTTAATTATGCATTGTGTCTCCATGTAGGTCTTATAAGCTTTACATTTTTTTGTTCGTGTTGATTTAAGGTAAATCTATTACCTTCACTTCGGATTCATTCATAATTGTATCCCTACATTATCATCATGTCCCAATTATCTTCTGATGAGTTGGCTTCTTTTCTTGCGGGATTTGAGAAGCTAGGTGTTACACCAAAAGGTAAGACTGAAGACGAGCTCAGGGATTGGGTAGCAGGTATGGTAGCAATACAGGAGTTGCAGGGCGCTACTGGTAGTCCACAGTTTAAATCTGAGGAGTCAGAGCATCGTGCAATTCCACCAACCCAAAGTTTGCCCAGTTCGTTTAGTTTTAAACAAGCACCTCGTTTTTCTTGTTTTTCTGGTGATCCAACGGCCAAAGGTGAAACTTCATTTGATGTGTGGCACTACGAGGTTGAAAGTTTCGTTTGCAGTAAGACTCATTCTGAGGATGAGATCTTACAGGCGCTCAGGAGAGCCCTTAGGGGTGAAGCTGCCCGTGTCATAATGAGGTTAGGTCACACTGCATCACTCACTTCAGTTCTTAATAAACTGAAAAGGGTATTCAGTCCATCAGTCATGGAGCAAGGTGAAGTCCTTATGGTTTTATGGTGCACGCCAAGGGGAAAAGGAGGATGCTACAGCATGGGGTTGCAGACTTGAGGACATGTTAGACAGGCTTGTCTTACAAGGTTTCATCCAACAGGAAAGATCAAGCTCTGTTCTCAGGACAGTCTTCTGGTCAGGACTCAGGCAGGAACTGAAGGACACAAATTTGACACCATACAGGATTTCGACCAGCTCCGAGTAGCTATTAGGAGAATTGAATATGACCAGGAGCAAAGAAAACTGGAAGTACAGAAGAAACCTGTACCAGCCAAGGTCATGGCTTCACTTCAACCAACCTCTGAAGTATCAACGTTGATGGGAGTCATTGACAAGCTGTCATCCAAGATTGATAATCTGGAGGCAAGGATGAATCAGTTCACTCCTACCGCATCCCAGGCACACCACAAGGGACAATATCATTATCAACATCATCATGGTAATCCTGATAACCCTGCACAACTACCTCATGATTTTGAACTACAGTCTGGAGTCCAGTGCTATAGGTGTGGACAATATGGTCACCTTATGAGAGGCTGTCGTGTCAACATAGATCATATGAGGCGTGGACCTTTAAATGGCAGAGGACCAATGTCAAGGGGCAGACATTAGGTTCTTTCAGACAGAGCTCCACTGAAGTCGTCCATTCCAAGATACCAGCTGGATTGATTGGAACAGCTAATGAGACAAATGTCATCATCAATGGTGTTTCACATAAGGCCCTCCTAGATACAGGATCATCAGTGTCAACTATCCCGGAAAGTTTCCATAAGGAGTGTTTATCATCATTGGAGATTAAGACCTTAGGTGATTTCATTCGTATTGAATGTGCTGATGGTGAGACATTGCCTTATATGGGATATGTGGAAGTTCCAGTTGAAACTACTGGGTTATCTCCAGGTCTCAAAAGTAATTGTTTATTGTTAGTCATCCCAGACAGTGAGTACAACAAGAGTGTACCTGTTTTACTGGGGACTAATTACCTTATTCCAGCTCTTGAGAGCTGTAGGGAGGCCGACATGGGTACAATGTGTGAAGCCCATTTCTGGTGTCCCCCGCCGTGATATTGCTGGAATATTGCTAAAAGCGGCGTAAAACCATACTCACTCACTGTAGGGAGGCAACTGGACCTAACTTTCTTCAAGTCAGCAAATTGCACACACCTTGGTATCTTGCCTTTAGGAGTATCATTTTGCAGGACAAGGAACTTAAAAGGAAAGATGGGACCCTTGGGCTTATGCGTAGCTGTGAGGTGTCAAAAGTAGTTGTACCTCCCAACAGAACTGTAACAGTCAAGTGTTCACTCTACAAGGAACTGCCTTATAGAGAAACTTGTGTTATGCTTCATCCAGCCAAGAAGACATCTATATCACCGGGGATAGAGATAACTCCTGCATTATTCCGCTACCAGTACAAGTGATCACTACAAGTTCCTGTTCAATTGTCAAACCTGACCAACCAGACCATAGTTGTTTCCCCTAGGACAATCATCTGTGAGATACAACCAGTCCAAATTGAGAAAGTTGCACCCATCAACTTGGAACAGATTGCCACTGAAGTACAACAGCACCCACTGGACAAGGTGAACATATCTCATAAAGTTACTGAGGAACAGAAGAAGATGGGTGATTCAGAAATACAGCGATGTTTTTTCAACAGGAGATTTAGATGTTGGCCACTACACTGATGTGAAACATCGGATTGAGTTGACAGACCCTACACCATTCAAGGAAAGACATCGACGCATACCACCATCTTTGTTTCAAGAGGTGAAGGACCATCTCCAACAGTTACTTGCTTGTGGAATCATCAGACGTTCTTATAGCCCATGGGCATCTAATGTAGTCCTTGTACGCAAGGCTGATGGATCTCTGCGTATGTGTATAGATTTTAGATCACTCAACCGTCGCACGGTTAAAGATGCCTACGCTTTACCACGCGCAGAAGAAATCTTTGATAGACTTGCAGGATCCAAGTTTTTGACTGTTATGGACATGAAGTCCGGCTACCATCAGATAGAAATAGAGGAAGGTCACAAAGCAAGAACCGCCTTTACAGTTGGACCTCTTGGGTTTTATGAGTACAATCGCTTGCCTTTTGGACTCGTAAATGCTCCAGCTACATATCAACGCCAGATGGAACATATGTTAGGAGATCTTCATTTGGAAATTTGCATGATATACCTGGATGATCTCATCGTATTTTCTGATACTTTTGAAGAGCATCTCATTCGATTAGAAAGGATTTTCCAACGTCTGAGGAAAAGTGGAATAAAGTTGGCACCCAAGAAGTGTAACTTCTTACAAGAACAAGCAAAGTTTGTCGGCCACATTGTATCAGCAAATGGAGTTCAAACTGACCCTGCAAAGATTGAGAACGTACTGAATTGGCCAACTCCTAAGAGTCCAGAGGAGGTTCGTCAATTCCTTGGGTTTGCCGGATACTACAGAAAATTTGTTAAGAATTTCTCTAATATCGCTTGGCCTCTCTCACAGTTGCTCCCTCCCACAGTGAAGAAGAATAATCGCTTCAAGAAGAAAACAGACTTGAAAGTTAAATGGACTTGGGGTCAGGATCAGGAATCAGCCTTCAAGCAACTGAAAGATGCTTTGTCAAAGCCACCTATTCTTGGATATGCAAATTATGGTCTTCCTTTTGAAGTTCATACAGATGCAAGCTCACTCGGATTAGGTGCCATTCTCTACCATGAACAAGAAGGACAAAAGAGAGTCATCGCCTATGCCAGCAGAGGTCTGAATAAAGCAGAGAAGAACTACCCAGCACACAAGTTGGAGTTCCTAGCATTAAAATGGGCAGTATCAGAGAAATTTTATGACTAATTCTACGGAAATCAGTTCACTGTACTGACAGACAACAACCCTCTCACATACGTTTTGACTACAGCCAAATTGGATGCTACTGGACACAGGTGGATTGCAGCTCTTTCCGCATTCAACTTTGATATTAAGTATCGTCCAGGTAAAGGTAACATAGATGCTGATGCGCTCTCAAGGTTGCCACAAGAAGAAGAGACAGATACTATAGCTACTACATCTGTAAAGGCGATCTGCAATAGTTGTCAGACATCTAACTACATTGAGAGTTTATGCTTTGCAGCTGAAGTTATTGCAGATGACGACGTTGAACACAGCAACAACATAGCTAGCTTCACTCTAAGGGATTGGAGGAAAGCACAAGACAGGGATCCAGTACTCAACAGAGTCATTGACGGACTACATCACCACAAGATACCAGAGGATATTCCTACTGGTCTTCTCAGAGAATTCAGTCATCTCCAATTACAACAGGGAGTGTTGTACAGAATTACTACCATGGATGGAGAAGAAAGGAAGCAACTAATTCTCCCGGCAGAATTCATCAAAAGAACATTAAACGGACTTCATGATGAGATTGGACATCTCGGCCGAGATCGGACTCTATCTCTCTGCAGGGATAGATTTTACTGGCCTGGAATGGCTAAAGATGTGGATCAGTGGATAAAAAACTGTGACAGATGCTTCAGAAGAACACCAGCAGAAGCCAGAGCTCCTCTTCTCTCCATCACTATCAGCCAGCCCCTTGAGTTAGTTTGCGTTGACTTCCTTACACTGGAGATGTCGAAGGGAGGATATCAACATATTCTTGTTCTGACTGACCATTTTACAAGATATGCTCAGGCCTACCCTACTAGGAACATGACTGCGAAGACCACTGCAGAAGTCCTATTTAACAACTTCTTTGTTCACTATGGCTTTCCACAAAGACTACATGCAGATCAAGGCGCCAACTTTGAGAGTAACCTAATCAAGGAACTATGTAAGCTGGCAGGAATAGAAAAAAGCAGGACCACACCTTACCACCCACAAGGAAATGGAATGACAGAAAGATTCAATCGGACACTGATAAGTATGTTAGGTTCTTTGCAACCATCCCAGAAGACCAACTGGAAGTCATATGCAGCACCACTCGTTCATGCTTACAATGCAACACGACATGAATCGACCGGAGAAAGTCCTTTTTTTCTTATGTTTGGTAGACAGCCACGTTTACCTGTTGAGATTGCATTTGGAATAGGCTCTCCACAAGGTAGACAATCTAAGACCACCTACATCAAAGATCTGCGCCAACGGCTTGCTGACTCCTACAAGTTTGCAACAGCTGCTGCACATAGAGCCCGGGAGAGACAGAAGAGTAGGTATGACATCAAGATCAGAGGAGCTATTCTCAACATTGGAGACAGAGTCTTAGTGAAGCAGCTGGCATTTGATGGAAAGCACAAACTGGCAGACAAGTGGGAAGAAAGCATCTATGTTGTGAGGGACCAGCCCAACCCAGAAATCCCAGTGTACTGTGTACAAAAGGAAGATGGAGATGGACGGCTAAGGACACTTCATCGAAACTTGTTGCTGCCAGTGGGTTCACTAGAGATCGACACTGACATGACTAGGACTGTTCCCGTTCCAAAGCCAAGAACGAACTACCTGGGACCAATAGTGAAGGAACAAGAGTCAACCCAATCACTAACAGACAGCGAGTCTGACGATGATCCCATAGTACTGGTTGAGTCACAACCTGTGGACCTCACTGATGTGTCTTCAGTGGTTAGCATTCCGTCAAATGCTGCCCCACAAGCTGAAGCAGATGGACATGAAACCTATGTAGATGTGGAATTAGAAGATTCCACTGCTGCAATGGTTCAAGAGGGGGAAGAAGGAGGTAATTCCACAGCTGGTGATAGTCCTCAACTGGAAGCTGAGGAAGAAGAAGTGGCAAAGCCGGAACAGGAACCAGAGCCAGAACCAGAGCCAGGGCCAGAGCCAGGGCCAGAGCCAGAACAGGAACCAGAACCAGAACCAGAACCAGAACCAGATCCAGAACCTATTAGGGTGCCTAGGAGAGTTCTACCAACTCTACCACCTAGGCGATTTACAAGACAGCGTCAGCCACCAGCCTGGATGGGAAGAGGAGAGTTTTGTATGAGTCAAGCACCAACATTGTTGACAGATTGGAAAACAAGAGCATCATTTCTTAAGACTCTAGCTGAAGGCAGACTTTTGCAGGACCTCCCAGAAGACGCCTACAAGGCTATGCTATTTCTGATAACTGGTTCTGCTGTAACATAGAATATATTTCGGGACGCCATTTTCTGTGGCAGGGGAGAATGTAGCAGTATGCTTGTAAATCGAATATTGTTAGATTTTAAAGTATCATCATAGTAACCAAACATGAATTAAATTAATAAGCTAACCTAAATATTTAACATTTATTTTACTGAATACTTGTGTTAACTTCAACACTTGCACAAATCTACTAATTCACAGGTAAGCTAGTTCTGTATATAGCTTGGGTAGTTCAGCCATTTCTTTCTTGGCTATTGTTAATGGGTCGGTCACAGGCTTGGCCTGTGATTAGGTGCTCTTTGTGATCTAGCTTTGTTGCATGTTCTCTGCAATTATGTGGGGACGCTGATCACACTTCTACTGGTCAGTCAGCACATATTTTCTCAACACGTTCTCTGCACTGAATCATATAGGGTAAGTTCATTTAATTATTACTTTATTTATCTGGAAGCTTAGGTTATGTATTTTAATCATTGTTGTTGGATATAGTATTTTGGCTAGCATTGTATTATGACATTGTAATGTATTCTTAATTCAACTTAACTGTGTATTTTACTGAGATAATAGCCAAATGTACATTTAATTAAATAGATTTAAACTGGTTAGAAGTGATATATGTATTATGTATATATGTATAGTATTTTTTAGAATTTATAATGCTTGTATTCCATACATGCTAGTGTAACTGTGGCTATGTGATATATTTATATGTAGTATACTTATATGTAGTATACTTATTTGTGCAGGGCTATTTCACTGCACATCTCTATAAGAGAGTTTCCAGCCTGCGTCCCTGAGACGAGGTATGCTATTTATGTTTTATTAATTATGTATGATTAACTATATATATAGAGAGAGAGAGAGAGAGAGTGTAATTTGTTTTATCTGGAAGGATTTGTTAATATATATATGCCAAAAGTAAGGAATTATAGATTTAAATGTATAATTAGTATTGTTGTTATTTAGTGCCTTTATAATGATACCCATGATATTTATATCAAATTATGTATGTTTTAGGGCAAATCCGGACTACCGTGTAGTTCTCTACGCCCATTGAAAATAAATCCCTTGAACCCAACAAGTACTCTCTTATCTTTGAGAGGACCAGAGTACCGCTGTTACACAAGAAGTAACATCAACATGGGTACAAGAAGTAACATCAACATGGGTACAAGAAGTAACAGCAACATGCGTACAAGAAGTAACAGCAACATGGGTACAAGAAGTAACAGCAACATGGGTACAAGAAGTAACAGCAACATGGGTACAAGAAGTAACATCAACATGGGTACAAGAAGTAACAGCAACATGGGTACAAGAAGTAACAGCAACATGGGTACAAGAAGTAACAGCAACATGGGTACAAGAAGTAACAGCAACATGGGTACAAGAAGCTACAGCAACATGGGTACAAGAAGTAACATCAACATGGGTACAAGAAGTAACAGCAACATGGGTACAAGAAGTAACAGCAACATGGGTACAAGAAGTAACAGCAACATGGGAACAAGAAGCTACAGCAACCTTGGTGCAAGAAGTAACAGCAACATGGATACATGAAGTAACAGCAACATGGGTACAAGAGGCTACAGCAAGATGGGTACAAGAAGTAACAGCGACATGGGTACAAGAAGTAACTGTAACATAGGTACAAGAGGCTACAGCAACATGGTCAACACTAATGAGGTGTGTACAGTGACAGGGTCCACACTAACGAAGGGGGTACAGTGACAGGGTCCACACTAACGAGGTGTGTACAGTGACAGGGTCAACAATAACGAGGTGTGTACAGCAACATGGTCCACACTAATGAGGTGTGTACAGTGGCAGGGTCCACACTAACGAGGTGTGTACAGTGACAGGGTCAACAATAACGAGGTGTGTACAGTGACAGGGGCCACACTAACGAGGTGTGTACAGTGACAGGGTCCACACTAACGAGGTGTGTACACTGACAGGGTCCACCCTTATGAGGTGTGTACACTGACAGGGTCCACACTAACGAAGTGTGTACACTGACAGGGTCCACACTAACGAGGTGTGTACACTGACAGGGTCCAGAATAACAAGGTGTGTACAGTGACAGGGTCCACACTAACGAAGTGTCTACAGTGACAGGGTCCACACTAACGAGGTGTGTACAGTGACAGGGTCCACACTAACGAGGTGCATACAGTGACAGGGTCCACACTAACGAGGTGCATACAGTGACAGGATCCACACTAACGAGGTGTGAACAGTAAAAACAGGGTTCACACTAACGAGGTGTGTACAGTAAAAACAGGGTTCACACACATGAGACATGCAAGTTAATAAAAGCGACAGAACCCTTTCCGTATTTTTAAGAAATCGATTATACGATTTCGACTTTAAACGGAGCATGTGTTTATGAGTCACTATCAAATAGTAATGACACCATGTGTTTATGAGTCACTATCAAATAGTAATGATACCATGTGTTTATGAATCACTATCAAATAGTAATGATACCATGTGTTTATGAACCACTATCAAATAGTAATGACACCATGTGTTTATGAGTTACTATCAAATAGTTATGATACCATGTGTTTATGAGTTACTATCAAATAGTAATGACACCATGTGTTTATGAGTTACTATCAAATATTAATGATACCATGTGTTAATGAGTTACTATCAAATAGTAATGACACCATGTGTTTATGAATCACTATCAAATAGTTATGATACCATGTGTTTATGAGTCACTATCAGATAGTAATGATACCATGTGTTTATGATTCACTATCAAATAGTAATGACAACATGTGTTTATGAGTCACTATCAAATAGTAATGATACCATGTGTTTATGATTCACTATCAAATAGTAATGATACCATGTGTTTATGAGTCACTATCAGATAATAATGATACCATGTGTTTATGAGTCACTTTCAAATAGTAATGATACCATGTGTTTATGAGTTACTATCAAATAGTAATGATACCATGTGTTTATGAGTCACTTTCAAATAGTAATGATACCATGTGTTTATGAGTCACTTTCAAATAGTAATGATACCATGTGTTTATGAGTCACTTTCAAATAGTAATGATACCATGTGTTTATGAGTTACTATCAAATAGTAATGATACCATGTGTTTATGATTCACTATCAAATAGTAATGATACCATGTGTTTATGAGTCACTATCAGATAGTAATGATACCATGTGTTTATGAGTCACTTTCAAATAGTAATGATACCATGTGTTTATGAGTCACTATCAAATAGTAATGACACCATGTGTTTATGAGTTACTATCAAATAGTAATGATACCATGTGTTTATGAGTTACTATCAAAAAGTAACGACACCATGTGTTTATGAATCACTATCAGATAGTAATGATACCATGTGTTTATGAATCACTATCAAATAGTAATGATACCATGTGTTTATGAGTCACTATCAGATAGTAATGATACCATGTGTTTATGAATCACTAACAGATAGTAATGATACCATGTGTTTATGAATCACTATCAAATAGTAATGACACCATGTGTTTATGAGTTACTATCAAATAGTAATGATACCATGTGTTTATGAGTTACTATCAAAAAGTAACGACACCATGTGTTTATGAATCACTATCAGATAGTAATGATACCATGTGTTTATGAATCACTATCAAATAGTAATGATACCACGTGTTTATGAGTTACTATCAAATAGTAATGATACCATGTGTTTATGAATCACTATCAAATAGTAATGATACCATGTGTTTATGAACCACTATCAGATAGTAATGATACCATGTGTTTATGAGTCACTATCAAATAGTAATGACACGATGCATATGTGTTTATGAGTTACTATCAAATATTAATGATACCATGTGTTTATGAGTTACTATCAAATAGTAATGATACCATGTGTTTATGAATCACTATCAAATAGTAATGATACCATGTGTTTATGAACCACTATCAGATAATAATGATACCATGTGTTTATGAGTCACTATCAAATAGTAATGACACGATGCATATGTGTTTATGAGTTACTATCAAATATTAATGATACCATGTGTTTATGAATCACTATCAAATAGTAATGATACCATGTGTTTATGAGTCACTATCAGATAGTAATGATACCATGTGTTTATGATTCACTATCAAATAGTAATAATACCATGTGTTTATGAGTCACTATTAGATAGTAATGATACCATGTGTTTATGAGTCACTATCAAATAGTAATGATACCATGTGTTTATGAGTTACTATCAAACAGTAAATACACCATGTGTTTATGAATCACTATCAAATAGTAATGACACCATGTGTTTATGAGTCACTATAAAATAGTAATGATACCATGTGTTTATGAGTCACTATAAGATAGTGATGATACCATGTGTTTATGATTCACTATCACATAGTAATGACACCATGTGTTTATGAGTTACTATCAAATAGTAATGATACCATGTGTTTATGAGTCACTATCAGATAGTAATGATACCATGTGTTTATGAGTCACTTTCAAATAGTAATGATACCATGTGTTTATGAGTTACTATCAAACAGTAATGACACCATGTGTTTATGAATCACTATCAAATAGTAATGACACCATGTGTTTATGAGTCACTATCAAATAGTAATGATATCATGTGTTTATTAGTCACTATCAAATAGTAATGATACCATGTGTTTATGAGTCACTATAAGATAGTGATGATACCATGTGTTTATGATTCACTATCAAATAGTAATAATACCATGTGTTTATGAGTCACTATTAGATAGTAATGATTCCATGTGTTTATGAGTCACTATCAAATACTAATGATACCATGTGTTTATGAGTTACTATCAAACAGTAAATACACCATGTGTTTATGAATCCTTATCAAATAGTAATGACACCATGTGTTTATGAGTTACTATCAAATAGTAATGATACCATGTGTTTATGAGTCACTATCAAATAGTAATGATACCATGTGTTTTTGAGCCACTATCAAATAGTAATGATACCATGTGTTTATGAGTCACTATCAAATAGTAATGATACCATGTGTTTATGAATCACTATCAAATAGTAATGACATGATGTGTTTATGAGTCACTATCAAATAGTATTGACACAATGTGTTTATGAGTTACTATCAAATAGTAATGATACCATGTGTTTATGAGTTACTATCAAATAGTCATGATACCATGTGTTTTTGAATCACTATCAAATAGTAATGATACCTGGTAAATAACAAAGAACACATTAATGAGGTCACAAGAGCATCTAATTCAGAAATCACTCGAGATTATTCTACCAGGTGAGTGATTGCAATCAGGATGATATTATTTTGTTTAATCCGTTCTAAACTGGGATTAAAATTTCGACAGTGAGAGACATTTGAATGACTTAATTGTCACGGTGACCTAGACGTGCCTTCAGGGAGCAATATCAACAAAGACACGTCTAATGAAGCAGATTTTGGCTGTCGTGGGTGACAAATTTTAGCTGACGTCGTCACGTGATGTCACTGACTTGTTTTATTTTTAATAAATACACCAGCTAGTTTGTATTTATAATTGTTTTCGATAAGCGCCAAAGTGATTCGACAGTCAGCCATTACCACGCATGCCTGCATTGGACGTGGCACAAGTAACGTGTTTATTTGTGCATAGTGGCAACTATATAACTGATTAAGTGACCAGCCAATGTTGAATCAGGTATCTCATGACAGTGAATTCTGTAGATTTGACGTTGGTTTTAAAACATCGACTTTTTGATGTTTGTTAGTTTTTGCAGTGAGAGGTCGAGAAGTTTTCTGGGATCCAGTCCCATTTAACAACTGACGCGCCTGGTCATTTCAGAATGTTATATAATGTTACATTGAAGTTTATTATTTCGTACTAGTTATGTTTGTGTGTTTGTTTGTCATTTCAGAATGTGATATAATGGCATATTGTAGTTTATTATTTCATACCAGTTTTGTTTGTGTGTTTGTTTTTTGTTTAACGCCGCACTCAGTAATAGTCCATCTCTATGACGACGGCCTGTAAATAATCGAGTCTGGACCAGACAATCCAGAGATTGACATCATGAGCATCGATCCACGAAATTGGGATACGATGACATGCATCAACCACGTCTGCCAGCCCGACCACCCGATCCCGTTAGTCGCCTCTGACAACAATCATGGGTTGCTGCACACATAATGAGATTACAAATAATTGAATGCACGCCAGTAGGCTATTTACAGTTACACCACATTCACACATATATGGTTCTCATCTCTGTCCGATTCTAATGTCGTTCCGTTTAATATTGCTTTTGGAGTGTTGTTTTCGCTTCCATGGTCTTGTGCCCGAAGTGCAATGCCGCTTTTCGGTACAGCAGAAATATTAAATTATTTAAAGAATAGTTCCTGAACAAGCCCAAGCCAGATCGTATAAAGACTTACCAGAATAATGGGGAGGGAGAGGGTGTTTGTTGTTAAACGCCGCACTCAGCAATATATTCCAATTATATGACGGCGGTCTGTAAATAATCGAGTCTGGACCAGACAATCCAGTCATTGACATCATGAGCATCGATCTACACAATTGGGATACGGTTAAATGTTCGCTCAAATGGACAAATGAATAAGACTACGTTCTTATAGTATCTGGTTCTTTCCAGACAAAGGACACAATGACGAGCTTTAGTGTAGCATGTTTTTAAAGCATTGGCTCACGCCGTTCGATTCCCCACATGGGTCCCATTTCTGGCGTCCTCCGTTGTGATATGGCTGGAACATTCCTGTAAGCGGCGGAAAACCATACTCACTCAAACAGATTAAAGATTTCAGCAGGGATACATGATGCAAATCCACATCTTATGAAACGTTTTCAGAATATGTTCCTCCAAATCACAACTTTAGCGCTCGTATACAATCGGATAAAATGTCCACTCGTCACACGAAAATCGAATCGGAACATGCCTGGGTTAACAGAATGATCGGGCGATTTCATAATTCCAGGGAATTAATTCCACCTAGTCTCTTGGACCATATTGCATTTTCATAAATTTGACAGTTGTATTTGGAATTTAATATTTTATGAATATTTGCTTAAGTTAACTCAACTTTGAGGATGTAATCACATTGCCTTGCTCAAGGATGGTTCAAATATCGTCCGAAATCGACAAAAAAGGGGTCTTAAGAGTCTTAAAGATTTCAAATAAAGGGTGATGTCATCGAATTTTTAAAGCAATTTCAAGAAAAATGTAATTACTTTAAATTAGAATCGACGCATTACGTAATGATTCAAAGAGCTGTGGTCAGTCAAATATTAGCCTATCTAGATTCAAGCATTATTTGTGTTGACATCCAGTCGCGACGTAATTAATATGTGAGAGAACATTCAAAGCGTTTTCGACAAGAATGTCTTAATGCCACTGGACGTGAAGTTCCACCCAGATGCTCGTGCATAATGGAAAGGTTGTAACGTCAAGAAATGAAACTTCTCACATTGAAGCCTGGCTTGGTCCACAACTGTCCTCATGATAGACGACATTCTTTACTTCTTTATAGGAAACAGGAAATAGCCGTGGTGAGAGAGTGAGTGAATGAGTGAGTGAGTGTTGTTTTACACCGGGGCGATTTATATCAGCTGACGTACTGATTCAGTGAACATGCAATGTTTAACACAGTCCACCAGGACCACAAAGCGATCTTCTTAAGGCCAGGATAAAGTATGGATGTAAGCTAAGCGATCTTAGCGCTAAGATCGTCATGATAAAGTATGTATGTAAGCTAAGCGATCTTAGCTCTAAGATCGTCATGATAAAGTATGGATGTAAGCTAAGCGATCTTAGCGCTAAGGTCGTCATGATAAAGTATGGATGTAAGCTAAGCGATCTTAGCTCTAAGATCGTCATGATAAAGTATGGATGTAAGCTAAGCGATCTTAGCGCTAAGGTCGTCATGATAAAGTATGGATGTAAGCCAGCGATCTTGGCCTTACGATTGACAGATTCGATGACAAACATCAATTAAGTCAACGAGCTTGACCACCCGATCCCGTTAGTCACCTCTTACGACAAGCATGGGTTGCTGAAGATCTATTCTAACCCGGATCTTCACGAGGCTATAATCTTTATCTCAATGTGTGAGTGAGTGAGTGTATTTTGGCCAATAGTATTTTGTGTTATTATAGTGTATTCAACGATGAAAACCTCCTGTCAATAAAACGTTGATATCCAGTTGGCGATTATCATCGATTATCCAGCGTATTACATCTCCATTCTTTTATCATGAAGACCTGGACCCATTCGCCACAATATCTTCGTTTTGTTCCCGATTTCCTGCGGCACGACGCTAACAATGACCGACAAAACAAATTATTCTCAAGAGAGAAAAATTCTGTGCTAAATGAGATGGAGATTCGACGTAACTTCCGAAACAAAGCTAGGTCGGCGAATGGGTTCAGTGTTTTTTCAATACTAGTTTTGAGATATGATAAGTTTTAGGCTTATCCCAAGTAGAATGGCGTTTGATGTACCTTCTGTGTGGCAATATGACCGTGCTCCCCGAGGCATGAGGCTACAACGAATATATCTAACCGCCATGTTCTTCATTTACCACAGTTTGAAAACAAACGGATGCGAAGCATTTGTTTGTCGCCATATTAAGATCTATTCTCTTCCCTGATCTTCACGGATTTCTTCGCCCCTTGAATTAGAATCACGAAATATCACGACTATTAATTAACGATGACAGCTGCATGGGTGCTGATACATATAAAGTGAAAACAGGCCATTCAGGCGTTAAGGAATATTACTTCCGGTAATTACAAAACCTGCAACGGTACAGGTGTTTCAGTCCTGAATGACGAAAATAAATAGAGAAGTCTCCCATGTCTGCAAGAAAAAACTGGTGTGAATCCCAGAATCGTCCTGACTGTTATTTGGTTTGCCTCGACTAAAAATGTGCAAACTGAATTTACCAATATAAAGTAAAAATAACAACGACCACATTTAGCTAACCATGCAACCCAATTGCAGGTCTTCATTGGTGATTAATGTTGATCAGGTTAGGTGAATTTGGCGAGTGAATGTCACCTTACCCAAACGGCGTAGGGTGTTGCTTATGATTAAACAACAACCAAACAATATCATACAAGGGGCGAACGTGTTTCCAAAAGTAAAAATACTTTTTTATTATTTTCTTCCTCGGCTTATCATATCTTGTCATATCCATATCATATATTCATAGCAGTAAATCAGCCATATTTGGTCGGCAGTTGCGCCTTTGACCAGTCAAGCGTGTAAATGACCCATTCTACTCAATACGGAAAGACAAAAGAAATACAGATATCGACTTATATCTGAGTGAAATTTGTCACCTTTTTCTGTGTGAACACTCCGCTTTTCGCTGCTGCGTGAAAGGTCAAAGCGCAGTTTTCGCACGTGAAGCACGTGAGAGACGACCGCGTGGTTACCGCACGTGAAGCACGTGAAACTCGACAGCGGGGTAATCGCACGTGTAGGACGTAATTACGTGACTGGAGTAAAACATTCCGCAGCCTTGAGTGAGTGAGTGAGTATGATTTTACGCCGCTTTTAGCAATATTCCAGCAATATCACGGCGGGGGACACCAGAAATTGGCTTCACACAATGTACCCATGTCGGGAATCGAACCCGGGTCTTCGGCGTGACGAGCGAACGCTTTAACCACTAGGCTACCCGACCGCCCCCCGCAGCCTTGACATCTTGTCAACTACGTAACGCAAATACGTTTCGAGTCCACAAAATGCTTCAGTAAATCTATATTTGACCTTTATCCAAGGGGACAGAGACATTTTCAGTTTCATTCTACATACTTACAGACTGAGATAACAGGGTTCACCAGTTAGGTCACCAAGCCATCTCTCTCACAAAGTATCTACGACATCGGTGTGGGCTAAATACATATTCCCTGCCTGGACGAAGCAGGTTCCAATGCTTAGGGTTGTTCAGCATTAACATTGTATCGTTCTTGTTGCAATAACTTTTACAAATGTTTAATACCCGTGGAGGTCATATAAGACGTATATGATATTTAAATAGCATCTCGTTAATACTGCTATCACCCAGACTCCATGTCTCAATAAATATCCAGGCCAATAGCCCATGGTTGTCGGACGAAGCAATTTCACAGGACTGGCTGTCGTGAAGGACGGAGGTCGTTCATGCTGTCAACCTATACTCTGCCACGCTAAGACTCGGTTATGGACAATTCGTTGTATTTTCATTGTATATGGCTGACTGCGGAGTTAAACAACATTCACTCCCTCAATAACGACATTGAAAACGTAGAAGCAGGGCTTTTGTGAGTTCCTTCTATATTCCGTTATTGACTGTCAAGTTCAAGTGGAAGTACTTTTTAATGTAAGCAGTTGTGATGACGTTACTATAATTAGATTGTAGTGTCATGTGTAACATTCCGGAATACACAGTACTGTGAGGAATTTCTATATTGTGAGGGAACTGTGTGGAAATTTCCAGTAACTGGTTTGACTGTATGTAAGGGGACAAGAGCGTGCCTCTCGTATCTATCTCACAAATTAAATCAAGACCAGCTTACGCGTGAAGATCACTCATCACCCTGCCAAGGCCTTTTGCTGAAGCTGTCGCCGCTGGGTGAATATACTGTTATCACTTACTTTTGCTATCACCACTGTATTTGTATTTGATACTGACCACTGCCATCACACCATATACTGTCACTGAATATTGTACTACCACTCTATTGTGTACTGTCACTGAATATTGTACTACCACTCTATTGTGTACTGTCACTGAATATTGTACTACCACTCTATTGTGTACTGTCACTGAATATTGTACTACCACTCTATTGTGTACTGTCACTGAATATTGTACTACCACTCTATTGTGTACTGTCACTGAATATTGTACTACCACTCTATTGTGTACTGTCACTGAATATTGTACTACCACTCTATTGTGTACTGTCACTGAATATTGTACTACCACTCTATTGTGTACTGTCACTGAATATTGTACTACCACTCTATTGTGTACTGTCACTGAATATTGTACTACCACTCTATTGTGTACTGTCACTGAATATTGTACTACCACTCTATTGTGTACTGTCACTGAATATTGTACTACCACTCTATTGTGTACTGTCACTGAATATTGTACTACCACTCTATTGTGTACTGTCACTGAATATTGTACTACCACTCTATTGTGTACTGTCACTGAATATTGTACTACCACTCTATTGTGTACTGTCACTGAATATTGTACTACCACTCTATTGTGTACTGTCACTGAATATTGTACAACCACTCTATTGTGTACTGTCACTGAATATTGTACAACCACTCTATTGTGTACTGTCACTGAATATTGTACAACCACTCTATTGTGTACTGTCATTGAATATTGTACAACCACTCTATTGTGTACTGTCACTGAATATTGTACTACCACTCTATTGTGTACTGTCACTGAATATTGTACTACCACTCTATTGTGTACTGTCACTGAATATTGTACTACCACTCTATTGTGTACTGTCACTGAATATTGTACAACCACTCTATTGTGTACTGTCACTGAATATTGTACAACCACTCTATTGTGTACTGTCACTGAATATTGTACAACCACTCTATTGTGTACTGTCACTGAATATTGTACAACCACTCTATTGTGTACTGTCACTGAATATTGTACAACCACTCTATTGTGTACTGTCATTGAATATTGTACAACCACTCTATTGTGTACTGTCACTGAATATTGTACTACCACTCTATTGTGTACTGTCACTGAATATTGTACAACCACTCTATTGTGTACTGTCACTGAATATTGTACAACCACTCTATTGTGTACTGTCATTGAATATTGTACAAACACTCTATTGTGTACTGTCATTGAATATTGTACAACCACTCTATTGTGTACTGTCATTGAATATTGTACTACCAATCTATTGTGTACTGTCATTGAATATTGTACAACCACTCTATTGTGTACTGTCACTGAATATTGTACAACCACTCTATTGTGTACTGTCATTGAATATTGTACAACCACTCTATTGTGTACTGTCATTGAATATTGTACAACCACTCTATTGTGTACTGTCACTGAATATTGTACAACCACTCTATTGTGTACTGTCATTGAATATTGTACAACCACTCTATTGTGTACTGTCATTGAATATTGTACAACCACTCTATTGTGTACTGTCATTGAATATTGTACAACCACTCTATTGTGTACTGTCATTGAATATTGTACAACCACTCTATTGTGTACTGTCATTGAATATTGTACTACCACTCTATTGTGTACTGTCACTGAATATTGTACAACCACTCTATTGTGTACTGTCATTGAATATTGTACAACCACTCTATTGTGTACTGTCATTGAATATTGTACAACCACTCTATTGTGTACTGTCATTGAATATTGTACAACCACTCTATTGTGTACTGTCATTGAATATTGTACAACCACTCTATTGTGTACTGTCATTGAATATTGTACAACCACTCTATTGTGTACTGTCACTGAATATTGTACAACCACTCTATTGTGTACTGTCATTGAATATTGTACAAACACTCTATTGTGTACTGTCATTGAATATTGTACAACCACTCTATTGTGTACTGTCACTGAATATTGTACAACCACTCTATTGTGTACTGTCATTGAATATTGTACAACCACTCTATTGTGTACTGTCCTTGAATATTGTACAACCACTCTATTGTGTACTGTCACTGAATATTGTACAACCACTCTATTGTGTACTGTCATTGAATATTGTACAACCACTCTATTGTGTACTGTCATTGAATATTGTACAACCACTCTATTGTGTACTGTCATTGAATATTGTACAACCACTCTATTGTGTACTGTCACTGAATATTGTACAACCACTCTATTGTGTACTGTCACTGAATATTGTACAACCACTCTATTGTGTACTGTCACTGAATATTGTACAACCACTCTATTGTGTACTGTCATTGAATATTGTACAACCACTCTATTGTGTACTGTCACTGAATATTGTACAACCACTCTATTGTGTACTGTCATTGAATACTGTACAACCACTCTATTGTGTACTGTCATTGAATATTGTACAGCCACTCTATTGTGTACTGTCATTGAATATTGTACAACCACTCTATTGTGTACTGTCATTGAATATTGTACAACCACTCTATTGTGTACTGTCATTGAATATTGTACAACCACTCTATTGTGTACTGTCATTGAATATTGTACAACCACTCTATTGTGTACTGTCATTGAATATTGTACTACCACTCTATTGTGTACTGTCACTGAATATTGTACAACCACTCTATTGTGTACTGTCATTGAATATTGTACAACCACTCTATTGTGTACTGTCATTGAATATTGTACAACCACTCTATTGTGTACTGTCATTGAATATTGTACAACCACTCTATTGTGTACTGTCATTGAATATTGTACAACCACTCTATTGTGTACTGTCACTGAATATTGTACAACCACTCTATTGTGTACTGTCATTGAATATTGTACAAACACTCTATTGTGTACTGTCATTGAATATTGTACAACCACTCTATTGTATACTGTCACTGAATATTGTACAACCACTCTATTGTGTACTGTCATTGAATATTGTACAACCACTCTATTGTGTACTGTCACTGAATATTGTACAACCACTCTATTGTGTACTGTCATTGAATATTGTACAACCACTCTATTATGTTCTGTCATTGAATATTGTACAACCACTCTATTGTGTACTGTCATTGAATATTGTACAACCACTCTATTGTGTACTGTCACTGAATATTGTACAACCACTCTATTGTGTACTGTCACTGAATATTGTACAACCACTCTATTGTGTACTGTCACTGAATATTGTACAACCACTCTATTGTGTACTGTCATTGAATATTGTACAACCACTCTATTGTGTACTGTCCTTGAATATTGTACAACCACTCTATTGTGTACTGTCACTGAATATTGTACAACCACTCTATTGTGTACTGTCATTGAATATTGTACAACCACTCTATTGTGTACTGTCATTGAATATTGTACAACCACTCTATTGTGTACTGTCATTGAATATTGTACAACCACTCTATTGTGTACTGTCACTGAATATTGTACAACCACTCTATTGTGTACTGTCACTGAATATTGTACAACCACTCTATTGTGTACTGTCACTGAATATTGTACAACCACTCTATTGTGTACTGTCATTGAATATTGTACAACCACTCTATTGTGTACTGTCACTGAATATTGTACAACCACTCTATTGTGTACTGTCATTGAATACTGTACAACCACTCTATTGTGTACTGTCATTGAATATTGTACAGCCACTCTATTGTGTACTGTCATTGAATATTGTACAACCACTCTATTGTGTACTGTCATTGAATATTGTACAACCACTCTATTGTGTACTGTCATTGAATATTGTACAACCACTCTATTGTGTACTGTCATTGAATATTGTACAACCACTCTATTGTGTACTGTCATTGAATATTGTACTACCACTCTATTGTGTACTGTCACTGAATATTGTACAACCACTCTATTGTGTACTGTCATTGAATATTGTACAACCACTCTATTGTGTACTGTCATTGAATATTGTACAACCACTCTATTGTGTACTGTCATTGAATATTGTACAACCACTCTATTGTGTACTGTCATTGAATATTGTACAACCACTCTATTGTGTACTGTCACTGAATATTGTACAACCACTCTATTGTGTACTGTCATTGAATATTGTACAACCACTCTATTGTGTACTGTCATTGAATATTGTACAACCACTCTATTGTGTACTGTCATTGAATATTGTACAACCACTCTATTGTGTACTGTCATTGAATATTGTACAACCACTCTATTGTGTACTGTCACTGAATATTGTACAACCACTCTATTGTGTACTGTCATTGAATATTGTACAACCACTCTATTGTGTACTGTCATTGAATATTGTACAACCACTCTATTGTGTACTGTCACTGAATATTGTACAACCACTCTATTGTGTACTGTCATTGAATATTGTACAACCACTCTATTGTGTACTGTCATTGAATATTGTACAACCACTCTATTGTGTACTGTCATTGAATATTGTACAACCACTCTATTGTGTACTGTCATTGAATATTGTACAACCACTCTATTGTGTACTGTCATTGAATATTGTACTACCACTCTATTGTGTACTGTCACTGAATATTGTACAACCACTCTATTGTGTACTGTCATTGAATATTGTACAACCACTCTATTGTGTACTGTCATTGAATATTGTACAACCACTCTATTGTGTACTGTCATTGAATATTGTACAACCACTCTATTGTGTACTGTCATTGAATATTGTACAACCACTCTATTGTGTACTGTCATTGAATATTGTACAACCACTCTATTGTGTACTGTCACTGAATATTGTACAACCACTCTATTGTGTACTGTCATTGAATATTGTACAAACACTCTATTGTGTACTGTCATTGAATATTGTACAACCACTCTATTGTGTACTGTCACTGAATATTGTACAACCACTCTATTGTGTACTGTCATTGAATATTGTACAACCACTCTATTGTGTACTGTCCTTGAATATTGTACAACCACTCTATTGTGTACTGTCACTGAATATTGTACAACCACTCTATTGTGTACTGTCATTGAATATTGTACAACCACTCTATTGTGTACTGTCATTGAATATTGTACAACCACTCTATTGTGTACTGTCATTGAATATTGTACAACCACTCTATTGTGTACTGTCACTGAATATTGTACAACCACTCTATTGTGTACTGTCACTGAATATTGTACAACCACTCTATTGTGTACTGTCACTGAATATTGTACAACCACTCTATTGTGTACTGTCATTGAATATTGTACAACCACTCTATTGTGTACTGTCACTGAATATTGTACAACCACTCTATTGTGTACTGTCATTGAATACTGTACAACCACTCTATTGTGTACTGTCATTGAATATTGTACAGCCACTCTATTGTGTACTGTCATTGAATATTGTACAACCACTCTATTGTGTACTGTCATTGAATATTGTACAACCACTCTATTGTGTACTGTCATTGAATATTGTACAACCACTCTATTGTGTACTGTCATTGAATATTGTACAACCACTCTATTGTGTACTGTCATTGAATATTGTACTACCACTCTATTGTGTACTGTCACTGAATATTGTACAACCACTCTATTGTGTACTGTCATTGAATATTGTACAACCACTCTATTGTGTACTGTCATTGAATATTGTACAACCACTCTATTGTGTACTGTCATTGAATATTGTACAACCACTCTATTGTGTACTGTCATTGAATATTGTACAACCACTCTATTGTGTACTGTCACTGAATATTGTACAACCACTCTATTGTGTACTGTCATTGAATATTGTACAAACACTCTATTGTGTACTGTCATTGAATATTGTACAACCACTCTATTGTATACTGTCACTGAATATTGTACAACCACTCTATTGTGTACTGTCATTGAATATTGTACAACCACTCTATTGTGTACTGTCACTGAATATTGTACAACCACTCTATTGTGTACTGTCATTGAATATTGTACAACCACTCTATTATGTTCTGTCATTGAATATTGTACAACCACTCTATTGTGTACTGTCATTGAATATTGTACAACCACTCTATTGTGTACTGTCACTGAATATTGTACAACCACTCTATTGTGTACTGTCACTGAATATTGTACAACCACTCTATTGTGTACTGTCACTGAATATTGTACAACCACTCTATTGTGTACTGTCATTGAATATTGTACAACCACTCTATTGTGTACTGTCCTTGAATATTGTACAACCACTCTATTGTGTACTGTCACTGAATATTGTACAACCACTCTATTGTGTACTGTCATTGAATATTGTACAACCACTCTATTGTGTACTGTCATTGAATATTGTACAACCACTCTATTGTGTACTGTCATTGAATATTGTACAACCACTCTATTGTGTACTGTCACTGAATATTGTACAACCACTCTATTGTGTACTGTCACTGAATATTGTACAACCACTCTATTGTGTACTGTCACTGAATATTGTACAACCACTCTATTGTGTACTGTCATTGAATATTGTACAACCACTCTATTGTGTACTGTCACTGAATATTGTACAACCACTCTATTGTGTACTGTCATTGAATACTGTACAACCACTCTATTGTGTACTGTCATTGAATATTGTACAGCCACTCTATTGTGTACTGTCATTGAATATTGTACAACCACTCTATTGTGTACTGTCATTGAATATTGTACAACCACTCTATTGTGTACTGTCATTGAATATTGTACAACCACTCTATTGTGTACTGTCATTGAATATTGTACAACCACTCTATTGTGTACTGTCATTGAATATTGTACTACCACTCTATTGTGTACTGTCACTGAATATTGTACAACCACTCTATTGTGTACTGTCATTGAATATTGTACAACCACTCTATTGTGTACTGTCATTGAATATTGTACAACCACTCTATTGTGTACTGTCATTGAATATTGTACAACCACTCTATTGTGTACTGTCATTGAATATTGTACAACCACTCTATTGTGTACTGTCACTGAATATTGTACAACCACTCTATTGTGTACTGTCATTGAATATTGTACAAACACTCTATTGTGTACTGTCATTGAATATTGTACAACCACTCTATTGTATACTGTCACTGAATATTGTACAACCACTCTATTGTGTACTGTCATTGAATATTGTACAACCACTCTATTGTGTACTGTCACTGAATATTGTACAACCACTCTATTGTGTACTGTCATTGAATATTGTACAACCACTCTATTATGTTCTGTCATTGAATATTGTACAACCACTCTATTGTGTACTGTCATTGAATATTGTACAACCACTCTATTGTGTACTGTCACTGAATATTGTACAACCACTCTATTGTGTACTGTCACTGAATATTGTACAACCACTCTATTGTGTACTGTCACTGAATATTGTACAACCACTCTATTGTGTACTGTCATTGAATATTGTACAACCACTCTATTGTGTACTGTCACTGAATATTGTACAACCACTCTATTGTGTACTGTCATTGAATACTGTACAACCACTCTATTGTGTACTGTCATTGAATATTGTACAACCACTTTATTGTGTACTGTCATTGAATATTGTACAACCACTCTATTGTGTACTGTCATTGAATATTGTACAACCACTCTATTGTGTACTGTCATTGAATATTGTACAACCACTCTATTGTGTACTGTCATTGAATATTGTACTACCACTCTATTGTGTACTGTCATTGAATATTGTACTACCACTCTATTGTGTACTGCCATTGAATATTGTACTACCACTCTATTGTGTACTACCACTCTATTGTGTACTACCACTCTATTGTGTACTACCACTCTATTGTGTACAACCACTCTATTGTGTACTACCACTCTATTGTGTACAACCACTCTATTGTGTACTGCCACTCTATTGTGTACTGCCACTCTATTGTGTACAACCACTCTATTGTGTACTGCCACTCTATTGTGTACTACCACTCTATTGTGTACTACCACTCTATTGTGTACTGCCACTCTATTGTGTACTACCACTCTATTGTGTACTGCCACTCTATTGTGTACTACCACTCTATTGTGTACTACCACTGTATTGTGTACAACCACTCTATTGTGTACTGCCACTCTATTGTGTACTGCCACTCTATTGTGTACTGCCACTGTATTGTGTACAACCACTCTATTGTGTACTGCCACTGTATTGTGTACTACCACTGTATTGTGTACTGCCACTCTATTGTGTACTGCCACTCTATTGTGTACTGCCACTCTATTGTGTACTGCCACTGTATTGTGTACAACCACTCTATTGTGTACTGCCACTGTATTGTGTACTACCACTGTATTGTGTACTGCCACTCTATTGTGTACTGCCACTCTATTGTGTACTGCCACTCTATTGTGTACAACCACTCTATTGTGTACTGCCACTCTATTGTGTACTGCCACTGTAATTGTGTACTACCACTCTATTGTGTACTGCCACTCTATTGTGTACAACCACTCTATTGTGTACAACCACTCTATTGTGTACTGCCACTGTATTGTGTACTACCACTGTATTGTGTACTACCACTCTATTGTGTACTGCTACTCTATTGTGTACTACCACTCTATTGTGTACTGCCACTGTATTGTGTACTACCACTCTATTGTGTACTGCCACTGTATTGTGTACTACCACTCTATTGTGTACTGCCACTGTATTGTGTACTACCACTCTATTGTGTACTGCCACTGTATTGTGTACTACCACTCTATTGTGTACTGCCACTGTATTGTGTACTACCACTCTATTGTGTACTGCCACTGTATTGTGTACTACCACTCTATTGTGTACTGCCACTGTATTGTGTACTACCACTCTATTGTGTACTGCCACTGTATTGTGTACTACCACTCTATTGTGTACTGCCATTGTATTGTGTACTACCACTCTATTGTGTACTGCCACTGTATTGTGTACTACCACTCTATTGTGTACTGCCACTGTATTGTGTACTACCACTCTATTGTGTACTGCCACTGTATTGTGTACTACCACTCTATTGTGTACTGCCACTGTATTGTGTACTACCACTCTATTGTGTACTGCCACTCTATTGTGTACTACCACTCTATTGTGTACTGCCACTGTATTGTGTACTACCACTCTATTGTGAACTGCCACTGTATTGTGTACTACCACTCTATTGTGTACTGCCACTCTATTGTGTACTACCACTCTATTGTGTACTGCCACTCTATTGTGTACTACCACTCTATTGTGTACTGCCACTGTATTGTGTACTACCACTCTATTGTGTACTGCCACTGTAATTGCTGTGCAGTAATTTGTATTGATTTGTAAACCTAGTTGGTAATTGTATACCACTTGTTGATTGTTTGTTGGTTTCACACTAAATTCTTTTACGTACAGATTTCTGGGTTACAATATTGTTTCAATTTGGGAATCCACACGTAACAATATTAATTACTTGATGGTCAGTCAAATATGGTATCTTACAGTACACGTTTCCTCGAAACTCAGAGTGATAAATTGACATTGGTCAAAACCTTTACCTTTTTTCCCGAATACTTTGAGCGGCGTCGCTCGTGCATCACGAAATTATTTGAAAGGGGCCTGAAGTAAATCATGTTCGGAAGAGCGAACGAAATCCCCGTGCATTTGCAGCAATGTACATTGACATGGGAAAAAATTAAGCAAATCGCATGATTCGCACGTGCATTATAAATTGCCTCGTCATTAAGGTCGGATGACAGGTGGCGGGTTTCGCAAGCTTGTTGATACAAGCCTGTCTACACGTCTGATAACGATCTCTTCGTGCCGTCATCGGGAAAATGCATGATTTTCATGTGCAGTGGGTTTTCTGTCTTGCGGGGCTGTCCATTTCACAGTGAATATTCACAAAACATGTCATTAATGATAAACCGACTGTCCCGTTTTTCCCTCTTTATTTAGTTAGTTCTGGCATCGTCGTTGTTGTTGTTTTAGTAACGTCTTTTTAAACAGAATTATAGAATAGCAATGCACTCTCGCGTTCATCAAGGTTATCTTTTATTTTGATATTCATGCCAGCTTTTATGATATTTTTTTTGTTTCCATTTACACTTGTACAGTCCTTGCCCGTGAAGATCCGGGGTAGACTAGGTCTTCAGCAACCCATGCTTGCCATAAAAGGTGACTTTGCTTGTGTAAGAGGCGACTAACGGGATCGGGTGGTCAGGCTCGCTGACTTGGTTGATGCATGTCATCGATCCCAATTGCGTGGATCGATGCTCATTTTGTCAATCACTGGATCGTCTGGTCCAGACCCGATTATATACAGACCGCCGTCATATAGCTGCAATATTATTGAGTGCGGCGTTACACAACAAACAAACAAACAAATTGTACATTCCTTTATGATTGACTCTTTGAAAGTAGTCTTAACATGTAGAAATAGAAATAAAATGGAAGGTGTAAACTGTTCTGTCACGTTTTGAAAGTTCTCGATCCTGAACAATTGTATGCAACACAACATGTTGATCAGTGGGAGATATCTTCCTCAAAGACGCCGTCTTCAGCTAATCATGTTGTCTTCAGGTATTGTATTTTTAATCTACTACACACATTTACGTTATTTTCCATGTTTTTGATTCTGTTAATCCAAACTGTCGTTTTGTTTGTTGTGCAACGCCGCACTCAGAAGTAATCCAGCGGTCTGTAAGTAATCGAGTGATTAGCCAGTGATTGACATTAGGAGCTTTGGTCGATGATATTGGGATACGATGACATGCATCTGCCAAGTCAGCGAGCCTGACCACCCGATCCCGTTAGTCGCCTCTTTATTAATACACTTCGGAAAATGCGAAATGTGTAGTCAACTGCAACTGTATTTCAAGAACAAGAAAGCTTCAATGCAACTGCTTGTCTTTAAACCATTTTATTAAATGCTGCAAACAACAAAAGTTTTGATTTCCCAGTATCCATTTCTGACTAAGAACATGTTGATTTCAAACGTCTTCATGTCACATGGCAGATGCTTCCAGAAACGATTTCATCTGTGTCCAAACAGAGGGAATGATATTAACAAGTTACATTAGTTCATACAACATGTGATGTCTTGGGCACATCTAGGGTTTTGATGGGCATGTCAGTGAAGTTGTCAAGCTGCTCAAGATTTACCTGACAATCACTACTGCAACATCTGAACGACCATTCTCATGTCTTAGGAGACTTAAACACGCCTTTGACTGAGTGAGTGAGTGAGTTGGGTTTAATGCCGCTTTTAACAGTATTCCAGTTATATCACGGCGTGTCAGCTTAATGTGGGAGGACTGGTCTTCCCCTTCTTCTTCGGACTTTCTCCTTGTAAAGCCACCCTGACACTTGCACGATCTTTGTTCCCGCAATGGCTCGCACTTAGGCGTGCCAATGATTAAAGTCTTCGGGAACAAGCGTGAGGTGTGTGTGAAGGGTGCGGGGGTGCGTGCCATGTCCTAGAGAGAATTTCAAAATGTTCAAAAATTGGCACGCATCAATTTTCGTGCCATGTGCGTGCCACTTGCGTGAACCATGCGTGAACACTGTACGAACTCGGCGCGAACACTGCCGACGGTGCGTGCCAATGCGTGCCATGGGAATCCACTACACGCTTTGACACGCCATGCCACGCATTGGTCACGAACTGTCCACGTTGTGGGCGCGCCTGTTCGCGCCGCGCTCACGCATTCGAGCGTGTCGCGGAGTGATCGTGCGGTCGTTAGGGTGTTGTCACGAGTTGTTCAAGTAATCATGGAACGCCATGCTCACGCATAGGTCGCGCACGTCACGAACCATTCGCGCAATGAACGAACTGCTCACGAAGTGTTTACGCATTGTTCGCGCGTAGTTCCCGACCAATGAGCGACGACGGCGCTCGCGTCAGTGCGTATGTAAGCGTGTCCTGGTCATTCTGCAACTTGCCAGCAAACGGACAACATGCCTTACAAGGAGAAAGTCTGTAGAAGAAGGGGAAGACCATTGCAAAAAAGACAGGAAGAGGACAGGCCAGAGACAGAGATTGCAGACACGGGAGAGGGATCTTTCTCCTCCTTCCTCCTGCTCAAGTGTGGATTTTGTTCCACAGAAACAACTTGAAGTTTTTACAGAGACTTAAATATAACTGCCAAGTGAAGAAGAGCCCACAGTAAAACAGAAGAAGAGAATCAGAGTGTCCAAGGAAGAAATTCCTGAGTATAAGTTGACAGATGAGGGTACCATGAAATTAGCAGAATATGTAAAAGATTACCCACAGTTGTATGACAAGAGACAGAAGGACTGGCTCAATGGGGCACCACCCTCTGCCCCAACATCAACATACTAGAACTTATACCCAGCATCTGCAACTGCTATGAGTACAATGCTGTGGAAGCCCTTGTAATAATAATAGAGGGAGCCTACTTTGGATGGCTTCTTCATAGGAACGTGCTTGCCGTCCAGGGCCCCAAGACAGTTGTGGTAGTTCCATCTGGAGCTGAACATCTCAGCAACCTCCTTCCACTCTTCTTGAGTTTTGGGGCAGCTGAGCACTTCCTTGAAGACCTCAATGATGGCTTTGCACACCTCTGGTAAGAACTTGCAGATTGTACTTGCTTCAACTCTGAAGCTGTACTGTGGACTTGGATAGGAATTTCCAGTGACTAGGAAGCGGAGGATGGCAGCCAGCTTGAGTCCAACTTCAAGCGGTTCTCTCATGAATGTGGTCTCTTTCTTAAGGTGAGGGGTTAACTTCTCCACTATCTCTTGGAACAGGTCAGGTGTCATACTCAGGTGATTCCTGTAGCCTCTGGGATCTTCCTTATGGAGTTCTGTCAATAGCTGATCATAATGTCTGAACTCATGTCTTCTAGCCAACCATTCCCTAACCAACACTGTCCTTGCTTTCCTTGTTCTAGTTAGGGTTGTCTATTCTTCTTTCTCATGCTCTTCCTCTTGCTCTTGCTGCCTTTTCTCCTGCTCTTCAAGAAGTAATAGTCCTGCAGCTGCCAGATATAGACACCTTCTCTGTTCTGCAATAGCAGTGTCTCTGGTATTCAACATGTTGTATCGTCCACAGCGAGTCGAGGAATGAAGCGTCTCTTCTATTTGGAGTTTATATACATACGCCAATAGCGAGATTTGAAGCGTGCCACCAAGCGGGACAAAGCCTGACCAAAAATTGCCACGACGACTTCACGCATGCGCGGAGTCATCGGGGCAATGCGTGGAGATGCGGGAAAACAGCGGGAACTATGCGTGTCGTATGTGACACTGCGGGACATTGCGGTACGGAAGACGTGAACAATGCGCGAACAATACTTAACCTATACGTAAACAAGTCGTGCCATTGCGTGCCAGTGCGGCCCATTTTTTGCCGTGCATTGCGTAGACATTGCGTAACCTATGCGTGTACAGTGCGCAAACAGGGCGCAAAAGCGGCTTCACGCTCCGCTGCGTACCACCGAAATGGCACGCCTTGCCACGACGCATTGCGCGGCATTACAGGGACAAAAATCGTGCAAGTGTCAGGGTGGCTTTAGGCATGTTGTCCGTTTGCTGGCACGTTGCAGAATGGCCAAGACCCGCTTACATACGCACTGACGCGAGCGCCGTCGTCGCTCATTGGTCGGGAACTACGCGCGAACAATGCGTAAACACTTCGTGAGCAGTTCGTTCATTGCGCGAATGGTTCATGACGTGCGCGACCTATGCGTGAGCTTGGCGTTCCATGATTGCTTGAACAACTCGTGACAACACCCTAACGACCGCACGATCACTCCGCGACATGCTCGAATGCGTGAACGCGGCGCGAACAGGCGCGCCCACAACGTGGACAGTTCGTGACCAATGCGTGGCATGGCGTGTCAGAGCGTGTAGTGGATTCCCATGGCACGCATTGACACGCACCGTCGACAGTGTTCGCACCGAGTTTGTGCAGTGTTCACGCATGGTTCACGCAAGTGGCACGCACATGGCACGAAAATTGATGCGTGCAAATTTTTTTAACATTTCAACATTGTCTCTACGACCCCCGCACCCTTCACACACTCCTCGGGGGCACGGGTGGCCCAGTCGTCTAAGGCGCGCGATTCGCTGTGCAGAGTTGCGTCCCTTGGGCACGGCAGAAACCTATGATTGTGGGTTCGAATCCCGGTTCGCCCCGATTATGTTTCTAGGTTTGTCAGTACCATACCCGTGCCCGTGAGTTTCACCGAAGTGGTAAACGTCTTAGACCTGCATCACTTCGGGCTTTCCTCCCACATTAAGCTGACACGCCGTGATATAACAGGAATACTGTTAAAAGCGGCGTTAAACCCAACTCACACACTCCTCACACTCGTTCCCGAGGACTTTAATCATTGGTACGCCGAAGTGCAAGCCATTGCGGGAACAAAAATCGTGCAAGTGTCAGGTTGGCCTTACGAACATTATGCTGTTCCACATTTCACAAAGAGGATACTGATAACATATGCCTTAATATGGACATTGCCAATACAAACCAGAGACGTGGTACTTTCTTTGGTGGCTTTGTATAGGAACTGTCCTACCTTACAGACACTTTAGTGTAGAAAACATGTGAATTTGGAGGAAAATGTTTTGTTAGATTTCAGCTCCAACACTCCTCAAAAGATGTCAGTAATTGGATTACTCTTAAAAGAAAGATATATTTGTACTAACATGGAAGCCCGTGTCAACCAGTCCTTCATTAAGTGGTCATATGAACTGGATTGAACTCCCTTTACTTGAACACAATATTAAAACATGTTTCTCCCTGCCATATATTTGACTTTACTGCAAAGTTTGTGTTTGATGATATGCTGTCAAAGTTATGAAAAATGACAGGTGCCATTCGCAGCTCACTAGCTGACAACTGGTCACACATATCATGAGACCGTGAAGATCCAGGTTAGCACAGATCTTCAGCAACCATGCTTTTCGTAAGAAACGACGAAACTTGTCATAGGAAGCGGCTAACTTGATCAGGGGTCAACCTCGCTGACTTGGTTGATGTATGTCATCGTATCCCAATTGCGTGGATCGATGCTCATGGTATCACTGGATTGTCTCGTCTATAGAATATTACAGACTGCAACGGGGAAACACAGTCATCAGGTGAGGTGAGGTGAAATGGGGTTTAACGCGTACGTCGGATTCAAGATCATTGAAATTAAACTGCGACGTGTGTGTGTGTGTGTGTGTGTGTGTGTGTGTGTGTGTGTGCGCTTTTACTTGTCCGGACTAATGTAGGTTTTATAGTGCTGGACCATCCATGGATAGCCCACTCACACCCAGTATACCGACTCCGAGCCGACCATCGCTTGTTACATTCCTTAAAAGAAAATCCAAAATAACAAATAATATATTTGTTGTAGTTTTATATTTCACCAAATGAGATCCATTTCATGGGTGTGTAAAAAGTTCAAAAAGAAACACGGTGAAATATTACCTAAACCCTCGGGAATCTGTAAGTGCGCATCGAGATGACAGAGACACTTAAGATAATGACGCCGTTAATTGGCCAATTATCTCCCTTTGGTAACGGCGACCTTCGAATATGAGTGTTATGTCCACGCCTTCCAGATTTAATGGTCGCCGACCCCGCAATTTCTATCTTGATGTAGTTATTGTCAAGTCAAGTGAGTATTTTCGAGACTAATTCAAGCCGTCAAACGACTCTCATGATGTTGCGATTTTGTTACCATTTGATTTTCAAATCAGAAACTGGTCATTTGGTCATCTGTTACCGCGCCGCTTGTAATAACTCACGCTGGGGTGTCAAAAGCTCGTTAACTCAGCACGTGCTTTTCGTTTCCGCTTTCCCGCGCGCCAGATCTACAATCAACAATCCCTCGCAGACGACATGTACAAATAGTGCTTCCCCCGAAACTAGTTTCAAAGCCATCACATCATTATTCAGACAGTGTAAACGGATTCTTTCGCTACTATGCTCTTTCGCAGAAATTTCTTAATTTACGATTGCCCAAATGAACCATTTACCCGCCGCCAAATCGGCACTGGATGGAAATTTAAGTTTGGTTGGGCCGTTTTTCTTTCATTCATGCGAACTCGAGCAGGTACAATCATGAGGCAGGATAAATCTCCTTCGACTAAAAGAGGTGACCAAAAGAGCTTCTCCTCGTTAGACCAGCTCTTGATTTGTAGCAAACCCTCGTTAGTGCGTTTGTCGATCGGAATGACATCACTCATGTCAGGTCCTCTCGAACCCTTACTCACAAAAAGCTGTCTTTAGGACAATAGTTTGTCAAGGCGAGGCGACGTGTGATGGCGCCATCTTGTCGACGACGTGTTCGACAGAGCGTGATTACATCGACCGTTAGATCTACGACCACTATAGTCCAAAGTAGTGTGATCAAACGTTAAGTGGAGCGATTTTCTGAATAAACGGGTCCAATGGTTACTTATCAACGGAATGTACGTTTGTCTTGCTCGCAATGTACCACAGTAGCTACCACAGTCTCATGGAATCTTAGAAAAACACTGATCATTGGTAATATGTGGTTTGTAATATAATGCTATCTGATAGTCACCAATTTGGCCTCACCTTGATCGTTTGTAAAAAGACTATGTAAGTGGAAGTTCCAAGAGACAAAACGCTTGAGACGAGCTTGTCCTGTGGATCAGGTGAGGTGAAATGGAGTTCAAGATTATTCATCATCATCATGATGAATTGTTTATAAAACGCGCTATATTTCATACATCAAATGTATGCTTAAGGCTCGGCATTACGGCTATGTAAATTACACCATTTACAATAGGTACATTATTTCCAGGTGATAGGAGATAAAATTACCACAGATTGCGAACACCTTCCAGTGACAGAATATTCTGTGGGGCAATAATTATAGTATTTAAGACACTAGGAGTAACGATGTGAAGCATTCACTAGCTGTAAACGTCAACGTACATTCGAGAAAGGTGTGTTTTAATCAGTTCCTTGAAATAGTCCAAGGATGCTAATTTAATTTCAATAGTTTAATTTCTAGCGGTGTTCATTCCAGAAAACTACAGCAGTGAAGCAGAAAGATCTCTGGCCAAAAGATTACAGACTCCTTCTGGGGACAGTTAGTAGATGTTTGTCAGCAGACCGTAAGGTAGACTGTGCACCTGTCTACCTAAACTAGTAGACCTAAACAAGTAGACAGGCGGCGGCCGATTTGTCGTATGTTGCGATTGGACGACACTTAACATGGCATTCATTGGTCCTCGGCATCGAAAGAAAACAAATAGCTGGCTACATGAAGTTTGTTTGTAGAGTAAAACTCTCGACAAAGTTAACATCAGCAGAGCAGTCCGTTGTAAATATTTCCGCCTCCGTGATCTTATGGGAGAGCGTCCGCCCGGAGAGCGGAAGGTTGGACGTTCGATCGCCAGCGCCGTCATACCAAAAGATGGTACTTGTTGTTACCCTGTCTGGCCCTCGGCATTAAGGGGCTCAGACAAGTGAAACAAGGACTGGTCGGCTCGGAGTGTCTGTATGTCTGAGCGGGGTATTAGTTTTAAACTGCGGCATGGTATCTCATTGGGCTAGCACTATAAAATCGGCATTAGCTCTGACTAGTACAAGCAGCCACACGCGCACACGCACACACACACACACACACACACACACACACACACATATATATATATATATACACGTCGACATATAAATATTAATCTTGGACGCGACGGTAACCCCCATTTCACCTCACATCAGGGCGTAATTTCATGTATCTTTGAAATCAAAATATCTAATACTTACAGGGAGAATTCAGCGTAATATTAGTGATCACGGATATCTGCAATTGATCAAGACACCAATAACTATTCTGAAACATCGCATGTTACCTAAGAATCGTTAAGTGTATTTTAGGAAAACAGCACGAGCGTCGAGGTGATGGCGTTGGCCTCGGTACTCGAGTTCTGGTGACACTAAGGGCTCCTGTAGTCAGGACATGCAATATGTCGAAGAGTTTTTCTGTCGTGCCGTATGTGTCCCACTGCAGTGATTCCTATAGCGACGTCCCAGCATGTGTGCGTGTGGCTGCCTGTACTATACCATGACACAGTATACTGACTGAGTCGACCAGTCCTTTGTTGTCCCCTCAACGTCGAGTGTCTGGCAGGGTAACAAGAAGTGCCATGTTTGAACATGTTTGGTGTCGCCTTTTTGTGGCTGGGGAATCGAACCACCGATCTTTCCCTCTCCTGGCAAGCGCCCTATCTACTACACCACGGAGATTGTCCTGTAGATGATTTACCTTCTGTATGTCTGCCCTATCTACTACACCACGGAGATTGTCCTGTAGATGATTTACCTTCTGTATGTCTGCCCTATCTACTACACCACGGAGACTGTCCTGTAGATGATTTACCTTCTGTATGTCTGCCCTATCTACTACACCACGGAGATTGTCCTGTAGATGATTTACCTTCTGTATGTCTGCCCTATCTACTACACCACGGAGACTGTCCTGTAGATGATTTACCTTATGTATGTCTGCCCTATCTACTACACCACGGAGATTGTCCTGTGGATGATTTACCTTATGTATGTCTGCCCTATCTACTACACCACGGAGATTGTCCTGTGGATGATTTACCTTATGTATGTCTGCCCTATCCTACTACACCACGGAGATTGTCCTGTAGATGATTTACCTTATGTATGTCTGCCCTATCCACTACACCACGGAGATTGTCCTGTAGATGATTTACCTTATGTATGTCTGCCCTATCCTACTACACCACGGAGATTGTCCTGTAGATGATTTACCTTATGTATGTCTGCCCTATCTACTACACCACGGAGATTGTCCTGTGGATGATTTACCTTATGTATGTCTGCCCTATCCACTACACCACGGAGATTGTCCTGTAGATGATTTACCTTATGTATGTCTGCCCTATCCTACTACACCACGGAGATTGTCCTGTAGATGATTTACCTTATGTATGTCTGCCCTATCCACTACACCACGGAGATTGTCCTGTAGATGATTTACCTTATGTATGTCTGCCCTATCCACTACACCACGGAGACTGTCCTGTAGATGATTTACCTTATGTATGTCTGCCCTATCCTACTACACCACGGAGATTGTCCTGTAGATGATTTACCTTATGTATGTCTGCCCTATCCACTACACCACGGAGACTGTCCTGTAGATGATTTACCTTATGTATGTCTGCCCTATCCACTACACCACGGAGACTGTCCTGTAGATGATTTACCTTATGTATGTCTGCCCTATCTACTACACCACGGAGATTGTCCTGTAGATGATTTACCTTATGTATGTCTGCCCTATCTACTACACCACGGAGACTGTCCTGTAGATGATTTACCTTCTGTATGTCTGCCCTATCCACTACACCACGGGGGCGGTCGGGTAGCCTAGTGGTTAAAGCGTTCGCTCATCACGCCGAAGACCCGGGTTCGATTCCCGACATGGGTACAATGTGTGAAGCCCATTTCTGGTGTCCCCCACCGTGATATTGCTGGAATATTGCTAAAAGCGGCGTAAAGCCATACTCACTCACTCACTCACTCACTACACCACGGAGACTGTCCTGTAGATGATTTACCTTCTGTATGTCTGCCCTATCTACAACACCACGGAGATTGTCCTGTAGATGATTTACCTTCTGTATGTCTGCCCTATCCACTACACCACGGAGACTGTCCTGTAGATGATTTACCTTCTGTATGTCTGCCCTATCCACTACACCACGGAGACTGTCCTGTAGATGATTTACCTTATGTATGTCTGCCCTATCCACTACACCACGGAGATTGTCCTGTAGATAATTTACCTTCTGTATGTCTGCCCTATCTACTACACCTCGGAGATTGTCCTGTGGATGATTTACCTTATGTATGTCTGCCCTATCTACTACACCACGGAGACTGTCCTGTAGATGATTTACCTTATGTATGTCTGCCCTATCCACTACACCACGGAGATTGTCCTGTAGATGATTTACCTTATGTATGTCTGCCCTATCCACTACACCACGGAGACTGTCCTGTTGATGATTTACCTTCTGTATGTCTGCCCTATCCACTACACCACGGATATTGTCCTGTAGATGATTTACCTTATGTATGTCTGCCCTATCCACTACACCACGGAGACTGTCCTGTAGATGATTTACCTTATGTATGTCTGCCCTATCCACTACACCACGGAGACTGTCCTGTTGATGATTTACCTTCTGTATGTCTGCCCTATCCACTACACCACGGATATTGTCCTGTAGATGATTTACCTTATGTATGTCTGCCCTATCCACTACACCACGGAGACTGTCCTGTAGATGATTTACCTTATGTATGTCTGCCCTATCTACTACACCACGGATACTGTCCTGTAGATGATTTAACTTCTGTATGTCTGCCCTATCTACTACACCACGGATATTGTCCTGTGGATGATTTACCTTCTGTATGTCTGCCCTATCCACTACACCACGGATATTGTCCTGTAGATGATTTACCTTCTGTATGTCTGCCCTATCTACTACACCACGGAGATTGTCCTGTAGATGATTTACCTTATGTATGTCTGCCCTATTAACTACACCACGGAGACTGTCCTGTAGATGATTTACCTTCTGTATGTCTGCCCTATCTACAACACCACGGAGATTGTCCTGTAGATGATTTACCTTATGTATGTCTGCCCTATCTACTACACCACGGAGACTGTCCTGTAGATTATTTACCTTCTGTATGTCTGCCCTATCTACTACACCACGGAGACTGTCCTGTAGATGATTTACCTTATGTATGTCTGCCCTATCCACTACACCACGGAGAATGTCCTGTAGATGATTTACCTTATGTATGTCTGCCCTATCCACTACACCACGGAGACTGTCCTGTAGATGATTTACCTTATGTATGTCTGCCCTATCTACTACACCACGGAGACTGTCCTGTAGATGATTTACCTTATGTATGTCTGCCCTATCCTACTACACCACGGAGACTGTCCTGTAGATGATTTACCTTATGTATGTCTGCCCTATCCTACTACACCACGGAGACTGTCCTGTAGATGATTTACCTTATGTATGTCTGCCCTATCTACTACACCACGGAGACTGTCCTGTAGATGATTTACCTTCTGTATGTCTGCCCTATCTACTACACCACGGAGACTGTCCTGTAGATGATTTACCTTATGTATGTCTGCCCTATCCACTACACCACGGAGAATGTCCTGTAGATGATTTACCTTATGTATGTCTGCCCTATCCACTACACCACGGAGACTGTCCTGTAGATGATTTACCTTATGTATGTCTGCCCTATCTACTACACCACGGAGACTGTCCTGTAGATGATTTACCTTCTGTATGTCTGCCCTATCTACTACACCACGGAGATTGTCCTGTAGATGATTTACCTTATGTATGTCTGCCCTATCCACTACACCATGGAGACTGTCCTGTTGATGATTTACCTTCTGTATGTCTGCCCTATCCACTACACCACGGATATTGTCCTGTAGATGATTTACCTTCTGTATGTCTGCCCTATCTACTACACCACGGAGATTGTCCTGTAGATGATTTACCTTATGTATGTCTGCCCTATTAACTACACCACGGAGACTGTCCTGTAGATGATTTACCTTCTGTATGTCTGCCCTATCTACAACACCACGGAGATTGTCCTGTAGATGATTTACCTTCTGTATGTCTGCCCTATCCACTACACCACGGAGACTGTCCTGTAGATGATTTACCTTATGTATGTCTGCCCTATCTACTACACCACGGATACTGTCCTGTAGATGATTTAACTTCTGTATGTCTGCCCTATCTACTACACCACGGATACTGTCCTGTAGATGATTTACCTTCTGTATGTCTGCCCTATCTACTACACCACGGAGACTGTCCTGTAGATGATTTAACTTCTGTATGTCTGCCCTATCTACTACACCACGGATACTGTCCTGTAGATGATTTAACTTCTGTATGTCTGCCCTATCCACTACACCACGGAGACTGTCCTGTAGATGATTTACCTTATGTATGTCTGCCCTATCCACTACACCACGGAGACTGTCCTGTAGATGATTTACCTTATGTATGTCTGCCCTATCCACTACACCACGGAGATTGTCCTGTAGATGATTTACCTTATGTATGTCTGCCCTATCCACTACACCACGGAGACTGTCCTGTAGATGATTTACCTTATGTATGTCTGCCCTATCTACTACACCACGGAGATTGTCCTGTAGATGATTTACCTTCTGTATGTCTGCCCTATCCACTACACCACGGAGATTGTCCTGTAGATGATTTACCTGATCGATTGCTGCTGCTCTGCAGTAAGAGCATTTCTTAACTCATTTTAGTTAATTGGGGGGCCCAGTCGTCTAAGGCGCCGCGATTCGCTGTGCAGAGTTACGTCCCTTAGGCACGCCAGAAGATTGTGGGTACGAATCTCGGTCGCCCAGATTATGTTTCTAGGTTTGTCAGCACCATACCCGTGCTCGTGGGTTTCACCGAAGTAGTAACGTCTGAGACCTGCATCATTTCAGGTTTTCCTCCCACATTAAGCTGACACGCCGTGATATAACTGGAATACTGTTAAAAGCGGCGTTAAACCCATCTCACTCACTCATTTTATTTAATCCCAGTGCAAATAAAAGGGTATTATAGTGTGCCTTTTTTGCGCTAGGCGCACCTGTGAACTACCATGTCCAAAGTTTCGCACACAGTTCTTTGTGGTATCGAGATTTGATATTGTTTCATCTACAGGTACCAAACCAGATATTTTGTTATTTAAAACTGTGAACCTGAATTGTTTAAGAAAAACACCTTGCAACAACGTCATTTTTGTGGCAGGCGATTTTTTTCCAACAGTTGGAAGCATAATTTTCTCTTTCAGGAATCTTTGGGGACAATATATTTTGTTTAAATAAGACCCCCCCCCCCCCCCCCCCCCCCCCCCCCCCCCCCCCCAACCCCCGTGTGGGAAATCAATTTGGAGCACACAAACCTGATGCCGATATATTGAGTTCAATACAACAACCATGGGCTATGTACCATATTGCAAGCTGGTCACAAACCCACTGAACCACTTGATCCAAGGCCGATATATGGAGTTTAATACAACAACCATGGGCTATGTACCATATTGCAAGCTGGTCACAAACCCACTGAACCACTTGATCCAAGGCCGATATATGGAGTTCAATACAACAACCATGGGCTATGTACCATATTGCAAGCTGGTCACAAACCCACTGATCCACTTGATCCAAGGTCGGGTGGAGTAGCCTAGTGGTTAAAGCATTCGCTCATCACACCGAAGACCCGGGTTCGATTCCCCACATAGGTGCAATGTGTGAAGCTCATTTAAGGCCTACCCCGCCGTGATATTGCTGGAATATTGCTGAAAGCGGCTCCACAATCACTCACCAGACTCGCCTCTGGCGTAAAACATACGTTACTATTACCAAATGGGTGATTGGGTTAAAGCTCACGATCACGTTACCCACATGATCAGACAGGCATTGATAATGTGGACGACACATTAACGTGGCAGCCATTCTCAAGCAAATCATAGAAAATAACCCGGCCCAAAAGGCCAAGTATTCTCGATTATTTATACACAGTCAATTTGTGAGACCTACATTACAAGAACCACACTTTCAGGGTGCTGTTGAGACGTCACTAAAGGCGTGTCTCGTATGAAAGAACTAACAAGCTCCTCTCGACCCGACAGATGAGAGTGTCTAGCGCACATCAAATACTGTCGTCCCTTTTGAAGGATATCGTTATGTCCACCAAACGTGACCATTCCTTTTTTTCTTGGCACCCAATTGGTATAAACCGCGAAACAAGCGGCCATTTGCGCGACCGGCCTGTGTAACAAGCCATTTCACAAAGGCTAAGCGTCGGTATAGACGTTAATACTTCCGGTAGCCGCCATATTTTCCAGCAGTGTTAGTCTCGCGACTAATCATATGTCTTGATAGCCGCTTGAAGACGTGAGACGGCGCTAGATATCTGTTTGAGGAGATGTTTTTCATTTTTGAGTTCGTTCCTGCCAAGTGAAACGCGTTCACTTAAGTATTTCTATTTTAGGGAAGGTCAACGATAAGTACGTCTGCGTAGATGGGAATTTAGATTTTTCGATTGCTTCCGTCCAGACTATTGCTTTTTGTAGACTGCACATTGTACACTTATCAGAAGTGTTCGCGGACTTCAAACGAGCGTTTTATTATGTTTGACTTTATGAATTAACCATGAGCATTGAGGTAACCTGGTACAGATCCATTGTGCGGAATAATGCAGTAGAGTACATCAGTTAATTTGACAAGTTCTCTATTTTACTAGAAACCACTCACAGTGCACACGGTACATGTGTAAATAAGCATAAAGGACAAGGCAACGATACCAAGCTGTAGAAACAGCCCGCTGTTATTATATACCTTCCACTCTGTCAAATCTGTAAATATAGAGCTGTTGTTGATCAATTGAACTGTATATTGAGTGCAACTGTTTAAATTGGACAGAAATGTATCACTACCTACTTATTGGCGTAATCGTCACAAGTCTTATAAGGTCCGTGGTCTGTTTACAACCAGTGAGACTAAGGTGTCAAGTCGCCATCTGCAGGGACCCCTTCACAAACTGATCTTAGCGCTATCGCTGTCCAGGTCAGTGTTAAAGTAGGCGCGTCATGATAGTCATCACTGAGATGGCTTTGAGGAACAAGGCCCTAAACATCTATATTATATTTATACTTTGGAAATAACCTTTGCCATCAAGTATTAAAACTGAATTAAAGTATGTTCGCACCATTATCCCTTACATAGCATTAATAGTACGAAATGACCCATGTAGATCCGGGTTAGAATAGGTCTTCAGCAACCCAAGCTTGCCGTAAAAGGCGAATATGCTTGTCGTGAGAGGCGACTAACGGGATCGGGTGGTCAGGCTCGCTGACTTGCTTGATGCACGTCATCGTATCCCAATTGCGTGGATCGATGCTCATGATGTCAATCATTGGATTGTCTGGTCCAGACTTGGTTATTCAAACACCGCCGTCATATAGCTGGAATATTGCTGAATGCGGCTTTAAACTACAAACAAACAAACAAGCAAAACTAGTACGAAAAAATTAAACTATAATATGACATTATATAACATTCTGACCAGGAGCAGGAAATGACCAGGAGCAATCTGATTGGCTGGAAAACGTTGTTAAATGGGATTTGATGTCAGAAAACTTCTTGACCTCTCACTGCATATGAATTTTCTTTCTCAATTCTAAAAAAAACCCGTAATTTTGCTTTGCGTGAAAGGTATCGCAATAATGATATACATTCAATGTCTGTTATGAAGATCAAATAGTCAATAAAACCCACAAATCTCAAAAGACACATCTACCTCCTTAATGATTTCAAGCTACCCGTGAAGATCCGGGTTAGAATAGGTCTTCAGCAACCAATGCTTGCCGTAAAAATGCGACTAACGGGATCGGGTGGTCTGGCTCGCTGACTTGGTTCATGCATGTCATCGCAACCTAATTGTGTAGATGATGCTCATGATGTCAATCACTGGTTGTCTAGTCCAGACTCGATTATTTACATACCGCCGTTATACAGCTCGAATATTGCTGAGTGCGGCGTTAAACAACAAACAGCAAACAAACAAACAAGCTACTTCTGTATTTTTGATATTTATGGTTGACATGTGGTGTTTTTGATAAAACAATATTCCCCCAATACCTAATGCAATATTGGTAAAGGAACACTATGTTGTTCTAAATGTACAAAATCACTGATTCACATCACATGCGATACATGTTAAATAATACTCAAGTAACTGTTGCCGTGGAACAGTTACAAAACATCTTATTAGATCATCCATTTCGTTCTCTGTATTTCAGTATGAGTGTCGCTGGAACAAAACAAAATGGCGTTTGAATCCTATATATTTCATCCATAAGCACCAAGAGGGAGATGCATTCAGACTGTGCCAGTATGGGCTTCTTCCAGATCTAGCTGACAGTCCATCATAGCTTAAATACTCCATGGGTGGAAGTAGTATTAGTGGTGATGGTGGTGGTGGTGGTGGTGGTGGTGGTGGTGGTTGGAGTGTTTTTGTTCTTTTTGGGTACAAGCAAAATAAGCAGCAGACGTACAAGCAACATAAGCAGCAGACGTACAAGCAACATAAGTAGCAGCAGACGTACAAGCAACATAAGCAGCAGACGTACAAGCAACATAAGCAGCAGCAGACGTACAAGCAACATAAGCAGCAAACGTACAAGCAACATAAGCAGCAGACGTACAAGCAACATAAGCAGCAGCAGACGTACAGCAACATAAGCAGCAGCAGACGTACAAGCAACATAAGCAGCAGACGTACAAGCAACATAAGCAGCAGGAAACGTACAAGCAACATAAGCAGCAGCAGACGTACAGCAACATAAGCAGCAGCAGACGTACAAGCAGCATAAGCAGCAGCAGACGTACAAGCAACATAAGCAGCAGGGGACGTACAAGCAACATAAGCAGCAGGGGACGTACAAGCAATATACGCAGCAGCGGGGGACGTACAAGCAACATAAGCAGCAGCAGGGGACGTACAAGCAACATAAGCAGCAGCGGGGGACGTACAAGCAGCATAAGCAGCAGCGGGGGACGTACAAGCAGCATAAGCAGCAGCAGGGGACGTACAAGCAACATAAGCAGCAGCAGACGTACACGCAACATAAGCAGCAGCGGGGGACGTACAAGCAGCATAAGCAGCAGCAGCAGACGTACAAGCAACATAAGCAGCAGCAGCAGACGTACAAGCAACATAAGCAGCAGCAGACGTACAAGCATCATAAGCAGCAGGAGACGTACAAGCAACATAAACAGCAGACGTACAAGCAACATAAACAGCCCGAGACGTACAAGCAACATAAACAGCAGACGTACAAGCAACATAAGCAGCAGCAGACGTACAAGCAACATAAGCAGCAGACGTACAAGCAACATAAGCAGCCCGAGACGTACAAGCAACATAAACAGCAGACGTACAAGCAACATAAGCAGCAGGAGACGTACAAGCAACATAAGCAGCAAACGTACAAGCAACATAAGCAGCAGACGTACAAACAACATAAGCAGCCCGAGACGTACAAGCAACATAAACAGCAGACGTACAAGCAACATAAGCAGCAGCAGACGTACAAGCAGCATAAGCAGCAGCAGACGTACAAGCAACATAAGCAGCAGACGTACAAGCAACATAAGCAGCAGACGTACAAGCAACATAAGCAGCAGCAGACGTACAGCAACATAAGCAGCAGCAGACGTACAAGCAACATAAGCAGCAGCAGACGTACAAGCAGCATAAGCAGCAGCAGACGTACAAGCAACATAAGCAGCAGCAGACGTACAAGCAACATAAGCAGCAGGGGACGTACAAGCAACATAGGCAGCAGCAGGGGACGTACAAGCAACATAAGCAGCAGGGGACGTACAAGCAACATAAGCAGCAGGGGACGTACAAGCAATATAAGCAGCAGCGGGGGACGTACAAGCAACATATGCAGCAGCAGACGTACAAGCAGCATAAGCAGCAGGGGACGTACAAGCAATATAAACAGCAGCAGCAGCAGACGTACAAGCAACATATGCAGCAGCAGACGTACAAGCAACATAAGCAGCAAAAGTAGCACGATGGTGGTGATGGTGGTAGTCGTAGTTATTTATTAGAAGAGGTCTTCAGCATATCATTCTTGTCGTAAAAGGCGACTGTGCTTGTCGTAAGAGGCGACAAACGGGAGCGGGTGGTTATAGGCTTGCTGACTTGGTTGATACTTATCTTCGTATCCCAGTGGCTTAGATCGATGCTTGTGATCACTGGATCGTCACTGGATTGTCACTGGATTGTCTGGTCCAGACTTGATTATTTACAGACCGCCGTGATATGTCTGGAATATTGCCGAGAGCGGCGTTAAGCAACGAACAAGCAAACAAACAAATTTAGCTTTTATTAGCCATATAGCAACATGATTAGTACTAACAATAGCAGCAGGATAAGTACCCGCAATAGTTGCAGCAGTAGCAGCAGGATAAGTTCTTAGTCTAGCGATAGGGGAAGCTGGATTAGAAGCCGCAATAGTTGCAGCAGTAGCAGCAGGATAAGTACTTAGTCTAGCAATAGGGGAAGCTGGATTAGTACCCGCAATAGTTGCAGCTGTAGCAGCAGGATAAGTACTTAGTCTAGCAATAGGGGAAGCTGGATTAGTACCCGCAATAGTTGCAGCAGTAGCAGCAGGATAAGTACTTAGTCTAGCAATAGGGGAAGCTGGATTAGTACCCGCAATAGTTGCAGCTGTAGCAGCAGGATAAGTACTTAGTCTAGCAATAGGGGAAGCTGGATTAGTACCCGCAATAGTTGCAGCTGTAGCAGCAGGATAAGTACTTAGTCTAGCAATAGGGGAAGCTGGATTAGTACCCGCAATAGTTGCAGCAGTAGCAGCAGGATAAGTACTTAGTCTAGCAATAGGGGAAGCTGGATTAGTACCCGCAATAGTTGCAGCTGTAGCAGCAGGATAAGTACTTAGTCTAGCAATAGGGGAAGCTGGATTAGTACCCGCAATAGTTGCAGCTGTAGCAGCAGGATAAGTACTTAGTCTAGCAATAGGGGAAGCTGGATTAGAACCCGCAATAGTTGCAGCAGTAGCAGCAGGATAAGTACTTAGTCTAGCAATAGGGGAAGCTGGATTAGTACCCGCAATAGTTGCAGCTGTAGCAGCAGGATAAGTACTTAGTCTAGCAATAGGGGAAGCTGGATTAGTACCCGCAATAGTTGCAGCAGTAGCAGCAGGATAAGTACTTAGTCTAGCAATAGGGGAAGCTGGATTAGTACCCGCAATAGTTGCAGCAGTAGCAGCAGGATAAGTTCTTAGTCTAGCAATAGGGGAAGCTGGATTAGTACCCGCAATAGTTGCAGCTGGAATACTACTAGAAGCAGCAGAACTAATACTAGCAATTAATACACCAACAACAGCTGTGTTACAAAGGTCGACGAAAATCTGAACATGCAAGACACGTGATAGGTGGAGTGATGTGCAAGATGGGAAATGAAAAAAAATGAAATTAAACCACTTGTTTATAATGATGAAAAACCGGCAGCTCATCGGAGGCTGAAAGATTCTACCTAGGGGAGGTTTTTTTCAAACTCTCGCCATCCCGCCCTGTGTGCACGTGTCCAGTATCAATTCCGACTAAGACATTTTAACAAATGACAGGATTTAGCCGTAACACCGTCGAGACCGAAAGTGGCGTTTCCATGGTTACCATATTTATTGATCTTTAGGCTGTAACCGCCAATTTTGACAATTTCTCACATTTCGAGTACCACTTTGGTCAATGTTATTTCCCGTACGCGCTCAGATCAGCCGGCAGGACAATCTAATCAAAAGTTTATCACGGCAGATTGTGGAAACAGTTTGTTTTCTGAAGTGATTTCTATGATAATGTCTAGGTGGGGTCAATAAAATGCCCATTCCATGGTGCCGTGTACAGTCTGTGACAGTTGAAACAAGGATCCTGGCGGCCGGCTTGTCGGTAAAACTGGTAATTGAGAAATAATGGAAACATTGGTTTAAAGAGGACAATGTTCACGAGCTCTCGACAAGCGTTTCAGGCAATTACCACTTGTTCTAGTACTACTATCACCAGAATACTTTCTAGTACTACTATCACCAGAAATATCTTCTAGTACTACTATCACCAGACATATCTTCTAGTACTACTGTCCCTAGACATACCTTCTGCTGCTGCTGCTACCAACCTCACTACTACTTTAACGACTAAAGGTTTCTAACTATTACTACCACCAGTACTTTCACTACTATCACTACTACTGTTATTACTGTCGTTGTTGTGATTAATATCACACTACAACAACAACTACTCATTATATATAACTACTGCTACCACTACTACTACCAACCTCACCACAACTACTACTACTACCACTCCTACTACGACTACTACCACCAACCTCACCATCACTACCACTACTACTACTACTACTTCCACTATCGCACTTCAACTACCACCACGACCACCACCACCACTACTCCTGCTGCTGCTGCTGCTGCTGCTATTGCTACCGATACTGCTACCAGCACCACTAATAATAATGCTCCTACTACTACTACTGCTACTACTACTACTACTACCATTCTTACTACTACTACCATTCTTACTACTACCACTAGTACAATTGTTACTACTACTACTACCATTCTTACTACTACCACTACTACTATTGTTACTACTGCTACTACCATTGTTGCTACTACTACCATTTTTACTACTACTACTACCATTGGTACTACTATTACTACTACTACTATTGCTACTACTACTACTACTACCATTGTTACTACTACTACAATTGTTACTACTACTACTACCATTGGTACTACTATTACTACTACTACTATTGCTACTACTACTACTACCATTGTTACTACTACTACTACCATTGTTACTACTACTACCATTGTTTCTACTACCACTACTACCATTGATACTAATATCACTACTACTACTGCCATTGTTACTACTACTACTACTACCATTGGTACTACTATTACTACTACTACTACTACTACCATTGTTACTACTACTTCTACTACTACCATTGTTACTACTACTACTACTACTACCATTGTTACTACTACCATTGTTACTACTACTACTACTACTACCATTGTTACTACTACTATTGTTACTACTACTACTACTACTACCATTGTTACTACTACTACCATTGTTACTACTACTACCATTGTTACTACTACTACTACCATTGTTACTACTACTATTGTTACTACTACTACTACTACTACCATTGTTACTACTACTTCTACTACCATTGTTACTATTGTTACTACTACTACTACCACTACTACCAGTGTTACTACTACTACTACCATTGGTACTACTATTACTACTGCCATTGTTACTACTACTACTACTACCATTGGTACTACTATTACTACTACTACTACTACTGCCATTGTTACTACTACTACTACTACCATTGGTACTACTATTACTACTACTACTACTACTACCATTGGTACTACTATTACTACTACTACTACTACTACCATTGTTACTGCTACTACCATTGTTACTACTACTATTGTTACTACTTCTACTACTACTACCATTGTTACTACTTCTACTACTACTACCACTACTACCATTGTTACTACTACTACCATTGTTACTACTACTATTGTGACTACTACTACCATTGTTACTACTACTACCATTGTTACTACTACTACTACCATTGTTACTACTACTATTGTTACTACTACTACTACTACCATTGGTACTACTATTACTACTACTACTACTACTACCATTGTTACTACTACTACTACTACTACCATTGTTACTACTACTACTACTACTACCATTGTTACTACTACTACTACTACTACCATTGTTACTACTACTACCATTGTTACTACTACTACTACCATTGGTACTACTATTACTACTACTACTATTGCTACTACTACTACTACCATTGTTACTACTTCTACTACCATTGTTACTACTACTATTGTTACTACTACTACTACTACCATTGTTACTACTACTACCATTGTTACTACTACTACTACCATTGTTACTACTACTACCATTGTTACTACTACTACTACCATTGTTACTACTACTACCATTGTTACTACTACTACTACCATTGTTACTACTACTACCATTGTTACTACTACTACTACCATTGTTACTACTACTACTACCATTGTTACTACTACTACCATTGTTACTACTACTACTACCATTGTTACTACTACTACCATTGTTACTACTACTATTGTTACTACTACTACCATTGTTACTACTACTATTGTTACTACTTCTACTACTACTACCATTGTTACTACTACTACCATTGTTACTACTACTACTACCATTGTTACTACTACTACCATTGTTACTACTACTACTACCATTGTTACTACTACTACTACCATTGTTACTACTACTACCATTGTTACTACTACTACTACCATTGTTACTACTACTACCATTGTTACTACTACTACTACCATTGTTACTACTACTACTACCATTGTTACTACTACTACCATTGTTACTACTACTATTGTTACTACTTCTACTACTACTACCATTGTTACTACTACCATTGTTACTACTACTACTACCATTGTTACTACTACTATTGTTACTACTTCTACTACTACTACCATTGTTACTACTACCATTGTTACTACTACTACTACCATTGTTACTACTACTATTGTTACTACTTCTACTTCTACTACCATTGTTACTACTACTATTGTGACTACTACTACTACTACTACCATTGTTACTACTACTACCATTGTTACTACTACTACTACCATTGTTACTACTACTATTGTTACTACTACTACTACCACTACTACCATTGTTACTACTACCATTGTTACTACTACTATTGTTACTACTTCTACTACCATTGTTACTATTGTTACTACTACTACTACCACTACTACCAGTGTTACTACTACTACTACCATTGGTACTACTATTACTACTACTACTACTACCATTGTTACTACTACTTCTACTACTATTGTTACTATTACTACTACTACTACTACCATAGTTACTACTACTAATACTACCATTGTTACTACTGCTACTACTACTACTACTTTTACCGTTGTTACTACTACTATTACTGCTAGTATGTGTACCACCACTGTTGCATCTACTCCTGCTTCTGTCGCTACTCCCGGGGCCGCTGCCGCTGCTTTAGCTTCTTCCACTGCGATTATTGCAACTACTACTACCACTGTAATTACAACTAACTTCGCCACTATCAAAACCTCCTCCTCCTACTACTACTACTACTACTACTACTCATACTACTACTACTACTACTACTACTTCTACTACTACTACTACTACAGCTTAAACGTCTAATATGACCTGTCGCTGTTTCTACTTCAACCACGATGGTTGTCTCCGCCACAACCACACGGAGCTGGGTTAGTATTAGACGCGAATCTTGGCCGTGCGAATACAAAAGCTGATAGGTATTGGTAGTCCTTGAATGAGTGATCACGCTAACCTGACTGATGGTATTGCCACCGCCAAACACTGCGACCCTTTCCACATTCCATCAACTAGTGGTTTGTCTGGCCAGACTACATTACTGGTCACGTACCAGTGATACACAAGGAAATATATAAGTAGCAGTGGCTGTGGTAGTCGTTGTAGTTGTAACTGCTGCTGCTACAACGTCAGCACCCATCACTGTACCTTGCAACCTAATACCGGCCTTTGTGATGTTAAGATGAATTTCAACCCTTGACGATCACAGCCGAACGTTGATTATTGATGACGAAATAATGGACATCATTTGAAAGATGATCATAAAGCGATTCATTTCCGCCATGACGTCTTTGAGTACAGGTTGTGCCGACGCGTACCATGCATCATCATATAGACCCACGCTTTGTTTACTGTAGTAACTCACGCATTTATTCTGCTATAAAAACCTCTAATTGCCGCTTATGCGTATGACAGAGCATCAGGCGAAGCATTAATGTTAGGACAAAAACTCTCGAATTAAGAAAAAACACTATGTTCGACTCATTGACTAATATACACATATAAAAGTTATTTTCAAACTTTTTACATATCCATCAACTTTTAACTCCTTTGACAGTTGTGGTATGGGTAATTCAACTGCGATCTCTTTTATGTTGGGGAATATACTGTGAACATTGCGCCTAATGGGGCGACTGGTTGGCTGAAATTTTACGTCGGTACCATGTTTTAGATTCAGCTGTTCCCAAATCTCCCCCAAGGCAGATAATCTGTTAATCCATATCTACTTCATCACAGCGGGTGTAATTCACCTCAACGCGCGCACAACGGCTAATGTGCAGGCCTGTCAAGTTTCGTTCCGCCTCGCTGATCAGTCCAAATTTTGTATCTAACTTGTCAATTTGTGTGTAACTAGACGTTAGGGCGCTACTTATCGAGATTGAGTTTACTCGAGATGTGAGATTCGGTGAACGAGTCCAATTAGATTAGCGCAGAATCAGAAATGCTTGATAATGGAATGGTATAGAGTTTCAAATAGCGGACAGAGAGAAACTGGCATGAATGGTCTCGTAAATGGTTGAAATAGATCGAGCCTGTCTGTCTCCATATTGCCATCATGAAATATTTCTGGATTGTTTCAGTCGAGACTTTGCTGTTAGTGCGGCTAGAGCTATGCAGAAACACTTAACGGGAGCGCATGACATATAAAAGTCATATCGGTGTTTGAATTCTAAAAATGTTTACTTTTCGTAGGGTTTACTGCCGGAACGAAATTTGTATGACATCGCCATCGATTCATGTAAATTCTTCATTTTGACAGCATACAGCTAACGTGAACTGGTCGGTCTGTGCTTCCCGCACACATTACGCTCAGGCGAAACCTCCCAGAATCCCGTGTTGATTTAGGGGCCGGAATAAGGCCCCAGTATCCCTTCCTGTTGTCACTAACCTCAACCCAACAAGTCATCTGGCTCACCACTGGGAACAATAGTCCAAGTTATTAATATGATTTTTTTAAATAACAAATCCGAGATATATGTTTCCTCATGGTGTGTTCCGAATGCATAAGCAAGCCTTATTTTTCACATTTGGGAAGAATGCTTCAAAAGAAGAATTTGCAGTTTGTTTTCTTGTCTCGTAAGATCTGACCGAAATAGGACCTCGTTTGAAAAAGCGATCGTAGCGCTACGACTGTCGTAAGTCAATGCTAGAGTACAAGCGTTACGGCAGTCACAGCGCTAAGATCGCTGTGTGTAACAAGGGACAGGAGTTTGTATTTGTGTGGTCCAGCTCCATGGCAGCGGTCTGTAGATAATCCTGTCTGGGCCTGACAATCCATTGCCTGACATCGTGAGCAATGGAGCGAGCCTGACGGGGGCGCCCACTTTCGTCTATATTTCGTTTTGTCCACAGTGTTATCAAAACTGTTATGCACCAATAACTAGAGGGGTGATAAGCTGGCCCCTTCAGAAACATTGTAGACTTGCCCGTGTAAAATAAGACAAAGAAACGAAGAGAGTATATATTTATTATATATATTTATATATTCATAGTATAGTCAACCAACAATATTTCTTAATACTTATACAAGTTCTATACTGCAGCAGCAGGTGAACAAGCACTATGTAATATTAATTTTTTTCTGAAAAATAACACTTATAACAAGAGTAGAAGTGACATTCTTCTTCAAAAAACACATTCACAATATCAACATAACCTCTCAGTTAGTGGTAGAGAAGGCTTGGAACACCAACCTGTCTCAACAAACAAAGGTCACATTCCACATCTAAACTTGGCTAAAATACCTCGATGGCCTCTATACATAACATTTTTAACATGAAATAAACAGAAGGTGTACACTTATATTTAAGCACATAACTTACTTTCATTTACATTACCCTGATCATTCCAAAGCGAAGTGTGACAATTAACTGCGTCATCCTGAAGTAAAACCTTTTACTATACCCAACACATCGTTTAACACCCCATCTAATTTCCAGTGAGTACAATTATACTGGTTCCAAAGGTTCATTATTTTACTGTCCCAAGAGGTAATAAGACATCCAGAATAATATTGGCAGGCGATCTTGCATCTTCCCGAGGCAAGAGAGTTAACTGACTTTAAAAGTCCAGTTTCCACGCTTGCCGAACTAGGCTGTAATAACTGGACTCGATCGTAGCGCCACCAGTGGCTATTACCAGTTATGTCCCCTCTAAGCCTCTCCTATGGACCAATCAGATTCCATCTCTCGTATCGCTTGCGTTTGCTTCACAAAAAATGGTGGCGCCGAGTCAGGACGATCTGATCGATAATCAAGATCTATATTGTGATAAAACGGGTCTTACATCGCGAAATGCATCAAATCAAGTGAGCAACTTGATTAAAAACATGAAAAGATTTGGAAAATATCTGCTGTCAACGAGTTGGCAGTGCTCGTGTTTTGCAAATCCTGCAATCGACCGAAATCTGTACGACAGTTTACGAACCGGATTTCGATTTCGGTGCACGATTTTGATTGGACTATGCATAGACTCGTTAGTCGAGCCAGAATGTAACTCCATAATACCAGCCTAGTTCGGCAAGGGTGGAAACTGGACTTTTATAATCAGTTAACTCTCTTGCCTCGGGAAGATGGCGATCTTGCGGCATATACTAATTCTGAAAAGATACCTGAAACAGTCTATTTTCGGTGTAACCGACACTGAACACCAGCCCATATGCCCTCTGCTTGCAACAACAGCTGCATGTTTACTTAAACCAAGAAACATTGTGGCAACCTTAGCTTGTTCTGCACGACCTCAACTTCTTTAAACGTATGTAAGCTTCATCCACTGGCATCATTAAGCAAAACTGGTTCAACTGGCAAATTGTCTCACAAGCGTTTTTTCAGGAATCTGTTTACACAAAGGAAAAAAGCTAGTTAATCCTTGGCTATGACCTCCAAAAAGTGGAAATAAATAATCTTGTTGTTGTTATTAGTAAGCCACGTGTTCGGCATGGTCAGTGCTTTAAAGTTAGTATACTAATGCAACTGAAAGACATATGAGAGATTTCTCAGAAGGAGTAGCTAAACTTCACAAAAATTGTTGTTTTAGTCAAAGCGTGCTTCCCCGTATTTACTACTTATCTACTCCTGAGCAGGATATTTATATTATTCGGCTTCTTTTCAAGATATTTTTATGATTATTAAGGTTGTTGTCCAGTAAGGTGGAACTCGGACCTTTCCATTATCAAGTGATGGGTGGGATTAGTGAGTGAGTATGGTTTTACGGCACTTTTAGCAATATTCCAGCAATATCACGGCGGGGGACACCAGAAATGGGCTTCACACATTGTACCCATGTCGGGAATCGAACACGGGTCTTCAGCGTGAAAAGCGAACGCTTTAACTACTAGGCTACCCGACCGCCCCAGGGTAGTGATTTACTGAGTGTAGTTGAATCACCCCACCCTATCACAGTTACTGTAGTAGAACTGGCTGTAGACGAAATGAACTGGAGTGGACAGAAGGCTACTCCAGCCTGACCACCCGACCCCTCTAGTCACCTCTTACAACAAGCGTGTGCTGCTGAAGACCAATTCTACCCCGAATCTTCAAGAGGCATAGCTGGTTATGGAGTGTGATCTGGCTGTTTAACCCACCCAAATCACAGTGTTCATGTTTATCTGTATAAATGATTTACTTAAATAATCATTCAGGCGCTATACAGTACATCGTTTACCAGTATTTGTTCTTCCCATGTCTTTGACTGAACGGAGGGGGTGCTGAACGTTGGTTGGAATATATAATAATATAAAAATGTAATGGCTTTATTATTCTCAGGAATATTAAAAAACAAACAACATTGCTTTCAGTTTTTATTTGTTTTAGTTCAAGTCCATGAATATCAGTTCTGAAAGTCCTGTGTTTACTGAATGAACGACGTCACAGCTGTAGGTTACACGGGATAAAACACCCTACCAGTTCAAACATCTTACATTCATGAAACATCGTACCAGTTCAAACATCTTACTTTCATGAAACATCGTACCAGTTAAAACATCTAACTTTCATGAAACATCGTTCCAGTTCAGACATCTTACTGGTGGGTTAGTTTTGCTCCACAACGTCTGTTGTGCAATGTTTAATTAATATACTACTCAACTATATACACTTGAGATACTATGAGAATCAGTTTTGTGTTTCATGGACTGATAAAAAATATCCTCTTCAAAGGTGGAGAGATGCATACAGTGTCATATATCATTGTGCGGGCATGTGTGATATGGAACTTTGAACTACCCCCTTACCATGTCACACACAGGAATAAAGGCCTGCTTGAGCATCTTCGACTGGAAAAGAGACACATAACTTGTGTGTAAACTTAGCGAAAAACAACACCTGCAGAAATTCTGCACAACAAGAAAAGTAGCAATGACGTGAACATATTTTACCAGGTGGTGATGTCCAACAAGGAATCAAACCCACACAGGTAACTAAGCCTGGTCTGTGTAATAAATACATTCTGTTGCAGAGTGTAACATTGTTATTCCATACGAGGCAACATCAACGGCACAGACTTACTTTCAGGGAGCAACCATTTGATGTATCTGTTTACTTTTCTTTTCTTATTTGTTTTTATTTGGTTTGAGATCCGCATGGGTTTTTTTGTAATGTTTAAAAGTTCAATTATATTTTCCAACATAAAAGGATGATTAATTTTTTGCATTTTAAAATTTAATATTGTCTGAAAGAAAATGGCACATTATTTATTTTACCTACAGTGCGAGGCAAATGTAATATATTTTCATTAAAACAGGGGCATGATAAGTTTTTAGAATTTTGCTCGATGATGGGGTTGATGGCGTGTCAGCATACCCGGGCGTCGTGGATCGTTGCTCATAATGTCAATCACTGGTTTCTCTAGTCTAGAGTCTATTTTATTACAGGTGTACCTCGTATGGTTACAATATAGCGAAGTGCGACGTCAAAATACGAACGAACAACGGGATCTTTTTGTTTCAAAAAGTCAAGTGGATCACTGTGTGTAAACATGACATGACGACACCGCGTGGGTCGATGATGTTCACGTTGTCAACCACTGGCCCCGGCTCGATTACTTACATGGATAAGTTGGACAGAAAAGGATACTGGGGACTAAACATACACTCACGTCTCTCTGAAAAAGCCGCACCTACCCCATGAAAATGAAAAATAAGTGTCCTTCAGTGCAAACTTACTTTGGTTCTGCAGTTTAAAGCTCACGTTCGAAGCACGCGTGTATGCATTAGAGCTGAGCTACGTTGACCTCAGCAATAGGTGTTTGTTTAGACTTCACTTGACAGCAGTCGTCAAAACATCCAGATCATCAGGGTGCATATTTCATCGCGAGCCCGGTCAATTACAGCGTGTTTGGTAGACAAATACCTGCTGTTTTCATTGTTTTAACGGTTATATTCCCTCTTCCGTGGTTGAATGGTCTCTAGACTGAATGGCATTGTAGTGGTGTTTGATAAACACTTGCCTTCTATTCTGGATCGATGTATGCGATTTCGAGATTTGACGATTACAAGAGAGAGATAAGGTTCCCGTGGTTATTGAGAAAAGATGGTCTATAAATGTTTTAATTGGTATATTTATGATTTGCAAAGTCTGAAGAAACTCGGGTGTGTTCTGGTTGAGTTTATGATAAGTTTTCTTGAAGAGAGAGCTCTACGTGTAACAAAATCAATGCATTTTACATTTTCAGCTTTCCAGTAAAAACATAAGATCAGTGAAGGGGAGGGGGGCTGTAATGTTACGTCACAATAAACAATACACCACGTCTGTCACGGCCGCGGGGCAGGAGGGTAGCCTAGTGGTTGAAGCATGCGCTCCTGGCGCTGAAGGCCCGGGTTCGATTCCCCATATTCACACAACATGTGAAGCCCATTTCTGATGTTCCCCGCCATGATATTACTGGAATAGTGCTAAATGCGGCGTAACATAGTATTCAGTCTCTTTAGTCAGTCGGGAAGCAATCGAGTCTTGTCCAAGGCATTCACTGGTTGATTGCTTCAACGTCCCACGCCGTCGGGGTGAGCTAATAATTGATGTTTACCTCATAATGATTAGTAACATCCATCATTAATTTTTTTTTAAATTCGTCTGTCATATATTTTATTTTTTTAACAAAATCATGTAACTTAACTAACTGATAGAGACTCCTTGCGTGGTGGGACCTCTGGGTTAGAGTAGGTCTTCAGCAACCCATGCCTGTCGTTAGGCTCGCTGACTTGGTTGATGCATCTCATCGTATCCCAATTGCGTAGATCGATGTTCGTAATGTCAGTCACTAGATTGTTTGGTCCAGACCCAATTGCTTTGCAGACCACCGTCATATAGCTGGACTATTGCTGAGTGCGATCGAAGTACCCATTTAAGTTGACACCATAAAACGCCGCCTGAACAAATGGAATTGATATAATTTCCCGGTCCGGCCCAAGTAACATGAGTACGTGCAAATCAAACCTTTGGTGACAACGTCCGCACGTGACAAAATGGACCCCAACGAGTAAACATGACTACAACAAATATAACTTGTGCTAAAACATTTAATGAGATGAAAAATTGTTCCACGTGTTGAAAATAACCACGATTCCCAAAGCAAACACACGCGATCCATGCTGTCACTATCCACGCTTAGTCCTATAATGAAGGTCACAAGTATATGGAAATTGATTTTCAGAGCACTCTCTTCTGAGCTAAATTTAAAGAAGACGTCGCATTATACAAACTTAAAGAGTTAACTTTTTTACCTTCCATGTGGCTCAGTGAAAAATGAACCCTTTATCTGTTTATAGATCATTACAAGTTTTTTTTGCTTGAGATAGAGAACCAATATAAGTTTTAAAGAACTGCTTCAAAGTTAAACTTCTTTTCCCGACTCCTAACTATCTGACATAATGTCTGAAATCTGGTCCTAACCGATGGATAAATTCAATTCATCTCCTACCGGTGATCTGCCAGATTCGTAGAGAAGGGCCGTTACCTCTCCGCCATTCATTACCGTCTTCAAAATGGCTGAACAAATTTGTTCTTGAGTGTCTAATTTATTCTCCAGCACTTGTGGTCCAGAAAGCAATGAGGACAGAATAAAAATTTCAATTTAGAAGTCATTCAATGTCGTCCCTTTCAGTCAATGTCCACAATCTCAAAGCGGCTGATGAAAGGGCAACCTACTTGCGCCATTTTGTCGTGACGTCAGTGTTTGTTAGACCCATGCTGCCACTCGAAGCACTTCCTTGTCACATCCGGTGAGCCACGTGTCACGTGATGCACGTGCAACGTGCGCTCGTGTTCCCATCAAGGACATTTCCTGTTCTCACTCAATAAAGAGTGCTTCCTGTCCGCAAATGCGAAAGGACCATGCAAAGTCGTGCTTCGCTGTAAGGAGTAAATAGTTACTGTTTTAATCAATCTTCAACCAAATACAAGCTGAAGTCCAGGGAGGTATTTGTTGAGTCATGCCAGGCACTGTGGAGAGTTTTTTTGTTGCGACGCATGTGATTGACAGCGTTGAATTGTACTCCGAGTTTAAGTAATCCTACATAACGATATATTATTCAGTTAGACAAGAAAGTAATTATCAATTCTTATATTAACTTATTTTTATATGGACTAAGATTATCCATATCTTGAGTCGTAATGGAGTAATTGCGGTGATAAAGCTTATTTTAAAGGACGGGTGCATATTTCGATCACAAGTTAACGTGACATACTCGCATTTAGAGCATTTACCACTTCATCAGTTCGGCCTTTATCCGGAAACTCCACTTTCCAGACGATTGCTGGTGGGGACGCTCACATGTGTGTATAAAATGACATTTCTCCGTAAATCAGGACATTTGATTATCCGGACGACTGAAACGCTACTGTCCGGATAAACAAGCTACGGTTTCATTGGGTATGTCAGGTTGATTGCTTCAAAGTTAGTTTTCATCTTATATTCTCATTATGTGTTATCAATAACGCAAAGTACAACCCAGTTACAAGTTCACCCGAAGGCCCTTGCTCTTCTTGTACCGAGAATATTCACGATCCTTCTTCTTTCCTCCAGCGAGGAGATCAAGCGGTGTGTTCCGAAGTGCAAACATATTTACTGCGGCGTCTCATTTCTTGCGAGTTACTCACACACAAGCTTCAAGGGAAACGCGATATGTATCAATAAACGAATAAATATTAGAGAAAATATGAATTATATGATATCAAGGGAAAATGACAATGTTTGGACTATTAACTTCCAATACAGTTTCTAAAGCTCCATGTTGAAATTGCATGTTTTATACAAACCCAAGTGCAGTAATTGCGGATTCGGAACGAACCCGTAGCACACTGGACCAACCACAATGAATGCTTCCTGATTTTTGCCTGCGGGTGTAATTAAAATCAGGAAGAGGGACACTGGATGCGAAACGTGAATCAACTACACTGTATGATTGCAATTACACTGCATAAATTGATAATCTTGATGATCAGCTGTCTATGAGAAACTCCAAATGAATCTCTAAAATCACGATTCGTTTAACTTAATAGGGTCAACTTTTGACTCTGTGCTTATGCAAGATTTTCGAGTGGGTTTGTTACTCGACTGCTAACTGCTAGAAGAAACTGCCTGGAGCAATGTTCGGTAAAACGAAGAAGGAAATAAGACGGACTTTTTGCTGACGAATCCACGATTCTAGACACGCAATTGATAAAAAACTGTGGTTTTGAGCATTAGAGAATTGGGATGGAAGATTACGGCGGTATGTGAGATTACAAGTAATGCCTATTTACTTAGAAACATTATTGCCGGCCAGATAAAACACCCGAAGCTGTATTTGCCTATTGCTTAAACAGACTTGAGCCAGCGTTTTTATACCCATAATCCTTGCTCGTTGTGTCAAAAACTCTGATTTCGTCTTCGACACATCACAATAATTATAGTAGTAACTTACGAAATCTAGCTTTTGTGGAACGGCATAAAGATATTTGATATTAAATATTTCTTGTACATTTTGTTGGGGCTTCTTCTGTGCAATATCACACACAGTGACTGTTAAATGTATCACTTGAATGTAACCATCTCCGTCCTGTTTTAGAACACGATGTACCATGTAAGTCTACTCTATGTGTTTGTTACATGTGTTTGCGAGTGAGCGAGTGAGATGATTTGTACGTCGCATTTAGCAATATTACATACATCATGGAGGGAGACCCACAAAATGAGCACCGTAGGCTGCATCCAAAGCATTTCGTTCTGGAATGGATCTGAGAGTCATGATCTTATTGCCTAAGAATAGAATTGATTCCCAGTAAGGGGCGATGTAAAGGATCGGACGGTCAGACTCGGCGACTTGGCGTGTCAAAGTACCCCGGAGTGTGAATCGTTGCTCATGATATCAATCACTGGTTTGTCTGGCTCATGTACGTACAACCCGCCGTCATATAGCTGGAATATTGCGCAATAAGACACGCATGCTCGCACGTTCGCACGCACGCACACACATGCAAGCACATCGCTATGTAAGTGAAATAATTTGAACAGGCCGTTCAACATCATTTCACCCCACCTCATCCCACCTCACCTCACCTCACCTTACGACAGTCAGGGAACTGGGCCTGTGTCCTGCCCCGAACGTGGCGCGGGTTGCAGTCGTTCACCGCTAAACAGTACCGTCCATCCTCCATTACTCGGTGTACATGCCCGCTCAGTTCGTACAATCCCCGTCAGTGATACATGTAACTCATACAGCCGACACAACATACAATTTTCCTGCGACTACTAACACTCCAGCAGATGCAATCACATCACCTACAACTACGACTACTGTATTACTATTAATATTTCTAATTAAATTTCATACTTAGTAAATTTCATACTTAAGGCTGATGTTCGTATTCTCGTATTATTTGTGGTACCATCCTCGTGGATCTAGGGAAGCATATCTCCACTAATTACCCTGGATCCTTTCGCCACCACAGTTTCGTTTTGAACACGATTCAAATTACATAATTACAAACAGCCGCCCAACTAAATAATACTCATGAGCGAGAAGAATTCTGTGCTAAGTTCCCGATAAGATATGTTGTGATGGTCACGTCACTTTCTGAAGATATTTATTATAATTGAACGTAGATGTAGCATACTGAATAACCGAGGATGGGTATGATGTTGGAGGGTCAGCGATCAGTGGGACTCAGGACTCGAACCCAGGAACAATGAATCTTATCTACTAAGTGAGTGAGAATTGTTTTACGCAATTGTTAACGATATTCAAGCAATATCACGGCGGGCTTCAAACATTTTAGCCAAGTTGAGAATCGAACCCGGGTCTTTGGCGTGACAAGCGAACGCTTTAACCACTAGGCTAACCCACTGCCCCTAAGCTACTAAACGCCATAGCTGCGATCTGTAATGGTGACGACGTGGGAGAAACCTATGATTGTGGGTTCGAATCCCGGTTCTCCCTGATTATATTTCTAGTTTTTCAGCACCATATCCATGCCCGTGGCTTCACCAAAGTGTCAACGTCTACGACCTGCATCACTTCGGGCTTGTCTGCCACATTAAGACGACACGTCTTGATATAACTAAAATACCGTTACAGTGACGTTTAACCAAATTTACTCACTCACTCATTCACTACCCCACTCACCCGTATGTCGCGTCCTTCACACAACGCTTATCAAGCAGTATAAACGTGCAACATTCTTTGAAACCTTGCATCACAGCATGCTGATGTTTTCACTAGAGACTTCAGTGACGGCAAGAAAACGGGAGCGCCGTGGCCTGCACAGACACCGTTATCCATCGTGTACAACGGGGACTTCCTGAAACAGAGATGGACGTCTTCTGAGCTCAACGATTTTAACTTTTTTAAACTGGGTTTTGCTTCTTCTTTTTTTCGAAAAGAATCTCTTCCTGTGAAAACATAAAAAACACTGATTTACTTTTGTTTGGGGATTTTATCAAAGAAAAGGCACATGTCTTTGGGTTTTTTATGAGTGTCAAGCACATGTGACTGACAGGCAACACGATGACAGGCATCAGCAAGCCTGACCACCCGATCCCGTTAGTCACCTCTTACGACAAACATGGTTTGTTGAAGACCGATTCTAACCCGAATCTTCACGGTTTGTATATTTAATAATAGATATACACTGTATAATGTGTGTATTTGTAACGCGTACACATTGAAAGGGACAAAGCCTGAATCAATGGGAAAAGCGAGGACGTAAATGAAACTAAAAATGCATATGATGAGGTCTTGTATATAAACCATCTCTCTCGTTATCGTATTGCGGAGGAATCGATTGATTCCTGTCATTGAATGATTTGAAGACAGGGTATGGTCTGCAGAACACAGATGGCGGTAATGGTACATGGAGCCTTTCAGTGTATGATTAACACAAGCAACTCAAATAGTAGCATCATGGCAACAGAAATATACTCACTATGACAAAAAACAGTTAGGGATCATGCTCATTTTTGGGTATATTTTTTTGTCGTGAAGACAGAGCACACAATTTCATAAAACTATCCCCAGAAATATTCATGATCCCCAACGTGTTTTGTTCAGTATAGTATCAGTGACGGCAGCAGCGACGATGACAACAGCAACATCAACTGTTGTAGTAATTTATAGTAGATGCAGTAACAGTAGCAATGGCAGTAGTAGCAGCGGTACAAGCAATAATAAGCAACAAGAAGAAGCAACAGCAGCAGCAACAGTAGGTGTGGTGGCAGAGACAGTTTGTTTGTTGTTTAACGACGCACTAATCCTTATTCCACCAATATGACGACAGCTTGTAAATAATCGAGACTATACCAGACAATCCAGTGATTGACATCATGAGCATCGATCTACGCAATTGGGATACCATGACATGCCTCAACCAAGTCAGCGAGCCTGACCACCCGATCCCGTTAGTCGCCTCTTTCGACAAGCAGGCTTCCCGGGTAAAGAGATAAGAGATAGTAGTAGTAGTAGTAGTTGTAGTAGTAGTAGTAGTAGTAGTAGTAGTAGTAGTAGTGGTAGTAGTAGAAGCAGCAATAGTAGACGCAGCAGCAATATTAGATTACAGCAGTGATAGTAGAGGTGATTTTCTAACAGTAGAAGTAGCACCAGCACCAGCAGTAGTAGTAGCGCTTCTCTATCGGATTTCTCATCGTCATCGCCATCAACGTCATAACTGACGCATCATTGTAATGCTTTACGACGTCATCGTCATTATTTCAATTATAATCAATATGTGAATTTATTGTTCAGAAATTAATATTTCAGTTCAAATTCAGTGAAAACCACCATCCTTCATACCAGGGCTGTGAATCAAGAACACAACAATTTTCAAGAGTTGCTTTTTCTGCAATCTTCCCTTATCGTTTCTTTTTATTTATTCCAAAGCCAGATTCTTTCCGCAAGCACCGTTCTAGTTCCTTCAAGTACTGCATCATCGACAATCTTGTCCAATTTGCTGATTGTAATTCGCACCAAGATCAAAACACGCTGATCTAATTACCCCGTATGCACGCGCATCACGTGCACCCCTGTTGTCGGGCGCTGGGGGCGGGCCCTGGGGACTGATTGGCCGACGATCACACATCCACTCACCGTCATTCGATACACAAGCCATGATCTCCACTGTATAATGTGTTCAGATAATGGGAGTTATCTGCCCCTGATTGACTGGTTCTGCCCAGTAAGTGCGGTGGCGTGACTGATGTCGCTGCCAGGTTGTGTCCCGGGGGAAAGAACGGCTGGACTTGAGGAAGACTGTAGCGGTGCATGCCGATGACATTAGCTTGAGGCATGTTTGTCGATGGTTTAATATGGAATAGTTGGATTTAAACCAGCACGGTTCCAGCCACATCATGGATGTGCTGCACGTACTGTTCCCATGCGGGGAATCGAACCTCGGTGTTCAGCGTGAAGGACGACATAACCACTTGGCTACCCCACCGCCCCTTTGAACATGTAGTGTATGACCGGAGATTATTGAGCAGATGTGACTCGCCATATACCGGGTTTTTCAGATCGATTCATTTCTGGGACACTGACTGATTGTCACCCAAAATCTTAGCACGCTGAACAAACACTGAGCAGTATTCCAGCTAGTGTCGTCGCGAGAAGTCTTAAGTCTAAGAGAAACCTTTGTGATAGCACTGGTCTTCAGTTTGTGTGCTGAAGTGATTTCGACAGTTCGGTGTCGGTTGAGGATCATTGCATCAAGTAGTTCGGTGTTGTCTAAATAAAACCAGAAATATGCATACATTGTCACTGTTTAATAATTGAATTATTGCGACAAATGGTATAATGATGTGTGTATAAATGACAACAGTTACATGTGTTTGACATGGGACTGCTACATCACTTACATGTTTTAAGCACACTAAACTGTTTCATATTGTCTTGTATCATACATTTTATTCTACAGAGTAGCATCGATTTACTACACAGTATATGGTAGTTAATATGCAAATGCGCTTTGCAGGTAAAAGTCATCAGTCAGAGTTGACCAGGTGGCTGACAGAGTCGAGGTTGTCCAGATTCGTCAGGTTAAGCCGTCTGCAGGTCCGAGAGCCTGCGATCCATGTCCCTATTTTTCTTCCTCAATGGAGACCGCCTCCGTGGTCTAGTGGTAGAGCGTCTGCCCTGAGACCGCCTCCGTGGTCTAGTGGTAGAGCGTCTGCCCTGAGACCGCCTCCGTGGTCTAGCGGTAGAGCGTCTGCCCTGAGACCGCCTCCGTGGTCTAGCGGTGGAGGTCTGCCCGGAGACCGCCTCTGTGGTCTAGTGGTGGAACATCTGCCCGGAGACCGGAGACCGCCTCCGTCGTCTAGTGGTGGAACGTCTGCCCGGAGACCGCCTCCGTGGTCTAGTAGTGGAGGTCTGCCCGGAGACCGCCTCCGTGGTCTAGTGGTGAAGCGTCTGCCCGGAGACCGCCTCCGTGGTCTAGTGATAGAGCATCTGCCCGGAGAGCGGAAGATCGGTTGTTCGATCCCTGGCCGCGTCATACCACTCGAAATGCCATACCAAAAGACGTTAAAAGATGGTACTTGTTGTTACCCTGCCTAGCGCTCGGCATTAAGGGGCTAAAACAAGGACTGGTCGCCTCGGAGTTAGCATACTGTGTCTGAGTGGGGTATTCATGTTAAACTGCGACATGGTTACTCTAGCACTATAACATTAGTCCGGACACACACACGTACATGCACGTCGCTATATAAGTGCAATAATCTTGAACGCGACGTTAATCCCCATTTCACCTCACCTCTTCCTCAATGGAACAAATGACCAAACACCATCCAGCTTCAACTGCGGACTGCTGTCTCTCGATAACGGACACGTGTTCAAAGATGACGCCTCTCGCCTTACAGTTTAACTACAGTTCGGGTCTTCAGAGGCATCGGAAAAGTTTTGTGTCTGACCTGGTGCATGGTGGTTACATGGGTTGTAACATCGCAAAGTTCTGGAGTACGTTGCCAGGAAGCCATGCAGGCTGTCTGTGTAGTGTCTCATCTCGATAAGCTGGCCGTCGGAGATTCGGTTGATGGAGGTGGTTTCTTCTCCGGACTAGCTTGCTGCATTAGCTTCTCTTTGATCTGGCCACTATGAAGCAGGAACACTGACGACTGGTGATTGTGTGGCTGGAGTCCAATTCATGGTTCTGCTGTGCTGCCTTACAGGTCTCCCCCATTCATCGCCAGCAGGGTGTCTCGGGTTTTGAAACTTGTATCCTCCATGATGCAAGAGACGATATCCATACGAAGTCTCCGTGAAGCTGATCTGGAGTTCCTTACCCTGTTCATGTCTCCGTGAAGCTGATCTGGAGTTCCTTACCCTGTTCTGGTCTTTTACAGCTACACTTACAAAAAAAAGATTTACTCAAAGTTTAATCTTCCCTTGTAACTTCATCTCACTTTGATCTGTTTATTTTTACTTTGATAATCTTATTTAGGGAAAAGAGAAATGCCGACGAAGCCATTAGTTAATTGGGTCCGCTAATTGATTTGTTAATCTCTTCTAATCCTTTAACATTTTCGACAGTTATTTCCTGGGCACTGACGCACGAAACTGGGCTTTTCGACAGTTCGATATTGAATATTACAACATTACATTTTAGCCATCAGATAGTGCAGTCCTAATATATCTAAGAGTTTCGACACTTCGACCATGAACCATCTTCCCGAAGCAAGGGAGTTAACTCAGTTAACTCCTCGGGTAGATGGCCACGAACCTTCCCGCAGTAGGACGGCAATCTGTAAATAATCGATTCTAGATAGGACAAACCAGTGACTGACATCATGAACACCGTCCCGGTACGATGCCACACAATCAAGTCCCCGACTTGGGCAGATCCACTTAGTCGCGAAACCCGTGAAGATCCGGTGTAGAATAGGTCTTCAGGATCCCATGCTTGACGTAAAAGGCGAGTATTCTTGTCGTGAGAGGCGACTAACGGGTTCGGGTGGTTAGGCTTGTTAACTGCATTGATCGATGCGCATGACATCAATCACTGGATTGTCTGGTTCAGACTCGATTATTTACAGACCGCCGTCATATAGCTGGCATATTGCTGAGTGCGGTGTAAAACAACAAACAAACAACCAAACAAACAATCGTGACAGGTGATTCGTGAAGCTATCTGGCCCGGGTTTGATTATTTAAATATCGTAATGATGTGATATTGGTGAGGAGAACGTTAACTGGCATTCACACTGAAAGACAAACCCATTTCCGAACATGGGAGATTTATGTAAGGCAAACGGCTGTACAAAAACTTTTAACCCTCCAACTATTTCTATGTATAGAAATATCACCTTTGGAGGGTGATGAGGCCAACTGTCAAAGACATCAGCCCATGAACAAGTAGTCGATAGAGTGAGTACAAGGCTACTACATTGTGACAACCGGATCCCCCTTTTAGTAACATTTTATGGTAAAATTTGGACACAAGACTTATATTCATTGCACAAAAGATTATTTCAAGATGTTATGTTTGTTAACACCGCACTCCGTTATATGATGGCGGACCTCCGGTATATATAATCCAGTATAGACTAGACAATGACGCTTTTAACGAATTTCGATTATTACGCGATACTACATGTGATATTTCCCTTGGAATTTGTTGGGGTTTTTTTTTTAAAAAGTTTTCGGTTGAGATGAAAGAAATAATTTGGCTGTACTTTAAGATACACTGGATGTATTTCGAGAGGAGAGCAAGGGGTCAGGACCCTCGCTCCACGCGGTTTGGATACACTGACACGCAGTCCTCCACTTTACCGAGTCTGACCACCCAATCCAGATAAGTCACCTCTTACCACCAGCACAGGTGGCTGGGGACCAATCTGTTCTTACCCGGAATCCCCACGGGGTTGACTTGAGTGAATGTAGTTAGACGCCGCAGTGAAACACATTTCCTGACTTGAAGTAAGCCAAAGATGGTGTTTGTATGAGGTTATATAATTTCACTGGTTGTAATGAATGTAAGATTTGGCCACATTTCCGATGAATGCAATTTACAGATTTTACATGCTGTCACGAAGCAATCAACTTTCAACCAATCATAGCATCAGATAACACCCCCTCGGGAAGCATCTTGGATCATAAATGTCTGGCTTGACAAACTGAAATTACCAGGTGATCTTCAAAATAACCAGCTTGCAAAACAGTACCACAACGCTGCGGACATAAACCGGGCTTCTTGATTGTCCCCTCCGACGTCCGCTCCTCTTAACCTATTCCAACATGACCGCCAGTATCATCAAAGGCTCATCTTCAATTTAATACGCTCGGTGCGTTCGGATTGGCCAGAGAATAGGAGCTTGTATTGACCATATGTTATCGCCCGCTTTTAGGTACCGGTCACTGTTAGGCGCACGCTAAGTCCAACATTAAACCTGTGGTAATACCAAAGCTATTGTCGTTTATGACGAAACGCAATCTCGCGAGGAACCAAGGGATAAAACATGCTTGAACAAAATACTTCAAAATACTTTCCTGTCGCTTCGTGAGTTTCGTTGAAGAGACAATATTACCTGGCATGTCGTTAAGCTAGCGCAAAGCTTCAAACCAGGCCTGGTCTTCTACCCCCATTAAATAGCTATAACATCACGTAAGCTGTCCCCTCCCGGGCAGAGTGACCCATCACTATAAGCTAAGTCAAAAAAGGGAGAACACAGCCCTGGGCCTAATAGCAGAAAGATTATGTTGCTACGGTCGTTGTCATGACAACAGATTCTTGGCAGGAAACAATAGCGACATCGCCTAATGACCCGTCGTGCATGTTGTGCGAGCGCCAACCGATGACTTGGCGTTAATAGCACGTGCATAATGGGCTGCACGCGCAACATGAAGGCATTTCCTTACGGTAAAACCTGGGATGTAACAGGGCACTATTTTTAATTGCGCAACAGCCCCGGTGGTGATTTGGCTCGAGCAGGTAAGGTGGAGCGATTTTTTCGTACTTGTTTTGCATATTTAGGATTATGTAATATATCAACAAAATGTTGCCGGTAATCTTAAAATGTATTTAATCGTAGTATTGATTCCTGCTATTGCCGATTTGCCCCAGGCTATCTGGTAGCGGTATTCGTGATTTTGTATGTTGCGCTGATAGCAAACGCTGTGGAGGTGTGTGTCTCGTCTGCTTGCTGTTTTGAGAAAAACTGAGATCAGATTAAACTCCACTTCCCATCGTATTGATTATCTATATTTGGGCGGGGAAATGTATTACTATTAAAGGTAAATGTAACTTAATAACTATCAAAGGTATGTGTAAGTGACGTAAACAGTTGGTCGTTATCTGAAACTATCCAGATTAATTTAGGGCCCTGAGACGTCTATTGTATGTATATTTTCATGATTATCAAATTTCCAAAATGTTGCTAATTTTCGAACGAATAAGGATTTTTACGTAATATTACAAGTAATTTTTACCGCGGTATTTGTTTTGAAACCAGATTAATTAAGAATGAAAAAAATAATTTGACTCTACTTTTGGACAAACTAAATTTTGGTGCACTTCGACATGAAAGCAGGGGTTCTCGTTAATCGTCGATGCCAAAGACAGTTTATGTGATGGCGCGTCCAGCGCATAGCCCACAGGTCACGAATCCGGCGAAGTAAAGCAACGTTGGTCGCGGAGACCAGGTAACCGTGGTCGGCGGCTTGGCTCCCAAGAGTTCGTATGGCTTCTGTCCTGCCACACACTAAAACACACGCGACATCTGATGTCTCCTCAGACAAGTGAATGGGTACCCGGTAGAATGGGATGGTAATGGGACTGTTAACCTTCTATCGCATCGCCTCATAATCAGCTTTGTATACTCCCTAGGGAGCTGAGGATGACATTCGAGAGCACATTTTAAATGTGGAATCAAGCGCATTTTAATATACTCATTCGTAGTAGTAGTAGCATTAATAGTAGTAGTAGTAGTAGTAGTAGTAGTAGTAGTAGTAGTAGTAGTAGTATCCCACATCACGCTGAAAACGCCCTGAAGTACTTTTCATAGCGGCGTTCAACAAAACTCACTCGCTCACTAAGTGATGTAAGCCAGCGGAATCCGTAGTGAAGGAAGTGCAGGTAAGACAGATTTCAGTTAATGACGAATGAACGTAGTGAATTCATGAAAGTAAATTTGCAGAGATCTGGTTTAGTCAGAGTCCGGTTTTAACACCCCCCACTGTAGTGTGTTCAACGCTTTAGGCACCAGGCTACCTCGCCCCCCTACCTCCCCCCCCCCCCCCCCCCCCCCCCCCCCCCAGAACACAATAGTAAGAGTAACTCAAGTGTGAGGAGCGACTCACGATGAAGTGGACACAAGTTCTGTTGGCGGGTCGTCAACTGGATAGGATTGGTCAAAGTCTGATTGCAATTTACAGGTCGCCGTGACGTAATTGTAATATTGCCGATTAAAATATTTTGAGACAGTCAAACAGTCATCAACTATTACACGTGTTTCATTCGAATCTTTCATGACTATGCTATGAAATAATCGGAATCGTACAATGGGCTGATAGTTATGGAAAGGCTATGTTTCTTCAGCACGGAGATTATATTGACATCAACATGTGCATAATTGATTCCCATCAAATTAAAACAGAAAACAGAAAATGTCAAGACCATCAAGTACCCGACAGATGAGAAGTGAAACATACTGTATCAGGACCTTGACGTTTCCGACGCCGGAGACCCTGGGGAACAATGTATATATATATATAGATATAGATATATAGATAGATAGATAGATAGATTGATTGTCTTTATTTCCTCCAGTACTGAAGATACATTATATAAGATACATTGTAGATACATGAATTAGATTAAAACTAAACAAAGTAGTTACATGTCATGGTGAAGGGGGTATGAACAAGTGTTGCCACTTGTTAATGTAATGAGAGACTAGTAACATAGTTTCGCCCCATATCTCAAGCTCAATGTCTTTCATGCAGTCAGGCAGTCCACCTAAGAGGAAAGACATGATAACATCATCATCATTTGACCAAAGGTCAACAAAGGAATTCGCATCTGTGATATCAAAGATATTTTCGAACATTTCATTTCTTTCTTGCATATTTATAGTACATGACATAAAAATGTGTTTGACTATGTCATGGGCTACAGTTCCGCAATGACATTCTCGCGATTCTATCTTGGAGCATCCTATTTTGACCATATTAGACAGAACATAAAACTTTGAAGGAAATCGTAATGAAAGTTGCCAAATCCTGTGTTGACCTTCTGATCTGATACCAGTATATCTTAACAGGTCCTGTCGGTCACACATTTGTTTCAATAGCCTAACAGAGTCTACATTTCTTATCTTTTCATTCACAAGAATAGTCCATTTACATTTACTGGGAACATTACAATTATCTATGTAATCATTCAAGACATGGAAAAGATCGTATTTATGTACAAGGCGCACCATGTTAAAACAGGGAGATTTATAACATCTTTTGTCAAAGTCTGGTTGACATTTGTATTGCCCAAGTCTGCCAATAAACAGTTGTTTGAAATAGAAGTCGCAGCTAGATCGACACAGTTTACCAAATAAGAGCAGAGCTTGTTTATCAATGTATGCCTGAATGGTTATAAGATCTAGACTATCCAATACAACTTTGCTTGGTGTAAGTCTTGGTAGACCCTGTACTTTTTTACTGAAGTAGCGGTGTGGTATTTATGGGGCAGTAATACATCACGATATTTTATCTATGCTCCTTTTAACAAATTTTATTGTTGTTGTTGTTGTTGTTGTTGTTTAGCGCCGCGCTCAGTTTAAACATAATTAAAACGTTAGAGTAGTCCAAATCACCCGCGGTTCTAACTGCTGCTGGTCACGTGACGGAGACATTGCAACCAGTCTGGCCACTGGTCGACTGCCTTTCTGTAATGGAGAAATCACTCGCATCTGATTCCGGAAGTCGAATCAACGAGCCCCGAAGTCTTCAACCAACTTATAGTTGATATCTTAATATATAATGGATATATAATTTTGCATTATGACATATAGTTGCGTCAGTTTTACTTGTTTAAACTGCTAGTTTAGAATGGCCTGTGAATTCCTGGCCCAGTATGGCTGCAACAACAATAGCGTGACGTGGCCATGGTGTTAACTGTCAGTGACCAACAGGAGTTTCCAGCATGGAACAAGCGCGCATGACGCTGCTTTCATCTACGAAATTCCTGCTTTCTGTGATTACTTGGGTAGCACTAAAGGCCTTGTATATCTGCGGTATTAACAAATACATCCAAGGCGGGGTCGACTCTGATGTCAACAGAGTCCTTCATGTTACATACTGCCAAAAGTCTGTCCCCCAAAATAAAAAACACATACTACGTCTATGGTATAATTAGTGACCTCGTGTGTCCAACTGGTGGCCAAGTCGCTTTGCAGAGTTGCGTCCCTTAGCCGTGCCAGCATCCTCTCGCCCCGACGCTGGCACGCCATGACAAAACTGAAACAAATTTAAAAGAGACGTAAAATCCAACTCGACATCCATTTTATTTTCTGCGCGCAACTCCAATATGACTTCTGAATGTAGCAGACCCGTGAAGATCCTGATAAAGTTAAGATTTTCAGCAATCCATGCTTGCCGTAAAAGACGACTGTACTTGTGGTAAGAGGCGACTGACGAGATCTGGTGGTCAGACTCGCTGACTTGGTTGATGCATGTCATCGTATCCCAATTGCGTAGATCGATGCTCATGGTGTCAATCACAGTATTATCTGATCCAGACTTGATTATTTACGGACAGACGTCATATAGTTGCGCCGTCAAACAACAAACAAACAAAGGGAATGCAGCAAAGCTAAGACAACAGTCTATTATCGAACGTTAAGGTACAGACGTGTGAGTGAGTGTGTGTGTTTTTTTAACACTGCACTCAGCAATATTTCAGTTATATGACGGCAACACAGCACTGAGCGTGTAGGGTTGCAGCTCCTGCAAGTCCTTACAAAGAACACTATATTTTGACCATTATTCGGAACTACGATCAGCGGATTCTGACACGACAAAGGGACACAACTCTGCGCTTTGACCCACTGAGCCATTCATTCCTCCCAGTTTGGAATTACAACAATCATGCTGCTAAGATCGGTTTGTTTCGCTTCATATTCCGTCGCTGAGGCTCGCTCAGTTCCAAGCCCTTCAGAATACCGCACCTGTCAACGTTCACGAGCACGCTTCTGTTGTCATGTATTTCACGTGCAAATCATTTTGGTGCCGCCTCCCCTCTGGAGATAATACACCACGCCATACACTCATTGATCTTCAAATCTGCAGTGTTCACTTGTGCAAAGGACACCAAGGCCATGTTCCCGTCACCATCACAAGTTGGTTTTGAAATTGTGTCCAATACCGACTAAGGATGTTGTGGTAGCAAACACTAAAACACATAATTTAAGTTGCTAAACACTTCCTTGACCCCATGCAGTCATTCGGTGTTTTATGTTAAAGACCTTGCATTGATTGAATATCATTTCCGGATTGTCCCGATAGGTTCAGGTTGAGGTGGAGCTTCAAAGTAGCTGTGGGTAATATAAGCTTTAGTCATTTTTCCCCAAAGGAGCTAATGCCATGGAAAGAAAACGGATAAACAAGAACAAGTTATGGTGAAATGGGGTTTAAAGTCGCTTTACAGATTATTTCACTTATATTGCAACGTGCATTCACGTACATGTGTGGCTGCTTGTACAAGTCCGGACTGAGGCCGATTGTGTAGTACTAGCCCACAACGATTCCATGCCGCAGTTAAACATTGAAACCCAACTCAGACACAGTATACCGACTCAGACTTCTTGTTTTAGCCCCATGATGCCGAGCGCCAGGCAGGGTAACATTAAGTACCATCTTTTTAGGTGTTTGGTATGACGTGGCCGGGGATCGACCACCGACCTCCTGCTCTTCAGGCAGACGTTCTATCAAGACGAGTTGAACAGACATATTATGTAAACTTCTTACTTAGATTGTACTTGAAAGTAGCATGCGCATTACGTCTTTTTTAGTGTGTTGAAAGAAAAGGATGTAATATTTCCGTAAAAGCAGGAAACATACTTTCTTCGAATGCTGTCGTTCTGACATACCTAGTCATAACATCCAAAAGAGAGCTGTTCGATTCCCCACATGGGTAAAATGTCTGAAGCCCGTTTCTGCTGTCCTCCACCATGATATTGCTAAAAGCGGCGTAAAACAAGATTTACTCACTCACTATGGCTATCTACAGACAGTACAGAACAACACTGAAGCTCATCCGGGCTCATCCATCTATTGTCACCGTTCATGTGTACAAACAGAAGGTTCATGGCGGTCTCACGAAAATGTTTTCTCTGAATTACGCTCAACGAAAAATACACTATCTTTGATACGTCACAGAGAAAACTACGTGTCATACTTTAAGATCAGGGCGACATCCAAAGTATGATATCTGGCGTTTGATCAAGGCAGTTAGTCACGTATGTGTGTAAGGTTTGTCAACAGGTCACGTACGAAAAATGAAAATGCAAAAGGCCGTAAACGGGCAAGGCCCATTAGAAGTAGGAGTACATCGAATTCATCAAAAAATGTTTGTTAAAAATAACCTGACTAGACCGAGGTGGTTGGGAGGTGGGGGGTGGTAAACAGTTTGGTCATAAATGTTTCCTTGCAAGATCTCCACCGATGACGTTCTTATTGCAATGCAAACCCACATAACAGCGATGACAAACAGGATCACGCGTAAAAGTGAATCAAGCATTCGTAAAATATACAAATGTTGTATTGTCTGGTTGACGATGCAACGTTGATTTTAAGTCCTGTCTCAATTCAATCCGAAGTCAATGTATTGATTGATCTCATTGTTTTGGTGTTGCAACGAGTTGACTGTTAACTGTGATCATTGCTTGGGGTGACGTCAAATGTTAACGGCACTCTGATCATTGTTTGGGAAAGGCATGAAGTCAGACGTTAATAGTTATGTCCTCGCGTCTGGCGATTTCTTCTGACCGTGACGAACCACCAGTTTGTAAAGAGACAAGCGCCGTGAACGGATTCCACTGACATTTTTCGTGTCCTCTGATGCGTTATGTGTCCAGCGACTGGTGCAAAGAAACACAAACCGACTGTCTCTTTCAGCATTTGTACAGCATCACTCAAACTGTGGTGTAGTTACACACTCAATAGGCAATTCATGGCAGATTCTGTACAGGATCTTTTATTCAGAAAAAAACTCTTTCTTATTGTAAGTGAGTGGCACATACTGGAACTAACATAGTTTGGTCAGGCAAACCAGTGCTTGTATGGGATGTGAATGTATGGAACATATTGTCACACGTGAATGTATTGGAACATAATGTCACACGTGAATATATAGAACATATTGCCACACACGAATATATGGAACACATTGTCACACGTGAATATATGGAACATATTGCCACACACGAATGTATGGAACACATTGTCACACGCGAATGTATGGAACACATTGTCACACGTGAATATATGGAACACATTGTCACACGTGAATATATGGAACACATTGTCACAAGCGAATGTATGGAACACCTTGTCACACGTGAATATATGGAACATATTGCCACACACGAATGTATGGAACACATTGTCACACGTGAATGTATGGAACACATTGTCACACGTGAATGTATGATCATATTGTCATACGTGAATTTATGGAACACATTGTCACACGTGAATGTATGGAACACATTGTCACACGCGAATATATGGAACATATTGCCACACACGAATGTATGGAACACATTGTCACACGTGAATGTATGGAACATATTGTCACACGTGAATGTATGGAACATATTGTCACACGTGAATATATGGAACATATTGCCACACACGAATGTATGGAACATATTGTCACACGTGAATGTATGGAACACATTGTCACATGTGAATGTATGATCATATTGTCATACGTGAATTTATGGAACATATTTTCAAGTGAATGTATGGAACACATTGTCACACGCGAATGTATGGAACACATTGTCACACGCGAATGTATGGAACATATTGTCACACGTGAATATATGAGCATATTGTCATACGTGAATATATGGAACACATTGTCACATGTGAATGTATGGAACATATTGTCACACGTGAATGTTTGGAACACATTGTCACACGCGAATGTATGGAACATATTGTCACACGTGAATATATGGAACACATTGTCACATGTGAATGTATGGAACATATTGTCACGTGAATGTTTGGAACACATTGTCACACGTGAATGTATGGAACATATTATCACACGTGAATGTATTGAACATATTGGAAACGTGAATGTATCGAACATATTGTCACTCGTGAATGTATGGAACATATTGTCACACATGAATGTATGAGCATATTGTCACACGTGAATGTATAAGCATATTGTCACACGTGAATGTATGAGCATATTGTCATAAGTGAATGTATGGAACACATTGTCACACGTGAATGTATGGAACACTTTGTCACACGTGAATGTATGGAACACACTGTCTCACGTGAATGTATGGAACATTTTGTCACACGTGAATGTATGGAATATATTATCACACGTGAATGTATGGAACACATTGTCACACATGAATGTATGAACATATTGTCACACGTGAATGTATGGAACACATTGTCACACGTGAATGTATGGAACACTTTGTCACACGTGAATGTATGGAACACACTGTCTCACGTGAATGTATGGAACACATTGTCACACGTGAATGTATGGAATATATTATCACACGTGAATGTATGGAACACATTGTCACACATGAATGTATGAACATATTGTCACACGTGAATGTATGGAACACATTGTCACACGTGAATGTATGGAACATTTTGTCACACGTGAATGTATGAACACATTGTCACACGTGAATGTATGGAACACACTGTCTCACGTGAATGTATGGAACATTTTGTCACACGTGAATGTATGGAACACACTGTCTCACGTGAATGTATGGAACATTTTGTCACACGTGAATGTATGGAACACACTGTCTCACGTGAATGTATGGAACATTTTGTCACACGTGAATGTATGGAACATATTGTCACACGTGAATGTATGGAACACATTGTCACACGTGAATGTATGGAACATATTTTCACTCGTGAATGTATGGAACATATTGTCACACGTGTAATGGCGTTGGTCGATGTTAGTGGCTCAATAATGGCCAGTTTTCTGTCTCTCAGACAACTTATACTGCAAGATTCTGGTTTGGGACGCCCAAGGACGCCAATTGCTCCCGAATCTAATCATCATCGAGGAGACATTCCAAAAATCTTAATTTCAGGAAGTTGGAATATTCGGTGAACTAACCGAGAACAATTAAACAATAGTTTCGCTTTGACGAAGAAACATGTAGCGTTGTATGATTGTATGGACAATTTTATGGGTGAAATTCCATGACGTGGTACATCAGTTCTTACAATTTCATGCTTGCGCCTGCTGACATTCATCAGTGATCACCGGATCGACGAGTTACTGATGCTACTCGCGTTTAATGTGACAAGCTGAAGATGGCGGTTGTAGAATTAAAAGCGTGTTGATCAAATTCTTGTCAGATATCAATCAGGCTGTCATCAAACGAGTTTTCCCCTTCACAAACATTTGCTTTCACTTGCAACTGTGCCATCAGATTTGTTGTTCTACTGGGTCGAGAGTGAAGAATTTGAAAATGATGTATTTTTTCACGCATGGCATAAAGATCCGATATTTCATAAATTGAGAATCCATGTAAGACGTTGTAAAGGCCACGGGGCACTACACTCCCCGCGAGAAACCCTATCTGACTGGGAGCAGGGATGAAGAATGCTCTTATTGAATATGTTGGTATTTTGTTCGCGGTTTGCATCACATCAAGTTTGAATAATAAAAACATTCATCAACAAATGCGATTAGACATAGGAGTGAAAATGTCATCATTTTCAAATCTCCAGGGAGCAAAGGGCACATAACTCTTTCTGGTACAAATTGCGAATTTTGACTCAGTTCAACAGGGCAGAACTGACGGCGTTGGAGAAATTAGAGGTTAGAGAGGGAAATGATGGCTCACACTAACGAAGTTGTTGCTGTCAGGGATTATGTTTATTTATGAATAAAACAACTTAATGTCATCTGTCACACTCAGTGATTGACTGGAGGGTCTCCAGACATGAAGAATCTTAAATCTCTTTTTAGGGAAGGGTCCATGATTTTGGAAAGGTGATATTCAAACGATTAACACTTGATTTTGTCTCTGAGAAGCCTCATTTTAGTTAATAATAATCAATTATTTGAATTATGATACATATACGTGAGACGGGGGCAGTGTCACGCGGTGTTGAAGATTTCTGGCTCTCTGCTAACCGTAGAGGAAAACACATTCGGGTTCAAGTAAACATGTAACTTGGTTTAGTCGCCATGTTGTTTTACGCCATAATGACGTCATACGGAGATGAATAAATTATGGGAACTGCCATTCCCAGGTTTAAGTTACATGTTTTGGAATCAGAATATTGTAAGGAAGAGAATTCATGCCAGGACTAAATTATCACTGACTGGTAATTGGCAATGGACAATGGGCAAACGGGAGGCCGGAGTAATTAGCACTGATAGGTAAAACAAAAGGAATAGTAATGGGCCAATGGACGCCAGCTAGGTGACAGCACCGACAAAGATCAAAGCAATAAGTCCCAAGCAATACTGTATCTTCATATGAACCTTTGTGTACCACCATAAGTCGTGAATAGGCGGTGGGGTAGTCGCGTGGTTAAAATGTTCGCTTGTCACGCCGAAGAACCGGGTTCGATTCCCGGGTAGCTCATTTCTGGCGGCCCCCACGTGACATTACTTGAATATTGTTAAAAGCGGCGTAACATCACTCTCACTCACTCATAAATCATGAACTTATTGAAGAAACAGACACTCGTCCAACATGCTTCACGAACACTGGATACAACTATGAAAATGTTGTTTTTTTAAAACACGACAAGCATGTTATGAATGTGGTTTGGGAATGAATCTTTATCGAAGCAGCATCAATAAAATGTTGACTTCTATGTTATTACCACTGGTGTTACAGAAAAGACTACCCATGAATACCATTTGTACGGCTAACCATGTGATCACTGCTTCATGTCGGACAGACACTGTATAATTGTCCGCACAATATCTGAGGCCACCATCAATACGTAACCGTTTTGTCTCATGTTATTTACATGGCGATCTCCGTACATCCACGTCTTCGTCGCGACATCACAGACAACGATGTTGTTGCAAGAGCAGTACCAGGAATCACACACTTCAATGTATGTGATTACTTGTGTAAAGCGCTGATACGTTCTATTGCCCGTCTAGACTTCGTATCACAACCTTGAATTGAATTCCTCGAAACAAAGAAGAAGCCAATGCGAAGCCTCCACATTTCCATGACAATGCCATCCTTTACAATCACCTCTCAGTGATTCGAATTTCTGATTCCTGGCAGTCTTAATTTGATAGTGGGACTTGTCTCGATTCTCCGACTCGCCGAGATATTACCAATCTTAGCGGCAAGTATATTATCGCTTCAATGTCCTTGATGATGTACCAGTGCTGAACTTTCCTCGGCGAACCTTTGTCTGATACTGCGGACCATCACATTCACGTTGTAGAGACTATTTTCGGGAGTTGGTTTCAAGTATAATCGGCTTCAGTGTAACATGTTTTCCTATATCTTGGAATCAAATTGGTGTGAATTTGCAATCCAAATTATTCTTGAATTGTATTGGGAGGTATTTAGTATTTTCGACAGCTCCGGCTTTGTAACAGTATTATTTGATAAGACAGAGAATTAAATGGAATGGATTTTTTTGTTTAGGAAAAAGTGCTGTATGTTTGTCATGTCTTAGGTGGCGGGGTTTGGTAATAAGTGTTCTTTCAAGAATGCTTATTTCATTTGCTCGGGCTCTGTCAAGAGCCTGAAGGCCGCTAAATGAGGTTACGTTACGCTGGGCAGATTCACGTGGAGCTAAGGTTGCAGGGATTTGCAATGTATGTAATAGTAATACCCCACTTTCCAAGGTGTATCTGTCCATATACCTACAGTGTTGGTAGTAGGGCCCGCTTGGCTTCGCCCCACTTCCACCCAGTTTCGGTCGACACCCACACGTTCAGACCCTGTGAGACTCGCGACTTTCTTTGCAATGCACCAGTACACGCCTTGTAAACTTGTAAACGCGGCTGTCCAGCACATCACGGCTACATGTATTTTACAGCGACCTGTAAATAACCGAGTCAGCACCAGACATACCTGAGGCGAACCCGGAGCCTATGGTCGGTCGTTCGTTTCAATCCGGATTCTACCAGATGGTCCTTAATTCGTCGTAGCTCGTAGATTATCATCAAAATATATTCCAAGTTAGATATAGGTATCTTCTTCCTACGCCAAGAAGTTTACCTAAGTTTGCGGAGCCGAAATGGATCCGTTTGATAATAGCTGGATACCCACGGAGAATATACACCTTTACCGACAATTGTAATTGTAATTTTCTTTTTTTGTGAAATCAAAGAAATAATAGTTAATTGCGGGGTAAAACACCTTTCACTCACTCACTCGGATGAACTGTCCAGCAGTATAAATAAGTGCGTTTATACATTATATATTATGTATCATCCACAATCTTTATATCCAATTATCTGAGTAAATACTTTTGAGTTACGGTAGGCTTGACAGTACTTTTTATTTCATTGTCTCAGACAAATTTAATCAAATTTAAATGACGCGTTGTTCAATCATCTTTCGTATTAAATATTATCACAAAGTCTCTATGTCATCTATTGGTCAATAAACTCGCTGACTCACGTTGTAAAGGTAATTAATTAAGGTGGATGGAGGGTCTCTGAGAGGCAAAAGGAACAAACCCTCTCATCATCCAGTATGATCTCCATCATATGTTTCATTTCCAAATATATTGAGTTAGTGAAGTTATATCCCCAGAGATGAACTGAACTGGCGCTTTGTCAGCACTCAAAGAATACTTATAGATGGTTTGTTTTTAAAAGATATTTTGATTTAAACCTTTTAAAAATTAGAAACAAGTTGGCATGATTTGCTGATGGGTAACTTCGACATCTAATCTTTGAAAATCAATACATTTGCTTTTCTCGGCACAAATTAACAACATTTCAAACATGGTAAGGGTTATGTGGTTGTAAACTCATTTCTTACCCCGGTCCTTTTGCAAACAGTTGCAGGAATGAGTGATCATTAAATGGACATAATCAAATTTAACAAAGTACTTTCAATTTTCAATTGCATAAAAAAAGCCTCGGTACACATATTATTGCCCCTCAGTTGACCTGAAAGATTTTCAAAGTTATAATGTTCCAGTCCAGGTACGTAACAGATAAACAACAGCTGCAGATACATAACAAACAGTAGCTGTAGACACATAGCAGAGAAACAGTAGCTGTAGATACATAGCAGAGAAACACTAGCTGTAGACACATGACAAACAGTAGCTGTAGATACATGGCAGAGAAACACTAGCTGTAGACACATGACAGATAAACACTAGCTGTAGACACATGACAAACAGTAGCTGTAGACACATGGCAGAGAAACACTAGCTGTAGACACATGACAGATAAACAGTAGCTGTAGACACATGACAAACAGTAGCTGTAGACACATGACAGATAAACACTAGCTGTAGACACATGACAGATAAACAGTAGCTGTAGATACATGACAAACAGTAGCTGTAGACACATGACAGATAAACAGCACCTGCAGATACATGACAAACACTAGCTGTAGACACATGACAGATAAACAGCACCTGCAGATACATGACAAACACTAGCTGTAGACACATGACAGATAAACACTAGCTGTAGACACATGGCAGATAATGAGTAGCTGTAGACACATGGCAGAGAAACACTAGCTGTAGCCACATGACAGATAAACAGCACCTGCAGATACATGACAAACAGTAGCTGTAGACACATGACAGATAAACACTAGCTGTAGACACATGGCAGATAAACAGTAGCTGTAGACACATGGCAGAGAAACACTAGCTGTAGACACATGACAGATAAACAGCACCTGCAGATACATGACAAACAGTAGCTGTAGACACATGACAGATAAACACTAGCTGTAGACACATGGCAGATAAACAGTAGCTGTAGACACATGGCAGAGAAACACTAGCTGTAGACACATGACAGATAAACACTAGCTGTAGACACATGACAGATAAACACTAGCTGTAGACACATGACAGATAAACACTAGCTGTAGACACATGACAGATAAACACTAGCTGTAGACACATGACAGATAAACACTAGCTGTAGACACATGACAGATAAACACTAGCTGTAGACACATGACAGATAAACACTAGCTGTAGACACGTGACAGATAAACACTAGCTGTTGACACATGACAGATAAACACTAGCTGTTGACACATGACAGATAAACACTAGCTGTAGACACATGACAGATAAACACTAGCTGACGACACATGACAGATAAACACTAGCTGTAGACACATGACAGATAAACACTAGCTGTAGACACATGACAGATAAACACTAGCTGTAGACACATGACAGATAAACACTAGCTGTAGACACATGACAGATAAACACTAGCTGTAGACACATGACAGATAAACACTAGCTGTAGACACATGACAGATAAACACTTGCTGCAGACACATGACAGATAAACACTAGCTGTAGACACATGACAGATAAACACTAGCTGTAGACACATGACAGATAAACACTAGCTGTAGACACATGACAGATAAACACTAGCTGTAGACACATGACAGATAAACACTAGCTGTAGACACATGACAGATAAACACTAGCTGTAGACACATGACAGATAAACACTTGCTGCAGACACATGACAGATAAACACTAGCTGTAGACACATGACAGATAAACACTAGCTGTAGACACATGACAGATAAACACTAGCTGTAGACACATGACAGATAAACACTAGCTGTAGACACATGACTGATAAACACTAGCTGTAGACACGTGACAGATAAACACTAGCTGTAGACACATGACAGATAAACACTAGCTGTAGACACATGACAGATAAACACTAGCTGTAGACACATGACAGATAAACACTAGCTGTAGACACATGACAGATAAACACTAGCTGTAGACACATGGCAGATAAACACTAGCTGTAGACACATGGCAGATAAACACTAGCTGTAGACACATGGCAGATAAACACTAGCTGTAGACACATGACAGATAAACACTAGCTGTAGACACATGACAGATAAACACTAGCTGCAGACACATGACAGATAAACACTAGCTGTAGACACGTTGAGGATAAACACTAGCTGTAGACACATGACAGATAAACACTAGCTGTAGACACATGACAGATAAACACTAGCTGCAGACACGTTGAGGATAAACACTAGCTGCAGACACATGACAGATAAACACTAGCTGCAGACACATGACAGATAAACACTAGCTGTAGACACATGACAGATAAACACTAGCTGCAGACACGTTGAGGATAAACACTAGCTGTAGACACATGACAGATAAACACTAGCTGTAGACACATGACAGATAAACACTAGCTGTAGACACATGACAGATAAACACTAGCTGCAGACACATGACAGATAAACACTAGCTGTAGACACATGACAGATAAACACTAGCTGTAGACACATGACAGATAAACAGTAGCTGCAGACACATGACAGATAAACACTAGCTGTAGACACATGACAGATAAACACTAGCTGTAGACACATGACAGATAAACAGTAGCTGCAGACACATGACAGATAAACACTAGCTGCAGACACATGACAGATAAACACTAGCTGTAGACACGTTGAGGATAAACACTAGCTGTAGACACATGACAGATAAACACTAGCTGTAGACACATGACAGATAAACACTAGCTGCAGACACGTTGAGGTTAAACACTAGCTGCAGACACATGACAGATAAACACTAGCTGCAGACACATGACAGATAAACACTAGCTGTAGACACATGACAGATAAACACTAGCTGCAGACACGTTGAGGATAAACACTAGCTGTAGACACATGACAGATAAACACTAGCTGTAGACACATGACAGATAAACACTAGCTGTAGACACATGACAGATAAACACTAGCTGCAGACACATGACAGATAAACACTAGCTGTAGACACATGACAGATAAACACTAGCTGTAGACACATGACAGATAAACACTAGCTGTAGACACATGACAGATAAACAGTAGCTGTAGACACATGACAGATAAACACTAGCTGTAGACACATGACAGATAAACACTAGCTGTAGACACATGACAGATAAACAGTAGCTGCAGACACATGACAGATAAACACTAGCTGTAGACACATGACATATAGACACTAGCTGTAGACACATGACAGATAAACACTAGCTGTAGACACATGACAGATAAACACTAGCTGTAGACACATGACAGATAAACACTAGCTGCAGACACATGACAGATAAACACTAGCTGTAGACACATGACAGATAAACACTAGCTGTAGACACATGACAGATAAACAGTAGCTGCAGACACATGACAGATAAACAGTAGCTGCAGACACATGACAGATAAACACTAGCTGTAGACACATGACAGATAAACAGTAGCTGCAGACACATGACAGATAAACACTAGCTGCAGACACATGACAGATAAACACTAGCTGTAGACACGTTGAGGATAAACACTAGCTGTAGACACATGACAGATAAACACTAGCTGTAGACACATGACAGATAAACACTAGCTGCAGACACGTTGAGGATAAACACTAGCTGCAGACACATGACAGATAAACACTAGCTGCAGACACATGACAGATAAACACTAGCTGTAGACACATGACAGATAAACACTAGCTGCAGACACGTTGAGGATAAACACTAGCTGTAGACACATGACAGATAAACACTAGCTGTAGACACATGACAGATAAACACTAGCTGTAGACACATGACAGATAAACACTAGCTGCAGACACATGACAGATAAACACTAGCTGTAGACACATGACAGATAAACACTAGCTGTAGACACATGACAGATAAACAGTAGCTGTAGACACATGACAGATAAACACTAGCTGTAGACACATGACAGATAAACACTAGCTGTAGACACATGACAGATAAACAGTAGCTGCAGACACATGACAGATAAACACTAGCTGTAGACACATGACATATAGACACTAGCTGTAGACACATGACAGATAAACACTAGCTGTAGACACATGACAGATAAACACTAGCTGTAGACACATGACAGATAAACACTAGCTGTAGACACATGACAGATAAACACTAGCTGTAGACACATGACAGATAAACACTAGCTGTAGACACATGACAGATAAACACTAGCTGTAGACACATGACAGATAAACACTAGCTGTAGACACATGACAGATAAACACTAGCTGTAGACACATGACAGATAAACACTAGCTGTAGACACATGACAGATAAACACTAGCTGCAGACACATGACAGATAAACACTAGCTGTAGACACATGACAGATAAACACTAGCTGTAGACACATGACAGATAAACACTAGCTGTAGACACATGACATATAGACACTAGCTGTAGACACATGACAGATAAACACTAGCTGTAGACACATGACAGATAAACACTAGCTGTAGACACATGACAGATAAACACTAGCTGTAGACACATGACAGATAAACACTAGCTGTAGACACATGACAGATAAACACTAGCTGTAGACACATGACAGATAAACACTAGCTGTAGACACATGACAGATAAACACTAGCTGTAGACACATGACAGATAAACACTAGCTGTAGACACATGACAGATAAACACTAGCTGCAGACACATGACAGATAAACACTAGCTGTAGACACATGACAGATAAACACTAGCTGTAGACACATGACATATAGACACTAGCTGTAGACACATGACAGATAAACACTAGCTGTAGACACATGACAGATAAACACTAGCTGTAGACACATGACAGATAAACACTAGCTGTAGACACATGACAGATAAACACTAGCTGTAGACACATGACAGATAAACACTAGCTGTAGACACATGACAGATAAACACTAGCTGTAGACACATGACAGATAAACAGTAGCTGTAGACACATGACAGATAAACAGTAGCTGTAGACACATGACAGATAAACACTAGCTGTAGACACATGACAGATAAACACTAGCTGTAGACACATGACAGATAAACACTAGCTGCAGACACATGACAGATAAACACTAGCTGTAGACACATGACAGATAAACACTAGCTGTAGACACATGACAGATAAACACTAGCTGTAGACACATGACAGATAAACACTAGCTGTAGACACATGACATATAGACACTAGCTGTAGACACATGACAGATAAACACTAGCTGTAGACACATGACAGATAAACACTAGCTGTAGACACATGACAGATAAACACTAGCTGTAGACACATGACAGATAAACACTAGCTGTAGACACATGACAGATAAACACTAGCTGTAGACACATGACAGATAAACACTAGCTGTAGACACATGACAGATAAACACTAGCTGTAGACACATGACAGATAAACACTAGCTGTAGACACATGACAGATAAACAGTAGCTGTAGACACATGACAGATAAACAGTAGCTGTAGACACATGACAGATAAACACTAGCTGTAGACACATGACAGATAAACACTAGATGTAGACACATGACAGATAAACACTAGCTGCAGACACATGACAGATAAACACTAGCTGTAGACACATGACAGATAAACACTAGCTGTAGACACATGACAGATAAACACTAGCTGTAGACACATGACAGATAAACACTAGCTGTAGACACATGACAGATAAACACTAGCTGTAGACACATGACAGATAAACACTAGCTGTAGACACATGACAGATAAACAGTAGCTGTAGACACATGACAGATAAACAGTAGCTGTAGACACATGACAGATAAACACTAGCTGTAGACACATGACAGATAAACACTAGCTGCAGACACGTTGAGGATAAACGAAATGCACACAACACTGAAACTGCCAAAGACATACAACTCTTTAGAAACTTCTACAACTTTCTGTGAAACATTGGGGCTTTTCATAGTCGTGCACAAGACTCATTATCAACAGTGGAGAAATATGGCCCTGCTGTTTCACTGGCCGATAATCGGAGTTATCGGGATAGATTTGTGTTTATATTGGTTGTAATGTCAGAAACAAATCTGTATAATCTATTTACTTCGGGGCAAAATGGGCAATTCCTCTTGGGATATGAATGCTTCCAAACTAATGTACGCCATACAATAACCCCAGAAACCTAAGTAGCCGTGACAATGACGGTCGCTCCGCTCTGTAAGTCACACGTGACAAAACATATTTCATTCCCTTTCTTTGTTTCTGGTCAGTGGTTGAAAGCTTAAACGTTTTCGCACACGTTTACAGTTAACGGTGAGTCATTGTCTGTAAAGTTCTAATATGAATGCCGCGGAAGAAAAACCCCGTCCCAACCATCATCCAATGTTGAAGTTGAATAGTGGGCATTATGGTATGTCTATCAAAACGATAGTTTCCGAGATGTTGTTTGTATGTTGTTTAACGCACTCAGCAACATTCCAGCTATATGACGGCGGTCTGTAAATAATCGAGTCTGGACCAGACAATCCTGTGATTGACACCATGAGCATCGATCTACGCAATTGGCTTCGATGACATGCTTCAACCAAGTCAGCGAGCCTGACCACCCGATCCCGTTAGTCGCCTCTTACGGCAAGCACAGTCGCCTCTTACGGCAAGCACAGTCGCCTCTTACGGCAAGCATGGGTTGTTGAAGACCTTTCCTAACCTGAATCTTCATGGGGCTTCCGAGATGTAGGTCAAGCAGCGCCAGAGTGGGCAGTGGAAGCTAAGTAAACAGTTATCCAATCAGGAGACACGGAGAGTGAGTGAGTAGCCAAGCCTGACCATCCGAGGACCCATTATAACCCGGACTCCCCCGAAACACAATCGGAAGTATTAAACGGGAATATGTTAGCGAAGAAGAAGTAAATTTGCATGAAAGCCTTAGGCTCATTTCCAAAGACTTTCTGGCAGATAAGATATTCTAAATGAGAACAAATAAATAGAAAGGGAATTTCGTTCTCTGTACCGTAATTACAAACTGGACATATTCTCAGAGATCCTTCTGTAGCGAAATATCTCCCTTTATTAATTTACGATTTTAAAAGACCCGCTCTACATCTTAAAAGAATGTTTCGAAGACAGATAAGATTGAGAGATATTCCTCTGGTTCTAATAGACTCTTGAATTCTAAATGAGTAGTAAGAGAACTTGACTTAACGAGTCAGTGCCAGCATATTGATACATATATCCTAGAATAGGTGCAGAAAGGACAATTGGTTGACAACATTTGGAGATATCCGAACAAATCCAAAACCAGAAAATGTAATGAAATGATGTTAGCGCCCATGTGTGTCGACCTCAGGTTACCTGTTTAGGCAATCTGTCTTTGTGCATATGAACTTCTTTAAGCCAATATTGTTTTGTTCTAATTAATTTTCATTAAATCGGAAATCGATTTCTCTATGTACCATAATTGCAGTTTGGGTTTGTCATCCGACATTATGAACCGTTTTACAGGTTGCACATGGATGTATTCCAGTTTGCCCATTGCTGGAACATCACACCTCAGAACCATCTGATAGAACTGGCTGCATTTGTGTATCATATACTTTACAAACAACACCGTAGTCGAAACAATGTCAATTTTACTATTAATTCAAGGAATGGTCTTTTTTCAATCAAAGGGTAAAGTCTGATTAACTATTGCTGAAATTTCCAGAGTAAACCAAAATGTTTGTAGCTGGGTACAACTTCAATTACGTTTTCTTTATAATGCAAGAATCCTTTTCCGAAAGAGGACCTCCCCGTCTATTTGCAACTTGTTTTTCATCCAAATTTACCTTTTATTTCCACAAGAGTTTCAAGAATAGTTTATTTCGTCTATTAGACATTGGAGCTGCCTGATACTAAAATAACGCCATCAGCGAATAACAGTAACAGTGTTTCAAATATATGAGGAAATGACTGAATATGTTTCTACTTACAAATAACTTTTTTGATACTTCAATTTATGTACTATGCGAAGAGGAGAAGGCTTAAAATATAACCTTGGCGTAAACCATTTCGACACTCAAAACTTGTAACTTGTAGTAACTTGTTACATTTCCGTTTCCTCTTACTTAAGATTATAGCACATTTATAAATACTTCTTCAGGTCGTATAATTTTAAAAGAGTATATTAAGTACACATATCACTACACGTTAACTGACTGATTAGAGATTTGCTTAGAACAAAACCATGAAACAAATCACAAACCACACTTCCCCTTACCCAGAAAGCTGTAGACTAGTCACCAGATAATACAATATGGCGTAAAAGCCATACAACAACACTCCCTGTGTTCTATCTGGGATTATTCTGGGACTTTTGTTCGAGACAGAATTTTGTTTTTCAGTCAGTGCTTCAAAACGTACAATTATTACCTCTGAAAACAGAAAAGGAATTCACTCGCCACAACACATTATTTTTCAGAGGATGCACCATGTCCAGTGACGACATAAATGTATTTGGGGCGTGATGGGGTTGGGGGTGGGGGTGGGTGGGGTTAAGACGTCCTTGGATTTGTTTTTAAAAACTAATCCATTGAGTATATCAACACGTCTGTTCGTTACCACATAGTATCACAGCGGTCTTAGAGCTGGAGTAGGAAATCTTCCCTCGGCGATTCTATAGAAATATTTCTACAATTATCATAACGCTAAATTGGGCTTATTTTTAACTCAACAATCCATTGATAAAAAGTATGCAATGACAAGTTTAGGCGCCCCCTGCCAAGACTCAAAATACCCACAATGTCCCTTCAAAGAGATTACTCCATAAGATGCTTTAGTTTGCTCGCTGTTCTGACAAGATCTCGTCTTCCTTGTTAATACGGCGGCCTGTGTCAGCCGCAACGTGCGAAGCGACTCAAAATGGCGAGGTTGCTTTTCGTTCTCGATTGCTATTCAAGATGATTTGGGGAGCAGTCACTGAATACGATGCTCCGATCTCTTTACAATCAGCGTCTAGACCAGCTTGTATGAAATAGTGCTTACAAGACTGACAGACGGCTTGTAGTTACCGATGGAGATACACCACTAACAGACGACAATTCATTCATTTTCTGCTGCTTCCGGGCCCGTGTTTGGTGACGTTGTGAGGGAGATATGTATATCCTATCACCACGAAACTGGCCATCTAAGTTCGGTGAGATTGAATGAAACAATTATGGCAATCCATCATCGTTTTACCATCCATACATTCCCAATTTACCACCAACCATTGTCAAAGCTGGATCAAATTTGTCTCAAGATGGCTACATAAGAATGATACCTTTAATAGGCTTACAAATGCAAATTGTACGACAGAATTAGGACAATTAGACACGACGGAGTGAACGTCTGTCTCTGTGTTGTACACCGACAACTGTTGTATGTTAAAAGCGTTGATAGCAAAAAGGGACCATATCAAAGTTTTTTTGTGAAGCAAACTAAATTCACAACCTTCGTTTATGTCAAAAATCAATTCATTTAAACTGTATTTCGTTCGAAATAATCTAAAGAAGAACCATTTGTAGAATAGTTAAAAAAAACTATATAAATGACAGATGCAATAAATGACGCCAGAAATCTTGATAAGTCCCCTATGTCAGAACGTGATGTTCCGAGCTATCAAAAATCCTCCCCACCTCTCGGTTACTAATCCCATAATTTGAATTTATCTGGTTTGGAGGCATTGTAGGAAAACAGCATTTGTCCATGTTAGACCCACTCAGACCGCAACAACCAGGGCGTCCGGACTCAGTAATCTTGTGTCAGACACATTTGAGGAAAGGCTGAAGTACTCTAAGTATTGATACATCATGACAAAGTAGCTAAGTTCGTGTCCGCCATATTGTGTCAACAGTTCGGCAAACTGACAACGTCAGTGGCGTTATGTGGGTTTGTTGTCTACACGGTGTCTGGAAGCGGCAGACGCTGTGAGGAGCTCTACAACGCCTCTCCTGTTTGCTGAGGAGGAGGGGGAAGGGGGATGAACGGGGGAGGGGATCTCAAAGACAATACGTCTCCCAGGGTCACGGCCTTCTCCTGGTCTGACGCCTCTAGCAGATGACCTTCCGGCTTCCTAGACGTAGATGTTCAATTTCATTGATGAATTTGTCGCTGTGAAGTATTATATTTCCACACGATGCTTCGATTTCTTTACATCTATCCCGCCATCTGTTGGGAACTGGTTCCACATACCTGTTAGGAGGACCGGAATAGGTCGAGTCCTCGACACAAGGCGGTTTGTGTCAGGGAGGGTTGTGTTTTGTGTCAGAGAGGGCAGTAGTTTGTGTCAGTGAGAACGGCTGTTCGTCATGAAGGTGGCAGTTATGTTTTGCAAATAGAGAGACCCTTTTAAGAATGACAATCATTTTGTACTGTACGGTTTTCGAGCTATGCTATTCTGGCATTGAACTTTCTGACATCGATGCTAAAAGAGTCTTGTTAAGGTTTTATTTTCTTGATGCACGAGACTACTTGAGTAGACCAGAACGCGTGGTATATGTTAGACTGGAGTGAGTGGGTGATTTGTGTTTTATGCCGCTTTTAACAGTATTCCTGTTATATCGCGGCTGTCTCCCATTGCCAGTGGATTGTCACATCCCCCCCCCCCCCCCCCCCCCCCCCACCCCCCACACCCCACCCCCGACCCCATCCCTATTTTGTCTGGGGTCTCAAGGTGCAGATACCGAACAAAGCCTCAATGGCCAGTCTGCCAAATTAACGCTGAGTTTGATGTTATTGTCCAGACAATCATTCCAGTCAGTGAACAGGTGAACATGTCCGGTCAGTTATGGGCTAGACTACGTGCTTCTGAAGGCTCAACGACACATGCGTGTCTATAAAATAACGCAGATCGAGTTGTGCAAAAATAATTGCATGTGTTGAATAATGTCGAAAATACTATTACAATTGTAAGTAAAAGGCGATCGCCGTGCAATATTTGGATTCCTTTGTACTATTACACTCTTGTGCTTCAATGTCCAATGAGTGAATGAATGTAGTTGTATGTTGCAGTGAGATATATTCCAGCTACGCCACAATGGCCGTAAATAATCGAATCCGGGCCAGACAAACAATGATTGATATTATGAGCAAAGGTAGACACTGACGGGACACATAACACGCAATCAACCACGTCACCTAGCCATTTAGTAGCCCCGTCCCTCGACACCCATTCTCATCCGGAATCCCGACAGGTTCATATACACTCTTCAAAAAAAGAAACGCACAGGTAGTATGTAGTTCAATGAACCTGACTACACAAAAAAATCCGGTATATAAAATGGATATAAGATATTGGAAAATATGGCCTGATATTCGACAAACGGTGCGTCAAAACGCAGTCATTGTCGATTTGCAATGTCTTAAACGGTATTGTTTTCACACTTGTTCAAAAATGTCATGGAAGAAAACAGTAAAGCAAAATACACGTGCAAGTTATGGCATTCGTAACTCGGATAGTGGCTATAAAAAGGCAAACATAAGCTAATAATTTGTCATTCAATTGGCAACATTTTTCAAGTTTGAAAATGCCGATACTCAGCGCTGCCGATCGGAACATCGCCGTATGACGTATCCAAAGACGTAACCTACACCACGAGATCTGACTTGGTTGTGGTTGACAGCAAATCGCTACATGAATCAAATTTTTCAACCTCACCTTCTTCCAGTCACTGACCGCCAGAGGGAATTGTTTCAACAGGACAACGCTACACCGCACACAGCTCGTGTCACGGTAGACTACCTTCATAATGCCAACATCAACGCCTTGCCCTGGCCGTCGAAATATACAGATCTCGACCCAATCGAACACCTCTGGTTTGAACTTGATCGACGTGTACGTCAACGCCAGAACACGCCGCAGACACCCCACTACAGGCCAAGCGTTACAAGCAGAATGGCGCAGAATTCCGCAGGACAGAATTCGTACACTTCTCCAGTCAGTGCCGAGGAGATGCAGACCCGGGGCGGTCACACGAGCTACTGAGTTCAGCGCAACCTTGTGGCCTTATGTGGCATGACAATGAACAGTTTTCAATGCCTCTGTACAACGACAACATGTGACTATCGAACTCCAAAATGTCATAATTGTATCTATAATATTGAATTAAATATATCGACTTCATAAGGTACAAGTAATTTACTAAAAGTCTACCTGTGCGTTTCCCTTTTTGAAGAGTGTACTGTTCAAAGCAGCGTCAAACCAAACTCGCTCACTCAATCTTTAAAGCGGGTTATATACAAAAGGTATATCATAACCAATACAAAGTTCGTTGTCTGATCCAGCATGAGATGCACGTGCTAGTTATACTAATTCGATTACGACGTGAAATAATAATCCGAATTCAACGATTTCCTGTAAATAATAAAGTGTGGACTAGACAAACCAATGATTGATATCATGATCATGATTTTGTCATTCTGAAAAAAAAATAATGGAAAAAAACATATTCTTGGAGCTCGAAAATCACATATGTCGATGTGTCCTCAAAGTCAAATGTATTTCAATTTTAATTCGTGATTCGAGAATAATTACACCAGCTACGAAAGCCAGAACATTGGTTAACGTGACTTTTAAGGAGGAGAAAACTGTCATTGACTGTTTTTCAGTCATTTTCGGAAGCCTACACATACACCTGGACACAACTATAAGCAAAAATGCGCGAAGATCCGGGTTAGAATTAGTCTTCAGAAAGCCACGCTTGTCATAAGAGGCGACTAACGGGTTTTACTGATCATGTTCGCTGACTTGGTTGATGCATGTCATCGTATCCCAATTACTTTGATCGATGCTTATGGTATCACTAGATTGTCAGCTCCAGACTCCATTGTTCACAGAATGCCGTCATATAGGTGGACAAATGATGTTTGCGGCATAAAACAATAAACAAGCCGGTAAAAACGGCTTTCTTTTCTGGATCCTATTCCCAAAATCTGTCACTGTCTTTATGATTTTTTTGGGCAAATCAGTGAGATGAAAACAACGTACAATGTTTACTAACATAAAACGATGGATATGAGAGGTAGACACGTTCGATATATCCTCAGCTTAGAGGTACCCAGTTGCTCTTTTGAAGCCATCAGTTATCTTGGTCTTGTTTCAGGATCTGCAACTTATTCCTCAGATGGTAATGAAATTAGTAGACGATATGATAGTTCAACCGAGGGAAGCCAAAACATGCTAATTTCCTGGTCCTTCTAACAACCTCATTATGTCATGGCCGCTTAGACATAGTAGACAGAACCGTCTTTCATCTTTACCTTTGATTTCTGGGCGAATTGACTCCGTTATCAGTCTAGCTATTGGATTACATTACCCATTAATTGTAGAGCCAGACTAGTCGGGTTTAGGTCACTCATTTGTCTGTCAGCTCCCTTGTTGTCGTAACGTAAAAAGTACCCCTACTGGGAGGGCACGGGCATTAAAGAAGCCCCAATGAAAAACTGATGTAGAAGTAGGGCCGGAAGAGGGTCGCTAACCATTGCATGCCGGTATTGCAATGGCAGATCAAGAAATCTGAAACGAGGCCGGAGGGTATACTTGAAATATTAAGCCTTGTTAAGTAATCATGTCTGAGTGAGATGCATCTATCGTAACCTGATTATAATTATTAATACTTTGCCTCAAGGTACCTGGCCGTTTTGAGGACCATCCTTAATTGAATCGCTTTGATGAGAAACGATCCGTGCAGTGCGCTTCGAGATCCCTGCAAGTTAAGATGGCGACCAAAGCTACTTCAGTCTAGACACGTGGCTCATCAGATCACGTGATGAGAATAATTGTTTTGCGTCATTTGATTCGACAAGATAAGATTTACATAACCTCGGGGAAATAATCACGATTGTGTTTGACGGCGTAAGGGTGTACTGAAAAGTAGCCGTTTCCCCTTTCAGTGAAAATTGAACTGATACATGTATGTTGTCAAACCCCATTTCTATATCTGCGTCACAAGGGGTTCACATTTTCTTTTCTGTTTGAATCGATGATCTGGACTGGTTCGTAAAACCCAGTGAGGAATCAGAATATAAACTTTATCTGAACAGTATGTAAGTCTTCACGAACTGGCTGGTGTAATTGTACTAAGTCCAGCGACAGTTGGCATGCTCTCTAGCCTTAATTTGACACAAGAATGTAAGAAATGTCTGGTACCAAACGTGTTTTTCATTTTTATTCGCAGTATCATTCCACGATGGGTTATAATTAGAATAGGTCTTCAGCAACCCATGTTTGTCGTAAGAGGCGACTAACGGGATCGGGTGGTCAGGCTCCCTGACTTGGTTGATGCATGTCATCGTATCCCATTTGCGTGGATCGATTTCTCATGATGTCAATCACTGGATTGTCTGGTCAAGACTCGATTATTTACAGACCTCCGTCATATAGCTGGAATATTGCTGAGTGCGGCATTAAACAACAAACAAACAAACATGCCATGAGGATTCTGATATCGAACCGCTGCCGGAAGGACTAGTTATTGCCATCGTATCGTCGATACCATATATTTGCCCCTGGGGCTTACGGGACAGAAGAGGTTCCAGCAAATACTGACATTTGTCGTAAGAGACGAGTTATGATGTCGGATGGTCAGGCTCGGTGACTGGTCGGAGCTGATTGCGTGTCACCGTACCCCGGAGCCTTTGGTCGTTGTTCATGATATTAATCACTGTTTGCAGTAGAGACTGGATCAGTTCGAGCCGACGTAATGCAGATGAAATGTGGCGTGGTGTGAGTGTGGTGTCACAAAAACAATCAAACAAATGTTGTCTTAATTACTTGCTTACAGCCTTTGGTTACAGACATCACCACGAGAATGCCTTGTTTAATCATCACGCTTCACGAGGCCGGCAAACAATAATACCATATGCTCAGTGAGCGTCATAATGTCAGTATGTGCGTTGAAAGATACAAGGAAAGGTATTTGCCTTTGTGACATTGCAGAATCAATGCACTTAGTGTAAAAGGTCGTCATGGTGATATTGTACCTCCTTGGACAGGATCAGGGCAACGTTGTTTGTTTGTTTGTTGTTTAACGCCGCCCTCAGCAATATTCCAGCTGTATGACGGCTGTCTGTAAATAATTGAGTCTGGACCAGGCAATCCAGTGATTGATAGTTGTACAAACAACTCTATGTAACTTTTATCACATCCAATATGGCTCTCCTTTGTCACGTAGTCCAAATTCTTAAAGAATATTTCTCCCCTGAGGCTGCAACCACAAGCGAAGTCACGAAACCAGGCTCAAGAAGTTATATTAATGACGAATACGATTTTTTAACTTTTAAACGAAATGGTTTTGAGACATTGCTCATAAAATATCATTACGAGGGTTTTTTTCACAAAAAAACTTTAAAAAATAACAAACAAGAAACTTCGCATTTTTTATGACTGATAAAATGAGCCCAATAAAAAATAGACATCTCGTTATTGATCTCTCAAAGATCTCCAAGTCGGTAGTCGCATCGGCTCCGAGTGACGCCCATGCCAACTGCCCCCAATCGGCACACGCTTGTGTAATGATGAAGAATGTTTTCCTGACTTCATCATCCGTCTCACGTCAACATACTACCATTAAAACCGAAATCGTGTTTCTGCCACTCACATCGGACGACCTGCCAAACTAAATTGTGGCCAATATTGACTTCCATATTTTCTTTACTATGGATGCGGATTAGGGTCATACGGTATCCCGATCTTTATTATTACGAAGTCTCGAAGCTCGTCCGACAAGGATAGTGTTACGGCAAAGTAGCTTTGATGTTCGGCAAAAGAGGATTACTCGTGTTTAACATATCCATACAAAGGTCGAACGGTTAGAGCAAAGGTGATAAAACCAATTGCTTTTGTCACGAGATATTTTCGGTTTAAAATCATTGGACATCAAACGAACGAAACGGATTGTGACACGGATACAGACTTGGTCTGGGTAAGCTAGTTTGGCGTATCCGAACTAGCTGGTCTCGGCACATAGCTAGGTACTAGACACGGAGGCGACGGAACTGTTTATTCCAGATTGCCTATGTACTTAAGGAAATGGGATATTTGGAATGAAAAAAAAACCGAAATTGTATTCGTGGTGTGTTTATAAACAATGCCTGTTCCGATCTCCAAAGAATTTATAGCCCTTGCAAATTTCAATGCAGCCATGAAGAGGGGAAATACGACACATTAGGGGTTTGTATACTGCAGCCAGTCGCCGACTCAGCTACCAAAGTAGAGGCAATTTATTTCGATAAAGGAAGCAATTTTTTTGCAGGAATTCTTAAAAAACAGTACGACATTGTATGTCGAATATGGGGAAAACTATAAACAACACGCACCCTATGGAGATTCCTGAACACAGCTGATTTTGACATGAGTTTTCGACACCTGACATCGTAAGTGTATTAGTTTTAATCAGTTGAAATGTTGTCCTGAACTAAATCAATTATAAGATTAAACCACGCTGGTATTTCCTTATGAATGTTTCCTTGACTTCCACAGGAGATGTCGTCACGCAATAGTGATCATGAGTGAATGGCGTTTTATTCCAGAATCACCTTCACTCTCCAGCGTGACGAGAAAACACTTCAACCCCTCTTGGCTTCATCACATACGAATACTCAGTAGTTGTCGTTTTGTTTGTTTGTTTTATGTAACGCCGCACTCAGCCACATTCTTGACCAGACAACCCAGTGATTGACATCATGGTCATCGAAGCAAGAGGGATGCATGTCATGCATTAAACACGTCAGCGAACCTGACCACCCGATCCCGTTAGTCGCTTCTTACGACAAACATGGGTTGCTGAAAATCAGCTCTAATCCGTACCTTCAATGGTCAATAGTTGTTGTATACCCCAACTATATAAAATAGGAATATGCTGTACAGGTGATCGGATGTTCAGAATGGCATCAGAATGTTGGAGACTAATTTGGGATTTTTTTTAGGGAGGGGGGAGGGGAGTCGTCGCACTTTTCACTAAGTTGCCACCATTTGGCATGTCAGAAACCTAATATCGTAGGTTCGATTCCCGATTCCCAGATTCGCCCTGATCACGTGTCTGTTTGTCAGCACCATACCCGTGCTCCTGGGTTTCATCTAAGTGGTAAACGTCTGAGACCTGCATCACTTCGGACTTTCCTCCCACATCAAACTGATAAAACTGCAATACTGTTCAAAGTGGCGTTAAACAAAACTCACTCACTCACTCACTGTTAAGACTGGACTATTGCCAGGCGCGGCGTAACCCTCACTAACTCCAGTCAGGATGACTTCCGGATCTTGTCAACCAGTCGTGTTAATATTGTGTCGCGTTTGAATTTCATAACGTACACTGGATATTTATATAAATGCATCGCGTATTTCAATATATCTTCAATCATTTACAATATTTCTGTTAAAATTCTGTTTTTGATTGAGCTGATATATTGCTCAGCTACGACACTTATTCGATCCGTTTCTTCGTTTCAAACAAGGGGTTGTGTTTACTCACAAAACAGTTCCAACACGACACAGCTCAAACAAATCCTGACATAATCAATATATAAGTACAAGTTAATCACAACTGGTCACTATGGCAACACATAATATAACGGAATATCCACACATACATTCCCTATAATTTGGCAAATTAAGAAAAAATAACTTGATTCAACTTTACTTTGTGTTTTCGTGGCCGAACAAAACACCTCCGATTTTGTCTGAGCCTGTGGCGTGGCCACGTGCGGGGCTCTGTCTATCAACATGACAGGTGTTACGTCAATAGACGAGATGTCGATGACACATGTACACGTGTATTTGTGTAGCACGTGCAGCACGCAATCTGATAAGTTACGGGCCTGTCGCGACAATCTGAACACATTCCAAATGATGTCTCGTGTTGTTCTCAACGATTGATAATTGTTCTTTTTTGGCCGGGAGATAAATTTTGCATGTTACGTGTTATTGGCTGAGATATATATGTATAATGGAGGTGACTGAATCACGGTGTTGAACCGCTTTGAGCGAGTAAGTGAATTTTCTTAAGGTCGCAGTCAGCATTACCTGCATATAATCGATTTTTTTTCTTTTCTTTGTGTTCGTTTGTTTGTTGTTGAACGCTGCACTCAGCAATATTCCAGCTTCGAATTCACCGCAAGATGTTTAACATCAAGGGCTGTCTTGACATTTATAGCAACGCATTCTTCGCCGATTCAAATGCATCAAACGTATGTCTATTATTGATGATACACTTTCTCAGTCAGCTGAGGGGTGGTTGGGTAGCTAAGTGGTTAAAGCGTTCGCTCGTCACGCTGAAGACCCGACATGGGTACAATGTGTGAAGCCCATTTCTGGTGTCCCCCGCCGTGACATTGCTAGAATATTGCGAAAAAATCAAACTCACTCACTCACTCACTCAGTTGAGGGGCGGTAGGGTAGCCTTGTGGTTAAAGTGTTAACTCGTGGCGCATAAGGCCTGGGTTTGATTACTTATGTGGGTACAATATGTGAAGTATTTCTGGTGTCGCCCGCCGTGAAATTGCCGGAATATTGCAAAAAGCGGCGTAAAACCATACTCGCTCACTCACAGTCAGATGACCCGAGTTAATATTTTTATTCCATATATATTGGAGCCTTGTTTACCCGGACGGTGAAATCGTCTGGATTAACAACTATCCGGATTAACGAATCAAGGGTGCGAAGCAATAGTTAGTTTTTTTTGGTGTTTTTTATTTTGTTGTTGGAGTAATGTGCCATCGGATATTTATAGCCGTTCTAAACAAGATCAAGCGGAATGCGACGTTTTCTGGACTATGGAGGTGTCAATTCCCAAAATATATTATTCAAGCTTTTATATTAGTCACGCTCTTTGCTACTACTAATCATTCAATTGAATAATTTCAATACACCCAAATATCGCCGTGAAGTATGATACAGGTGTCAGATGGGAGCGGGGGATGCGCACCCTCTTTTATCAGGCACATTACATGTTAACCTCCTGGCGTCATGTGCACCCTCCTTTCCCCATCCCGGACCGCCCCTGCAGACTACGTTCAACCAAGGAATCCCTTTTTGGTAGTTTTGAAGCTGATATAATGTTGTTAAGATACGATACGATGCATCAATGATGTTATATGATGAGATCAGAAGACATCAAATTCCAAGATTGTTTGAAAAAGTATTATGGTTTCTATTAATGGCAGTTAGAGCTAAACTATACGCATGGTTGTCGTAAATTGCGTTATACTTCGTGGTTTTTATTGACTTGGTGAAAACTTTATAAGGCATTAACGATTTGTAATCTCCAAATATATCAAACAGGAAATCGTTGAATTCTGGTGATGTTTCACGTCGTAATCAAGTTAGTATAACTAGTACGTGCATCTCGTGCTGGTTCAGATAACATGTCAATCAACATGATGCCAATAGCAAACGGGAAATTGTTTGTCGTTGCCTTGCGTGCAAAACATTCCGTATTTTTTAAACTTAACTTTTTTCATTTAGATTTTCCGTTTTGCAACAAATTGTTCAATATTTGGAAATGAGAAATTTAACCCAAACAACGCTAACCTCACATGGACATAAAGTTAGACTTTTGTGTCATTCCGCTGATTCCCGTGTGTTCAGTTCAGGATCCCAAGTAACAAGTGCTGGGCCCCGTCCCACAAAACGATCTTAGCGCTAACTCCCATACTTTAACATAGGCTTACGACAATCATAGCACTAAGATCGCTTTGTGGAACAGGCCCCTGGTCGTAAGAGGCGACTACATGGATTGGATGGTCCGGCTGGGTGACTTGGTTGTTTGCCTGTTTTCGTGTACCGACGGAGTATATCGTTGCTCATAAATAAAAAACTGGTTTATCTGGTCTAGAGTCTATTATTTACCGGTCGCCGTGATAAAACTGAATATTTTGAAATTTAAAAAAATATTTTCTTCATAAAGCAACAAACACACAAATATAATTACAGTTATATCCTGGGTTTAGCGTGGGAGTTAAATCGGGCGGTCGTTAGGAAAGCTCAGCAGTACAGACCAGGAATTTGAGCGGATCCTGGTTTCGAACCTAAAATACAGCGAGGTTGTAACACAATAGAGCGAGCTGCATCGTCTGAGATCACGCGGACACCCTTCCCCCTTAATGAATTATTAACAAAAAGTGAAATAACAGTGCAAATCGATTTGATAGGCGTTTACGATGTTTGAAATAAAATACCACTCGTCCTTTTGCAACGCAATTCCAATTCTGTGCTAAATTTATCACAAAGATTCAAACAATAAACCTCTATTAGACATTTTCTATGATCGAAGCGAAATTTCCGTGATTAAGTTCAGTTTTCGGGGAAATAGAACAAATGTAAGCGACATCTAATGTTTTTTATCAAACAAGAATCACAACCGATTTGCCACGCAACTTGTTCCTGCGCGGCAGTTTGCGAGATATCGGACTTCGATTTTCTGTTGTAAATAAAAGCAAGATTTTTAAATGTGGAGCAGTAGCATTTAGATTTTAAAAAAAACAAAACAAACTTTCTATTGAGAAAAAGGTCCTTTTTTCATAACAAGAGTATTGATTTTGGACAACGTTCGAATTATTTCACGAATTTGTTTTGATGGTATTAATAATTTGCGACTTTATGTGAGATGTGAAACATAAACGTGTGATTGGAGTTTCTCGGACATACACAACCGTTCTCCTCATTCCACATTAGTGTTTACCAAGTAACGATCTTATTTCATATACATTTATTGAAAGAATATCAACAGCCCTTACTGAAAGTAAAACAGAACAACGAAATGAGTTTAACTGATTTCCTCAAAGATGGCCTATTGACGTATAAATTTCATTTTTAAAATTGACCTGATGGCTCTGAATGACAAGAATACGTTTACAGTCAAACCTCTCTAAACTGCAGCACTCATTTTCAGCGGCATTATTGAAAAAAGTCATGTCGTTATTAGACCAAAATGGTGATTGTATGGTCACAATGACTGCTCAGTATAATCAGCTCTTTGATTATTGTGCACCAGGTGTTTTTTCATAGACATTCTTTCATGAGCAAGCCCGCGTTACAACGAGTTAATGTAGCCAGCAAACGACGCGCGACTGTACATCCGCATGTAGTGCGCGAACTTTTCGAAGACCTACTTTCACTTGCATTTTGTTGATCTTGGAACAGACTCAAAGTAATGTAATTTGAGGTGGTGGTGGTGAAATGAGATTTAACGTCACGTTCAAGATTATTCCACTTATAAGCGTCGTGCGTGCGTGCGTGCGTGCGTGCGTGCGTGCGTCCGCCCGTTTGTTTGTTTGTTTGTTTGTTTGTTTGTTTGTTTGCGCGAACTAGTCCAGACCAATACCGGTTTTGTTGTGCAAGCCCACTGAGATTAACAATGCTGCAGTTTATGTTATGGATGTAAACTCCGCACGAGGTCTTGACGGAGAATGTAAGCCCATGGGCTTACATTTTTCATCAAGACCGATGAGGGAGTACTATTGCACCGTCTCAATGCAAGAAATTCCATGTAAAATAAGAAGACACCGACATACCTTATAGTGAAACAATACAGTGTATCGCGGTATAAAAGGAATTCGCTCAAAAGCGTGCGAGAGAAAAAAACAAGTGCAGCCTGGACCAGATGGAGTCATGACATGATAATCGGAACAACTTCTCATCACCTGCCCCAGTAGCTCAGTGGGAAAACAAGTCGGTACAAAACTTAACACGTTATGTGAGGTTACAGGGTCGATTCACGTCATGGAATGTCCATGTTTAAAACAAATTTCTGACTTTTAACCAATCTTCAACACAATTGTGTTCACATCAAGAGGCAAGTTTATAAAACGTTAAATTTCACGGAATGCCGACTTATCCGGGCACACTTGAGCTGGAATGCCCGCTTACCTGGGCATTCTGAGGGAATAACTCCTTAACGGGTTTACCCGAGAAATGTATAGCCTATGTTTATAATAGAGTGATATCGTTAGCGGTTTATAACATGAATGCCCAACACAGTGCACAGAATACCGACTCAGAGCCGACCAGTCCTTGTTTCAGCTCTAAATTCAGTGCAGGTGTGCTAGGTTGGGGCAAAGTGATGCCCCCTACCGGCCCTTATCATGTCTCACAAGCGTTCCCTACCGATCACTTTTTCACGTTTTATTGACCAATATTTAAACTGATTCAGGGCGCTGCCTTGCCGTCTATATGCCCCGGTCGAGTCTTATATCATGACACTTAACAGAGGCGCACACATACCCTCAAATCTGGGAGGGATTAAGGAAAGTGTAACCAACGGTCCAAGACGTGAGGAAATCTTATCTAGAAGAAACGATGCTATCTTGAAATCCTTTTCCAGGGCTTAGAAGCCCGTATTGGCGTACAGAGATGACGACCCCAGAGCATGTGATCATCGTACACCTTTTGAAGTGAGAAGCCTATAGTGCAATATGGGACACGTTCCTTTCAAATCCCTTCCCGTGTGCTATATCGGTCCATGTTCCATCTTAATGTTGACCAAAATTAGATTATATGTACAGAAGCCTACGTTATCGCTGTTTCTGTGGGATTCCTAAGTCTCATATAAGCTTGATGTGATAGTTTCGCCTTTTCATGAACTATATTGTTCTCTCATCGTGCAAATCTTTGAAATTGTTTGGATTGTGAGTGGCACCGCTCAAATAAGCGAATGACATGAGAGTTTAATTTGACCTTGTTTGGGGGTTAATATACTGAACCAAATTAAAAACTTCACAATCCTAAAATTTGAACATTTTGACCAGTTATCATTGCGGGCCCTTATTGTGTATTTAAATAGTAATGGCCACGTATTGTCTTCAGATAACACCCGTTTTTGTGCCGGTGAATCGATCAAAATCATGTGCACAGCACTATAGTGGCAAAAGTGGTTTTTCACGTGCAACTGGTCACGTGGCCATAATACAGCACGTGTTTTCAGCCATACTTGTCAGCAGTCATTAACAAAACAAAAAAAACACAAGAAAACAAAAGTCTTTACGGCCATTTGTCATGCCACGCCTTTCAAATGTGCAACGTGAACGTGCCATCGGCATGTTGCAGAAGGGAACGTCCGTAGCTGAAGTCGCAAGGACGATGGGTTGTAGTCGACGGACTGTTTATGATTTACAGACGCGTCTACAGCAAACGGGTACCACCCGTTATCCCGCCCTCGGCCAGGTCGATCACGTGTGACGTCACATGCAGAGGATCGTCAGATTGACTTACGTCACCGATTTTTGACGGCCACATCAACAAGAAATGAGCTGTTTAGGGGTAGACTGACTGCGCAAATACGAAACCGTCTGAGAACTGCTCACCTTCAAGCACGACGGCCATACTGCGGGCCGATTCTGACTCATTTACACAGACGTCAACGTCAATTGTGGGCACAGCGAGGAATTGGAATCAAGTCGTCTTCGGTGATGATTCCCGATTTAATCTTCGATTTGCTGATGGTAGGGCGAGGTTGTGGAGGCACCGTCATGAACGTTACGCCCAGTGTTGTGTACAGGAAGTTGACAGATTTCGAGGCGGAAGTGTCATGGTGTGGGGTGCTTTCTGTGGCAATGAACGTTCCAGGCTTCTTGTCATCCGTGGTAACCTCAACGCTGCTGCTGACCGCGACCAGGTACTGGCACCAGAACTTCTGCCTTTTATGGCAGCACATGGACCCAGTTTGATCTTCCAACACGACAATGCCAGACCCCACACAGCAATTTTGACAAGGAATTTCCTTCAGAATGCGGGAGTCAACGTCATAAACTGGCTGTCAAGGTCTCCCGACCTCAATCCCATCGAACACGTTTGGGATGTTCCTGGCAGAAGTCTGCGGACTTTCCAGAATCAACCAGAGAATTTGCAAGATCTTGGCACCATTTTGCAGCAACAATGGCGTCGTCATCCCAATCATGTGTTCACAAGCACCATAAGGTCCATGCGGAGGCGTTGTGTGGCAGTTGTCACCGCACATGGTGGCCATACACGCTGCTGAACTTGTGTGCCATCAGATTCTCGTGCTTGGGACTTATGATTTAAACTGTTGATATTATTACCTAATACGGTAGGTGCTTGGAACAAATTATGGTTACCACCGTTAATTAAAATCCTTCTTTGGACTTTAATGATTAAAAATTACCTTCTCTGATACATTTGTCCGTTGTATATCATATATGGGATTACTTTTAAAAATGTGAAGTTTTTTTATTTGACTAAGTATAGTTACGTGTTTGTCTGTGTAGAGGGCATCGAGTCATCCCACAGATGACACCCTTACCTTGTCAGTGTAGCAGAACGTGGAGTCATCCCAGGGATAATGTCCTTACCTTGTCAGTGCAGCAGGACGTGGAGTCATCCCACAGATGACATCCTTACCTTGTCAGTGTAGCAGAACGTGGAGTCATCCCACAGATGACATCCTTACCTTGTCAGTGCAGCAGGACGTGGAGTCATCCCACAGATGACATCCTTACCTTGTCAGTGCAGCAGGACGTGGAGTCATCCCACGGATAACGCCCTTACCTTGTCAGTGCAGCAGGACGTGGAGTCATCCCACGGATAACGCCCTTACCTTGTCAGTGCAGCAGGACGTGGAGTCATCCCACAGATGACATCCTTACCTTGTCAGTGCAGCAGGACGTGAAGTCATCCCACGGATGACATCCTTACCTTGTCAGTGCAGCAGGACGTGGAGTCATCCCACAGATGACGTCCTTATCTTGTCAGTGCAGCAGGACGTGGAGTCATCCCACAGATGACATCCTTATCTTGTCAGTGCAGCAGGACGTTGACTCATCCCACAGATGACATCCTTACCTTGTCAGTGCAGCAGGACGTGGAGTCATCCATCCCACAGATGACATCCTTACCTTGTCAGTGCAGCAGGACGTGGAGTCATCCCACAGATGACATCCTTACCTTGTCAGTGCAGCAGGACGTGGAGTCATCCCACGGATAACGCCCTTACCTTGTCAGTGCAGCAGGACGTGGAGTCATCCCACAGATGACATCCTTACCTTGTCAGTGCAGCAGGACGTGAAGTCATCCCACGGATGACATCCTTACCTTGTCAGTGCAGCAGGACGTGTAGTCATCCCACAGATGACATCCTTACTCTGTCAGTGTAGCAGGACGTGGAGTCATCCCACAGATGACATCCTTACCTTGTCAGTGCAGCAGGACGTGGAGTCATCCCACAGATGACATCCTTACCTTGTCAGTGCAGCAGGACGTGGAGTCATCCCACAGATGACATCCTTACCTTGTCAGTGCAGCAGGACGTGGAGTCATCCCACAGATGACATCCTTACCTTGTCAGTGCAGCAGGACGTGGAGTCATCCCACAGATGACATCCTTACCTTGTCAGTGCAGCAGGACGTGGAGTCATCCCACGGATAACGCCCTTACCTTGTCAGTGCAGCAGGACGTGGAGTCATCCCACAGATGACATCCTTACCTTGTCAGTGTAGCAGGACGTGAAGTCATCCCACGGATGACGTCCTTACCTTGTCAGTGCAGCAGGACGTGGAGTCATCCCACAGATGACATCCTTATCTTGTCAGTGCAGCAGGACGTGGAGTCATCCCACAGATGACATCCTTATCTTGTCAGTGCAGCAGGACGTTGACTCATCCCACAGATGACATCCTTACCTTGTCAGTGCAGCAGGGCGTGGAGTCATCCCACAGATGACATCCTTACCTTGTCAGTGTAGCAGGGCGTGGAGACATCCCACAGATGACATCCTTACCTTGTCAGCGTAGCAGGGCATGGAGTCGTCCCACAGATGACATCCTTACCATTTCAGCGCGTAGAGACATCCCACAGATGACATCCTTATCTTGTCAGTGTAGCAGGGCATGGATTCATCCCACAGATGACATCCTTACCTTGTCAGCGTATCAGGACGTTGACTCATCCCACAGATGTCATCCTTACCTTGTCAGTGTAGCAGGGCATGGAGTCATCCCACAGATGACATCCTTACCTTGTCAGTGCAGCAGGACGTTGAGTCATCCCACAGATGACATCCTTACCTTGTCAGTGCAGCAGCACGTGGAGTCATCCCACAGATGACATCCTTACCTTGTCAGCGTAGCAGGACGTGGCGTCATCCCACAGATGACATCCTTACCTTGTCAGTGCAGCAGGACGTGGAGTCATCCCACAGATGACATCCTTACCTTGTCAGCGTAGCAGAACGTGGAGTCATCCCACAGATGACATCCTTACCTTGTCAGTGCAGCAGGACGTGGAGTCATCCCACAGATGACATCCTTACCTTGTCAGTGCAGCAGGACGTGAAGTCATCCCACGGATGACACCCTTACTTTGTCAGTGCAGCAGGACGTGAAGTCATCCCACAGATGACATCCTTACCTTGTCAGTGCAGCAGGACGTGGAGTCATCCCACAGATGACATCCTTACTTTGTCAGTGTAGCAGGACGTGGAGTCATCCCACAGATGACATCCTTACCTTGTCAGTGCAGCAGGACGTGGAGTCATCCCACAGATGACATCCTTACCTTGTCAGTGCAGCAGGACGTGGAGTCATCCCACGGATAACGCCCTTACCTTGTCAGTGCAGCAGGACGTGGAGTCATCCCACAGATGACATCCTTACCTTGTCAGTGCAGCAGGACGTGAAGTCATCCCACGGATGACGTCCTTACCTTGTCAGAGCAGCAGGACGTAGAGTCATCCCACAGATGACATCCTTATCTTGTCAGTGCAGCAGGACGTGGAGTCATCCCACAGATGACATCCTTATCTTGTCAGTGCAGCAGGACGTTGACTCATCCTTACCTTGTCAGTGCAGCAGGACGTGGAGTCATCCCACAGATGACATCCTTATCTTGTCAGCGTAGCAGGACGTGGCGTCATCCCACAGATGACATCCTTACCTTGTCAGTGTAGCAGGAAATGGAGTCATCCCACAGATGACATCCTTAACTTGTCAGCTTGCTTGACGGAGTTAACCTCTTTGATCATGTGGATCACGGGACTCCGCAGAACATACTCAGGTGGTATTTCGAATAATTCTAGCCGTTGTATGCAGAACATATTTCAGTCGCATACAGAACATATGACAACCGGTATGAGAACATATTTCAGTTGCATACAGAACATATGACAACCGGTATGAGAACATATTTCAGTTGCATACAGAACATATGACAACCGGTATGAGAACATATTTCAGTCGATGTATATATTTCAACGGTAAGATAATAATATGTTGCCGTTTGAATCACCCCGAGATATTAGTGCTATAAATCATGTTTGTTTTAGATACATCTCACATCCTTCTTGACATCACACTCTCTCCTTCACTGATACCCGGGATAAAAACATGTTTACAAAGAAAAGATAACAAATGTTTATATACATCAATAAATCAAAATCAGAAACTCCTTAAAATCTCTAACCAAAAAACGTTCCTGCTTTTCAAGAAGCGTTTCACCTTGTGGTGTATTCACGTCAGCGAAGGCAAATCACCCCGTATTCTCCCGGCTGCAAACAATATAAATCAACAAAACTCTATTAAACAAACGCAAGAGCCTCATATCGAAAACCTATAAATCTTTAGGAAAGACAAGAAAGGAAATTGAACCAATATCAACCCATAGACATCAAAGGGAGATGGGTTTTCGTCGAAAATACAGCTCTCAAAAAAGGGGAAGGAATGGATGGTGGTTTAAGTAGCGTATTGTATGGGGTTTTCTAGTTCACTTTAAAAACTTTATTGATAGGAAGATTTACGGCAGCTTGTAGACTTTGCTTGTTAAACAGCCGAGTAGCTTATGTGTATTTACTAACAAGGGATTAACGACTTCTGATGTATCCTGAGGCTCCCTTCTGTTCTGTGAGCCAGGGGGAAAGCTAATTTGTTTGCCATATATCTTTGTAAATATATTAACGGCATCTAAGTAACGTTCACTGTCCTAAGCTTTATACGAACCATTGCCCTTACGTACTAAAGAAGCTAGCTATCTGATCGTCATCGTCTTGTAATTGTCTTATGTGAAGTTTACACGAGATATTATGACTTTTCCACTGGACGAGAGGCCGTGCACATGTCCGCGAAACTGACGTTCATAAGTGTAAAACAACATACAAACACCACATATCGCTGATATCAGATCAGTTTTCCTGCGACTAATAACACTCCATCTGATATGACCACACGGACTACAGCTACCACTACATTATTATTCATAAATTCCCCATAAATCTCATATTCCAACGTCTGCTCCAGTGATGAGTTAGTGAATTTGTGTGAAGGTGTTGTCAGCCAAGCATCACTGTGGGCTGATGTTCTATCACCTCGCAGTGCCAGTGATGCCAGATGCCTCCTTGGTCCCGTGGTAGAGCGTCTGCACGGAGAGCGGAGAGTCCGGGGTTCGACCCCTGGCCGCGTCATACCAAAAGACGTTAAAGTATGGTACTTCTTGTTACCCTGCCTAGCGCTCGGCATTAATGGGCAAGATTCAACATTCTAGTTTTAAGGATTTACGACAAACACAAACTTTGGAGGGTTATTTTCCGTGAGTTGTTGAAATCACGCATCCAACGGCGTCACATATGCCTTGTGATATAGCTGAAGAAATACGCCCGCCTCCGTGATCTGGTGGTAGAGCGTCCGCACGGGAGGCGGAAGATCCGGGGTTCGATCCAAGGCCGCGTCATAGCAAATGAAGATATAGATGGTACTCGTACTGGCTGGTGTTCGGCATTATGGGGCTGAGACAAGGACTGGTCGGCTCAGTGGCAGTATCCTGTGTCTGAGCGGGGTATTCATGCGGCATGGTATTTTAGTGGGCTAGCACTATAAATCGGCATCAGTCCGGACTAGTTGTACAAGCACACACACACACACACACACACACACACACACACACACGAGCATGCACGTCGCTTTATAAGTGCAATAATCTTGGACCCGACGTTTCACCACTCCTCAGCAGTGATACCACCCTGGCTAATAGGCTAATACCACCACTAAATACCCTGGATTCATTCGCCACAATATATGGATTCGTGTCAATATTGAAGATGTATTTGTTCATAGTAATGTGGTTAATTCTCTTCATCTCGTCTCAGAATTATACAATAAAAGATGCGAAGAAAGCTCCTTTTGTATGGAATTATCAGAAAACCGTATAAGGTTCGACCAACGTGGCACATGGCACGGTTATATTAATTGTGTAACAATTCTTGGAGAATTAAAGTAAGCACTTTAATATGCATCACGTGGTAATAGTAGTAGTAGTAGTAGTAGTAGAAGAAGAAGTAGAAGTACCGGTTGTAGTAGTAGTAGTAGTAGTAGTTAGTTTGATGTTTAACGCCGCACTCAGCAATATTCCAGCTATTTGACAGCGGTCTGTAGTTAATCGAGTCTGGGTCAGACAATTCTGTGATTGACATCATGAGCATCGATCCACTCAATTGGGATACCATGGCATGCATCAATGATGTCAGCGAGCCTGACCACCCGATCCCGTTAGTCGCCTTTTACGGCAAGCACGGGTTGCTAGTAGTAGTAGTAGTAGTAGTAGTAGTAGTAGTAGTAGTACTAGGATCTTCACGGGACGGTAGTAGTAGTAGTAGTAGTAGTAGTATATCATACACCTTCGGGGTGACGAACAACGCTTTAACCACTAGCCTACCCCACCGCCCCCGATGAGAGTGGTGGTAGTGACTGTAGTAGCATCGGTCGTATTAGTTGTAGGAATGTCACCAAACCAATATATCCAGTGTTTACCATGACAGTGGCACAGGGCACAGCTCTTTAGATAAGGTTTCTCTATCACATTCAAAGTTATCAAATTTGGATTATTCACCGACATTATTGATGATTACAATATATTCCGTTTAGACTTCTAGCACTTGGTACTTTGATGTGTTCGTGCTGGTAATGATTTTGATATGAATTGTATGCCTTGGTCCACATCACATTTCAAGATCATTTCCATCAATCAATTTAAAACGTAACTTATTACAGTGAACGGAAAGGGGCGAACCGTTTCTACCACTACATTCGAAGTTAACCAAGCTCTCGATACTGTTCATTTACAAAAAAAAATCACATTTCGTTTTCAGCACGGAAATTTGCAAAAAACAGCTGAGTGTTCCTCGCATGACTTCAGACTGTCCACCATGTAAAAGGTCCGCCTTTTAAACATCACTTCCTCCGCTCCAACTGACTGTCACTGCCTCCGTCTACAGTTGCTCTTGGCGCCTAAATATGATCAAAAACTGAAAAACTTCAGGCTTTATTGAACCAATTTCATTTGAAATTATAGATGGAACGGGATTAGATATTTTCTACATTTGGATTACATAAAACCTTTCCCGTAAAACGCTGAAAGACATGATGTTTTAGCTTTGAATTTCTTGAACGAGTTTCTTCTTTTCGCCCAGGGCCCTGATATTGAACACAACCGTCTGAGATCGGGAATCACAATTCGTTTCCTCGCTTTATAAATTTGTACTTCCCGACTTGGGGCAGGCTGTCTTAGGACAGACAAAGATTCTAAACTGTTCAAAAACCTCTCCCATGTCTATGCCCTAAGCTGGGCATGATATTAAATACTTTCGTTTGGGGTGAAAATGATTTTCTCTGCTTTTGTGTTGTAAAGATTGCCTATGGGTACTAAGGGGAAGCCGTTTATGAGAGTAATTCCACTTTTTGTAGCAGGTTAGGTCATTCAATGTTATATCTGTGCGTGTCCATCTTTTAATATCACCAAAATGATTATGATTAAAGTCGCAAGATATTCGAGTGTGAGAGACAATTTCAAAATAAGAGGAAACTAAAGATATTTATTGAATAGCATTGAGATCAGTGGATATACGGCGATCTTTGCATCTCGACATAAGCGAGTTCCTTTTTAACATGAAGTTTGAGGAATAAAACCAACAAATCAAGACAGAAGGAAGTTTAAAGCTTTCGTCCACACATCGAGAGCATGTAAACTAACGCGTTTCACCAAAAGAAAGGAGTGTAGATTCTTTATTCAAAATGTACTATACTTGAAATGCCCTAGCAATGATGAATATGACATTTTTCACCAAAACGTACTGCAACCTGTGAAATGACAGCGCCTATGACACTATTCATATGTCAGACCCGTGAAGAGTAGAATAGGTCTTCAGGAACTCATGATTGCCGTAAAAAGCGACTATGCTTGTTAGAGGCGACTAACGGGATTGGGTGGTCAGGCTCGCTGACTTGGTTGATGCATGAGGAGAACTATCTATACTACTACCATTTTCTACCATCTGGAGTTTCTCCCATACTTGTTCGTACTGCTGTAGAGATTCTCGATACAATATATTGTGCAGAACTATCTTCTCCTGTTGTACATAGCAATTTCCCCCTTCTGTATACACATTCTTTGCGATGTAGATAGCCAAACACGTACAAATCGTCTACAAATGTTGGTAGGCCTTCCAGCAGTTGTAGATTGGTTCTACCAAGATTTCCTGCCAAATAGTCGACATTGGCGATATCTGGTACTAGATTGCTCTGGAATGCATTTTCTAGCAATAGGTGGGGTGCTACAGAATTTGCGGCTCGTAAGCCCATACTTTGGTATGCTGTCTCCATTGGTTTTTGCTCCATTGTGTGTGCTCGAAATTTGTTGCTCTGTATATATTGGGCTACTAAATATCTATATGGAAATTCTTCGCTACTTGTTGCTTCTAGACCTGCCTATTTTGTAGATAGTGGAGGATATGGTTTTTGGACTCTTTGGAGAAAAAAAAGTAGCCGAAAATTTGGTAGCCCTAACCAGAAATGCGCTCTAGTAATGAGCCAGAGTCAATTTAGCTTAATCTCGACGATCATTGAATCACATCATCATTATTCCGTAAGAAATTCCCTCTATAGTTGTAGTATAGATATATAAATCTGGCTCCAGTGGGGTTGTGGTAGAACTGTCATTGTCTATACTACTGCATGTCATCGAATCCAAATTGCGTGGATCGATGCTCATGATATCAATCATCGGATTATCTGGTCCAGACTCGATTATTTACAGGCCGTCGTCATATAGCTGGAATATTGCTGAGTGCGGCGTAAAACAGCAAACAAACACATATTCACGTGTCGATTGCTGCATGTCGGCCTATCCACGAAGTCTCCTCGTGTCACGCATATGGGTGAAATATGTATCCAGCGTGCTCAGAACGGGATGCACGTGATTTCCGTGCCGCAAGTAAGCCTGCGCAACCACCTCCGAATCTGGCTGCGACAGTCAGAAGATTCGCGTGCAACTAAAGGTGCAACCATTTGGTGGGGGGTGGGGATAGGCGCCGGGGGCCGGGGGCCGGATTTGGGTTTGACATCTTATGATAACGAACTGTATTCTTTTGTCGCTTGTCTGCAAGAAAGGGTACTTTTTATAAAGGTAATCAAGGCGACTGTGCTTGTCGTAAGAGGCGACTAACGGGATCGGGTGGTCAGGCTCGCTGACTTGGTTGAGGCATGTCATCGTACGCGTATCTAATTGCGTAGATCGATGCTAATGATGTCAATCACTGGATTGTCAGGTCCATACTCGATTATTTACAGACCGCCGTCATATAGATGGAATATTGCTGAGTGCGGCGTTAAACAATAAACAAACATAATCAATTGATATTTGTACTTGGCCAATTAACTTCAGAAGTAGTACACGGTATTCTTGTGGCTATTCCAAATGTTGAAAGACTACTGGTTACTTAATCTAACATACCACTTGATTAATGTCAAAAATGCACTTTTACAATAAGTTCAAAATGTCAACACGAGAAATGCGACCCTGATTTGACAACTTACTGGTCTGCAATAAATACACATTGAATCCGATGGAAATTGATCAAAATCATATTTCCCTATCTACGCGTCAAATATACATTGAAAAAATCCATCAAAACAGGTTTTGATTTATATCTTTTCAATCGTACTGTTTGTACGTCAACATACTTTGATTAACTCAAAAACCTCACTTAACCCAGACCAATTCATCTGGAGGTTTATGATACATCGGCAAGATGACCTCTAGTTTGATCAACAGTTTTATGGAAAGTAGCATGATAGTATGTTTCCGGAATTCAGACGAAAGGCGCCGCGATGAATCATGGAGCAGAGGCACCCGCCATGCCCTAGGTCACACTAAATGTATTCCCGTTCGAAAAAACATACTTATTTTACGGGACGTAGCGTTAGTGAACGTATAAATGAATATATCCACCAAGAAAAGGAGTTAAATATTCCCGAACGTCGACCCCGTGTTAAAGAAAATTGTCTTAACTTCGTTTATCACTGCAAAGATTCGATTTCAGGCCAAGTCCGGCGAGAGAATGTTCACCAATCAGCGCAACCTAGAACACCCATCCTGTGAAGTTAGTTTATCGTCTTGAACTCTTCATTGATCAAGGTTAAACCTTTGACCTCTTCATCTAGAGAAGTTGGTTATCGCTATCAAATCTTCTGTGATAGAGGTAGTTTTGAGCGTTCGTCATCGTAGAAAACAGTTATATTTTTCAGCGCCCCGGAAATAAGCACCAGCCGAGACGTGACACGTGACCCGAGCTTGCGCAATAATCACGTGATCTTTGCATCCCGCGTGCTAGATCAGTGTCACACCCTGCAACAACACGTCAACATACATCTCTGGAGTCGATTGGTTTTCATAATTTCAAAATGTGATCACAAATGTGCTGTAATTGAACGGTTTGCTAATGGTGGCGAGCTTGAGTCTTATATGGTCGGGTCAGATCGAAATCTGTCGTGTCCATGAAAGTATCTTGCAGTTGAGACATGTTTATTTTGAAAGAAGGTTGGGCCAATAATTGGATGGAGCCGTAGATACGATGATAACAAAACGCAGCGACATTTTTAACATCTTGTTTGACATATTTACGAGATTACCCCTGTCATGAACCCTATCCGGCTATACATCATGGCGGTTTCATTCCCTAGCCCTTACAACCAACCCAACAAAACTTGCACAAGAGATTTAACGAAAGGAACAACCCTTTAGGGTCGAAAAGCTTTTTATCTGTCACTTCTGTAAGGATTTATTGAACTGTTCGCGGAATATGATAATCGATTCACAGACTGCTAAACTGAAGACGGTGTCCAGAAAATTTATTATCTTTCAAATTTGATGTACAGAAAACTGGTATAAACCACTACAACGTAAATCAGATCTCGCGATAGTTTAAGATAGCTGCGTGAACCCACGAGATTTGTTAAACGATTGTACAAATATGCATAAAAGGGTTTTTTTGTGATACAGTGCACAATTACAGAAGTTCTATGTTAAGACTACACATATCAGTGCTGAAATTCATCTTCATCGCGCAGTATTTATTTTCAGTGCTTAGTCATGTTGGTACGAGGCCTGTCATTGGGTTATGTTATGATTTACAACAAGCTTCAGTACAGGAAAATGGAATAGGCGCATTATTTCGTCAGAAATACACACAATATATTTTATTTATCTCCAATAATTGTTTTATAAAGTGGATAGTAAACTAATAAATTCGTTCAACAAAACATTATACATAGACTGACAGATGCAAATGCGTGAGCTTCATATATTTCCTGTCACTGTCGGTCGGTGAGAATAATGCATGTGATAAAAACATATTTTTCTATATCTGCAATTAAAGATGATATTATTTGAAACAAAGAGTATATATTTAGCCTAACAAAGATCTTAAAACAAAATATGTTTTTTTCAACACAACACACAGATTCACTGTATGTTAAAAGGCATTAGCCAATTCAAAACCCCACGTTTTACGAATCTTATATTATGGCAGGGGGCAAGTTTTTTTTGTTTTTGTTTTTTTTGGGGGGGGGGTATTTTTTCCCAAAATAGATAATTCTGGATGTCCTAAAAGCAATGTGTTGTGAAGAAATATGCAATTGTTCTGCTCCTTTTTTCAATAAGTGACTGGAATCATGTGCTGTCTGTAACAGAGTCACACATGTGTTGACGGGGACCCGGGTTAGAATTGGCTCCTGACTTCCTCTGTTGGTCTGTCTACCAGGCGACTCAATGCATCGGGTCATTTACAGGCTGCGAACATACAGCTGAAATATTGCTGAGTGCGGCGTTAAACAACAACAGCAACAACGACGTAAGAGGAGATCCAACCCTCGAACTTACTTTACATTTAGCCGATAAAAGCGAGGTTCTTTCGCGGTTTTGGGCATTATTGCAGACAGAAGGGATGGGAAGTGCGCTATGGGGGTCATGTGGGAACTGAACCTGGTGCCGAGCGAGCACTTTAGCCACTAGGCTATCCCTCCGCCTCAAGCATAATCCCTTGGGTGGTCGCGAGATGATAGATGGAGTGTCTGTATAATAGATCCTGTGGTAGGTGGGATCCAGACAACCTTGCATGTAGCAGTGCACCCATGGGCCGACGTGTATTCGCAGCTGTCCACGGGTGCACGTGCTGGTATGAATGTGTGTGTATCTGTTTCTGCGCATGCATTTGTTATTGTTATCAATAAATGCGACCAAATCGTTTCCATAATCATAGGACATTTCTGCTCAATGCAGACTCGATTATACGATTCCGATTATTTCATAAGCATGCTTATGAATTGCTTTGAAATAGTGATGACAGCATGTGTTCGCGAAAACGTGAACATATCCTGCTCCGCCGTTTGCACCAGTCACAAACACACGCAAGGGCAAGTCATTTGTTCACCTTAAAGTCACAGGAACATATATACACGTTAGCGGGCCAGTCATAATTCATGTTATTAGGCAAGTAGATTTTCAAAGTGTGCATACATGAACGTACATCTGTCAGTCTCGATACAGATATAGCTTTAGCCGTTGAGTATTTATGTCATCATTAACATTGGGTATCGATGCTTTTCTTTTGGGTATTCAATATATTTTACTCCTCTGGGTCCAGTCTATTGGGTGTTTCTAAATCAGTAAGTTGTTCATGAAATGCTGTTATAGGTGACTTCAACTTTGCAACTGTTCACGTCCAGCCCCGAGTGTGTTCCACGTCGCATCAGCTCACATCAGCGATGTACACACGAGCGAGAGACAATGAGCGAGACAGAGTCTTTGTACATTGATCACTGCGGTTGAGTTGGTGCAGGTTATGCAATTTTTGGCAAAAATGCAGCTTATCTGTAGCTCGGATTATATTACATTTTCAACATTTCACTAAGAATTTAACGTTGCTGTCTTTGATACACTTCTGTACATATTCGTTTGAATTAAACACCCGTGAAGATGCGGGTAAATCAATCCATGCTTGTCGCAAGAGGTGACTAACGGGATCGGGTGGTCAGTCTCGCTGACTTGACTTGATGCATGTCATCGTATCCTAATTGAGTGGATCGATCCTCATGCATGATGTCAGTTACTGGATTATTTTCAAACCGCCGTCATATACCTGAAATAGTGCGGCTTTAAACAACAAATAAACATGAATTTAACAAGCACACCAGTACATGGTGTCAATTGGTCATATATTTCGATTTTACTATTACATTTTACAAATGTCCCCGTAGGCAAACTATTTTACTGCTGATATTTTGAGAGGAACTACAACTCACTCCCTTCAGTGAATCGGGCTAAGGTCAGGTAGGCAAAAACCAAATAAATCTTAAAAGCGACTTTTCATTATTTTACTACTGACGTCTTTTCGTTTCTTTCGTTTGTGTTCTAGATGGCTCCACGAATCTGCTATATAAGTTTACTTTTTTAATAAAATGTGTACTGTCAGACATCGACACACTACTTTGGGCTGGCTTCAAGCTTTTGTGAAACCCTACACGCGACCTCCCTACAAGTATGGCGCCCTGTCTATATCGGCGGTTTTATTTATGTATACCTACAGTGCAGTTTGCCCATATATATTCTAAATAAATTGGATATTTTAGAAGTATTTCTAAACTTTATTCAGTATATTACGAAGTAGTTCTACGGGCGTTCTAGCTCAGACGATACAGCATAGTGCTGTGGTGGTGAGGGGACGGACACACGCAGGGAGACGCGCAGGGAGACGCGTGGACCAGTCGTGCAGCAATTCGCTGTGCAGATTTGCGTCGCTTGCGTGTGTTCGCTGCAGATTTGTGTGTTTGTTTGTTTGTTTGTCGTATAACGCCGAACTCTGTAATAGTCCATCTCTATGACGACGGACTGTAAATAATCGAGTCTGGACCAGACAATCCAGTGATTGACATTATGAGCATCGATCCACTCAATTGGGGTACGATGACGTGCATCAACCAAGTCAGCGACCCTGACCACCCGATCCTGTTAGTCGCATGGGTTGCTGAAGGCAAATGCAAACCCTGGTTTTCACAGGGAGGTAACATGTAACTGTCGGAGATGGGGTTATAAGACATTTCGTTGAAGTGTTTGTGTGTTGCTTAACGCCGCACTCGGCAGCATTCAAACTATGTGACGGCGGTCTGTATTATTATCATGAACATCGATCTACGCAATTTGTATACGATGACATCAACCAAAGTCATTGAGCCTGACCACCCGATCCTGTTAGTCGCCTCTTATAACAAACATAGTCGCCTCTTACGGCAAGCATGGGTTGCTGAAGACAAATTCTAACCGGATCTATGTAAGTTGTCAAAAATCTATAAAGCAAAAAACATTTCTATAATCTAGACCGCTGGAAGAGAAATCTAGCAGTGATTCATTACGAACTTAATAAGCAAGAAAAAAACATAACATATTCAACCTAAACCAGAGCTCAAAATCATAAATAAGGGACAGGCGTCCGTGTGTTTTTTACTCATGTTTCGAAGACTTTTCATGTTTCCTTTGATGTTCAATGTGCATATTAAGGATGCCGGCGTCGCCCACTTTCCCGTTTATGTATGGCTTTATGCTATGAATATTTTACACAACTAATTTTGAAGGACAGGATTCACGACCTTTGAGCCCCAATTTATTCCAATCTGAAGGAATTAAGTTTTTATTTCACATTGATCTCGTAATGGTTACTTTATTCCTCCCTTCAAGATAGCCAGGTTTATCAACAGGGATACGTCCCGTGAAAGACGTTAATTCATTCCTGTAATATGCTTTAACCTGATGACATTGCTAAGCTGGTCAAATTCAAATTCAAAGCATGATTGGGCTTGTGTAGCTTTTTCCCCGCGAGAAAGCCTGGCCATAATAGCCTAATTATGTCGTATACCATATCGTTATCAAGCTTTGAAGTGCATTTGGCCTTTTGGAAAGGACCAAGTTCAAAGATGTCGATGAGTGTTAATTCATTTAGGTAAACATATTTACAGTCAAACAAAGTCTTGAAGTATTATGCAGCAATGATTGCATTGATTATTGTGTTCTGCCGTGTTAGAGGTTATATTCACATGCACAGTGTGAATATCAGAGATGAAAAAACATTGTTTGTTAGTCCGGATTAATGACAAAAAAAAGTCTAAGAAGATCTAAGGTAATCAATAGGGGAGAGAAATCATGTAGGAAGGTTAGTGGTGAGAGTCATGGAGATAGTGATAGTAAGTCGCCTCGTACGATAAGCATGCGTTGCTGAAGACTAATTCTAACTCGGCTCTTCAACGGGTATCAATCACAACACAAAATGGAGCAATAATACACCAGCTAATCGAGGATGGTTACAGAGCACAGTGATCAGTTTGTATGTATGCCATTCAACAGTTTCCCATAAAAAAAGCCAGGCCGACCCGGTTGTGTCAACATTAACTACAGGCATACACTATTCTGCTTCTCGGATTTTATCGAAAATTGTCCCCGGAAATTGTTATAAAAAATAATTATGCTTCAGACTGTTGAAAAGAAATGCCTGCCACAAAAATGATATTGTTGCAAAATCCCAGACCCCTATAAATAATCGGACCAGACAATCCAGGGATTGATATTGTGAGCAAGGATCCACGCCTTCGGTGTTCGTCATCAACGTCACTGAGTCTGACCACCGATCCATTAATTAGTCTGACCACCCGATCCATTAATTAGTCTGACCACCCGATCCATTAATTAGTCTGACTAACCCGATCCATTAAATAGTCTGACTAACCCGATCCATTAATAAGTCTGACCACCCGATCCATTAATTAGTCTGACCCCCCGATCCATTAATTAGTCTGACCCCCCGATCCATTAATTAGTCTGACCACCCGATCCATTAATTAGTCTGACCATCCGATCCATTAATTAGTCTGACCACCCGACCACCGATACATTAATAAGTCTGACCACCCGACCACCGATCCATTAATTAGTCTGACCACCCGATACATTAATTAGTCTGACCACCCGATCCATTAATCAGTCTGACCCCCCGATCCATTAATTAGTCTGACCACCCGATCCATTAATTAGTCTGACCACCCGACCACCGATACATTAATCAGTCTCACTAACCCGATCCATTAAATAGTCTGACTAACCCGATCCATTAAATAGTCTGACTAACCCGATCCATTAAATAGTCTGACTAACCCGATCCATTAAATAGTCTGACCACCCGACCACCGATACATTGATCAGTCTCACTAACCCGATCCATTAAATAGTCTGACTAACCCGATCCATTAAATAGTCTGACTAACCCGATCCATTAAATAGTCTGACTAACCCGATCCATTAAATAGTCTGACTAACCCGATACATTAATAAGTCTGACCACCCGATCCATTAATTAGTCTGACCACCCGATACATTAATAAGTCTGACTAACCCGATCCATTAATCAGTCTGACCACCCGACCACCGATACATTAATAAGTCTCACTAACCCGATCCATTAAATAGTCTGACTAACCCGATCCATTAAATAGTCTGACTAACCCGATACATTAATAAGTCTGACCACCCGATCCATTAATAAGTCTGACTAACCCGATCCATTAAATAGTCTGACCACCCGACCACCGATACATTAATAAGTCTGACCACCCGATACATTAATAAGTCTGACTAACCCGATCCATTAATTAGTCTGACCACCCGACCACCGATACATTAATAAGTCTGACCACCCGATCCATTAATTAGTCTGACCCCCCGATCCATTAATTAGTCTGACCACCCGATACATTAATAAGTCTGACTAACCCGATCCATTAATTAGTCTGACCACCCGATCCATTAATTAGTCTGACCACCCGACCACCGATACATTAATCAGTCTGACCACAGAACCACCGATACATTAATAAGTCTCACTAACCCGATCCATTAAATAGTCTGACTAACCCGATCCATTACATAGTCTGACTAACCCGATCCATTAAATAGTCTGACTAACCCGATACATTAATTAGTCTGACCACCCGATCCATTAATAAGTCTGACCACCCGATCCATTAATAAGTCTGACTAACCCGATCCATTAAATAGTCTGACTAACCCGATACATTAATTAGTCTGACCACCCGATCCATTAATAAGTCTGACTAACCCGATCCATTAAATAGTCTGACTAACCCGATACATTAATAAGTCTGACCACCCGATCCATTAAATAGTCTGACTAACCCGATCCATTAAATAGTCTGACTAACCCGATACATTAAATAGTCTGACTAACCCGATCCATTTATTAGTCTGACTAACCCGATCCATTAAATAGTCTGACTAACCCGATCCATTAAATAGTCTGACTAACCCGATACATGAATAAGTCTGACCACCCGATCCATTAATTAGTCTGACTAACCCGATCCATTAAATAGTCTGACTAACCCGATACATTAATTAGTCTGACCACCCGATCCATTAATTAGTCTGACTAACCCGATCCATTAAATAGTCTGACTAACCCGATACATTAATAAGTCTGACCACCCGATCCATTAATTAGTCTGACTAACCCGATCCATTAAATAGTCTGACTAACCCGATACATTAATAAGTCTGACCACCCGATCCATTAATTAGTCTGACTAGCCCGATCCATTAAATAGTCTGACTAACCCGATACATTAATTAGTCTGACCACCCGATCCATTAATTAGTCTGACCCCCCGATCCATTAATCAGTCTGACCCCCCGACCACCGATCCATTAATAAGTCTCACTAACCCGATCCATTAAATAGTCTGACTAACCCGATCCATTAAATAGTCTGACTAACCCGATACATTAAATAGTCTGACTAACCCGATCCATTAATAAGTCTGACTAACCCGATCCATTAAATAGTCTGACTAACCCGATCCATTAATAAGTCTGACTAACCCGATCCATTTATTAGTCTGACCACCCGATCCATTAATAAGTCTGACTAACCCGATCCATTAAATAGTCACCGCTTACCACAAGCATTTGTTTCTGGGCACCAATTCTAATTTTCTGGTATTACCACAGAGGAATTATCTAGGAATAGTTTACTTTTAGTGTATCCGATCACCTCCGAACGCCTCCAAATGTATGAATGTTTAGCATGTCTCAAGAAGGGGGTATGGGTGCGCCCGCTTTGGCCACGTTGTTACATCCTGTTCCCAACATTAAGCGTTGTACAAGTCAGTGTTGTTTCTGGATACGGATATTCCTTGCTTTTGATATTCCTTGCTTGCGTGAGACAAACAGCCAAAATGTCTGGCCGCTGCACTGCACGTGTTGGTCAACATGCATTTACGTCCAGGCAACTGTGCACGTGCATGCATGCTGGTGTAAACGTGTGTGCATCTGTTGATTGAAGCACATGAGTGTGTCAGTAAATAATTATTCATGATCAAATATGTGTGTGCAATGTGGCATCCATTTATCAGAATACACATATATGTGTTTTTCGAACAACAATATGTTAATATGTTTAAGGTCGGTATATGTGCGTTCTCTCGTAAACACAATTTTGACATGTTCCTCATATAGCACGAACTGGTCGAAATCAAAGTTCACCCACATTGATGCAACTCTAACAGAATCGAGAGCAACTACTTAATCAACGCCAGGCGCACGTGTTCGCTTGGAATTTAGTTCCCTTTGCGCAGATGTTCATTCAGTGCCCGTGCAAATCGTGCGTTTCTGGTTTGAACGGACTGGAAATGAGTAGGTGTTGACACTTAGATTTATGACATGTCATTAGCGGCTCATAAAGATGTTCGGAATGCACGTGCAAATCAACGTTATGTCTCCTGGGGCCTTTAACACGTGCACTTCGATCTGTGTCCACTCGGGTTATGAAATACTTGTCCCGGGACAGGTATTCAATCTATATGGGGCCAACCCGAGCATGTTTATCGATTTCTTCAAGACGGGCGGTAGGGCGGCTGTTTGTGGTAAACGCGTTCGCTCGTCACACGGTAGGCCCACGTTCGATTCCTCACGGTGTGAAGTCACCCCCCTCCGAGATATTGCTGGAATATTGCTAAATGTGCTGTAGTAGATTCAACTCACACAGTCTTCCAAGTCGCCGCAGCAGAAGATGTGTTAGCTTTATGAACAAATTTCTCGGGTTTGAATCTCGCTGGGGAAACGAATTCACAAAATTACTAAGTCGCGGATGAAGATATGAATATTTAATTATATATATCACATCATATATCTTGTCACTAGATTGTTCGAAAAGCACGCGTGTGCACTGCTCCATCTGCGACTGAGTGAGTGAGTGAGTTTAGTTCAACGTTTACCCGATTGTGAAACCCACGAGCAAGGTGCTAACAAACCAGGAAACATAATCAGGGCAAACCGGGATTCAAACCCACAGTCATAGGTTTCTGTCACGCCAAAGGGACGCAACTCTGCACGACGAAATTACGAGTTCGACACTCCTGTCCCGACTATATGTATGGGAACTCGAATGATGACCTGTATACAGCTGTTTACTCCCGTTTATAAGTAACAGCCCCGTCCTTCATTACCCTGATGTGTTGGTATATGCAGGGACAATTATTCAAAACATCCACAAAGTAGGTCAACAAATTCAGCTGAGAGTGACAACAATACAGGGTTTTCTGCCCCAATGCACTTCAAGGACACCAGGAAATACATTCAATCAACAACGACCCCAATCCACATACTCCAAAAGTTGTAAACGGTGACATATAAAATACCCATCCGTTTATTTATTCTCGTTTCTCAAACAAATTTCTATAACAAGAAATTTGTTGATTTGATAGTTCTAACGGCTCCGTAATTGACTTTTCTTCATCCTTTGAAAACGAGTTCTTTGATCAGTTGAAACCAGGAAATTTATTGCTGACAAAATATTACTTACTTTGTTTTCAATTTCTGCCTGGTTAATTTCCCTGTGATGGCAGGGCAGCACCAAGTCAGTTCTATTACTCCATTCAAAATGAAGTCTGGCCCGGCGCTCTAAATCCTAGCAGCCGTTTGCAAGCTGCCCTCATCAAATTTTGAACCATGAAATAACCGCCTTTACATAAGTATGGCATCATAAAATTGGAGGACATTAAAAAATGATTAAGAGATGGGAGAAATACCAGCCTTTATTTGAGGCTTGATGAACGAGCGTTATGAACGATGCGACCTAGAAACACTTTGTCCACGCTGTCTTTCAGAAAGCAATAGTTTCACGGTGTGTTAACCTGTGTGAAAACGGTTAGATCTTCAATGGAACGAATGGTCGTGGAAATGCTTGCAGAATTAATCGAAACACGCGGCCATGTTTTTAAGCACATCGATTCCCCTCCACCCTCCACTGTCGGTTAAATGTCAATTTAAATATGGTTAACCAGATCAAAAGACTATTTGGTGCGTTAAATACGAAACGATTGGCCGGCAGATAGTTCTACAGCTTTCAGAGGTGTTTTCTGCCTGGCTTGGGGTATACAATTACATTTAAAGTATGGAACATGGGCGACACAGAGCAGGCTGTGCCAGCGCCTTGCTTTGGTAAAAAATTGATTATACCCTTGTTCTGATTCCAAAGATACGACGGTTAAGCCCCTCGTCCTTACAAAATGGATTCAGGATTGGTTATCGTAAATTAATTGACAGCGTATCAATCAGTTTTTATTTGACAAGCTTATCATGTTTATAGTGCGTCGCTTTGTCCCTGATCAGCTTGTGTTTACTGAAGCCAATATACCATCTATATGTGCTACTTCTCGAGGTTGAGGGTAATGGTAACTGGTGGAGTGTTTGCCCGTGGTTGAATGTATCCAGTTGGTCACACCGGCAACTGACTAAATCACGCATCAACTAGCACTGCACGAGTATCGCGTGCAAATGGTGGAATTATAAAGAACGATAAAGAACTGTTACAACGATCAGATTTATGTGCGACCATGGACAAAACCTGGCGTGGGAGTTGATTGAAAGTTGGAAACTTTGTTGTTTGAATAATTTGAAATGATTGCCCTCGTGAAATAAACAGATCACTGCCGGTTGTTTGATTTGTGGTTTTACTCGAACAAACCTGATCAAACCTTGTTAGTTACATCCGTTTTAGTAGGCAAGTTCTGTAGTCTTGTCAGCGCCGCAGCCGTACCTACATGCTCGAATATGAAGTGTCGTTTGATCATGTGATGAAATTGATTCAGGAACCTTACAAGCTTGAGCAGTAAAACAAATCGGTTGTGCATAAGGTCTTTCTTTTCTAAATGGCGAGTAGTTTGACCTATAATCCTTGGTAATAAAATCAAGGGGATTATTTCAAAGTACTAAGTCCCTCGGAGACGGTGGCTGCAAGAACGGACAAACTAATGTGGGAAAGCAGGGCTTGGTCGTGGCCTGCGATATATTGTGGATGGCCATTGATTTTGGCAGTGATATAAGTCTTGGAGCAGAATGTTGATATAAATTGAAGAAACTTTTGAAAGGTTTGAGACACATGAATCAAAATATGATATAAAGTAATTGTCTACCTAAAAGTTCAAAAAGGTATATTTGATTGATCTATTTTAATGTTGTTGGGTGAAATCTTTCACAAAATTGATATTTTGAGTTGTGTTTGAGACTCCCTGAAGTTGATACGTCTTCCGTCAAGGAACCCCTCTCTTGGGCAGTGGGATTTATCAACACCACTCGGGTATGAATTCACACAAACCCAGACAGTATTTCAAGCACCATGTATGCCAACTTTCTTTGTAGTTAAATGAGCAATTCAAATGATACGCGTTTGAAGAATAATATGAATTAGCTTCCTCACATTTGTTATGTTACAGTTGCCATTACTGACCTAATTTATATATTTTTCGCCATCTCAATGTATGTCCAGAATCTAATTCCTGAAAGCTATCAGTACGGATTCTGGTTCTATTCTGGTTTTGGATACACCCGATAAACTGTTCATGAATAAAAATCAGACAGAACATTCTGTGGTTTGTGTGTTGTCGGTCATCGCCGTCCTCAGCAATTTGCAGTCATGACGGCGGTCTGTACATATCGAGTCTGGGCCATGCAATCCAATGATTGACATGGTGAGCATCGATCTACGCAATTCGGGAGAGTGAGTTAAAATTTAACGTCGCATCAGCATTATCTCAGCCATTTAGTGACCTACGCAATACGGAAACGGTGACATGCATCAACCAAGTCAGCTTGTTGGTCACCTGTCATGACAAGCAAGGGTTACTCGAGACCAATTCTAGCTCGGGTCGTCACGGGCCACATTCTGCGGTAGTGAGTACTACTTGTGGGTAAAGGGGCGGTCGGGTAGCCTAGTGGTTAAAGCGTTCGCTCGTCACGCCGAAGACCCGGGTTCGATTCCCGACATGGGTACAATGTGTGAAGCCCATTTCTGGTGTCCCCCGCCGTGATATTGCTGGAATATTGCTAAAAGCGGCGTAAAACCATATTCACTCACTCACTACTGAGTAATGAGTTTCGGGCTTGAAACATTGTTGGTCATCAGCTTTGACTGTTGACAGTTTCTGTGACGTACTCCGTGACATTTCGATGCAATGTTTGAATCGCTGACTGTCGCCTGTGCACAGTTGTTCAGCAGGGTTCTTGCTTCTCAGGGCGAAACGAGCGTTACGATCATTGTCACTGTTAAATTCGCATTTATCACGTGGGGTACAGCGTCACTCTATTGTTGATACACTCCAATACCGCCTTCGAATTTGCCAAAGACAAAACATAAACTATTATACAGCGCCCTGACATCACAGATTTCTGCTGTGGTTTAGTCAAACGTTGTAACCTTGACCTGTCACTCAGTTGCTGCATAGACGGTGCTGAAAATGTTTTCGATGGTCCTCCTTTAAATTACATCCTCGGTAATAGATGGAATATTATTTCGCTTGGTGTAATTATTTCGCCTGGTGTAATTATTTCGCTTGGTGTAATGTCGTACAATTATTGCAGCCACCAATCATTGCTATGTCAGTACCGTATCAGCATAAACTGGGGTATCGTGGCTTATTGGCTGGTCACACTGACAGAACGCAGCTATTGTTACAAATTGTGACTGTCATCCGTCAAAAATGAAACAAAACCAAGCTTCGAAATGCTCTACTTTTCTGATGCAATATACACGCAAATATTCCTGAAATGAACGTACAACCTAACGCATCTCATGAATAATATTTCCTCATGCGGCGCTACTTGCTCAAGTTGGACGAGGAAATCGACTTGTGATGGACAGCTAATTAAAATTAAGATTACCAAATCCTCCAAAGAACTGCTGCTGTTTTCTACCAGTAGCGTAATTCGGTCATGTTCAAAGGAATTGTTTAAAAACATTTAAGACCGAATTCGGTGTCCAATGTTTTTGCTGCAATAATTCGTTCCATCAACCGCATTTTTGTTGAAAACCTTTTCTCCTCGCATGATATTTATGTAAGGATCGCAACGGTATCTTTTGCAATCTATCTCAAGAGTTGTAACCAAGCCTTTTGGGAATCTCAGGCAAGAAAACGAGACTGGGTTCAGTCTAGTTATGTTCGTGTAGGGCAGACTGGCTTTCCTACTCTATCACGCTGATTACAGGCTAACCAGATATTGCCATCGGAGCCTTGTCCAAACACCCCTGTTCTTGTGTAAATAATGGACACTGGTCACGTCTAACCCGATGAGGTCACACAGGCGGTCAACGATTGCCTGTCCATTAAAATTCCATGTCCGAGGAGTTCAACCATTGTCAGTTCGGATCTGCCGATTGTGATCAATTTGGTTATTGCTTGACTTGAATTGTTCACATTGTGCACCTTCCACCAGCACGACTGTGGGATTAATTATCGGTAATGTCTACACACCCCTACTTCAGCCTTCAACTTTATCCGCTCGAGATCAATACGTGAATACCATAGTGTTACTTCAAGTACATTGTATATGGAATAGTTTAGTGTACCGTGGATTGTCACTCAGTGAGCGGGTACGAGAGTGAAAATATGTTCAAGTTGCTATGAAAAATCCGCCATTTAAAAATTGTAGCCCAGTTTTGATGTCCCCATATTACTGGAATATTGTTTAAAACGGTGTTAAACCATGGGAGATACAAAGCGATATTATACTGCGCTTTAATAATTAAGTTACAGGAGTAACGATCATCTCAGCGCTGAGATCGCTTTCTTCAACGGGGACCTGGATTTTAAGTATTTGATACGCATTTAGAGTTTGGAAGAACATGACATGCATTTTTAGTGTATTACAACTTCTTTTTTGTTTGTTATGAGGTTTCTGCGCTACCTTTTGCAACCAATGTTGTTATTTACATGCTGATCTCGTGGGTCTTCCGGTTAGAATTGGTCCCCCGGCAACAGTTTCTGGTCGTAAGGGGAGACTATAGTGGATTGGGTGGTCGGACTCCGTGATCTGGTTGATGGTTGATGGTTGATGCATGTTATCGTGCTCTGACGGCGTGATTCGTTGCTCACAATATCCATCACTGGATTGTATGGTTCAGACTCGATTATTTACAGACCATCGTCGTATAGCGGGGATATTGGCGAGTGCGGAGTTAAACAACAGACGCTGTGTGCGTCTTGAATGTTTGTTTATCCTGACTTTCCTTTACCCTGGACAAGAGTGACATTGCAGATCATCCATTTAAATTCCATCGTGAGGGGCCTCATCTGTTACAGAAATATCAACTCTGAACCTTGGCATGTCTTGTGTCCACCCGTAAAGCTACCATATCGGAATATCTTGCAAACCTTGCATTTTTATGCCCAATATTTCATAATAAATTAACCGCGCAAAATATCCAATTATCAAGAGTGGAAGGCCATATTTCACATAACAATTCCAAATTATGCCCGGTCCTATTCACTCCACTGCACACCCATCTAGATTCGCTGTTAGGAATCTCGACGCCTCATGTGCTGCACGGACTATTCGATCGCGCACGAATTTCATGTACGAACACATTTTGCATGTGCAGCACGCATTAAGCACCCGGATTACGATCGGGGAGATTTCATTGTGGCGCCCCGTCATCCCGTGTTCCGGGTTTCGGACTCAAAGGCTTATAGGAGGGCTCAATCTCCTCACGTGCAGGTATTAGACCAGATTCAATGAAGCGTGAACACTTTGAGCAATGCCGCACATTTCAATAAGGCGGTCGATACAATCAATTGATGAAGAATTTGGAAATGGCGGCGTTGAGAGAGCGAGTAGTGAAGCGGAAGACGTCTGCCGTTGTCCTGGTTGGAAATGGCGGGAATAAGCGATGGGGATATTAATATGGGTTCTGTTAAGTCAAATCGTACACGGTTCATTTGCTTCGCCGAAGAGATTTTCCTCCCTCCGTTGTGGGTGTAGAAATATATGTGCAGAATATGCCGCTGTTGTAGTATAAGAAACAGATTGTCAACGGACACGTAAATTCGCAGGTAGGTGCTAGCGTCAGACTGTAGGTAATTGCATGTCATGGGATGGAGGGTGGGTCACATCTTGAATGCAGATATACTTCGTCACCAACGAGTTATACAAGCAGGAACAAACGACATTCTAGGATGACATAACATTGACATCAACTTTCATTGAATTCCAATAAGTACATATTTTTAATCTGAAATCCTGCGAGTTTGAAAGATGTTTTAGGTTATTCGGAAGAATAGCATCTTGACAATAGTGCAAATTTTATCTGCTCTCAAGCTATTTCGATCATTCAATGTTTATGAGGTTTCTGGAAATGTGGTTTTCAGATTGAAATAGTTTAAGGGTGATCTCGTTTGCTGCTTACAGGAGTACAAACAGGCCACCCATGGCTTCGTACTGAACTAGATATTCCACGAGGAAAGAACAGCTCGGCGAGCTTAACCCCGATTCTGGTGTTTTGTAACACACTTCATTTCCTTCAACGCTTGAACACAGATTTTTAAATTACCCGTAAAAGTTAAATGGATGTTAAATCAACATTAACTAGTTAAGTCTAACGATGCGTACATATTACCATTTTGTAGGGATGACATTAAGAACGAACTATTGTCTTTAGAATCAACATTTTCAACGATTTTGTAAATTGAAATGACCATTCAAAAGCGTCCATCCGTGATGCCTGCTGCCGATCTACAGACAGAAACGACTTGCCTTTTAGGAAACAAGCAATACGATCATATCTTAACAAGAGGCGAGGTGGGGTGAAAAGGGGTTTAACCAACGTTCAAGATTATTGTACTTAATAATCGACGTGCGTGCGTGCGTGCGTACTAGTTTTATGCTGGTTTTTATAGTGCTAGCCCACTGAGATACCATTCCACAGTTTAACATGGATACCCCACTCAGACACAGTATACTCCGAGCCGACCAGTTCCCCTCATGGGTACAATGTTGATGTTGAAACTTGCCGTTCCGTGATCAGAAATTCCAGAGTTACTTACAAAATCCCCAGTACACAAATCGGCAGAAAATCTGCCCGAGTGAAATCTAAGCATGTACGTGCCATGTTATACAGTTTTGACAAGGACAGATATCTGGATTCCGTTTTGTATATATACTCAAAAACAGAAACGCAAAAGTTGTAAAATCGTAAATGTCTGACATATACTGAACCGCAAAAGAAACGTCACCCCAAGTAACATTGCATGAAAAGTTGTAATTAAAATATCTGGGTAATTTTTGTCAAAGTTTCGAAAATTTAACATTACCTTGTCCGGAAAAATGAAATTTGATGATGAAAAAACAACAACAAAGCAGATGACAATAAAACCGATCGCCCAAACGCATCACGGCAACGGCCATGGTAATCCGATACACGTGAGTTTGAAAATATAAATGCACATGCGTTCCCCTATTTCTTGCCCTATGAAATTCCACCCAGATCGGATAACATTCATTCGTTATTGAATTGCTACCACATGCCAAGATTGACAAAAAAATCAGCGACACCAAGCCCTTGGACGATTGCAAGCGATCCCGCCCGGCAAGTAGCCAGTGCATTTCAAGTCCACGTAAGGACCATATACAGGCTCCAGCAACGGTACCAGACCACCAACACTACAGATGACCAACCAGGTAGTGGAAGATCAAGGGTCACCACCCGACGTCAGGATCGTTAGATTGTGCGACAGCATCTTTGTTACTGCTGCGGAAACTGCTCGACAGACCATGGGGACACACCAGTGACACATTAGTGCGGACACTGTGCGTCGACGATTGACAAGCAGACACCTCCACTGTCAAAGGTCACACCGAGGACCCATTCTGACACCACGTCATCGCCGGGACCGTTTTCAGTGGATAACACAGCACCAGCATTGGCGCCACCAGCAGTGGAGAAGAGTCCTCTCCTCAGACGAGAGCCGTAAGAGAGAGAGAGAGAGTCTGGCGACGCCGTGGGTGACGTTATTCGGATGCTTGTGTTGTTGAGAGAGACTCGAGGGGTGGTCCGAGCATCATGGTGTGGGGTGGAATTGGTCTTGCACAGAGGGTCGTCCCTGTGGTCTTCCAGAACATCGGTCCAGGGACAGACAGTGGTGTCACAGTAGCTCGGCACATTGATCAAGTCTTGAGACCACATGCCATACCTTATTTGGCACGTCGCCGCAACCACGAGTTTCAGCATGATAACACCCGTGCCAACAAGAGACTTCCTCCAGCAGAATGGCATCAGAACCATGCAGTGGCCTGCCCTCAGTCCCGATTTAAATCCCATTGAGCACCTGTGGGACGAGATTCAAAGACGGCTGAATGACGTCCGACCAAGACCGACAACTGCAGCTGAACTGCGTCAGGCGTTCCTCAGAGTGTGGACTCAAGTGCCTATGGCCTTCATCAACCGTCTCATCCATTCCATGTATCGACGTTGCACGGCAGTCATCAATGCACATGGCGGACACACGAGATACTGACTTGTGATGGCATTTTCTCAGTAACTGGTGTTGTGTTTCACTTTAAGAACATTTGACACTTTTCATCTTTTTAATATGTCTCAAAGTATGTTTACAGTGTTTGAACAAATAAGGTTTCTCATATATCTATCCATGGTGACGTTTCTTTTGCTGTATAGGTTCAGTATAGTATTGCCGACATCCTTACATAATTAATACAGATCCCATTAGCCGCTCCTTACGACAAGCATAGTCGCCTTTTACGGCAAGCACGGGCCCACCACAAGAGCACAGGACAGGATATTCATAGGGCAACGTCACCTACGTGAAAGAACCACCACGGCCAGCTCTACAACTACGGCAATACCAGGATTGCAAAGGATATCAACCTAGACAGTGGGGAACCGTATACGCGCTGAAGGTAGTCGCACTAGACGACCAGTTCGGACCTGCATCGTCGGCTGCGACGTCAATGGTGTCAGTGTCACAGAGTATGGCCACAACTGCGATGGAGACAAGTTTTGTTTAGTGACGAGTCACGTTTTATTCTTCGTCGTGCGGGTGGTAGACGTCGTGTTTACAGGCGTCGCGGGGAGCGTGATGCATGAAATTGCATACAGGAAGTGAACAGATTTGGTTGTTGTGGTGTGATGATGTGGGCAGCCATCTCCTACACTGACAGAACAGACTTGATGCAGGTTCTCTGGAATTTAAGTGCACAGCGTTACGCAGATGAGATTCTTCGGCCACACGTCCTTCCCATGATGCAGCAAGCGAACGTGATTTTCCAACAAAACAACGCCCGACCTCACACGGCAAGACTGACTCCATGTCTTGTGATTTAAACCCAATCGAACTTTTATAGGATGCACTGCATCAACGACTGCGAGCACGTCAGCAGCAAACACAGAACCTCCGACAGTTGGCACAAGGCAGAGTGGGTGAACATTCCCCAGGCCACAATTCGGGATCTGATTGCTTCCATGAGACAAGGATGCCAGTCAGTTTTGGACTCTTCACCTTGAAAATCGACTGTTCCATGTGTGCCATATGGAACCTGGGTCAAAGACAATGATGTGTGCCAATTTTGAACAATCGATTACCATTTGTTGATTATTTATATGATATATAAAATATAAATCTATATTCAGTTTTGCGTTTCTTTTTGGGGGGCAAATATATAAACAAGTGATTTCATCAGGTGTATAAGTAAATATAGAAAAAAAAGTCCAGATATTCGTGCTTGTCAAAACTCCTACATTGTAGTCCTAGGCGTCGCAAAACAGTAGTATTTGTGGCGTCACAATTCCTATGATGTAATAGTGACAATAGAGGGAGAAGTAAAACGTAGTCCTACGCGACAGCCAACGTTATGCTTTTGAAGTCATAAAGCATATGTCATAGCTAGTGATAATAGCGTGAGGCATGAATACGTTATGGTGTGTGCACAAATACACATTGAGCTACATGGGGAAGTTTTGAAAATTATACTTTTGAATTAAGTTTAGGTTTCAAAAGCCTAATGAACATCTGGGTTTTTTCCATTCGTAAATGTTTGTCATTATTAAACAATTTATAAAACGGAAAGACAGTAAAATGACCACTCCCGCATCCATCAATGTGTTTGCTAACATTTATACAACGTACTTTTGGATCTCGAATTTGTTGTCTGTGTACAATGATTCGGTCTTTTAGATGCATACCAGTTTCTCCAATATAATGCTCACCACATCCCGCACATGTTAAAACATATATAACATCTTTACTGCGACAGTTCATGTTGTTTTTAACAGTAAATAGTTTATCTTGGCAAAATTGAAATTTGCAGTCTTCAATTATTGTTAGGCAAGTTCCACATCGAGGTGTGTTACACTTTGTTACACTGGCGGTCTTTGTATTTTGTGAGTGTTTGGATGGACAAAGAATTTGTCTACGATTTTTAGGCTGTCTAGTGCTGCGTATAAGTTTACACTTAGATAAACATGTTTTCATAGTTCTGCTTTGCTGTAAAATTGGAAGATTGGCTTTAATAAGGGGCATAATTTTACAGTTTCTAGGATTGTAGGTACACACAGATGGAAGAATGTCCGTGTCTGTATCTGTTTCTTTTGTTTTCATTCATGTTTCATGTTTTCATTGCTTTATTTACAGCGTCTTTAATCACTCCGCATGGATATCCTTGTAGTTGGAGATTTTTCTTAAATTCTTCTAATCTTCAGTTTCTTGTGTACACATCCGAAACAATAGCACACACTCTTCTTGCCACCCAATATGGAATATTAATTTTAGTGTGCCGCGGATAACATGGATTGAATTATATAGGTACTGATGTGTGTCCGTCGCCTTGTAGTAAATATCTGTTCTCAATTGGTCTCCTTGCTTAATAACTTTCACGTCCAAAAATGAAATCTCATTGTGGTCACATTCCATAGTCATTTTTCTTTTCACTTTTCTATTGTCACTATTACATCATAGGCATTATGATGCCACAAATACTACTGTTATGCGTCGCCTGGGAATACAATGTAAATTAAAGTTTTCATTACACCTGAAGAGCCGTTGAACGGCGAAAGATCTTGTGTGGATAAAGGAGTTTTGACAAGCACGACATATATATATTAGGACGTGCGTTTTAAGTGACACATGATATTTTCACGTGTATGCATATGCGATACAAATGGTATCTAGCCAATAAAACGAATATCAGGAGCATTCCATTATTTTGAGGGGGTTGAAAGAGGCATGTCGAAGCGCATCATTACCAGGTGGAGTGTCTGACATGTGCACGAGAAGGCTGCCGACTCAGGTGTTGTGTTTCAAGTGTTTGACACATACTGTTGTTAGTACGTATTTATTTAGGTCAACTGCCGTCCTGTGTTTGTCTGTAAATCAAGAGACACATGGAAGGGACTTGTGACAAATGTAGTGAAAGTAATCAGTTCCAAACACAGTACAGTCTATGAGACGCGAACATTCAGATGAAAACACACACACGTAATTAAAACCCTTTTCATAACATGACATCACCTTGCCCCATGAAATTATTAATTGCACGTGGAAATCAAGCATAGCCAAACCTTACGGAGCCTTCAACGTGTTTGTGAAATTAACTCCTCGTTGCACGAGCAATATTACGTCCCATTTCTGCAAGTAATTCTTCTTTATTTCCTCATGCCAAAGAGCTGTCGTATTTACGAGCCAGGAGGAGGGCGCGATGTTAGCGACTGACCACGTGCGGGTGTGATTTCCATATCATATGGCACGGCCGCAGGTGCTTCAGTTCCTGAACGTCCGTCACAAGAACAACACTACACTATATATTTCGGATGTCGAAATAAGAATATGCCAAAATGGTTTCTTTTAGTGAGGTAGGGGTTAGGGGTTGCTTGAAATCAGGAAATGTCTTCTTTTAATGTTTTGTTGTTCGGGAGCTTCCAAAATAAACAGCCCGTGAAGATCCGGGTTAAAATAGGTCTTCAGCAACCCATGCTTGTCGTAAGAGGCGATTAACTACATCGGGTGGTCAGGCTGGCTGACTTGGTTGATACATGTCATCGTATCCCAATTGCGTGGATCGATGCTCATGATAGCATTCACTGGATTGTCTGATCCAGGCTCGATTATTTTCAGATTGCTGTCATAGCTGGGATATTGCCGAGGGCGGCGTTTAACAACAAACAAACTCAAGACAAAATATGAGCAAAGCATTGATAAGTAAAGTTGTGCAGGAACCAAATGAATATTTTAAGTTTAATGAGTTTGCATTACGACTATTTGTCTTACAATAATTCGATGTCCAGTTCGACCCCAGACAGCGCGAACCTCGACATATTTCATAGAACTTGTTTTGAATTGCTATCAATGATGTTGTCTCTGAAACAATTCTCATAAATGTTGCATGAGTCGTATTACAGTACGTGGAAAGACATTTATGCCTCCAAGGTAAACATTTCTTTGCAGTTAAGAAATCGTTAACGCAACTCGCACTGCTGAATCCACGCCCTCTGACATAGGTTCCTTGTTTGATGTGAGCCGGTTACCCCCGCCATAGAAACACACACAGACCCTACAATCATGTTATAGACTTTGCCGCGGGTTACTGTTTTAATCCTTCCCCAACGACAGTAAACGAACGTGAAATAAATACCGCGGGTGTTTAAAGTAAACAGAAGAAATGTGATAGAAGTTTGTCAAACAAGAAATATTTAGGGAAAAGTCAATTTATACAGTCATTAATTCTAGCAATTGTAAGCCGTGAATTGTAGACAGTTTTCGACAAACTTGCATATGGATTTTGAAATGGAAATAATATGTTTTTAGCGGTAATCAATTTGAGTAAACTTCGGATTATCGAACTTGAATCATTTGCACTTGCAAACCGTACAAGGTTGGTGTGACCTTGCGTCACAAGCCAAGGTCAGAGCAGCTGGCTGTCGCACGAGAGCCGTATGGTGTATTCAACGTAAGATGGCGTAAACGAATTTTAATCAGAGGTGATAGCACGGGTAACGAAAGTTAGTATTTAAGTTTATTATAAATCTTTTGTCACTCTCTATTATTTTCCTGTTTATAAAAATAAATATGTGGGCGTGGCATAATTGTATGCGAAATATAAATCGACCATCTTATCAAGTATTTTCAACAACATAGCTAACAACAAAGCTTGTTACACTGAACGTAGGAATCACTTTTGCTGCAGTTAGCTATAGGCAGATCAGATATGCTTTAATGCTATTATACATTACTGACTATTGTCTTGAAGTTCGGCTCCTTCATGTTTCACTTGGCTTCTGGTATGTTTCATACCGGCTCCCTGTAAACATTGGTTAGGGACCAATGGCTCCTTAAGAAAAAAAACAAACTTTGAGGCTGGAACAATCAACTTCCGCTTTTCCCTGAGTTTTGGTAAACTACAGTAAACTACGGTTATAACGAACACGCTTATAACGAACTGACGGATATAACGAACTACTTTTTGGGTCCCGATAATTAGCTGTTTTATGCTGTATATATGCTTATAACGAACTACGGTTATAACGAACTAAAATTAGTAGTCCCTTTGAGTTTGTTATAACCGTACTTTACTGTATATCCAAGGAGTGTAAAGGAGTGTAAAGCCCCTTTTGCCCTCCCTGGATATGTCAAGTTCTTACAGTTGGAGAAAACTTTGAAATATTGTTATGAAAATTATCAGACATGTTCAAATTGGCTGACACCAGGCCTATTTTCATTGTTCCACTTGCAAGTTTGGGACTTTGGACTAAATCCAATTGCTGAAATGAATGATATGGCTGATTCAAACTTCAAGTCAATATCAAATATGATTGAATCTGTGACCCAAGATGAATAACTTGTCATAGGTTTGTACTGTTCTAACTACTTCGATGAAACTCATCTTGGTCAAAGGCTTGCTGATGTTTAACATCAGAAAAGGGCTTCCCTGAAACCTCCAACCTCATTCTTTTACAACTGATCCTTCCCTATGTATGTGTTGTTGTCATTGTCCCCAGCATACACCTGTTGAAGAGAAGAAAGTCTGGTTCCTCATCATATGAACACATCTGATAACTTTCATAAGAAATCCAGGCTCGCTGACTTGCTTGATGCATGTCATTGATCCCAATTGCGTGGATCGATGCTCATGGAGTCAATCACTGGATTGTCTGGTCCAGACTCAATTATTTACAGACCACCATAATATAGTTGGTTTATTGCTGAGGGCAACGTTAAACAAAAAACAAGCAAACAAATCATAAAGAATTCTCAAAGTGTGGCTCAATTCTTAAGTTGTGCGGGTCCTGTTGGTTCAAACAGGTTCTTAACCTCCCTCATCCTCCCTCATCCTCCTTCATTGTAGATTTCCTTGTTGACAAACAACAGCTGATGCAGTGCACTAACACACGCATCATCCATAATTAGTTTCTCAACAGCAAAATATTCACCCAAACCTGAAACGCATAGGAAGCAAATGACAAGATGCAGAACACCACTAGATCGTCATTGACACAAACCCTGAGATTACTCTTAGTTCCCTTGTATAAATCACATCAATAGAATTATCTTTACTTCCACTATTTTGTCAGAAGAACCAATTTTCTGATGGATAATGTTCCAATTTTTGTTGAAAATGATCATCATCTGTCCAGCAGGTTGTAATAACTGAAGCAAGTACAGATTAATTAGTGCCACTTGACTGATGAGATGGCCCCTGATCGCCATGCCAAGTATATAATCATTGGAAGCATCGTATGAAAATCCCTCCCCCATATTGCCCCCTTTCAATTCAACAGATCAATCACATGAGTGATAGATAACTGTTCAAAACATTAAGATCACTCAGTCGTCAATGTTAGATTGGCTAGTTTTTCTGGGGAATATGAACGGAGAGTTTTAGGACAAATTACCACCATTTTCTCTCTCAAGTCGTAAAAAGGATTTGGACAAATGTTTTTTGGCAGCAAATGGTCATGCAGACTGTCACTTGGTTTGGGCATCAAATAAACATGGCATTTGTGCCGTGATTTGTGTTCGTGAGATTATCATTTGGTAACTGAATTTATTATTGAGATCATAAAATAGTCTTAACGATGTGGTCAGAATCACGCACGGAGGCAGACTTGTGGTTGGCCATGACGCCATATTCTAATTAATTTTTAGAGCATAATGGGGTTGTTTAATTTGATTTGCAGGTTTGGAATATGACAGATTTCAAAGCCACATGTGGAATGAACGAAAATATGGATTTAGTCAGGACAGTTCAAGTTGTGTTTAACTGTTGCTGTTTTCTCATAAATATTTTGACAATGACATTGAGGGATGGACAGGATTGATCACTTCTTTTAACTGCCTTTGACTGTATTAGTGCATGAGTTGTTTAGGATATTTTTTATGTCCATTTTGGGAGCTTGTGTGGTCCATGTGATCTCAGCACATCGTACATAATCTGTCCTTGGTAACTTTAAGATTTTTAGCATCCTTCCTAAAACCACTTGGCCTAATTAAGCTGAAAATTTGAGCTGTGCACCAAGTGGTGTCTTTGAATTACCAGACACAAAGCCCAAATTTGAATGTGTCCACCATGGCAGCCATATTGAAAATATAATTAATTTAATTAATGCAGCCCTTTTATTTGAAAATCATTAATTCAGCTCAAGAAGAGCCTTGATTATTACACATTTTTAATGTATATTTCCCATATTTAATGGCCAGAGCATGAGTTGCTTCATATTGGTTATGTAGGGGTCAGTCGAGAAGAATGTCAAGTAAACTGGTTAGTTGTTTACCTAAACCAAATTAGATCATTTGTGACTGTGACTGTAATGTTTAATAAGCACAAATAAAAGCTTCGACAAAACATGAATATGTTTAAGTGAGTGAGTGAGTGAGTGAGTGAGTGAGTGAGTCTTTGATGTTTACCACTTTGGTGTAAACCCACACGCCGGGGTATGGTGCTGACAGACCTAGAACATAATCTGGGTGATCTGTGATTCGAACCCACAATCATAGGTTTCTGGCACAAACTGAGTCAATCGATGAATGATTGAGTCATCAGACAAACAGTGTTTCTGTAATTGCAGAGTATATGCTGATGAATCCATTTATTATTTTTAAGTTTTCCGCTCACATGCAAATACCTCTTTTAATACGGAAGTGAGCAGACTGAAGCATGCTGTGACAGACAATAAATAATATGTGGTCAGCTATAAATATGAATTTGTTAAGTTTACATTTCTTTTGGAAATATTTAATCTTTTTGCAAACACCTTGTGTCATCAGTTGATTTTCAGTGATGGATTCCTATAATGTTCTCCACTATTTGGCCTTTTGCTGTTCAGGAAGGTAATCGAAACAGATTATTCTCTGGAGTTAACATTATTTATTTTATGTCAGCGAGGCCACACTTTTTTAATTTTATATTTCATGAATTTATTTATTCAAGCTTTTTCAACACAAGGTCTATTGAAGTAAAAATGAATGTCAATCATTTATTTGTTTATATGAAAGTCATTCTGCTGTGGAGTTAAAACTGCAGCTGGCTTCTTGAATCACTGATAGTGATGAAGACACAGGCTTTATAAATAACATTTTGTATCGTATAAGAGGGTCTATATTACAAGCAACACACATAATGAAAACAAATGTTTTTATGTTTAATTTATGTTTTTAACCGGCCATTTTCAGTAGGGCTGGTGGGGCCGTGAAAAGACAAAAGAAAATATCATACCTTGAGCATCACATGCACAAAAACCTTTATGGACAAATTCTAACAAATATTAAGGATTAAATAATTGTTCGGGAAATTATTTCTCATGCTGCTGATTGTTTGAATCTTGTACTCAGAGGGCAGAATGGTGGCCTAGTGGTTATAGTGATCGCTCGTCATTTGAATCCCATTCTGGTGTCCAACAACATGATATTGTGGGACATTGATGAAGTTTGGACAAAAACTCACTCACTCACTCACTCACTCACTCACTCACTCACTCACATACATATGACTAAAAACATTTGTTTACTCAAGTGTGGTAATCCACAATTTCTAGAAGCTTATGGTTAGAATTTGTCTTCAGAAACCCATGCTTGTCATAAGAGGCGACAAACAGGATCAGGTGGTCTGGCTTGCTAACAATTGCGTGGATCGATGCACATGATGTCAATCACTGGATTGTCTGGTCCGAACTCGGTTTGTTAGAGGCCGGTGTCAGATCGCTGGTATATTGCTGAGTGTCTAGAGTCAGTTAATGATTAGATTTTCATCTGCTACTGTACTCAACACCCTGCCACCCTTCATTTACTGCACCATGTACCAACAGACAAAGGCTTGTTCCTTCGATGAAATACACCATGTTTGGAGCCACTACCAATTGTTTAGGCCTCATGTCAATCAACATCTCATGAGCAAGAATCAGTGCTCCAGATAAATGTTTCAACCATATGAGTACAGAACTGGTCATTATCAGGACTGGTGACTACCAGACATATATTTTTACAACAAATAAGTAACCTATTGCCCTTTTCTGGAATGGACAAATACTTGTATGATATCACGCGTCATCATTCAAACACCTTGTGTTGTACATTCAGATTTTGGTGCGAAACTGACGTTGATATAACTGAGACGAGAGAAGTTGATTGTGTTATTATTAACCAATGACAATGCAGGATTGGGAGGAAATCCATTTGCTGCTAACCAAAAATGACGTATGCCTGTATAAGTGGAAGCTCATGCCCAATATGGTAAACAGAAGTAAGGAGAAGAATTTATGGATAAACAACTTTTTTATTACAATTAAGAGTGACGTTTCGGTGTAGGTTCTAACATCTGTTATCAAGCAAGTGATATACATGCAGAGTGTGGTTGGCAAGTATGTTTATACATTACCTCCTACTTGTATATATACTTGTCAACCACACTCTGTATATCATTTGCCTGATAACGGTGTTAGAACCTACACAGAAACGTCACTCTTAATTGTAATAAAGAAGTTGTTCATCCATAAATTCTTATCCTTACTTAGTACTCCAACTTCTAAATGACTATCAAAGAAGTTAATGGTAAACAGAAGTTTAACAATATTTTGAAGAACATCCACCTGAGGTACTGATGGATGCTTTGAACATTTAAATTATATAGGGCATCAAAATAAACATTCCTACCGCTTCATGTTTATACTTGTGGATGAAAGTCGAAAAATAAGTCAAATGATGCATGTCAGATTTACCATAGATGTTGTGCAGTGATAGTGTCAAGTTCCTCTGATGCCTTGTTATCTCTGGCTCCGGCATGAGTTGGTAAAACCATTGGAATCTCCAGGGTATTTACTTGTACCTGCTAACTTCCCTAATGTCTGATGCCCATCAAGATGGGATGTCCAGATGTGCTGGGTGAGAAGAAAGAGCACATTGAACCATCAGCAGCCCTGATGGACCCCGCCATGGAGAATCCCGTATCCTGTGTCATCCCAGTGGGGGATGTTTCCACCAGATTCTGCACTTGTGTCAGTGGGATACATCAGGGACTTCTTGGGAAGGATTAAAATCAACACTAAATCAGTTGTAGAAGGCTTGCTTTGTGGTGTAGGTTTTGAGGTGGGTAAATGATCGCTTTATGGAATATTTAAGATTTAAGATTATTTTTGTGAAAATCACTAAACTCCAAGAGATTTTCAAACGAAATACATTCTATTGGATGTAAAAAGCAAAATAGTAAATATCAAACAGATAACTGAAAATCAGTGATGACACCAGGTGTTTGTGAAAAGGTTCAGCAAGTCCTGCCTTCCCGACAGCACCTGGCACTCAAACAATCTGCATAAAAAAGTATGTGTTTGATAGACTTGACCGAACATCATTAAACTTCATTTCAAACCTCCTGTCTTCCATCACGTTATTTGACTAAACAAATGTTAACAATACAAACATGCGGACAAACAAACTGAACCCATAATGGTAGCACTGTGACAAATCTTTAAAGCCATAATTTTTCCACATTTTCTAAAATATGAACATTGTAACAAAATATTTGATATAATGATTTTGTATCATTAACAAAACACTAAATTCTCAAATCTGATCATACCGACACAGCATTTTGATCCGGGGTAATATTGATGTGTCATTCTTTGAACAAGCAATATGATTAATGAAGCCTTTGTCCGGTTATTACTGATCTCGAAGTCCCACAATGCAACCCATATTTCTACGATAAACACACGAAAAATAAAGTCCTTTGATCTTGGGCCGGGCTGAAAAAAATTGATCCCAATTAGAGAAAGAAATTTTTTCCTCCTTTTTTACGATTGTCGTTAATAAGTTGCATACATGTTGTTTCTGATCAAATATAAATTAGGGAGGCCATTGAAATGTATCATCAAGGGGAGGTAAGCCTGTTACTGCATGTCGAATTGGAATCTATTAAGCGAAAATCTGACTTTTCTTTATCATATGGGACCATCAAACTAAATTTATTAAAACTTTCTTTGAGGTTAATTGGTGTTGTAACGAAAGCGAAGCCATATAGACAATTAAAATCCCATCAGCCTCGCACACGAAGACATGATAAATGGCCGATGGATTATTACCGGCGAAGTGGGGCATGTTCAAGAGATCGGATTAGCTTTGTTATTCCAGTTGGGCATGAGCTAAGCTTTAAAGTTTGTTTATACAACTTCAAAGATATTTTCTTCAGTTCATCTTAGTTAAGATCACTAACTTCCTTTGTGAAAGGCTGAGATCAAACTGTTAACGAAAATACAAAAAGGAGAATTGATTTTTTCCCCCTGCAAACAGACGCAAAGGAGGAAGGCTTTCGTTTCATTTGTTGTAAAATTAAATTCACAACCTTTTTAAAACAACCTCTTTAGAGTTTATTTATACCTTAAGTTTATTAACGTGATATACATAATTAATTTACTGTAATCGGATTGAGAGTGTTTATATGATTAAAATGACACTTGAGAAAAACAAGGGTTTTCCAGGCTATCTGTTAAGTTTGATCATCTCTTTCTTGTCCTAAATCCCACTTTAATACAAAATGAGTATAGATTTTCCAGCGAAGTTCAGTGACCAGAACCACATTGGTGATTGATGGCAAATATCTTTAGCAATTATCTTTAACAAAAATGTGATATACTATCACTTCCTTTAATATTGGCTTGAGGCTATAAAGTGAAAAGTTTTTTTTAAAATAAAAGGACATGTTTAGTCGAAAACAATAACGGAGTGAAGAGCCTATGTTCAGGGGATATACTAGGTTGTTAACACCTCAGATGTTCTGTGTAAGTGAGTAAAAAAACAACATATTTCCAGGAAAACCTTAGAATAAATGTATATATAACTACTACTGCTACTGCAACTTGACTTGTTTCTGAGATGGTACTCACGCTATAAGCCACTGGTTTACCTTGCCGTTTGCAAACTCACTCACTCACTCACTCACTCAATAGTGTTAAAGAATGACCATTGTAAGTGTGTGTTAATGACGTGAAGCTTGACTCTACGAACATCGAAATTCTGGTAAAGAACTAGTATTAGTTCTATGACTATAGTAAGTGTGTTAATGACGTGAAGCTTGGCTCTACGAACATCGAAAATCTGGTAAAAAATGTTAGTGTTAGTTCTATGACTATTGTAAGTGTGTTAATGACATGAAGCTTGGCTCTACGAACATCGAAATTCTGGTAAAAAATGTTAGTGTTAGTTCTATGACTATTGTAAGTGTGTTAATGACGTGAAGCTTGGCTCTACGAACATCAAAATTCTGGTAAAAAATGTTAGTGTTAGTTCTATGACTATAGTAAGTGTGTTAATGACGTGAAGCTTGGCTCTACGAACATTGAAATTCTGGTAAAAATTTTTAGTGTTAGTTCTATGACTATTTTAAGTGTGTTAATGACGTGAAGCTTGGCTCTACGAACATCGAAATTCTGGTAAAAAATGTTAGTGTTAGTTCTATGACTACTGTAAGTGTGTTAATGACGTGAAGCTTGGCTCTACGAACATCGAAATTCTGGTAAAAAATGTTAGTGTTAGTTCTATGACTATTTTAAGTGTGTTAATGACGTGAAGCTTGGCTCTACGAACATCGAAATTCTGGTAAAAAATGTTAGTGTTAGTTCTATGACTACTGTAAGTGTGTTAATGACATGAAGCTTGGCTCTACGAACATCGAAATTCTGGTAAAAAATGTAAGTGTTAGTTCTATGACTATTGTAAGTGTGTTAATGACATGAAGCTTGGCTCTACGAACATTGAAATTCTGGTTAAGAATGTGAGTCTTAGCACTAAGATCATTTTGTAAAACTGAACCCTAGTTCAGATTTAACTAAATATTTACATTGGCATTATAGATTTTTCACAACTAAAAAAACAACCAACAAAATTTCCAGGGCAAATTGACAAATAGTTGAGAGAGAGTTCACACATTTAGATTTACAGAAGCCCTGCGCTCACGTCCAGCTGCAGTGTGGACAAATTCACAAGTTCTATTTGTGAAGCCATTGATTCCATGAAATGTAGATCCCAAAAGGGCACTTCTTGGATGATTGAATTAAATCTAACCCTGGGATGGCAATCACGCCCTGTGTAGATTTCTTCTTTAAGTAGAAGATTGAATTTCTTTACGACCAACTTTTTCCATTCATGGCAGTTGTTTCTGTAGTCTTAGAGCAAGGAAAAGATGGTACCATCCCTATACTTCCAATTTTCTTTTTGATGACATTGAATTTAATTTGAAGAATTTAAAACCACTTTTTAAAGCTATATTTAGATTTCAGGAGGTTTAGGTATAAGATGTGATGGGAATAATTTAACTTTCTTTAAAGAAGCATCGCTATATCGTCTCTTGAAGACGGAAATTTTCATGATTTATTACAGTGGATAGTTTTTATGTTTCATTTAAATTCTATGTTTCCATAGTGGCAACAGGATTGCACTGAATATTATGATCTAGACTCAGCACAGTTTAAGGCTGGAACATCCTTCCCACTGACCTTCCGCTGCTGGGCAAACACTCTATCCACTAGACCACAGAGGGGATTTTCAAATAGATGGGCAGGAGTTACAAGAGCTCAAATGGAAACTTAAAAACCTGCCTTTGGTTGAGAATACAACTGAAAAGTTGTCTGTTATTAAAGATATGTACTAAAACGGTTCACAATTAAATCGCTATTGTGTGGTATTCAAAGTTGTAACAGTGAAAAGCTTAAAAGATGGAAAAGGTTAGGTTAGCAGCAAAACCATAAGTTACTTCACTTCTTCAAGAATTTCTCTCATAAAATACAGCTCACATTCTTTTATGAAACAGTAAATTTACTAAAAGGAAGATGTCATTTATGAAAAACTTTCTTTTTTGCCAGCAATATTTAGTAAGTTAATTAGTTACTCAAGTATATAAACTGACACGTCACTGTGACCAGGCTCTTAGTCCTCCTGTTGTGAAGTTTTAGAAGCACATAACTCGCAACTCTCTTCTTTTTCTTGAAATAGTGTGTTGGAGTTTAAATGGGCCAAGAAATAGTGTACTGGTGTTGAAGTAGGCTGAGAAATAGTGTACTGGTGTTGAAGTGGGCTGAGAAATAGTGTACCGGTGTTGAAGTGGGTGGAGAAATGGTGTACTGGTGTTGAAGTGGGTGGAGATATAGTGTACTGGAGTTGAAGTGGGTGGAGAAATAGTGTACTGGTGTTGAAGTGGGTTGAGAAATAGTGTACTGGTGTTGAAGTGGGTGGAGAAATAGTATACTGGTGTTGAAGTGAGTGGAGATATAGTGTACTGGTGTTGAAGTGGGTGGAGAAATAGTGTACAGGTGTTGAAGTGGGTGGAGAAATAGTGTACTGTTGTTGAAGTGGGTGGAGAAATAGTATACTGGTGTTGAAGTGGGTGGAGAAATAGTGTACTGGTGTTGAAGTGGGTGGAAAAATAGTGTACTGTTGTTGAAGTGGGTGGAGAAATAGTGTACTGGTGTTGAAGTGGGTGGAGAAATAGTGTACTGGTGTTGAAGTGGGTGGAGAAATAGTGTACTGTTGTTGAAGTGGGTGGAAAAATAGTGTACTGGTGTTGAAGTGAGTGGAGAAATAGTGTACTGGTGTTGAATTGGGTGGAGAAATAGTGTACTGGTGTTGAAGTGGGCTGAGAAACAGTGTACTGTTGTTGAAGTGGGTGGAGAAATAGTGTACTGGTGTTGAAGTGGGTGGAGAAACAGTGTACAGACTGTGATTTAACTAATGTCACTGTTCAAAACAGCGCTAAATGCCACTCTCCCAATGACTGGTTGTTAAGATCAGATGGTATCTTCTTACCACCTTGGTGATTTACTTATTACCAGTTCCAAGGAGAATTAAATTCTCCTGACGTGAGTTAAAATTTGGAAAGTAATTTTTTGTTGATCTTAAACAACTTAGTACTAAATGTTTTAAATGTTTTTATTGATAATATGTGAGGAAGATATTTCTTTGTTTTTGTTTGATTAATGTAGTTTTCCTGTGTATAGATGTGTAAATTATGCATCAGTAATGATAAGGGGGAATGCAGTGTTATCTTATATCTCACTGTCAGAAATGTTGCAGTTTGAGTATTATATTACTTGATTTAGTATTTTATTCAGTTTTTACAGGTTCAGTGTGACCAATTATCAGTCCATGAAAAAGTTACATTCATAAATCTATAATTCAAATTCGTTCAAACAGACTTAGAACAACCTTTAATTCAACAGCAACTACTGTGAAAACATCTGTGAAAAATCTAAGTCCCCCCCCCAATGATTTTAAATAAAACAATGAATTGAAAATAAACTCAAGTGTTCATCCATAACACAATTGAATTGTTGAACAGCATTACAAAACTAAGTGTGTTAGCTCCACATATTTGAATTACGAAAGCAACCTGCAAAACTGCTAGCTCCATATCAAGTTAAGCATGTCAGGACATGCTTTAAGAATGAAGTGTTTTTAGTGTGACCTGGTCTTCGCCCCAGAGTAATATACAGTACCAGCATTTGCTCCACTGGTTTCCTTCACGTAATCGATAATTGTTTTTTAAAGTATCTCACGAAGCGTTAAGAATTATGGGATATTAAAGTTGCCATGTTCATTGGCTTATGAACTGTTTATTGCAATCTAATACACTTAAGCCTGCGGATTTAATCTAATGTTTTAGCCGAATAATCTGATAAAAAAATTAAGCGATAACACGTGTGATGCATAAATGCAAGCAGCATAGGGTTGAAGACTGAACGGCTGTATTCTGTACATAGTGGACCTGTTGGTTGTAATCAGTCCGATAGTGCAGCCTGGTCATCTGACATTGATTTAGGTAGTGTTTGGACTAATAACATCCAATTTTTGGCTTCAATAATTTTTGGAGTAGCTTATTGAAAGTGTGTCATCATGTTTAGGGACATATTTGGGAAACAATCACACTCATTTTGCATCGGTCTTTTCTTGAAACCATTCAGTGTTAAAAGGTTGAATAGGTTTAATATGCAATTATGGTTTAAATTTCAAGTCTTCTTATGTTGATGCCTTACAGATTGGGAAAATTTCTACTCAAGTTTTACAGTTGTAATCACTTAAAGCATTTTAGAAGTATTGTTTCATAGTTAAAGTCATCTTGTGAACATTTTGGCTTGGAATCTGATCAAGGAATCAATTCAGAAAGATTGCAATGCAGTAGTTCTGCACTTTGAGGCTGTGATCTTCAGGACGGTGTTGAACTGGGTTGTTGTTTCAAGTACTTGTTGTACAGTATATTTAGTGCAACCATTGCTTTAGAACCTGCACAGTTAAGGCATGATTAGATTAGCACAGGCAACTATTTTTATGATTTTATCCAAGACTCCCCCTGAACAAGACTCTTGGTTTGTGTTTGTGATTATAAACATTACTTGTCAGGTTTCGTAAGCTGTAACACCATTATGCTTGCCTTAACAGGCAACTATGCTTGTCGTAAGAGGCATCTTACTGGATCGGGTGGTCAGACTCGCTGACTTGGTTGATGCATGTCATCATATTCCAATTGCCTAAATCGATGCTCATGATGTCAATCACTGGATTGTCTGGTCCAGACTTGATTATTTACAGAGCGCTGTCATATAGCTGGAATATTGCTGAGTGTGGCGTTAAACAACAAACAAAGTAAACTGACAATACAATTCCCAAGGTTGTCCCAGTAAGGGTTCACTCCCAAGAAGTCAGATGCTGCAATATAGATTGTCTCCTATATACTCGGCTCAAAACTTGTGCTGACCGATCTTTTGCACCCTATTGATGTAACTACATTTTACAATGTCAAGAGGAGCTCTTGAAAAAATAGTTTCCTTTGAGCTGTTTTTACATGAAGAGAATATTCTTGTTTGCCCACCATGGTAATCTCATTGAGGAAGTCAGAACAGTTCCCATTGTTGATTGAGACACTGTTGAGTTGTTGATTGTTAAGCTGATCGTTTTGTGGCATTGTCGATTGTGTCACACTATACAATTATCAACTTTTCAGGAGGTCAATACCTGTTTTTATGGACCAAAGAAAAACAATATTAACCGATATCATATAATGTATAATATAAATATATAATTTTTACATGAATATATTAATATATAATAATGTCAATTGTTTGATGGCAGTGTCGATTGCTTGCAGACAGTGTTGATTGGTTGAAGACAGTGTCTATTGTTTGATGAAAGTGTCGATTCTTTGAAGACAATGTCTGTTGTTGCACTGTTGGAATAGTTGGCTGATAATGAAGATACCAGAACTATTCACTCGTTTTATAAACTTCAGTTATGACATGGGAGCTTGTTTAGTATTCGACATATATCAAGCTTTTGGACCATTACAAGGCGGGGGGCATGGGTGGCCCAGTCGTCTAAGGTGCCGCAATTCGCGGCACACCAAAAACCTATGATTATTGGTTCGAATCCCGGTTCGCCCTGATGATGTTTCTAGGTTTGTCAGCACCATACCCGTACTCGTGGATTTCACCAAAGTGGTAAACGTCTCAGACCTGCATCACTTCAGGCTTTCCTCCCACATTAAGCTGACATGCCGTGATATAACTGGAATTCTGTTAAAAGCAGCGTTAAACATAACTCACTCACTCACTCACCCATTACAAGACCTTAAATTGTCAGTTTTATGTATAAGCATTCATTACACACCATGCATATACTCTTGCATATACTCTTGCATACACTCATGCATACACTCATGCATAAACCACACCCACATTTCAACTGCTTGAGATCAATGATTCTCATGAAATGAAACTTGATGGCACAAAAGTGTCTGAATCAACCAACAGCCTTCAACTTCAAACAACAGACAGATGGAGGCAACGGCAAAAAGTTAAGTTACTGTTTGACAGCAAATATTTGTAATATTTCAAAAAGTTTGTAGTTAATATGCTTATCAACATTAATCTTCTTATCCGAAAGATGGAATGTCTGAATATATGGAATTACTTCGGAGCTATGACTTGTATAGACTCTGAGTGTGTGTGTAGCACACATCGAGACATGCAGATGAAGTGAATGCTATTTTCCAGCCTGCAGATATTAATGTTAGTCATCCAAAGGATCTTCAAGTTTGAAAAGAAAGTCGATTACAATATTTGTCATGTCGGGGAAAAAATGACTTGTGGAACACCCTATCAAAATTAACCCCAATTTGTCGCCAAGTGATCTATTTCTCGTATCCCAAATCCAATAAAAAGAAGGACGAACATGCACAAAATCTAATAAGATCAGTGGAACATTGAGTATCTATCATATATCAAATAAATGACAGAATCCCCGGGGTGAGTTGCCATCGGATCCTTGGGGAAGTGTTGGACCAATATTCTGTGAATTAAGTCTTGTCACGGAACCCGTCGAGATGGACAGTAATTCTCAGGGCACAACTGTAAGTGAGGTAACGTTGTTATAACAACATTTTTACTTGATTTTCAAAGTCCACAGTTTAAGCCATTCGTGTTCAGGGTTTTTCAATTTATTCAATTTCCCCATTACGAATGTCCTAACTGATAACAACGGATTAGCTGATAATGAAACCCCCGATGAAAAACTTCCAACTTGTCAAGAACTAGTGTGGTCAATTCTTTTGATAAACCCCCAGGCTTAGTTCCTGAAAATCAACTTTGGGATGGCAACTTGGCTTTTAAACTCATCACATCCATTTTTTGTCAAAATTTGTAAGTCCCATGTTCAAGTGAAGATGCAATTTATGTTCTCCAGAGAGATTTTTACCAGAAAAACTAGTTGACAGATTTTTGCTTTTTTTAAGAAAGTGTTGTTTATATGCATCTGCAGATTCTCAAGAAGGTTTTCAGCTATCATAATTTCGATTTTTATTTCCAAAGTTTCTAATTTGTGGACAATTTGAGAAGTAGATTTGTATCATGACAACACGTGTGTTAACACTGGAATTCACTACTCGTACATTTTTTTTAATGACATGGCACTGAAAAAACTGCCATTTCTTTATTCATAAGATGTGTCGAGTTGTCATTGTGATATTTCACATTCAAGTTTTTAGTTGCTATTTGGTTTTAATGATAAATATTTTTAAAATGAAAAAATGCCTGTGAAGTAATTTTAATACTTTGAGCAAGTTGTAGAAAATTGCAGTTACGTTTAGATTACCTTGGAAAATATTGTCACCCGTGAATTGTGAAAGTTGAAGAGAGGGCATTATTCATTTTCTATAACACTTACTTCTCATAAAGTTATGAAGCATTATATTATCTCCATTTATATCACTTTGACCAAAAACATTCTGGATGGTCAGATGGATAGGTGGGTGGGTAGGCGGATGTCAGATTGGAGGGTAGGTTGATGGGTGGGTAGGCGGATGTCAGATTGGAGGGTAGGTTGATGGGTGGGTAGGCGGATGTCAGATTGGAGGGTAGGTTGATGGGTGGGTAGGCGTATGTCAGATTGAAGGGTAGGTTGATGGGTGGGTAGGCGGATGTCAGATTGGAGGGTTGGTTGATGGGTAGGTAGGCGGATGTCAGATTGGAGGGTTGGTTGATCGGTGGGTAGTTGGATGTCAGATTGGAGGGTAGGTTGATGGGTGGGTAGGCGGATGTCAGATTGGAGGGTAGGTTGATCGGTGGGTAGGCGGATGTCATATTGGAGGTTGGTTGATGGGTGGGTAGGCGGATGTCATATTGGAGGTTGGTTGATGGGTGGGTAGGCGGATGTCAGATTGGAGGGTAGGTTGATCGGTGGGTAGGTGGATGTCACATTGGAGGGTAGGTTGATGGGTGGGTAGGCGGATGTCAGATTGGAGGGTAGGTTGATGGGTGGGTAGGCGGATGTCAGATTGGAGGTTGGTTGATGGGTGGGTAGGTGGATGTCAGATTGGAGGGTAGGTTGATCGGTGGGTAGGTGGATGTCAGATTGGAGGGTAGGTTGATGGGTGGGTAGGCGGATGTCAGATTGGAGGGTAGGTTGATCGGTGGGTAGGCGGATGTCAGATTGGAGGGTAGGTTGATCGGTGGGTAGGCGGATAGCAGATTGGAGGGTAGATTGATGGGTGGGTAGGCGGATGTCAGATTGGAGGGTAGGTTGATGGGTGGGTAGGCGGATGTCAGATTGGAGGGTAGGTTGACGGGTGGGTAGGTGGATGTCAGATTGGAGGGTAGATTGATGGGTGGGTAGGTGGCTGTGTAGGTGGATGTCAGACGGATGGGTGAGTAGGTGGATGGGCAGATGAGTGGGTAGGTGGATGTCAGTTGGAGGGTAGGTTGATGGGTGGGTAGGTGGATGGGCAGATGGGTGGGTAGGTGGATGTCAGATTGGAGGGTAGGTTGATGGGTGGGAAGGTGGATGGGCAGATGAGTGGGTAGGTGGATGTCAGATTGGAGGGTAGGTTGACGGGTGGGTAGGTGGATGTCAGATTGGAGGGTAGATTGATGGGTGGGAAGGTGGATGGGCAGATGGGTGGGTAGGTGGATGTCAGATTGGAGGGTAGGTTGATGGATGGGTAGGTGGCTGGGCAGATGGGTGGGTAGGTGGATGTCAGATGGGTGGGTAGTTGGATGGGCAGATGGGTGGGTAGGTGGATGTAAGATGGGTGGGTAGGTGGATGGGCAGATGGGTGGGTAGGTGGATGTCAGATGGGTGGGTAGGTGGATGTCAGATGGGTGGGTATGTGGATGTCAGATGGGTGGGTAGGTGGATGTCAGATGGGTGGGTAGGTGGATGGGCAGATGGGTGGGTAGGTGGATGGGCAGATGGGTGGGTTTGTTGATGTCAGATGGGTTGGTAGGTGGATCGGTAGGTGGCTGGGCAGATGGGTGGGTAGGTGGATGTCAGATGGATGGGTAGGTGGATGTCAGATGGGTGGGTAGGTGGATGGGCAGGTGGGTGGGTAGGTAGGTTGGTGGATGGGTAGGTGGATGTCAGATGTATGGTAGGATGGATAGGTAGATGGTTAGGTGGATGGGCAGATGGGTGTGGGGGTAGGTAGATGGGCAGATGGATAGGTAGTTGGGTAGAAGACTTTGTTAAAGCAAGGAATGGATGGCTTGGAGTCAGTAAACTGTGTCTGAGTGGGGTATTCATGTTAAACAATGGCATGGTATATCAGTGTGCTAGCACTTTAAATCTGCATTACTCCGGACTATTACAAGCAACTGTAGACCCCCCTCCCACACACCTGTGCATGCACATTGCTATATAAGTGCAATAATCTTGGATACATCATTAAACCCCATTTCACCTCACCTCCACAATCAGCAGTCATTGTGACCAGCCAATCCACAGGTTGCTGACTTCCTACACAAGCATGATTGAATGGTGACAAAGTCAGCCCAGATTCCCCTCTCCAAGCCCAGGTACCCCCTGGGGTTATTATTATTATTATTATTATTATTATTATTATTATTATTATTATTATTATTAATTTCTATAGCACACTTCCAATTTATAACTGCTCAAGTGTGCTTACACCATCACAGATCTTATCATTACACTTATCTGTCAATGGATCAGTGTGCACTGGAGTTTCATTCTCATCTCCCTGGGGAGTATCCAACCCAAGCAGCCTTTAGGCACTACAAAGTTAACATTCACTGAACCATCTCCTCCCGGGTACCCATTCACTGCTGGTAGAACAGACGCATATTTGGAACAGTCACAGGAGACACCTCATGTGTTACATGTGCTCCGATTAAAAAAGGTCCCCAGCAACCTATGCTGATCGTAAGAGGCGACCACATCGAGGTGGTGAGTGTCAGTGACTTGTTTGATTGAGTGTAATCATACCTCAATGATGTAGATGTTTGCTCACAATATCAATCGCTGGGTTTTTTCTAATGTAGCATTATTATTTACAGACCTCCTTCCTACAGCTAGAATACTGCTGATTACAGCATCAAACAACATTCAACACCAAATCAATTAACATGGAAAAATACCCCGACTCCTCCAACTACCGTCTTCATAGCTAGCTGTGTATCTATCATTATCAATCCAAGTTCCAAAAACCCAGTTGATTAATATCAAAGGATTTCTTACAGAGGTGGGGTTTTAGTTTCCATAAAAATTTCTATTGCATATTAATATGTCGACAATAAAGTTGGCGTTCCTTTTTCAGGTCGCGGCTTTAAAGACAACAATCTCTGATTATGGACTTAATGTTTATGGAAAACAGATAAATCTGATCGCCAGTTGATTCACTTTCATTTTGTTTACTGTAATCACTGCGTCATTTATGGATTGGCTGTTCTCTGAGCTGCCCTCAGACCATTGAGTCAGAATGAGCTCAAACTTGTGTCATCGACTGTATTGCAAGAATTGGGGACATCTTATGTCATCCACTGGGTTACAATATGTTGTAGCAGGATCACCAGAGGTACATCGGGTTTTATGCATCCCGCATTAGGTTTTATACAAGTGGCATAAAACCTAACGAGGGATGCATAAAACCTCATGTACCCCGCGTGATCCTGCTACAACAAATTTATCTTAACGACAAATTCAAAATTGTTAGAAAACAGCTGTTCGCTTCAGCTGAGGATAACTTGTGCTATATTATGTGACTTCCATTGACTCAGAACAAGCATGCGGCTTTTTGCTTCAAAGCAAGAGATAAGGAATTTATTCTGCCTCTCAGAAATCCATGTGCTGCCTGACTTGCTCGTGGCGGGGTATAAGAGATTTATTCCCTCGCTGAAAAATATTTTTTCTTCCAAGGCAGGATACACGGTATTTTATGAAGATCACGTGGACCAATCAGATCTCATCAGTCTGACATGGAGGTGTGATAAGACATATGTGATCAGGTTGTAGAGGAATGGAAAGTTCCAGTTTGACAGAGTGGACACAGTTCTTGAAGTCTCCAAGTGCCAAACATTCTGCAAGAATGGGAATGTTTCCTTAGGACTACTGTCTTAGGGTTTTCTTAGAATATCTTGTTTTTCATAATTGTGCTATGATATTGTCCATGTGGGTACACATGATTTGGTCTTATACTTCATACTGGGGGTATGAGGGCCGCAATTAGATGATAGTTGCCTGATGCTATATTGCTCACTCACTCGCTCACTCACTCACTCACTCACTCACTCACTCAAAATGGCTGAACATCAATCCAAATGCAAAGATAAAATAACAGCAACTAGATTTGCACCTGAATATGAAATATGTCTTTACATTTTTCTTAAATTTTGAATTTAAAAAATCATATCGTTAGAGTACCATTCTTGACAATGTCCTTCTGGAAAACCAATCTGATAAATCAGAACATGTGATGTTTCTTTTTCACATGAGTAGAATAACCAGCATGATACAGTCATCTTTCAGTTATCCACCATCTTTTAATCAGAGTTATATAATGATTCTGCCTTCATGTAGCTATCAATAAAAGCCATTACCGCTGTGTATGTCAAGTAATTAAGGGTGTGGTCATATTGTGCTAATACCCTTATTGATTCTCACAAAGACAGTTGTATGTTCTCTACTATTTTCTGTTTAATTAAGTAATCATCTCATATTTCAACGTGGTTTTACTGGGACTTATCACCACAAAATTAGCATCACATGAAAAAACATGGTTTCATCTTTTAGGCAGGACAATAGATTTCCCCCAAGAAATGCATATGGTTCTGTCTGTTTTTGTGATTATCATGTCAGGAGTTTAGAAATTTTCACAAAATGCAAATATATGTTTTCCTTTTGTGATGAATTATTTGTCATTTTGCATTTTTTTTGCATAATTACATGAGAATCAAATCAGGCGTATGAGTTATGAGTTATTGTTGAAAGCTTTGTTATGTTCTCACATGTACACTGTATTTTTGCCAGTCAGTTGAGGGGATTTGTGTTGAATGTATAGATTTATATGTTTGTCTGATAATGGGAGACAGCTTGTGGCTGCATTAAGCTCAAAGGACTATTATGCAAGAGTTGTCTCCCTTCACCATGCCAGGATCTGCTGGTCATGGGTGAGACTCCCAGATTCTTCCCTGGAATAGACTTAATTTTGGCATGGCGCTTACACACTGTGATGCAGTTGAATACAAAGCAGCATTAAAGCAACCTCACACACTCAACCATTTAAAAATTCACACACCTACACACCCATTCACTCACCCACTCACTCAACCGCTCAACCCTGACTGTAAATATGTTACCCTCATCCCTGACTGTAAATATGTTACTGTAAACCCTGACTGTAAATATGTTACCCTCAACCCTGACTGTAAATATGTTACCCTCAACCCTGACTGTAAATATGTTACCCTCAACCCTGACTGTAAATATGTAACTGTCAACCCTGACTGTAAATGTAAATATGTTACTGTCAACCCTGACTGTAAATATGTTACCCTCAACCCTGACTGTAAGTATGTTACCCTCAACCCTGACTGTAAATATGTTACCCTCAACCCTGACTGTAAATATGTTACTATCAACCCTGACTGTAAATGTAAATATGTTACTGTCAACCCTGACTGTAAATATGTTACCCTCAACCCTGACTGTAAACATGTTACTGTCAACCCTGACTGTAAATATGTTATTGTCAACCCTGACTGTAAATGTAAATATCTAAATGTCAACCCTGACTGTAAATATGTTACCCTCAACCCTGACTGTAAATATGTTACTGTCAACCCTGACTGTAAATATGTTACCCTCAACCCTGCCTGTAAATATGTTACCCTCAACCCTGACTGTAAATATGTTACCCTCAACCCTGCCTGTAAACATGTTACCCTCAACCATGACTGTAAACATGTAACCCTCATCCCTGCCTGTAAATATGTTACTGTCAACCCTGCCTGTAAATATGTTACTGTCAACCCTGACTGTAAACATGTTACCCTCAACCCTGACTGTAAACATGTTACTGTCAACCCTGACTGTAAATATGTTACTGTCAACCCTGACTGTAAATATGTTACCCTCAACCCTGACTGTAAATATGTTACCCTCAACCCTGACTGTAAATATGTTACTGTCAACCCTGACGGTAAATATGTTACCCTCAATCCTGACTGTAAATATGTTACTGTCAACCCTGACTGTAAATATGTTACTGTCAACCCTAACTGTAAATATGTTACTCTAAACCCTGACTGTAAATATGTTACTGTCAACCCTGACTGTAAATATGTTACCCTCAACCCTGACTGTAAACATGTTACTGTCAACCCTGACTGTAAATATGTTACTCTAAACCCTGACTGTAAATATGTTACCCTCAGCCCTGACTGTAAACATGTTACTGTCAACCCTGACTGTAAATATGTTACTGTCAACCCTGACTGTAAATATGTTACCCTCAACCCTGACTGTAAATATGTTACCCTCAACCCTGACTGTAAATATGTTACTGTCAACCCTGACTGTAAATATGTTACCCTCAATCCTGACTGTAAATATGTTACTGTCAACCCTGACTGTAAATATGTTACTGTCAACCCTAACTGTAAATATGTTACTCTAAACCCTGACTGTAAATATGTTACTGTCAACCCTGACTGTAAACATGTTACCCTCAACCCTGCCTGTAAATATGTTACTGTCAACCCTGACTGTAAACATGTTACTCTAAACCCTGACTGTAAATATGTTACCCTCAACCCTGACTGTAAACATGTTACTCTAAACCCTGACTGTAAATATGTTACCCTCAACCCTGACTGTAAACATGTTACCCTCAACCCTGACTGTAAATATGTTACTGTCAACCCTGACTGTAAACATGTTACTCTAAACCCTGACTGTAAATATGTTACCCTCAACCCTGACTGTAAACATGTTACTGTCAACCCTGACTGTAAATATGTTACTCTAAACCCTGACTGTAAATATGTTACCCTCAGCCCTGACTGTAAATATGCTACTGTCAACCCTGACTGTAAATATGTTACTGTCAACCCTAACTGTAAATATGTTACTCTAAACCCTGACTGTAAATATGTTACTGTCAACCCTGACTGTAAACATGTTACTGTCAACCCTGACTGTAAACATGTTACCCTCAAACCTGACTGTAAATATGTTACCCTCAACCCTGACTGTAAACATGTTACTGTCAACCCTGACTGTAAATATGTTACCCTCAACCCTGACTGTAAACATGTTACTGTCAACCCTGACTGTAAATATGTTACTCTAAACCCTGACTGTAAATATGTTACCCTCAGCCCTGACTGTAAACATGTTACTGTCAACCCTGACTGTAAATATGTTACTGTCAACCCTGACTGTAAATATGTTACCCTCAACCCTGACTGTAAATATGTTACCCTCAACCCTGACTGTAAATATGTTACTCTAAACCCTGACTGTAAACATGTTACTGTCAACCCTGACTGTAAATATGTTACCCTCAACCCTGACTGTAAACATGTTACTGTCAACCCTGACTGTAAACATGTTACTCTTAACCCTGACTGTAAATATGTCACTGTCAACCCTGACTGTAAATATGTTACTCTAAACCCTGACTGTAAATATGTTACTGTCAACCCTGACTGTAAACATGTTACTGTCAACCCTGACTGTAAATGTGTTACCCTCAACCCTGACTGTAAACATGTTACTGTCAACCCTGACTGTAAATATGTTACTCTAAACCCTGACTGTAAATATGTTACCCTCAGCCCTGACTGTAAACATGTTACTGTCAACCCTGACTGTAAATATGTTACTGTCAACCCTGACTGTAAATATGTTACCCTCAACCCTGACTGTAAATATGTTACTGTCAACCCTGACTGTAAATATATTACTCTAAACCCTGACTGTAAATATGTTACCCTCAGCCCTGACTGTAAATATGTTACTCTAAACCCTGACTGTTAACATATTACTCTCAACCCTGACTGTAAACATGTTACCCTCAACCCTGACTGTAAACATGTTACTCTAAACCCTGACTGTAAATATGTTACTGTCAACCCTGACTGTAAACATGTTACTCTAAACCCTGACTGTAAATATGTTACTGTCAACCCTGACTTTAAACATGTTACTGTCAACCCTGACTGTAAATATGTTACCCTCAACCCTGACTGTAAACATGTTACTGTCAACCCTGACTGTAAATATGTTACTGTCAACCCTAACTGTAAATATGTTACCCTCAGCCCTGACTGTAAACATGTTACTGTCAACCCTGACTGTAAATATGTTACTGTCAACCCTGACTGTAAATATGTTACCCTCAACCCTGACTGTAAATATGTTACCCTCAATCCTGACTGTAAATATGTTACTGTCAACCCTGACTGTAAATATGTTACTGTCAACCCTGACTGTAAATATGTTACCCTCAGCCCTGACTGTAAACATGTTACTGTCAACCCTGACTGTAAACATGTTACTGTCAACCCTGACTGTAAACATGTTACCCTCAAACCTGACTGTAAATATGTTACCCTCAACCCTGACTGTAAACATGTTACTGTCAACCCTGACTGTAAATATGTTACCCTCAACCCTGACTGTAAACATGTTACTGTCAACCCTGACTGTAAATATGTTACTCTAAACCCTGACTGTAAATATGTTACCCTCAGCCCTGACTGTAAACATGTTACTGTCAACCCTGACTGTAAATATGTTACTGTCAACCCTGACTGTAAATATGTTACCCTCAACCCTGACTGTAAATATGTTACCCTCAACCCTGACTGTAAATATGTTACTCTAAACCCTGACTGTAAACATGTTACTGTCAACCCTGACTGTAAATATGTTACCCTCAACCCTGACTGTAAACATGTTACTGTCAACCCTGACTGTAAACATGTTACTCTTAACCCTGACTGTAAATATGTCACTGTCAACCCTGACTGTAAATATGTTACTCTAAACCCTGACTGTAAATATGTTACTGTCAACCCTGACTGTAAACATGTTACTGTCAACCCTGACTGTAAATGTGTTACCCTCAACCCTGACTGTAAACATGTTACTGTCAACCCTGACTGTAAATATGTTACTCTAAACCCTGACTGTAAATATGTTACCCTCAGCCCTGACTGTAAACATGTTACTGTCAACCCTGACTGTAAATATGTTACCCTCAATCCTGACTGTAAATATGTTACTGTCAACCCTGACTGTAAATATGTTACTGTCAACCCTAACTGTAAATATGTTACTTTAACCCTGACTGTAAATATGTTACTGTCAACCCTGACTTTAAACATGTTACTCTAAACCCTGACTGTAAATATGTTACTGTCAACCCTGACTTTAAACATGTTACTGTCAACCCTGACTGTAAATATGTTACCCTCAACCCTGACTGTAAACATGTTACTGTCAACCCTGACTGTAAATATGTTACTCTAAACCCTGACTGTAAATATGTTACCCTCAGCCCTGACTGTAAACATGTTACTGTCAACCCTGACTGTAAATATGTTACTGTCAAACCTGACTGTAAATATGTTACCCTCAACCCTGACTGTAAATATGTTACCCTCAACCCTGACTGTAAATATGTTACTCTAAACCCTGACTGTAAACATATTATTGTCAACCCTGACTGTAAATATGTTACCCTCATCCCTGACTGTAAACATGTTACTGTCAACCCTGACTGTAAACATGTTACTCTTAACCCTGACTGTAAATATGTCACTGTCAACCCTGACTGTAAATATGTTACTGTCAACCCTGACTGTAAATATGTTACTCTAAACCCTGACTGTAAATATGTTACTGTCAACCCTGACTGTAAACATGTTACTGTCAACTCTGACTGTAAATGTGTTACCCTCAACCCTGACTGTAAACATGTTACTGTCAACCCTGACTGTAAATATGTTACTCTAAACCCTGACTGTAAATATGTTACCCTCAGCCCTGACTGTAAACATGTTACTGTCAACCCTGACTGTAAATATGTTACCCTCAACCCTGACTGTAAATATGTTACCCTCAACCCTGACTGTAAATATGTTACTGTCAACCCTGACTGTAAATATGTTACTCTAAACCCTGACTGTAAATATGTTACTGTCAACCCTGACTGTAAATATGTTACTCTAAACCCTGACTGTAAATATGTTACCCTCAACCCTGACTGTAAACATGTTACTCTAAACCCTGACTGTAAATATGTTACTCTCAAACCTGACTGTAAATATGTTACTGTCAACCCTGACTGTAAATATGTTACTCTAAACCCTGACTGTAAATATGCTACTCTGAACCCTGCCTGTAAATATGTTACTGTCAACCCTGACTGTAAATATGTTACTCTAAACCCTGACTGTAAATATGTTACTCTCAACCCTGCCTGTAAATATGTTACTGTCAACCTGGACTGTAAATATATTGCTCTCAACCCTGACTGTAAACATGTTACTCTAAACCCTGACTGTAAATATATTGCTCTCAACCCTGACTGTAAACATGTTACTCTAAACCCTGACTGTAAATATATTGCTCTCAACCCTGCCTGTAAATATGTTACTATCAACCCTGACTGTAAATATATTGCTCTCAACCCTGCCTGTAAACATGTTACTATCAACCCTGACTGTCCATGTTGGAAATGCATGAGAGAAAGTGTCAGCTGATGGCCAATTTTCTTTCTAATCGCGTCTCTGTGCTGTGATACCATTAGACGGATCCACGTCTATTGCTGATATAAATCTCGTACATTTCTCCAGGGAAATCCACAACTGCAGGTCTGGTAGACATCACTCACAGCAGCAAACAGACTCACTGCGGCTTTCACACGGACGGTATTGTGTATTTGCTTTCTTTTTCCAAAATATGTCTCCCTTTTTAAAGTGGAATTGTTTTAAATGTTATTTATTGTGATGGAGGTCGAGACCACCATGAAGAAAACAAAGACCGCAGTCGTAATGACAGTTGAGCAAAGATTCAACTTCATCAAGTTGATTGTTTGTGCGTGAGGGGCTTGTACATTACATCCCGGCTGCAGCTGACAGTCCACTGGGGCAAGTCCCGGGGTTAGAATCAACACCAGTGCCATTGGTGCTGAGGTCTGTCATTCCGCTTCAGTGGAGAAACTTTAGCAATGGTGATACTGTTAAAAGTGTTTCCCAGAGTATCTTTGTAAGCATGTGTCCGAATAGATCTTGTTACCTGGATTGTGAAGGTGTGTATGTGACCGGTCATTTATTACAGGGGTGGGTGAGTCAGATGTACTGATGTACTGACAATAATGACCCTCCCTGATGCTTGTCATATTTTTGGATGACCCTCACCATGTCCGTGTACACTTTATCCATGACCCTCACGGAAAAGTCAAAATGCAAAAGCGCTTGATATTTTATCATGAAATGTCCATGGTTTCATAACCCTCACGAAATATGTGTGTTAAAAGTTTGTAGTCTTATCATGAGGGAACATGTAGTTATGTGTCCTGCATTAGGTTTTATACCACGAGGCAAAGGCAAGGGACACATAAAACCACATGTACCCTGAGTGAGACTGCTACAATGAATTTATCTTACCAACATGTTTTATTCTGCCCTCGTAAAAGAATAAAAACAGATTCAAAATTGATTGAAAATAGCTTGTAGCCTGCCTTCTTCATGGCGGGGTAAAAGGGACCTATTCTCCTGCTCACAAATATATTTCCCTCCCAGGCAGGATACATATTTTTTTATCAAGATCACTTGAACCAATCAGATCTCATCATTCTGACATGGAAGTATGATAATATTTTATTATGCCCCTCTCACACAAACTGTTACACATATTGGTGAGTCTCCCCTGATTGCCTTTGACCCATCACGTCCTGTGATAAATAACCGGTTCCTAACAGATGATGAAACAATTGCTCCAGACATCATGTTATTTTATTGTCATAAAAAGACACCCTGAAACAAATGTATGTGGAATAAGTAACAGTTTTTAAGTTCAACATACAGACACATATAAGTAAACACAACCAATCTAATAAAAATCAGGTTTTTTTACTCCAATGCAATACCTTCCTGCATTGAGAGTGCCAAGAACACCCGCAACTGTCCAGTAGGTTCACTACACCCTAGAACATCCCCACTGTCCAGTAGGTTCACTACACCCTAGAACATCCCCACTGTCCAGTAGGTTCACTACACCCTAGAACATCCCCACTGTCCAGTAGGTTCACTACACCCTAGAACATCCCCACTGTCCAGTAGGTTCACTACACCCTAGAACATCCCCACTGTCCAGTAGGTTCACTACACCCTAGAACATCCCCACTGTCCAGTAGGTTCACTACACCCTAGAACATCCCCACTGTCCAGTAGGTTCACTAGACCCTAGAACATCCCAACTGTCCAGTAGGTTCACTACACCCTAGAACATCCCCACTGTCCAGTAGGTTCACTACATGCCCCACTGTCCAGTAGGTTCACTACACCCTAGAACATCCCCACTGTCCAGTAGGTTCACTACACCCTAGAACATCCCCACTGTCCAGTAGGTTCACTACATGCCCCACTGTCCAGTAGGTTCACTACACCCTAGAACATCCCCACTGTCCAGTAGGTTCACTACACCCTAGAACATCCCCACTGTCCAGTAGGTTCACTACATGCCCCACTGTCCAGTAGGTTCACTACACCCTAGAACATCCCCACTGTCCAGTAGGTTCACTACATGCCCCACTGTCCAGTAGGTTCACTACATGCCCCACTGTCCAGTAGGTTCACTACACCTCCCACTGTCCAGTAGGTTCACTACATTCCCCACTGTCCAGTAGGTTCACTACACCCCCCACTGTCCAGTAGGTTCACTACACCCCCCACTGTCCAGTAGGTTCACTACACCCTCCACTGTCCAGTAGGTTCACTACATGCCCCCACTGTCCAGTAGGTTCACTACACCCCCCACTGTCCAGTAGGTTCACTACACCCTCCACTGTCCAGTAGGTTCACTACATGCCCCCACTGTCCAGTAGGTTCACTACACCCCCCACTGTCCAGTAGGTTCACTACACCCTCCACTGTCCAGTAGGTTCACTACATGCCCCCACTGTCCAGTAGGTTCACTACATGCCCCACTGTCCAGTAGGTTCACTACATCCCCCACTGTCCAGTAGGTTCACTACACCCCCCACTGTCCAGTAGGTTCACTACATCCCTACTGTCCAGTAGGTTCACTACACCCCCCACTTTCCAGTAGGTTCACTACACACCCCCACTGTCCAGTAGGTTCACTACACCCTCCACTGTCCAGTAGGTTCACTACACCTCCCACTGTCCAGTAGGTTCACTACACACCCCCACTGTCCAGTAGGTTCACTACATCCCCACTGTCCAGTAGGTTCATTACACCCCCCACTGTCCAGTAGGTTCACTACACCCCCCACTATCCAGTAGGTTCACTACACCCCCCACTGTCCAGTAGGTTCACTACACCCCCCACTATCCAGTAGGTTCACTACACCCCCCACTGTCCAGTAGGTTCACTACACCCCCCACTATCCAGTAGGTTCACTACACACCCCCACTGTCCAGTAGGTTCACTACACCCCCCACTATCCAGTAGGTTCACTACACCCCCCACTGTCCAGTAGGTTCACTACACCCCCCACTATCCAGTAGGTTCACTACACCCCCCACTATCCAGTAGGTTCACTACACACCCCCACTGTCCAGTAGGTTCACTACACACCCCCACTGTCCAGTAGGTTCACTACACCCTCCACTGTCCAGTAGGTTCACTACACCTCCCACTGTCCAGTAGGTTCACTACACACCCCCACTGTCCAGTAGGTTCACTACATCCCCACTGTCCAGTAGGTTCATTACACCCCCCACTGTCCAGTAGGTTCACTACACCCCCCACTATCCAGTAGGTTCACTACACCCCCCACTGTCCAGTAGGTTCACTACACCCCCCACTATCCAGTAGGTTCACTACACCCCCCACTGTCCAGTAGGTTCACTACACCCCCCACTATCCAGTAGGTTCACTACACACCCCCACTGTCCAGTAGGTTCACTACACCCCCCACTATCCAGTAGGTTCACTACACCCCCCACTGTCCAGTAGGTTCACTACACCCCCCACTATCCAGTAGGTTCACTACACCCCCCACTATCCAGTAGGTTCACTACACACCCCCACTGTCCAGTAGGTTCACTACACCCCCCACTATCCAGTAGGTTCACTACACCCCCCCACTGTCCAGTAGGTTCACTACACCTCCCACTGTCCAGTAGGTTCACTACATTCCCCACTGTCCAGTAGGTTCACTACACCCCCCACTGTCCAGTAGGTTCACTACACCCCCCACTATCCAGTAGGTTCACTACACCTCCCACTGTCCAGTAGGTTCACTACATCCCTACTGTCCAGTAGGTTCACTACACCCCCCACTATCCAGTAGGTTCACTACACCCCCCACTATCCAGTAGGTTCACTACACCTCCCACTGTCCAGTAGGTTCACTACATGCCCTGTCGCCCTGATGTTTAACTTTACCACATGTATAAAGAAGTGATGGGGTGGTTGAGTGGGTTGGAGAGAGAATTGGCTGATTGAGTGAACAGTTGGTGGTTGAGTTAGTTGGTTGGTGAGTATTTGAGGGGGTTGGTGAGTGAGTGAGTAAATGAATGAGTTAGTGGTTTAGTTGGTTTGTTGGTAAATGTTTCCATGGGTTGGTGTTGGGGTTGTACGGAGGGTTGTACTTAGGTAAGCCACTTGGTGATAGATTTAGTTAGTTAGTGGATGAGCATTCTAGGGAGTGAGTAGATTAAGTGATTGCCATGGACAAAATAATATTTTATTCCCAACTTGTCTGCCAGTCACATAGTTGAATATTCCTCATAAATCCCTGTAGACATGACTTTAGTCAAATCTTTCAGCACTACAAAAGTTGGAAATGCAAGGAAATACATCATGGCATCAGCTGTGTCAGTTCATCAGTGTTCTTGACCTTTAAGAATGATTATGGACAGATATAGTAAGATCAAGAACATAGATGTATGCAGATTATGCGGCTCATTGGAATTCAACAATCTTATAGTAATGTCACACACAGTAAACTAAAGCCATGTTTATTGGTTCATTACACCCCCCACTGTCCAGTAGGTTCACTACATGCCCCACTGTCCAGTAGGTTCACTACACCCTCCACTGTCCAGTAGGTTCACTACACCCCCCACTTTCCAGTAGGTTCACTACATGCCCCACTATCCAGTAGGTTCACTACATGCCCCACTATCCAGTAGGTTCACTACATGCCCCACTATCCAGTAGGTTCACTACATGCCCCACTATCCAGTAGGTTCACTACATGCCCCACTATCCAGTAGGTTCACTACATCCACCACTATCCAGTAGGTTCACTACATGCCCCACTATCCAGTAGGTTCACTACATCCACCACTATCCAGTAGGTTCACTACACATCCCACTATCCAGTAGGTTCACTACATCCACCACTATCCAGTAGGTTCACTACATGCCCCACTATCCAGTAGGTTCACTACACCTCCCACTATCCAGTAGGTTCACTACATCCACCACTATCCAGTAGGTTCACTACACCTCCCACTATCCAGTAGGTTCACTACATCCACCACTATCCAGTAGGTTCACTACATGCCCCACTGTCCAGTAGGTTCACTACACGCCCCACTATCCAGTAGGTTCACTACATGCCCCACTATCCAGTAGGTTCACTACACCTCCCACTATCCAGTAGGTTCACTACATGCCCCACTATCCAGTAGGTTCACTACACCTCCCACTATCCAGTAGGTTCACTACATCCACCACTATCCAGTAGGTTCACTACATGCCCCACTGTCCAGTAGGTTCACTACATGCCCCACTATCCAGTAGGTTCACTACATCCACCACTATCCAGTAGGTTCACTACACCTCCCACTGTCCAGTAGGTTCACTACACCCTCCACTGTCCAGTAGGTTCACTACACCCCCCACTATCCAGTAGGTTCACTACATGCCCCACTATCCAGTAGGTTCACTACATGCCCCACTATCCAGTAGGTTCACTACACCCCCCACTATCCAGTAGGTTCACTACACCTCCCACTGTCCAGTAGGTTCACTACACCCTCCACTGTCCAGTAGGTTCACTACATGCCCCACTGTCCAGTAGGTTCACTACACCCCCCACTATCCAGTAGGTTCACTACATCCCCCACTATCCAGTAGGTTCACTACACCTCCCACTGTCCAGTAGGTTCACTACATCCCCCACTGTCCAGTAGGTTCACTACATGCCCCACTGTCCAGTAGGTTCACTACACCCCCCACTGTCCAGTAGGTTCACTACACCCCCCACTGTCCAGTAGGTTCACTACACCCCCCACTGTCCAGTAGGTTCACTACACCCCCCACTATCCAGTAGGTTCACTACACCTCCCACTGTCCAGTAGGTTCACTACATCCCCCACTATCCAGTAGGTTCACTACACCCCCACTATCCAGTAGGTTCACTACGTTCCCCACTGTCCAGTAGGTTCACTACATTCCCCACTATCCAGTAGGTTCACTACATCCCCACTGTCCAGTAGGTTCACTACATCCCCCACTGTCCAGTAGGTTCACTACACCCCCCACTGTCCAGTAGGTTCACTACACCCCCCACTGTCCAGTAGGTTCACTACACCCCCCACTGTCCAGTAGGTTCACTACACCTCCCACTGTCCAGTAGGTTCACTACACCCCCCACTGTCCAGTAGGTTCACTACACCCTCCACTGTCCAGTAGGTTCACTACATTCCCTACTATCCAGTAGGTTCACTACATTCCCCACTATCCAGTAGGTTCACTACATCCCCCACTATCCAGTAGGTTCACTACATTCCCTACTATCCAGTAGGTTCACTACATTCCCTACTATCCAGTAGGTTCACTACATCCCCCACTATCCAGTAGGTTCACTACATTCCCTACTATCCAGTAGGTTCACTACACCCCCCACTATCCAGTAGGTTGACCACATCCACCACTGTCCAGTTGTAGGTTCACTACACCCCAGAACATCCCCCCCCCCCCAACTGTCCAGTAGGTTCACTACACCCCAGAACACCCCTACTGCCCAGTAGGTTCACTGCATACCCAGAGCATCCCCCACCCACCGCTCATTTATACAACATTCAAGCTGACTCTATTATAATGTGAACTAGCATCCCATGTGAGTTCAGGCTGTCGACACATGTACATGTGGCCTCATTGTTCGAGGCAGCTTGAAGGTCTATCTGCCTGTGTTAGAGGTTGATTGTGTTGCTGTTGAGGCAGTTTGGTTCCAGTTAGATAAGTAGATTCATTAGCTATAATGAGTTATGGAAATCTGTGCTGTCAGTTTTAAGGTCGAACATTTTTGGAATGGGGTTTTATCATGGGTTTTTAATAGATTTAGTAATTTACAGCCTTGAATATTTTTGTCTGACATGGAGCAGCATTGTCAAGAGTCGCCCTGATGTTTAACTTTACCACATGTATAAAGAAGTGATGGGGTGGTTGAGTGGGTTGAAGAGAGAATTGGCTGATTGAGTGAACAGTTGGTGGTTGAGTTAGTTGGTTGGTGAGTGAGTGAGTAAATGAATGAGTTGGTGGTTTAGTTGGTTTGTTGGTAAATGTTTCCATGGGTTGGTGTTGGGGTTGTACGGTGGGTTGTGCTTAGGTAAGCCACTTGGTGACATATTTAGTGAGTTAGTGGATAAGCATTTGAGTGAGTGAGTAGATTAAGTGATTGCCATGGACAAAATAATGTTTTATTCCCAACTTGTCTGCCAGTCACATAGTTGAATATTCCTCATAAATCCCTGTAGACATGACTTTAGTCAAATCTTTCAGCACTACAAAAGTTGGAAATGCAAGGAAATACATCATGGCATCAGCTGTGTCAGTTCATCAGTGTTCTTGACCTTTAAGAATGATTATGGACAGATATAGTAAGATCAAGAACATAGATGTATGCAGATTATGCGGCTCATTGGAATTCAACAATCTTATAGTAATGTCACACACAGTAAACTAAAGCCATGTTTGGAAGCAAATCCCGTTCTAAAGTGTGACATTCAAGCACCTTAACCACTGTACCACCCAAAACCATACAGATATATCTGGACAGACTATATATGTTTAAAAGACACATCTATCCAAAGACTGCTTCCCATGAACAGAGTGGAGAATTCTTCGCGACAAACTAAATTTGTTCTCTGAAGCAGAAGATTCGGCATCTGAAGCTTGGGTGAAGATGCTGACTTTGTGCTCGGGCTAACAGTAGCCCTCTCTCCAACAAATGAAGCTGATCAGCTGGTAACCATAGCTCTCCGTCTTAAAAAGTCCCTCTAATTTAGGCATATACTTGCCACTAGGAAGAAATTTCCCCTGAGATGGAAGCTGATTTACTAAGAGAAACCTCAGCACACAGAGATAATGTGTCGTCAATGTCGCAGATTGGTGCAGGACAGACGTCGCGTAAATTCTACGTGGACTGACAACCAATGTCAGGCCACTGATCATTCTGCGTGTTGATATATTGGTAATCACTGCACTGGAGGGAATATCATTTTGTCGTGCTGGGATCCAACAGTAGGATTCAGAGCTGAGACACAATAGTAAGAAATGTATCTTATTGAAACTGAACTCTCTTTATGAGTTGTTTAAAAACATATCTGAGAATTCCAGTGGACAAGAAAAAAATTGTTCTTAATGCTATTTGACTTTAAAGCGGGGTACCAAATTGTGTATCACATGTAGATACATTGTAAATTCTTGTACTAATTTTTTGCCACTTGAAATCAGAAAACGAATGTGTCTAGTTTTTGATAATTGTTTATATCCTTTATTGTTTTCAGTTACACAATATTCTTCTCGTTTTTGTTCTGCATGTCCACTGATGGATAATTGTTTTTAAATATCCAAATCTAATTGAACAATTCGTTATTCTGCTGAAAACAAAATTTACCCAATTGAGAGAAAATAAAAATTGTAATTGAAATTATGTCCCACCACACAATTTTCCAATCAGAATTCTTTCAAAAAGTTTGTGTGTTTTTTAAATATCCTGGAACTAAAAGAGATGAACACGAATCTGTATGAATTATTATCATATCATTCCATCAAAGTGAAAAAAGCAGTGTTCTAACTTTCAAAGTTTTACAAGCCGCAAACAAATCCTGCTTTGACAAATGAAGATACTTTGCTAATTGCAAAATTACTTTGAAGATCTGAAATCAATTACAAAATCAGCATAAGATTAATTATGTGAAATTCTCAAACATAGTACTTCAGACACTTGGTAATATTTGTCACCCATAACAAGGGTCTAGTGGTCTAAGGTGCTGCAATTCACTGTGTCTAGTTACCTACCTTAGTTATGAAAGGATCTGCTAAATGTGGTTCAAATACCTGTGGTTGCACCTGTCACTTTGTGTTTTCTACAACATGAAACTTGAAACTACAGGCCATAATATAACTGAAATATTGTTCAAAGCTGACTGACTGACTGACTGACTGACTGACTGACTGACTGACTGACTGACTCTCAGGTCTTTGATTCATCATAAAGTTGCCTTATGTCAAAACCTCTTTTTAAGGCCACAAAAAATTAATGATTACATTTTCATGGTGGTTCAGTCCCCAGATAGATGACACTTGTTGTTACCCTGCCTGGCGCTCGGCATTAAGGGGGTAGAACAAGGACTGGTTGGCTCAGAGTCAGTTTACTGTGTCTGAGGGGCATGTCCATGTGGTATGGCAAGCACTAGAAACTAGCATTAGCCCAGGCTAGTACAAGCACACAAACACTCACCCATATTCCAAGATATTTACGATAATCTTAAAATCAACGCTAAACCCCATTTTGTACTAATGAAAAACTTTGTAATTATTCTGTGAACATCATCTTGCCTTTACTCTTCGCAAGCTGTTCTAATGCTGGAATGTTCAAGCAGACAAGAATGGCTCAATCAGCATCAATTTTCCATCTTCAAGAGAAACTCTAACTGTGGGCAAATCTTTGAACCAACATGAAATTTAAAATAAATATTTGTATTATTTTCATCTACGTCTGTGAAAATCAGCTTTGGTCAACAAATATTTGTCCTGAAAACTTTTAAAATCAGCCTTTGTGACACATTATCATCACCTTTACATTCAGTGTTGGTAGGAGTCCCATACATGCAGTCCTTCAGTTGAATCAATTCCATTTCTCATTCATACGAACACATCTGATCATTTTCATCATGATTTGTAATGGTTTCCCTCATTTCTTAAATCATGCATATCTCATTGTGAAGGACCTTCATCGTACCTTGTCCCTGGATGTTTATGCGTGAGAGGGTAGGTGAGGATGAAATCTAATAATCTTTTATGGCCTTGCGACAATCGTTTCAATTGTGTGTTTGTGTTATTTGCACTCAGCATTATTCCAGCAAATGATGGCAGTCTGTAAATAATCTAAACTGGACCAGATATATGTCTGAATTATATAAGTAAAAAGATTGAGGAACAATTGTAATCTCTGGTAACAACTAACCATTTTTAAAGCCATAGGCCCTATACTGTATGATTAACTGGTCAGCTGAATTGGTTCAAAAAAAAAATACTGAACTGCACCATGGATAGATATATTAGAAACCTTATTTGTCCAAACACTGTAAACCTACTTTGAGAGATATTTAAAAGATGAAACTTGGCAAAACTGATCATCAAGGTTGAAATTAAAGTGTCAAATGTTCTTAAAGTGAAACACAACACTAGTCTCTGAGAAAATGCCATCACAAGTCAGTATCTCGTGTGTCCGCCATTTGCATTGATGACTGCCATGCAACGTCGATACATGGAATAAATGGAGTGGTTGATGAAGGCCATAGGCACTTGAGCCCACTAGATGAGGAACACCTGACGCAGTTCAGCTGCAGTTGTCGGTCTTGGTCGGACGTCATTCAGCCGTCTTTGAATCTCGTCCAACAGGTGCTCAATGGTATTTAAATCGGGACTGAGGGCAGGCCACTCTGCATGGTTCTGATGCCATTCTGCTTGAGGAAGTCTCTTGTTGCTCTCGCAGTTCGGGCACAGGCGTTATCATGCTGAAACTTGTGGTTGCTGCGACGTGCCAAATGAGGTATGGCGTGTGGTCTCAAGACTTGATCAATGTACCGAGCTGCTGTGACACCATTGCCTCTCCCTGGACCGATGTTCTGGAAGACCACAGGGCCGACCCTCTGTGCAAGACCAATTCCACCCCCACACCATGATGCTCGGATCACCCCACGAGTCTCTCTCAACAACACAAGCATCCGAATAACGTTCCCCATGGCGGCACCAGTTCTCTCTCTGCCATCTGCTGATGAGATACAGTAACGGCTCTAGTCTGAGAAGAGGACTCTTCTCCACTGTTGGTGGCGCTAATGCTGGTGATGTGTTGCCAAGTGAAGACGGTCCCGGTGTCAGAATGGGACCTCGGTGTGGCCTGTGTCAGTGGAGGTGTCTGCTCGTCAATCGTCGATGCACAATGTCCGCACTAATGTGTCGCTGGTGTGTCCCCATGGTCTGTCGAGCAGTTTCCGCAGCAGTAACAAAGCGATCTGAAGATGCTGTCGCATAATCTGGCGATTCTGACGTCGGGTGGTGACCCTTGGTCTTCCACTACGTGGTCGGTCATCTGTTGTGTTAGTGGTCTTGTACCGTTGCTGGAGCCTGTATATGGTCCTTACGTGGACTTGAAATGCATTGGCTACTTGCCGGGCGGTTTATCCAGCTTGCAGTCATCCAAGGGCTTAGTGTTACCGATTTCTTGTCAATCTTGGCATGTGGTAGCAATTCAATAACAAATGAATGTTATCCGATCTGGGTGGACTTTTATAGGGCAAGAAATGGGGGAGCGCTTGTACATTTCAATTTGCACGGAACTCACGTGCATCGGGTTACCATGGCCGTTGCCGTGATGCGTTTGGGAGATCGGTTTGATTGTCATCTGCTTTGTTTTTTTATCATCAAAATTCATTTTTCCGGACAAGGTAATGTTGAATTTTAGAAACTTTGACAAAAATTACCCAAATATTTAACTACATCACTATCATAATATATAACTTTTCATGCAATGTTACTTGGGGTGATGTTTCTTTTGCAGTTCAGTATACAATGTACTCTCCAAGAGAATGTCAGAGCGTAAAACTGTACCAGTGAAGTGTGCAGATGTTTTTCTCAGAACCAGGGACTGTCATGGAGTAAACAAAGAGATATGAAACAATGATATTTCTGTCTGTACTTATCTTGCACTCATTTTTCTTTTAGAAATGTAGAGATTATTCTCTTTGACATACAGGAATTAATAACTCAAAAATATTGCCTTGGTGTGTAGACTAATGCCAATCTGACTGAGCAATAGCAAGTATGTTTGCTGAAAAAGGATCAATTTTTCTTCAAGGACAAGATATTTTGAACATCACAAAAACAAAGAAAGCTCTCTAGAAATCATAAAAATTCTTAAGTCCATAAGACTATGTTTTTATGCAATTAGAATCTGAAACATCTGCACAGTTTCAAAATATTTCATAAATCCAATTAGATTTGTCAGACTTACGTAAGATGTTGTACAATGATAATGTCAAGTTCCTCTGATGCCTTGTTATCTCTGGCTCCGGCATGAGTTGGTAAAACCATTGGAATCTCCAGGGTATTTACTTGTACCTGCTAACTTCCCTAATGTCTGATGCCCATCAAGATGGGATGTCCAGATGTGCTGGGTGAGAAGAAAGAGCACATTGAACCATCAGCAGCCCTGATGGACCCCGCCATGGAGAATCCCGTATCCTGTGTCATCCCAGTGGGGGATGTTTCCACCAGATTCTGCACTTGTGTCAGTGGGATACATCAGGGACTTCTTGGGAAGGATTAAAATCAACACTAAATCAGTTGTAGAAGGCTTGCTTGGTGGTGTAAGTTTTGAGGTGGGTAAATGATCTCTGTATGGGATTACTGAGGGCTGTCAGGCTTGGTGGTCATTGGTTGGTAAGGTGTACTTAGGGTTTGCTAAAAGGCTGTCAGGCCTGGTGGTCATTGGTTGGTAAGGTGTACTTAGGGTTTGCTGAGGGCTGTCAGGCCTGGTGGTCATTGGTTGGTAAGGTTACTTAGGGTTTGCTGAGGGCTGTCAGGCTTGGTGGTCATTGGTTGGTAAGGTTACTTAGGGTTTGCTGAGGGCTGTCAGGCTTGGTGGTCATTGGTTGGTAAGGTGTACTTAGGGTTTGCTGAGGGCTGTCAGGCTTGGTGGTCATTGGTTGGTAAGGTGTACTTAGGGTTTGCTGACTAATGTTGGAGGAGATTATTGTGTTTGTTGCTGTAGTCATCTTTACAATGGTGTGTAATCCTGCCACACCAAGTAAACACCGTGACCATGAGATGAGGTGGGATGTCATACAATCAGTCAGGTCACAGGTGACATGTCATACAATCGATCAGGTCACAGGTGAGAAGTCATACAATCAGTCAGGTCACAGGTGAGAAGTCATACAATCAGTCAGGTCACAGGTGACATGTCATACAATCGGTCAGGTCACAGGTGAGAAGTCATACAATCAGTCAGGTCACAGGTGAGAAGTCATACAATCGGTCAGGTCACAGGTGACATGTCATACAATCGGTCAGGTCACAGGTGACATGTCATACAATCGGTCAGGTCACAGGTGACATGTCATACAATCAGTCAGGTCACAGGTGACATGTCATACAATCAGTCAGGTCACAGGTGACATGTCATACAATCGGTCAGGTCACAGGTGACATGTCATACAATCGGTCAGGTCACAGGTGACATTTCATACAATCGGTCAGGTCACAGGTGATATGTCATGCATGACTTGACTGTACACAGGTACCCCCTGATTGATTGAAGCAGGTTAATCTCCTTGAAGAGTTTGACTCGACTGTTCAGAGGTACCCCCTGATTGATTGAAGCAGGTTAATCTCCTTGAAGAGTTTGACTCAATTGAAGCAGGTTAATCTCCTTGAAGAGATTTACTCGACTACAGAGGTACCCCCTGATTGATTGAAGCAGGTTAATCTCCTTGAAGAGTTTGACTCAATTGAAGCAGGTTAATCTCCTTGAAGAGTTTGACTCGACTGTACACAGGTACCCCCTGATTGATTGAAGCAGGTTAATCTCCTTGAAGGGTTTGACTCAATTGAAGCAGGTAAATCTCCTTGAAGAGATTGACTCAACTGTACACAGGTACCCCCTGATTGATTGAAGCAGGTTAATCTCCTTGAAGAGTTTGACTCAATTAAAGCAGGTTAATCTCCTTGAAGAGACTGGCTGATACATATCCTCTCATCCAAGGGAAGGTGTAAATCAAACTGCACTTTGGTTTCAATGTCTCTGCCACTTTATTCAAAGAGACAATATACCTTAATTTTCATTGATACAGATTTTATTTTGAATTGAATATAGGATCACACATTGGGAGATAATATCACTCAATGTTAAAAAAGCTGTATCTTCAAAATGTAGGCCTGATCCTGTAACTATGGAAGTCCATTAGGTCCATTCAGATCATATATGTGCGCATTGCTTGTTAATTCAAGTTACTAAAATGAATTTTGAAGATCCCTTTTCAACACATACAAGAATATTTAAATTCAACACATATTTTTTGTGAAAATTATACAAAATGTCTCAGATATAGTTTTGAATGGACCTAAAAGGCTTCTGGATGTGGTTACATCCTTGTCTGGATCACATCATGAAGTTCGGGAGGAGTGATCTCCAGATTTGATGAATTATTAATTACTTGTCTGAATGGTAAAACATGATTAGACCTTCAACACCGCGCAGTCTCAGACGTCCAGACTTAAATGACATATTCTCATTAATACACATTGTCATTTTCAATCAGGAAATGTGCAAAAAATGCTTAGAATAATATTCCTCAAAAGATATTTCATTAAAAAATCTATTAACAGAAGAATGTAACAATGGTCATTGCATGATGTCATGATTGGGAAACACTGGATCCAGATTAGATGATAGATGATGGAGGTGGCGGTGATGATGATGGTGGTGTAGTGGTAATGTTGATGATGGTGATGGTGATTGTGATTGTATTGTGTATTGTGGTTCTACTTGGGTCTTGGGTCTGCATCACTTTTGGAGGAACTGATACACCATGATATGAAATACTGAAATACTGTTTAAAGCTCTAATTAAACTAAACTCAGTCTTTCAACAACTCAGCAACTTAGCTCACCCATTTAGACTCAGAAGTCAACCCCCCCTTTACACTCATCCATTAATTGAACAACTCTTTCAACAACTCACCCTCTCATCCATTCATTTGCTCATCTAACAACTCACCCACTCACTCAATCATCTAACCACCAAATCAACAACTCACCCACTCAACCATTCATTTGCTCATCTAACAACTCACCCACTCACTCAATCATCTAACCACCAAATCAACAACTCACCCACTCAACCATTCAGCTGCACATTTAACAACTCACTCATTCCAACATTCAATCACTCACTTAACAACACACCCATTCCACTATTCAATCACTCACTCAACAACTCACCCACTCCACCATTCAATCACTAAATGAACAACTCACCCGCTCTACTACTCAATCAACAACTCACCCGCTCAATTATTCAATCAACAACTCACCTGCTCCACTATTCAATCACTCAACAACTCACCTGCTCCACCATTCAATCAACAACTCACCCGCTCTACGAATCAATCACTCAACAACTCACCTGCTCCACTATTCAATCAACAACTCATCTGCTCCACTATTCAATCAACAACTCACCCGCTCTACGAATCAATCACTCAACAACTCACCTGCTCTACTATTCAATAAACAACTCACCTGCTCCACCATTCAATCAACAATTCACCCGCTCTAAGAATCAATCACTCACTAACTCACCCGCTCCACTATTCAATCAACTTCTCACCTGCTCTACTAATCAATCACTCAATAAACAACTCACCCGCTCCACCATTCAATCAACAACTCACCCGCTCTACTACTCAATCACTCAACAACTCACCTGCTCCACCATTCAATCAACTACTCACCTGCTCCACCATTCAATCAATCAACAACTCACCCACTCTTCTAATCAATCAATCAATAAACAACTCACCCGCTCCACCATTCAATCAACAACTCAGCCGCTCTACTAATCAATCAATCAATAAACAACTCACCCGCTCCACTATTCAATCAACAACTCACCCACTCTACTAATCAATCAATCAATAAACAACTCACCCGCTCCACCATTCAATTACTCAACAACTCACCTGCTCCACTATTCAATCAACAACTTACCTGCTCCACCATTCAATCAATCAACAACTCACCCACTCTACTAATCAATCAATCAATTAACAACTCACCCGCTCCATCATTCAATCAACAACTCACCTGCTCTACTAATCATTCAATCAATAAACAACTCACCCACTCCACCTTTCAATTACTCAACAACTCACCTGCTCCACTATTCAATCAACAACTTACCCCCTCCACTATTCAATCAATCAACAACTCACCCACTCTACTAATCAATCAATCAATAAACAACTCACCCGCCCTACTAATCAATCACTCAATAAACAACTCACCCGCTCCACCATTCAATCAACAACTCACCCACTCTACTACTCAATCACTCAACAACTCACCTGCTCCACCATTCAATCAACAACTCACCCGCTCTACGAATCAATCACTCAACAACTCACCTGCTCCACTATTCAATCAACAACTCATCTGATCCACTATTCATTCAACAACTCACCCGCTCTACGAATCAATCACTCAACAACTCACCTGCTCTACTGTTCAATAAACAACTCACCTGCTCCACCATTCAATCAACAATTCACCCACTCTAAGAATCAATCACTCACTAACTCACCCGCTCCACTATTCAATCAACAACTCACCCGCTCTACTACTCAATCACTCAACAACTCACCTGCTCCACCATTCAATCAACTACTCACCTGCTCCACCATTCAATCAATCAACAACTCACCCACTCTACTAATCAATCAATCAATAAACAACTCACCTGCTCCACCATTCAATCAATCAACAACTCACCCGCTCTACTAATCAATCAATCAATAAACAACTTACCCGCCCTACTTATTAATCACTCAACAACTCACCTGCTACACCATTCAATCAATCAACAACTCACCCGCTCTACTAATAAATCACTCAATAAACAACTCACTTGCTCCACCATTCAATCAACAACTCAACCGCTCTACTAATCAATCAATCAATAAACAACTCACCCGCTCCACCATTCAATTACTCAACAACTCACCTGCTCCACCATTCAATCAACAACTTACCCGCTCCACCATTCAATCAATCAACAACTCACCCACTCTACTAATCAATCAATCAATAAACAACTCACCCGCCCTACTAATCAATCACTCAATAACTCGCCTGCTACACCATTCAATCACTCAACAACTCACCTGCCCAACCATTCAATCAATCAACAACTCACCCGCTCTACTAATCAATCACTCAGTAAACAACTCATCCGCCCTACTAATCAATCACTCAACAACTCACCTGCTACACCATTCAATCACTCAACAACTCACCTGCTCCACCATTCAATCAATCAACAACTCACCCGCTCTACTAATCAATCAATCAATAAACAACTCACCTGCTCCACCATTCAATTACTCAACAACTCACCTGCTCCACTATTCAACCAACAACTTACCCGCTCCACTATTCAATCAATCAACAACTCACCCGCTCTACTAATCAATCATTCAATAAACAACTCACCCACTCCACCATTCAATCACTCAACAACTCACCCGCTCTACTACTCAATCAACAACTCACCAGCTCTACTAATCAATCACTCAATAAACAACTCACCCGCTCCACCTATGAGAACACTGTGTGAGTCGACCCTGCAGGAGAACACTGTGTGAGTCGACACTGTATGAGAACACTGTGTGAGTGGACCCTCCATGACAACACTGTGTGAGTCGACCCAGCAGGAGAACACTGTGTGAGTCGACCCTCCATGAGAACACTGTGTGAGTCGACCCAGCAGGAGAACACCATGTGAGTCGACCCTCCATGAGAACAGTGTGTGAGTCGACCCTGCATGAGAGCATTGTGAGTCGACCCTGCAAGAGAACAGTGTGTGAGTCAACGCTGCATGAGAACACTGTGTGAGTCGACCCTGCAGGAGAGCATTGTTTGAGTCGACCCTGCATGAGAACACTGTGTGAGTCGACCCTGCAGGAGAACACTGTGTGTCAACCCTGCAGGAGAACACTTTGTGAGTCGACCCTGCAGGAGAACACTGTGTGAGTCGACCCTCCTTTACAACACTGTGTGAGTCGACCCTGCAGGAGTACACTGTGTGAGTCGACCCTGTATGAGAAAAGGGTGTGAGTCGACCCTGCAAGAGAACACCGTGTGAGTCGACCCTGCAGGAGTGCATTGTGTGAGTCAACCCTGCATGAGAACACTGTGTGAGTCGACCCTGTATGAGAACAGTGTGTGAGTCGACGCTGCATGAAAACACTGTGTGAGTCGACCCTGCAAGAGAACACTGTGTGAGTCGACCCTGCAGGAGAACACTGTGTGAGTTGACCCTGCAGGAGAACAGTGTGTGAGTCGACCCTGCAGGAGAACAGTGTGTGAGTCGACCCTGCAGGAGAACACTGTGTGAGTTGACCCTGCAGGAGAACAGTGTGTGAGTCGACCCTGCAGGAGAACAGTGTGTGAGTCGACCCTGCAGGAGAACACTGTGTGAGTCGACCCTGCAGGAGAACACTGTGTGTTGACCCTGCAGGAGAACAGTGTGTGAGTCGACCCTGCAGGAGAACACTGTGTGAGTCGACCCTGCAGGAGAACACTGTGTGTTGACCCTGCAGGAGAACACTGTGTGAGTCGACCCTGCAGGAGAACACTGTGTGTTGACCCTGCATGATGTACATGAAATGTGTTCAACATTCATCTTTCACTCTCTTTCACAACTCAGGTTATGGAATGCACTTTCTTTTCTATACAGTTCATACTGGACCAACTTGAGCCCAGTTATCAATCACATAAACTTTATTTGGCCATGTTGATGAGTCTAGTACAGCAAACACAGCCTTGATCTGGGAAAGAGTAACACACTGAATAAATCACAAATATTCCCATTCATGAAGAGGATGAACTATTAGTCGTCATTAAATATGTCATTGTTAGTTCTAAATGATTTCTTCCAATGCATCATGGCAGAACTCAAAATTGTTGCCTTTCAGTACGGACTTCGCAGGTTCGAATACCGCTGGCGACCAGTTTTCGAAATATAGTGCCCCGTAGCCCTGTGGCAGGTAGATTTTGAATCTGAAGTAAATATATCTCGATTTATTTGTCACAATGAGGGTTTGAAGGGTTTAGTCAGAGCTTGCAACTTCTCATGTTGGTGGGCCCTGATATGGCCTGGCAAATTGTTTTATTTCAAACACTGCTGGCAACACGTTGTTCATGAAGTCATGGTAAATTAAAGGAGAAAAAGAAGTTCCATTACTGTGAACTGGTGTGTAACAAACAATTCAGTTGTGAATACACGGTGGTTAAAGCATTATGTTCATAGACCTGTCCCCTACTTTACTGTCAGGAAACACAAGCATTCCCCAAAGGGAAGACAATACAAGCATTCCCCAAAGGGAAGGCAATACAATCATTCCCCAAAGGGAAGGCAATACAAGCATTCCCCAAAGGGAAGGCAATACAAGCATTCCCCAAAGGGAAGGCAATACAAGCATTCCCCAAAGGGAAGGCAATACAAGCATTCCCCAAAGGGAAGACAATACAATCATTCCCCAAAAGGAAGGCAATACAAGCATTCCCCAAAGGTAAGACAATACAATCATTCCTCAAAGGGAAGACAATACAATCATTCCCCAAAAGGAAGGCAATACAAGCATTCCCCAAAAGGAAGACAATACAATCATTCCCAAAAGGGAAGGCAATACAATCATTCCCAAATAAACCTTCCCTCACAGAATGTAAACAAGTTAGCCTTTCAACATTAAATCAGTGGTGATACCAATCTGTTCTCAATGACCTTTAAACATTTAAACCATTCCTTCCCAAAACATGAATAATAAAAACAATCTGATTAGCCTTGCATACGAGCTGACACTGATAACGTAACGCAGGTTTATGTGATGTGGCTGCTCTTAAATACTTGTAATAATTGACTGATTTGCCTGGACTTGTAAACCCTGTGATTATGGAACGTAGTCCAGTTTCAGTTTACCTTCGTCACAAAGACAACAAGACCATAAATAATTCGTTCTCTTCATTTGGGCTTAATCCAGTCAGGAAGAGCTTCCTCAAAGCTTTGTTATCTTAACAAAGACAGAAAATCTTTGGAACTTTTTTTCATGCCAAGGGTTACGCTAGTTTTCTCTTAGCTTTTCTTTGCCTTGGTCTTAGATGTATTCTTACGAGACCTAATGAGCAGAAGGTAAATCGTTCCAACTAGCCTGAAGCAGCCTCAGTCTACAGCATCCCCTTGTAAATGCACTCCTAAGTCAGAGGCAGACATCTTCTGCTGGACATGCTTTTTTCACCAAATATAAAAATCAATAAAATCAGATGTGTTAACTATGGCCCAGTTTCTATATAGGGTAATCAGAATAGCAACGCTGAAAGCTGATGTTACCAAAATGCTCATTTCTTGGACATAAATCTTTTGGTGGATGCACAGTTTATTCTCAATGTGAAAACCTGTAATTTAAAAGGCCTGTATTATAAGGATCTCATATCAAAAATTGTGTTTGAAAGTAGGCATGGATGCTATTGAATGTTAGTATTTAAACAGACTGTGACCCACCACGAGATAAGGGACTTTATGGGTGAAAAATCACATTTTGAGTTTTCATTATATATTAAAACTGCAGTATCTTCGGCACACAAAACTTCAATTCACAAGGTTCAATTTATACTATTACAGAGGTACATGACATCAAACATGTGGACTCATTTCCTGACTTATAACTGTTTATGCAATAATTACAGTTTTTCGACATAATGTCGGATGAATTGAAAGCAGATATGTATGTTAAAGGTATTGAAATAATGATTATTGCACTTATATAGCAGCATGCAAGCACGTGTGTGTGTTTGTGTGTGTGTGTGTGTGTGTGTGTGTGTGTGTGTTTGTGTGTGTGTGTGTGTGTGTGTGTGTGTGTGTGTGTGTGTGTGTGTGTGTGTGGCTGCTTGTACTAGTTCGTACTAATGCCAATTTTATAGTGCTAGCCCACTGAGATACCATGCCACAGTTTAACATGGATACCCCACTCAGACACAGTATAATGACTCTCGGCCGACCAGTCCTTGTTTTAGCCCCTTAATGCCGAGCGCCAGGCAGGGTAACAACAAGTACCATCTTTTGAACGTCTATTGGTATGATGTGGCCGGGGATCAAATCCCGGACCTTCTGCTCTCTGGGCGGATGCTCTACCACTAGACCACGGAGGCTGACTTTTTATATTTAATATTTCCAATATTGTTAAGTGATTTATTTCTTAAATGAGAAGTAAGGATGCCATATGATCCTGATAGCATCTTATTATCATATCATAATTACTGATTTGGGGGATACTATTTGTGAGGCAAATAATGTAATAAACCTATTTTTTATGCTTTTCACATTATATGTGGTTAGTCGTGTGTCAAGTCAATACTTTCTTCGGCTCTGTGAATATTGATGATTCCGTGAGCTAATGACTGCATACTGACTGATAAAAAAACCTGTAATTTCAATCTGAGTTTGAAGATTTTGTTCATTGCATTAATCATAATCATATTTTGATCTCATTATTTTCCATCCTATTGGATTGTGTAATTACAGGACTGGCTCATGCAATGCACAGTTGTAACAATATCTATATATCTTAATGATTGCAGTCGCATTGGAAACAGTTTGTATGTACACTATGATTATGAAAAGTTTGAAGATGGATGATAGGCTTTCATGAGTGAGTGAGTTATGTTTAAGGCTGCTTTGAACAGTAATTCAGTTTTGTGAATGGGTGTAACTTAATGTGGGGGAATGCCACAAGTGATGCAGATTCAGGTGAACTGTTGACAGTTGGATGTGTTCAGGGTGAGTTGTTGACAGTTGAATGTGTTTAGTGTGAGCTTCTGACTGTTGAATGTGTTCAGTGTGAACTTTTGACTGTTGAATGTGTTCAGTGTGAACTTTTGACTGTTGAATGTGTTCAGTGTGAACTTTTGACTGTTGAATGTGTTCAGGGTGAGTTTTTGACTGTTGAACGTGTTCAGGGTGAGTTGTTGACTGTTGAATGTGTTCATTGTGAGTTGTTGACTGTTGAATGTGTTCAGGGTGAGTTTTTGACTGTTGAATGTGTTCAGGGTGAGTTGTTGACTGTTGAATGTATTCAGGGTGAGTTTTTGACTGGTTGAATGTGACCAGGGTGCACTTGATTTGTTGACAGGTTGAATGTGTTCAGGGTGAGGTGTTGTGTAGTTGAATGAGAGGTTGAATGTTCAGGGTGAGTTCATAAGTGGCTGTGTTGCTTCTTAAAACAAGCATGAAATACTGAAGACTCATCTTAACCATGGGTTACCCTTACCCTGGAATCTGTCAGTAAATCTCTAAATGACAAGGTTAATTGTGGCCTGAACATTACAAAAATGTCCCATTTTCAGTTTTATCCTTGCACAAAAGGTTTATTACTTTGGTCAGTTTGGTCCAGGTAACCACCACACATTTATATATGTTTCAATTGAGAATTCATTTTCACCAATAGACCTCGCAGTGATCGGAGGGAAATTGCGCGTTTTGCATATTTCCTTCACATCCATGAGTCCACATCTGATCGCAGATTGTACACAGCTATAATCTATTACATTTGGCAGCCTATTTCTCGCTCATACTTCAATTCAGCCCATTGCTGGTGAAGAGTGACCTACGAAAATACTATTTTATCGAGGTTGCTGATTGGCTGCAGAGTCAGTGAGTTCTCGTCAATCGTGGAAGTGATTGCAATGGACAGATTTCTTGTCATGATCAAAAAGAAAATACAGAAAAGCATTTTATCACCCACAATATATTTTACTGAGATACGGAAATCAATCTTCTCTTTAATTCTGATTACTCTACGAAAATGACGGAACAGTTCAGAAGGTCAGAGAATTAAGTTCTGTTTGTTTGGCGTATGGAACAAAATTACTTTATTTAATCTTTGAACGGAGCTTTAATCTCTCCTTAAATACAAATTTGATGAAGAATATAGTTTTTAGTTATGCTATTTAGCATAGTGTGTGTTTGTATACTCACTTCCAAAAGAAATGCAAACTGTTGAAAGTATCTTGTTTGGAACTTGGGGAATTTCATTTGTTTGAATGGTCCTTGGTCTCAGTGTTTATGGAACACAGGCATCTAATCGAAGTAGGACTTTATTCAAAGTAGGCAATTATTCTAGGTTGGAGTTTATTCAAAGTTAGCATGTATTACAGGAAGGAGTTCATTCTTAGTAGGCATTTATGCCAGGTAGGAGTTTATTCAAATCAGGCATTAATTCCAGGAAGGAGTTTACTTGTAGTAGGCATTTATTCCAGGGAGCAGTTTATTCAAAGTAGGCATTTATTCCATGTAGGAGTTTTTTCAAGGTAGGCATTTATTCAAGGAGGGAGTTTATTCTTAGTAGGCATTTAGTAAGCTTTCTCTTGAGTTTAGTGCACACCCGAGTATAATGCGCACCCCCCTCTAGTGGATTCAGTATTTTTTTTAAAAACATCAAAAAACGAATATTATGCACAGAAAAAATTACACCGTACTCCTTCAGCGCATTCCGGTAAACGACCGGGTGATGAGAAACTTGGTCAGTACACATTTGAAATTTGAGATAAAAAATCACCAGACATGTTGATTTACCGTTTAAATTGTAATTTTTGTTCTGCTAGGCATTGTTTTACATCCAGGGATTCAGATTACATTGTGTATTTTCTTGTTAACTAAGCCGGAAACAGCAATCAGCTGTACACACGCTTTCTTGGAATCTACCGGTGATTCAGTCAAGACACACACACTGATACAACTTCACAGGGTTTTAATGCAAGGATCGGCAAAAAATGTATCTGAGACTATTTTTTTATCAGGATTAATATATTGTTAATATTGTTATTTTAGTTGCAGCTTTTACTAAATATATTTAAAATAATTAATGATTTTTAAAAAAAATTATGAAATAAGTTGCAAACATAAGTCCAGATATACAAAGAACATATTTTAGCCAGACTGTGTAATTACATGATTGATTTGCATACTTCAGTATGGATTTGTTGACATGGTATTTCCGGTGTTACGTGCACATGGTAATGTCTTTCCATTGGGAGAAAAAACCATCAAAACTCATTATTGCGTGTATAATGTGCACTCCCTTTTACACAGGTGTGTTTTTTGAAAAAAAAGTGTGCACTATACTCAAGTAAATACGGTAATTCCAGGAAGGAGTTTATTTTCAAAGTAGACATATATTCCCGGTAGGAGTTTATTCAAAGTAGGCATTTATTCCAGGTTTGAGTTTATTTTCAAAGTAGGCATTTATTCCAGGTAGGAGTTAATTCAAGGTAGGCATTAAACCAGATTGGAGTTTATTCAAAGTAGGCATTTCTTTTTCAGAGAAGACTCAGCATCTTGTTTGTGTAATTTGTTGTCTCGATGTTTTACAAGTTTGAGGGGAACATATCAAAAGTATCATTTTGAGATTAAAAAGTTTCAGCTATATCACATAAAACTGTTGTCAATATACCCTTCCTAACTGGTTGATAACAGGGTGGCTGGGACTTGAGTTGCATCACTGAACTGAATGTTGTCGCTGTTTCATTGTCTTTTGTTACTGTTTAAATATGCAGTCTGTGAAGTTATTATTGTTGACTTATTAATTTATAAAAATTAACTTAAATATATGTTTTTGTTGTTTTGGAAGGTAGAACTGTAAAACCTGGTGTGCACACTTTGCATAATTTGATTGACACAGTGTGCAAGCTAGTTCTACATTTGTACCTCCAGAACACAAATACTGAAGTCAATTCTTAATTGCCGACAAGACACACACTTGTGAAATGTGACATAATTTCCTTCAGTTTTCCCTGGGAAGCCCATAACCGAAGGATCAGATATGGTAGGCTCATAAAAGATGGACAAGTTTGACAGACCACTAAAAGTGGGATGGAAAATATCAAATGGTTAACTGTAAGAATACAATTTATGTCATCATCTGGTTATAGCTAGGCAATATTTTAGCTTAAGAATTAACCATCCAATTCTATCCTATGCAATTTCTGCACAATGATGATCAATTAATCCATATGGGAAAACATTTTTTGTCAGTATTCAGGTCACATATGTAGCAGCTCTCGTGACAAGCTGAGATTCTGTATCTGTGAGCTGTGCCACAGCTCTGGGGTACACAGTCTCGTCACAGAGACATGTGCTGTGTGGAGCTTGGCAGGGGCTGGGGACGGATCGTACGATCCTCGGGAGAGCCTCTTCCCAGCAAGTGGCACGTGTCCGCGTTAAAGTATCGTTTCATTTAATTAAGCCGATTCAAGATTCTAAACAAATAGGAGCTCTTCAGGCGTCCGAGTGGGGTTCTCAAGGAGAGGTGGTAACGATCGAGGCTCCATCTCTCTGTGATTGCTGAGGTGTTTATGGATGCTGGGGTTGTCTCTGCTGGGTGATGTTTGGTACTGACATGTGGATGTTTTCAGGGCTGGAATTGGGAAAGCAGTTTTACTTGATAGTTTGGTATAATTTGTTAAGCTCCACATTTTCCTACTCAAACGGTTCATTTAACCTTTAGACTCCATATTTCACATCAATTTACTCCCCTATACTCCACACATCTTTTTATCTCCAAATCCATCCTCTAAATCACTCCTCCAAAAGTCTACATCACTCCTCCAAAAGTCTACATCACTCTTCCAAACTTTACATCACTCCTCCAAACTCCACATCACTTCACCAAACTTCACATCACTCCTCCAAACTCCACATCACTCCACCAAACTTCACATCACTCCTCCAAACCCCATTTCACTTTTCCAAACTTCACATCACTCCTCCAAACTCCAGATCACTCCACCAAACACCTCGTTGTTCTTCCAAACTCCACATTACTCCTCCAAAATCCATGTTACTCCTCAAACATCACATCACTCCAACAACTCCACATCACTCCTTCAAACTCCACATCACTCTTCCAAACCCCATTTCACTTTTCCAAACTTCACATCACTCCTCCAAACTCCACATCACTTCTCCAAACTCCACATCACTCCTCCAAACTCCACATCACTCAATATCACTCCTCCAAAACTCCACATCACTCCTCCAAACTCCACATCACACCAGTCCCATGTCCCAGAGTGGATGGAATGGTCAGACTGCTTGCCCTGGCTATCAGCCACTGGTTTGCCTGGCCCAGACTGGATTATTGAAACAAAGCTCTTGACCTCTATGGAATGTGGTTCATCAATACATTTGCTTGTTAAATGGAACTGTCCCTCTGCTGAGATGTTAACTATTCTTATTCTTATTCCTTCTGGACAGCAGATGTGGTGTAGTACGTGGACTGTCTGCCCAGAGAGCAGAAGGTCAAGGGTTCTGTACCAAAATATGTTAAAATGACTCTTGTTCTAAGCCTGCCTGGCGCTTGTCCTTAATGAATAAAACAAGGCCTGGTCAGGGTGGAGTCGGTGTGGTATCCATTGTAAAATGCAGCATGGTATCTCAGTGGGCTAGCACTAGAACACAAGCATAACTCTGGTGTAGTAGAAGCAGCCACACACACACACACACACACACACACACACACACACACACACACACACACACACACACCACACACACCACACACCACACACCACACACACACACCCACACACACACACACACACAGACAGACAGACAGACAGACACATTTAGAACATGCCTACTCACTGATAACAATATATATCAGATATGTTGCTGATGATTACCTTAGGATAATATCCACTTTGGGGGCTCATCATGTCAACAGTGTGACCCTCATTATGGGTAACTAAAGGTGAATCCTCACATTTTCAAAATGGCAGTAGTTGTGAAAGTGTGTTAAAAAGAAATTATGAGCATAGGAGAGTTTTGATGAATGAAAACAAATTCTGCCCCTACAAGTGACAGTTACTTTTACACCAATGATGGCCAATTTGAGATATAGTTTGTTGAGTGAACATAGGCGCAGATTTAAATATCTGAGAAAACACCACCCTGTTTAGAATCAATGTTTCCAATTTCATTGATATGGAGCCCAGTGTTGACAAAATACTGACTAGTATACTGCTTGGTGGTTTTGGTAGGTTATGTATCATAAAAACGTAAATCCTTTTGTGTGAGGTGTGGCCTACATCTGCTTTGATACTGAACCATGAGGTCAGACAAGTCTCCTGTTCCATTCAACAGAAATGTGTCTAACTTTCGGCAAAATATTATGTAATCTTTGAAAAACTCCTGTGAAAAGTTTCACCAAATCTCAGGCATTGTGAAAGTTCTTGTAGGTTTCAGCAGCAAGAACCTGAAATAGACACTGATGTTGAGAAGAAAAACACTCGTTATTTTAAATAGGGACTTCCATGAACCTTGAAATTACATCTTGATCAGAAAAAGAGCTCGCTGCCTGTGATGTTGACAAAAAGCATGTATATTTTGACAGAGGTGGCTGCTCACGAGGATTCGATAGATAGCAAGCCGTTTATTGATTGTAACTTATGAGACATTGATTATGAAGCAGGCGAGTTAGGGGTTCCATTAAACACGGGGTCATCATAATATGAGTCCTACAGCACAGATACACTGTAGCTCTGGCTGGGATTCCCAAGGTTGTTTCCTACGGGGCCATCGTGCTGTTCGGAATTCTTTTGGCGCCTTCGTCGCACAGTCAGATACCTTTGGCAGTTAGATTTCACTGCTGCTCTCAAATCCAACTACGACCAACAACCATTGATTTTTGGTTTCTTGTCTTCTTCATACAGACTTCCACAAGGCCCTTTGGATTAATTTTCTTGACTTGGTCTTCGTGTATTGCTGCAGCAGCCAGGAGTTTTAAACCGGTGAGTAAATTGTTTTTAGCGCTTCAGTGATCAAAGTTTTTGACTGCTTCCAAACTATGGTCTGCGATTTCTCTGGAGAGTTGGTTCTTCAGAAAGCTAGGCTCCATTTTATTACCACTGTAGTCATTCAGCTTCATCAAGTGTGTGGAATTTGGTGGACAACTGTGAGTTTTGCCAATCGACCTGTTACTGTTTACCTCTATGTTTATGAGTCACATCATGCCTTTGTTTTTTCATTATTTTTTGCAATTTTCTTCCAAGAAAAGACGATAGTGTGACGGCTCATTTTAAAGAGGAGAGGAGGCTGTTCAATTCTGTCATAGTTTGATGAAGTTTTGTCAAAAGATGGACTGCGTAAAAATTAATTTGGTTGCTATTGACATCATTCTAGTCCCTCTGTTTAGAAAAAATGCCTAAAGCTTTGACCTAAATCTTTGATCATTTTAAAGAGGAGAGGATGCTGTTCAATTCTGTCATAGTTTGACAAAGTTTTCTTAAAAGATGGACAAAGTAAACTTCATTTTGTTGCCATTGATATCATTCTAGTTTAAAAAAAATGCCTAAAACTTTTATCTTGTCTGCACATGATGACATCTCAGTGAATTAATGAAAATAACATGAATCCATGGGGTTCCCAGGTAAGTATATATGTCCCCAGCAACCAATGCATGTCATAAGAGGCAACAAAATGGATAGGTTGGTCAGGCTCAGTGACTTGGTTGACTCCCTGACCCTTGACATCCTTTACTGACTTCTGATCTGGCTCCCTGACCCTTGACCTCATTTACTGACTTTTGATCTGACCCTCTGATCCTTGATCTCATTTACTGACTTCTGTTCTGACTCCCTGACCCTTGACATCATTTACTGACTTTTGATCTGACTCCCTGACCCTTGACATCATTTACTGACTACTGATCTGACTCCCTGACCCTTGACCTCATTTACTGACTTCTGTTCTGACTCCCTGACCCTTGACATCATTTACTGACTTCTGATCTGACTCCCTGACCCTTGACCTCATTTACTGACTTCTGTTCTGACTCCCTGACCCTTGACATCATTTACTGACTTTTGATCTGACTCCCTGACCCTTGACATCATTTACTGACTTCTGATCTGGCTCCCTGACCCTTGACCTCATTTACTGACTTCTGTTCTGACTCCCTGACCCTTGACATCATTTACTGACTTCTGATCTGACTCCCTGACCCTTGACCTCATTTACTGACTTCTGTTCTGACTCCCTGACCCTTGACATCATTTACTGACTTCTGTTCTGACTCCCTGACCCTTGACCTCATTAACTGACTTCTGTTCTGACTCCCTGACCCTTGACATCATTTACTGACTTCTGTTCTGACTCCCTGACCCTTGACCTCATTTACTGACTTTTGATCTGACTCCCTGACACTTGACATCATTTACTGTCTTCTGATCTGACTCCCTGACACTTGACATCATTTACTGACTTCTAATCTGACTCCCTGAACCCCTTCTCTTTTCCTACTCATTGACCTCACACCCTGACCCAAGATGATGAAGTTAACCAAGTTGCTGACATCTGACCCAAGATGCTGACCTCTGACCAAGTTGCTGACCTCTGACCCAAGATGCTGACCTCTGACCAAGTTTTGACTCAGCCGCCTACTCCCTCACACCCTGACACAAGTTGCTTTCTCCAGAACTTGTCGCTGACCCCGCTCCCCCACGACTTGCTGACCCATGTTGCTGACCTGTAACCCACTACCTCACTTATTATCTCCGTTACCTCCCTGACCCTATTCACTCACCTCCATCTACCCCCAGATTGGTGTAAGACTTAATGCTCCCTGCAAAAGACAGGTTCGGCTCTGCCAGTGCTGGCCCGTGTAACTGATTTATCTACCCGTGGTAATGTACTAGTTGTTTCCTCATTTCCTAATCACAGTCAGGCAGCTTATACAGATTTACGAGGTTCTGTCCAAGGGTAAGAGGATTCTTCTTTCACTCATCTCTCATTGCGGGGCCATATTTTACTATGTTTTTCCCATTTTGTCTCGCAAGCATTCAATTATTTGGTAACATACTGTCCTGACTAAAATAGGATTGTCTTATTATAGAATGCAGAATTAGTGGAGGTTAGCCTCATCCATGGAGCAGGGTAGAAGGAGCTGATGGTATTACTGCAGAGTCTGAGCAGCCTCAGATTAGTTATAGGGTTTCATAATTCCAGCTTAAACCTGTGCCGGAATAGATATGTTAGACTGGAGGATGAGGGCTGTGTAGGGAGATTGATGTCGCCTCATGTTGTGGAGTGGGTACAGGGGGTGATGGGAGAAGATACAGGAGGGTGATGGGAGAAGGTACAGGAGAGTGATGGGAGAAGGTACAGGAGGGTGATGGGAGAAGTAATAAGAGAATGATGGGAGAAGGTACAGGAGGGTGATGGGAGAAGGTATAGGAGGGTGATGGGAGAAGGTACAGGAGAGTGATGGGAGAAGGTACAGAAGAGTGATGGGAGAAGGTTTAGGAGAGTGATGGGAGAAGGTACAGGAGAGTGATGGGAGAAGGTAAGAGAGGGTGATGGGAGAAGGTCCAGGAGAGTGATGGGAGAAGGTACAGGAGGGTGATGGGAGAAGTAATAAGAGAATGATGGGAGAAGGTACAGGAGGGTGATGGGAGAAGGTACAGGAGGGTGATGGGAGAAGGTATAGGAGAGTGATGGGAGAAGGTACAGGAAGGTGATGGGAGAAGGTACAGGAGAGTGATGGGAGAAGGTATAGGAGAGTGATGGGAGAAGGTACAGGAAGGTGATGGGAGAAGGTACAGGAGAGTGATGGGAGAAGGTACAGGAGGGTGATGGGAGAAGTAATAAGAGAATGATGGGAGAAGGTACAGGAGGGTGATGGGAGAAGGTACAGGAGGGTGATGGGAGAAGGTATAGGAGAGTGATGGGAGAAGGTACAGGAAGGTGATGGGACAAGGTACAGGAGAGTGATGGGAGAAGGTATAGGAGAGTGATGGGAGAAGGTACAGGAAGGTGATGGGAGAAGGTACAGGAGGGTGATGGCAGAAGGTAAGGGAGGGTGATGGGAGAAGGTACAGGAGGGTGATGGGAGAAGGTATAGGAGAGTGATGGGAGAAGGTACAGGAGGGTGATGGGAGAAGGTACAGGAGGGTGATGGGAGATGGTACAGGAGGGTGATGGGAGAAGGTACAGGAGAGTGATGGGAGAAGGTACAGGAGAGTGATGGGAGAAGGTACATGAGGGTGATGGGAGAAGGTACAGGAGGGTGATGGGAGAAGGTACAGGAGGGCGATGGGAGAAGGTACAGGAGAGTGATGGGAGAAGGTACAGGAGGGTGATGGGAGAAGGTACAGGAGGGTGATGGGAGAAGGTACAGGAGGGTGATGGGAGAACGTACAGGAGGGTGATGGGAGAAGGTACAGGAGAGTGATGGGAGAAGGTACAGGAAGGTGATGGGAGAAGGTACAGGAGGGTGATGGGAGAAGGTCCAGGAGGGTGATGGGAGAAGGTACAGGAGAGTGATGGGAGAAGGTACAGTAGGGGGATGGGAGAAGGTACAGGAGAGTGATGGGAGAAGGTACAGGAGGGTGATGGGAGAAGGTAAGAGAGGGTGATGGGAGAAGGTACAGGAGAGTGATGGGAGAATGTACAGGAGAGTGATGGGAGAAGGTACAGGAGGGTGATGGGAGAAGGTACAAGAGAGTGATGGAAGAAGGTACAGGAGGGTGATGGGAGAAGGTATAGGAGAGTGATGGGACAAGGTACGGGAGGGTGATGGGAGAATGTACAGGAGGGTGATGGTAGTCAGGTGTTGCTGAGATAAAAGCAATGCAATGGTTTATAGAGCTGTGATGCAGGCTGAACTTAAGGCATGTGTGGAGGATAGGACTGCTGAAAATGAAATTGTAAAAGGTTTGATAGATCAGGTGCAGCCTTGAGGAAAGAGTTGCATGGCTGACATAGAAAATAGGAATCCGGGAATGGGAGGGGAAGAGATTGGAGACCTTGATTAGAGAAGATGATTGGTGATTTGAGTTCAGATGTGGCATTTCGATAAGGAGCTAAAGAATGAAATGGGGCTGGTATATAATTGAAGTTGAAGGAAGATAGAATTATCCCACATTGCATGAACACATGGTGTCAGCGTTGAAATATTGTACTGGATGGTTGGAAGACAATTGGTTGTGGAAGAGAGTAATAATACGGAATAGAGGCTTAGTGAAGGGAGTATAGGATGGGGAAGAGTGGTAGTGAAGGGAGTATAGGATGGGGAAGAGTGTTAGTGAAGGAAATATAGGATGGGGAAGAGTGTTAGTGAAGGGAGTATAGGACAGAGGTAGAGGGTTAGTGAAGGGAGTATAGGATGGTGAAGGAGGTTAGTGAAGGGAGTATAGGATGGGGAAGAGGGTTAGTGAAGGGAGTATGGGACGGGGAAGAAGGTTAGTGAAGGGAGTATAGGACGGGGAAGAGTGTTAGTGAAGGGAGTATAGGACGGGGAAGAGTGTTAGTGAAGAGAGTATAGGACGGGGAAGAAGGTTAGTGAAGGGAGTATGGGACGGGGAAGAAGGTTAGCGAAGGGAGTATAGGACGGGGAAGGAGGTTAGTGAAGGGAGTATAGGGCAGGGGGAGAGTGTTAGTGAAGGGAGTATAGGACGGGGAAGAGTGTTAGTGAAGGGAGTATAGGATGGGGAAGAGTGTTAGTGAAGGGAGTATGGGATGGGGAAGAGTGTTAGTGAAGGGAGTATAGGACGGCGAAGAGGGTTAGTGAAGGGAGTATAGGGCAGGGGAAGAGTGTTAGTGAAGGGAGTATGGGACGGGGAAGAGTGTTAGTGAAGGGAGTATGGGACGGGGAAGAAGGTTAGTGAAGGGAGTATGGGACGGGGAAGAAGGTTAGTGAAGGGAGTATAGGACGGGGAAGGAGGTTAGTGAAGGGAGTATAGGGCAGGGGAAGAAGGTTAGTGAAGGGAGTATGGGACGGGGAAGAAGGTTAGTGAAGGGAGTATGGGACGGGGAAGAGTGTTAGTGAAGGGAGTATGGGACAGGGAAGGGAGTATGGGACGGGGAAGAGTGTTAGAGAAGGGAGTATGGGACGGGGAAGAGTGTTAGAGAAGGGAGTATGGGACGGGGAAGAGGGTTAGTGAAGGGAGTATGGGACGGGGAAGAGGGTTAGTGAAGGGAGTATGGGACGGGGAAGAGTGTTAGTGAAGGGAGTATGGGACGGGGAAGTGTTAGTGAAGGGAGTATAGGACGGGGAAGAGTGTTAGAGAAGGGAGTATGGGACGGGGAAGAGTGTTAGTGAAGGGAGTATAGGACGGGGAAGAGGGTTAGTGAAGGGAGTATAGGACGGGGAAGAGTGTTAGTGAAGGGAGTATGGGACGGGGAAGAAGGTTAGAGAAGGGAGTATGGGACGGGGAAGAGGGTTAGTGAAGGGAGTATGGGACGGAGAAGGGAGTATGGGACGGGGAAGAGTGTTAGAGAAGGGAGTATGGGACGGGGAAGAGTGTTAGTGAAGGGAGTATGGGACGGGGAAGAGTGTTAGAGAAGGGAGTATGGGACGGGGAAGAGTGTTAGTGAAGGGAGTATGGGACGGGGAAGAGGGTTAGTGAAGGGAGTATAGGACGGGGAAGAGTGTTAGTGAAGGGAGTATGGGACAGGGAAGGGAGTATGGGACGGGGAAGAGTGTTAGAGAAGGGAGTATGGGACGGGGAAGAGTGTTAGAGAAGGGAGTATGGGACGGGGAAGAGGGTTAGTGAAGGGAGTATGGGACGGGGAAGAGGGTTAGTGAAGGGAGTATGGGACGGGGAAAAGTGTTAGTGAAGGGAGTATGGGACGGGGAAGTGTTAGTGAAGGGAGTATAGGACGGGGAAGAGTGTTAGAGAAGGGAGTATGGGACGGGGAAGAGTGTTAGTGAAGGGAGTATAGGACGGGGAAGAGGGTTAGTGAAGGGAGTATAGGACGGGGAAGAGTGTTAGTGAAGGGAGTATGGGACGGGGAAGAAGGTTAGAGAAGGGAGTATGGGACGGGGAAGAGGGTTAGTGAAGGGAGTATGGGACGGAGAAGGGAGTATGGGACGGGGAAGAGTGTTAGAGAAGGGAGTATGGGACGGGGAAGAGTGTTAGTGAAGGGAGTATGGGACGGGGAAGAGTGTTAGAGAAGGGAGTATGGGACGGGGAAGAGTGTTAGTGAAGGGAGTATGGGACGGGGAAGAGGGTTAGTGAAGGGAGTATAGGACGGGGAAGAGTGTTAGTGAAGGGAGTATGGGACGGGGAAGAGGGTTAGTGAAGGGAGTATGGGACGGGGAAGAGGGTTAGGGAAACAGAAAATGAGCTAGAGGAAGATATTGAGAATAGTAAGTTTTTTTTATCTTTTTACATTTGATTCTCTTTGTTCTGTGTTGAATCAATGCGTCAAAATTAATCCCAACAATAAAGTTGCATCCCGTAAAACAGTTTAATGGTTTCAATAATTGAATAACTGCCGTAAAGCCATTAATGGATTAATACAGCAAACCCATAAATAGCTGATACCGCAATAAACAGTTTCCACTCATTAACATCTCACTTTGTGTGAGTGATAATACATCGCGGGAAGTCTGGAAGACCCAAATGAGTTTCTAAACTGTATATATACCTCCACAAAATATCTACATAAAATGGCCATCTGGCCTGTGCAGGCCGACTCATCTCAAGAACATGTCCCATTAACGGTGGTATGATATACAATCAATACTAATTAATGGTTTTAATATCAATCTAGATAAACATCGACTTGGGATGGGTATTAATTATCAGTCAGTCTACTTTGTATTGAGCTTTCACTGAGTGCCATTAATCCAAGATGGCTGTTCAGACAGATTGAAGGCAGAAACATTACCTCGGGTCGCGGCGATGTCAGATTCATCGAACAGTGAGATACTCTTATTAGGAATTTGACATTCACCTGTCTCACAAATTGACGGATATTTTGAAGCACAGACTCCCATATTGTCTTTGAGAAATCCTTGCGAAAGTCAAGCAGAATATCCATGGTCAACTGTAGGGCACATCAGTGTTCAATACAGTGCTGTCCTCATAGTCTGAGACTGGTCACTGACGGGAACGGGTGGTCAGGCTACCTCACTTGGTTGATACATGTCATCGTATCCCAATTGTGTGGATCGTTGCTCGATGTGTCACATGCAGCATGCTATGAATATCTACAAGATTTCTGATGTGGCGTTAAGCACTGTTCACTTACTCCCATAGGAATCATTTATTGGGGTTGAGATACATGTATTTATCCTGTTGATCATTGACCCATGACTGCTTGACCACTGGTTCGCACACCCCTGATACAAAGGGATCTTGGCAGTCCTACCACAGGCTCTATCATCATCTCACATTTACTTGTGATAGGACCACCTCCATGGACCAAGGGCTCTATCATCATCTCACATTTACTTGTGATAGGAACGCCTCCGTGGACCACTGGCTCTATCATCATCTCACATTTACTTGTGATAGGAACGCCTCCGTGGACCACTGGCTCTATCATCATCTCACATTTACTTGTGATAGGACCACCTCCATGGACCACTGGCTCTATCATCATCTCACATTTACTTGTGATAGGTCCGCCTCCATGGACCAAGGGCTCTATCATCATCTCACATTTACTTGTGATAGGAACGCCTCCGTGGACCACTGGCTCTATCATCATCTCACATTTACTTGTGATAGGAACGCCTCCGTGGACCACTGGCTCTATCATCATCTCACATTTACTTGTGATAGGACCACCTCCATGGACCACTGGCTCTATCATCATCTCACATTTACTTGTGATAGGTCCGCCTCCATGGACCACTGGCTCTATCATCATCTCACATTTACTTGTGATAGGAACGCCTCCATGGACCACTGGCTCTATCATCATCTCACATTTACTTGTGATAGGACCGCCTCCATGGACCACTGGCTCTATCATCATCTCACATTTACTTGTGATAGGACCGCCTCCATGGACCACGGGCTCTATCATCATCTCACATTTACTTGTGATAGGTCCGCCTCCGTGGACCACTGGCTCTATTATTATCTCACATTTACTTGTGATAGGACCGCCTCCGTGGACCACTGGCTCTATCATCATCTCACATTTACTTGTGATAGGACCGCCTCCATGGACCAAGGGCTCTATCATCATCTCACATTTACTTGTGATAGGACCGCCTCCATGGACCAAGGGCTCTATCATCATCTCACATTTACTTGTGATAGGACCGCCTCCATGGACCACAGGCTCTATCATCATCTCACATTTACTTGTGATAGGACCGCCTCCGTGGACCACTGGCTCTATCATCATCTCACATTTACTTGTGATAGGAACGCCTCCGTGGACCACTGGCTCTATCATCATCTCACATTTACTTGTGATAGGTCCGCCTCCATGGACCAAGGGCTCTATCATCATCTCACATTTACTTGTGATAGGAACGCCTCCGTGGACCACTGGCTCTATCATCATCTCACATTTACTTGTGATAGGAACGCCTCCATGGACCACTGGCTCTATCATCATCTCACATTTACTTGTGATAGGTCCGCCTCCGTGTCCACTGGCTCTATCATCATCTCACATTTACTTGTGATAGGACCGCCTCCGTGGACCACTGGCTCTATCATCATCTCACATTTACTTGTGATAGGAACGCCTCCGTGGACCACTGGCTCTATCATCATCTCACATTTACTTGTGATAGGTCCGCCTCCATGGACCAAGGGCTCTATCATCATCTCACATTTACTTGTGATAGGAACGCCTCCGTGGACCACTGGCTCTATCATCATCTCACATTTACTTGTGATAGGAACGCCTCCGTGTCCACTGGCTCTATCATCATCTCACATTTACTTGTGATAGGACCACCTCCATGGACCACTGGCTCTATCATCATCTCACATTTACTTGTGATAGGTCCGCCTCCGTGGACCACTGGCTCTATCATCATCTCACATTTACTTGTGATAGGACCGCCTCCATGGACCACTGGCTCTATCATCATCTCACATTTACTTGTGATAGGACCGCCTCCGTGGACCACTGGCTCTATCATCATCTCACATTTACTTGTGATAGGACCGCCTCCATGGACCACAGGCTCTATCATCATCTCACATTTACTTGTGATAGGACCGCCTCCATGGACCACTGGCTCTATCATCATCTCACATTTACTTGTGATAGGACCGCCTCCATGGACCACTGGCTCTATCATCATCTCACATCTACTTGTGATAGGACCGCCTCCGTGGACCACTGGCTCTATCATCATCTCACATTTACTTGTGATAGGACCGCCTCCATGGACCACTGGCTCTATCATCATCTCACATTTACTTTTGATAGGTCCGCCTCCATGGACCAAGGGCTCTATCATCATTTCACATTTACTTGTGATAGGACCGCCTCCGTGGACCACTGGCTCTATCATCATCTCACATTTACTTGTGATAGGTCCGCCTCCATGGACCAAGGGCTCTATCATCATCTCACATTTACTTGTGATAGGACCGCCTCCATGGACCACTGGCTCTATCATCATCTCACATTTACTTATGATAGGAACGCCTCCGTGGACCACTGGCTCTATCATCATCTCACATTTACTTGTGATAGGTCTGCCTCCGTGGACCACTGGCTCTATCATCATCTCACATTTACTTGTGATAGGACCACCTCCGTGGACCACTGGCTCTATCATCATCTCACATTTACTTGTGATAGGACCACCTCCGTGGACCACTGGCTCTATCATCTCACATTTACTTGTGATAGGTCCACCTCCGTGGACCACAGGCTCTATCATCATCTCACATTTACTTGTGATAGGTCCGCCTCCATGGACCACTGGCTCTATCATCATCTCACATTTACTTGTGATAGGTCCGCCTCCATGGACCACTGGCTCTATCATCATCTCACATTTACTTGTGATAGGACCGCCTCCGTGGACCACTGGCTCTATCATCATCTCACATTTACTTGTGATAGGAACGCCTCCCTGGACCACTGGCTCTATCATCATCTCACATTTACTTGTGATAGGACCACCTCCGTGGACCACTGGCTCTATCATCATCTCACATTTACTTGTGATAGGAACGCCTCAGTGGACCACTGGCTCTATCATCATCTCACATTTACTTGTGATAGGTCCGCCTCCATGGACCAAGGGCTCTATCATCATCTCACATTTACTTGTGATAGGAACGCCTCCGTGGACCACTGGCTCTATCATCATCTCACATTTACTTGTGATAGGAACGCCTCCGTGTCCACTGGCTCTATCATCATCTCACATTTACTTGTGATAGGACCACCTCCATGGACCACTGGCTCTATCATCATCTCACATTTACTTGTGATAGGTCCGCCTCCGTGGACCACAGGCTCTATCATCATCTCACATTTACTTGTGATAGGACCGCCTCCATGGACCACTGGCTCTATCATCATCTCACATTTACTTGTGATAGGACCGCCTCCGTGGACCACTGGCTCTATCATCATCTCACATTTACTTGTGATAGGACCGCCTCCATGGACCACAGGCTCTATCATCATCTCACATTTACTTGTGATAGGACCGCCTCCATGGACCACTGGCTCTATCATCATCTCACATTTACTTGTGATAGGACCGCCTCCATGGACCACTGGCTCTATCATCATCTCACATCTACTTGTGATAGGACCGCCTCCGTGGACCACTGGCTCTATCATCATCTCACATTTACTTGTGATAGGACCGCCTCCATGGACCACTGGCTCTATCATCATCTCACATTTACTTTTGATAGGTCCGCCTCCATGGACCAAGGGCTCTATCATCATTTCACATTTACTTGTGATAGGACCGCCTCCGTGGACCACTGGCTCTATCATCATCTCACATTTACTTGTGATAGGTCCGCCTCCATGGACCAAGGGCTCTATCATCATCTCACATTTACTTGTGATAGGACCGCCTCCATGGACCACTGGCTCTATCATCATCTCACATTTACTTATGATAGGAACGCCTCCGTGGACCACTGGCTCTATCATCATCTCACATTTACTTGTGATAGGTCTGCCTCCGTGGACCACTGGCTCTATCATCATCTCACATTTACTTGTGATAGGACCACCTCCGTGGACCACTGGCTCTATCATCATCTCACATTTACTTGTGATAGGACCACCTCCGTGGACCACTGGCTCTATCATCTCACATTTACTTGTGATAGGTCCACCTCCGTGGACCACAGGCTCTATCATCATCTCACATTTACTTGTGATAGGTCCGCCTCCATGGACCACTGGCTCTATCATCATCTCACATTTACTTGTGATAGGTCCGCCTCCATGGACCACTGGCTCTATCATCATCTCACATTTACTTGTGATAGGACCGCCTCCGTGGACCACTGGCTCTATCATCATCTCACATTTACTTGTGATAGGAACGCCTCCCTGGACCACTGGCTCTATCATCATCTCACATTTACTTGTGATAGGACCACCTCCGTGGACCACTTGCTCTATCATCATCTCACATTTACTTGTGATAGGACCGCCTCCATGGACTACTGGCTCTATCATCATCTCACATTTACTTGTGATAGGTCCACCTCCGTGGACTAGTGGACAGAGAGTCGTCCGGAGAGTGGAAAGGTGGTCCAGTCCTCTGGCTGTGTCATACCAAAAGACATTAAAAGATGGTACTTGCTGTTAACCTGTGGGCTATCCATGTTAAACTGTGACATGGTATCTCAGTGGGCTGGTACAAGCATCCGCACTGACACAACTGCTATCACATTGCTTTATAAGTGAAATCATCTTGAACACTACGTTAAGAACCAATTTCACCTTATAAGATACCTGAAGGACAATGTCTTCAACAACAAGATAATTAGACAGACAAGAGTTGCACTAACCCTCAAATCCAAAAGCCTGAATACCCTTCCTCTCATATAGAAAAATATGATGGCCTCCAAATTTTTCAGACATAACATTCAATGCTTCGGAAAAAGAAAATCATCATTTACCCTTTGACTGTTATCTAAAAAGATTCCTTATGATCAGATCCCTTTAAGCTAATTGATAGCATCATTACTAAAACTACCTCGCAAATTCAGTGCTTCACTTTAGCATGGAAGCTTTCATGTTCAATCGGCATAAAAATTCAAAAACGCTTTTCCCTGGTGATCTAGTGAAATACCACAAGATGACAACTTAATAAATTAAGGACTCAACAAATGTGTAATAAACTGTAACTTTTGTTGAAAAAGCTCTTTGATGTTTTGGAAGGGTCATGGATAAGTATATTATGGTGGAGGATGATATTGAACATGTCTGAGCGTCTTGGAGATATTCGGGGCTGAATCTGTGCAACAGCCCTAGACAGTTTCTGGTCCTTATCATAGCCTATTAAATCTATTTCTTTGCCGAGGCTATTGGCAAGGCTTGAAGTTGACATCATAATGGTTTTTGGAATGTCAGAAAATAAGGATGTTTCTGTGAATGTGCCCTACTGTAAGTAAATGGGCGTCCATATTGTTGGGCAATCTTGGTCCAACTGGTTCTAAGTGAAGGGAATTTGTCTACTTTTCAAATGCCATAGGTGAGTGAGCTTTCTTAATATATCATGATACGGCACAGATTGGAACCTTTTGCTCAAAAATGTCATTTGTGGATAAAGATTTTCCTATTTTGTCAAGACGCTGCTTATGAAATGCAATAATGGGGAGAATTTTCTATGGATCAGTTTTGTCCTTTCATGAATTTGTTTTTGTGTGATCTTTAATGAGACTTCCTCAAAGTGGAATTGAAAGTCCTCTTTCATCATCTGAATAGATCAGTTGGACTGCTGGAGTTGTTTTGCTAATGTTTATTGTTGTCACAGCAGTTTCTGGGATTGGTTTCGAAAGTTAATGATGGATAGACCTGGATTGTTCGGGAAACAGAAACTTTGGATGGAGCACGCTGAATGATTTAGCCAAGACCTGTTTTTGGTATGTCTTCCTCCAACCATTTCCAAATCTTGTCCAGTCATGTGCTCCAGTCTTGTGCTCCAGTATTGTGCCCCAGTCTTGTGGTTTAGTCTTGTGCCCCAGTCTTGTGCTCCAGTCTTTTGCCCCTGTCTTGTGCTCCAGTCTTGTGCCCCAGTCTTGTGCCCCAGTCTTGTGCCCCAGTTTTGTGCCCCAGTTTTGTGTCCCAGTCTTGTGCTCATGTGACATGCCCCAGTCTTGTGCTCCAGTCTTGTGCTCCAGTCACATGCCCCAATCTTGTGCTCCAGTCTTGTGCTCCAGCCTTGTGCTCCAGTCTTGTGCTCCTGTCTTGTGCTCCAGTCACATGCCCCAGTCTTGTGCCCCAGTCTTGTGCCCCAGTTTTGTGCCCCAGTCTTGTGCTCCTGTCACATGCCCCAGTCTTGTGCTCCAGTCTTGTGTTCCAGTCTTGTGCCCCAGTCTTGTGCTCCTGTCTTGTGCTCCAGTCACGTGCTCCAGCCTTGTGCCCCAGTCTTGTGCCCCAGTCTTGTGCTCCAGTCTTGTGCCCCAGTTTTGCCTCAGTCTTGTGCCCCAGTCTTGTGCTCCAGTCACATGCCCCAGTCACATGCCCCAGTCTTGTGCTCCAGTCTTGTGCTCCAGTCACATGCCCCAGTCTTGTGCTCCAGCCTTGTGCTCCAGTCTTGTGCCCCAGTCTTGTGCTCCTGTCACATGCCCCAGTCATGTGCTCCAGTCTTGTGCTCCAGTCACATGCCCCAGTCTTGTGCTCCAGTCTTTTGCTCCAGTCTTGTGCTCCAGTCTTGTGCCCTAGTCTTGTGCCCCAGTCTTGTGCCCCAGTTTTGTGCCTCAGTCTTGTGCCCCAGTCTTGTGCCCCAGTCTTGTGCTCCAGTCACATGCCTCAGTCACATGCCCCAGTCTTGTGCTCCAGTCTTGTGCTCAAGTCTTGTGCTCCAGTCACATGCCCCAGTCTTGTGCTCCAGCCTTGTGCTCCAGTCTTGTGCCCCAGTCTTCTGCTCCTGTCACATGCCCCAGTCATGTGCTCCAGTCTTGTGCCCCAGTCTTGTGCTCCTGTCACATGCCCCAGTCATGTGCTCCAGTCTTGTGCTCCAGTCACATGCCCCAGTCTTGTGCTCCAGCCTTTTGCTCCAGTCTTGTGCTCCAGTCTTGTGCCCCAGTCTTGTGCCCCAGTCTTGTGCCCCAGTTTTGTGCCTCAGTCTTGTGCCCCAGTCTTGTGCTCCAGTCACATGCCCCAGTCACATGCCCCAGTCTTGTGCTCCAGTCTTGTGCTCCAGTCTTGTGCTCCAGTCACATGCCCCAGTCTTGTGCTCCAGTCTTGTGCCCCAGTCTTGTGCCCCAGTTTTGTGCCTCAGTCTTGTGCCCCAGTCTTGTGCTCCAGTCACGTGCCCCAGTCACATGCCCCAGTCTTGTGCCCCAGTCTTGTGCCACAGTTTTCTGCCTCAGTCTTGTGCTCCAGTCTTGTGCTCCAGTCTTGTGCCCTAGTCTTGTGCTCCAGTCTTGTGCTCCAGTCTTGTGCTCCAGTCTTGTGCCCCAGTCTTGTGTTCCAGTCACATGCCCCAGTCATGTGCTCCAGTTTTGTGCTCCAGTCACATGCCCGAGTTTTGTGCTTCAGTCTTGTGCTCCAGTCTTGTGCTCCAGTCACATGCCCCAGTCACATGCCCCAGTTTTGTGCTCCAGTCTTGTGCTCCAGTCACATGCCCCAGTCTTGTGCTCTAGTCTTGTGCCCCAGTTTTGTGCCTCAGTCTTGTGCCCCAGTCTTGTGCTCCAGTCACATGCCCTAGTCTTGTGCTCCAGTCTTGTGCTCCAGTCTTGTGTCCCAGTCTTGTGTCCCAGTCTTGTGCTCCAGTCTTGTGCTCCAGTCTTGTGCTCCAGTCTTGTGCTCCAGTCTTTTTGTCCCAGTCTTGTGCCCCAGTATTGTGCTCCAGTCACATGCCCCAGTCTTGTGCCCCAGTCTTGTGCTACAGTCACATGCCCCAGTCTTGTGCTACAGTCTTGTGCCCCAGTCTTGTGTTCCAGTCACATGCCCCAGTCATGTGCTCCAGTCTTGTGCTCCAGTCACATGCCCGAGTTTTGTGCTTCAGTCTTGTGCTCCAGTCTTGTGCTCCAGTCTTGTGCTCCAGTCTTGTGCTCCAGTCACATGCCCCAGTCACATGCCCCAGTCTTGTGCTCCAGTCTTGTGCTCCAGTCTTGTGCTCCAGTCACATGCCCCAGTCTTGTGCTCCAGTCTTGTGCCCCAGTCTTGTGCCCCAGTTTTGTGCCTCAGTCTTGTGCCCCAGTCTTGTGCTCCAGTCTTGTGCCACAGTTTTCTGCCTCAGTCTTGTGCTCCAGTCTTGTGCTCCAGTCTTGTGCCCCAGTCTTGTGCTCCAGTCTTGTGCTCCAGTCTTGTGCTCCAGTCACATGCCCCAGTCTTGTGCTCCAGTCTTGTGCCCCAGTCTTGTGCCCCAGTTTTGTGCCTCAGTCTTGTGCCCCAGTCTTGTGCTCCAGTCACGTGCCCCAGTCACATGCCCCAGTCTTGTGCCCCAGTCTTGTGCCACAGTTTTCTGCCTCAGTCTTGTGCTCCAGTCTTGTGCTCCAGTCTTGTGCCCTAGTCTTGTGCTCCAGTCTTGTGCTCCAGTCTTGTGCTCCAGTCTTGTGCCCCAGTCTTGTGTTCCAGTCACATGCCCCAGTCATGTGCTCCAGTTTTGTGCTCCAGTCACATGCCCGAGTTTTGTGCTTCAGTCTTGTGCTCCAGTCTTGTGCTCCAGTCACATGCCCCAGTCACATGCCCCAGTTTTGTGCTCCAGTCTTGTGCTCCAGTCACATGCCCCAGTCTTGTGCTCTAGTCTTGTGCCCCAGTTTTGTGCCTCAGTCTTGTGCCCCAGTCTTGTGCTCCAGTCACATGCCCTAGTCTTGTGCTCCAGTCTTGTGCTCCAGTCTTGTGTCCCAGTCTTGTGTCCCAGTCTTGTGCTCCAGTCTTGTGCTCCAGTCTTGTGCTCCAGTCTTGTGCTCCAGTCTTTTTGTCCCAGTCTTGTGCCCCAGTATTGTGCTCCAGTCACATGCCCCAGTCTTGTGCCCCAGTCTTGTGCTACAGTCACATGCCCCAGTCTTGTGCTACAGTCTTGTGCCCCAGTCTTGTGTTCCAGTCACATGCCCCAGTCATGTGCTCCAGTCTTGTGCTCCAGTCACATGCCCGAGTTTTGTGCTTCAGTCTTGTGCTCCAGTCTTGTGCTCCAGTCTTGTGCTCCAGTCTTGTGCTCCAGTCTTGTGCCCCAGTCTTGTGCTCAAGTCACATGCCCCAGTCACATGCTCCAGTCACATGCCCCAGTTTTGTGCTCCAGTCACATGCCCCAGTCTTGTGCTCCAGTCACATGCCCCAGTCACATGCCCCAGTCTTGTGCCCCAGTCTTGTGCCCCAGTCTTGTGCTCCAGTCTTGTGCCCCAGTCTTGTGTTCCAGTCACATGCCCCAGTCATGTGCTCCAGTCTTGTGCTCGAGTCACATGCCCGAGTTTTGTGCTTCAGCCTTGTACTTCAGTCTTGTGCCCCAGTCTTGTGCTCCAGTCTTGTGCTCCAGTCTTGTGCTCCAGTCTTGTACTTCAGTCTTGTGCCCACGTCCTGTGCTCCAGCCTTGTGCTCCAGTTTTGTGCTCCAGCCTTGTACTTCAGTCTTGTGCCCCAGTCTTGTGCTCCAGCCTTGTACTTCAGTCTTGTGCCCCAGTCGTGTGCTCCAGTCATGTACTTCAGTCTTGTGCCCCAGTCCTGTGCTCCAGCCTTGTGCTCCAGTTTTGTGCTCCAGTCTTGTGCTTCAGTCTTGTGCTCCAGTCTTGTGCTTCAGCCTTGTGCTCCAGTCTTGTGCTCCAGCCTTGTGCTCCAGTTTTGTGCTCCAGCCTTGTACTTCAGTCTTGTGCCCCAGTCTTGTGCCCCAGTATTGTGCTTCAGTCTTGTGCTCCAGTCTTGTGCCCCAGTCTTGTGCCCCAGTATTGTGCCCCAGTCTTGTATTCCGTTCTTTTTTTTGTTGAAACTTTATCAATATACAGATAAGAAATCTACCACTACAGCTGATAATCCGGTTATGTATTAGTCATGAAGAAACAAATGTCAAGACTTAGAAGATGCGCCAACACTTCTCAGTTGCCACCCAGGCAGCAAATAGCTGGGATTGATCTATTACCCCGAGACGTGTTGTTTCGATTCCGTTCCTGTAATTCCCCTCATTTCTACTCAGACGCTTTGATTTTCAGTTTATATAATCTGGCCCTGTGCACACTTTACAAGCATTGCTTCATCTAAACTAATAAAGACAGTGGATTAAGCAAGGCTTAAGGGCAAGCCATCACCTAGAATGGAGACTTGTCGCTTTACTTGTATATAAACAGCAATGATGATAATGTTAAAGCTGTTTCTGTGGAGAAATTGGAGTGATGATCATGGCTGTGTGGGTGTTGGATTGAATATTGTCAGCTCATCAAGACAGTTTTGAAGGACATCAGGAATTTCCTTTATTCAAAGAAGATGAATAATTAAGTTTTGACCTCATAGTTGGGTCTGTTTGCATAAATTGGACTCCAGACTACTTTGTGGCTTAAACCAGAAAACATGAGCTCATGAATACAGTGCTTCAGATAGATGCCATATGGGCATACTGTATGGATGTCAAATACGGACAGATTGCAAATTACAACCATATCAAACATGCAGGCAAACAATACACACACTCTCTTGACTAACTATCACTGTAGCTTGCCTATTTATTCTCAGAAACGTTCTTCAAAACATTGTTAAACTTCTGTTTCCTGCATCGGGAATTACCTTCCGTTTAAACAGGAATACGTCATTTCTTGTCACCAGATATGAATTTCCTCCTAATCCTGCATTGTCATTGCTAATAATAACACACTCGAATTAAATCGTCTCGGTAATGTTTACATTACTTGGCCCAAAAATCCAAATGTACGACACAGTGTCTTTGAAAAATGGTGGCACAGTAAAATATGAGTACTCATCAATTCTACAAAAGAGTATGGTACTTATTGGTTTGAAAAAATATGTTTGGCACTCATGAGTTCTGATAATGACCCGTACTGGAGACATATTGGTGACAAAGTATGTCTGGCACTCATGAGTTCTGATAATGACCCGTACTGGAGACATATTGGTGACAAAATATGTCTGGCACTCATGAGTTCTGATAATGACCCGTACTGGAGACATATTGGTGACAAAATATGTCTGGCACTCATTCATGAGTTCTGATAATGACCCGTACTGGAGACATATTGGTGACAAAGTATGTCTGGCACTCATGAGTTCTGATAATGACCCGTACTGGAGACATATTGGTAACAAAATATGTCTGGCACTCATGAGTTCTGATAATGACCCGTACTGGAGACATATTGGTGACAAAGTATGTCTGGCACTCATGAGTTCTGATAATGACCCGTACTGGAGACATATTGGTAACAAAATATGTCTGGCACTCATGAGTTCTGATAATGACCCGTACTGGAGACATATTGGTGACAAAGTATGTCTGGCACTCATGAGTTCTGATAATGACCCGTACTGGAGACATATTGGTAACAAAATATGTCTGGCACTCATGAGTTCTGATAATGACCCGTACTGGAGACATATTGGTGACAAAGTATGTCTGGCACTCATGAGTTCTGATAATGACCCGTACTGGAGACATATTGGTGACAAAGTATCGGGAACACTGTGACTATACAAATTGCTCAGAACAAATTTATCTCTGAGCATAGTTTAGTGGTAGACTTTGTTGTAAAGAAAGTTGTATTCCGTTCACTTTGCTTTTTACAGCCTTTATAATTCCATTGATTTTGTTTATTTTCAAATGCAAATGTTTTTACCGCATGTGTACATTGGATTGTGTGTGGGTCACCAAGTCCTGCAGTTTCCATCAATCTCATTAAAGGCAGACCTTACTGCTCACTTTACTTATTAGAAAACACATTCAGAATTTCACTTTGGGGATCTAGTAAGTGATGCTCTGATTGGTCAGATGAAAGGTCATTCATTATGACCTGTAGTGGAATGTCCACAGATCTCTGTGTAACCACAGTGAGTACTACAATATAAACTGTCAATGAGCTTGTGATTTCCATATGTATTAGTAAGTCTGACAGACTGTCACTGGTACAAGTTGTATGGACAGCAGTATCTGTTTCACTGAGGCATATGCAACATGATATCAACTGATCTTGTTTCTGTGTCCCACTGGTAATGAGCGGTTGTAGAGAAATCAGTATATATCAAGTGAAATCATTAGTTTGTGTCCCTCTGTTGCCAAACACACTCATCAACACCTCCCCATTTGCATGTCCACCACTTGTTGGCCAAAAGTATCAGAAAGGTGGTCCAGTGTCAGTATGTCGCACCTATCTTTTACACAGTGGAGTGACAACCACTTGACTTACTGGGAGTAGGTGTACCTGGGACTTTTAGAAACACATAATTTTGTTGAGGTTTAACCCAGAAAACATTTGTTTGCTGGAAGTGTTGTAAAAGCAAATAGAAATTGCTCACACTTTACTTTTGAGAAAAAAATATCATTAATATTATACAACTGAAATGCTGTTTAAAACAGTATGAAACAGATACTAGGCTTGGGCCAGTTGGCAGACCTATCAAGTTGGATTAAAGTAATTCAAAACCCCTTTTATTTGTCTGCTAACTGAAATTGTATAACTGATGTAACATTGATGACATCCCAGTTACACAGTGATGATGTCCCAACTCTCACATGGCATGATAGCTGCAACATCTTCACATCCACACATCCCCAGGTGTGGTCACTGAGCAGAGTTGCTTCCCCTTGGTGCTACAGTAACCTCTGATCGTTGGTTTGAATCCGAGATTTGACCTGATTATGTTTCTAGGTTTGTCACAACATACCCGTGTTAATGGGTTTACCCAAACTGGAAATTGTAAGAGACCTGCACTACTTTGGCATTTCCTCCCATAGTAAGCTGACACGCCTTGGTATTACTGAAGTACTGTTCAAAGTGATGTTAAACCCAACTGGCTCACTCACACATGGGTGCCAGGCCATGCACCATAACTCCCTCAGAGCATAGCTCCCCTTGAAGCCTTAACTCCCTCACAGCATAGCTCCCCTTGAAGCCTTAACTCCCTCACAGCATAGCTCCCCTTGAAGCCTTAACTCCCTCACAGCATAGCTCCCCTTGATGCCTTAACTCCCTCACAGCATAGCTCCCCTTGAAGCCTTAACTCCCTCACAGCATAGCTCTACTTGAAGACTTAACTCCCTCACAGCATAGCTCTCCTTGAAGCCTTAACTCCCTCACAGCATAGCTCCCCTTGAAGCCTTAACTCCCTCACAGCATAGCTCCCCTTGAAGCCTTAACTCCCTCACAGCATAGCTCCCCTTGAAGCCTTAACTCCCTCACAGCATAGCTCTCCTTGAAGACTTAACTCCCTCACAGCATAGCTCCCCTTGAAGCCTTAACTCCCTCACAGCATAGCTCCCCTTGAAGCCTTAACTCCCTCACAGCATAGCTCCCCTTGAAGCCTTAACTCCCTCCCACAACTCATGACCCTCATGAGATGCCATGACCCCTGACCCTCACACCCTGCAGAACACTCCCGGATGTCTTCATTTCCTCCTGGTCAGTGTGCCACCATGATGTAAGATAAACATCAATATACTGAGGACGATTGTCTGGGTCCGTGATTCCTTTGACTTGTCTTCCGCCGGTCTACCCTCCCTTTTGAAAATCACATATGGAGACCAATGACATAAACACCAAAATAATATATTTTTATTATTGAAATATAATAATCTGCATTTACTACCAACACACCCCAACCCTCATAGTTGTCTTCTGTGGATCTGCTCATTGTGAGTTTGTTGTCTATTGACCTATCTGTTACACTGTGAATTGACTTTCCTCTGTCATTTACACTGACCTTGGTGATTTGACGGAGAGACTGTCAAACGTGCCTTGCCTTGTCTTCATTGAAATGGCAGTCTTGCCAAATTAGGTATCAAAACAGCACTTTTTCTCCTCTGCTACATTCTTTTTTATCAATGTTAATTTAGCAATAAGCATTACTCTAATTCCACACATTGTCTCACTAATACTCAAGGTAGAAAGTACAGTGTCTAGACCTTCATATATATTGACCACCAGACAATAGAGCTCAGACTCCATTTAAGAACAGTGTTAAACGCATTCATTCACCTTCAAGATCATTTTAATGCCTCAGAAAGCCAGTATACATGGATAAACTATAGCTGAATAATTACTTGCATAGTCAAAATAATACTGACATGACATGCAGACAAACATGTTTATCAATTAGTTGCTGTTTAATGAACATTTTCATCAACAAACATGTGTGATAGAAGATGAAGGTTGCATCCTGATGCTGATGAAAGGATTAAGTGCTGCATCACCATGTTTCTATCTCAGCTATGCACCCAGTACAGACAGCAGCAGGGAGGTATTACACAGAAACATATCGAGAGATCATGATCTGAAAAAATACTGCAGTGTTGTGGCAGACTAAACCGCCAGCTTACGGAGAAACTGTGATCTTTCAAGTTCCATCCCTTGTGACAAGTGGAATCCTTCCTCATCGTACTTGTTTCGTAACTGATGTCAGTCGTAATGCTCATGTCATTTTGTGTGAAGCCGGAGAAGGAGTGGAGGAATCTGGAGCAAGTTGATCTCAATACACAAGAATCTTCCGTAATTGCTGCTGTAGTCCCAGACGGCCAACTTACTGGACTGAATCACTGTCAAGGTTGATGGTGCCAGTTTTGAATGGATATTCTTGAATCTTTCTTGTAAATCAGTAATTTCAATAATTGTGATGCTTTGGACAATGTGTTCAGAGTTGTCAAGGCACTGAACTGTCAGTTAAGGTTTAACTGTGTTAGATGAGGTAGGACAAAATGGTGTTTTAGATGATTGCAATTATTTAGCAATGTGTGTGTGCATGCATGCGCGTGTGTCTGTGTCTGTGTCTGTGTGGTTGATGGCACAAGTCCGGACTAATACCAGTTTATAGTGCTAATATACCATGCCTCCATTTAACAGATATACCCTATTCAGACACAGTATACTGACTCCTAGCTGACCAGTCCTTGATTTATCCCCTTAACGCCAAGTGCCAGACTGAGAAACACAAGTGTCTTCTTTTAACGTCTTTTGTTAAAGTCAAACCTAAGCTAACCTCAACAAACCTAAGCAAACCCAACCTAACCTCAGTAAACCTCAGTAAAACCTCAGCTAACCTCAACAAACCTCAGCTATTATCAACAAACCTCAGCTAGCCTCAGCAAACCTCAATAAACCTCAGCAAACCTCAACAAACCTCAGCAAACCTCAGCAAACCTCAACACAATTCTCACCTTAGCTAACCTCAACAAATCTCAGCAAACCTCAGCTAACCTCAACAAACCTCAGCAAACCTCAAAACTCAGTGAGCTGCATCAAACCTCAGCTAACCTCAACAAACATCAGCAGACCCCAACAAACTGAAAGTTAACCTCAGCAATGATGAGCAAGCATGACCTTACCTCACCTTACTCTGCTGACCCTGACTGACTCCAGCCTTCCATGTGAAGGTTCAACTTTATTCTGAAAGATTACGGTCAACATAATTAGATAGTAAATTGTGAAATTAGGGCCAGGTATTGATTGATTTTCAAGTCAATCACAGAGGCAACATGGTCCTCCTTAGGCTTGCACTCTCTATACCAACCACTGAACCAGTTCACTGTCATTTGTAACTCTGTTGTTCAGTGTGTTTGCAGGTCACATTTTGTCAATGTAGGCTTATTCAAACCATTTTCAAACAAAATATTTCCCAGCATGCTAACACTAATATGGCCTTTCAGCATGCAGTGTCAATCCAGGGTTGGAAATTCCCACTGCTCAGTCGTCCATTAACATTAACTGGTGAGACAAGTTAGCTCATAGCATGTGCTGGATAATTTACATGATTTTTTAAAATTCAGCTCCAGACAATATCACTCATGCAATACTGAGACAATGCAGAGACAAAAGCATTTTAAAATCAAAACATTTTGTGAATTTCAATTTTGAGCAAGTTAAAAAATGTTAATGTACTCTTGAACGCCTGTAATCTGTTGCAGACATTTTTAACCCCTTGTTATAATAAGCCATAAAAATCATATACAGGAGCTATTTAATAAACTTAAAATAAAAACAATTATCGGGATATTTTCAATGAAGAGCAAGCTATAAAATCCAAGAACGATTTCTCAAATATACAATCAACAAGAAATTGTACCACCTTTTACCAACTGTGACATTCTATTGGCATCAGGCATTCAAGACTCCCATTCATTATTATTCATATATGACATTCTTTTCACCATAACCGATGTAACGACCCTTCATCAGATGCAAGAAAAAGTATACTCCTATATCCCATGCTTCTATGAAATGAATTTCTTCAGTGCGGTACTAAAAAACACATTTCAGCCTGCATGTACTGGTGTTAAGGTAATGAGATTTTGCCCCCTAACCATATCGTGATGGGCTTGAGCCGTACTAAATTCCCACTGTCCCTTAATCCCTCTCCCGGCTCTTTCTAGCCGTTATTTGCCCATGGCACTTATATGGGATTCTTGGAGAACCCGGCGCCTTAAGAGTATTTCAAAGTCTTTTAGTTTCTCCGCACCTTCTGAGATCACTGGTGATGTACCATCACACCAAAAATCAATACTCCTTCTCTCGAGCTTTTGCTCTATTAGGAAATTGGGCAAACAAAAAGGGCTTGAATCGGACGATAATAATTTTTTGACCTTTGAAAGACTTTAGGTTATTTAATTTGTGTACATTCTCTAGGTCACATGATGTGGTTTTCGAGCAAGATATTAAATTTTGGAGACACTCATCAGTAAAAATCAAATTTCCATTGCCGAAGCTGTTCAGATATTTAAACGAGTAAATATTGACCATGTCATTGTCCATGGGAAGTTCTGATTGGCTGTATTGGACGATTGCTGCATGTATGTGCGTAACAAACTCTGTGATGAACAACAAGTTTGAAATCAAGAGATTAACCGCTGATGGGTCAAGTTGCCCTACAACACTTCTTTGAAGTCTTTGGGCCAATCTGTTACCCTCAGCAAAGATTTCATTTGTTGTACATTTCTTTGCTTCATTATCACCAGGTTCTGTGTCTCTCTGTTATCATGTGTCGTGAGAACTTTACAAATTTACAGTTCTCGACCAAATCGAGAAGACTGTAACTGTTACTGTGAAATCATTTATCAGGATTTTCATCAAAAGAATTTAGCCAGTAGTTTTGTTAAGTCTTTGAAAGGCATTTAGAAGTGATACACATAAGGAAGAAAATTTGTTGATGTCAACTTCTTTATAATGAGGAACACAATGTTTCAGAGTATATGCTTACTCCTTCATCAGAGTATTTCTGTTGAATTCACTTTCAAGAAAGGTTCTAAGGTTGAACTTTGTGACAAGACTGTCAGCTACTTATTATCAGGCAAAGATGTTTCTCGTTATCCAGAATGTTTGTCAGCAATACGTAAGTCTCTGACAATTTGTTTTCAAAACTACCAGACCTTAGTTTCTTAGACAGTTGTCGACATCAGACTTTAACTCCAAGGTTGTCAGACATTAATTTGTGTATTTGGGTGTTACTTGTGTATTTGCATCATAATATTTACAACAGTAGGTACAATTAATCTAAAGGTATCATTTTATGTACAGTTTACTCTTATTAATTGTTAAATATCCTTTGTAGGGAGAGGTGTTTAAATAGGCTTTGCCTGTTCACCAATCCCATTCCTTTTTTTGGAAATAAATATTGTTTAAATCATTAATTTCACCCCATGAAGATCCGGGTTAGAATTAGTCTCCAGCAACACATGCTTGTCGTAAGAGACAACAAACAGGATCTGGTGTTCAGGCTTGCTGACTTGGTTGATGCCTCTCATCATATCTCGATTGTGTAGATTGATGCTTATGATGTCAATCAGGGGATTGTCTGATCTGGACTCAATTATTTGCAGACTGTCTTCATATAGCTGGAATTATTGCTGTGTGTGTTGTTAAACAACAAAGAAATTAAGATATTTATTTTGGACAAACTGTTCCTTCACATAAAGATCTGACAATAAATCATATCAACCTCTGAGTTTGTTTTCTGTAGTGAAAACATTCCAAGGAATGAGTGTTAACATGAGTGTGACTTCATTATCATTGATACATCGTGCAAAGCAACTGGGTATTGTCTGGGTGACCAGTACTTGAAATGAACATTGCTTGAATGAAGAGTAAATGGGATGAACAGTGCTTGGGTGAGCAGTGCTTGAGATGAACAGTGTTTTTGATGAAGAGTGCTTGGTCTGAGCAGTGCTTGATATGAACAGCAGTTGGATGAACAGTGCTTGAGATGAACAGTGCTTGGTCTGAGCAGTGCATAAAATGAACAGTGTTTTGGATGAACAGTGCTTGGTCTGAGCAGTGCTTGATATGAACAGCACTTGGATGAGCAGTGCTTGATATGAACAGCACTTGGATGAGCAGTGCTTGAGATGAACAGTGCTTGGTATGAGCAGTGCTTGAGATGAACAGTGCTTGGATGAGCAGTGCTTGAGATGAACAGTGCTTGGTATGAGCAGTGCTTGAGATGAACAGTGCTTGGTATGAGCAGTGCTTGAGATGAACAGTGCTTGGTATGAGCAGTGCTTGGATGAGCAGTGCTTGATATGAACAGCACTTGGATGAGCAGTGCTTGAGATGAACAGTGCTTGGTATGAGCAGCAGTGCTTGGATGAGCAGTGCTTGATATGAACAGCACTTGGATGAGCAGTGCTTGGGATGAACAGTGCTTGGATGAGCAGTGCTTGATATGAACAGCACTTGGATGAGCAGTGCTTGAGATGAACAGTGCTTGGTATGAGCAGTGCTTGAGATGAAAAGCACTTGGATGTGTAGTGCTTGAGATGAACAGCACTTGTGTGTTCAGTGTTTGAAATGAACAGCCCTTAGAGGAGCACTGCTTGAGATGAACAGCACTTGGATGAGCAGTGCTTGAAATGAACAGTGCATAGATGAACAGTAAAGGGGATGAACAGTGCTTGGAATGGGCAGTGCTTGAAATTAACAGCACTTGGATGGGTTTCAACCAAGATGGTAAATGTCTGAGACTTGCAACACTTCAGACTTATCTCTGAAAATAACATGAAACGCTGTGATATAACTGGAATATTGGTCTAAGGGGCATTAAACTCTCTCTGATCACAGTAACATATATGTGTATCATTATAAAATTTCCTTAATTCTTGGAGTTGTTTATTTTTATTTTCAAATCCATCAAAGATTAAATCAGGCAAATGAAATATGTTAACACTATTTCTGATTCTTACTTTTCAATCAAACCCAAAACTGAAATAAATAAGTGTGTAATTCCACCCACTATTGTCATGAGGAAGTTATAGCACTGCTTACTGCATCCCAGAACAGTGTACCACCCACCAGTGTCGACACAGTTATCTGACCCATCAACCATCAAGCTGTTATTTCACTGGCAACAAACATCGGCATGTTTGAACACCAATAACAAAGTAATCCACAGTTGGTTGAATAAATATTACTTCAAGTCATCTCACTTATCAGTCCAATCATGTACAAGCAGTTAAGAATTTAAACATTCCATGAATCTTATTCCTTTCTTGTAAATTGGGACAATTTTGAGAAATTACTTATTCGTTTCTTGCATGTTGTTTGTCTTGCAGCAACCAGAATCTAAATCGTAATTCTGTAATACTTTGTGGACGACAGCAATCTTTTTATGTGTACAATTTCTTTCTGTTTTGACAGTCCCGACCAATGTTTCTTTATTGATTGTTAATTTGTATTCTCAGAAAATAAACACTGGAGTAAAATGCTTACATTAGATCAACATGTCCGTGTTTACTTTGACGTACTGAGAGAAATTACATGGAGCAATTTGCTGATCGATATCTTTATTTAAACAGTTTTCAAGCTGAGACGTATGTTTTTTGGTCTAAAGTGTGTCTTTTTTATGTTCATGATAGAGACAAATATTGAATGCACATATATTTTCATGTTTGTAAAAGGCAATTAAGTGGCAATTGAGTGAGCAGGAGATAATGTGTAGACTCCATGTTTGTAATGTAAATTGGCATCTTCTCTACAAGACAACAAGAAGGATAAATGGATGTTTAATATACATGGGTAAATTGAGTGTATATTCTGTCATAGTTCTATAAAAAATTATTTTTTCTCAAGGATTTAAAAAAGCAAAATTGCAACACAGCCAGCGCTCGTGGTTTTACTTTAAGGGCTGTAATTGTAGGCAAGTCTTTTGAATATGTTTCAGTTTTCCCAAAAAACACATTATATTCATTTTAAGGATTAGACCAATTCATTTTTTGGAGAGTCAACTTTGTGCATGCCATACATTGAGTGAAATATTCTTACACACCTACCATGTGCCTGCAATGTCTGGCTGACAACCCAACAATTCAACAAATATTTCATCTAGAATCTTAACTTACCAACTCATGTCACTCAACTATTTACATACAAAGCATTATGATGACAAGATCATGACATAACAACCTGTATGTGACAATACCAACATTTAGACCCCGTGAGGAGGCAGGATTAACACAGGTCCCCAGAAACCCATTCTGGTCCTACATTTAGACCCCGTGAGGAGGCTGGGTTAACACAGGTCCCCAGAAACCCATTCTGGTCCTACATTTAGACCCCGTGAGGAGGCAGGATTAACACAGGTCCCCAGAAACCCATTCTGGTCCTACATTTAGACCCCGTGAGGAGGCTGGGTTAACACAGGTCCCCAGCAACCCGTTCTGGTCCTACATTTAGACCCCATGAGGAGGCTGGGTTAACACAGGTCCCCAGCAACCCGTTCTGGTCCTACATTTAGACCCCGTGAGGAGGCTGGGTTAACACAGGTCCCCAGCAACCCGTTCTGGTCCTACATTTAGACCCCGTGAGGAGGCTGGGTTAACACAGGTCCCCAGCAACCCGTTCTGGTCCTACATTCAGACCCCGTGAGGAGGCTGGGTTAACACAGGTCCCCAGCAACCCGTTCTGGTCCTACATTTAGACCCCGTGAGAAGGCTGGGTTAACACAGGTCCCCAGCAACCCATTCTGGTCCTACATTTAGACCCCGTGAGGAGGCTGGGTTAACACAGGTCCCCAGCAACCCGTTCTGGTCCTACATTTAGACCCCGTGAGGAGGCTGGGTTAACACAGGTCCCCAGCAACTCGTTCTGGTCCTACATTTAGACCCCGTGAGGAGGCTTGGTTAACACAGGTCCCCAGCAACCCGTTCTGGTCCTACATTTAGACCCCGTGAGGAGGCTGGGTTAACGCAGGTCCCCAGCAACCCGTTCTGGTCCTACATTTAGACCCCGTGAGGAGGCTTTGTTAACACAGGTCCCCAGCAACCCGTTCTGGTCCTACATTTAGACCCCGTGAGGAGGCTGGGTTAACACAGGTCCCCAGCAACCCGTTCTGGTCCTACATTTAGACCCCGTGAGGAGGCTGGGTTAACACAGGTCCCCAGCAACCCGTTCTGGTCCTACATTTAGACCCCGTGAGGAGGCTGGGTTAACGCAGGTCCCCAGCAACCCGTTCTGGTCCTACATTTAGACCCCGTGAGGAGGCTGGGTTAACACAGGTCCCCAGCAACCTGTTCTGGTCCTACATTTAGATCCCGTGAGGAGGCTGGGTTAACACAGGTCCCCAGCAACCCGTTCTGGTCCTACATTTAGACCCCGTGAGGAGGCTGGGTTAACACAGGTCCCCAGCAACCCATTCTGGTCCTACATTTAGACCCCGTGAGGAGGCTGAGTTAACCCAGGTCCCCAGCAACCCGTTCTGGTCCTACATTTAGACCCCGTGAGGAGGCTGGGTTAACACAGGTCCCCAGCAACCCGATCTGGTCCTACATTTAGACCCCGTGAGGAGGCTGGGTTAACACAGGTCCCCAGCAACCTGTTCTGGTCCTACATTTAGACCCCGTGAGGAGGCTGGGTTAACACAGGTCCCCAGCAACCCGTTCTGGTCCTACATTTAGACCCCGTGAGGAGGCTGAGTTAACACAGGTCCCTTGCAACCCATTCTGGTTCTAAGAGGCCACCAAATGTTTTGGTGGTCAGACACATGACTCAGCATGTCTTCATACCCCGACGGTGTGAATCATTGCTCACAATATTGTTCACTGGATCGTCTGGTCCAGACTCAATCATATAGCTGGAGTATTGATGAGTGCAGTGTTAAACAACAGAGACAAGCTAAAGTCTAGTGAGTTATGCATTCAATCCATTTATTTCACCAGACTGATGACTTAAATTAATATATTTTTACTCCCTCCAGTGACATATCTCAATATAGAGGCCGTATGGGACTTGTGACCCAATTGAAACATCACTAAGAAAAATTGCTTATGAATCATTCATATTAAACCTTTGCTTCTTGAAAAAATATTCTCACTTAAGACACACAAACTTGAAGAGATCATTTAGTGATGAACAAACAATTAGAAAAGGATTCCACTTTCAATGACCTTTAAGTAAAGCGCTTTGACATCTATCTGTCACAGGTTTGAATGTCTCGTCTATAAATACAGTTTCCTGACCCTCTGTTCAACCCCTACCCCTGGAAGACTCTCTTAGATGTTGGGCTTGTTAATTACTTAATGAATACCAATGGTGAAGGGCTTCTTATGCTGACAAGGCCAGAATCTGCCTCAGGAAATGCATGTCTCCTTCACAAACCTCTGATCTCCAAATGTCAATAACTTAATGCAACATGTGGAGTCGTAATTCCTCTAAAAGCACGGATTTTCACGAATCCTGTATTTGACCATTTTAATAGAAAGAGCAAGAGCTTCAGTTTCACATGAATACCCACTTGCCGTGTGTTAATATTCTGAGAATTATATGTCCCAGTTAGAATATCAAAGAATTCTACGTTGTGTTCCTATGTGTACATTGACTATGAGGGAGAATATCTTCTGCCCAAAACAGGAGCAAAAGTGGGAGGAAGTTAATACCCATTGTGAAAAAACAAACTTTGAGCTAATGATAATATATCTTAGCTAAAAAAAGCAGGACTTTATGTTTAATATGAATACCCATTACACATATGAACTAACGACCATGTATCACATACACTTGTGAACATGTAAAGCATCACTTTCTATACAGTTTCATATGAAATAGTCATTCGTTATAAATCTTATCTTTTTTTTAATTTATGACAAAACACAAAGATTGTTTGTGACATAAGTACATTGAGATACAGAAATTGATTGTGTCACACCATTTTGTACCATAGTAATAGTTGTCTGACTGCCGGTACCTTGTTATTGCATCCCTTGCTTCTAAGTATCATGGGGGAGGTGGGGTAGCCTTGTTATTGATGGAATATTGGTTAAAGCATCATACAGTCATCCCCACTCACTCACAGTTTGTATGATGTGTGGAGGAATATACAGTGTTCTGCAAACTAAAGACCCTAGAGGTATCATTAGCATCCTAGACATAGATGGGGAGTTGGGTAGCCTAGTGGTTAAAGCGTTCCCTCGTCACTCCGAAGATCCGGGTTCGATTCCCCACATGGGTACACTCACTCACTCACTCAACCACTCAACCACTCGCTCAACCACTCACTCAACCACATTCAACTATTCAACCATTCAACCAAACGCCCAAACATCCACCGACCCACTTATACCCCCATCACACCATACAACATACTTACAACATACTTAAAACGAGAAAGACGTTTTCGAACAGAATTGCCGTACTTCGAACCTACTGAGGACGTGTTACAACGTGGTGCAGTCAGACATAAATTTCAGTACATGTGCACACCAACCGGGTCAACTTCTCTTTGGAGGTATGATGTGTACAGCTCGGAGCCCTGAACTTGAATGAAGAATGGCTACAACGCGCTTGGTATCCATAGGAGTTGGGCCAGGATGCGAATACACTCATTTGGGACAAGATGAGGTCGTACTGCAAACGAGTTGGTAGGGTTAAGAATTAGTTAGGCTTGGCATATTGTGAATGAGGTAGAATGAGGTTGAACTGGTTAAGAACGGGTTCAGAATAGCTACAGATGTGCTCGAACTGCTTCTAAACGTTGTCGGGATGAGGTGAACGGGCACTTTTACACGATCTGAACTGGATACAAATGGACTGCAGACTGGCTGATAACGAGATAGATGTATTGAGGATTGCTTATGAACGAACTAGCATCACGGGCTGTGATCACAGTAGAAAACGTAGTTTGGTGTAAACTACGTTTTCTACCGTGATCACAGCCCGTTCTAGTATTTTGTTTACAATGGGGTAGAACGGGATAGAACTACTTTGGTGTGATGGTAGCATTACCCAGCTACCCACCCACTGACTCACTCACTCACTGACTAGACATTGAAAAAGACAAGATCAATGTCGTGTGGATATTTTCAAAGACGCCCAAAAGTTTGTAATATACTGAGTAGGGAAGCTGTGCTTAAGGTTTACAGTTAAGCAGCGAGAAAATAAATTCCATTAAATATTTATCTGACGTTTGTTGAAAAGTGGATAACCATTAATTATAGTAATAACAGAAGTGGGGAGGGTTTGTATATACCCTGCTTCTGACAGTATTCCAGTTGTATCAGATGTGGGTGCAGTTCTCAGACGTTTACGTCTTTTGTGAAACCAACAAGCATGGGTAGGGTGCTGACAAAACAAGAATTCTTATCTGTAAGTTTCTCAACGGATACCTATCTGGAAGTCTCTCAAAGGATACCTGTCTGTAAGTCTCTCAAAAGATACCTACCTATCTGTAAGTCTCTCAAAGGATACCTGTCTGTAAGTCTCCCAAAGGATAACTATCTGTAAGTCTCTCAAAGGATACCTGTCTGTAAGTCTCTCAAAGGATACCTGTCTGTAAGTCTCTCAAAGGATACCTATCTGTAAGTCTCTCAAAGGATACCTGTCTGTAAGTCTCCCAAAGGATACCTGTCTGTAAGTCTCTCAAAGGATACCTGTCTGTAAGTCTCTCAAAGGATACCTGTCTGTAAGTCTCTGAAAAGATACCTACCTATCTGTAAGTCTCCCAAAGGATACCTATCTGTAAGTCTCTCAAAGGTTACCTGTCTGTAAGTCTCTCAAAAGATACCTACCTATCTGTAAGTCTCCCAAAGGATACCTATCTGTAAGTCTCTCAAAGGATACCTATCTGTAAGTCTCCCAAAGGATACCTATCTGTAAGTCTCTCAAAGGATACCTATCTGTAAGTCTCGCAAAGGATACCTGTCTGTAAGTCTCTCAAAGGATACCTGTCTGTAAGTCTCCCAAAGGATACCTGTCTGTAAGTCTCGCAAAGGATACCTGTCTGAAAGTCTCTCAAAGGATACCTGTCTGTAAGTCTCCCAAAGGATACCTGTCTGTAAGTCTCTCAAAGGATACATGTCTGTAAGTCTCTCAAAGGATACCTATCTGTAAGTCTCTCAAAAGATACCTACCTTTCTGTAAGTCTCTCAAAGGATACCTGTCTGTAAGTCTCCCAAAGGATACCTATCTGTAAGTGTCTCAAAGGATACCTGTCTGTAAATCTCCGAAAGGATACCTATCTGTAAGTCTCCGAAAGGATACCTGTCTGTAAGTCTCCATCAGAGAAAAAAGCAAGGATTTGTGTAGGATTCACCTCTGCCAAATTGCAACATAAATTGGTAAACCCCCCTACTTATAACCAGTCAGATCCAGATAGGCCACTTTGTTACTTGGTATTGACATTTTATAGGTTCTTTCATCATTGAAATTAGGATATATTGCCCAATGAAATATGCAACCAAGAGAGACCATTTCAAGATGGAAATTGAATGTGACCCCTGTGGCTATCTAGAGGTGTTGTCTTCCTTCAGTCCTCTGAAGCTTCTCCCTCAGGTATAGCCTGGGGCCAATCAAGGTAATTTCCACCTATTTAACGTTGTTTGAATAGTCCATTGGGAAATTATTTGTGTTATTTGTCTAGACAAGGGATGTTGGGACTAAATTTAGATGGCAAGTCTAGGTCAAATCATAAAAGTCTGGTGAGGAGGGAGTTTGACCTTGGTGGTATTATGTGGTCGTTTAGATGAAGATAACATCCCTGCATCTCCGAGGTATTATCTTAATGTAAATAGCCATTCTTGAATATTCATTGTGGCTTATTGTCATGATGGCATCTTTGATTGCGATGTATATCTGATAAGTATGAAAGCTTCCTTTATGGTATGTCGTTTAGACTGTATGGTTGATGTTGTGGTCAGATTTTTGTCATTTTTGCCCGTAAAGAATATGATTCAGTGTGCAAGTTATATACTTTTGTAATGCACTGGCAGATTGAATGGCTATTTTAATGGTCTTGCGTGGAGGTCTATTGTTGGGTTTACATGGATCATCAATGACTGGGTAAAGTTTGGGCTTTGAGGAGAAGTTGGGATGTGCATTGTTAAATGTATTTGTTGTTGAAAGGAGTCGATTTATGGATGTTGTGAAGAAAGGTGATTCTGGTGTCCCCAGGGATATTGATGGAATGTGGATGAAAGCAGAGTAAAACCTAACTCACTCACTCACTCACTGGTTATGTGGTAGTGTGCAAAATAATGCAAACTTAAGTCATCAAATGGACCAATAAATTTGAAATCTATAAATACTTTCATTATATGCAGCTTCACTAACCAACAAGGAAAGTCGCTGTACATGAAACTTTAACAATATGGGGTGAGGTAAAATGGGGTTTAACATCACTTTCAAAATTATAGCACTTACACAGCGATGTGCATGATCGCGTGGGGCTGCTTGTCGTAGTCTGGACTAATGCTGATTTTATAGTGCTAGCCCACTGAGATACCATGCTGCAGTTTAACATGACACACAGTGTACTGACTCTGAGCTGACCAGTGCTTGTTTTAGCCCCATAATGCCAAGCACCAGGCAGGGTAACAACAAGTACCATCTTTAATGTCTTTTGGTGTTACGCAACTGGGGATCACCTGGGGCCTTTGCCCCCTCCACTAGACCACAGAGGCGTTCTTTAGCAACATGAGATGAAAGTGAGGACAAATGGAGTTTAACATCTTGTTGAAGATTATTGCACTTAATGTGCATGCTTTTTTTTTTTTTTTTTTAATGCTGCACTCAGCAATATTCCAGCTATGTGACAGCAGTCTGTAAATAATGGAGTCTGGACCAGACAATCCAGTGATTGACATCATGAGCATTGATTTACGCAAATTGGATACATCAACCAAGTCAGCAAGCCTGACCACCCGATCCTGTTAGTCACCTTGTACAATAAGCATGGTTGCCAGTTATAGCAAGCAGGGGTTGCTGAAAACCTATTCTTCACGGGGATGATGTTTACGTGTGTGTGATTGATTGTTCTAGTCCTGCCTTAGGCCAGTTTTATGGTGCTAGCCCACTGAGATACCATGCTGCAGTTTCACATGATACCCCACTCAGACACATTATACTGCCTCCGAGCCAGCCAGTCCTTGTTTTATTCCCATATTGCCGAGCACCAGGCAGGGTAACAACAAGTATGACATAGCCAAGAGATCAAACCATGGACCTTTCACTCTCCGGACAGGAACTCCATCCACTAAACCACAGGGGAGTTTTCAAGTTTTCCGCCATTCTTTATAACTTGTTGAAACAGGTTATATAACATGTGTTCGGATACCTCGCAGCTGATGTGGACTAATGCAGATACAAATGACAGTTAAAACCTGAGAGACAAACTGACAAGGTTTCAGAAAAATGTTTTGGTTTTGTAAGATGTCCGTGAAATGTTAACAATTTAAAGAACTACATTGGCAAACATGTTTTGTTTCTTTGTGTTCTATATTTTTTTCTCATTATGTTTCTTCTGCTGAGTTTTTTGTGGCAATTATGTTGCCTTCTCCCTGATTGTCTGTGATGCTGTGATCTTGTAGGGGCAATGAGGCGCCATGTCTGACATGTGTTTGGTCCAAGGCCTGCACTTCCTATGACCATGCAATGTCCATGCTTGTGACAACACCCCACTGACCACAGTTGACCATGCAATGTCCATGCTTGTGACAACACCCCACTGTTGACCATGCAATGTCCATGCTTGTGACAACTCCCCACTGACCACTGTTGACCATGCAATGTCCATGCTTGTGACAACACCCCACTGACCACTGTTGACCATGCAATGTCCATGCTTGTGACAACACCCCACTGACCACTGTTGACCATGCAATGTCCATGCTTGTGACAACACCCCATCGACCACTGTTGACCATGCAATGTCCATGCTTGTGACAACACCCCACTGACCACTGTTGACCATGCAATGTCCATGCTTGTGACAACACCCCACTGACCACTGTTGACCATGCAATGTCCATGCTTGTGACAACACCCCACTGACCACTGTTGACCATGCAATGTCCATGCTTGTGACAACACCCCACTGACCACTGTTGACCATGCAATGTCCATGCTTGTGACAACACCCCACTGACCACTGTTGACCATGCAATGTCCATGCTTGTGACAACACCCCACTGTTGACCATGCAATGTCCATGCTTGTGACAACACCCCACTGTTGACCATGCAATGTCCATGCTTGTGACAACACACCACTGACCACTGTTGACCATGCAATGTCCATGCTTGTGACAACACACCACTGACCACTGTTGACCATGCAATGTCCATGCTTGTGACAACACACCACTGACCACTGTTGACCATGCAATGTCCATGCTTGTGACAACACCCCACTGACCACTGTTGACCATGCAATGTCTATGCTTGTGACAACACCCCACTGTTGACCATGCAATGTCCATGCTTGTGACAACACCCCACTGTTGACCATGCAATGTCCATGCTTGTGACAACACCCCACTGTTGACCATGCAATGTCCATGCTTGTGACAACACACCACTGACCACTGTTGACCATGCAATGTCCATGCTTGTGACAACACCCCACTGTTGACCATGCAATGTCCATGCTTGTGACAACACACCACTGTTGACCATGCAATGTCCATGCTTGTGACAACACACCACTGACCACTGTTGACCATGCAATGTCCATGCTTGTGACAACACACCACTGACCACTGTTGACCATGCAATGTCCATGCTTGTGACAACACACCACTGACCACTGTTGACCATGCAATGTCCATGCTTGTGACAACACACCACTGACCACTGTTGACCATGCAATGTCCATGCTTGTGACAACACCCCACTGACCACTGTTGACCATGCAATGTCTATGCTTGTGACAACACCCCACTGTTGACCATGCAATGTCCATGCTTGTGACAACACCCCACTGTTGACCATGCAATGTCCATGCTTGTGACAACACCCCACTGTTGACCATGCAATGTCCATGCTTGTGACAACACACCACTGACCACTGTTGACCATGCAATGTCCATGCTTGTGACAACACACCACTGACCACTGTTGACCATGCAATGTCCATGCTTGTGACAACACACCACTGACCACTGTTGACCATGCAATGTCCATGCTTGTGACAACACCCCACTGACCACTGTTGACCATGCAATGTCCATGCTTGTGACAACACACCACTGACCACTGTTGACCATGCAATGTCCATGCTTGTGACAACACACCACTGACCACTGTTGACCATGCAATGTCCATGCTTGTGACAACACCCCACTGACCACTGTTGACCATGCAATGTCCATGCTTGTGACAACACACCACTGTTGACCATGCAATGTCCATGCTTGTGACAACACACCACTGACCACTGTTGACCATGCAATGTCCATGCTTGTGACAACACACCACTGACCACTGTTGACCATGCAATGTCCATGCTTGTGACAACACCCCACTGACCACTGTTGACCATGCAATGTCTATGCTTGTGACAACACCCCACTGTTGACCATGCAATGTCCATGCTTGTGACAACACCCCACTGACCACTGTTGACCAGTGTAGCTACTGTAGAGTTTTGTGTCAATCAACCTTGAATAAACAATGTTTCTTTTTCGTTTTACAAGAAATAAAATTGGTCTAGCCTCAAAAATATTTCTCCAATTTGTGTCTGAGTTTGAGTCAAGGGAAATATAAAAGATTGTTTCTATGTAAAATGTTGCCCAACACACAGTCTGGAAGTGAGAAGCATGCAGAAAAACACAAATCAAGCACCTAGAACTTCTTCATGTATAGCAGTGGAGACAAGTCCCTGACAACATCAGACAACTGGGATGGCAACTTGACAAAGTTACCATACCAGATAAAATGTTGACAGTCCAGAATTTTCTAGACCAACGAACAAAAGTAAGAAAAGGGTAAACATAAGAATAGGACGGATTGATGTTAGTTCTCAGAAAATAAGAATAAACTGGTAGACTGTGAACTCAGCAACGTTCACTCATTGAAATTTTATTCATCAATAATCTGTTTAATGTTCACAGTTAATTTACCTCTGACATTGCGTGCAATTTTTCAAAACTGACAGCCGATCAGCAAAACAGGCTGTCATGGACTGTCGGGCAAGCAGGTATTTTAAACACTGTATATAGTAAACTATTTGTTCTGTGTATTTCAAAACCATAATTTTTTAATGTGCAGTTTTTGATCATATACAGCTTTACCATTGGACAAGAGGGCAGTCACATGACTGTAAAACAGGGGTTCATCATTCATTCTGTGGTGTGGTGTGGTCCCCACAACAATAAAAGGGGGAACGAATACCGACTGGGTGATTAAAGAAATATATAAATTTCATTCCTCTGGACCATTATGGCAGTCTTTTATAATTCTTTTATTTAGGTACAGATTTTCACTTTGATTTAACAATTATACTGTTAAAATTTTGAAAAGTATTGGTTTTGTTACCCAATCATTGACATACACTCATCTTCACACATTTGATCTTTTACTAATTTTATGCACATAACATTACTTTTTTTTAATGATATGGATGATTTGTGAGTGATCGTAACAAAATATTGGAGAGGGTTAAAAGAAAGCCTTTTACAAGCAAACATATCACATGTGTACTGTTAAAATTTGAAACATTTTGAGTTCAAAAAGACTAAATATTTTTGTACAAGTTGTACACATGCTATGGCGCCTGTTAGTGGAGAATGAATATTTTTAACATATGAGTGACACATTTTGACGTTCATACATTCTTGAAATGATGTAGACAGTGACAGACTTTTTCCTAAACCCAGGGGAAACCCCTGGGAATTCCCTGTCATTAATACATACAGAAGCGTTGTTTCTGATCATTTAGACCGTCTAAACTTGAACTCAGCATTTTAGCATAAATTTGGAAAGGTCAGAATTTGACTGCAAGCTTGTGCACCAATACTGTCACTACGACCCATCCTAGTGAGCAAAACGAAGAAATGTACACCCAAACTATTGACTCACTCCAGGCCCCGACTAACAGTGACAGTCTACCTCCGTATCTACATAATTATAATCATCTTTCAGTGATCAACCAATAGACCAATGATGACTGACAGTTGTAGTCGCCACAGGTTGATAAATAACTTAGGAAATCTCTCTTGTCATGTTGATCATGTTGGCCATTTTGACGTCCTGTACTTTGATGTAAATGTATTACGACACACTGTCGTGGTGAGTAGTTTTTCACAGACCTTTGTCATCTAATGATAATATAATTTGAATTTATTTGTTGTAACCAAGCTACACAAGATGTTAGTGTCGAGCTGTTTGAGCCAACATACGCCCATGTCACCTCTCCTTTTGAGGAACTACTTCATTCCGTGATACAGCGGGTTGTTGTTTGGCCGTCAGTGTAAACATGAAGTCACACGTACCTAATGAATTTGTGTATACAGCATTCAATGTTTCAAAATAGTGATATACATTATAGGAATTGACATTCCCCTCGTGTGAGTTCATTGGAGCCTGAACCTTCACAGAGTGAGGGCTACGCAGGCAAAGTGAAGTCACTTCTTTAGTACACACGCTGTCACAGTGGTTACACAAAAATATAGAAGTTATCACGTGGGTGGTTTTTGGATGGTTGATATCCTGTATTATGAATAAACATTTGTATTTAGAAAAACCATTTACTGTTAATCATGATATTAATGCGTCACCAAATTTTATAAATGTGTCAACCCTGCCCTAAAATGTGTCGTGAAATTAATGTGAGTATAGCCTTGCCTTTAAACGACAAAAACTAATCTTCCATAGAACTCCATGCTGTAGTATGGGGAGATAGTAGCTGGACTGAATACTATTATTTGCTATCTTCACCAAGTTAGCTTCAACAGCTTCACCTGTCATCTAGCATCCTTGAAATCAAAACCAGGAAATTTAAAATGAAGCACATAAAAATTGGGTCAGCGACGAAAATTGTTTGTTTGTTTGTTTGTTTGACATCACGCACAGCAGTATTCCAGTGTAAATATTCCAGTCTGGGCCTGACAATCCAGTGATTGACATCATGAGCAATTCTTACCTGGAATCTTCACAATATTCCACATGTTGTTACACTTGTTTGCGCAGTCCTTTGACTTAAGTGGCAGCTGATACTTGACAGCTTCACGACATGGGTGAACAGAGTTTTGCTTCTCATTAGGAGACTATTTGACAAGGTTTTCAACAACAAAGATGCTGTCATCACTGCTCGATCCGCCTGTGTAGACGGACTGACCACACGTGACAGGAAGCTGGAGAGAAGAACTGTCTGCGTCAAGTGTTCACTTACATTGTTTATTGTAAGCTTTGTTATGTCCAGATCAAAATTTGTCACTTTATTAATGCAAGCTAGGGACTCTAGCATCTTGTCCATTATTTTCATGCTCGCATTAATTTCATGGTTTACAGAAGGGAAAAAGACAATTACCCTACACATAATTTTTCAGTGTCAGCGATCGCATTTCACGTCAATCCATCGGTCCGCCGCTAGTATAATTGCCCTGTCATCACGTCACTTTAGACTCTGTCTGGCCTGTCATGACATTATGCCATGCAGTCAGATGTCCAGTCACACACAGTGACAAAATGAAACAACGTAAAATGTTTCCGCAAAATCAAACTGTTTTAATTTCTGGATATAGAAACTGTGTGTGGATCCCTCTAGCCTCCTCGCTTACATTGCTTGGCAATTTATGTTTCCAAACTTGCTTACACTTGTAAAATAATTCAGCAACACCCTTGTCAGACACTGATTTCGATATCTTGTACTATCATATCCCAGTAATTTGTCCACAACTTGATGGTCAATTGCAACTTGTTTGGTGATACACAAGAGCAATGACATGTTTGTTTGTAAACACTGAAGTGATACCTACCTGACCTTTTTCATTTGCATCTTAATCAGTTAATGACACAACTGTCCCGCCAAGAAACCTACCCACTTGATATATAATGATGTACTTCTCCATGAGCTGTCCATCATCGACACCACCAGGTTTCTACAACAGCTGACTGAATACCCAGATTATACAAATCTCCACCATGGGAATAAGACAATTAAATGCATCAGCTATCTGCACCAAATGAACCGAATCAAAGCCAGTCATTCACTGAGAATGAATACAAGTCACATCTGATTAGCTTTATACTGTTCCAGTACTTGTGAGCCTGATTCCTAGCATCACTGCATCCCAGCCTCTCACATGTGACTGATAAATACCCAAGCAAAAACATAAATCTAAAGACGAATTATCCTCCATATTTATTCTCCTGTCACCCCTGAATTTTTTCATGGATGACCAGCTAAAACACTTGAAGTTTCTTTCCGTGTTCGATGAAGCGTGGAAGAATAATGAATTTAATGGTGCCGTTCGTTCAGTCATAATGACAAGGAATGGCGTAACAGTGTGGAACTGACTTCCCACGGCTTTAGTGTGATTCATTTCATGAAAGAATTTTTAATGTTGATTTAACAACTTTTATTATCAATAAAAAGGAAGTATTATCTGATTTGTGGGATGAGTTTAATATCATATTAAAATCAAACGATTAGTTTCTTGGATCGGTACACACAGCTTTCTTTTTGAATTTATGTGCTTATTGTGATGGAAAATTTCTTTAACATGAAAACGACTTTTGAATATTTGGCTGATGTGATTAAACAATATCAGGTTTGAAAAACTCCCCAAATTTGGTCCTGAGGAGATTTTAAAGAGAAGGACTTAGTTTGTGAAATTTACCGTAGGAAAATGTTCGTTTTTCACAGGCAGCAGTAATTAGCTGGATATTACATTGATAAAAAAAGAACAAAAAAGCAGTTGCTACCACTCTGCTCCATTTCATAATGACTTGAAATTAGTAGAAGTTTCCAGTGCAAACCGATGATTGGATGTAATACAGTAAATTAGTCTAACCAGAATAAGTATAACATCACACCAAATTGACTACAGCACTTGATATGAAATATTCTCATCTAATGAGACTCGTAATTAGAAGTGACGACTTTAAAAATCCCCCAAGAAATCAACTCTCATTTCCTGTGTCTCCTATTTCATGAAATTAGCTTTTATTTGCCCTTAATTTGCGTTCTTTGAGCTTACTGATCATTTCAATTGCCGAAAATTACAATTAGAAGTTTCACTTAAATTTGGTTTATTGGTAAAGGGTTGACAAGTTAATTCTTTCAAGAAGTTTATGTTTCTGGCCGCAGTCATTTGGAGACTGTGTTTGTCATTTGTTGAAATAAATATTCATTACCATGGCAACTGTTACAATATTACGTTGATTATGAGGCAGATGAGAGAGGGTATTCAGGAGATGATGTTTTGTGTCTGTAGTATTTTCATTGTTGCAGGTTTGTTGGTTTGCAGTGTCAGGCAACAAACACATACTTTTTAATGCAAATTCTGTGAGTGGCGGGTGCTAGCAGTAGAGCAGGACATGCTTACCCTTCTCATGAACACCTGGAGGCATCACATATTTTCAATGATCCAGTCATAATATTCACCGCTGTTTTGCCTTTTACTCCAAATGGAATCTGTTTCTATTTTATCAGTGATGGCTATTCTTTGACATTTTATGTTTTAGTATAAAGAATTCTGGTAAGCCAATCAAATGTCAGGGAATAACTTGCTATTTATTCATTCCTTTACAAATATGAAACAGTACTATTAAGTAACATCAAATGCTGAAAAAATACTCCAAATAGTGAACTGTCACCTCCAAAGTCAAGGGCGTATGTAACACTTTTTGCCAACGCATGAATTATTTTTGAATTTGTTTTTAAGATAAGATAAGATAAGATAAGGTTGTCCTTTGTTACCATGATGGAGGCTGAAACAGCATCCAGAATATAAATGTTTCCTGGACACAAGCTGCCACTCCCATTTAACTGAAATACTGGTCACAGCAGCATTCAACAAAACTCTCTCACTCCAAGGCGCATCACAAACCTCTGATTAGGGATTCAACTTCCAGATTTGCACTGGCAATGTTTCACCATTGTGGTAAACGTCTAAGACCTGCATCACTTCAGGCTGTCTTCCCACATGAAGGACCGCATCCGTGGTCGAGTGATAGAGCGTCCGCCCAGAGTGCAGATAATCGGGGGAGGTTCGATCCACGGCCGGGTCACACCAAAAGGCTTGAAAAGATGGTGTTTCTTGTTACCCTGTCTAGCATAAAGATGGTATGTCTTGTTACCCTGTCTAGCATAAAGATGGTATTTCTTGTTACCCTGTCTAGTATAAAGATGGTATTTCTTCTTACCCTGTCTAGCATAAAGATGGTATTTCTTGTTACCCTGTCTAGTATAAAGATGGTGTTTCTTGTTACCCTGTCTAGCATAAAGATGGTGTTTCTTGTTACCCTGTCTAGTATAAAGATGGTGTTTCTTGTTACCCTGTCTAGTATAAAGATGTTATTTCTTGTTACCCTGTCTAGTATAAAGATGGTATTTCTTGTTACCCTGTCTAGTATAAAGATGGTATTTCTTGTTACCCTGTCTAGTATAAAGATGGTATTTCTTGTTACCCTGTCTAGTATAAAGATGGTGTTTCTTGTTACCCTGTCTAGTATAAAGATGGTATTTCTTGTTACCCTGTCTAGTATAAAGATGGTATTTCTTGTTACCCTGTCTAGCATAAAGATGGTATTTCTTGTTACCCTGTCTAGTATAAAGATGGTATTTCTTGTTACCCTGTCTAGTATAAAGATGGTATTTCTTGTTACCCTGTCTAGTATAAAGATGGTATTTCTTGTTACCCTGTCTAGCATAAAGATGGTATTTCTTGTTACCCTGTCTAGTATAAAGATGGTATTTCTTGTTACCCTGTCTAGTATAAAGATGGTATTTCTTGTTACCCTGTCTAGCATAAAGATGGTATTTCTTGTTATCCTGTCTAGTATAAAGATGGTATTTCTTGTTACCCTGTCTAGCATAAAGGCGCTAGTAAGGACTGATCTGTTCGGAGTCAGTAGATTGTGTCTGGTATTCATGTTAAACTGTTGTACACTATCTCAGTGGGTTAGCACTTTTAAATCAGCATTATTCCAGACAAGTACAATCACACACACACACACACACACACACACACACACACACACACACACACACACACACACACACACACACACACACACACACACACACACACACACACTTAAACACCGTATAAGTGCAATAATCTCATATGTGATGTTAAATTAAACCCCATCTCACCTCACCTCCCACATCAAGCTGACATGCCCTGATATAACTGTTCACTCACTCACTCACTCACTCACTCACTCACTCACTCACTCACTCACTCACTCACCCTCTAACCCACTTACCCAAATACAGTGACGACAACATCAACTGAGACCCTTCAAAGCCAGTGACAGTCAGTTTTAATTGTGCACCCCACACAGACCCACACCTGTATCAACCAGATTATATTTAACACAGTGTCTGAGGAACAGAAATAGAACACACTCTTCCCTATCCTCAATCTGATTGGCAGACAGGAAATTACTCTGTCATGTCCTTCTTCCTTCTGTCCATCTGTCAGGCTGTTCATCTATCTGTCAATCCCGAGAAGAAGGTACCTATCCTCTGAACCCCCTTCCTGTACACTGCTTCAAAGGACTTCAAACAACAGTGTACAAACACCCATGTGGAAGACTCGCTGCAGGATCCCAGGGACAACATCCTCACCCTGGCAGCTTCCTGCTGATCCTAGGAGGAGACGCTGGCAGTCGGTGGGTCAAGTTTCCGTCACTGCCCCAAGCCTGTGGCATACAGCCAGAAGACTTTCAAGTTATGCTGTAGGTCTTGGCTATGAATTAATAGAGTCAGACATTGTGTTTGCAAGGCATTGCTGCAATATCTGACAGTAGACTCCATCCAATGGCTTCCCACCTTGGACCTTTCTTATTTGATCTACAGAGTGTAGGCTAATTAAGACCTGCATGTCCAGGGTTGGTGTTCAGTGGAGATTAGGGACCAGTCATTTAATAGCCAGGGTTGGTGTTCAGTGGAGAATAGGGACCAGTCATTTAATAGCCAGGGTTGGTGTTCAGTGGAGATTAGGGACCAGTCATTTAAAAGCCAGGGTGGGTGGGTGAGTGTTTTTTGAGAAGTGACGTGAAATGGGGTTTCAAGATTATTGTACTTGTATAACGGCGTGCGTGCAAGCCCATTGAGAGATACCATGCCACAGTTCAAAATGAATACCCCACTCAGACACAGTACTGACCAGTCCTTGTTTTAACCCCTTCATGATGAGCCCTATGCTTGTCATACTTTTGGATGACCCTTCCCATTGTCCTTGGAAATATATTTTGTGAGGATTCCAGGTCTGTATTGATACCCACCAACCTATGCTGGTCGTGACTTGGTTGATTGTGTATCAGCATACCCTGACAGCATGGATCATTGCTCACAATATCAATCACTGGATTGTATGGTCCAGACTTGATTATTTTCAGGATGCAATCTGATTGCTTGAATATTGCTTAGTGTGGCGTTCAACAACAATGAAACAAACAAACAATAAACTTCTACCAAACAGGGAGGAGAAATTTATATCAAAGGATTAAAGTGCACTTTTTGGTTACTGATTTGTGTTCAACATCAACAGTTTATGAAGAAAGTGTCAAAATTATTTACCACTTTGTTGAAACCAATGAACATGGATGCCACACTGACAAACCAATTAACATGGATGCGACACTGACAAACCAATGAACATGGATGCCACACTGACAAACCAATGAACATGGATGTGACACTGACAAACCAATGAACATGGATGCCACACTGACAAACCAATGAACAAGGATGCGACACTGACAAACCAATGAACATGGATGCCACACTGACAAACCAATGAACATGGATGCGACACTGACAAACCAATGAACATGGATGTGACACTGACAAACCAATGAACATGGATGTGACACTGACAAACCAATGAACATGGATGCGACACTGACAAACCAATGAACATGGATGCCACACTGACAAACCAATGAACATGGATGCCACACTGACAAACCAATGAACATGGATGCCACACTGACAAACCAATGAACATGGATGCGACACTGACAAACCAATGAACATGGATGCCACACTGACAAACCAATGAACATGGATGCCACACTGACAAACCAAAGATCATTATCACAGCAAATCAGGAATACAAACTTATTACTTGCAGATCCTGGCATGACTAAGGGACATAATTCTTCATAGTGCCTTGCTGTGCCTCAGACCACTGGGCCACCAGTGCACTTATTGACACTTTAATCACTGTATGTCTGGACTCAAGCCCAGCCCGGCCAATGTGACAGGCAACCACTCTAACCATTTGACTACCCAGCCACGAAGACCCGGGTTAGTACTGGTCTTCAGCAACTCATGCTTGTAGTAAGAGGCGACTAACGGGATTGTGTGGTCAGGCTCGCAATCTTGGTTGAGGCATTTTGTACCCCAATTGCGTAGATTGATGCTCGTGATATCTATCACTGAATTGTCTGGTCTAGACTTGATTATTTACAGACCGCCGTCATATAGCTGGAATATTGCTGAGTGCGACGTTCAACAACAAACAACAACATTCGACTACCCAACATCTTCCCCTTCAACAGTATTTCAGTTCTATCCTGGTGGGTGAGACTGATGTAGGAGAAAAGCCTGAAGTGAACATCTCAGATGTTTACCACTTTCCTGAAACTCACAAGCATGGGTTGGTGATGACAAACCTGGAAACCACATCAAGAGGAAGGTCATGTCTTTAGATCCTATTCACATCTCTGTGACATGAAGTGACATGGTCAATACCCCTGGGGTCTGCCAGTGTCATGTCAGTGTCAGTGCCATGGGTGTCACAGACATCTAAACCACCACAGTTGGCTCTGAAGAGTTATGTCCCTTAGCACACCAGAATCCTATGTCATTAGTTCAAATCCATGGTTTGTCAGCACTATACTCATGCTTGTTGGTTTCACCAAAGAGGTTCCTCCAAGCTCAACCTGACACACCATGATAGTACTGATCTACTGTGTTAAACGTCTCAGACCTGCGTCACTGTAGGCTTTGCTCCCACAACCAGCTGATGCTTGATACAACTTACATACTGTTCTTGTGCTCTCAAAAGAGACTGAGCTTATTTCAAACACTTTGGTAGCTGTCATAATGTTGGGTTATAGAATGAAGGATATGCAATGCTTAGAGCTCCTTTTGGACTACTGGAATTGACAAAGTTAAAGTTGAGGGAAACCCTATAAAATTGTTACAAAGTTTAATGGAAGTGTTCAAGTGACTGACTTCTTTGATTTTTCTCTTTAACACTTGTTCATCTTGGGTTGACAAAAACATAAAATAGAGTGAAAAGAATAAATGTGTGAAAAAGACAATTTTTGGAGTCCAAACAAAGTAACCTACAGCAAGTCTATGGTATTATAATGATTATGGCCGAGTCTATGGCCTTATTATGACTATGGCCTAGTCTATGGCCTTATAATGATTATGGTCAAGTCTATGGCCTTATAATATTATGGCCGAGTCTATGGCCTTATAATGATTATAGCCTAGTCTATGGCCTTATAATGATTATGGCCTAGCCTATGGCCTTATAATGATTATATTCGAGCCTATGGCCTTATAATGATTATGGCCGAGTCTATGGCCTCATAATGATTATGGCCTAGTCTATGCCCTTATAATGATTATGGCCTAGTCTATGGCCTTATAAGGATTATGGCAGAGTCTATGGCCTTATAATGATTATATCCGAGTCTATGGCCTTATAATGATTATGGCCTAGTCTATGGCCTTAGAATGATTATGGCCGAGTCTATGGTCTGTTATTATATTTTGTATACTTTATTTTGCCTTCATTTTCTATCATGGGTGAAAGACTTGTCCATGTCAGAATATTTATGAAATTTTCTTAAAACCTTTAAAAAGGACTTTTCTCCCACATTTTAATATTACCAATGGAATTCATTTTCTTTGTTTTTGTCCAAAACTTAAGTGTGTTGAAATATAAAATACTAACTGTCCGTAAAATGAAAACTTTCATTGTTTAAAACAATTAATATTTTCCTTAACTTTGAAAGTTGACAGCCAACTCCATGGTCTCGTGGATAGACCATGTGTCTGGAGAGCAGAAGGTCAGTGCTTCCACCCCGGGCGCATCATACCGAAAGATGTTAAAAGATGATAGTTATATATTGTGGAACTGCCTGGCACTCAGCATGAAGCAGATAACACAAGGAGTGGGGTATCCATGTTAAACTGCAGCATAGTTTCTCAGTGGGCCTGTACTATAAAACCGGCATTAGTCTGGGCTAGTACAGGCAGAATCACATATACGCACACACATATCATGCACATCGCTATTTAAGTGCAATAATCGTGAAAGCGTTTGTTTGTTGTTTAATGCCACACTCAGCAGCATTCCATCTATATGATCATAGTCTGTAAATAATCGAGTCTCACCTTACCTTCATGTTATAAATGTATCTAAATTTAGTGTTACCAACTTATATTTCAGTACAACAAAAATCGACTGATTTGTCACAAAGATGTTATATTATAGGTAGTTCACGTGTTGAAATGTTCAGTTGACACCCCAAAAGTTTGGGTTTCATTCTCTGAATGGATGCAACATGATGAGGCTTTTTCATTGTCAGTTTTAATCACATGAGACTTCATGCAAAACATTTGATTACTTACTATTTAAAAATGTTGCTTATTTTTCCTAAAATATTATATTTTTTTTATGTAGTGTATTTTTGCATTTTTTAATCCATCAGAGATGGACTGGTCAGGAAAATTAAATAAGTTCAAAATATTTTTATCTTATTTTGTGGTTATTGCAATCTGGATCTGGACAGTTTTTCCATAAACCAAAAAACTCTAAAAGTGTCGCCTGAGCATCATGTAATCAAAGTATCAAAAAAGTAAAAGAATGAAATGAAAATCTGCACACCTGAATTCGTTCCACCCCCAAAAATGTTGAGGAACAAGCAATTCATTTTCATTTGGCATTTCTGCACACAATGCACAGACAGACCATGTCATTTGACCTTCAACCTTGATTAAGATCAATCTCTTGTTCTGTGTTTTGATCGTTGAGCAGGATGGAAAACCTGAAATTATCTGGATGTACTAATTCCTGGATTAACAACCCAGGGTGCATAGTGATATTGCTTTAGTGGAATTGTGGGGATTGTGGGGATTAAAAGCTAACAGGACTAATCCCTGACCCGTTTTACACAGTTTGTCTCCATAGTAGGGGGGCGGTCGGGTAGCCTAGGGGTTAAAGCGTTCGCTCGTCACGCCGAAGACCCGGGTTCAAATCCCGACATGGGTGCAATGCGTGAAGCCCATTTCTGGTGTCCCCTGCCGTGATATTGCTGGAATATTGCTAAAAGCGGCGTAAAACCTCACTCACTCACTCACTCACTCCATAGTAGGATTCTTTGTGGTTTAGCATTCATGACATTCCTGGGTAGACCTTGATGAAACGACAATGTGGAACACATGAATAGGAATAGTGAGTGAAAGAAGAGATCACCTTTAAATAATACTTTAGTATCACAGCAGGTCACACCAGGAACAGGTTTTGTTTAAGAATTCAGTCAGGATCTTTAGCATGGTGAACAAATGTTTCTTACAACCTTAGGGTTACCATCCTGATACCAAGTGAGAATAGCTTCTTCATGTTGTATAATACCATGTTGTATCCTACCATGTTGTATAATACCATGTGGTACTATACCATGTTGTATAATACTGTGTTGTATCATACCATATTGTACTATACCATGTTGTACTATACCATGTTGTATAATTTCATGTTGTATAATACCATGTTGTATTATTCCATGTTGTAAAATTCCATGTTGTATAATTCCATGTTGTATAATACCATGTTGTATAATTCCATGTTGTATAATACCATGTTGTATAATACCATGTTGTATAATTCCATGTTGTATAATACCATGTTGTATAATACCATGTAGTATAATACCATGTTGTACTATACCATGTTGTATAATTCCATGTTGTATAACACCATGTTGTCTAATACCGTGTTTTATTATACCATGTTGTTTAATACCATGTTGTATAATACCTTGTTGTATAATTCCATGTTGAACTATACCATGTTGTACTATACCATGTTGTATAATACCATGTTGTATTATACCATGTTGTATTATACTATGTTGTATAATACCATGTTGTATAATGCCATGTTGTACTATACCATGTTGTATAATACCATGTTGTCTAATACCATGTTGTATAATACCTTGTTGTATAATTCCATTTTGAACTATACCATGTTGTACTATACCATGTAGTATAATACCATGTTGTATCATACCATGTTGTATAATACCATGTAGTATAATACCATGTTGTATTATACTATGTTGTATTATACTATGTTGTATAATACCATGTTGTATAATGCCATGTTGTACTATACCATGTAGTATAATACCATGTTGTATAATACCATGTAGTATAATACTATGTTGTACAATACCATGTTGTACTATACCATGTAGTATAATACCATGTTGTATCATACCATGTTGTATAATACCATGTTGTATAATACCATGTTGTACAATACCATGTTGTACTATACCCTGTAGTATCATACCAAGTTGTATCATACCATGTTGTATAATACCATGTAGTATAATACCATGTTGTTCTATACCATGTAGTATAATAACATGTAGTATAATACCATGTTGTACTATACCATGTAGTATAATAACATGTAGTATAATACCATGTTGTACTATACCATGTAGTATAATACCATGTAGTATAATACCATGTTGTACTATACCATGTACTATAATAACATGTAGTATAATACCATGTTGTACTATACCATGTAGTATAATAACATGTAGTATAATACCATGTTGTACTATACCATGTAGTATAATACCATGTTGTACTATACCATGTAGTATAATAACATGTAGCATAATACCATGTTGTACTATACCATGTAGCATAATACCATGTAGTATAGCCCAATGATGTAATATACCATATTGTATAACACAAATCATACATCTGAGGGGCACAGGTGTGCTGTGCAGAGTTGCGTCCCTTGGACACGCCAGAAACCTATGATTGTGGGTTCGAATCCCGGTTCACCCTGATTATGTTTCTAGGTTTGTCAGCACCATACCCGTGCTCGTGGGTTTCACCAAAGTGGTAAACGTCTGAGACCTGCATCACTTCGGGCTTTCCTCCCACATCAAGCTGACACACTGTGATATAACTGCAATACTGTTAAAAGCGGCGTTAAACCCAACTCACTCACTCACTCACTCACTCACTCACTCACTCACTCACTCACATTACATCTGCTTCAGAGCCTTCTTTCTTTCCTCTCTCTCCTTTCTTCATGGAATACACCACGTAGTACAACAAAACATTCATGCTTCTTGTGAATCTCATCCAAAAATTAATGTTCACAGATGCCTTGAACAGTCTGTTTATAAACAATAAACAAAAAATATATTGCCATCCAACTTTTGCATGATGATCCAGAAATTCATTTTTGGGGTTTTAATTATATAATATGCAGTAAAAATGATAATCTATATAGGTTTCAGGAGATTGAATTAAAGGTTTCAATAGAATGAACTTAATTGTCAGCAAGGGTACAATTCGACTGTGGGAACTGCCATGCATTGTTCCTGAATATAATTTCTGAAACAATCCTGATTATTCATAATTACATTTATGACAAGGATTCCGAGATATATTGAAGTATGTAAATATCCTTGGTAACCTGACCGGGGATGAAACCAGCAGCAGAACAGCAACTTTAACCTTTGTTTATGCATAATGAACGATCAAGAAGATTTATCTCCCCTTAGTCCCTACACAAGGGTCCCCTGTGCCTCATACTTCTTCCTCACTGTTGGAATGTTCCGCTGTGATTTGCTGTGTAGCAAATTCTATCCTCAAGATGACCATTAATTTCAGGTGCTCAAACAGTTGGAAACTTACCGTGAACTTATCACCCTCTCGGGGCAGATCACATCACATCTCATACAGCCAGGTAATTAGCAGCAAAGTGAAGACCAAATTTGATGTTTCCCATCCGAAAAAAATAAAATGGCATCTAATGTTTCCTGTACAGTTTTCCAATGGGCCAAAGTAAAATTATATGCTGTTTAAATGTTAAAAAGTTTAAAAGATGAACCGAGTCATCTTGCAATTGAATCCAATTCTACTAAAAGCCAATTTACTGTAGTCCAACGATTCAGTATATCTCAAGAGAATACTGACTTGGGGCATTTTAACATGAGACAGAATATGCCAGATATCTAGAGGTACATCGAGCCCATACAGTTAATGAAATTGCCTTTTCCCTTTTCCAAAGTGAAGGAAAATAAAAAAATGTCTTCATGTGTTTGTTTTTCCATCCATCATTTGGATTTCCTAGAATTAATTGGTTTTGTTAGTGAACTGAGTCAACCCCTGAAGGTGGAGTGTTGGAGGTATGGATAGATGCGTTGATTTTGTTGGTCTGTTTTGACAGGACTTCCATACTTTTAAGATTTAGTCTAAAATAAACCTGTTGTGCAGGGGTAGGTTGTTGGAGACACACAGCAATGTTCATTTGATAGGAATTCATATCTTCTTGAAATGATTTATCCAGTTATTAAAAGCATTCATTGAGAGAAACTATCTGACCATGTCATTGAAATGTATATCAAAAGAAGGAAATCTATATTTCATCAGTTATAATGGTGAGTCATCAACACAAGAGGCCATAGGTCCAAAGTACATGAAATGGTTCATCATCAATTGGTATCCATTTGCAATAGCCAGATAAATTAACAAAGCAAGATTTTTAAGAAGTACAGTATTAACAATAAAACTCATTTAGGTAGAGAAAATGTATATAGTTCAGGGAATTGTAATGGTTTCTCAAGTCATTGCAACTGTCACAGATTAATATTATAGTGAAATAATGAAGGTATTCCTTTGCCATGAAATTTCCAAGTCAGAAAATATTTAACAGAATGGTGATACAGCAGTTCTTATCCTCTTTTTGTTAATGCAATGTAGGTGAAAGTGTTTAAAACAAAGAATATATATCCATTTTGAAGCTTAGCTTACCAGTCTTGCAGAAAGCAACCTTTGAATCTTTGTACAGCTACATTTGAAAGTCTGGTCTCAGGTGCAAACATGAAGATCATCTTTGGCAAAAAACAACTATATGATCTTTGGCACAAACAACTACATGATCTTTGGCACAAACAACTACATGATCTTTGGCACAAATAACTACATGGTCTTTGGTACAAACAACTACATGTTCTTTGGTACAAACAACTACATGTTCTTTGGCACAAACAACTACATGATCTTTGACACAAACAACTACATGTTCTTTGGCACAAACAACAACATGTTCTTTTGTACAAACAACTACATGTTCTTTGGCACAAACAACTACATGTTCTTTGGCACAAACAACTACATGATCTTTGGCACAAACAACTACATGGTCTTTGGTACAAACAACTACATGTTCTTTGGCACAAACAACTACATGATCTTTGGTACAAACAACTACATGATCTTTGACCCAAACAACTACATGATCTTTGGCAAAAACAACTACATGTTCTTTGGCACAAAAAACTACATGATCTTTGACCCAAACAACTACATGATCTTTGACCCAAACAACTGCATGATCTTTGGTACAAACAACTACATGATCTTTGGCACAAACAACTACATGATCTTTGACACAAACAACAACATGATCTTTGACACAAACAACTACATGATCTTTGACCAAAACAACTACATGATCTTTGACCCAAACAACTACATGATCTTTGGTACAAACAACTACATGATCTTTTACACAAACAACTACATGATCTTTGACCCAAACAACTACATGATCTTTGGTACAAACAACTACATGATCTTTTACACAAACAACTACATGATCTTTGACCCAAACAACTACATGATCTTTGGTACAAACAACTGCATGATCTTTGGCACAAACAACTACATGATCTTTGGCACAAACAACTACATGATCTTTGGTACAAACAACTGCATGATCTTTGGCACAAACAACTACATGATCTTTGACACACATAACCAGATGATTTTTGGAGCACACCAGTAGTTTGCCAACACTGGCACATCTTTTGCCACCTACTGCCAAACATTGCCCACAGTTGCAAAACACATCCCTTGCTGCCAAACACTGTCCACAGTTGCCAAACATGTCTGCTACTGCCAAATACGCTCACAACCACCAAACACAACTTCTACTGCCAGGCATGATCACAGTTGCCAAAAATATCCACCACTGCCAAACATTGCCAATAGTTGCCAAACATATCCACTACTGACATGTTATCAAATCCCATCCAGCATTGACATATTTTTCCACCATTTACCTGCTGTTGACAATAAAGAGCTCCAAGCATATGAATGCATAATAAGGAGGAGGTTGATGTTCCACTGAAACATAGCCTGAAGTTCTAGGACAGCTGCACAGGCTCAGTGGTCCTATGTGTCCATGTCATTTGTTGCCCGTTTGACCTTTCGTGGTTTCAACTGACCAAAAACAAGCCATCGCTCATGTAAAACAATTACAAGTCTCAGGTCGTATTTTTTTCACCTGATAGGACCAAGGAAGAATTCCCAGAGCTTGATAAAAGTGGTTAGTCCTTATCCATATCATGTGACTTCTCTTTTTTAGTGACTGTGGCAACTTTGATGTGTGCTAAATTTGTAACAGTGGCTGACCGAGATGTAATATGGCCTTCTTGGATGTGATAATCTACTTTCAATCCAAAACCAAATTATTTTCATGTCAGAATGGACAATGTAATTGAATTGGTATAGACCATTCCATTAACGATATTGGTATTGGCTAGTTTTTGTATCCGTTATTTTTCGTACACTAAATTATAAGAAGTGCATAAAAATAAATGCACGAAAGATTTCAATCCTAAGTAATGTTTTTTTTTCTGAAATGTTGTTTAAACCAAAAAAATCATATCGAAATTTTAATTACAGAGATCTTTTTTAAACACTTTTAGCAAGAAATACATTGATTCTCGATACACTTCGCAGATGCATTAATCAAAGGTTTTGCTTGTTGTATTTCATGATAAGGAAATCAGCTGCCACACATGTCAAGTCCAATATAGGTAATACAAATAACTGAGCTTTTCTTATCTTTTCTGGGAATCTTGTTTGCTAATAATATTGTCAAAATCTGAAAGATAGTTTGATTAAAGATGTTAAAGTCTAGACAATATTGTTCATCCATGTATTTGTCTAGCCCTGTGAAAGTTTAGCGAAATTGGAAGCAAATAGAATACATTTGTGTTTGGAGTTGATGGAGGTTCGGCTGATTGTAACTTTCACTGACCTTTGATGTATAGAACTGTCATGGATTTTGTCTTCATTTTATGGCTTGGATTCTCAATGCCTGTCTAAAATATTCAATGAAATTTCTGGTGTTTTCATATAAATGTGACTTATTTTTTTTGGTTATTTATAAGCCTTGGTTTCAATTGGAATATATGATAAACTTGTCTCTCCTCTGCAATTTCATCTGGTTGTAACTATGTAAAAAATATATTCATCTGATAATTTTTAAAAGTATAATTCTGATCATATCAATTCTTATCATAACTAAAATCTGAACTGTTTAATTAAGTTTGAGAACGTACAGCAATTTTGTGGAGCTTTTATTTTTCATATGACAAACACAAGTTCAAATATGTTTATGTCATGGAAATTAAAAAATGAAATGTAATCTATTGAATGTGTTGAAGGAGGGGTCGAGTATTCCTCACCTGATAAACCAAGGTCAGCCACACCTGTCGTTAGCTTGATTACAACAATGACCAGGTATTTCTACAACATCAAAGGCCTTCAATCTGTTTGAAGTATTCACACAGCCTCACGTGAATAGTCAAATTACAGACCCCAGTGTGGGAGGTCAAGATTGTGAAATGAGGCAGAAGTCATTATGAATGGGATTAAACACTGTTGTGGGTGATGCTGCTATTAGCTTGTTCGATCAGAAAACTCAACATGGTTCATACAACTGAGACTTTAATGTGCAATTTACTTTTGAATTTGTTATTGACATATTTCATAGGAAATCTTTCATTTCCAAGGCAAAATACAATTTTTTTAGGCTGAAGATATCTTACAATTTAAGGGGGGGAGTAGGAAGGGAGAGAAGGGAGGGGGAGTAGGAAGGGGGAGAAGGGAGGGGGAGTAGGGAGAGGGGGAAAAGGGAGGGGGAGGGAAGTAGGGAGGGGGATTAGGGAGGGGGAGAAGGAAGGGGGATTAGGGAAGGGGAGAAGGGAGAGAGTAACGGAGGGGGAGAAAGGAGGGAGAAGGGACAGGGAGAAGGGAGGGGGAGAAGGAAGGGGGAGTAGGAAGGGGGAGTAGGGAAGGGGAGAAGGGAGAGAGTAACGGAGGGGGAGAAAGGAGGGAGAAGGGAGTACGGAGGGGGAGTAGGAAGGGGGATTAGGGAGGGGGAAAAGGGAGGGGAGTAGGGAGGGGGAGAAGGGACAGGGAGAAGGGAGGGGGTAGGGAGGGAGAGAAGGGAGGGGGAGTAGGGAGGGGGGGAGAAGGGAGGGGGATTAGGGAGGGGGAGTAGGGAGGGGGAAAAGGGAGGGGGAGTAGGGAGAGGGGGAGAAGGGAGGGGGAGTAGGGAGGGGGAAAAGGGAGGGGAGAAAGGAGGGGAGTAGGGAGGGGGAGAAGGGACAGGGAGAAGGGAGAGAGTAAGGGAGGGGGAGAAGGGAGTGTGGAGGGGAGAAGGGAGGGGGAGTAGGGAGGGGGAGAAGGGAGGGGGAAAGGGAGGGGGAGTAGGAAGGGGGAGAAGGGAGGGGGAGTAGGGAGAGAAGGTCCAGTCATGCAGGTGTTGTAACTTTCTCTGTTGAGTTATGTTCCAATGCCTGTCATAAGAGGCTTCCAAATGGATCAGATGGACAGTGATCTGTTGATAGTGCATCATCGTATCCCAATTGCATGGACTGATGCTCATGATGTCAATCACTCGATTGTCTGGTCCAACTTGACTAATTACAGACTTCTGTCATATATTTTGGATGTTGCTGACTGGCATTGAACAACAAAACACACAGCAACATGTACACATGAAGCCAATGTTGTGATGTTTTAAACTGCCCATAACAAAACAAAAATTTCAATGTTTTTTCCATGACCTTTAAAAACACACACTTCATCCAGAAAAAAGCCCTTCCATTGTGTTTTTAAATTTCAAATTGCTTTATTTTCTGACTACAAACTCTTAAAAAATGAATATTTCATTTTAACAACTTCGAACTTCTCATAACGAAGACAATTTCAGATGATGCCCCTCAGATAAATTGAAACAAAATTGTCTTTAAAAAAATCAATGGTTTATTTCTTGTAGAACAACTCAAATTATGAAGAAAAGCTCTACTCCAAATTGTCTCAGCAACAGCTCTCTCTCTTTCACTGTCCCTGATGTTTTCTGACATCACAAACTGACGTATATTTGACAAAGTAGAGGTTTAGTCGTGAATGAGAGATTGCAGCAGGGCTAAAAAGTCCCCTTCACAAAAATACCATTCTATTGAAAGGGAAGTTCATTTCTTGGGACTTTATTTGATTTCAAATACTGAAGGCATATTTCTATTGGTAATATCTCAATCGCTCACCAGGATCGTGTAATCAAGACTTTTTTTCACCTCCTCCTGACCATGTATAATGAAGATCGGCTTTGTTCGGAATCGGAACTCATTTTACCTCGCTGTATGTTAAGGAATGAGTGTTTGGTAGCATAATAGGGAAAAAGTTACGTACGAGGGACTTTAAATCCCCCAAGATCATGCTCGGACGAGGCAGTGTGTGGATGTAGAATTAATGGCCTCCAAATTACCCGCTGGCAGTTGTTGGGTTTCTTGCCCAAATCATCTTCCATGCGTCTTACGAGACTTTCAGCTCCTGATTAAGTGTCTTTGCAGCAGTCTTGTCGGATTTGTTACTAAAGGTGGAGAGTACAGATTTATCTGTGAATGGTAGTGGATGCTTATTGTAGTGCGTGGGGGTGAGGTTTGGTAATAATCTCGATGCATTTTCATCATCTGGGGATGGAACGGTTTATATGTCTGTTGAACAGTTTGATATCTGGTGAATGTGTTTATCTTTAAAACTGTTCAAGATATGTCTTGGGATATGTTTTGAGCAAGGGATCTACAAGTGACTTTTGCTGTTTTGATTTTTTGGGGGATGTTTCCATGGAAACATATTTTGTTAGACTGGTGATGGATGGTGTGTTTTTTGGACGTTTCAAACATTATGAGATATATATTTTCAAACAAGATACTGATCACACTTGCAGTGCTTAGAGTAGACGTTTATTTTTTTGCATGTTTCAAGGTTTACTTTTGCAGTTTCTGAGAATATGTCAGGTCAATATGGCAAGGGATGTTCATCCTTTCCTGGAGCAGGTCTCAAGGACTGGCTATATGTATCAAGTACGAGTATGTGTATATGCCCTGGTGCTGCCTATCGCTGTACACGAGTTTGATGGTTTTCTGTTGCCCTTTTGCCTCTTCCCATGTCCCTTGTTGTAGTTCAGTTTGGCCAAGGACATGAGCCAGAGCAAATCGTAAATATTCTTCAAGATGTCTGTTTTGCCTCTTGCCAGAACTTTTTAGGGGATTAAATCAGATAATCCTTTTTCAAACATACAAATTGATCCTGGTTTCTGGAGTAGATTTAACATCAGGAGATAGAGATAAAGCTTGTGTTTTCACATTTGTGACACTCATTGAGCCAGGTCACACAATCAGTCCCCCAGAGGTAGCTGCAAACATGGGTGCTGGGAACCTTTTCTACCTTGCCCCGCCTTATCTTGCCCAGCTCCACCTTGCCCCACCCTGCTGCCCACCCACTCCATCTTGCCCCACCCTACTGCCCACCCACTCCATCTTGCCCCACCCTACTGCCCACCCCACTCCATCCTGCCCCACCCTAATGCCCACCCACTCCATCTTGCCCCACCCTGCTGCCCACCCACTCCATCTTGCCCCACCCTGCTGCCCACCCCACTCCATCTTGCCCCACCCTGCTGCCCACCCACTCCATCTTGCCCCACCCTACTGCCCACCCACTCCATCTTGCCCCACCCTACTGCCCACCCCACTCCATCCTGCCCCACCCTAATGCCCACCCACTCCATCTTGCCCCACCCTGCTGCCCACCCACTCCATCTTGCCCCACCCTGCTGCCCACCCCACTCCAACCTGCCACACCCTACTGCCCATCCCTCTCCATCCTGCCCCACCCTGCTGCCCACCCCACTCCATCCTGCCACACCCTGCTGCCCACCCCACTCCAACCTGCCACACCCTACTGTCCATCCCACTCCATCCTGCCACACCCTGCTGCCGATCCCTCTCCATCCTGCCACACCCTACTGTCCATCCCACTCCATCTTGCCCCACCCTACTGTCCATCCCACTCCATCCTGCCACACCCTACTGTCCATCCCACTCCATCCTGCCACACCCTGCTGCCCACCCCACTCCATCCTGCCCCACCCTACTGCCCATCCCTCTCCATCCTGCCCCACCCTACTGCCCATCCCTCTCCATCCTGCCCCACCCTGCTGCCCACCCCAATCCATCCTGCCCCACCCTACTGCCCATCCCTCTCCATCTTGCCCCCCCCTTCTTCCCACCCCGCTTCACCCTGCCTTACCCTACTTCACCTTGCCCTACTCTCCTGCCCTGCTCTGCCATGCCCAACTCCACCCTGCCCCACTCCACCCTTCTCCATCACACCCCACTGCCCATCCCACTCCACCCTGCCCCACCCTGCTGCCCTGCCCCACTCCACCCTTCTCCACCACACCCTACTGCCCACCCCACTCCACCCTGCCCCACCCTGCTGCCCTGCCCCACTCCACCCTTCTCCACCACACCCAACTGCACACCCCACTCCACCCTGCCCCACCCTGCTGCCCTGCCCCACTCCACCCTTCTCCACCACACCCTACTGCCCACCCCACTCCCCCTTGTCCCGATTCTGCTGCCCTGGTCTGCCCCACGCTAGGAATCAGGCCAATACATGTAGCAGGTTTAGATTCTCAGGACACAGATCTGAGGTTATGGGGTATTATATTACTCTTTTGAAAATGTGAAAAAAATTAAAGCTTTGAAGGATCTGAAAAAATGTTTCAAAACCTTTCATCATATTTATTTGAGAATTAAATATCCCCTTGTCTCAGTTCAAGGCTGTTATATATACAGATCCCGAGGCTTCAGATGCAAGTGTTTAAATATCAACTACATGTTTGAAAAGAATAAAGAATATGCAGGCTGGCAATCTGTTTTTCCCCAGGAAAAGATGGGTCAATTATACCAGAGGATGGCGGTGTGCATGAAATAGTATTTTATATTATTTATCAGTGCAGTTAGTTTGTGCACACTGTTTTTATGTAATTTCTCAAGTGATACTTCATGTTGTGCACTATTTATTCCCAGGATTATTCCGGAGTAGATAAACATTACGTGTTTCAGATTTTGCAGGTGTTATTGAGAATTCTGTGCATGAAAATTTCATATGATCCGATGATGTTAGCCAGAGGTTTCAAATGTTAACATGTCCGGTCATCAAATACTCTACAACACCCACCAGTCTGATCAAACATGATGTTGATCAACAATTAAAATCCCCAAAGTCATCAGTAATTTTCAGTATCACTCACTCACTCACTCACTCACTCACTCACTCACTCACTCACTCACTCACTCACTCACTCACTCACTCACTCACTCACTCACTCACTCACTCACATCCTCAAACAATAACTATAACTGGCATAATGTAGAAAACATACGTTGCTCTTCTTAATAAAATCATGCAGCAGGGCTCCAATGTCCACATTGTAAGTCTGACAGTCTGTATATATTCCGACTAAAGGAGTTCAATCATGACTGCGATGCCTGACCTGAATCCAGTACAGCCATTGCTGATGAATTTCCAGTGCTCGGCAAGAATGACAGTGGTAGACTTGCTCTTCTTCAGCATGGATCAGCAATTTATCTTGTTCTCGTAGTGTTTCTAGTTCAATCCTTCGCCCAAAATGAGACAGAAACTCGCTTGATAATGCAATATATCCTCATAGGCAAGTTCTTTAGCGGACAGGCAAGTTTCAAATTAAATCAGCTCCAAATTGTGCCATTCCGTTCCATAGTTCCAATCGGATTCCTGGAAGTGTACAGGGGGGCTCTCTGCGGCAATTAATTTCAAAGGGAGCAGGCAGGGCAATTTTGCCCACCGCTACTTGTAGCGATAATCAGTGCAGCGCCCAGGCCAGAAGTATTATTAGATTTATTTTGTTGACCACTGGCCGAAGGTCATTGTTACTGACCAACCAGAAGGGCTATGCAAACATCTGACACACATTCATGGTTAAAAGCCATTGGGTTTCGGTCTTGTCTGATGGCGTCAGGGATGGTAATTTTCACCTTGTCAACACATCTGAACCAAGGGAGCATTTATCAGTGTTGAGACATAATTGGACCAAGTCTATTGAGGTGATAAGTGTTTGAGAGTTGAGATTCCAATGGAGTTTTCTCTCAGTCTTGCACATTGTGTTTCTTGTTTAGTTCTTTTATCATTTGGTTTGAAGATAGCAATGGATCATATCTGAATCAGTTGTCAGAAGGAGAGTGACCTTGATCTCATACGCACTGAGCCTCATTCTGCAAAGCCATCTTGGTGCTACGACTGTGTATCCCATACTCCAACACAGACATACAGTAGTCACAGGAATAAAATCACTCACAGAGACATGAGCCAAGTGACATATGTGACCGTTTTACCCCCTTAATGACAAATGCCAGGCAGGGAAATAAACAACATCTGCTCTCCGGGCAGACAAACTATGCACAACACCATGGTTGTAGTGTTTGGGGTTGAAAAGTATTGAACAATTCCATGAAGCATTCGTTCATGCTTATTACCGATTGCTTATAAAATAGATTATTTGAATATAGCATCGAAAAATTTGACTGAACCATCTCTGTTCCAGATTAGATTTTACACCAATTCCGATATAAGTAATAAGTATAAGTAATGCCTTTTTTCTTCAAAAGATAACAGTTACTATAGCAACTTTTTCAAATATCCATATCCATTATCAGGGCAAACAGTTTTACACCATAAGCCCTTGAACATGTGTAGTAAATTGTTTGATGTATGGTTGGCCGCACTCTTTAGCCCCATTTTCAAATCAACACCCAATTCTTCCATATATGGCAAAGTCCACAAGGAAACTTCTTACAAGTACATTCTCATGAATTTCTTAAAGGAATCTGTTAAAATGTTCTCCGATAAAAGGAAAATATCATTCTATACGGATAAAATTTAAAGACGCTAGCTTTGTTAGATGTTAATCAAGGACATAACACCTTTAAGCGTTTTGGTTTTGCCACAAATAAGGTATAAAACCCTTGCACATGCCATAACACGCTATATCTTCAGGCAGGGTATTTTGTGCGAGAAAATCACCAAAAGCTGTATGATCAACATTTTGACTTGAGTTGGAACATCGTCATACTTTTTATCGTGTTTTTATCACTGTGAGCGGCCAGTGGCTACTTTTATTTTAGTTTGAGTATTTTATGGTTAATGCTGCGTAAACCGATTCGGAGTTTGCTGGTGGAAAATCTATGAGAATCAATATGCTGGAATCGCGAGAAAGCGAGTGTTTAATACACTTGCAAGTAACTGTATGTAACATGGATGTCAGATATTGATTCTCCAGATTACTTTAGCCATCATCACAGTTGCAGAGTCCAAGCAACCCCCTGAATAGAAAGTCTTGATGTTTACGGATGGCTGAACTACAAGTCTTAAATAACGATATTCTGCCATTACACGACGGAGCTTGGTGGCTGGGTCTGTGTGAGGCTGTTATGAGATATATGTCCTGTATTATTAAAAAGTTGTAATTTTTATCATGATATATGATGCATACTGGTGCTGTTAAGCTCTGAAAATAATAAATCAGAATTTATCACGGTAAAGTATCTTAATATGGACCAAGAATGCCCTGAGAAGATTTGTGACCGGAGCATGTACGTTTATTTTCAAGAAAGTTTAAGAAATATTGTTACAAATAACATTAAGAAGACCACAAATGAAATATGTTAGTTATATATTTGATTTAAGAAACATTTGATTTTTCTGTGTCAGTGTATTATTTTCATTGCATTATTAACTCTACAGGCTGCATTTCAGGATATTAAGTGATTCTTTGTACAATACTTGTGCTATTTCATTCAAAACTTACAATTGTGTTGTAACACAGGAATTGATTGCTATTAATGCTTATTATTGGCTATACCTGAAAGAACAGCTTCTAGTTTAATCAAGAGTCCATGATACATTGCAAGCAACACAGGGTACAATGACATGCATCTGTCCATGCCCAACACCCATTGTGTCCAGCTGATCCCCAATATACCGTATTAACTTGTTAACAGGGGTCACAGGTGGCCAAATTGCTGTGCAAGAGTTAAGTCCCTTTTCAATACAAGGATCCACAGGTCATCGATTCAAATACCAGATGTGCAGCACGATACTCCTGGGTTTGGGTCTCCTAGTTTAAGTAGTATATGGAATAGTGTGGCAGTAAATCACAGTTGTGTCTTAACTATACTGATCCTATTGGAAGAGGTAATTGCCATAGTATAGTAGTTGTGATCGTGACTAGCCAGTATTATTGAAGTGCAATTATCGTAAAACATTTATTGCGATTTTGTTGTGAATATCAATTTTCCTAGATAATTTAAACGAATTCCTGAGAAGAAAAAGTCATAACATTTGTGGAAAGCATCTAAATGTCCAAGTGAAAGTGCTGAAGTTACATGCTCCACAATTGGATTCCAAAACTGTTTTGGAACATGGCCTAAAGCTACCTGCACAACGGTGCAGCTTTATGTGACAAATGTTTTCATGATGTGAAGACTTGTTGTAGGGCCAATCTACTGTATGTTCTGTCTTTTGTTTTGTTGGTTTGTTGTTTAACGCTGGGCTCAATAATATTCCAGCTATATGATGGTGGTCTGTAAAAAAATAGAGTCTGGACCAGACAATCCAGTGATTGACGTCATGAGCATCAAGCCATGCAGTTGGGATCGATGACATGCATCAACCAAGTCAGCGAGCCTGATCACCCGATCCTGTTAGTCGCCTCTTATGACAAACTTAGTCTCCTGTTATGGCAAGCATGGGTTGCTGAAGACCTATTCTAAACCGTATATCTATCTTGTGATGCTCAGCAGCTATTCCGATACATCAGGAAGTTTTGTTTCTGTTAATCCTACAAAAACAACAGTGCATACATTGTTAAGTGTGTGAAACGACCCTTGAACTTGACATCATGAATAATTACAACAACAGTTATTAGCTATTTATGTCTAACATCGTGTTTGGGTACCATCAGCTGCCCTCCCTCAGACGGGTTCCACACAATGGATGCCTGGCAGGGACTCGCCCAGTGTAGACAACTGAAGGAATCTCCCGTGTTGTTAGTGTTTCAGATTTCCCATTGTACCTTTTCCCGTAAGAACTATAAAAACGCAGTCCACGTGCAGTTCTCACTTTTCACGCCAAATCATTTTGACAAAACTGTTTGGCAGACAGGAGAGAGTGCCATTATGTGACCACTAGACTATCACACTTACCCTCTGTGAAGTTTGAATGTGAATCTTTGATATATTGTTTTACAGAATATAAACTATCAGAGAATGCATTGAGAAAAATCTTCAATAATCTTGGTCGGCAATATTTAGTTGTTCCAACTTGTGACACATCCCCAATGTGTATCATGAGGAAAACTGTTCAAATGGGAAAGTCTTCCTGAAGTTTGTCACAGCCGAACAGTTTGACTCGAAAGGTCAACGTTCTATTGAAATGGACAGTTTAGAAGTCCGAAAGATGAGAGTTGCATCAGAGGGGGCCGGATCCAAAGGTAGTCAGCTGAGACTAAATCCTTCAGTAGTGGGCTTAAAGTACAAGAAACTGGCAAGCAGATATATATATACCTATTACAACTTTTACACTCTTTGTGCAGCATGTACTATCTTGTCGCCTACGCTTTAATTGATATTACCATTTGTGGCTTAAATAAAGTGTTTTTATGAACTAGATATTTTTGGCGTTGCTTAAAAAGGAGGGTAATTGTTAAATTTTGCTTAAAGGCAAAATGCCTAATTTCCAACGACTTTTAATTTTTTCTTGTTGTTCCGGTAATTTCTGTGTTTTTGATTTCCGATCATGACGTTTCCCATAAGCACTATAAAAGCACTGTGAAGTGGCAGTCCACACTTTTCACTCCAAATCATCTACCGTGTTGTTACTAAAAAGGCAAAAGTTGACACAAGTTTTGGCCAGATCAGTGAAAGTGCTCAGCGTGTCCGACACCGGGAACCCATTTCAACCCCAACAAAGCAGCCCCAGCCGAGTGCGACAGATTCAGTATTAATGTTGGGTATTATTTTAATGCATACAGTATTGATGTAAACTACTTCATATGCCTGATGACAGGTACTCCAAGCAATGTTATATTCTCCTGAACAGCTTAGACTCTGCTGGTAGACGTACCTGGTCATCACATGGAAAGTCATCAGGAAATATGCATGTTTCTAGTTTGGTTTGGTGTAGCCAGGATGTTGGTGACATGTCACAATCTATTAGGATGTTCAAACAGAGGCTTGTAGATTGTGATGGTAGATGGGAAGATGGTGAACGTGTAAATAGATTATATGGAATGTGTCATGCGCTGCCTCTATGCTGTGATGGTAGATGGGAAGATGGTGAACGTGTAAATAGATTATATGGAATGTGTCATGCGCTGCCTCTATGCTGTGATGGTAGATGGGAAGATGGTGAACATGTAAATAGATTATATGGAATGTGTCATGCGCTGCCTCTATGCTGTGATGGTAGATGGGAAGATGGTGAACGTGTAAATAGATAGCAATTGTACTATATGTAGTGAACAGGCTTTGTGTCTGAGAACTGTCCGAAATACCTAATCATCGTATCTTGCAAATATTTATATAGATTTATATATTCATAACTGCATGTACACTAATCATCTTTCATTATTGCCCAAGGACTGTAATATGTACATATATATTGTACATGGGTTGATGGCCTACAAATAAGAATACACTTGATTGTATTTTTATTTCAGTCTTTGGAATTGACAGACAGGACAAAAGTGCAAATTAACCTTCTTCGCGTGTCGCGGTCGATGGTTTGAAAACAATATTGCAAGAACGATTCAAGCTGTGCCTTCCCAAGAGACTTGCATTTTGAAGTCAATGGAATACTATTGCAATAGAAGCACTGTCGTATTTTAGCTATAATGATACTATTAAGATACTGATGATACCCTTCCCCTAGTATTGCACTTGTCTTCTTGACTATCTCAGTATTAGTAAAGTAGATGGACTCATGTTACAAAAGTATCACTGTAGTATAATTAACAATTGCAAAAGTTAAATCCCCTGCAGTTTTCCAGACTATTGCTCATATTAAAAATATTAGGAGTAAACGTGGTGTTGCTGATAAGAGTCTGAAGCTTCCAGACAGGGAAATCATTGTTTTACGAGAAATTAATGATTGCAGTGAAAAGCTGTTTATTAGAGCCATTTTTGCCAAAATGGCCAAATATGCAACCACTTAGAAAATGTATGCATAGATTTTTGTCATTTTATGAGCAATGCAAGTGATGGAAATTTGGCAATTTGGGATACATTGAGGATGGGTTTGTGTAGCGACCGTCTCCTCGGGGTACGGGAATAGGAAAATACTTGGGAGCACATTGCAGGAATGTAATGCGAGCAAGTCTTGATTGATTTCTGTATTGATTTGCTTGTGATCCGTGAAATGTGGGTCCATTACTACCGTTAATTCAACACCTAGATTAGAATGTTTAGTGTTGGTAGAAGACGCAGGCCCATAGCTGGTGTTTGCTTGTCAAACCCGGCCTTCACATGCTGCTTGACGTTCATGGAATTGCGGTAATGGATCTACCTTTTGGAGAAATATATATTCAGAAATCAAAGACCGACATAAAAGTTTCAAACTTTCTTGACGTTGTGTTTGGATCGTTGACTGAAAACATTCCTAAAGCCTAGATTTAGATTATCTGGGAGATTGTAACTGGATATGAAATCAATACTTTGTGCCAATGATGCCAGTGATAAAGATAGTGTTATTGGAAAGTTTGTATAATGTGAAAACTTTGATCTTTCTTAAAATACGTTTAAGACGTCTTTGTTTACATGTACAAGCTTTCATTATTTGCTTTTTTTAAACTTTGATAGAGCTATATAGACATAAGAAGCATCATAAAGGATAGGCAAAAGCAGCACAATGCAAATCTGGTCCTGCAGAAAGTAGTCGTAAGGGACAAGCCTGGGCCACACAAAGGACTATTTTAACCAACAAGGCACTGAAAGTCACTTTGCAGAGTTGTGTCCCTTAGTCATGACAGGATCCACTGGTCATGGGTTTCAAATTCAAGATCTGTGCTTTGATCATTGGTTTGTCAGAGCCTTATGAATAACACCCAAGCGTGATTGTCTACAATTTGTGTCAGTTTGGCTTTCTCCAACATCAAGTAGACATGTTGGATGTCTCAATTTCTGTTCAAAGGGGCATGAATTACCTTGCTGAATGACTGACCTTCAATAGTTCATGAGTATAAGTGCAATTGATTGTCTGTGTGTCTGAGTGAGTGAGTGAGTGAGTGTGTGAGTGAGTGAGTGAGTGAGTGAGTGAGTGAGTGAGTGAGTGAGTGAGCTGCATCTGAATGTGTTAACAACTAGTCTACCCACCATCCTTATCTGTAGGAGTTTGTAATCAAACTTGTTATTGCAGCACTCTCTTTTGCTTCTATGAGCTAATGTTAATTGCTAGAGATGCTTCACAAAAGTGTTTTGAAATATTCATTCACACTATGCCCTTGGACTTTTAAAATATTCCCTCCTAAAGCCTACCTTGCAACTAATGCCTTTGATTGCAATCTTTGAAACTCTCCCCCAATCCTACATGAAGTAATCAACACGATTCACACTGCAGTCTTTTATAGCGCCACTGGCATTTTTAGGATGGACTTCAATCTATAGATTTGCCATGATGCTTAAAAGGAACCTTAAATGGGCTCCACGCATGACCCCTGAGTCATTTTAGGTATTTTGTTTGTCTATAGATTGCCTGAAAACCCTCTTCTGTGCCCAAATAGGATTGCTTCAGAATCAGTACGTCCCTTTTATTGGACAGCGCCATGAATGCTGTAGTTTATGTAACTCCACGAATGTGAAGGAACAATCTTATTTTTATGGAAATCAGAAAGAAAACAGTATTGGTGTACTAGATACCATGTAACAAGTTTATATTATTCTTGGTCAAGAATATTGCCAATATGAGAGGGCTGTTTCAAGAACGTACAATCATGGAAACCAATTTCTCCGTTATGACGTCTTGTCATGAGATTTTCAGCTGAAAATGTGTCAGTCAACTTGGCAAAATAAGAACAAATAACAAGTTTTGAGGTCCGAAATTCAAAGGTTTCAAATAACGAATTGAAATTGTTGTAATGAATGGTAATGATTGATTTAAAAAAATGAATTATTCATGAGTTAATGTCTATTAAAGATTTGGGGGAAATATTGTATGTTCTTAAGCATTATGCTGTGTTGAATGATGTTACATTTGTATTCTGCTCTTCGACTGCCCAATTTGCCGAACACATAGCCACTCATTTTGGCTACCAGATATGATGGTCTCAATGTAACTTTATCACGACATGTACTGAGTCGGTCCACTGTAAGTGTATTAGCTTTGACAAGCCAGTCAAGCAAAAGATTAAGGAAATGTAATTTACAGCAACAGGATATCCGTTGCAGAATTTTTATCCAATTCAGATATCATTTTGAGTTTTTGGAGAGTATCATAGTTGTGTAACTTAATAAAATATGATAGGAAATATGTAGTAAACACACACCTGGGAGGCGGGCACGTTTGGCACACTTTAAATTTATTCCTTGGCTTGGGAAAATTATTTTATATATGAATATTTATAAAAGTGCTAAGTTTGTTTTTGAAGTTAATTCAGTGAAGTTGATTTAATCAAGCTACATGTTTGCGTATAGGTGTCAGATGATGTGAGGGAAAGATGTTGCCTGAGCAATGACTGTTGTCATGTAAGCAGCACATCGCGGGCTGACAACCTGTTGTAGTATTTGCATGTATGGTGACGATGTTTATGTAAATTCAGAAACAATTCTTCCATTTCCCCAGATGAAAGATACAAGGGAAGATGTTTTTTACAAAGATGGAAATCTTCCTGGGTAAAGAGTCAATCATATTCCTGTTCAGGGCTACATTTGGGCCCCTGTCATGGACAGTACATGGAGGTGTGACAATGATAGGAAAGGGAGATTTGACAATGGTACTCAGTGTTTGTCTGCAGTAAATATACAGCTGAGACTTTATAGATGCGAGGTGAAATGGGGTTTGCGTTCATGATGATTGCACATGTATAGTGAAGTGTATGCATGTGTGTCAACCTGTGGCTGCTTGTACTGGTCAGGACTAGTTTTATCATGCCCACTGAGAAACCATGCCGCAGTTTAACATGAATACCCCACTCAGACACAGTATACTGACTCTGAGCCGACCAGTCCTTAATGCTGAACATCAGGCAGGGTGACAACAAGTGCCATCTTTTAAAATCTTTTCATATGAAGTGGCAGGGGATGAAACCATTAAAGTTATTTTCAATTTTTTTATCAAATGAAATTCATTGACGTCATTAAGATGGTGATCATATTTTGATGAGCTGTAAAAGAAAATATTGAATAGCAGTTGTCCCATGAAGAAAATAGCTGAATATTTATACACATATATAAGAAAGTGACACAATGACTCATTTAGAGCTGATGAAGAAGACACAAAGATGAAGTCTGAAAATGGCATGGTTACAGGAATTTGTGTTTCTGTTGCAGGATTTTTACCTGGAACCAGTTGAAGTCCAGCGTGAGAGGTAGGTCATGCTTTATATATGCCACTCAATATTACCAGGATGTACACCTGAAACATGGACAGTGATGTACAGGATGTACACCTGAAACATGGACAGTGATGTACAGGATGTACACCTGAAACATGGACAGTGATGTACAGGATGTACACCTGAAACATGGACAGTGATGTACAGGATGTACACCTGAAACATGGACAGTGATGTACAGGATGTACACCTGAAACATGGACAGTGATGTACAGGATGTACACCTGAAACATGGACAGTGATGTACAGGATCCTACGTGGGTCTGCCTGAAGTTGAAGATGACGTAATGAAGGTTGCTGAAGAAAAAAGTGCTTATAGTACAGAAGTACCTAACTTTCAGTCATGGCTTGTCAATCTTATATCAGATCATGTGAGACCTGGAATATCCCAATACTGAAGATATTTGATATCCTTTTCACAAAACCTCAAGCATTAATGATGGCTTAATCTTTACAGAGTATTTATTATATTAATATTTGATTTTACATATAGTTAGGATGATTATCATAATGGAGCAAATTGCATAGGATGATAACCATGGCAACTGACTTGACCCTTGGGCTTGGGGTTCTCTCTCCTCTACCGTAGTGTCTTTGGCCTGATGTCTATCCAGCAGTAGGTGGGTACCTAGTAGGATGTGGGACATGTGAATATACCATGCCGCCTTGTCAAAATAAACTCCTTTGAATAAGAAACTCAGTCACTTGGAAAAGATACTCTTTTTTGGTGAAATAGCATTAATATCCGTCGCAGAAACTCTTTTTAAACATTCATATCACTGCTTTAATATCCATCCAATCAAAATGTAAGCTTGACATAATGGTGGTACTTATTTTAGCAACCAGTGAGGATCCAAAGTCGTCACCTGTCACTGTCTGACTTGAGATGCTCATGAAACGTAATCCCTTCCTCTGACACAATGCATTGATGTGCACAAGATCTACATACTTGTTATGTCATAGTTCCAGAGGTCGCTTTCGAGTAATATACCAAATTTATGTAATATAAACTATAGGTATAAGAGCACAGTGTTGGAAATATAACTGGTCCCTGTGAAAGTGAATTCGGGATCGAATCAAGTTTTAGACAAATATTTTGGAGTTCCGATGAAACACATACAACGTTGGACTTTCTCAAAACGGTCTCTTTGGAAATGCGGACAAATCAAATCTATAGATTATTCTTTGATCATTGTCCTTAGGCTGGATTCACGCTATGACTGTTAAGAAATTGAGAATCAGACCCATGAAGATCCGGGGTAGAATAGGTCTTCAGCAACCCATGCTTGCCGTAGAAAAGCAACTATGCTTGTCGTAGGCGGTGACTAATGGGATCGGGTGGTCAGGCTTACTGACTTGGTTGATGCATGTCATCGTATTGCAATTTTGTGGATTGATGCTCATGATGTCAATAACTGGATTGTCTGGTCCAGACTCGATTATTTACAGACCACCGTCATATAGCTGGAATATTGCTGAGTGCAGCGTTTAACAACAAACAAACCTATTTTTGCAGACATCAGTGGATTGGAACAGGATTCAACATGACCACGAATGTAACACAGTGAATGAACACTAGTCTTGTCAGTTGCACCATGTGGGTTTTCTTATCATTTGTTGAAATAAACATATTACATTAACAAACATTCACTGCAAAGGTACAGTTTCACCTGTGATGAATGACTGAAGAATCTCTTGCATGAAGGGCAAGTTGAAATATTTTTCTGCCATCATGGTGTTTTATATTTTCTGATTAAAAAAACACTTTGTTTGTTTACCTCAAGCATAGCATTTTTTTAAGTGCCCATCACTGCAAAGCATTTAATCTCTTCTTATATATAGTTCCTGGCAACATAATCATTGCAACATCTTTATGATTTCTATTGATATGTATTTGTCACAAACTATTAATTAATTGATTAATCTATTTTTAGCTGACACACGTTTAGTTTCCCTATATATATTATCAATATCTATGCACAGGACAAACCAGACATATTTTTAAAGATAGAGATCAAATTAAAAACATTGGAATGTTGTTTTACATTTAATCATTTATCAACAGGTTTAATCTTTAAATCTACTATGAATTTGGAAAATATTCGATTTTGATTGGTCAGTCAGAGGTATCAAATCAGAATAAACCCCCTCTGATTAAAACAGCTGATTTGACGGCTGCATCACCGCGGAAGCTATTATTTTTAGAATAGTACTAATTTTTCAGTCATTGTCAGCAAATTTATATACTTATATGTACCATCATATGCTACCAGATGCAAAGTTGTGGTTACAACATATTCAAAGGATGTGTGGCAATATCTTCATGCTGAAAACATGATAGAAATCTGCAAAGAGAATGTATTTCAAGCTTTGAGGACAATAGAGAGCTTGATTTTCGGCGCCTTTCTTTGTACGACTGTGACGTCATATTTTTTGCATCACAATGAGCAATACGACGTCATAATAGTGACGTGCGGTGTAGATCAAAATCTTTGCAAGGATTGCTTTGTTTTCTTTAGGGGTGCCCACCTCATGCTAGCGTTCGAAGTTGCTGTTCTACATGCTTTCCTCGCCTGTTATAAGTTTGTGTGAAGTATTATGGTATAAACAAACTGCTTGAGCATATTGAGTGCCAAATGCATGTTTGACTCCATGTTCAATTTAGCATTTAGCATTTAGTTAAATCTACAGGTAACCTAGCTCCACATTGAAAACACAGTATGGTTTATCTCCAAACTTTAACAACAAATCCTAAATAAGAACTCTTAAAATACAATGTTGGACATGTTTAATGCATGATGGACACAACTGGTTTACTCAGAGAATAAGAAAAATAATCCACTTGGCAACCTCATTCTATATCTCCAATGTTCTGGGCAGCTGGTTTTTATTCGCAGTGTCAGACAGTTGAACATTTCCACTAAACACATCACACAAGTCACCTGAGCTTTGTCAAATTTAATTCTAATTTCAACTTTTCGGATGCAGATGTTGGCAGGAATTGTTTCATATTTACGTAATTGTCTCCTGGAAGAATAGAAGCTCCCTCAGGAGGCGCCTGTCACTGAATGTGAAAAAACTCCTTTGATTGCTACATAATTGATTGGAAATAATCCCTCAATGTCCCCTTCTGCTCTCCTCCCCGTGAAAATAAAATTTGAACTTGATGAATATCAATTTTCAAATTTCAAACTGATCCCTGAAAATCAGATGTTTAGCTTCCATTCAATCACCTTTTAAAATGAAGATCCAAAATGTCTATGAATTATATTGGTGAATTCTTTTATTTGTATGTCAGTTAAAGTGGTAAGCTTACTACAGGTAGAGTGGTAAGCTTACTACAGGTAAAGTGGTATGCTTACTACAGGTAAAGTGGTAAGCTTACTACAGGTAAAGTGGTAAGCTTACTGCAGGTAAAGTGGTAAGCTTACAACAGATAAAGCGGTATGCTTACTACAGGTAAAGTGGTAAGCTTACAACAGATAAAGCAGTATGCTTACTACAGGTAAAGTGGTAAGCTTACAACAGATAGAGTGGTATACTTACAGCAGTTAAAGTGGTAAGTTTACTACAGGTAAAGTAGTAATCTTACTACAGGTAAAGTGGTAAGCTTACAACAGGTAAAGTGGTAAGCTTACAACAGGTAAAGTGGTAAGCTTACAACAGGCAAAGTGGTAAGCTTACAACAGGTAAAGTGGTAAGCTTACAACAGGTAAAGTGGTAAGCTTATAACAGGTAAAGTGGTAAGCTTATAACAGGTTTTAGAATTTATTTTTCAAAGTGTAAACTCAATTCAGAAATGAATATTCTAACTCAGATTCAATTAACTTATAACTTAAGAATGTAAAATTAAATTGTGTACGTCTGTAGTGTATATGTGTTACTTTCCTTGCTTAAAGGGGAAGTGTACACGCAAAAATCACTTTCTTTCTTTTTCTAAACAAAACGCAATTTTAGAATTAGTTAGTATCTGTGTTTGAAAATATACTCTCATTTTTTTTACAGTGAAAGTAGGAAGCTCACAATAGTGTGAAAATGACATGCCGTTATGAGGCCTTCGTTTTTCGAGCTAAACAGGCCTGAGTTATCCCCCTTAGATTATGACGTAATTGGTGCCAATTCAACTGGGTCCCTGTCTATTCTCAACGCAAAAGATATCAAGTACAAGTTTTCGGTAAAACAACATGGCCTACGACACACTCCGGCGCAGTGGTGACTCAGCATAACACTATGCTGGCTGGCATCTGAGACACTAGAATCACACACCTGTACCTACACCACGTGAAGCGGCTCTAACAAAGCATGATGACGTCATAATGTTTATCAATTGGCACCAATGACGTCATATTGCAAGGGGCATAAGCCATGGTGTTTTTGTTATGGAAATAGAACACTTGGTAAATGTGAAAAATATAAATAGTTTTAATGCAAAACATATGTTAATTAATTGTGATATTTTTATATTTTTGTCTATGACACTTCTAGGTTAACACTTTTATTGTGGAAAAAGTACAAGAAAATTAGGTTCATTTCCGTGTGAACTTGCCCTTTAAGACATTGTTTTTAATCCAGCTTATGAAATTAAAGTTCATTTCATATCAAAGGATCAGACAAATAAAAAAAGAATCAACTTATGTTTTTAAATCTATTTACAATTTAAGATCAACGGCCGTGTAAGACCATTATTTTCCTTGAATGACATTCTCCGAATGTCACTGCAATCTGTAGCACGTCTAAATGTGTTCCATTGTAAGCATAGTGCTGTTTCCACGTCAACAGCAAATAAGCAAGGACATTTACACATCAGAGAAGAAACACTGATGACTATCACAAGATTGAAGCGATTTAAAACGTAAATATGGTCAAACTTGCATTTAACTAAATCTTTTCCGTTGTGTGTAATAAATAACACAATTCTCTGAAGAGGTGGCCTGCACAGTTGCTAAGATCTTTGTCTCCATTTCTGAGACAAACTGAGATTTCTTGTCTGGAAAGCATACATTTTGTTAATAACATTGCTCTGCATGGGAAGAAAATTTAATTATGCTTCGTTTTCAAGGAAAGATACATATTTCTGTCAATCCTTTGACGACATGGCATTTTTGTTACAAGATTTCATGTTTTTTTTATGAGTGCCTTCTTGGTAAGTGTTTCTTTTAGTTCTTTCAACCATTATGGGGGAAAAGAATACTTCTTGTACTTTGTTGCTTAACATTGTGTGGCATACATCTGGGGTTTTTCTGGTAATATATAAGATCCATGTTCTATGTTAACCTTAGAAAAAATGTGTAACCTTTCTATTAACCCCATTTTGTTAACATAATAGCATGTTATAAACTCGGATGTTTGTGTCATGATATAGTCCTCTGATATTGGATTATTAATTGTTCATGTTTTTTACATGTCTTCCCAAACATTAGAATCATCCATCAACTAGTACAAAACATAACAACCAACATATATTTCTTAATCAAAATGACCTAAAATAAAAGTTTTTATTACGCTTTTCATTGCATAAGACTCAGATGAGAAAAAAAAAAAAAAAATGGCTACGGACATGCTTTGTGCAATGAGATATCGGCTTCTAAATATAGATGACTACATGGTGAAGTAGTTCTTATCATGTATCTTCCACCTGGAGATTTTGCTCCTGTAAATTGAGAACTAATTGATCGTATGGATCTGGGAAGGGGTGATTTGTCTAGATTTATGTCACTTTCTCCTCTGAGGGCCCTCTTGACTGCGAAGGCCTGAAAGGGGGTTGCATAGTTTCTAAGTAGATCACACAATTCCTGGTTGGACTTGCATTTTCTAACAACAATCTTTTTGCCCTTTATCTTTGTTTTTTTTAAATATTGATATTGTCAATCACATTACCAAATGAAGAAGTGTCTGAAATAGCTTTAAAATTTGAAGACATGCATTAGTATTTTGAAAGCATGGAATTCAACACATGGACTGGAAAGGCAAATGCAATTGATTTACTGTGTTCTTCTGAAGTAAGGTAACGAAAACAAATAGTGTCAGCAGTGTCATCAATTTGGCGACACTCACAAGGCAATACATCACCCAGAGTGACTGCCACACTCCACTGTCACAATGGCATCACCATGGCCTTGTTGAAAGACTTGTTGTCTCTGTTCCAGCAACACGAGAAATTTCAGCTTAGATTGGAAAAAGAAACATAGATTCTTTTCAAATGTAATGAAGTACATGTATGCTTAATCCTTACAGCTTAATCTGTCTTAAATATCCATTTTGGAGTGTTGGAAGAGAGGGGAATATAATTAATATAATCTCAAAATATGTGGTCTTCTTTTTCATAATATGTGGTCTTCTTTTTCATGTTTCTCTATTTATTAATGCATCAATCTAGTCTGTTGACTCAATATAGCACACCCGTATGACTGCTGTCTGAACAGAGCTGTAACATACAAGTCTGTGTCAATACAGCACACCCGTATGACTGCTGTCTGAACAGAGCTGTAACATACAAGTCTGTGTCAATGTAGCACACCCGTATGACTGCTGTCTGAACAGAGCTGTAACATACAAGCCTGTGTCAATGTAGCACACCCGTATGACTGCTGTCTGAACAAAGCTGTAACATACAAGTCTGTGTCAATACAGCACTCCCGTATGACTGCTGTCTGAACAGAGCTGTAACATACAAGTCTGTGTCAATGTAGCACACCCGTATGACTGCTGTCTGAACAGAGCTGTAACATACAAGCCTGTGTCAATACAGCACTCCCGTATGACTGCTGTCTGAACAGAGCTGTAACATACAAGTCTGTGTCAATGTAGCACACCCGTATGACTGCTGTCTGAACAGAGCTGTAACATACAAGTCTGTGTCAATATAGCACACCCATATGACTGCTGTCTGAACAGAGCTGTAACATACAAGTCTGTGTCAATATAGCACACCCGTATGACTGCTGTCTGAACAGAGCTGTAACATTCCAGTCTGTGTCAATATAGCACACCTATATGACTGCTGTCTGAACAGAGCTGTAACATTCCAGTCTGTGTCAATATAGCACACCCGTATGACTGCTGTCTGAACAGAGCTGTAACATACAAGTCTGTGTCAATACAGCACACCTATATGACTGCTGTCTGAACAGAGCTGTAACATTCCAGTCTGTGTCAATATAGCACACCCGTATGACTGCTGTCTGAACAGAGCTGTAACATTCCAGTCTGTGTCAATATAGCACACCTGTATGACTGCTGTCTGAACAGAGCTGTAACATACAAGTCTGTGTCAATACAGCACACCTATATGACTGCTGTCTGAACAGAGCTGTAACATACAAGTCTGTGTCAATGTAGCACTCCCGTATGACTGCTGTCTGAACAGAGCTGTAACATACAAGTCTGTGTCAATATAGCACACCTGTATGACTACTGTCTGAACAGAGCTGTAACATACAAGTCTGTGTCAATGTAGCACTCCCGTATGACTGCTGTCTGAACAGAGCTGTAACATACAAGCCTGTGTCAATGTAGCACACCCGTATGACTGCTGTCTGAACAAAGCTGTAACATACAAGCCTGTGTCAATGTAGCACACCCGTATGACTGCTGTTTGAACAGAGCTGTAACATACAAGCCTGTGTCAATGTAGCACACCCGTATGACTGCTGTCTGAACAGAGCTGTAACATACAAGCCTGTGTCAATGTAGCACACCCGTATGACTGCTGTCTGAACAGAGCTGTAACATACAAGTCTGTGTCAATGTAGCACACCCGTATGACTGCTGTCTGAACAGAGCTGTAACATACAAGCCTGTGTCAATGTAGCACACCCGTATGACTGCTGTCTGAACAGAGCTGTAACATACAAGTCTGTGTCAATACAGCACTCCCGTATGACTGCTGTCTGAACAGAGCTGTAACATACAAGTCTGTGTCAATGTAGCACACCCGTATGACTGCTGTCTGAACAGAGCTGTAACATACAAGCCTGTGTCAATGTAGCACACCCGTATGACTGCTGTCTGAACAGAGCTGTAACATACAAGTCTGTGTCAATGTAGCACACCCATATGACTGCTGTCTGAACAGAGCTGTAACATACAAGTCTGTGTCAATGTAGCACACCCGTATAACTGCTGTCTGAACAGAGCTGTAACATACAAGCCTGTGTCAATATAGCACACCCGTATGACTGCTGTCTGAACAGAGCTGTAACATACAAGCCTGTGTCAATATAGCACACCCGTATGACTGCTGTCTGGACAGAGCTGTAACATACAAGCCTGTGTCAATGTAGCACACCCGTATGACTGCTGTCTGAACAGAGCTGTAACATATAAGTCTGTGTCAATGTAGCACACCCGCATGACTGCTGTCTGAACAGAGCTGTAACATACAAGTCTGTGTCAATATAGCACACCCGTATGACTGCTGTCTGAACAGAGCTGTAACATACAAGTCTGTGTCAATGTAGCACACCCGTATGACTGCTGTCTGAACAGAGCTGTAACATACAAGTCTGTGTCAATGTAGCACACCCGTATGACTGCTGTCTGAACAGAGCTGTAACATACAAGCCTGTGTCAATGTAGCACACCCGTATGACTGCTGTCTGAACAGAGCTGTAACATACAAGCCTGTGTCAATGTAGCACACCCGTATGACTGCTGTCTGAACAGAGCTGTAACATACAAGTCTGTGTCAATGTAGCACACCCGTATGACTGCTGTCTGAACAGAGCTGTAACATACAAGCCTGTGTCAATGTAGCACACCCGTATGACTGCTGTCTGAACAGAGCTGTAACATACAAGTCTGTGTCAATACAGCACACCTATATGACTGCTGTCTGAACAGAGCTGTAACATACCAGTTTGTGGTGTAGGTCTCTGTTGGACAGGAAGAAAGTTAATACAAGAGCCTTTAATCGGAAATTAATGACTGTGGTCAAACTGTGAAGTCAGGATATGGCCGACAGCACTCTGACGGGCATTCTAGTCACTGCATTAATTCATTTCTTTCACACTGAGCTGGATGTGTTGAGAAGTGAGTTGATTACTACTAGACATGAGGCAACGGAGAGTTGTATTGAAATTGTGACTGTTTTGCATTATCATCATCATTGTCATCATTGTCATCATCATCATCATCATCATCATCATCATCATCATCATCATGTCACTGCATGTCACCTGAATACAAAGGCTTCTCCAGATCTGTCTCCTTTCATGCAGTGCCTATGAACAGTCCAAGTGTTGCTAATGCACCTAATGTACTTGCTCAGAGCTACAGTTGAAATACCACAGTTTACCATTATTACATTACTTTCTGTGGAAAGGAGCAGGTTTATTCTCAAAGACAGAGTTCTGAAAAGGTTATGTTTTTAGCTTTCTGCAAACGATCATTCTTTGAGCTCAAAATGAAATAACAGCCTTTTTTATCAAGGTACATAAAACCAAAAATTGCATTTGCTCTTTAGAACCAATCCTTAAAAGCATGATGTCGCGCAACATGTCAGTCTCAATCTCAACGCCCGCTAACATAAATGCCAGTTATAAAAGTGTACAAAAACAATTTGCATTTGATGCTTTAATTTGTGGGAGACAAAGCCAGGGAGAAAGTCTTATATTACTTTAAAAGTTTTTGAAGCTTGCTCTGACAGGGAGAAGCGAATCTGAACAGTGGATGGCTGCGAAAGATTTTACCCAAAAGCTACAATAATTAAATTTCACACCCTAAAAGCATTGCCATTATTTGAAGTTTAGTGTTTTTAAAAGACTTACATCATAAATTAGCTTTTTTACATCCTCTTAATAGCTTTTAGCTCAGAGCATGTTCAATTGATCGAAGTTTCTTGTCTTTTTATCAGCTGATATGCCTGTAGGTCAGATCACTCATCCAAAATCTCAATTGAAAAGTCAATATTACTGAAAAACTATCTTTTCAAGGTGTCGACATCGGCAGTCTGCAATATGCCAAGATTTAAAGGCAAGCACATTTCTACTATTTTATAGAGAATTTCCTACTTTTTTATTGGATCATCATGTATTGTTGGCAAGGACACTGATTTTGCTTCAATTATGTGAATTAATTCACACACAGGGTATTTTTGCTGCAATTACTGGTGTGAATACAGCATTTCATTTCATGAAACAGATGGAACTAAGATCTCGTGTTGCAGTGACTGTTCGTCAGAATTTTAAGTCATTGTCATACATATCAATACAGCAACTATCTTGCACAGTTGGGAGTGAGAAGTTGTGCTTCACAGACAGAACTGAGACATTGTGTTGGTCTAATAGAACTGAGATGTTGTGTTGCACACATAGCACTGAGACGTGTTGCACAAATAGAACTGAGATGTTGTGTTGCACAAATAGAACTGAGACGTTGTGTTGCACAAATAGAACTGAGATGTTGTGTTGCGCAAATAGAACTGAGACGTTGTGTTGTGCAAAAAGAACTGATACATTGTGTTGCAATGAAGAAACTGAGACGTTGTGTTGCAATGAAGGAACTACGACGTTGTGTTGCAATGAAGGAACTACGATGTTGTATTGCAATGAAGGAACTACGACGTTGTGTTGCAATGAAGGAACTACAACGTTGTGTTGCAATGAAGGAACTACAACGTTGTGTTGCAATGAAGGATCCGAGACATTGTTTTTCACAAATAGAACGGAGACATTGTGCTGTGCAAATAGAACTGAGACGTAATGTTGCAGAAATAGAACTGAGACATCATGTTGCAATGAAGGAACTGAGACATTATGTTGCAATGAAGGAACTGAGACATTATGTTGCAATGATGGAACGCGAACGTTGTGTTGCAATGATGGAACGCAGACGTTGTGTTGCAATGAAGGAACTGAGACGTTGTGTTGCAATGCAGGAACTGAGATGTTGTGTTGCAATGAAGGAACTGAAACGTTGTGTTGCAATGCAGGAACTGAGACGTTGTGTTGCAATGAAGGAACTGAGACGTTGTGTTGCAATGCAGGAACTGAGACGTTGTGTTGCAATGAAGGAACTGAGACGTTGTGTTGCAATGAAGGAATGCAGACGTTGTGTTGCAATGAAGAAACTGAGAGGTTGTGTTTGAAATGATGGAACGCAGACGTTGTGTTGCAATGAAGGAACTGAGACGTTGTGTTGCAATGAAGGAACTGAGACGTGTTGCAATGAAGGAACTGAGATGTTGTGTTGCAATGAAGGAACTGAGACGTTGTGTTGCAATGATGGAACGCAGACGTTGTGTTGCAATGAAGGAACTGAGACGTTGTGTTGCAATGAAGGAACTGAGATGTTGTGTTGCAATGAAGGAACTGAGATGTTGTGTTGCAATGAAGGAATTGAGACGTTGTGTTGCAATGAAGGAACTGAAACGTTGTGTTGCAATGAAGGAACGCAGACGTTGTGTTGCAATGAAGGAACTGAGAGGTTGTGTTTGAAATGATGGAACGCAGACATTGTGTTGCAATGAAGGAACTGAGACGTTGTGTTGCAATGAAGGAACTGAGACGTTGTGTTGCAATGAAGGAACTGAGATGTTGTGTTGCAATGAAGGAACTAAGACGTTGTGTTGCAATGATGGAACGCAGACATTGTGTTGCAATGAAGGAACTGCAAATACAAACTGTACTGGGGGAACTGGTAAAACTGTTAGCTGACATTCATATGCAATTCTTATCTGCCACAGTGGGTTTTTTTCCAGCTTTTTTAGTGTATTTTGTAAGTATATAAACTTTTGAGTGCACATATTTCAGTCACTCATACACAGAATCACAGCAAATATCTCACAATTTCAACAAAACATCAAACAACAAGTTCTTTGTGATACAGAGGCCGAGCAGGTGACAGGCCAAGCTGACATGTGCCCAGTGTTCTACATCTATACAGATATATATCCCCCTGAAACTTGATGGACTACGCCACTAATACATATTCATCGGGGTCATCAGTCAGGTCAAGGTTTCTCTCTGCTTGAACTGTTCAGGATCCCTGGCAGTCTGTAAACTCAAATGTTGTTGTTCACTAAAATGGTAAAGCATTCCTGTTTTTGTTCATATTGTATTCATATACTCCTGTTATAAAGAGGATGTGTACATCATAAGAAGCACTCCTCCTCACTGCCAAAGATCTTTGACTAGGAGGGTATAGGACTTAGGCTCCAGGGATCAGAAAACAACAACATAACATCAGTAACAGAGGACGTATTCCCAGAACATCAGTCACCAATGATGTGTAATAAAGGTCAATGTAAATATAAGGTGACAGTAGGACTTTAGACACTTGATAAAGGTCATTGTTAATATAAGGTGACAGTAGGACTTTAGACACTTGATAAAGGTCAATGTAAATATAAGGTGACAGTAGGACTATAGGCACTTGATAAAGGTCAATGTAAATATAAGGTGACAGTAGGACTATAGGCACTTGATAAAGGTCAATGTAAATATAAGGTGACAGTAGGACTTTAGACACTTGATAAAGGTCAATGTAAATATAAGGTGACAGTAGGACTATAGGCACTTGATAAAGGTCAATGTAAATATAAGGTGACAGTGGGACTTTAAACACTTGATAAAGGTCAATGTAAATATAAGGTGACAGTAGGACTATAGGCACTTGATAAAGGTCAATGTAAATATAAGGTGACAGTAGGACTATAGGCGCTTGATAAAGGTCAATGTAAATATAAGGTGACAGTAGGACTATAGGCACTTGATAAAGGTCAATGTAAATATAAGGTGACAGTAGGACTATAGGCACTTGATAAAGGTCAATGTAAATATAAGGTGACAGTAGGACTATAGGCACTTGATAAAGGTCAATGTAAATATAAGGTGACAGTAGGACTATAGGCACTTGATAAAGGTCAATGTAAATATAAGGTGACAGTAGGACTATAGGCACTTGATAAAGGTCAATGTAAATATAAGGTGACAGTAGGACTATAGGCACTTGATAAAGGTCAATGTAAATATAAGGTGACAGTAGGACTATAGGCACTTGATAAAGGTCAATGTAAATATAAGGTGACAGTAGGACTATAGGCACTTGATAAAGGTCAATGTAAATATAAGGTGACAGTAGGACTATAGGCACTTAATAAAAGTCAATGTAAATATAAGGTGACAGTAGGACTATAGGCACTTAATAAAAGTCAATGTAAATATAAGGTGACAGTAGGACTAATAGCACTTGATAAAGGTCAATATAAATATAAGGTGACAGTAGGACTATAGGACAGCTATCCCATACCCTTGCACAGTCTTCATCTTGACATATAATTGGCTTACCCTCTCTGCTATCCCATGCCCTTAAAGTCTTCATCTGGACATGTAATTGGCTTACCCTCTCTGCTATCCCACACCCTTGCACAGTCTTCATCTGGACATGTAATTGGGTTACCCTCTCTGCTATTACACACCTTTACACAGTCTTCATCTGGACATGTAATTGGGTTACCCTCTCTGCTATCCCACACCCTTACACAGTCTTCATCTGGACATGTAATTGGGTTACCCTCTCTGCTATCCCACACCCTTACACAGTCTTCATCTGGACATGTAATTGGGTTAACCTTACTGCTATCCCATGCCCTTGCACAGTCTTCATCTGGACATGTAATTGGCTTACCCTCTCTGCTATCCCATGCCCTTGCACAGTCTTCATCTGGACATGTAATTGGGTTACCCTCTCTGCTATCCCATGCCCTTGCACAGTCTTCATCTGGACATGTAATTGGCTTACCCTCTCTGCTATCCCACACCCTTGCACAGTCTTCATCTGGACATGTAATTGGCTTACCCTCTCTGCTATACGAGGGGTGTTCCCCTAAGCCACTTAGGGTTCTCATATTAGGTTGAAATTTCACATGTGTAATGATACATGTATCTATGGGTTATATCTGAATTTGCAGCACCGAACTATTAATCTTACCACTTTTACAGGTGTTATGATCGAGTAGGGTGTGACAATGGAGCCAGTAGAATACCGAGCAGTGATTAGGTTTTTATATTTGAAAGGTCGCACACCAAAAGAAACTTTCGATGAAATGAAAACAACTTATGGGGAAGATGCCCCATCATATGACGTTGATAAACACTGGCATTGCCAGTTCAAGTGTGGTCGGACATCTGTGGAAACAGCTGCCATTCCTGGTCGCCCCCATTCATTTGATGAGGACACTATCCATCAAGTGGAGACCGCCATTTTGGCAGACCGTCGTTAAACTGTTCGCCAGTTAGCACAAGATGTCAAGATCAGTGTAGGGTCTGTGAAAAAAATCATCCATGACAATTTGAACATGCATAAGGTGTCTGCACGATGGATTCCAAGGTTGCTCACACCTTTCCAAAAGCAGGAACGAGTCAGTTGCTCAAAGGATCTTTTGGACATGTGCCAAAAAAACCAGACAAACTTTTTTGACAGACTTATCACACAGGATGAAACATGGGTCCCACACTATGATCCTGAGACTAAAGTTCAGTCAATGCAATGGAAGCATGTGGAGTCACCACCCCCAAAGAAGGCACGTGTCCAACCCTCTGCAGGCAAGGTCATGCTCACTGTGTTTTGGGACCAGCATGGAGTAGTGATGATGGATTTCTTGGCAAAGGGTACCACAATTACAGGAGCTTATTATGCTTCACTGCTGCAGAAATTGCGGGACGCTATCAAGCTTAAGAGGCGTGGCATGCTGACCAAGGGTGTCTGTCTCCTGCAAGACAATGCTCCAGTACACAACTCTCATGTTGCCCAGACAGAAGCGCGGTCCTGTGGCTATGAAATCCTTCCACATCCTCCTTACTCTCCTGACCTTGCACCATCTGACTTCAACCTCTTTCCAACCATGAAGTCATTTTTGAAGGGAAAACGTTTCACAGATGATGAAACACTGATTTCTGAAGTCAAGTCCTGGTTTGAGACGCAAAATGAAGGCTTTTACAAGCGAGGTCCCCATAGTTGCATAAAACGATGGGAGAAGTGTGTAACTCTTGGTGGTTCCTATGTGGAGAAAGACTAATACCTATGCCAAGTTTCATTCCACTAGGTCCATCGGAAGTGGGCCAGGGGAAATCTTTAATGAACACCCCTCGTACCATGCCCTTGCACAGTCTTCATCTGGACATGTAATTGGGTTACCCTCTCTGCTATCCCAAGCCCTTGCACAGTCTTCATCTGGACATGTAATTGGCTTAACCTCTCTGCTATCCCATGCCCTTACACAGTCTTCATCTGGACATGTAATTGGGTTACCCTCTCTGCTATCCCATGCCCTTACACAGTCTTCATCTGGACATGTAATTGGCTTACCCTTACTGCTATACAATGCCCTTGCACAGTCTTCATCTGGACATGTAATTGGCTTACCCTTACTCTATACAATGCCCTTACACAGTCTTCATCTGGACATGTAATTGGCTTACCCTTACTGCTATCTAATGCCCTTGAACAGTCTTCATCTGGACATGTAATTGGGTTACACTTACTGCAATCCCAAGCCCTTGCACAGTCTTCATCTGGACATGTAATTGGCTTACCCTTACTGCTATCCAATGCCCTTGAACAGTCTTCATCTGGACATGTAATTGGCTTACCCTTACTGCTATCCCATGCCCTTACACAGTCTTCATCTGGACATGTAATTGGGTTACACTCTCAGCTATCCCACGCCCTTACACAGTCTTCATCTGGACATGTAATTGGCTTACCCTCTCTGCTATCCCATGCCCTTACACAGTCTTCATCTGGACATGTAATTGGCTTACCCTTACTGCTATCCCACACCCTTGCACAGTCTTCATCTGGACATGTAATTGGGTTACACTCTCAGCTATCCCACGCCCTTAAGGTCATAAAATATAGAACATAAAAAAAATGTCTTCCTTTCAGAGGCGTGACTTTGTCATTATGAGGAGAAAACAACTAGATATTCGTTTGTTAGAAACTTTAGAAATAGTATTAATGTTTTGTCCTCAACTGTGAGTTGTGCTAATGTTAAACATTAGGAGATGAGTATGTGATTGACGAATATACAGTGGTCCCTCACTACAACGCTACCAATGGGGTCCAAATAATTGGTGGGCGTTATAGACGATGAGCCGAGGGCGAGGCGGGGGAGCGCGCTCGGCAAATCTCAAATCATCAATATGTGTTTATCTCACGTCACGTCAAAATAGTATATATTTTTATGGACCTAGATCTACCTGTAATATCATTCATTTATTAAATCTGTCACATTTCTAAATGTCTGAAATACGTATTCCATTTCAATTTATCATTTTTTATCGATAAATTAAAAAATTATTCACTATTTCCTGCGATGTTATTGAAAATAAAATTCTCGGACACACATTTTGACAACGGGTCCGCATCGAACATGTCAAAGAGCAAAATAAAGACGTTTTAAGCAAATCTTTAAATATATTATACAAAGTGATAAATAAAATCAACAAAAATATATCTAAAAGTAATCAAACTTACAACTAAGTTATTATTTCCATCGTTTCGTGCGATCGCGTGTAATGTAAGTCAAATGACATCTCGGTTTTCGTCGCCTTGAATTCTCGGCTCGGACACAACGTTTAATGCAAAAATATATGCATGAAAAATCTTTGTCACAGCTCGTAACCTAGCACGATACATTCACGAAGTTCCATATTTTTAATATATATCGTGATTTCCTGCTTAAAACGTTCAGAATAACACGATTTAACAAAAAATCTTTCGCCAACTTCTGAAATTTATCAAACACGAGCTTGGTATCACAGCTATAATTTGATTGGCTGCCTGAGGTCACGTGCTCAAAATTGACCAATCACAAAACTTGTAGCAGATTTCGGCAAGAAAGCGTCATTAGAAACAAATTTTAATCCAATGAAATCGCTTGTTATAACTACGGAAAAAAAACAGGCGATGTTACGAAAGCGCGATTACGAAATGAATGACCGCCGTGTTGTGACAGCAACTACATGTGTGTGACAGTGTCGCCTCAAATTGGATTGCCCACTAATTAAGAATATAAACTTCACTTGTGGTTCTCTTTTATTGCATATTCTAAGATCAAAGGATGTATAGTGTGAAAAGTTAACTAGTTGAACAATCGTATTTCCGGGACTTGCCGCGGATATTTTCAAACAGATTATTAGAACTCCATTCAGCGATAAACGGTTGATTATGCAATGAGAAGCGTTATGTGCAAATGAACAATGAACAACAATACAATTATGTCTGTGTAAAACTCTCAGTAATAAAAGTGTACATAAATTTTGGGAGCCATGCGTTACCGAGCGTAGTAACCGAGGTAGCGCTTTATCGAAGAGCACAATAGCGAGGGATCACTGTATGCGTGAAATTGTGTGATCTGGAACATTTGAATGTGATTGACAAAACCATAAGTTTGACACATCTGGTTTGATCAATAATAATAATAATAATAATAATAATAATAATAATAATGAGTCCATTTGTATGGCGCCAAACTTTGATAAGTGAGACAAAAGATATGCATGATTGAAGAATAAATTTTTTGAGATAATGCATGCATAAATGTTGACACAAACACGAATTCTTCAAGTTCCAAACAGTGGTTCTGCTCAAACATTTAGTGCATTTAGATCATTTCTGTTAAGGCTGTTTGATGTAACGAGAGGCAATTATATAAGTGAATCTTTTGTTTCCAAATGAGACCTACAAGAATTGCACAAAGACATGCTTAGAGCAAATCACAACAAGCCAAAATCAGAAAATCAAAACAAAATATAACTTCAAAGGCATTTAGTTGAAAGAGAAAATTGATCAGTAATTTCATTTATGTTTGTGACTGTTTTCCTATATGCCGCCTGACATGAAGCATGATATGTGTATTACACAGCCAGCAGAGAGAAGTGAAATTGATTCTATTCCTTAAGTAGCATTCCTGTTCATTTCATGACATAAGCACCATGTTCACCGAAATGAATGACACAAATACCAAGCCAGCCACACCAGTCTCATTATAATATATCATTCGTTTCCTTAGAGAAAATATGTCTTTCCCTGTCTTTCTTTACCCAGCATTACAGCATACCTTCTCTGTTTGGAAAGATATGGGAAAAGATCTTTTCAGAAACTGAGCAAAATTGATGATCATTCAATAAACCTCCTTATAAGGCAAAATTATAGAAACAACTATTTGTATTTTATTAATACAGAAATAAGGAAAGTGAGCTTCATTTGTCATCTTGAGAAATTTTATAAATGATTTTGCTATTTGAAACACGTGATGTTCTGGATTTAAAGTTTTGAAATCGATGCCATCTTTAACGCTATAACGAGGAAGTGCTATTGATTGCTTGACAGGCGAAATGGAACACACGGCCAGGGAAGGAGCATCAATTTGTTTTGATATTCACCACAATATTGTTATAACAGTGTACTGAGAGAGAATAGTTTTGGTTGTAACAACGGAACTACGGAACATCACTTGTGCTTCTTGCTTTGCTGAAAACTTGGACTGAACGGTGAGGTATTTTTGTGATCTTTTGGCTTGAATATGTGAGCATGTGTTGCATAATTGTCTATTTGTCCCCTTGTGCTGTACGGCACATTGGACAAACTGTTGCCATCATGTGACATGTGTCGCATGTTGGTATAGGTTTGCTTAGCAGATCTCTTGATCAGCGTCTATTTGAGATAATTTCCCAATTATCGCCATTTTCGTCATTACCACATGTTTCATAATCCCCATCGATAGCTGTTTGTGGAACTGCAATTTTTGCAGATTTTCCGTTTAGTGCTCTTCCTTTGATCACAATATGACGTGAAATAGACGTGTGCTGTGTGGAGCTGGAAGATCAGCATCAGCTGTGAGTGTGTATGTTGACATGTTATTGACATCCCACCATCTGTAATAGGAGTTGTACATAACAACCAGTGTCTCATTTTCATCAGTAGCATTTTAAAGTGTTATTCATATTTAATGACAGCTATTTCAAATCAGGCAATTGAGATATCCTGTTAAACATGTTTTGTATATTATTTAGATGTTTTTTCTTAAAGGTGAGGGAAATCCAAACCCATCCTGATTCACATTATCGTAAAGTCTTTGAATCTTGAATCATGTCCTGTATTTGTTGTCTATGGTTGTCTTCTGCATGTCTCAAACTATTGAACTAAGCTGAATTATTTTAGAAAGAAAGAAAAATGTAAGTGCTTTCATCTTGAAACTCATTTCCTTTCTCATTATTTTCTTTTGGTGTGTTCAACTTGAAACCACTGCCCTCTTCCACTTCACAGTTTTAGCTCTAAGACCAATGTGACACCCATATGTCAGCATAGACTTACAAAAGTTGTAGCACTAAAATCTCTAAGTGTGACTGACCTCGGAAATGCAGTTAACAGTCAGACAGCCCTGACCCAAACCTACGGGTACAGCCAGAAAGATTGTGATCAGTATTTTCCTACACTGTGTGAGCATTATCAAAACAATCAAGTGATGGCTATTGACAACACCGACAAGATAAAACGTCAACACCAGACAATAACCAGTCTTGATACTCGCTGAAACAGACTCCAATGGGCATTGTGCATAAAAGGCAAAATAGCACTGAACATTATTTGAATAGATCACTGAAAATCAGTGATGACACCGGGTTTTTCACGATAACTAGTCCTGTCCTATCAGTAGCACCTGCTACTGATACAGTTTGCATACTTTTTTGCAAACAAAAGATACTTTCTCTCCTAGTTTATATACAGACTGATTGCTGTAAGTTGCTGCAAGTTTGCTTAATGAGTATTTGTGCAAGTGTCAGTCTCTTCATACAGTCAAATCCTTCCCTACCTGCGGGTCTCGTGGTAGAGCATCTGTCCAGAGAGCGGAAGGTCCGGGGGTTCAATCCCTTGCTGTGTCATACCATAGTATGTTAAAAAGTGGTACTTGTTGTTACCCTGCACTCAGCACACAATGTTAAACCCCATTTCACCTCACCTCACCTCACCTCACCTCACCTCACCTCACCTCACCTTCCTGAGGGTTGCAATCAAAGGGATAGAAATGATGTTTTTCCTTCTTGACTTGAGCTGTGTCCACCCTTCTTTATCAAAACCCTGAATAATGGTAAGACTGCATCCATAAGTATCCAGAGGCATACAGAGGCATACAGAGGCTTGCTCTGGATGCAATACGGAATGAGGCTGCTCTACATGCAGGCTTCCAAATTCCTTGTATTTTAGTGACAATGGCACAGATAAAATCACAATGGCATGATCATAATATGTTCCCAGTGCCTGAAGGGCACACTTATAAATAATGATACAAACAACAGTACTTGTGACAATGGTTGTCACGTGACACCAGTGATGAATGTACTTTTGAAGAAGTAAGATGACAAACACATGGAACACTATGAACATGTTAGCATGCTTAATGCACAGTATGAGGCGCTAGGTAACACTGGGTATTACCAATCTCAGTGAAGAGGAAGGGAGCAATGTTTTCCTGGAATATGACTGCTTATTACCTGGCCTCAGTGAAATGGCATTCATGAAGTTAGCAGATGGATTAAAAGTATTCTTTGAGTTGGCACACTTACATTCCAAAGGAAACACTGAAACATCTCTGTGAGAGGGTAGGGAATGCTTCTGCCCTTGCACTGTTTGCAGGTGATTCAGACCACCTTTCCACCATCTTCCCAAGGCAAGGAAGTTAACAGACTGTAAAAGTCCAGTTTCCCTTGCCGAACTAGGCTGGAATTTCTGGGCATGATCGCAGTGCCACCTGTGGCTATTACAAGTTATGTCCCTTCTATGTCCCTCCTATTGACCAATCAGGTTCCACCTCTCATATCACTTGCATTTACAAACAAAATGGTGACGCCTAGTCAAGACGATCTGATTGATCATCAAAATCTATATTGTGATAAAATGGGTCTTACTTCGTGAATTGTTGCAACTCATGTGAGCACCTTGATTAAAAACATGAAAAGATATGGAAAATATTTGTTGATACCCAGTTTACGGTATACATGCTTTGCAAATCCTACAGTTGACCAAATTATGCACAGCATTTTACAAACGGGATGTCGATTTCATTTTGCAATTTTGATTGGACTGTGCATAGACTCGTTAGTCCAGCCAAAATATAACTCCATAATTTCAGCCTATTTTGGCAAGGTTGGAAACTGGACTTTTATAGTCAGTAAACTCCATTGCCTTGGGAAGATGCCTTTTCACAGATCACAGGCAATCCTTCTGTCGTTTCACAATCATGGATGATTATTGTGTTAATTAGATCATATTTCATTCAATTTAAATTCAAGTTTATGTTTTTGCATGTATAAAATGGGACTGCATCTCATGTTATTGTAACATGTTATTGTAAAGTTGATAACAACTTGTCAGACGGACTGTCTCGGGCATTGCTTGATTTTGTTAGACAACTGTTGCCCAAATTTACTACATTGTATTCCCGGTTTCGATATAAAAACAGGGTAACGAATGATAACGAATCACAAGAAGAAAAAGACATTTCACAGAAAACTTTTATTTGCAAATTCACTGTAACAGGACTCACAGCATATAAACATATCACAGCTAATTCTTCATGTGAAATATCAAATCACAGCAAATTAAAAGAGCCAATAATGTATAACAAAAAAGGTATCCCCTGCCTGCTTATGCATGCCCTGTGGCACACTTGAAACATCTGCATTTCTATCCCTGTCACGACTTGACTAATACATTATGTCAGAGAGTGTGGTTTATTGGTGCGTTGAACAGTTTTCGCGATACACCAGCTGTGTATTGAGAACAAACCCACACAAGTTGTTGATATTTACTTTGGTGAAAGCCATGAACATTAATGTTTAACAAATTGAGTATTGTTTTATGCCACCATCAGCAGTATTCTAGCCATATCATGGCAGGGGACACCAGAAATGGGCCTCTCACATTGTACCCATGTGCGGAATTGTCCCGGGCTCGGTGTAACAAACGATCACACAAGCCTACCTCACTGCCCCTTCAACAAAGTCATTCTTTACCATGGTGCTGATAAACCAGGGTCCATGATTTGGCAAATAACATTGGTGAGCAGCTGATCCTGCAGAGCTAAGGGATGCAACTCTTTAGCTGGCCACATGTGCCTCACTGATAAAGGCTCGCATGAGGAAGTCATGCAGGTTTTTTAGTTGAATGACCTTAAGTCAAGGAAGAACAGCATTTGTCCATTGAGCAGGTTGTGGCCTTGTGGTAGCGCATCTGTTTGGGGAGCAGAAGACCTCGGGTTCGATCCTCAGCCACATCATACCAAAAGACATTAAAAGGTGGTACTTGTTGTTACCCTGCCTGGCATTCGGCTTTAGGGGGATAAGACAAAGAAGGACTGGTTGGCTTGGAGTCAGTATGCAGACAGGTCTTCACATTGAAAGTTTGTTTGGGATGATAAAAATTATGACAAACATCTCTGCTGCTGTTAATTTTGGCGAGGGCAATTTTATGCTCACAGACAAACTTGGTGTTCATCAACAAACTGCCTTTGTTTAGGGTTGAGGGAGAGTGAGTTAGGTCAGCCACTTCTCAGGTGCCCTACTGCTTGTTATTCAGGTAGTCAAAGTGTCGGTGATATTGGCCAACAAATCCCCACCTGTCTCTTACAACAATTGTATGATGTGGGAGAACTGTTCCCAGAGTCCCCAACATAACCATTGCACGGACAAGGTGTCACTGGAAAGGTTTCAAGACCAAAATAGTATCTCTACAAACTTGATTCCCATAACAGGGAAATGTTATCGTGACAAATAGCAAGGTTTCTAACACTGAAAAACCTCTGCAATCAAACAGTCTTCAAACAAGTTGCTACACAAACAGTTTAGATGCTATTTTACAAGTCCCTTATGCTAAGAGCCATCAATCAAATGGTTTGACATTGTCACAAAAATGTGCAAAATGGTCATTACGTGGAACACACCATGGGTCTGGCCTGGTCCTGTGTTCGTGGTACTCTTGTGGCGGTTGGATCATCGTGGGTCGTCATCTGAGGACACTGTAGCCTGTAAATACTAGATTACATAGGAACGTGGCTCTCGTTTGTCAGAAAATCCATACGTGGATGTAGAAGCTAGCCCAAGTGCTGTTTATACAGCATGGTGCTGTGATGTAGCAATGGGGAATTGCAATTTAATACCATAAGAGAGTTTTCTCTTTCACATTTAGCAATATCTATGTTGGTTGTGTGCTTTAATTTGTATTTTCAATTTTGTTGAAACTTGATCCTTTCCCCAATGAATTGTGCATGTTTGTTTATTGCGGTCTTGATGCTCGGTTGTTGAGTAGATGGACTGTGGAGTATTGTATTGTGGTATTGATAAATTCAGTTAGAAATAATTCATGCTCTGACCTTGTAACTAGAAGTAGCAAGGAAGTGATATTGAAACAAAGGTCCATAAGAGGTTTGTGGTTTTCGGTTTTGTAAAATAATAGTTACATTGAGCATTTAATTTTAACAGAAAACTTTTCTTTATGCAGTTATAATTGTTGATGAACTTAGCTTCTGCTTTGACATATTTCAATAAAAATATGACGACTAAAGATTGATTATGAAAGTTTATCAAATATATTTCTTGATCTTGGAAAATCTGATAAAAAGCATTCACTTATATTTCAGACTGTTAAAACATTGGCAGCTGGGAATGGAACTTCTTGGTTCATGAAGGGTTGACATTGTAAGGGGTGGTATTCTAAGTGAGGCATTATAAAGGGTGACATTGTAATTGGTGGCATTATAAAGGGTGACATTGTAATTGGTGGCATTATACAGGGTGATATTGTAATTGGTGGCATTATAAAGGGTGACATTGTAATTGGTGGCATTATAAAGGGTGATATTGTAATTGGTGGCATTATACAGGGTGACATTGTAATTGGTGGCATTATACAGGGTGATATTGTAATTGGTGGCATTATACAGGGTGATATTGTAATTGGTGGCATTATACAGGGTGACATTGTAATTGGTGGCATTATAAAGGGTGATATTGTAATTGGTGGCATTATACAGGGTGATATTGTAATTGGTGGCATTATAAAGGGTGACATTGTAATTGGTGGCATTATACAGGGTGATATTGTAATTGGTGGCATTATACAGTGTGATATTGTAATTGGTGGCATTATACAGGGTGACATTGTAATTGGTGGCATTATAAAGGGTGATATTGTAATTGGTGGCATTATACAGGGTGACATTGTAATTGGTGGCATTATACAGGGTGATATTGTAATTGGTGGCATTATACAGGGTGATATTGTAATTGGTGGCATTATAAAGGGTGACATTGTAATTGGTGGCATTATAAAGGGTGATATTGTAATTGGTGGCATTATACAGTGTGATATTGTAATTGGTGGCATTATACAGGGTGACATTGTAATTGGTGGCATTATACAGGGTGATATTGTAATTGGTGGCATTATAAAGGGTGACATTGTAATTGGTGGCATTATAAAGGGTGATATTGTAATTGGTGGCATTATAAAGGATGATGTTGTAATTGTGGCATTATAAAGGGTGACATTGTAGTTGGTGGCATTATAAAGGGTGATATTGTAATTGGTGGCATTATAAGGGTGACATTTTAATTGGTGGCATCATGAAGGTTGACAATGTAATTGGTGGCATAATAAAGGGTGACATTGTAATTGGTGGCATTATAAAAGGTGATATTGTAGTTGGTGGCATTATGAAGGGTGACATTGTAATTGGTGGCATTATAAGGGTGACATTTTAATTGGTGGCATCATGAAGGTTGACAATGTAATTGGTGGCATAATAAAGGTTGACATTGTAATTGATGGCATTATAAAGGGTGACATTGTAATTGGTGGCATAATAAAGGGTGACATTGTAATTGGTGGCATTATGAAGGGTGACATTGTAATTGGTGGCATCATAAAGGGTGACATTATAATTGGTGGCATTATGAAGGATGACATTGTAATTGATGGCATTAAAAAGGATGGCATTGTAATTGATGGCATTATAAAGGGTGACCTTTTGAGAGATGTCGTAAAAAGGATTTGCATTTTAAATGATGACATTATGAGAAAGATTATTCTGTAATGACAACTTCCAAGAGGAAAAATTCTTTAAAGCTGTTTTCCAGGAAGTTGTGTTTCTGTCAAAGAGCCTTTGATGACATAACAAGACCTCAAACTGTGTTATAACTCCCATTCAGTCAACTCTTGAAATATCAGACTTGATCATCTTTCATCTGCCTCAGCAATATTGACACTTATCCATTCTAAGTATGATGAATGAAGCACTGTTTTCTAAAGAACTTCTCATGTGACATATAAAAATTGCTTTTATCTATAAATGATGTCTAACGTTTCAATTACAGAGTTGAGTCTTGTGTCCCTGTCTGATAACTCAGGTCTCATCCATTTCATAGACACTTTCGCAATCATTTGAAGATTTTTCCGTTAACTGGTGTACGAATGACTGTCACTTTGAAAACGGCCCCCTTTTTGATGGTATTGGTTGGTTCCAAGCTTCCAGTTCTATTTGTCATTTGTTCTTGGGAAATGACAGGAACCTAATTGTTTGTAGATTTTTCTGAATTACTGCGAAAATAGTACTATAGAAATTGACATTTTCTGAATTGGGTCTCCATAGACTTTCTAAGCAGTTTTCTCATGGGGAAAACAAAATAAGAAATATATTGTGGGAACCGTTTGGCATGTATCACCTCGCATGTGATTTTTGTCTTCCATCATAAGGTGGAACATCTGTAGCTTGAAAGGCACTGACGCTGTATCTCTCTATGAGCATACAGTGTTTTGATGATGACTGTACCTTTACTGACATGGCGTCAAATGGCTACAGTAGACCTCTTCAATTTCCATGATCTTGAATTAATTAGAATACACGATACTCATCTAAAAGTCTGACTGCTCTTAATAGAGTACTTACTCTGTTGAAGTTTCATATCAGTTATGGAGAGGTAGTAAATATGTGTACAGTAGTACAGCCTGGAGGCTCAGAAACAACAGGTCCAAACACAATAATGCTGATAGTTGTGATTGTCATGTTGATGACCATGATGATGGTGATGCCTGTGATGCTGTTGATAATGCGTATGGTGATGATGGTGATGATGATAATGCTAAGGATGATGATGATGATGATGGTGATGCCTGTGATGCTGTTGATAATGCGTATGGTGATGATGGTGATGATGATAATGCTTAGGATGATGATGATGATGATGATGATGATGGTGATGCCTGTGATGCTGTTGATAATGCGTATGGTGATGATGGTGATGATGATAATGCTTAGGATGATGATGATGATGATGATGATGATAACAAAGGTAATGTTTTCTGGATTTATGAGTGCTTTGTACACTGTCCAGCCAGCAATTGGTTTGCCCTTTCAATACAGAAAATCCAAACACAGGTTATTGCTGTACAGATAAGTAATTAATAGCCGAAAAGTGCACCGATTTGGTGAGTGTCTGTCCATGGCTGTATGACGTCAAGCACACTACACATGGCCTCCAAGTGGTACCTAGGTCCCAATGGTTATACACCAGGAATCCATGGCTGTATGACGTCCAGCACACTACACATGGCCTCCAAGTGGTACCTAGGTCCCAATGGTTATGCACCAGGAATCCATGGCTGTATGACGTCCAGCACACTACACATGGCCTCCAAGTGGTACCTAGGTCCCAATGGTTATGCACCAGGAATCCATGGCTGCATGACGTCCAGCACACTACACATGGCCTCCAAGTGGTACCTAGGTCCCAATGGTTATACACCAGGAATCCATGGCTGCATGATGCCCAGCACACTACACATGGCCTCCAAGTGGAACCTAGGTCCCAATGATTATACACCAGGAATCCATGGCTGTATGATGTCAAGCACACTACACATGGCCTCCAAGTGGAACCTAGGTCCCAATGATTATACACCAGGAATCCATGGCTGCATGATGCCCAGCACACTACACATGGCCTCCAAGTGGAACCTAGGTCCCAATGATTATACACCAGGAATCCATGGCTGTATGACGTCCAGCACACTACACATGGCCTCCAAGTGGAACCTAGGTCCCAATGGTTATACACCAGGAATCCATGGCTGTATGACGTCCAGCACACTACACATGGCCTCCAAGTGGAACCTAGGTCCCAATGATTATACACCAGGAATCCATGGCTGTATGATGTCAAGCACACTACACATGGCCTCCAAGTGGAACCTAGGTCCCAATGGTTATACACCAGGAATCCATGGCTGTATGACGTCCAGCACACTACACATGGCCTCCAAGTGGTACCTAGGTCCCAATGATTATACACCAGGAATCCATGGCTGCATGATGCCCAGCACACTACACATGGCCTCCAAGTGGAACCTAGGTCCCAATGATTATATACCAGGAATCCATGGCTGTATGACGTCCAGCACACTACACATGGCCTCCAAGTGGAACCTAGGTCCCAATGGTTATACACCAGGAATCCATGGCTGTATGACGTCCAGCACACTACACATGGCCTCCAAGTGGAACCTAGGTCCCAATGATTATACACCAGGAATCCATGGCTGTATGATGTCCAGCACACTACACATGGCCTCCAAGTGGTACCTAGGTCCCAATGATTATACACCAGGAATCCATGGCTGTATGACGTCCAGCACACTACACATGGCCTCCAAGTGGTACCTAGGTCCCAATGGTTATACACCAGGAATCCATGGCTGCATGACATCCAGCACACTACACATGGCCTCCAAGTGGAATCTACCTGGTGTAGCATCATACCCCAATAGTGTGGATGGTGCTTACTCTGTTGACAATAATCATGTTCATCTGAGTCAGACCATAGGATGTCTAGGTAAACCACAAGCTAATCAACTATAATCTAATTAGATTTTCATTATTCTACTGACAGGAAGTACAGTGCACTCTATTTTCTCCCTCAACTTCAGAATATTAAATTGAAAAGAACATACAGCACAGAGAAGACAGTGATGACAGATATTCACATTGACATTGATTCATGGTGTATAGAAGCTGTAGTTATTGATGCAGGGAAGAAAGTATATTTCTTTGGGAATGTAAAGCATCTCGCATCAAATCCTACATTGTAAGAATTTCTGCTTCTTGAGGTTGATAATGAAGTATGTTTGTTGTGAAGGCTGCAGGGTCTACAATGAGTGAGACAATGTACATGCTCTGTTCAGTTCCAGATGCATGAATACAGAAAACAAGAGAAGGTTGGCATTGATTTTATGAGATGTTTATATTGCATTGTCACAGAATATTAAAACTTTAATGCAAATCATATTATGTTGCACATAAATGCTCAAGTAACTTGACATTTTGATTTTTGCCCATTTACAAGAGCAAGATGTACAATGCAATAGATTCGGTGTGTGATGATGGAAAGTTATACAACAATACAATAGATTCAATGTATGACATTCAAATAGTAGCAGTATATGACGATGGCAAATTGTATGACAACCAACTCTTTGCAGTGTTCAACAAAGACAGGCAGTAGTCTCTCTTGCAGGAAACAGACATTTTTCACCTAATGTTCCTAAGATTCAGTGATGATCTTTTAGTTGAGTACAATGTCTGTATTAACAAAGACAAATTTTCAATTTATTTCATTTAAGAAAACATGTGCTTTGTGTGTATACTTCCTAAAACAATTTACCAGACAAATTGTAAAGCTGATTTTGCCTTGCTGCTGAAGAGGCAGTTTGAATATAAGAAATCACTGATATAAAAAGAATATTTTTTGGAAAAAAGGACTGAAGCCTTGGACATTGATGTAAAGGGAAATACAAACAGTGTAATTTCATACCCAAAAAATCAGAAATCATACACACTCACTTAATAAACGGGCACACATACCGGGTTAGAAAAAGAAGCTAGCTTTAATAACGTTGTCATATTGGTAATACATGTGTGTTTTTGTTGACTGACCTCTGGTGCTTATCATCTGTCTTTTTGACATTTTCATTAACAATCTCCTCCTCCCTGTGTACTAACATCTGGCAGAACACTGCTTCAGAACTCACCATTATATATTCCTGCAATAACTTGATCCAGATTTAATGTATTTTTTGCCTATTTACAAAGCATGGGTAATCAGGTCAGAATTTGGTTTTTATCTTTTTATCCTCTCAAATCTATTCTGTTTCAAGACAACTGACACTTTTCAATTCAGCTTGTGTCTGATAAAAGAGTGATCGAAATGCTTACTAGATTGAATTGTGGTCTTTTTTTGCCAATGCTGTGATAACCTCGTGCCAACAGGCTTGTGGAAATCCTTGCAATTGTCTTAGCATATTGTCAAGTTTAAAATACGCCATTTGCCAAAATCAACACTTCTTTCATAATAAATATGAGATTATGTTTTGAAGCACTTGGTTATACATGTTCTGTGTTGTGTTTAAAGGCATTTGGGCCCTGACTGTTAATCATGTAAATATAGAATGTGATTTGTGATGATTTTTTATTTCACACTGAGATTGAATTCAATTTAGGAAGCATTTCACCAGTATCTGTAAACAACATATATTTTTAAGAGCTGGTCATCAAGCTGCTTTTGTGGAACAAATTGAAAAGAATGTTTCAAATGTTCTTTTTAGGGTATTTTGTGAATAAAAGGAATTATAATGAACTTCTATTCAGGAAAAATGTGGTTTTAAAAACATTTCTGTGACAGATGAATCTGCATCCCCTGTATTGGACTAGTTAGTCCAAAGGGAAGAAAATAGTTTGCTCCAGTTAATAAGATGTATAGGGTTTGCTTTGCACAAGAAGATATAAATTCTAAATGTGGTTTGTGGTCCTCGACCTTCTGAGTAGGTTCACTCTCCAGAACCACAACCTATCCCAATCCAGACCCTCGCTCTCCAAAACAACACCCTATCCCAATCCAGACCCTCGCTCTCCAGAACCACACCCTATCCCAATCCAGACCCTAGCTCTCCAGAACCACAACCTATCCCAATCCAGACCCTAGCTCTCCAGAACCACAACCTATCCCAATCCAGACCCTAGCTCTCCAGAACCACAACCTATCCCAATCCTGACCCTAGCTCTCCAGGACCACAACCAATCCCAATCCAGACCCTAGCTCTCCAGAACCACAACCTATCCCAATCCAGACCCTCGCTCTCCAAAACAACACCCTATCCCAATCCAGACCCTCGCTCTCCAGAACCACACCCTATCCCAATCCAGACCCTAGCTCTCCAGAACCACAACCTATCCCAATCCAGACCCTAGCTCTCCAGAACCACAACCTATCCCAATCCAGACCCTAGCTCTCCAGAACCACAACCTATCCCAATCCAGACCCTAGCTCTCCAGAACCACAACCTATCCCAATCCAGACCCTAGCTCTCCAGAACCACAACCTATCCCAATCCTGACCCTAGCTCACCAGAACCACACCCAATCGAAATCCAGACCCTAGCTCTCCAGAACCACACCCTATCGAAATCCAGACCCTAGCTCTCCAGAACTGGCATGTCCCAAAGCAGGCCCCAACTCTCTTTAAACGTTCTGTCTTGATCCGACCTCCCGCCTCACCTTCCACCCAGCTGACCTGACACCCAACCTCCCAACCAGCTGACCCAACACCCCATCTACCATCCAGCGAACCTGACACCCCACCTCCCAACCAGCTGATCTGACACCCCATCTACCAACCAGCTGACCCGACACCCCACCTCCCAAACAGCTGACCTGACACCCCACCTCCCAACCAGCTGACCCAACACCCCACCTCCCAAACAGCTGACCTGACACCCCACCTCCCAACCAGCTGACCCAACACCCCACCTCCCAACCAGCTGACCTGACACCCAATCTACCAACCAGCTGACCCGACATCCCATCTCCCATCCAGCTGACCTGACACCCTATCTCCCAACCAGCTGACCTGACACCTCATCTCCCACCCAGCTGATCCAACACCCCACCTCCCAACCAGCTGACCTGACACCCCATCTCCCATCCAGCTGACCTGACACCCCATCTCCCAACCAGCTGACCTGACACCCCACCTCCCAACCAGCTGACCTGACACCCCATCTCCCATCCAGCTGACCTGACACCCCATCTCCCAACCAGCTGACCTGACACCCCATCTCCCAACCAGCTGACCTGACACCCCACCTCCCAACCAGCTGACCTGACACCCCATCTCCCAACCAGCTGACCTGACACCCCATCTCCCACCCAGCTGACCCAATACCCCACCTCCCAACCAGCTGACCCAACACCCCACCTCCCAACCAGCTGACCCAACACCCTGTCTACATCCAGCTGACCTGACACCCCACCTCCCAACCAGCTGACCCAACACCCCACCTCCCAACCAGCTGATCTGACACCCCACCTCCCATCCAGCTGACCCAACACCCCATCTACCAACCAGCTGACCTGACACCCCATCTCCCATCCAGCTGATCTGACACCCCATCTCCCATCCAGCTGACCCAACACCCCACTTCCCAACCAGCTGACCTGACACCCCACCTCCCATCCAGCTGACCCAACACCCCACCTCCCAACCAGCTGACCTGACACCCCACCTCCCATCCAGCTGACCCAACACCCCATCTACCAACCAGCTGACCTGACACCCATCTACCAACCAGCTGACCCGACACCCCATCTACAAACCAGCTGACCCAAAACCCCACCTCCCACCCAGCTGACCCAACACCCCACCTCCCATCCAGCTGACCTGACACCCCATCTCCCAACCAGCTGACCTGACACCCCATCTCCCATCCAGCTGATCCAACACCCTACCTCCCATCCAGCTGATCTGACACCCCATCTCCCATCCAGCTGACCTGACACCCCATCTCCCAACCAGCTGACCCAACACCCCATCTACCATCCAGCTGACCCAACACCCCACCTCCCAACCAGCTGACCTGACACCCCATCTCCCATCCAGCTGACCTGACACCCCATCTCCCATCCAGCTGACCTGACACCCCATCTCCCACCCAGCTGACCCAATACCCCACCTCCCAACCAGCTGACCCAACACCCCACCTCCCAACCAGCTGACCCAACACCCTGTCTACATCCAGCTGACCTGACACCCCACCTCCCAACCAGCTGACCCAACACCCCACCTCCCAACCAGCTGACCTGACACCCCACCTCCCATCCAGCTGACCCAACACCCCATCTACCAACCAGCTGACCTGACACCCAATCTCCCATCCAGCTGATCTGACACCCCATCTCCCATCCAGCTGACCCAACACCCCACCTCCCAACCAGCTGACCTGACACCCCACCTCCCATCCAGCTGACCCAACACCCCACCTCCCAACCAGCTGACCTGACACCCCACCTCCCATCAAGCTGACCCAACACCCCATCTACCAACCAGCTGACCTGACACCCATCTACCAACCAGCTGACCCGACACCCCATCTACAAACCAGCTGACCCAAAACCCCACCTCCCACCCAGCTGACCCAACACCCCACCTCCCATCCAGCTGACCTGACACCCCATCTCCCAACCAGCTGACCTGACACCCCATCTCCCATCCAGCTGATCCAACACCCTACCTCCCATCCAGCTGATCTGACACCCCATCTCCCATCCAGCTGACCTGACACCCCATCTCCCAACCAGCTGACCCAACACCCCATCTACCATCCAGCTGACCCAACACCCCACCTCCCAACCAGCTGATCTGACACCCCACCTCCCAACCAGCTGACCCAACACCCCACCTCCCAACCAGCTGACCTGACAACCCACCTCCCAACCAGCTGACCCAACACCCCACCTCCCAACCAGCTGACCTGACACCCCATCTACCAACCAGCTGACCCGACACCCCATCTCCCATCCAGCTGACCTGACACCCTATCTCCGAACCAGTTGACCTGACACCCCACCTCCCAACCAGCTGACCTGACACCCCACCTCCCACCCAGCTGATCCAACACCCCACCTCCCAACCAGCTGACCCAACACCCCATCTACCAACCAGCTGACCCGACACCCCATCTCCCATCCAGCTGACCTGACACCCTATCTCCGAACCAGTTGACCTGACACCCCACCTCCCAACCAGTTGACCTGACACCCCATCTCCCACCCAGCTGATCCAACACCCCACCTCCCAACCAGCTGACCTGACACCCCATCTCCCACCCAGCTGACCCAACACCCAACCTCCCAACCAGCTGACCTGACAGCCCATCTCCCATCCAGCTGACCTGACACCCCATCTCCCAACCAGCTGACCTGACACCCCATCTCCCAACCAGCTGACCCAACATCCAACCTCCCAACCAGCTGACCTGACACCCCACCTCCCAACCAGCTGACCTGACACCCCATCTCCCATCCAGCTGACCTGACACCCCACCTCCCAACCACCTGACCTGACACCCCATCTCCCAACCAGCTGACCTGACACCCCATCTCCCATCCAGCTGATCCAACACCCCGCCTCCGAACCAGCTGACCTGACACCCCATCTCCCAACCAGCTAACACCCTATCCTACCCCATTCCTTCACATCACCCTATCCTACCCCATTCCTTCACATCACCCTATCCTACCCCATTCCTTCACCCACCCTATCCTACCCCATTCCTTCACATCACCCTATCCTACCCCATTCCTTCACATCACCCTATCCTACCCCATTCCTTCACATCACCCTATCCTACCCCATTCCTTCACATCACCCTATCCTACCCCATTCCTTCACCCACCCACTCCACCCAATACCACAGCTTGCAATACCATAGTTTACACCAACCAAACACTCCTTCATGACAGAATATCAGTACACATACCTACCTCCACTGCTTGTTCCAAGTTCTGAAATACTTATTAGGATATGCAATCAACCGAACCATTGTCATTAGCCCCATGCTTTAAGACGTGGGATGAGATACTTACTAGGATACGCAATCAACCGAACCATTGTCATTAGACCCATGCTTTAAGACGTGGGATGAGATCCTTACTAGGATACGCAATCAACCGAACCATTGTCATTGGCCCCATGCTTTAAGACGTGGGATGAGATACTTACTAGGATACGCAATCAACCGAACCATTGTCATTAGCCCCATGCTTTAAGACGTGGGATGAGATACTTACTAGGATACGCAATCAACCGAACCATTGTCATTAGCCCCATGCTTTAAGACGTGGGATGAGATACTTACTAGGATATGCAATCAACCGAACCATTGTCATTAGCCCCATGCTTTAAGACATGGGATGAGATACTTACTAGGATACGCAATCAACCGAACCATTGTCATTAGCCCCATGCTTTAAGACGTGGGATGAGATACTTACTAGGATACGCAATCAACCGAACCATTGTCATTAGCCCAATGCTTTAAGACGTGGGATGAGATACTTACTAGGATAGGCAATCAACCGAACCCTTGTCATTAGCCCCATGCTTTAAGACATGGGATGAGATACTTACTAGGATACGCAATCAACCGAACCATTGTCATTAGCCCCATGCTTTAAGACCTGGGATGAGATACTTACTAGGATACGCAATCAACCGAACCATTGTCATTAGCCCCATGCTTTAAGACGTGGGATGAGATACTTACTAGGATACGCAATCAACCGAACCATTGTCATTAGCCCCATGCTTTAAGACGTGGGATGAGATACTTACTAGGATACGCAATCAACCGAACCATTGTCATTAGCCCCATGCTTTAAGACGTGGGATGAGATACTTACTAGGATACGCAATCAACCGAACCATTGTCATTGGCCCCATGCTTTAAGACGTGGGATGAGATACTTACTAGGATACGCAATCAACCGAACCATTGTCATTGGCCCCATGCTTTAAGACGTGGGATGAGATACTTACTAGGATACGCAATCAACCGAACCATTGTCATTGGCCCCATGCTTTAAGACGTGGGATGAGATACTTACTAGGATACGCAATCAACCAAACCATTGTCATTGGCCCCATGCTTTAAGACGTGGGATGAGATACTTGCTAGGATACGCAATCAACCGAACCATTGTCATTAGCCCCATGCTTTAAGACGTGGGATGAGATACTTACTAGGATACGCAATCAACCGAACCATTGTCATTAGCCCAATGCTTTAAGACGTGGGATGAGATACTTACTAGGATAGGCAATCAACCGAACCCTTGTCATTAGCCCCATGCTTTAAGACATGGGATGAGATACTTACTAGGATACGCAATCAACCGAACCATTGTCATTAGCCCCATGCTTTAAGACCTGGGATGAGATACTTACTAGGATACGCAATCAACCGAACCATTGTCATTAGCCCCATGCTTTAAGACCTGGGATGAGATACTTACTAGGATACGCAATCAACCGAACCATTGTCATTAGCCCCATGCTTTAAGACGTGGGATGAGATACTTACTAGGATACGCAATCAACCGAACCATTGTCATTAGCCCCATGCTTTAAGACGTGGGATGAGATACTTACTAGGATACGCAATCAACCGAACCATTGTCATTAGCCCCATGCTTTAAGACGTGGGATGAGATACTTACTAGGATACGCAATCAACCGAACCATTGTCATTGGCCCCATGCTTTAAGACGTGGGATGAGATACTTACTAGGATACGCAATCAACCGAACCATTGTCATTGGCCCCATGCTTTAAGACGTGGGATGAGATACTTACTAGGATACGCAATCAACCGAACCATTGTCATTGGCCCCATGCTTTAAGACGTGGGATGAGATACTTACTAGGATACGCAATCAACCGAACCATTGTCATTGGCCCCATGCTTTAAGACGTGGGATGAGGATGAGTGAGATTCAGAAGCAGTCTTCTTGTCGGTGTCGTCTAGACTCCCTGTATTATTGCTTCATCATGATGAATTCCTTTGATTTTTTTTGTTTCTGTCTGAGTGATTAACATCAATTTCATATCTGCTGCATGGCGAGCAATAACCATAGGCCATTTAAGCATAATATTTATTTTCCCCTCGAACACAGCATTTCATTCCAGAGGGAAATTTCTGGTTAATTTCCACCACAGCATTGACTTTGAAATGAGATGAATTGTTCAGAGTGCCTGTCATTAAGCCTGATTGTTTTCTGATTGTTATTGTTTCAATTCAGTCTTGGTGGGTGGAGATGTTTTTCCATTACCTTTAACTCATGGGTTTTCCATTCAAAGAAATTGTTTGATAATTAATAATTGTTCAAGTAACTTATTGAGCCAACATGTAACAAAGTGTATATAAATAAACACAATAAACACAATAAACACATTGATGGATGTTGCAGTAAGTTCAAGCCCAAAAACACATTTGATGTTGAAGTAAGTTCAAGCCAATAAGTACATAGGACGTTGCAGTAAGATTCTTCTTGCCTGGATATTATATCAGGCCTTTCTCCAACAGACCCCACTAATGAGGCACTCAGCTTTATGACGGCAGTCTCTAAATAATTGAGACTGGACCAGACAATCCAGTGATTGACATCATGAGCATCAATCCATCAATCCTGTTAGTCGTCTCTATGCTATGCTATGCTATGCTATGCTATGCTATGCTATGCTATGCTATGCTATGCTATGCTATGCTATGCTATGCTATGCTATGCTATGCTATTGCAAGCATACTTCAATCTGCCATCAGTTCTCAAGTGTTCTATCCGGCAGTACTACATCAGGCTTAGCAACGTTTTCACTGACTGGATTATGTCTTTGATATTGGTGAACAGACTAGCTACATCTTCCCTATGATCATGATACACATTCTTCCCCTCAACACCATTCCTGTCATCAACAAACTGCAAACCAAAATCTCAGATCACATCAATTTATCATAATATTTCTCTGTGAGTCACAACACTTCCCCCGGACACATGAAACAAATATCTTCACTTTGTAAAAATCAACCAGTGTCATTTCTCATTGATTGAACTTTATCAAATTACCACACACAAAGTCCACATGTGACTTAGACACGGTGGCCATTTTAGATGGGTCCATCTGTTTCAAATCCAGGTCAGCTTTGGCTCCTTATGACAATTGATGAATGGGCGCTGACAAATACATATCCCCCAGCAGATCAACTTGGTATTCAGTGTGGAGACCTGATGGTTAATTACAGTCCCTCAGGGATATCTATGTGACCTTGAGATGGAGACATTCTAGCCTGGCTCCCAAGACTGACACATATCTTAAGTATTATGTGCATGAAGTGTTTCAACATGCTTGTCTCTGGAACCAGTAGATGAAGGCATGATGTTTCAACATGCTTGTCTATGGAACCAGTAGATGAAGGCATGATGTTTCAACATGCTTGTCTCTGGAACCAGTAGATGCACGCATGATGTTTCAACATGCTTGTCTCTGGAACCAGTAGATGAATGCAACATGATGTTTCAACATGCTTGTCTCTGGAACCAGGAGATGAATGCAGCATGATGTTTCAACATGCTTGTCTCTGGAACCAGTAGATGAATCCATGATGTTTCAACATGCTTGTCTCTGGAACCAGTGGATGAATGCATGATGTTTCAACATGCTTGTCTCTGGAACCAGTAGATAAATGCAACATGATGTTTCAACATGTTTGTCTCTGGAAATAGTAGATGAATGCATGATGTTTCAACATGCTTGTCTCTGGAACCAGTAGATGGATGCATGATGTTTCAACATGCTTGTCTCTGGAACCAGTAGATGAATGCAACATGATGTTTCAACATGCTTGTCTCTGGAACCAGTAGATGAATGCATGATGTTTCAACATTCTTGTCTCTGGAACCAGTAGATGAAGGCATGATGTTTCAACATGCTTGTCTCTGGAACCAGTAGATGCACGCATGATGTTTCAACATGTTTGTCTCTGGAACCAGTGGATGAATGCAACATGATGTTTCAACATGCTTGTCTCTGGAACCAGTAGATGAATGCAACATGATGTTTCAACATGTTTGTCTCTGGAACCAGTAGATGAATGCAGCATGATGTTTCAACATGCTTGTCTCTGGAACCAGTAGATGAATCCATGATGTTTCAACATTCTTGTCTCTGGAACCAGTGGATGAATGCATGATGTTTCAACATGCTTGTCTCTGGAACCAGTAGATGAATGCAACATGATGTTTCAACATGTTTGTCTCTGGAAATAGTAGATGAATGCATGATGTTTCAACATGCTTGTCTCTGGAACCAGTAGATGGATGCATGATGTTTCAACATGCTTGTCTCTGGAACCAGTAGATGAATGCAACATGATGTTTCAACATGCTTGTCTCTGGAACCAGTAGATGAATGCATGATGTTTCAACATTCTTGTCTCTGGAACCAGTAGATGAACGCATGATGTTTCAACATGCTTGTCTCTGGAACCAGTGGATGAATGCAGCATGATGTTTCAACATGCTTGTCTCTGGAACCAGTAGATGAACGCATGATGTTTCAACATGCTTGTCTCTGGAACCAGTGGATGAATGCATCATGATGTTTCAACATGCTTGTCTCTGGAACCAGTAGATGAATGCATGATGTTTCAACAGGCTTGTCTCTGGAACCAGTGGATGAATGCATGATGTTTCAACATGCTTGTCTCTGGAACCAGGAGATGAATGCAGCATGATGTTTCAACATGCTTGTCTCTGGAACCAGTGGATGAATGCATGATGTTTCAACATGCTTGTCTCTGGAACCAGTAGATGAATGCAGCATGATGTTTCAACATGCTTGTCTCTGGAACCAGTAGATGAATGCAGCATGATGTTTCAACATGCTTGTCTCTGGAACCAGTGGATGAATGCATGATGTTTCAACATGCTTGTCTCTGGAACCAGTGGATGAATGCATGATGTTTCAACATGCTTGTCTCTGGAACCAGTAGATGAATGCATGATGTTTCAACATGCTTGTCTCTGGAACCAGTAGATGAATCCATGATGTTTCAACATGCTTGTCTCTGGAACCAGTAGATGAATGCAACATGATGTTTCAACATGTTTGTCTCTGGAAATAGTAGATGAATGCATGATGTTTCAACATGCTTGTCTCTGGAACCAGTAGATGGATGCATGATGTTTCAACATGCTTGTCTCTGGAACCAGTAGATGAATGCAACATGATGTTTCAACATGCTTGTCTCTGGAACCAGTAGATGAATGCATGATGTTTCAACATTCTTGTCTCTGGAACCAGTAGATGAACGCATGATGTTTCAACATGCTTGTCTCTGGAACCAGTGGATGAATGCAGCATGATGTTTCAACATGCTTGTCTCTGGAACCAGTAGATGAACGCATGATGTTTCAACATGCTTGTCTCTGGAACCAGTGGATGAATGCATGATGTTTCAACATGCTTGTCTCTGGAACCAGTAGATGAATGCATGATGTTTCAACAGGCTTGTCTCTGGAACCAGTGGATGAATGCATGATGTTTCAACATGCTTGTCTCTGGAACCAGTAGATGAATGCAGCATGATGTTTCAACATGCTTGTCTCTGGAACCAGTGGATGAATGCATGATGTTTCAACATGCTTGTCTCTGGAACCAGTAGATGAATGCAGCATGATGTTTCAACATGCTTTGTCTCTGGAACCAGTAGATGAATGCAGCATGATGTTTCAACATGCTTGTCTCTGGAACCAGTGGATGAATGCATGATGTTTCAACATTCTTGTCTCTGGACCCAGTGGATGAATGCATGATGTTTCAACATGCTTGTCTCTGGAACCAGTAGATGAATGCATGATGTTTCAACATGCTTGTCTCTGGAACCAGTAGATGAATCCATGATGTTTCAACATGCTTGTCTCTGGAACCAGTGGATGAATGCATGATGTTTCAACATGCTTGTCTCTGGAACCAGTAGATGAATGCATGATGTTTCAACATGCTTGTCTCTGGAACCAGTAGATGAATGCATGATGTTTCAACATGCTTGTCTCTGGAACCAGTAGATGAATGCAGCATGATGTTTCAACATGCTTGTCTCTGGAACCAGTAGATGAATGCATGATGTTTCAACATGTTTGTCTCTGGAACCAGTGGATGAATGCAGCATGATGTTTCAACATGCTTGTCTCTGGAACCAATAGATGGATGCATGATGTTTCAACATGCTTGTCTCTGGAACCAGTAGATGGATGCATGATGTTTCAACATGCTTGTCTCTGGAACCAGGAGATGAATGCATGATGTTTCAACATGCTTGTCTAGGGAATCAGTAGATTGATGCATGATGTTTCAACATGCTTGTCTCTGGAACCAGTAGATGAATGCATGATGTTTCAACATGCTTGTCCCTGGAACCAGTAGATGGATGCATGATGTTTCAACATGCTTGTCTCTGGAACCAGTAGATGAATGCATGATGTTTCAACATGTTTGTCTCTGGAACCAGTGGATGAATGCAGCATGATGTTTCAACATGCTTGTCTCTGGAACCAATAGATGGATGCATGATGTTTCAACATGCTTGTCTCTGGAACCAGTAGATGGATGCATGATGTTTCAACATGCTTGTCTCTGGAACCAGGAGATGAATGCCTGATGTTTCAACATGCTTGTCTAGGGAATCAGTAGATTGATGCATGATGTTTCAACATGCTTGTCCCTGGAACCAGTAGATGGATGCATGATGTTTCAACATGCTTGTCTCTGGAACCAGTAGATGAATGCAACATGATGTTTCAACATGCTTGTCTCTGGAACCAGTAGATGAATGCATGATGTTTCAACATGCTTGTCTCTGGAACCAGTAGATGAATGCAGCATGATGTTTCAACATGCTTGTCTCTGGAACCAGTAGATGAATGCAGCATGATGTTTCAACATGCTTGTCTCTGGAACCAGTAGATGGATGCATGATGTTTCAACATGCTTGTCTCTGGAAACAGTAGATGAATGCAGCATGATGTTTCAACATGCTTGTCTCTGGAACCAGTGGATGAATGCATGATGTTTCAACATGCTTGTCTCTGGAACCAGTGGATGAATGCATGATGTTTCAACATGCTTGTCTCTGGAACCAGTAGATGAATGCATGATGTTTCAACATGCTTGTCTCTGGAACCAGTAGATGGATGCATGATGTTTCAACATGCTTGTCTCTGGAACCAGTGGATGAATGCATGATGTTTCAACATGCTTGTCTCTGGAACCAGTAGATGAATGCATGATGTTTCAACATGCTTGTCTCTGGAACCAGTAGATGAATGCATGATGTTTCAACATGCTTGTCTCTGGAACCAGTAGATGAATGCAGCATGATGTTTCAACATGCTTGTCTCTGGAACCAGTAGATGAATGCAGCATGATGTTTCAACATGCTTGTCTCTGGAACCAGTAGATGGATGCATGATGTTTCAACATGCTTGTCTCTGGAACCAGTAGATGAATGCATGATGTTTCAACATGCTTGTCTCTGGAACAAGTAGATGAATGCATGATGTTTCAACATGCTTGTCTCTGGAACCAGTGGATGAATGCAGCATGATGTTTCAACATGCTTGTCTCTGGAACCAGTAGATGGATGCATGATGTTTCAACATGCTTGTCTCTGGAACCAGTAGATGGATGCATGATGTTTCAACATGCTTGTCTCTGGAACCAGGAGATGAATGCATGATGTTTCAACATGCTTGTCTAGGGAATCAGTAGATTGATGCATGATGTTTCAACATGCTTGTCTCTGGAACCAGTAGATGGATGCATGATGTTTCAACATGTTTGTCTCTCGAACCAGTAGATGAACGCATGATGTTTCAACATGCTTGTCCCTGGAACCAGTAGATGGATGCATGATGTTTCAACATGCTTGTCTCTGGAACCAGTAGATGAATGCAACATGATGTTTCAACATGCTTGTTTCTGGAACCAGTAGATGAATGCATGATGTTTCAACATGCTTGTCTCTGGAACCAGTAGATGCACGCATGATGTTTCAACATGCTTGTCTCTGGAACCAGTAGATGCACGCATGATGTTTCAACATTCTTGTCTCTGGAACCAGTAGATGAAAGCATGATGTTTCAACATGCTTGTCTCTGGAACCAGAAGATGCACGCATGATGTTTCAACATGCTTGTCTCTGGAACCAGTAGATGAATGCAGCATGATGTTTCAACATGCTTGTCTCTGGAACCAGTAGATGAATGCAGCATGATGTTTCAACATGCTTGTCTCTGGAACCAGTGGATGAATGCATGATGTTTCAACATGCTTGTCTAGGGAATCAGTAGATTGATGCATGATGTTTCAACATGCTTGTCTCTGGAACCAGTAGATGAATGCATGATGTTTCAACATGCTTGTCTCTGGAACCAGTGGATGAATGCAGCATGATGTTTCAACATGTTTGTCTCTGGAACCAGTAGATGAATGCATGATGTTTCAACATGCTTGTCTCTGGAACCAGTAGATGGATGCATGATGTTTCAACATGCTTGTCTCTGGAACCAGTAGATGAATGCATGATGTTTCAACATTCTTGTCTCTGGAACCAGTGGATGAATGCAACATGATGTTTCAACATGCTTGTCTCTGGAACCAGTGGATAAATGCAACATGAAGTTTCAACATGCTTGTCTCTGGAACCAGTAGATGAATGCATGATGTTTCAACTTGCTTGTCTCTGGAACCAGTAGATGAATGCAACATGATGTTTCAACATGCTTGTCTCTGGAACCAGTAGATGAATGCAGCATGATGTTTCAACATGCTTGTCTCTGGAACCAGTAGATTGATGCATGATGTTTCAACATGCTTGTCTCTGGAACCAGTAGATGGATGCATGATGTTTCAACATGTTTGTCTCTCGAACCAGTAGATGAACGCATGATGTTTCAACATTCTTGTCTCTGGAACCAGTAGATGAAAGCATGATGTTTCAACATGCTTGTCTCTGGAACCAGTTGATGCATGCATGATGTTTCAACATGCTTGTCTCTGGAACCAGTAGATGAATGCATGATGTTTCAACATTCTTGTCTCTGGAACCAGTAGATGAATGCATGATGTTTCAACATGCTTGTCTCTGGAACCAGTAGATGAATCCATGATGTTTCAACATGCTTGTCTAGGGAACCAGTAGATGAATGCATGATGTTTCAACATGCTTGTCTCTGGAACCAGTAGATGAATGCATGATTTTTCAACATGCTTGTCTCTGAAACCAGTAGATGAATGCATGATGTTTCAACATGCTTGTCTCTGGAACCAGTAGATGAATGCATGATGTTTCAACATGCTTGTCTCTGGAACCAGTAGATGAATGCAGCATGATGTTTCAACATGCTTGTCTAGGGAACCAGTAGATGAATGCATGATGTTTCAACATGCTTGTCTCTGAAACCAGTGGATGAATGCAGCATGATGTTTCAACATGCTTGTCTCTGGAACCAGTAGATGAATGCATGATGTTTCAACATGCTTGTCTCTGAAACCAGTGGATGAGTGCAGCATGATGTTTCAACATGCTTGTCTCTGGAACCAGTAGATGAATGCATGATGTTTCAACATGCTTGTCTATGGAACCAGTAGATGAATGCAGCATGATGTTTCAACATGCTTGTCTAGGGAACCAGTAGATGAATGCATGATGTTTCAACATGCTTGTCTCTGAAACCAGTGGATGAATGCAGCATGATGTTTCAACATGCTTGTCTCTGGAACCAGTAGATGAATGCATGATGTTTCAACATGCTTGTCTCTGAAACCAGTGGATGAGTGCAGCATGATGTTTCAACATGCTTGTCTCTGGAACCAGTAGATGAATGCATGATGTTTCAACATGCTTGTCTCTGGAACCAGTAGATGAATGCATGATTTTTCAACATGCTTGTCTCTGAAACCAGTGGATGAATGCAGCATGATGTTTTAACATGCTTGTCTCTGGAACCAGTAGATGGATGCATGATGTTTCAACATGCTTGTCTCTTGAACCTGTGGATGAATGCATGGGTTGAAAACTGGTGGACAGGTGGATGGAATCAAAGTATGGATGGCAGATGGAAGAAAGAGAGATGCATGTGGATGGAAGGATGGATAGATTGACAGATAAAAGAATCGAGAATTGACAGAGGGATGGGCAGATGTAAGGACATAATGAAAATGGATTGTTTGACAGAGGGATGGATGAGTTAGTGTATGGATAAATGGAAAGATGGACAGATAGGTGAATGAATGGGCAAGATGATGAAAAAAATATATGGATGCACTCTCGAAAGATAGGGGAATGGATACATGAATTGATGGTCAGATGGATAGATAGAAGAATGATGGATGACTTGATGGACAAGTGCAAACACTAGACAGACAGATTAATCACTGCCGGTGTCAGAACAGACAGTCTCTTATCAAATTTTATTCATTCATCACTACTATATATGCCATGCCTGAATATCCCAGATGTAGTGAGTATTAGCAGGAGAATCGTCATATGACATTCATATAAGTCAACGATTCAGCAAATCAATAACCTCATTGTCATTTCTCAGTATTTATGCAGTGCACCAGTCAAACGGGTTGTGACACCTGTTAAATCTTTCAGTAGTTGCAAGTTACCTGATGCCTTGGCACCATGTTTGATTTTGGCGACGACAACACATTTCGTCTAACTTTTGTTTGTTTGTTGTTTAATGCCACACTCAGCCATATTCCAGCTACATGACGGCAGTCTGTAAATAATTTAGTCTTGGCCAGATAATCCAGTGATTGACATCATGAGCATCGATCCATGCAGTTGGTGTGTTATGTAAGATGCAACAAAGTGGCCATTTCTGAGTCCATGGCTGGGATTTGAACTTTAGACCTTCTGATCAAAGGTTATATGCCTTGCCCACATGATCAAAGAGGTTAATGAGGGAGTTTAGAGAAGAGGGGTTTAGTATGGGAGTTAGGGAAGGGGGGGTAGAAATAGAGTTTAGAGAAGGGGGGGGGGGTAGTGAGGGAGTTAGGAAGGGGAGTTCAGGAATAGAGTTTAGAGAAGGTAGTTCAGAGAGGAGTTAGGAAGGGGAGTACAGGAAGGGAATGGGTGAGGAAGTTAGGGAGGATGGTTAAGGAAGGGAGTTTAAGCAGGGAGTTAGGGAGGGGGATTTACGAAGTTCATTAGGGAGGGGAGTTTTGGAAGGGGTGTAGGAAGAGCATTAGGGAGGGGGTTTAGGAAGTAGTTTAAGGAGTGAGTTAGGGAGAGGGTTAAGGGAGTTTAGAAAAGGCATTAGGGAGGGGAGTTTAGGGAAGGGGGGTTGGAGAAGGGAGTTTAGAGAAGAGAGTTAGTGGGAGGGTTTAGGAATGGAGCTAGGGTGGGCAGTTTAAGAAGGGAGTTTGGAGGAGGAAGTAAGGAAGGCGAGTTAAGGAAGGGAGTTAGGGAGAGGGTTTAAGAAGGGAGTTAGGGAGAGGGTTTAAGAAGGGAGATATGGAGAGGGTTTAGGAAGGGAGTTAAGGAGAGGGTTTAAGAAGGGAGTTAGGGAAAGGGTTTATGAAGGGCGGGGGTTAAGGCTTGGCATTGGCGAAGGTTTAGGAAGGGAGTTAGGGAGGGGAGTTTAGGAAGGGAGAGGGTTTAGGAAGGGAGAGGGTTTAGGAAGGGAGTAAGGTAGGCGAGTTAAGGAAGGGAGTTAGGGAGACGGTTTAAGAAGGGAGTTAGGGAGAGGGTTTAAGAAGGGAGTTAGGGAGAGGGTTTAAGAAGGGAGATATGGAGAGGGTTTAGGAAGAGAGTTAAGGAGAGGGTTTAAGAAGGGAGTTAAGGAGAGGGTTTAAGCAGGGAGATAGGGAGAGGGTTTAGAAAGGGAATTAGGGGAGGGTTTAAGAAGGGAGATATGGAGAGGGTTTAGGAAGGGAGTTAAGGAGAGGGTTTAAGAAGGGAGTTAGGGAAAGGGTTTATGAAGGGAGTTAGGGGAGTCAGGGCGAGGGTTAGGGCTTGGCATTGGCGAAGGTTTAGGAAGGGAGTTAGGGAGGGGAGTTTAGGAAGGGAGTTAGGGAAGGGGGTTTAGGAAGGGAGAGGGTTTAGGAAGGGAGTTAGGTAGGGGAGTTTAGGAAGGGATAGGGTTTAAGAAGAGAGTTAGGAAGGGGAGTTTAGGACGGGAGTTAGGGAGGGGAGTTAAGGAAGGGAGTGAAGGAGGGGAGTTTAGGATGGGAGAGGGTTTAGGAAGGGAGTTAGGAAAGGGAGTTTAGGAAGGGAGTGAGGGAGGGAAGTTTAGGATGGGAGAGGGTTTAGGAGGGGGGTTTAAAAAGGGAGAGGGTTTAGAAAGGGCATTAGGGAGGGGAGTTTAGAAAAAGAGTTAGGGAAGTAGGAAAAGAGTTTGGGAGGAAGGTCAGAAAAGGGAGTTTAGGAAGGGAGTTTGGGGATTTGGAGGGGGTTAGGTTTGGGAGAAGGGTTCAGGAAGGGAGTTTGGAGGGTGTTGGAGAGAGGTGTTCAGAGAGGGGAGGAGAGCTACATGAGTAGCAGCTGATATTAATGAACCTTGTGTTCTTGTGAAGGAACACTCCATCTCACTGATTCTGCATGGTTGCCTCAGTCATAAGATCATCCGGGCTTTTAGTTCCGAGAGTGTTTGTCATGTTCTTAAAACATTTGGATGTAGTAGCTTTCAGAATTACATCATCACCAGAAGTTAAACCTCTAAGGGTTAAAGTCACAACAACTTCTCATTTCAGTTCTATTTGTATCCTTCAAGTGATTAACTCTTTATCAACTTTGGATTGATATTTAATATTTCCGTACTTGAAATGCTTTCATTTAATTTGGAAATGAAACATTTACCCCCATTACTGAACATTTACGCCTGTGTAATAAACATGCGTAATAAACAGTCCTGATTTAGTGGTTCAATTTTGAAAATTTGAAAAAAAATGTCATTAAGCTAGAAAAAAGTTTTGCCGGCAGTTTGGGTTTCAAGGACTAGTCTTCCACAATCTCCTTAATAGAAAAACAAGAATAGAACCACATTTTATAGGAGGCAATCCAAAGCAGCCAATATCATCCAAGCCATTGCTTTGAAGTCAAACAGTATTTTTTTTCTGTATTTGTATAAAGAATACTTCTGTCCTCAATTGGTGTGCAGTGGTGTTACTATTGGATGCCAGAATTAAACAGTATTTATTTCAAAGAAGAGTTACATTAAAAGCGAAAAAGGAGCTGGTTTGTTTCACAAGTACCAAAAGATATGACATCATCCTCGATAGTCCAGGGTTTTATATCCATTGCATCATAACAAATAAGGCTACCCATTGGCTTACATAGCTTTGTTTTGGAAAGTGAAGTACAAAGTACCATCACAATATATCTACCGCAGACGAGTGTGATTTGAATTTTATATGGGCCAGATATTTTTTAAGGTTGTTTCATTTGACTTGTGCTCGAAACAATGCTATGGTGGTGGTCAGGTCCTATGGATGAATGACAGAATGGAGATATACTACCGTAGATAATCAAGATAGTATTAATTATTTTAAAATCATATTTAGGTCACACTTTTTCTTAATTCATGTTTGTATCAAAATTTTCTAAAAATAGAAATGAATTTATTAAGCTCAATATGTTTTTTGTTGATTTTCCATTCCAATTAAGCTTCAGCGATTATGTAAATGTTTAATCATTGTTAACTCATGGCTACCTGGCTGGGCCATATATGTTTATGGTTTAATGATGTTCTGCTTCTGCTAACTAATCAACTTGAGTGGGTCAACACAAAAATTAAAATCATTTATTTAGTCCAGTATTTTCATATTTCATTTGGCATAAAGTTGTTTGAGTTTTTTAATTTAAGCATGAAAATAAATGGGTTGATTAAAGTGCATGATATTTAAACTTGTTCCAGTGGCATTAAAGTATATCTACATCTGTCAGAGAAAGTGTGGATCTTTCTCTCAGGTGTTTGTAATGCTTACTATTGATTAGACTTAAAAAAATAAGGGTTTTTTTGTCAAATATTTGTAGTTAGTTGAAGAATGAGTGGAAGGACAAATTTTAATTTTAATTTCTGATTATAATTTTGGTTCCTATCAGATCTTTTTTAAGAATTCTTTTAAAGAAATTTCTGAAAAGATATTTAGCCTTGTCATCAAATCCAAAGAGAATAAATACTCAATGCTGTAACTGTTACGAGAAAGCAGCTTTTCCTACTGGTGTTGCTGTAGCTGCCAGTCCTCAACATTGGACAGCAAGGGTTCTTGTACTGGTGACCATCTTCAAATCTGTGACTTCCATCAGAGACGAAAGTCAAACCAGACAAGCCATCCACACATGTTGAATAATTTCAATTATTCTAATCTGATTGCTTGAGCTAACATTCATTCTGAACAAGTCATTACAAATGTTATTCAACAGAACACTGTTGCTCTGCTGCGAGTTCTAGACAACCAATATTGTCACCAATGGTTCCAGTGACTCTGTGTTGTATCTTTGAAGTAAATTTGTCTCAATTTGTGGCGTAAATTCAATAAACTGACAAAATTAACACATCACTGCCAATTACAACATTCTTCAGGCTTCCAGGAATCCGAACAGATTGCTGAGGCAGAGAGTTAGTGATAACGTTACACATCGCGTGAGTCATGGCGGAGTGTCATGGGGAGTCATGTCGTCGCAGTTCAAACCAACCTTTGCACACTTTTATTGGCCGATACAAGGTCATTAGGAAGATATTGTCACTTTAAAATGAAAGTTCAGTTTTGTGTAGGCTAAAAAAGCCTTGTTTGATCACAGAGAACACTGCATTACTTTTGAGGATGACATCAAATTTCGATTCAATTCGTCTCATTTCGACCCTGATTAGTTTGCTAATGTCTCAAGCTGATGTTGGGGAGGTGTAGTAAATGAAACTGCAGCTTGTTATATGATTGGTTTGGACGATTGTAAGTTAAAAAGTTACATCTGAACAGGAAGGAATATTTTTTTTTTATGTCTAATTTTTTCTTGAGAAAAGTTTGTTTTAAAACCTATTTTTAAAATTACCCATAAAAGAGGTTTCTCAGTGAACAAGATTACTTTGAAGCATTCTGTTTCTGTTGGAATTGATGGATTTACATGGTACTGTTACATAATAAGATAAAACATACAAAGTATCAAAAACGTTTATCCTGCTTCTTAAGAATGAGGATGTCAACCGAGAAAGAATTTTTAAAAATTGTGATAATTACTAAAAGAAAATCTTGAATGATGTTTTTATAAATTTAAATATAAGTTTTGATAGTCAAACTCAGTAAAGAAAGAGACATATCCTTGGCAGGAGTTCTAAGACATAGTGTCACCATACAGTCCGTAAATGGAAATTTGAAATAGATACTTTTTGTCTCAAGTAGTGACTTGCTTCATAGTGTGGCGAGATCAGGAAGGGAATTCCCCCCTGAAATCTACAAGCAATCAATCAATGTCTCGACAATCAGCTGCAGACCTGTCATCCAGGCAGTGGAGGCAGTGACCAATCAATCATATCATAAAAATACAGGCCAAATTTGGATGTTTATACAAAGAATGGTGATGCATGTAGATGAGTGATGGGTGTCAATATTTATTGCCATGACAGCTTCTCCATAATATTCATCTGAACACATGGGAGCAGTGTAAAAAATGGCCTTATGCATCAAGAGATTATCATTTGAATGTTTTTGTTAAATTGTGTGCACAAAGTTATTCAAGAAAATTATACTCTTTTCACAACTGACATATTTTAAATTTGAAAGTGCTTCATTTAAGCATCTTGAAAAGCTTAAAGTTCAAAACTGAAGAGTTACTTCCCTTTGACCATGTATTTAAAGAGCTTAAAATGGGTCCAGTATGTCCTCACTCTCTCTATCTCAAGGCTGGGAGGTCGGTCAAGTTTAAGTTTAATGAAATGCGAGCCCTGGAGATACAGAGGATGGTACATCACGAGATGCTTGAAGCCATGCGACAAGCTGCTAATTATGTTTTCATGTGTGCAATACATGCATATATATATACCTGATTGTATGCAGCAGAGATTGCTTAGGATTATAGAAAGGGTTTTGACATTTTTATTGACATGATGAGAATAATGCATAACAATATTTCACACCTGAACAGTCTCAACTGAACAGTCCAGTGAGGGATGTATCAAAAAGTGCTGACAGGGTTTTAATGTTTTCCAACAAATGTTTTACCTGAAATATTAAATTAGAAGCTCTTTCAATTAAAGGCAAAATAGTTTTCAGAGAAGAATATAAATATTGACTGATAGCTTATCTTTCAGAGAATGCATAAATAAACAGTATCCTAGAAGAACCTGAATGACATAGCAAGGCTTTAACATTGCATTCCTACATGTCTATCAGTGACAGGTCCCACTTTTCTTCGCTTCTTAAAGGTGGACACATGAGTGCAGGGATCTTGTTAATGGTTTTAGATTCCACACAGGATACCAATTTATTTTAAAAATACCCTCTCAATTTCCCTCACGTCCAACAAATGATTCATAATGCTACAGCGTGCATATTTGATTTTGAATTGTTGATTAACATTTTTGAACTGGCTCAGTGAGCAAAGGGGAGTTGTGATGCTGTAATGGGCTATCTTCATCTGTAAAGCCTTCATTTGTCAGGCAGTGTGACGAGTGCTTCAACCTTTAAGCTTGGAAGGGTAAATTTGGGAATTTGTCATTTTAAATTTGAAAATAATTTTCAGAAAGCATCATTTGTGACCATTTGTTTAAAGGCGCAGAAAATTTCCTTTCATATGAATACCCACATGTTGAAATTTTAATCAAAGAGTTAGAAAATATTTTGGAAAATTCCATTTTGTCTGTCCAATGCAACAATGGTTCAAGTTCTAATTTGTCATGGAAATGGGAATTGCATGTAACAAATGTCGGGCCGAGTTTTTATTCCAGACTGACATGAACGGAACACAGTTTCATTCCAAGGAGGTATTGATATTCTGTTTGATTTTTTCACAATTCAAACATGGAACTTTCTCCTCCATCTCCATTAAAAAACAAAATAAGATAACAAGAATTTCTTCTTGCATTCATGTTCTTCACCTGTAAGCAACAAAGAAACTTTCTTAAAATTTTAAATATTCTTAGGCCAGTCCTTTTTAAAAACTGGTTTGCGAATGTGCAAACTCCAAGAAAAAGAAGTTTGAAAAATATAATAAAAATGAAAAGCAGTGGTTTATGTATTCCACTGACTAGAAATAAGTAAATTCTCTTTAAAAATTATCACTGTCAGTATATAAAATATATTTAAAATATGATAATTTAAACCTGTATAAAATTTATCTGGCAAGAAATAAATGAACAAGATGGGAGCCAAAGATCAGGATGAGATAGGTGATATGAATATATCAGTCTGCGCATACTTCCTACTCTCAAAGATGAACTTATATCTCATTAGAATCAATTTATTTACTTTGATATAATACCTGTCTGCATCAAGGTCTGAGGACACTCCATATAAGGTCACGTCAGGTGACCCTAAGTGAACTTTGACCACCCAATCAAAATGAAGGATGATCGGGTTATTATGACAAACCAGATGTGAGCTTATTTTTTACCACTCGGAAAATCGGAAATTACTTCCTCTGCCAAGGTGAGGTGAGGTGAGGTGGGGTGGGGTTTAACGTCGCGTTCAAGATTATTATACTTATATAGCGACGTGCATGCATTTTTGTGTGTGTGGCTGCTTGTACTAGTCCAGACTTATTCCGATTTTATAGTGCTAGCTCACTGAGATACCATGCCGCAGTTTAACATGTATACTCCACTCAGACACAGTATACTGACTCATTGTCATTGTTTTGGCCCCTAATGCCGAGAGCCAGGCAGGGTAACAACAAGTGCCATCTTTCAATGTTTTTAGGTATGACGTGGCTGGGGATTGAACCCACGACCTCCCGCTCTCTGGGCGGATGCTCTACCACTAGACCATGGTTAACAGATAAGTGTTAACAGATAAACATATATACTCTGACATACAATAGTGTAATTATGCACTGAATTATAATAACAGACAATATGTTATGTTGGGTTGGCCTGTCAATACTGAAGAAGGACAACAGAACTGGCTAATTGGGATCCTTTAATAGTTACAATCAGAACCAGAGGTAGCTGATGCCACGTGCCTGATTAGTCTTTTGATTAAGGGATAACAGCGATCCCTCACTACAACGCTACCTTGGGGGTCCAAATAATTGATGAGCCTTATAGATGATCAGCAGTTTAGTCGAGATGGAATCGTAGGGGGTAGATGACCAACACAACACTACATGCTCTGCCTTCATAACACAATCTTCGTTGAATGTTTCAGAGTTTGAAAAAAGATTAGAATAGTAGTTGTTTATGATTCAAAGTGTTGAAAGGATTTAATGAGTGTTATGTGCAGTAAAAAAAGCACATTATCCTACCTCCATGTCAGAATGATAAAATCTGATTGGTCAAGACATGTGCCGGTACTCGCAGATATTCAAAAATATAAGATGAAAAACGTAATTATATGGAAAAAGTCATTATTATTTCTAATAAAGATTTAACAAACCAGTCATCCACTTTCATAATGTGGGAAGCTGTTTCTCGTGGTTTTTTTTAATCTCATAATGATCGTTATATGTTGCCATCAACAACCAAGCGCCATTTTGTGAATCGGTGTATATAGAATTATGAACCCGTGAGAAAATATATCAGCTGGAGAGAAGACTCACAGTTTGAATTCAGCATCGTAAGCATGGCGTTTTCGTTTAAAACTCATGATAAAAATGTCATTCAGTAAAAATATACCAACTTTTATAACCCCCTTTACACCACTATTGTATGTTAATCCAATTGAATTAAATAAACTATGGGAATCGGCCCGTTATTATCAATGCTCATTTCCTTGTGTACCGTGTTGCTTTAAACAACAGGAAGCAATCACAGTGGTCACCGTTTGTGACGTCACAGGAAACAGCTGATCACATGTTTTTGCAAATGGCGAAAGAAATAACTCGCCGATACAGTTGTTTATTTGCCTCTTTCAATAAAGGTAGACACTTGTTCACTATCAATTTATGAACTTTGCAAAACGTACGTAATAGCTATTGGCGATTTTATCTGGGGATTATATATTATAGCTGTGAATTACATATATTGTATACATACATGTAAAGATTGTGGAGTTTAGGAAGAACGATAAACTTTGAACATTCAATTGAAAACTTATTATAGGAAGTAGTAACATGCACAACATTTTTTTAATAATGACAACATTGGTGTATAATAATAACTTTATTGATAATTTATAACAATAATGGCTCTAGTCGTGGCAACTTCCAAACTTTCGGGAAGTTGTAATCTATCGGACCGTCATTCAGGCGATGTTTCTGACAGATCACGATCTGAAAAATACTCTCATGAAAGTGTATCCCGTGGATAAGCCGACCCCTTTCTACAGAATCTTTTTTCTGGTCCTCAAAATTTGGCTTATACGCGGTCATATACCGTACTTCAGTTCGGATTTGTTGACTGGTATCTCATGTGTTACGTGCTCGAGGTGATCAGATGTAAAAAAAAATTTGCGATGGGGAAAAAACATAATTTCAGGGTAAATTTTGGGAGCCATACGTTACCGCACACTGTAATCAAGTTAGCACTGTAATGAAGGGTACCGTAGCAAGGGAACAAATGTATGTACATATTTTGAGACCGTGGACAACATTTAGTGCTTTTGGGGGGTCATAAGCTTCATTTCAATAATATAAACTTTAGAATGGTAACGTTCATCACATACTTCCTGGTACATATATTGAGAAATTGTGCAAAAACCCCTGTTGATAGTCTGCAGATCTTGGACTAGCTTCACAAAGCCAGTGTAGCACTGTAGCACTTTAATCAACAACATGATTGAAGACACTGTCATCAAATCTTGACATGCTGGTTGTAAGACTTTGAAGGGGAACTTATCATAGAATCATAAAAGCAGCTACGTTTTTGTATGTATATGTCAACTGATTCCATTTTTTGCTTCACGAACCTACAGGAATTTGTCAATTAACTATTTAACATTCCAAGTCATTCATTATTTGACATTCCCAACAATTATATATATATATACACACTTCTGTCAAGCTTCAGCCTCTCATCTGTCTTGTCACTGGGGCAGGGACATCGCAGCTTGCTGGGACATGCAAAGTGTTATCCTCATTGAAATTGAACCATGAAGCCCCCTTTAACAGTTAGGAAAATATAATGGAGTTAAACAGCATCAGCTGGGTTTAAATGAGAGAAAGTTAGCATGTGTATTCATCATTGTGGGTTTGACCGGGGTGTCAAGTTCTCTTTCATCAATGCTAAACTCCATCACTGGGGCTGAACTGTTATCCTGAAGGAAATTAAAACTCTTCAAAATTATATCTTTTTCATCCCTGAAATCTTTCTCAGATTAACTGTTTGTCTCTTGACATCTGTTTGGGGAACAAAAGATGAAGTTGGTTTTGTAGAAAACAAAGAAATGGGAGACATGGGATGTAATTATGCATATGGACTTTACGTACATCAGCATCAGCGTCATATTCATCATCATCATCATCAGCAGCAGCAGCAGCAGCAGCAGCAGCAGCACCAGCAGTAGCAACAGCAGTGGTATATTACCACCTAACGATATGTATCGTGGATTCAGTGGTGACAGTTTGTGATAGGTCGATCGTGTTCCCTGACAAAGTGGATTGTTGCTCACACTATCAATCATTGGTTTGTCTGGGCCAGACATGACAAAGATGGAATATTTGCTGACAGTAGCTTAAGCCGACTTTCACTCACTCAGTCGTCAACTGGAATGTTTCATACTTGATGCATGATAACATTGCCCACCACCGGTCACACACTTGATCAAGGTCAGCCGCACTGGTGTCAGTCATAAGGAAATGGGTGACTGCTCTCGAACAGCTTGACCAGGGAGTTTCTAGGGCTTCCATCCTGCGCCACTGAATTGAAGATTATGAGGCATCCTCTTTAGGCAAGGGACTTTGTTCCAAGTTGTTCACAATGCAGTGAAGGGGTACCCGGTAGGATGAGAAGGGAATGTGATGCACACCTTTAAGCACCCAACACGCACTATGGTCCATGTACTCCCTGGGGGGAATTCAAATTCAAAACTCTTTGAGCATTTGCCTGTTATCACAGTTTTTCTACATATGTTTAATAGGGCAGTGGGGTAGGGCAGCCTTGTGGTTCACTCGGCATGCCCACAACCCAGGTATGGTTTCTCCCATGGGTAAAAATGTGTGAAGCCCATTTCTGATGTCCTGCACTGTGATACTGCTGGAATCAGTGTCTGAAAGAACTGCCAGCCCACGTACCTGCCTCTGGCTGGTAACTTTTCTGTGGAGCTGCAGGATATTCTCCTCCACCTGCCCGACTGTCTGGCAGATAACTACTTACATATTCAGTTTTATTATAACTCCTGTAGATTCTCAAGAAATTGTTTGCATTATTTCAACTGAATCAAGACACGATCTGTCTCTTATTTTTCAACATCTATGTCGAAATGTGGACAGATAACTTTGACGGTATCTTCCAGTAGCTCACACAAGTGATATCTCTTGTGAAGGTCAGTTTGGGATGATAAATGTATTCATTATGATGATGATGATGATGATGATGATGATGATGATGATGATGATGATGGCTCTCTCACTCACTCACTCACTCTGGTTTCTTCCAGTATCTCACCCAAGTGATATCTCTTGTGAAGGTCAGTTTGGGATGATAAATGTATTCATTATGATGATGTTGATGATAGAGATCATGGTGATGATGGCTTTGGCACTGATGATGATGATGGTGATGGTGATGGTGATGGTGATGATGATGATGATGATGGCGATGATGATGGCGATGATGATGGCGATGATGGCTCACTCACTCACTCAATCACAACATATGTTTATCTAAATTTTTAAAGCATTTGTTGTTGCATAAAACAGTTAAAAAACCAATGTATGTACAAAATTAAACTTGAAACTACTTGTCGACAACTAATATTGTTGTGATCTCAGCCGTGCTGATTATTAACTGTTTCCATTAGTGACGGCTATCGTGATCCCGCTAATGATTGTTCATTCACTGTGAACTCTGCGAGGGTCATATAGATTTCCTTTCGGATCGCTTCACTCAATCAGTGTCAAGGCTGCCTATTTGTCATCGTCTCTTACGGTGACTGTGAACTTTGCAACACTGCTGTCTTCACCACACAAGCTGGAAGTGTGTGTGTGTACACTTCCCCTGTTTTTTTTTCATTTGTTGTTAGTTTGTTGTTTCATGCCACACTCAGCAATATTCCAGCTATATGATGGCGGAATGTAAATAATCGGGTCTGGACACGAAAAATCCAGTGATTGACATCATGAGCATCGATCTACACAATTGGGATGACATGCATTATGTCAACGAGCCTGACCACCCAATCCCGTTAGTTACCTCTTACGACAAGAATGGGTTGCTGAAGAGAAATTCTAAACCACATCTATACTGGGTGTTTTTAAGCTAGTTATGCTTAAAAAATGGATAAATATTTTGAAATCATTTACAAAATGAGTTGAGATGTTGAGGTAAAAATCCCTTGAGAATGGTCACAAGAGGGGAATGATTAAAAAGGTTGAAGGTTGATGGGCACATGGCTGCGGAGGATGGATTAATACCACATGATTGTCTAGTTAGGATTGTTTCAGATATCACCGTGATGATACGCTTATTAAAGTCATACACATCACTGCATTTGATGTCCAAAGTTGAGCCGGGAATAACAAACTTAGTTTAAACATCAATGAAACTATAACTATATTAGTTGCTAGATAAGGCGATTGACAGCTTTAATTGTATTTCCTGCAACAGTAAGCAATTTGTAAAATGCTGAAATCAATATTGTCGTGTGTGATTTCCTCGTATGATAACCTGGAAACAGCAATCACATTGGCATATTACCTTTGCTCCCGTGCACTACCGATGATTCAATAAACAACGCTCAGATTCATTACTTCAGTCATTGTTTAGTGTAAGGATCAAAAGATATGAATCTGCAGCCATTACTGCACCACAAATAAATCTCCTGGACCTGTCCTTTTTCTGTTGCTGTAAAAATGGAGAGTTTGTGTGATCTGCCAATCAGTTCCCACACAATTTCATCAAAAATAAAATTCACTACATTTAATTAAATGTTGAATGATACGACTACAGTAGTGTAATGTATCATCAATACTAAAACAAGTTTTTACCATTTAATTAAAAAATATCAAATGGCAGAGCTCAAGATGGTTTTGTTGACATGCTATTTCTAGTGTCAACATGCCATTATAGTAATGTGTTTACTTTTGGAAAAAAAAAGTTAAAAAAATGTCAATGTGTTTAGTATAAACCCCCTCCTACAAAGCTGTATTTCCTGTAAAAAGTGTCCATTATACGCAAGAAATGCGCTATCATGTAAAAGTTTGGGTTCAATACCTATTAAGATTACTTGCAGATTGGTCTAGAAGTTTGTCAGGCAGCACTTATTGGGGAAGGGGGGCTTAGTGCAGTGAAGACGGTCGGTTACTGGGATGCTGCTGTAATAGTGCTGGCTGATATGTACAGAACTATTCCACACCCGTGAAGATCCGGGGTAGGACAGATCTTCAGCAACCCATGCTGGCCATAAAAGGTGACTATATGCTTGTCGTAAGAGGCGACCAACAGGATTGGGTGGTCAGGCTCTCCGACTTGGTTGACTTGAATTGTTTGTTGGTTTGTTTGTTTGTTGTTAACACTCCTTTCAGCAATATTCCAGCTATTTGATAACAGTCTGAAATTAAACGAGTCAGGACCACACAATCCAGTGATTGACATCATGAGCATCGCCCTACGCAACTGGGATATGATGACATGCATCAACCATTTAGTCGGCTCAACAACAAGCATACGTTGCTGGGGACCTATATTCCTACCTGGGATACCAATGGGTGGTCTTTGTTGTGAAATGATGATGTGGCCATGATATTGCCATGAGGACAACCATCTGTCTCACTTGTTCACACTTGGCTAAAGGGGTGACTGTCAAGCTATTTCTGGCTGATAGAAGATAAAATGACACCTCTAATTAAGAAAAGAAATGTTTCTCATCGCCTTGAGGGTAATTTTTCAACCTGACAGGTCAATGCTTTTTTCCAGGTTCCGAATTCAGCTATGCCTATTGTCCCACATGTTAGATATACGTCATGGTGCACTATGGGTAAAACTATAACAGTTGGGTCATTTCCAAGCTTATGGAATGTACTTTCAACAGTTTAGTTGTTGAATTATATATTCAATCTTATCTTCGTGTCTCATGTTGTCTTCTTTCTTTTTCTGATTGTAAACAAGACCATGTACATGGACAATAAAATGTGGTTGGAAAAAAGGCAACAAAAGCTTGGAACCATTTTTTGTTTTTTACTTGTAACCTTTAAATGGTTGCAGATGACACAAGACGTATATAGATACAGGATAAATATAAATCTAAAAAGTGCAGTCGCTGTATTTTGTTATTTGTGATCGAACCTGAAACCCTTTAGATTTTACCAAAATTCTTACTGACATTAGGAATGCCATCCATCCATGTTTTCTCGAATGTCGCGCGATCTCCGGAGAATTTCAATTGGCCAACACCTTAACCAGAAATGGAAACGCATTGAAACAGTGTTTTTGTTCTAAAATAAAAACTTTTAAAAACAACTACTTTGTTCAAAGACAGCGACAGTCAATGGGTTGAGACATGGTGGAAAAAACAAAGTCCCAACAGTATGCAATCGAGTTTGAAATTGACGTTAAGTTTGGTGATAACAATGTCATGACGTGCATGTGACAGCGAGGTGACAGATCACATTTCGATAAGAAATCACAAGACACCTTGGATGGCTGCCCAGGGCAATCAGAATATCATGAAATTCACTAGAGTATTGATAAAACCTTCCTTGTCTCAAGGGTTGCAGGGAAATTCTGCTTTGCAGGGGAACTCTCATCCCATGAATCTGATATGGTTTCAAATTTCTTTAATATTTTTGTAAGATCTAGGTGTGACGACTATTAGTTTAAAAGAGAATTTTTGCCGGTTGAAATGGATACATAACTGTTAATAAAAAAAATTAAAATGACAGTTTGTTTTCATTCACAGTTTGAGAAAATACACACTTTTGAGGGTGTAACACTGAGTTAAGGTGTTTCTTGTTGAAGAATGTGTGTCATAAAAATAAATAGCATCTCAAAACCATGATTTTGAAGTATTTTAGTATACTCAAGGTCACAGAGAGAAAGCAATCTTAATCATGTTGGATCTGAAAATAGGCAGTGAAAGTAAACAGTTTACCATCTACATTCCAAGCTAACTTGGGAGACAGTTTGTCAGATTCAGCTGGGCTATCTTTTGTATACACACAGCGTGGTAAGTGACAGGATTATGGATTATCTTTCCAAAGGGAGGATTATGGAAATTGATCTGTATTGCAAAAACAGTTAGATTATTATTATCAGGGCCCTTCCCCCCTCTACACGCAGCCAGACAGGGAATGGGACTTCTCCCAGGAAGCGCTGCCTAGTCAAACCCACACAGAACTTTTCGGAGAATGTGAAGACTCCCCAACACTGCAGCCTTCTGCATTACCCAGATAGTCAGTGGGCTGTATTCCTGGTAGCAAACCCAGGTACTCTCCCAATGTCAGTCAACAGATTGGGAAGTACCAAACCTAAGGCACTGGGAGCAATGGGGAGTCGGACAACTTGGTACTTGGGATGCAAGCTTGACATTTTGAAAGCGAACACCTCATATTTACCATGTTTTTCCCGAATCAAGATCAGGTTTGTTGGCCTGGATAGATCTGAGGCTGTATAGGGGACTATTCCAAAGAATTTTGTATTTATCATTTTCTATGACGCCTTCTACATACCGGGTCGTACCATGGATTGACCTCTGTGTCAAAACCACAAGCATGTTGAAGATGATAATTAAAGGATCTGTCACTCCATTATGTCTCTTAAGATACTTTGTTTGTGCCAAAGCTGGGCTTTCACTAAAAATATGTTAGGCAGTCTAATTAAATTCATTGCATATTCTACATTTCATATTTGCATTTTGATACAAAATCATACATTGACGGTTTCTCGTGGGAAGTGACTGGTCCTGAGACGCAAACAGAAAACCCTCTGTTTCACTTTTCAGGCCAGCTGGCTTCATCCAAGTGGAGGACTCTGCAGGGTTGCTGATCCTCTCAACACACTGTACATAAACTCACTGTAGTGGTCGTTCTGATCGACTCTCCTTGAAAAACTGAGTCTGGGCGGATTTGATATGGCTCTTCGCTTGGTTGACACTCATTTCTGTACCAACTAGCAGTACAGAACCATCAACAAAATCAACATTGACATTGAGATTATGTCCCACATCCTTGGCTTGTTTAAGAAAACTGTGGAATGCTTTGGTTTCGTCATGAGTCTTAACATGCTTCACAAGAGGATCATCAGACAAATAAATGTGTGCAAAAGACCACAATACAATTGCATCATGAAGAGCCTCTCCATTAATGAAACCACGTCCTCCCATTACAATTGGTAAATATAAATGATTGAGGGAAGAGCGAGGGCGGTGGGATCTATTGTCTGACATGATTCTTCGTGTAAGGGTGTCAGTACCCTGAATTATTATTATTATTATTATTATTATTATTATTTTTATTATTATTATTATTCAATGTATTTATACTTTTGGAATTTCATAAGAAATAACGTGAAACGCTTATGAAGTATTTTTATTGGAGCATAGTGGCGTGGATATTGCATTGTGGAAAGTTAACCAATGGTGAGTGGTTAGGAATTGTTCAAAATGTTTTGAGGATTCTGGGTTAGAACTGGTCTCCAGCAACCTATGTTGCCGATGAGGTGACCAAATGGATCAGGTGGTCCAGCTTTGTTACTTTGTTGGTGGCATGTCATTGTACCCCGAAGGTGTGGATTGTTGCTCACATTATCGATCACTGGATTGCCAGGTCCTATCTCGATTTTTGATTGGCCGCTATCATATAGCTGGAATTATTGCTGAGTGTGGTATTTATAAACAAACCACATGCTCAAAATGTTTTACAAGAGGGTGTTGGTAATTTTACTGCAAACAGAACACACTCTACATCCCTCTACACCTATAACCCCCTACACCCATAACCCCCTACATCCATAACCCCCTACATCCATAACCCCCTACATCCATAACCCCCTACAACCCCCTACACCCATAACCCCCTACACCCATAACCCTCTACACCAATAACCCCCTACACCCATAACCCCCAACACCCATAACCCACTACACTCATAACCCCCTACACCCATAACCCCCTACAACCCCTTACACCCATAAGCCCCTACACCCATAACCCCCTACACCCTTAACCCCCTACACCCATATCCCCCTACACCCATAACCCTCTACACCCATATCCCCCTACACCCATAACCCTCTACACCCATAATCCCCAACACCCATAACCCCCTACACCCATAACCCCCTACTTCCTTAACCCCCTACACCCATAACCCCCTACACCCTTAACCCCCTACACCCAGAACCCTCTACATCCATAACCCTCTACACCCATATCCCCCTACACCCATAACCCTCTACACCCACAACCCTCTACACCCACAACCCCCTACACCCATAACCCCCTACATCCATAACCCCCTACACCCATAACCCCCTACACCCATAACCCCCTACACCCATAACACTCCTCACCCATATCCTCCTACACCCATAACCCTCTACACCCATATCCCTCTACACCCATAACCCTCTACACCCATATCCCCCTACACCCATAACCCCCAACACCCATAACCCCCAAAACCCATAACCCCCTACATCCTTAACCCCCTACACCCATAACCCCCTACACCCTTAACCCCCTACACCCAGAACCCTCTACACCCATATCCTCCTACACCCATAACCCTCTACACCCATATCCCCCTACACCCACAACCCCCTACACCCATAACCCCCTACATCCACAACCCCCTACACCCATAACCCCCTACATCCATAACCCCCTACAACCCCCTACACCCATAACACTCCTCACCCATAACCTTCTACACCCATAACACTCCTCACCAATAACCCCCTACACCCATAACCCCCAACACCCATAACCCACTACACTCATAACCCCCTACACCCATAACCCCCTACACCCAGAACCCTCTACACCCATATCCTCCTACACCCATAACCCTCTACACCCATATCCCCCTACACCCACAACCCCCTACACCCATAACCCCTACATCCACAACCCCCTACACCCATAACCCCCTACATCCATAACCCCCTACAACCCCCTACACCCATAACACTCCTCACCCATAACCTTCTACACCCATAACACTCCTCACCAATAACCCCCTACACCCATAACCCCCAACACCCATAACCCACTACACTCATAACCCCCTACACCCATAACCCCCTACAACCCCTTACACCCATAACCCCCTACATCCATAACCCCCTACATCCTGAACCCCCTACACCCTTAACCCCCTACACCCATATCCCCCTACACCCATAACCCTCTACACCCATATCCCCCTACAACCATAACCCTCTACACCCATAACCCCCAACACCAATAACCCCCTACACCCAGAACCCTCTACACCCATAACCCTCTACACCCATATCCCCCTACACCCACAACCCTCTACACCCACAACCCCCTACACCCATACCCCCCTACATCCATAACCCCCTACAACCCCCTACACCCATAACCCCCTACACCCATAACACTCCTCACCCATATCCTCCTACACCCATAACCCTCTACACCCATATCCCCCTACACCCATAACCCTCTACACCCATATCCCCCTACACCCATAACCCTCTACACCCATATCCCCCTACACCCATAACCCCCAACACCCTACACCCATAACCCCCTACATCCTTAACCCCCTACACCCATAACCCCCTACACCCTTAACCCCCTACACCCAGAACCCTCTACACCCATATCCTCCTACACCCATAACCCTCTACTCCCATATCCCCCTACACCCACAACCCCCTACACCCATAACCCCCTACATCCATAACCCCCTACAACCCCCTACACCCATAACCCCCTACACCCATAACACTCCTCACCCATAACCTTCTACACCCATAACACTCCTCACCCATAACCTTCTACACCTAGAACCCCCTACACCCATAACCCCCTACACCCATAACCCCTTTCACCCATAACACTCTACACCCATAACACTCCTCACCCATAACCTTCTACACCCATAACCCCTACACCCATATCCCCCTACACCCATGACCCTCTACACCCATATCCCCCTACACCCATAACCCTCTACACCCATATCCCCCTACACCCATAACCCCCAACACCCATAACCCCCTACACCCAGAACCCTCTACACCCATAACCCTCTACACCCATATCCCCCTACACCCATAACCCTCTACACCCACAACCCTCTACACCCACAACCCCCTACACCCATAACCCCCTACATCCATAACCCCCTACAACCCCCTACACCCATAACCCCCTACACCCATAACACTCCTCACCCATATCCTCCTACACCAATAACCCTCTACACCCCTATCCCCCTACACCCATAACCCTCTACACCCATATCCCCCTACACCCATAACCCTCTACACCCATATCCCCCTACACCCATAACCCCAAACACCCATAACCCCCTACACCCATAACCCCCTACATCCTTAACCCCCTACACCCATAACCCCCTACACCCTTAACCCCCTACACCCAGAACCCTCTACACCCATATCCTCCTACACCCATAACCCTCTACACCCATATCCCCCTACACCCATAACCCCCTACATCCATAACCCCCTACAACCCCCTACACCCATAACCCCCTACACCCATAACACTCCTCACCCATAACCTTCTACACCCATAACACTCCTCACCCATAACCTTCTACACCCATAACCCCCTACACCCATAACCCCCTACACCCATAACCCCTTTCACCCATAACCCTCTACACCCATAACCCCCTACACCCATAACCCTCTACACCCATAACCCCCTACACCCTTAACCCCCTACACCCATAACCCCCTACACCCTTAACCATCTACACCCATAACCTTCTACACCCATAACCCCCTACACCCTTAACCCCCTACACCCATAACCCCCTACACCCACAACCCCCTACACCCATAACACTCTACACCCATAACTCCCTAAAACCCATAACCCCCGCCCCAAACAACATCCCAGATAGCAGTCAGATGTTGGGCCAATTGTTTTGACAACCATATCTACAAACCTATTGAAGGACTCTACGTTTAACTGTACATGTGAGCACACTGTGAGCCATCCCTCCATGATCCACATGAAACGTGTTCCCTGAGCCTTTCACAAACACACCTCGATCTTTGGATTTATGAAACGTATGTTCTGTGACAATTATACAAATCATGTCAGACCAACTCAAGCACTTTTATCAGTCACCTAAAAGTGACTTGGCCATGTTGATGGGCCTAGCTATTATGAGCAAACATAGCCCTGGTCAAGTAAAGAATAATTCCAGAAAAAAGCTACCAAATAACACATATACTTAGCAATGCATTAAGGTAGTTAGACCAGCAAACAAAGAAGTGATGTTAAACTCACAACTGAGGTAGTTAGATCAGCAAACAAAGAAGTGATGTTAAACTCACAACTGAGGTAGTTAGACCAGCAAACAAAGAAGTGATGTTAAACTCACAACTGAGGTAGTTAGACCAGCAAACAAAGAAGTGATGTTAAACGTACAGCTGAGGTAATCAGATCATGGAGAGCAACAAAGAAGTGATGTTAAACTCACAACTGAGGTAGTTAGACCAGAAAACAAAGAAGTGATGTTAAACTTACAGCTAAGGTAGTTAGACCAGCAAACAAAGAAGTGATGTTAAACTCACAACTGAGGTAGTTAGACCAGCAAACAAAGAAGTGATGTTAAACTCACAACTGAGGTAGTTAGACCAGCAAACAAAGAAGTGATGTTATACTCACAACTGAGTTAGTTAGACCAGCAAACAAAGAAGTGATGATAAACTCACAACTGAGGTGGTTAGACCAGCAAACAAAGAAGTGATGTTAAACTCACAGCTGAGGTAGTTAGACCATGGAGGGCAACAAAGAAGTGATGTTAAACTCACAACTGAGGTAGTTAAACCAGCAAACAAAGAAGTGATGTTAAACTCACAACTGAGGTAGTTAAACCAGCAAACAAAGAAGTGATGTTAAACTCACAACTGAGTTAGTTAGACCAGCAAACAAAGAAGTGATGATAAACTCACAACTGAGGTAATTAGACCAGCAAACACAGAAGTGATGTTAAACTCACAACTGAGGTAGTTAAACCAGCAAACAAAGAAGTGATGTTAAACTCACAACTGAGGTGGTTAGACCAGAAAACAAAGAAGTGATGTTAAACTCACAGCTGGGTCCTTAAAGGTATTTGATACAAATCATCCACCTCCGTTTTGTTTTCTCCCTTCATTCACTCATTTTTAAAATGATTGAGGCAAAAGAAAGATGAATAAGAGTGATACTCCCAAAGCCACATGAAACTGTTTTGTCCAATTGTCACATTTAAGCTGTTTGGGCTAAAACCTGTTCCTGAGTTTAGAAATGTATTTGGTTTTTTTCTGTTTTGAGATTTCAAAGTCAGGAAACAGAACATGCTTTTAGAGGGAAAAGAGGGTTTTAAAATGTTGCTTTCTTTCCTAAACAACCAAAGATTGTTTTTGAATCAATTACCTAGGGAAATTCTCAGCACTAACAGGAATTGTGTCCATTTTCATTGAGTGTTTTGCTTGAATATTTCCAGAAGGGGGTCAAGCCATTTGTTAATTATTGTAGGCAGGCTCACCAGACTTTCTGTAATTTCACACCAAACTCAAATTCCATCAAATAATACATCTCCTTTGTAAATTCTAATTTGAGAATTGTTCAAAACTCCAGGGATAAGGGGAATTAACTCTATGCTGTACAAAGGTCGCTTACCACAGGAAAATTTGTTGGTCCCTGTGTTCATTCAACTAAAGCTCACTAATTTCGTCCATGTGGAATTCTAAATTGGGGGAGAATGTGTGTATTTTGACAAGAGTGCTCGTTTTTCTTGATAATTGATAACAAATGAGATGAATTGTTGCACTGGCAATAAAACTGTCCATTAAAATGAGACAATGTGGCTTTGTTCTAATATCCGCAACTCAACAAGCCAACACTTGGTGCTTCTTGACTTCTTGACTTCTTTAAGCGGTGTTTCGCACATGGTGATGTTCAGATTCAAATAGATAAAGCAGCAAAAATCTTTCATAACCTTTACAAATCCCTACTAAAAGCAGTCCATTGTACGATTCTGACTATATCATGAGCATGCTTTTATGAATCACTATCAATTATTGATGACAGCAGGTATTTGTATTTAACAAGGAACAAGGAATATCATTAGTGATAGGGCTGGGACAAGTCCAATTACATTACCCAGGTTCCCCACCCCCTATTCCCCGATCCTACATGGATACCTGCTGCAGGTCTCAAGTTGGGGACAAAATGTCCACTTGATTATTATTTTACAGGAGCCCTGGGAAAAACTACTTGGAAACATGCATAAAGCATTCTGATCATGCTTCATCCTCTGAAGTTGACTGAAGATTTATCCTTACTCATACAATATAAAATTAAGAAGGAATGCATGCATAGTCAGAAAGAAATTTAGCGACTTGTAGTGTGACCATAGAGTTTGATAGTTTTTGTCATTAAACAGTAGATCATGTGACTAACCACAGGTACACAGGTCTTACTCAGGACCCACCTGACCCAAGTACCTGAGTTACCCATCCCAGCCCTAATGTGTAACATTTTCAATGTGTTAATGACCATTTTTTAATTCTGTAGAAACACTGCCATGAAATTGTTGTGAAAGTTAAACATTTTGCTCTTTTGCAGGAGAGTGAATTGAGGCTTATAAATGCTGGAACTGTTGCCATTTTATGTGATGACTTTTAATTATGTTTGAAATTTCATTTTTGTTTCATGCAATTAGTAAAAAACAACAAAAATAATGTCACTCTCTGAAATTCAAAAATATGAAATAACAGTTCAAATGCATCTCATCACTATCAAGGCAAGTACTTCATAGTATTCATGCTTTCAAAATTATCCTTTCTCATACCTTATTAATATCCCAACATATATTTATATCGCGTCATTACATTCTTACAAAAGGTCCCCTTATATTCCAACTCCATTGAAGCAGGGGCATCACATGACCTGTATCAGCTCTACACAGACATCACATGACCTGTATCAGCTGTACACAGGGGCATCACATGACCTGTATCAGCTGTACACAGGGGCATCACATGACCTGTATCAGCTGTACACAGGGGCATCACATGACCTGTATCAGCTGTACACAGGGGCATCACATGACCTGTATCAGCTGTACACAGGGGATCACATGACCTGTATCAGCTGTACACAGACATCACATGACCTGTATCAGCTGTACACAGGGGCATCACATGACCTGTATCAGCTATACACAGGGGCATCACATGACCTGTATCAGCTGTACACAGTGGCATCACATGACCTGTATCAGCTGTACACAGACTTCACATGACCTGTATCAGCCATAACAGGGGCATCACATGACCTGTATCAGCTGTACACAGATATCACATGACCTGTATCAGCTGTACACAGGGGCATCACATGACCTGTATCAGCTGTACACAGGGGATCACATGACCTGTATCAGCTGTACACAGACATCACATGACCTGTATCAGCTGTACACAGAGACATGACATGACCTGTATCAGCTGTACACAGTGGCATCACATGACCTGTATCAGCTGTACACAGGGGCATCACATGACCTGTATCAGCTGTATTCAGGGGCATCACGTGACCTGTATCAGCTGTACACAGAGACATGACATGACCTGTATCAGCTGTACACAGGGGCATCACATGACCTGTATCAGCTGTACACAGGGGCATCACATGACCTGTATCAGCTGTACACAGGGGCATCACATGGTGGCTGTGTTGTGCTGCTAATACCCAATTCCATGCATGTCTCCCTTTATTGAGAGTGGATGAAGCAATAAGAGAACATTAGACAACATAATGTGTATTGATAGGCAATAACATGAGGGAAATAGGCATGTGGCTCCCCTATATACACCCATAATGGCTTGTGTGGGGCTATCAGGATGTTAGTTACCATACACTATATGTGGGGATTACCCCCATTAAAAGCAGGTTATCGAATTAACAAGAAGATTGAGAATTGATCCACGCTCACAATCAGGAATTTTCTTAAAATTTGGACATTTTTCCTTGTGAATTTTAGCAGAAAATAGCTGATGAGCTTGAAATTGACAGGTATTTCTTTGAAAACTAGATTTGAATTTTTTTTCGCAAATTTTAATAATATTTCTAACAAATGAGACTCTGATGAGAGCCTTATTACTAGTTTTTATTGACCAGTTAACTTTAAAAATGTTCTTTTTTTTAGTTTTAAACATCTTTGAATCAATGTTTTTGTCTGAATCATCACAGAAAAAAAGGGTCATTATTTTTTTACTAAAGAAAACATCTGACAGTATCCTTCAGAAATGCTATAGCTAGTATCAGTTTGAATGGAAATTTAGAAGTCTTATGAAGTCGTAGTATGATCTGCACAAAATCTAACAATGACATGTCTGTTTAATTTTGTTATTCTCATTAATTGTTCTAACACGTTGATGACACTGATATATATCATGACAACACACAACCTCCTCACTGCCGTTTCAAATTTATGAGAAATACTCACATCAGAAGTATTTTTCTTGGTTTAAGCTTTCAAGTATTTCACATCATGTTTGCAATTAGTTCCGGAGAAACATGAGTGAAATCTTTTAAAGATAACATTACCACCCACCATTGTTGACGCTTTGACTAGAGTTACTTCCCTTGGTCTAGTCTAGCCACACCACCTAACCCTGTGTCATTGTAAATTCCCCTGCTTGTCAAAATAACTACACATTATCCGCCGCTTTAAATTTGATCAGAGGAACAATCTAGTCAGCTAATCCATTTGTCGTAAGTCAGTCATATATTGTGTTATTTTAGAGGATGCAGGTCGGAGTCGGTAGGGCCCTGTCACCAATGATATAGTCTTACTCACATTAATGCTATAGTGTTGCCTGTGAATCTGTGGTTTTACAGAGGTCAAACCAAGGGTTGCCATGGTCTGTGGGAAAAATGCAGGGGCATAGTTTAGAATTAAAAGTGAGGATGAGTTTTGAAATATTTTCTATGATAGTCAGTTTTAAGTCAGGGAGCATGGGAGGTGATTGAACATATCCAAAAGGTTGGTATTAACAGGTACATTGCTGAAATAACTGGATTCACAGTTGCACACATATATATCTATATTACAGATATTTAAGAAAAGATTAACTTTCCCACCAGCGACAGGTATCTATATTATCAGCAGACAATTAACCCATTTCTCTCACCATCCAGGTCTTGTTATAATCCCTCTATGAACCTGACAGTGCATCTTTAAGAAAATCCAGTCCTCGTGAAACTTAAACAGTTGTTTTTTCCAACCTGATCCGTGTTCTCAAATAATGTATATCAATTTGTCATCCATGCTACACTGTATAAGTCAACAGTTTTACTCCTCCAGCTGATCACATTACCTGATTCCAACTAGTTCCCCATAGGCCACCAGGGTTGAGGCGTAAACCTGTGCTAGCTGGTCGTATGTGTGAGGACCATGAACTCCCCCTGCAAGGTTTTGGGGTGCGAGGCAACCAGGGTTGATGTGTAAACCTGTGCTAGCTGGTCGTATGTGTGAGGACCATGAACTCCCCCTGCAAGGTTTTGGGGTGCGAGGCCACCAGGGTTGAGGTGTAAACCTGTGCTAGCTGGTCGTATGTGTGAGGACCATGAACTCCCCCTGCAAGGTTTTGGGGTGCGAGGCAACCAGGGTTGAGGTGTAAACCTGTGCTAGCTGGTCGTATGTGTGAGGACCATGAACTCCCCCTGCAAGGTTTTGGGGTGTGAGGCCACCAGGCCACCAGGGTTGAGGTGTAAACCTGTGCTAGCTGGTCGTATGTGTGAGGACCATTAACTCCCCCTGCAAGGTTTTGGGGTGCGAGGCCACCAGGGTTGAGGTGTAAACCTGTGCTAGCTGGTCGTATGTGTGAGGACCATTAACTCCCCCTGCAAGGTTTTGGGGTGTGAGGCCACCAGGGTTGAGGTGTAAACCTGTGCTAGCTGGTCGTATGTGTGAGGACCATTAACTCCCCCTGCAAGGTTTTGGGGTGCGAGGCCACCAGGGTTGAGGTGTAAACCTGTGCTAGCTGGTCGTATGTGTGAGGACCATGAACTCCTCCTGCAAGGTTTTGGGGGGTGAGGCCACCAGGGTTGAGGTGTAAACCTGTGCTAGCTGGTCGTATGTGTGAGGACCATGAACTCCCCCTGCAAGGTTTTGGGGTGTGAGGCCACCAGGCCACCAGGGTTGAGGTGTAAACCTGTGCTAGCTGGTCGTATGTGTGAGGACCATTAACTCCCCCTGCAAGGTTTTGGGGTGTGAGGCCACCAGGGTTGAGGTGTAAACCTGTGCTAGCTGGTCGTATGTGTGAGGACCATTAACTCCCCCTGCAAGGTTTTGGGGTGTGAGGCCACCAGGGTTGAGGTGTAAACCTGTGCTAGCTGGTCGTATGTGTGAGGACCATGAACTCCCCCTGCAAGGTTTTGGGGTGCGAGGCCACCAGGGTTGAGGTGTAAACCTGTGCTAGCTGGTCGTATGTGTGAGGACCATTAACTCCCCCTGCAAGGTTTTGGGGTGCGAGGCCACCAGGGTTGAGGTGTAAACCTGTGCTAGCTGGTCGTATGTGTGAGGACCATGAACTCCCCCTGCAAGGTTTTGGGGGGTGAGGCCACCAGGGTTGAGGTGTAAACCTGTGCTAGCTGGTCGTATGTGTGAGGACCATGAACTCCTCCTGCAAGGTTTTGGGGGGTGAGGCCACCAGGGTTGAGGTGTAAACCTGTGCTAGCTGGTCGTATGTGTGAGGACCATGAACTCCTCCTGCAAGGTTTTGGGGTGTGAGGCCACCAGGGTTGAGGTGTAAACCTGTGCTAGCTGGTCGTATGTGTGAGGACCATGAACTCACCCTGCAAGGTTTTGGGGTGTGAGGTCATCAGGGTTGTCTTCAAGCATGGCTATTAGGTGATGAAGTATCTTTAAGCATATGCTTTCAAAATATAACAAACACAAAGGGACCACTTATTTTAGTTTGTTATAACCGTAGTTCGTTAAAAGCATATATACAGCATACACAGCTTATGAACGGGACCAATAAAACAGTTTGTTATATCCGTCAGTTCGTTATAAATGCAGTCTACTGTAGGTCTATGCTGAAATCAGAGAATGAGGTGTAGCAGCGATACTGTCAGACCTGCCCTGTCAGACCTGCCCTGTAGGACCTGTCCTGTCAGACCTGCCCTGTAGGACCTGCCCTGAAAGACCTGCCCTGTAAGATTTGCCCTGTAAGACCTGCCCTGTAAGACCTGCCCTGTAAGACTTGCCCTGTAAGACCTGCCCTGTCAGACCTGCCCTGTCAAACCTGCTCTGTAAGACTTGCCCTGTAAGACTTGCCCTGTAAGACCTGCCCTGTCAAACCTGCCCTGTCAGACCTGCCCTGTCAGACCTGCCCTGTCAAACCTGCCCTGTCAGACCTGCCCTGTCAAACCTGCTCTGTAAGACTTGCCCTGTAAGACCTGCCCTGTAAGATCTGCCCTGTAAGACCTGCCCTGTAAGACTTGCCCTGTAAGACCTGCCCTGTAAGATCTGCCCTGTCAGACCTGCCCTGTCAGACCTGCCCTGTAAGATCTGCCCTGTAAGACCTGCCCTGTAAGATCTGCCCTGTAAGACCTGCCCTGTAAGACCTGCCCTGTAAGACCTGCCCTGTAAGACTTGCCCTGTAAGACCTGCCCTGTAAGATCTGCCCTGTCAGACCTGCCCTGTCAGACCTGCCCTGTAAGACCTGCCCTGTCAGACCTGCCCTGTAAGACCTGCCCTGTAAGACCTGCCCTGTAGAACCTGCCCTGAAAGACCTGCCCTGTAAGACTTGCCCTGTAAGACCTGCCCTGTAAGATCTGCCCTGTAAGACCTGCCCTGTAAGACCTGCCCTGTCAGACCTGCCCTGTAGGACCTGCCCTGTAAAACCTGCCCTTAACCTGGATTGCTTCATCAAGTGTGCCAGGTGCCTGTAGTCCTGGGTTTGAATCTCGGAGGGTCCGTTTATTGATCTTTGCCACTGATTCAGGTGTAATTTATGTACTCACTGAAGGTCTATCAACTGCATCACTCACATGTAACAGGAATACTGTTCAAAGCCGCACTGAACCCAAATCACTCACTCACTCACCCATACCCACTCACTCACTGACTATTTCCATTTTTGTGGAGGTCTGCAAACAATGCTTGTTGTAAAGGTGACTATGCTTGTCGTAAGAGGTGACTAACAGAATCGGGTGGTCAGGCTCGCTGACTCTGGTTGATGCATGTCATTGTATACAAATTGATCAGATTGATGCTCATGATCTCAATCACTGGATTGTCTGGTCCAAAACTATATTTTACAGAGCACCGTCATACAGCTGGAATGTTGCTGAGTGTGGCATTAAACAAGAAATAAACAAATAAAATAATTCAACAGACCTTCCTATAAGTAACTTCAAATTGAGTCGTAAACTGACAACTGAGTTTTTGCACAATCAGGACAACTCATTATAAAACAATTAGTCATCGCTTTTCTTATATGTCATTCTCATAATTAACTGACAAATCACTTTGACCTAACACCAATTATCTGTCATCTAATTTGTATCATCATGTTGACAAAATACCCTGCTGAAATAGGAGCTACATTATTTTCACCAGGTATTTACACCGGCCATTAAGTAGCCTGTAATCTCACAATGATAAGTTCCATAAATTGAAATGGATCTCTCCAGGACTGTCGTCAATATCGCAATGTACAGTGTGATAGTGTTGGGTAGGTATTTGTGTAGTGTTACAGTTTTATAAAGGCTGGTAATAAACTTGTGTTTATTTCATAGTGGGGATAAGATAACATCTTTACTGCCTGTTAGATACAAGATACTACACACCTGAAAACATACTTTATGTCAGACACTTAGGTGTGATGGCTATTATCTAAAGAAGTTATAAGTAGGTTTTTGTAAATGTTGGAATTAAAATGTCTCTTTTATCCTTCATTTTGACTAGCCAGTAGTGCATGGCAGCAGTTAAAGAATGCAACTGAAATGTGTGTTTTGGATGTCCCTGAAGTATATGCTTGAACTGGTCATCTCACAACATTAAAGTCCCAATAACAGTTTATTATAGCTGTGTGCATATATGTTTCCTTTAACTTAATACAAATAGTGTGCAAAATTGCTTGGAGAAATTTCCATTTTAAGAGCTGGGAATTTTGTCTGAGACTGAATATACTTATTCCTTGCAAAGGAAAAAATAAATACAAATCTTTTCATGACATCCAGTATTTTACCACACTTTTCATTGTACATTTTCTTAAACCTTGTGGGCAAATATATTTCTTCAAATATTTTCTGGAATTATTATTATTTAAAAACTTACACCTGCAAACATCAAAGAGATTTAGGTAGTTGAGGTTTACAACTTATGTGAGACCTACATACATGGTATGATGCTGACAAACTAGAGTTCACAATCACGGGAAATCTAACCCTTGATCTGCAGATCATGACACAACAAAGGGATGTAACTCTGCACAGCCACTTGCAGTGCCCTTTAAATCTGATTTGGTATTCTCTATAGTTGCCATAAAATTAAGGTTGCTTAAGTATTTGATATCTTATTTAAGACGTCAAACCTTCAATGATGATGCGTGTTTTCACTGAATAAATTTCTTTTAATGTAACACTTCTTGTGATACATATCGTGTGACAATGTTTTTTGTAAAGTCATGTTATAGACACACTGTTTTTTATCATCATTGTTCTAAGTCCTATTTAAACCGTGGCCAACATTTAAAGAAACTTAGCATCTAACATATTTAAACAACATTGTTTTGATAACCGTATTTAAAAAGTTATTGAGGAACTGTGACAACACACAGGGCAGGTGTTAGTTACAAAAAATTTGAAAACACCTCGGCCATATTTAATGAAGTCTACACTAGACCAGAACTCAAAACTTAGATACTTGATATTACCAATCACTAAAACTCCCTTATATATAGCATTAGTTCTAGTAATTAAATTGGCAGGTTGAAATCTAAAGGATAAAAATTGTCAAAAGTGCAGTCAAAAGTATGTGTTTTGTTCCCGAAATACCCAGGCTGCCTGCAATGCCCACTTCGTTAAGTTGTCCATTTCTGCAAGTTAATTACCAGTGCTATAAACTGTCTATAAGTGATAAGTACAGACAGATTTGGCATTTCAACTGAAGGTGCTGAGTTCACACTTTGGATGGAGTTACCTCACTGTGGCGACGAAGCCGTCCGGAATTTCAGCTTTTCATTTTAGTCCCGACAAGACAATTACAAGGTGGCACTCTGTATATTAATATATTGATATGTCCAGCACTGCGATATGCCGTGTAACCCCGTGCTGGGTACAGACTGGATGTGTGATGTTATTGGTCAGGGTGATGTTGTCACGGAGGATGGTCATTGGTGGGGATGATGGGCCTCATGGCCTCGTCATCTTTAGAAGAAAGCTATAAGAACGTGTACATGCACTCTCCACACCAAGGTCGTTAAGTGAATCTTTAATTATCTGCCATCGTGGGTATTGGACGGAAGATTGGTCCCTTCGTCTGTTTATGATTGATGAGCATAAAGATGATTTGTTGTTTTGATGCCAGACTGCTTCATTGGGTGATGCATATGCTTATTTGGGGCTAAGTAGTGATTTTAACTGGCCCTGATCCTGGATTCGGGTCATGTTACTAAAGTCTAGATCTGGATGCACACATCAACTTTGTGATGATGTTTATAAGGGTTGGTTGTTTGATGGCGGGTTTTATTTTGGGGTGTAATCAAGATCTTGTAGTTTTTATAGGTTCAGAATAGATCCTGAAGTTAATGTAGATGTGAATAGTATTTGTTAATTTTATGGGTCAATCTGAAAGTTTTGTGATTTCAAACAATGTTGTAGCTTTGCTTGCTTTAGGAATGAGATCATCTAAATTTTAAAATATGAAAAAATTAATTTAATAAATTGGGTGATTGAAAACTTGCTTATTTTGAAAATATTTTTGTTAGAACTTAATTTTGAAGATTCAATTTTGGAAAATAACATAAGCAATGCTGACAGTTTTAATTTTAATTTTTTTAGAACAGAAGTTGCCACGTAATCAACAGACATTTCCCAACTGACATCATGAATTCTTGTTATTGTTCATCAAGTCTGTTTATTTTGAACATATGCATGACCTCAAGCCATTGCTGACTCATTTAGAATTTTTTGTGTAAATTGTCTTGTGCATCTCAACTGAATGTGTTGCCTGCAGTAACACTTCAACAACACCTTAATACCCGCCCGTCATGCAGCTTTAAGTACGCCCATATATAGACGGAGACTACTGCTCTCATAGGAAATATTGGATTCATTATATATTTGATGTATTAATAACTCCACTGACATATAGCATAGAACCTGACCTGATGTTGTCATTAGAAAACTATGTTACACACATTACATCAACATTCAAGCTTCCAGAATTACATTCTAACCATTCTTTGAACTTGGCTGGCCATTGCAAGCCATTTTTGTTAATTAAAAGCTGAAAATTCCCTTTGGTAGAGTAAAAATAAAAAAGTGTTTTCCTTTATTGAATTACGGAGCCTGTTGAGTTTTCTTTTCTCGTGGTAAATTCCTTAAATGTGTCCTGGTGCCTAAACCAAATAAATTTAAACAATGATCACTTAAAAAGAACACCAAGAGTATTGTTGCTAATGGCAAGCGAAACATGTTTTCGATAAAACATTGTAAATGGAACATTTCCTTTAAAACAATATATTCACTTTGAACAGCATCGGCAGACACACGGACGCCAGTTTCTACTTAGGTGGGGCTGAGTCATCATCAGTTATGAAATCTTATTTGATAAAATATTGTCAATATTTAACCTTACAAAACATGGCATTCCGAGAATCATCACTTGAGGAGTTTATCAGGGGGGGGGATGAAGGAATCGGATACTTTCATCGTACCCAGTATCAGGGTTCATGGGAAGGCGTTAAGAAAACATACTTTATAGCCATCCAATATTTGGAAAGAAAGGTGTTTAAGAAAACAGGAAAACATGCTGTAGCATAGCTGTTTTTGTCAAGTACATATTTTTCAATTTCTGAAAATTCAAAGACAGAAATTGATGGTTTGATTATTTATAATAAGTGAAGTAAGACAAGCCGTAAACGAGACGTGTTTTATTGATTTGTGATCTTCTAATCAGATCATCTATCTCTACTGTAAGAGTTTCTGTTGGAAGGTTTGAGAAGAAAATGTCTTTTGGAGATATTTTATTGCTTTGTGTAATGAAATCCGATCATTTTAAATTTTGGTTATATTTTATTACTTTCATGATGGTGACTTGCTGGTCGTCTTGGTTACACTCACTCACTCTGGCATCTTCCAGTATCTCACCCAAGTGATATCTCTTGTGAAGGTCAGTTTGGGATGATAATTGTATTCATTATGATGATGGTGATGGTGGTGGTGGTGGTGATGATGATGGTGATGGTGGTGGTGATGGTGGTGATGATGATGATGATGGTGGTGGTGGTGGTGATGATGATGATGATGATGATGATGTTGGTGATGGTGGTGGTGGTGGTGATGATGATGATGATGATGATGATGATGATGATGGTGGTGGTGATGATGATGATGATGGTGATGATGATGATGATGGTGGTGGTGATGATGTTGATGGTGATGGTGGTGGTGGTGGTGATGATGATGATGGTGGTGGTGGTGGTTGTGGTGGTGATGATGATGATGACGATGGCGATGATGATGGTGATGATGGCTATGACTATGGCACAATGATGATGAGGATCAGACTGCTGATACGGCACACATGTGCCAATACAAGGTTTTAGCAGCACAATATTTGATGAATATATTCTTTTTTCCGACAATTCCATGGCTACGAAGAAAATACTGTAATAACAACACACAGCAGCATCCTGGAATGTGCTGATGATTGTAACTCAGCAAGCAACAGTGATGATCTTATCCCAACCAGGCCAAACTGAACCAAGAGATAGTACATTATTACACCTTTTAAATATAACATTACACATGATGAACATTTACTCCTAAAAAGGTCATAACTTTGCAAGAAGTATAAATTAATTATCCCATCAAACTGATTCCTTTCCAAGCAGAGATCAGACTTCACGAATCCAAGGTTTGTGTGGCTTTAAATTAGCTGTTTACATTTCCCCCAGAAATTTACAATCTCGAACAACCACAACAGGTACTACATAATCACAAAAAGGGATGACGTTGTTTGATCGTAAAACAGCACAAGTCATAAAAGTTTGTCATTTACAATGGGTCGGAGAAGAGTTACGGTTGAGAGTATCAGGTTTCACAGTTTATGAGAGACAGATCTTGTAAAATCGGCATTTTGCTTACTATAAAGTAAATGGATGAAATGGGCGAGTGTGTATCAAGTTACGAGACTCACGTGAGAGTGGGACGTTAATTTGGTTGGAAGATGTCAGCTAGTGATCTTGTCATCTTGTCTAGGGTTTAATTCTATCCCTGTATTACTATGTCGCTGGATCATGGATCAGCTTACTGGATCTGTCATTGAACAATATAAACATCAAAGTTGTGCTTCAAGCACAGAGCTACTCTTTTATCTTATTGTCCTTGAATCCGGTTATTTGTAATTTATACCCAGATAATTTCTTTATTAGATTAGGCTGTTGTTTCGATTTTCTGTATTGTGTTAATTTTGTGTTGAAGGTTTGATTGTGAACATACACAACATGATGAAGATTGCTGTTGATGATGATGATGATGATGATGATGATGATGTGATAATGATGATGTGATGATGATGATGGCGATGATGATGATGATGATGATGATGTGATGGTGATGTGATGATGATGATGTGATGATGATGGCGATGATGATGATGATGATGTGATGGTGATGGTGATGTGATGATGATGATGATGATGATGATGATGATGTGATGTGATGGTGATGATGATGATGTGATGGTGTGATCGTGATGGTGTGATATAATGGTGATGTGATGTGATGTGATGATGATGTGATGGTGATGATGATGATGTGATGGTGTGATGGTGATGATGATGGTGTGATGGTGGTGATGGTGATGATGATGGTGTGATGGTGATGGTGTGATATAATGGTGATGTTGTGTGATGAGATGTGATGATGATGGTGATGATGATGATGATGATGATGATGATTTGATGGTGTGATATAATGGTGTGATATAATGGTGATGTTGTGTGATGTGATGTGATGATGATGATGATGATGATGATGGTGTGATATAATGGTGATGTTGTGTGATGTGATGTGATGATGATGATGTGATAGTGATGATGATGGTGTGATTGTGATGGTGTGATATAATGGTGATGTTGTGTGATGTGATGTGATGATGATGGTGATGATGATGATGATGATGATGATGATGATGATGTGATGGTGTGATATATTTGTGTGATATAATGGTGATGTGATGTGATGATGATGATGATGATGATGATGGTGTGATATAATGGTGATGGTGATGTGATCATGATGATAACAACGGCGACGATGATGATTGACAAATCCAAAAATGAAAACAAAGTGGGTAATTTTACACCAAACCACCTATTCTCGCCCTAGCATCAACTCAAAGCAACCTAACACTTTCCCCATTGTTCCTGTAGAGATCCTATGACAAATGGAAACATCGATTTTGAACCTGAAGAATTATGAATTCACATCATGACACCAACAAATGCACACACAAAAATGGACAAAGAATTCTCAAAGGGAAGATGGAAAGAGAATGTCATTGAAGACACCCAACAAAAAAACAAAAAACAGGAGACTGCTGGCGGACAGATAAAAAATGGATGATGTCTCTGCAAGAAAGAATGCCTGGCTCATCCTTAAAGCATGTCTATAACTCTACAGGAGCTTCACTGGCTGAACAGATGGTGGACAAACTTTGTGTTAGTGAGGAGGCTAGGCTGTTGTAAAGCTATTAGGCCTCATTTTCCACCTCATTTGACGGCCAGCAGAACATGAGTGGGGAAGAGGTTGGTCTTGCAGGTGCTACAGCAGCCAGACAGCGCCAGCTGCTTTAACCAGCTCCCCTTAACTCTTTCCATGTTGATGGCCAGGGGGTGGAATATTTTTTTGGGGGGGAGGCATTTAAAAAAATAATATTTAGGTGTGGTATGTTGTTTCAAAGAGGAAATTTTGCTGATTTAAATGAGTAGCTATTGGTGGTGATTGTTTCTAGCTGTAGTTTGTTCTTTTGTGCTTTGGGTTTAATTTTTCTCAACAAATTTGGTATATCTGTTTGATATAGAGAATCTCACCCTCATGTCTTCTGATATCAAATATATCAACACGAGTTGATAAAAGTGGAAAAATTTCGATTTTTGCCACCTTTATCAACGAGTGTTGATATATTTGATATCAAAAGACACGAGGGTCAGATTTTATTTATCATCCAACATCATTCTTCCAACTTTTTCAATTTGTAGACAGTAATTAGCAGTGTCTTCAGTGTAAAAAGTACTGCTAACAGCTTCAGTAGCAGAGCCATTAGTGATGTCATTTGATTGTGACGTCATGGTAACCAGTGACGTCACAATGGTCTGCAAAGCATTGTGATGTAATTTCATTGCAGCGATATCTACAGTGTAGATATTGCTTGATTTAATCCAAGCCATATCTCCTGTGGGAGCCAGTTTTGGATGATAAATGAGGACCTTCTACTGAATAAATGGTATTTTTTATTATTATTTCAGGTATTTTACTGCATATCTTTATATTTATGTATAGCCTGTGATTAGTGTATATCAAATAAATATCTATGTTTGACTTAATGGAAGAGATTTAATGAAGATTGTTAATCCAAGGAGCGGTCTGACTGAAACCTATGGAAAAAACTGCAGGCGTTCTGACCCTGTCGAGGCACAGTAACATGCAAGTACAACCAGTGAGTGATGATATGAGCACCTAGCCATAGGAAATGGGTAAATTGAAACACTAATTATACAGCCTGGCTACAAGTCTATTGTCACTGCATACTCCACCATTTAGCAAGTAGATCCACAGTGTATAAAAGACTTCCCGTGAATATCCGGGGTAGACTAGGTCTTCAGCAGCCCATGCTTGTCGTAAAAGGTGATAAACGGTATCGGATGGTCAGGCTGGCTGGCTTGGTTGATGCATAGCAGTATATCACAATTTGCATGGATCGATGTATAGAAGACTTAAAAAGTACAGAACAGTATGCACTAAATCCTCCCTCTAAAAAGGAATGGTAATTTACAGCACTGAAAAATATTTTACAGTATTCGTTATGGTAAGCATATATTGAAAAAATAAAATCTGGGCTAATTTCAGCCATATGTCTTTCTGTTTTTTTACCAATAATTAGAAAGAAAATCAGCACTTAATGAGTTAACAAGCCATTGCAAATGGCTATTTGTATATCCTATGACAGTTGACTCGGAGTCAAAAAGCACAAACGAGTCCACATGTTATGTAAGGAGGATTAACTCATTCCTTGAAGACAACTCTCAGTACCACACAGGGCATAGCATTAAAAAGTGATTAACATCAACTCTGTGAAAGAGTTGGGGGAAATTGTTACACTTGGTTGAACCGCCCTGTCTCTACTATGTGCTGGCACCCTAAAACATGCAATATGAATTTGAAATATGAAATCTGATATCAAAATTTACATCATCATGAATTTAAAATTTCATCAAAGTAAAAACAACATTTCAAAATAATTCTCATCAGAAGAGAAATTACTGTCATGGTTTGAAATTTTAATAAAATTATTTGACATTGAACATTTTCAATTTAATTAAACTTACTGCTTTGAAATTTTGCAGTTTTCACAGACTTATTTTCTGCGTAATAGTTTGAGGGAATCAACAACTCTTGTAGCAAATTGAATTAATTATTAAACTTCACTGAAACTAATTGACAGCATTACTTGTATTAAAGAAAAATCTGATAGTTTCAAAATGTATTTTTTAAATTTCTGGGTAGCATAACTTGTCAATTACATGTGGGCATTGGAGCTGTCAACTTGCTGTTGAGTGTTATGATTATCATTGACCAGTGTGATGATTGTGACTTGAAAACATCATGTTTCCTTGGTTTGATAAGGAGGTTGGTTGTTTGTGTGTTGATGTTTGTGTGATGATCTCTTGACAATGCACTATAAAGCCAATTTACTATAGCATTTGTGGATGTAAAATACCTGTTGTATATATGTTTTGTTTATTGAATAAATAAATGCATTTGAGATATGAAATGTTTCAACAAACAATATGACAACATTCTTCACATGATTTTAAGATGAATGGACAGATATTTCAAAGAAAGAGCAAATTTTAGGGATGGTTGCAAAATCAAATTCCACACAAAACTGTGAAATCAGGTAAATTTTGAAGATATAATTCAAATTTGTAAAATTCATATAGGTTTTAAAAAATAGAATTATATACGTGTATTCAGAAGCTTTTCAAAACTTTCAAACCTATTTGTTTGTCAGCTAACTAGTATTTTTCTTTTGATATCCTTTAAACAGGTAATGACCCTAATAGCACCGAGACAATTAAATGTCTCAGTTTCAGACATCAAGATGATGACAGCATGGGACGTAGTCCTCCTTTACTTTGGCAGGGACAGCACACAAATGCAGCATTCTTCTGTCAACATAATCTTCAAGCTTAATGCCAAATGCTCAATAGAGCTGAAAAGTGAAGAAGGTTTAAGTTATCTTGAACATTATGTCAGTATTAACACAGCCTCTGCCTCATGTGGGACAAATTGGCAAGGTGTAGATGTTTTAACTTTGGTGAATCGAGAGCAGGAGTGAGTGAGTGAGTGAGTGAGTGAGTGAGTGTGGTTTTACATCCCTGCAACTGCGATTCACCCTTAAATCATTATCTGAAATTGATATGAAAAGTCTTGAATGGTGGTCCAGTGTATTATATAACCATGCTTTATAACAATAATCACTCACTCTCAGTGGTACATCCTGAATAAAATACAATGTACAGCATTGCAAGGTCAGTGCGTGATAAAGCTATAGCTTATAGCTAAAGGAAATAATCGCTCAATGCACAATAGTTCATTCTTACAACATATACACCGGTTAACTTTAGCAGAAGGAGATATATTTCCCCTAAACATTTTTAGCTCTTTTAAAAACAAAATGAACAAATTGCATGGATTATCTCCATTACCAAACATGACTAAGTCACAGAATGTGACAGGCGATTGGTTAAAACCTGCCAGTTTAAGTCACTCTCATTTCATTTAAAAAACTCCAAATCTTTTAGAGAAACCCAAATGGCGCTCTCCTTCAGTCAAAAACAAATTCACCTGGAATGAATACCCTGGACCCATTCATAACTTTGTTTTGAGCACAATTCGAATGACACAAAGTTAAAAATAGCCATCCAATCAAATTGCTCTCCTAAGCTAGAGCTTTTCTGTGCACAGTCAAATATAGGAGCCACTGAGGTGGTGCTGTCACTTCCACCATGGAGCTGTGGTGTCACCTGGCTCAGGGTATTTATCACAACAGAGTAGATCATCAAGAATTATACCAATCATGCTAAGAGGTACCCGGTATACAAACTTTAATTGGCCAGACTGAATTTCAAACACTTGATACATATCCAGTTGGCTAATCTTCAGTTGTCCATAACTCACCAACTGAAATAACAATTGTGTGAAATATCCAACCCCTTATTCAGCCACATACTCAAGTTTCTTCATGTCACAACTGGTACTGGTTTGGGAACATCGAAGGTGAAGGTCACATCATTAAATCAGCTGCTGAAGGCCATGACAGAGTGATGATGTCAGCCGCATGGATGAAGACATGCTGGGCGCCAGAGTCACCCCCTTCTGCAGCATACTTCTCCACTTGTTTCATAACTCAAAAGTGTCATAGTATTTCATGCCAAAATCTTTTGTAAAAATAGCCTGGGTTATCAGCAATGTCGGAAATAGCCATTGACAACACTGACAATGGGATGACTTCATGCTAGCGCCAAAGGCACTCTTGCAAGAACTAGCAGAAAGTTTGCAAAATTTATGAAGCATTCACAAAGAGTAAGATGCAGTATATGTCCCATCACACCAAATACCTTCTACATCTTCCATGCTGGAGTAGAAGAGAGTGTATTGTGTACGCTGTCCTTGTGTCATCACGTGCCGGGATGCGGAGTCAGCGTTCATGCAGCTGCTAGTGTGATGTCTGTGCCGTTACGGCGTTCCACCAGTTACTGTATGATGAATCCTTACTCCTCATTCAGGTGATGGCTGCAGAATTCCACGAAACATTTGTGAGGTGTTTTTACAAAAGGGTCCTTTCCCAATGTTCCTGCTGCTTGGGAGGAGAATGATGAAGTGAGAAAGTGTTGTCTTGTGTGTTTGATGATCAAGCAAACAAAGATGTTTTTTGGCTTGAATTCCAAGCTAGTTTATTGTTTGGCAGGCAGCCACATTTTTGGGTATGTAGCATATATACTTTGTTCAAACGCTGGTTATATTGTTTTTTATATATTCATGGGATTCTGCATCATTCATTTCTCAAAATTATTGTGAAGCTGACCACAAAGTGACCATTGTGACTTTGTATACAGAGGACATTTGCCTCTCTTGTCAATGACATTACAATCCCACCATTGACCTGACAAGGGGCACAGCCACAAATGAAAATGTCTACATTTGCAAGTCACTCACTAAGATATGTTATTTGACAAGGAAAGATAAATGTGTTTTTTTACTGGTATGTTGTTTTACAGTATATCAGACTGAGAGTTATTCCAGCATTAAATTTTATTTCATTTGAGTGAGATATCAATGTAATATTTTAAGATAATCATTAATACATGATAAATGTTTGTGCAGAGATCACATTTAACTGGGCAGTTATTCAATATTCAATATGGGTGTGTATAGACAACAGCTGGGTGTGTGGTCAAAATCTGGGTCTTTTGGTTTTTAGTGGGTAAGTGAATGTCTGAAGATTTGTGATGGAAAATCTACCTCAAAATACACATGCTGAACTGATGTAGGAATAAAATAATTATTCTCAAATTTTAATGAATACATGACTGATAGATAGGATCTATCTCAGACAAGAGAGATCATAAAATCTCAAACCCAAGGAGATCTCACACTAGAACCTGAATAATATCCAAATAAAGCATCTAAAATATTCAAAAAATTCATGACAATTCCTCAGATGGGAAAGAGTTTATTTTTTCGCGTATCCTCAAATTAATAGCTGTTGTCATGCGTAAGTCGTACTGGAGACGAAGACAAGGATGAAGACTAGGCATCATGAAATTATCTCATTGATTGATAGCTCTCGTAGATATCGGGATGACATGGATCAGACAACCGACCAATCTGTAATCGTACATTTCTATTCATTCCTTGATTGTATGGAGTCGGAGTGTCATAAATTTCTGGTCTTTGTCCTTCCTCGACAAGGACAATCTGGTCCTGGTACCCACATTGTTATTGTAACCGGCGAGATTTATGTGCGTTATAAAACCCGGATAAAAGTGATGGAACAATTGAAGATCAATTGAAGTCTCTCACTCGAGGTGCAACTTATCGACCTAACGTATGTGTTGTAATAAAAATGCTAATTAATTTCATCTCATCTGTAATTAATTTCTTAATCAATTGATATATGGGTGAAAATGACATTTCTTGCTTGAGAAATGCTCTGTTTGAAGACATTGCTGAAACTAGTACTATTCATTCAAAGACAATGCCCAATATTTCATCTCATTTGTTTCTTTACAAAATTATTCTGATTTCTAAAAAGGTAGTAAGTCATCAATTCTACAAACATTCTGTTTCTTGAACACATTCACATGTGTGTTCAGACGACTGGGGGCTTTACTTCCATAGAGTTGTTTTTAGGAGAGCAGCATTTTAACTCCTTAATATTCAGACAAGTTTTAATGCTTTCTAGATCAAATGTTTGAAAATTCGCCGTTAGATTTATGGGATGTATTTATGTCCTTCTCTGCATTAGGCCGACTTTGTGAGGCTTTTTGTGAGATTCATTTGGCATGAAAAGTATTTAGTTTTCCCATGGGTTAATATGATTTGTTCATAAAATGAAGTGAATTTGAGTTGTAGCACATTTTAGCCAACTGTCGGGGCTTTTTACAGGGTCAATTTGTAAGTCAACAAAATTCATATCATTTGTGATAATAAATTGATGATCAGCTTTCTTGTAAACTGCATCACTAACCCTGCAAGGTTTTTCTCAGAGCTGATACTATTTTCCACACAACACTTAAAATGAGGTTCATTTTCTGCCTCACTTTCCATCTCTGTCTCTTCTTCCTCAATCATTTTTTCCCTGTCTTCATTCCTTCCTCTTTCTCGCTCCATTTTCTCTTGCTCCCTCCTTTCTCTCTTGCTCCCTCCATTTTCTCTTGCTCCCTCCATTCTCTCTTGCTCTCTCCATTCTCTCTTGCTCCCTCCATTCTCTCTTGCTCCCTCCATTTTCTCTTGCTCCCTCCATTCTCTCTTGCTCTCTCCATTCTCTCTTGCTCCCTCCTTTCTTCTCTCCATTCATACTTTCACTTTCACCCTTTCTTCTCTCCATTCATTCTCTCACCCTTTCGTCTCTCCATTCACACACACTCACTTTCACCCTTTCTTCTCTCCATTCACACACTCTCACTTTCACCCTTTCTTCTCTCCATTCACACACACACTTTCACCCTTTCTTCTCTCCATTCACACACTCTCACTTTCACCCTTTCTTCTCTCCATTCATACTCTCACTTTCACCCTTTCTTCTCTCCATTCACACTCACTTTCACCCTTTCTTCTCTCTATTCATTCTCTCACTTTCACCCTTTCGTCTCTCCATTCACACACACTCACTTTCACCCTTTCTTCTCTCCATTCACACACTCTCACTTTCACCCTTTCTTCTCTCCATTCACACACTCTCACTTTCACCCTTTCTTCTCTCCATTCATTCTCTCATTTTCACCCTTTCTTCTCTCCATTCACACTCACTTTCACCCTTTCTTCTCTCCATTCACACACTCTCACTTTCACCCTTTCTTCTCTCCATTCATTCTCTCATTTTCACCCTTTCTTCTCTCCATTCACACTCACTTTCACCCTTTCTTCTCTCCATTCACACACTCTCACTTTCACCCTTTCTTCTCTCCATTCACACTCACTTTCACCCTTTCTTCTCTCTATTCATTCTCTCACTTTCACCCTTTCGTCTCTCCATTCACACACACTCACTTTCACCCTTTCTTCTCTCCATTCACACTCACTTTCACCCTTTCTTCTCTCCATTCATACTCTCACTTTCACCCTTTCGTCTCTCCATTCACACACACCCACTTTCACCCTTTCTTCTCTCCATTCACACACACCCACTTTCACCCTTTCTTCTCTCCATTTACACACACACACTTTCACCCTTTCTTCTCTCCATTCACACACACACACTTTCACCCTTTCTTTTCTCCATTCACACACACACTTTCACCCTTTCTTCTCTCCATTCATTCTCTCATTTTCACCCTTTCTTCTCTCCATTCACACACACTCACTTTCCCCCTTTCTTTTCTCCATTCACACACACACTTTCACCCTTTCTTCTCTCCATTCATTCTCTCATTTTCACCCTTTCTTCTCTCCATTCACACACACTCACTTTCACCCTTTCTTCTCTCCATTCACACACACTCACTTTCACCCTTTCTTCTCTCCATTCACACACTCTCACTTTCACCCTTTCTTCTCTCCATTCACACACACTCACTTTCACCCTTTCTTCTCTCCATTCACACACTCTCACTTTCACCCTTTCTTCTCTCCATTCACACACACTCACTTTCACCCTTTCTTCTCTCCATTCACACACTCTCACTTTCACCCTTTCTTCTCTCCATTCATACTCTCACTTTCACCCTTTCGTCTCTCCATTCACACACACCCACTTTCACCCTTTCTTCTCTCCATTCACACACACCCACTTTCACCCTTTCTTCTCTCCATTTACACACACACACTTTCACCCTTTCTTCTCTCCATTCACACACACACACTTTCACCCTTTCTTTTCTCCATTCACACACACACTTTCACCCTTTCTTCTCTCCATTCATTCTCTCATTTTCACCCTTTCTTCTCTCCATTCACACACACTCACTTTCCCCCTTTCTTTTCTCCATTCACACACACACTTTCACCCTTTCTTCTCTCCATTCATTCTCTCATTTTCACCCTTTCTTCTCTCCATTCACACACACTCACTTTCACCCTTTCTTCTCTCCATTCACACACACTCACTTTCACCCTTTCTTCTCTCCATTCACACACTCTCACTTTCACCCTTTCTTCTCTCCATTCACACACTCTCACTTTCACCCTTTCTTCTCTCCATTCATACTCTCACTTTCACCCTTTCTTCTCTCCATTCACACACACTCACTTTCACCCTTTCTTCTCTCCATTCACACACTCTCACTTTCACCCTTTCTTCTCTCCATTCACACTCACTTTCACCCTTTCTTCTCTCCATTCACACACTCTCACTTTCACCCTTTCTTCTCTCCATTCACACTCACTTTCACCCTTTCTTCTCTCTATTCATTCTCTCACTTTCACCCTTTCGTCTCTCCATTCACACACACTCACTTTCACCCTTTCTTCTCTCCATTCACACTCACTTTCACCCTTTCTTCTCTCCATTCATACTCTCACTTTCACCCTTTCGTCTCTCCATTCACACACACCCACTTTCACCCTTTCTTCTCTCCATTCACACACACCCACTTTCACCCTTTCTTCTCTCCATTTACACACACACACTTTCACCCTTTCTTCTCTCCATTCACACACACACACTTTCACCCTTTCTTTTCTCCATTCACACACACACTTTCACCCTTTCTTCTCTCCATTCATTCTCTCATTTTCACCCTTTCTTCTCTCCATTCACACACACTCACTTTCCCCCTTTCTTTTCTCCATTCACACACACACTTTCACCCTTTCTTCTCTCCATTCATTCTCTCATTTTCACCCTTTCTTCTCTCCATTCACACACACTCACTTTCACCCTTTCTTCTCTCCATTCACACACACTCACTTTCACCCTTTCTTCTCTCCATTCACACACTCTCACTTTCACCCTTTCTTCTCTCCATTCACACACTCTCACTTTCACCCTTTCTTCTCTCCATTCATACTCTCACTTTCACCCTTTCTTCTCTCCATTCACACACACTCACTTTCACCCTTTCTTCTCTCCATTCACACACTCTCACTTTCACCCTTTCTTCTCTCCATTCACACACACTCACTTTCACCCTTTCTTCTCTCCATTCACACACTCTCACTTTCACCCTTTCTTCTCTCCATTCATACTCTCACTTTCACCCTTTCTTCTCTCCATTCACACACACTCACTTTCACCCTTTCTTCTCTCCATTCACACACTCTCACTTTCACCCTTTCTTCTCTCCATTCACACACACTCACTTTCACCCTTTCTTCTCTCCATTCACACACACACTTTCACCCTTTCTTCTCTCCATTCACACACTCTCACTTTCACCCTTTCTTCTCTCCATTCATACTCTCACTTTCACCCTTTCTTCTCTCCATTCACACACACTCTCAACCTTTCTTCTCTCAGCCATTCACACACTCTCACTTTCATCGTCACTTGGTGCAGCTCTCTCCCCCATCAGAAACACAAACAGTTTGAGACACTTAGCAATTGAATGTACTTTACAATTCAGTCTCTGCAAATATAACATGCATGGAAAATATTATTAGTACCAATAAAAAAGATAACACAACATGAACAACTGTTTGTTTAAAATTTAAGGCTTATGAAATATATCAGTTTTATAGCATATGATCATTTCTTTGCTCCACTTCAAACAAAAAACAAATTCATCCAATATTTAAAGATTATATTTTTTTTATATAAAATAAAATTTGAACTTGAAATTTACGACTGTTTATTTTATTTAAACAGATGTCTGTCATTATGTGCATGTTTATTTCCTCCCCATCTGGGGCTCTGAGTCAACATACACTTCCCCAACACAGCTGAGAGACGACCAATTTTTATAACAGTTATCTAATGTTTGCCATCTATAAACCCAATTTTAATTACATCTGAATCAATATCTCACAGTACTTGTATTTGACTTCTCTCACTTGTGTAGTGTCATTACCATGTCAATTTCAGAGTGAGTGACATGTGTCTTTTTCCGACAGGTCTTCATTTCACAGCAGTCGTCCATGGGTTTTTTAATCACTTTATTCACCAATTCAAATCTGTTTAACCTTCGCATTAGTGCCTGTCCATCATAACCTTATTTTCGGACTTTTTTCAAGTTAACATGTTAATCCTCTCTATTGTAGCAACTCAATTAAGCTTGCCCATAACTAATTTTCTTGTCCCATTTATAAAAAAAAACGCATCCTAATTAGAAACTTTTCTTTGGCATTGAGGTCTAAACTCCTACTGGTTAAAATGTTGTTTTTTTCAATTAAATGTTTTATTGTAAGGTAATAGGCATGGTGTTTAATCTATGCATACATTACTGTTGGGCCCTTAAGAAAATGAAAGTAGTCTTGATTCAACACTCGATGTGAGGCAGCTGAAGTTCTTTACACCACATTGAGCCTCAATAGAACTTGATAGCATTGGCGACTTTTACATTTTGATGCATTAAGAGTTCTTAGAGTAGAAAGATAGGATTTGAATACAATACTTTTAGTTTTAAATTAAATTTAAAATCACTTCTCCCTTTTTCCCTTCTCTCTATCTCTCTCTCTGTTTCTCTGTCTCCCTGTCTTTCTCTCTCTATGTGTCTCTCTTTCTCTTTCTATGTCACTCTCTTTCTCTCTCTCTGTCTGTCTCTCTTTCTCTCTGTGTCACTCTCTTTCTCTGTCTCTGTGTCACTCTCTTTCACTTTCTCTGTCTCTGTCTCTCTTTCTCTGTCTCTGTGTCACTCTCTTTCTCTGTCTGTCTCTCTTTCTCTCTGTGTCACTCTCTGTCTCTGTCTCTGTGTCACTCTCTTTCTCTTTCTCTGTCTCTGTCTCTCTTTCTCTGTCTCTGTGTCACTCTCTTTCTCTGTCTGTCTCTCTTTCTCTCTGTGTCACTCTCTTTCTCTTTCTCTGTCTCTGTGTCACTCTCTTTCTCTTTCTCTGTCTCTGTCTCTCTTTCTCTCTGTGTCACTCTCTTTCTCTTTCTCTTTCTCTGTCTCTCTTTCTCTCTGTGTCACTCTCTTTCTCTTTCTCTTTCTCTGTCTCTGTCTCTCTTTCTCTGTCTCTGTGTCACTCTCTTTCTCTGTCTGTCTCTCTTTCTCTCTGTGTCACTCTCTTTCTCTTTCTCTGTCTCTGTCTCTCTTTCTCTGTCTCTGTGTCACTCTCTTTCTCTGTCTGTCTCTCTTTCTCTCTGTGTCACTCTCTTTCTCTTTCTCTGTCTCTGTCTCTCTTTCTCTGTCTCTGTGTCACTCTCTTTCTCTGTCTGTCTCTCTTTCTCTCTGTGTCACTCTCTTTCTCTTTCTCTGTCTCTGTCTCTCTTTCTCTGTCTCTGTGTCACTCTCTTTCTCTGTCTGTCTCTCTTTCTCTCTGTGTCACTCTCTTTCTCTTTCTCTGTCTCTGTCTCTCTTTCTCTGTCTCTGTGTCACTCTCTTTCTCTGTCTGTCTCTCTTTCTCTCTGTGTCACTCTCTTTCTCTTTCTCTGTCTCTGTCTCTCTTTCTCTGTCTCTGTGTCACTCTCTTTCTCTGTCTGTCTCTCTTTCTCTCTGTGTCACTCTCTTTCTCTTTCTCTGTCTCTGTCTCTCTTTCTCTGTCTCTGTGTCACTCTCTTTCTCTTTCTCTGTCTCTGTCTCTCTTTCTCTCTGTGTCACTCTCTTTCTCTTTCTCTGTCTCTGTCTCTCTTTCTCTGTCTCTGTGTCACTCTCTTTCTCTGTCTGTCTCTCTTTCTCTCTGTGTCACTCTCTTTCTCTTTCTCTGTCTCTGTCTCTCTTTCTCTGTCTCTGTGTCACTCTCTTTCTCTGTCTCTGTGTCACTTTCTCTGTGTCACTCTCTCTCTCTCTGATACACACTGTACTTGACAAGTTGCACAGAGACTATCTACATCAGTTTTTAAACAGAGTTCGTAAGAGTGCATCCATCCTGCTAATTTTTACAGCTTTGCTGTGTCGAACTAACAATATGACTTTCCTATAAAGGACAAGAAAAAAAATAGTTTCTTTATGAAATGATGTAAAAAACACATCATGTCTCATTTGTTTTATAAATTCAAACATACCCCCATCGGAGAACAATTTATTGTAGATGTTTCTGGCAGCTTCATAAGTCATTATAACCATCTTGAGTATATTATGTGGTTTCTGTAAAAACTCCCATCACACATGTCATAGTTTGATACACCATAACTTTAAGTGATCATGCCAACAGTCTCCAATATCATATTTTCCCTTTTCCTAAAAAAACATCACCCTGTCATTAAACTCATATCTTCTTAAATGGCTGCAATTACCAAATATTTTGACCTGTGAAAATACTTTAATATTATTTTGGACAGTTTGCCAACGCTTACCCTGGGAAAACCATAATTAATATTTCTATTTAGTCACAAATCACTTCCTCATTTGGTCTTAATGACGCTTCTTCCTGCTATTTTCCTGTCAACTAGCTTAAAATAAAGCAAATTTGCATCTTGGGTCCTTAGGTGGCCAAAGATTTTCTCTAATTGTCTTCGGTATTTTTCACGACAGAAATACTGAGACAACTCAATCGTATCTGGTCCTGGGGGAATTTCTACCCTCCCTTTGGGAATTTAATTGTTGATTAGTTATCATAGAACCAAATTTAATGATTAAGGGGGGAACTGATTTTGTGAGTTGAGTTTGGAGGCAGAAAATTTCATTAACTTCAAGATGCATATTGGACAGTTATCCTCAAGACGAGAGATCCGAACAGTTACTGCTTTGTTAAAAGTTGTCGTCTGCATTTTCCCGCCTTCGGCCATATTGAAAATGAGGAAAAAAGTTGTACCCCTTAAACTAAACACATTGCAGAAGTGTTAAAATTGCATGCTGACCTTATGTCAAATTTCCCTAACAATGGATCTCACCCTTAAAAGCAAATGAATTCTGGGAAAGATGAAAATTGCATTATGGGTACAATAGAGGTCAAGTGGGGTCAACCTTGTCGTCATGACTCAGTGGTCATCAACACAGGAACGTCAGTTTCAATAATTTAACTTTATTTATCAACAAAAACATCTCTGTATGCTTCAACAACATTTTGTACAAAAGCACTTTCTTTATTGTTGAGGTTTTGCGTGACAAAACTAATTTCATTTACATGAATTTCGACTCCCTGGAGTTAAAACGAATGGCAAGTTTGTTTGTGCAGTTACATCACAGAGTCATAACGGATAATGATCAAAACTTTTAACCTTTGAAACAAAAGATGCCATTCTGGCATCTTAGAATGGTTAGAAGGTCATGACCTGGGCTTCATGGCTGCTTATGTTGCTATGACGGGATCAATTAATCGTTGCTCTTGTGATTTCAGTTTCAAATGTGACAGCAATTAAAGAATATTGTCTTTACCCTTTCACTTGCATTTTCATATTCATGTGTTTGGATGCTCCAAATTGATTTAAATAGAGTGACATTTTTTAGAATATTCAAGCTGATAAATTAAAGGTCTTTTGATGTTTGTATGTATTTACAGTTTTTGTGATACTAGCCTCAGTTTGTGCCTCAAAAATTGAAGTGATTTCTCTATTCATAGTAAGTCCTATTGTAGCCCTAATCATTACAGGGTCTTATTTATTTAAATATCACAGAGTATGAACCAATGAATTGAATATTTACAAAAAATGTACTTCACAAAAATGAGTCTTAGAATTGATTTGAAATATATCCAATCATCAGAAAAATTGTATTTCAAAATGGCTGTTACAGCAGCCATATTGAAAAATGAAACACATCTGTCACAGCTTTCATTAATATGGCTATGACTATACCACAAGGACATATACAAGTATAACTGTTCCAGAGTAGTATCTTTATAACTGATTACACCCAACTCAGAGATTGCCAATACCAAAATTGTGTTCATCATGCTATAGGGAGCAACCCTTAGTTCCACTGAGTAAGTTGAAACATTTCCCTTGCAGTCTTTGGGGACATTGTTTGGTTTCGTTTGATTGATGAACCTGCATTTGTCTACCTATAGGGTTGTATATATGTTCAACAAAATGAAGTTACAGCCATTGGTGTGCACGTCATGTCTTTCACATCCAACTCATAAACTTGAATGAATGAACTTTTCCAACAATTTCCAACTTTGGTCGAGTCATTTATCTTGTTATTTTCCAGAATTCATAATTTCTGATGAAGTTTGGCCTTAATTTAATAAAGCCCTTATTAACAGTGATCAATGCAGGATGTGATGGTTTTTGATACAGTCAGGACAGTTGTGATGCTGGGGAGAGCAGCGATAAAATACTGTCCAATGAATATTTCAACGGCAGATTGAAACAGGTTTTTACTGTAATCAGTGTTTATAACACACCTGCTATAACATATAGCACACCCATGGGGGCCTGGGAGACAAAATGGAGAAACAATTGATTTATTATTGCGGTTTTAGCCTCAGAATGGCTTTAAACATCAGAATCATACCAGTTTATCAAAACTGATGAGGACAACAAAGGCGTTTAACTCATAAAGTCTACTTCCCCCATCAAGCTATGTCTTTTGTGTTAGGTGATTATACAAGAAACGCTGGTTTGAACGCCTGCAAGCGCTACAGCGTCAAAGGCCTTATTGTATTCATTAGACATTTAATTACTGTAGTAATTAAAAATGGGTCCTTTTTTCTTGGGTTTGAACTGAGGAAAATGTCAAGATTTTAACCTCTAACAATCTCAATTGGATTTTCAATGGTGTAAGTGCTTTTTGTGCCCCAAGACCCTGCAACCCATGTTCTTGACAACAAAGAACTACCAAATATGCCCCAAACAGTTACAAGGTTGATGATCCCTACAAAATCCTTTTTCCATATGTAGGGTTTTGTATTTAGTTTTTTTTTTAAACTGTTTGAAAATATAATCAATTATCGAGGCAAAGTTTTTCAGAAAGATCAGCAAGATATTAATCATTGATGATGGCGAAGTTGGTGATGTTTGTTAGCATTTTGAAGGGCTGGATTTGAAATTCAAAATATATAGGTAAATTGTGCAAATATGTTTGGAGTACTCAACCATTGTATTAGTGAGAGATCAGAGTGAAAAGTATGATAAGAATCCTGTATTTTGCGAGACAGTCTGATACTTTCTTTAGATAGTGCCCTGCTTTCCCCAACCTCCCTGAGGCTGTCCACATGTCTATAGAAGTCTGAGAAATAGACACAGGAACCATAGAATAGTCAAAGAATCACTCACTTATACGTTCACATAGAATATGTAGGTACCGGAAGAATATAATTACCCATTCAATGAACAAATTAAAGATGTGAACGTATAAGCTCCATTCTTCTGTTTTGAAACTTTTCTCTTTCCCAAACTTACCACTGATTCATGTTTCAGGACAAAACATAGCCCTTAGCTTTTATCATTCTCTGTAATGTCTTTCTAAGGAAATGGGAAATGTACTGCTTTTAAATGATTTAACTGGATATTATCCCAGACTAGATATTAAATTACCATGGCATTGAAGAATAGGCAGTTAATGCAGTTGGTATGTAGAATTGCAAATAAAAATGTCTGTAAGAAATGAAACATATAAACATGATAAGTAAACGATATGAAATTTTAATACACTTTTGTAAAAAATAAAATTGGCCTTTGAAAAATCAGACACAGAACATGAAAAATACAAAATATTTTCACATTTAATTCTCCCTCCAGTAGTTTAAGCTTTGAATTAAATTCTTAAAATGTCATAAATATATGTTGTTTTATTTCAAAATCATACAGAAAGCATTTTTTATTCAACACTCTGTATTCTGCATGCTAGGAGAGATTGGTAGCCCAGTGGTTAAAGCATTGGCTCGGCATACCTGGGTTTGATCCTCACATGGGCTCGATGTGCACAGCTCATGCCAGGTGTCTGTTGCTGTCTTATTGGGGAAATATAGGTCTGAAGTGATGACATGTGGTCGTGAGTACAGGATGCAGGTCACAAGTCAGGGGAGCTTGTTAAAGCAGTGTTGGTTATGGAGAGTAGTGGAAGGGAGTCTGTGTTTGCCAAGCTTGACTCATGAGAGTTTCTAGGACTTCCGGGCCGGGTCCTGACAACACTGAGGCACATGTTCAAGTATTCCTCTGTTAACAAAGCATTAAATGGGTACCCTGTAGGTTAAGGTAGTAAGTTTACTATTGTCCTTCTACACCTCATAAAGCAGCTTCGCTTGTATACTCCCCAGGGTGCTGAGAATGATATTCACTTTCATCATGCTTACAAAGAATGGAGTAGTAGCAGTAGTAGCTGTAGTGAGTGAGTGAGTGACACCATCAAAAATGAACTGTAAATCTGATGTCGTCTGTTACTATATCAACTTTTACAATGCAAACAAAATTGAACAAACTTTCGTGACAAGCCCGTAATTTGCTATTTATGATCAATAAAAGAGGACAAGTGAATTTCTGTTTGATAGATTTCTGTGGGAATCCAAGATTAGCCCTTTAAAACCAGTTACACAAAACATATGAATGACAATCTTCTTTCACTGCTATCGATCATCCCCATACTGTTCACCGACATCAAATAAACTTTCAGGGACATGAAAGTGTCGTGCGATTGTCATGTTGTCATTTTGACCAGTGTCATTTTCCAGGCGACTTCATAATAACCATGTCAAAGTCAGACCTGGATGATAGACAAATAGCACCACACTTCTTTTGTTGAGGACACAGTGGTTGAACTGGTCTTTTTAAACCAATTTGATGTGGAGAATGGATGGGAGAAATTCTTGACACCAGTTGTCAAGCTGGAACAAGGAATCTTCATCTCTACACCAGCACAGAGAGCCTGTGATGCTGCTGGAGGAAGCTCTGGAGGCTGGTAGACAGGGGACAAGCCCTTGTGGCCTCGGGCTGAAGGTTTTAATTATGAAGGTGCTCCAAGTCATACTGATGGCATGAGTAGAGTCTGGTGTAATTATGGCTTAATTAAGGTATTGTACCATTGTTCCATCATCAGCGGGGAAAGAGGGCAGTTTGGTAGCGGTACAGGAACGTCCATAACATAATTAAAGAGATGGCCAATCACGAGTGTCTGGCTGCCACTGTGTTTCCTATTGGCGTTACCTCATATGGGCCATTGTGGTGGTCACTTCCTGGTAATGGCCTTGTTATGAAAATTGGGTGATTTCTTGTCTTGACCACTGTTTTGCTGGGTCATGTGTCAGACTTGACCTTTTGCTGTGGCAGATGCCATCTTGGACTTGACTGCTAGCTTCTTGGATGGGTTACAATTTGAGGTTGGACACTTCCTCAGCACTTTGAGCACTGACTTCATCAACATTATGGCATAGTCACCACTATATTGACATCACCACTGCATTGTGGAATCACATCTTACACTTGACCACAGCCTTGTGGGATCACATCTTACACTTTACCACGGGACCTGTGAGGATCCGGGGTAGAATAGTCCTGTAGAATAGATGTGGTAGAACTGTCCTGTCTTCAGCAACCCATACTTGCCGTAACAGGCAACTATGCTTGACGTAAGAGGCGACTAACGGGATCGGGTGGTTAGGCTCGCTGACTTGGTTGATGCATGTCATCAATCCCAATTGCATGGATTGATGCTCCTGATATCAATCACTGGATTGTCTGGTCCACGCTCGATTATTTACAGACTGCCGTCATATAGCTGGAATATTGTTGTGTGTGGCGTTAAACAACAAACAAACAAAACACTTGACCATGGACTTGTGAGATCACTTACAACAATAACAATAATTTCATCTATAATGCGCCAAATACCATTCACCAAGTGAATGCTCATGACTCTACATCACTATTCCAGTCTGTGGATCAGTCAGACTTGCACTTGCGGTAATTATTAGTTTGGAATCATAATTTCTAGATTATATATATAATAAGAACAAGTTGTCCCCGTTGACTGGCTTCATTAGACTGTACTCTCCGCTTGTTTAGACTTACCTATTATAAGAATAGAATTACTATACACCCATGGACTGGTCATTCATTGGAGCAAGGCTATGAATCAGTGTGCACTACCCTGTAGAATCACACCCCAGCCTTGAGCAATACCTTGTGGAATAGCATTTGCTCATCACGCCGAAGACCCGGGTTCGATTCCCCACAGCTGGGTACAATGTGTGAAGCCCATTTCTGGTGTCCCCCGCCATGACATTGCTGGAATAATGCTAAAAGCTGCGTAAAACCGAACTCACTCACTTACTCCAGGCCACCATGATATTTCTGGAATATGTCTGGCTGTGTCGTAAAATAACATTCATTTAACATTTTTATATCAATGTCATTGAGTTCTCATGTCATGTTTATGGATGGACCTGCCATTATGATTAGACCACTAACTTCCCTGGCTTGAAGAATTTGTCACAAGTTTGACGGCCATATGAATTATGAAAATATGAAACTTATTCCTAGATAAAGGTCTTACTGTTAAATAATGTATCGTTACACCAAGCAAATGAACCAATTACATCAATAGATAGTCTTCTCTGAAGACATCTTAGTGTTGGTGATTCTGTCTTAGTTCTCCATCCTGTAAATCACATCAGCTGGAGCGGCAGTCCTATCTGTCATGACACTGCATCTTGGGCATCAGGTGATGTGTTCCACAGCTGTGTGTGATTAGTGGTGACAGCTGTCTCCGCAGCAGTATATGACAGGTCTTTGACATACTGCAACTTATTTCAAAGAAATGTACGTAAATATTTTCTTAAGATGATGTTTATTAGCGTACTTGTTGAATATAAAAAAACAGCCATAGAAATAAACTTTGAATGTTTTTGTTTAAATTTCTGGTGTGGTATGTATTCCCACTATTCCACTACAAAATGCATGATCACTGTTAGTATGAAAGGCTCCATGTCTGCATCATGTTCTCCCATCATAATAATCATAGTAGTTGTATCATCGCCTTCACTGTTTGGTTCATTGTAGAATCAGATTCAAGTTTTTACCAACATTCAGAAGTCTACTTAAATGCATAAGCTGCAATCCTCCTCAGCGACTATTTTAACATTTGAGTTTAGCAAATTTGCAATATTTTGACTAAAGAGGCTACAAATCTTTCGATAAATAAACAAACTATGCATTTTTAAAAATAACAAGTTCATCATTTCCGTTTTATCCTGTCTGCTTCAATGCCAAACTTGGACTCGCATCGTTTTATTGTTTCCAAGTGTACTCAAACTATATATTATTACAAGCTCTGTTTTATACAGGGCTCTATATTAATGCAGTAGTAGAAAATCTGGCAATCAATTTTCCTGCCTGCTGTTTACTTATGCAAATCTAACCATCAATTGATCGAAAACAAGATTCACTGAAGAATGTTATGGGTACTCGTGGTAAGCTTAAAAACATACATCAACTTTTATTTGGACGACCTCAGTTGACCTGACCTAGATCATCTGCATAATGATGATGCATATAAATGACAAGAAACAATGTAAAACATAATCCACTCATATCATATTTGAAAATAATGATAATATAGAGTTGCAGCCCCCCTTGTCGAAAATAGAGGATTGGCTGTTTGGCCGTTTGGCTGTCTCGCTAAATCAAACCAGCATCAATATATAAAAAATATTATATGTCAACAACGTGGAACAAATTACAAGGAACAACCTTTTTAATAAGACAGTTAACATGCAACAATATGATCCATAACTACAAGTGATAGTAAAACATACAAAGTGTGTAACCTTCTGTCTTACAACATTTATGCTTAATGTGAATCACTTCTGTCAAAATTTAATAAACACAGATGTTTTGCACAGTTTCTTAAAATATATCCAGTTTCGTAAAAATATATATGTAAGGAAATAAAATGCCTCAAAATTCACATTTTCTGAAAATTGGGATGAAAATCAAATGATTTATTTGTTGTGGCCTAACACATGCTGACCACAAATATGACCTACAAAAGAATCAATGGTTATTTTCATACAGACTCTCATATAATCCATGTAATCATAGAAACAATTACTTTTATTGTACCAGCTTAGACCAAAAAGATGTGGTCAATCAGCTTTCCACGGATCCCAGCTATTTTGGTATTCATAGTCCCTAATAAAGCCATGTTATTAGAAAACTCTGTGTTATCATAGGTCCAAAACCAACTGACCAAGAGTCCCTGTTATCTCTCCTTTGAAGTAGTTTATATAATAGTAAAGAGGTTTTGGATGGTGACAGCTACAAAAACTGTATTAGTTGGTTGAGTTGTAAGGGTCAGATGTGATTTGGAGATTAATTGTTTTGAAATATGGCTGGAGGCTGACCATCTGGGCCACAGTCTGTGTTCTCATCATCCATGACACATGGACATCATGTCATATTGCGTTTGATTACTGCCCCTTAGACGGGGCACAGTCGGAGAAAGTAATGTGAAAATTATTGACCAAATATTGACCATGTCTGTCCAATGTTATCACTTTTATACTTGCAACGTTTACTGTCACAACTGTTGGAGAATGAAGTTAATGTGATGATGGTGTAGTTATACATAAACTGTTTTATTTCTAAACACCTGATGTGGTATTAGTAATTCCTGAACTACAAAACGATGACATTTTGTTTCTCTGTTATATTTTTTCTTGTATAAATTATGGTTGAACTTGTGATGTATGTGTAATGTGAAACTGTATTTTGTCTTGAAACGTTCTAATCATATGATCTGTAAAATGTGTTTGTAATATATTGAAAACAAATCAAATTTATTGTCAAAGCTGGTGAGTAGTGTGTTGGCCCCTAAAATTGGTGTTCAGCAATCCATCTTGTCATAAGAGGCAAATAACAGGAAAGGTTGGAAATGCTTGCTGACTTGATTGATGCATATCATTGTTGACTTGATTGATGTGCATGATGTCAATCACTGGTTTGTCCCAACCAGACTGCTGTGATATAGCTGGAATAGTGCCATGTTAAACAAACAAAGGAGTGTTGACTAGAATAATTATTTCTAAAATAAATATCAAATATGCCTATCTGACAAATAAATAATTGATCATAATGTATCATTTAACAGCACAAAAAGCTAAATCTACTGAAAGTGAAAACTGCCAAAATAAAATCTGCTCATGAGGTGTCCAACAGGGCTGTCATTTACTGCCCTATTTATTCACAGTAGGTGCTCATAAATCTTATTTTGTGTTGAAATCTTAAACATTGTGACCTTTGTATGATGTGTTTTTAATGATTTGATAAGAAAAGGTCAGTGTATAACTATAACTTCTGAAGTTCAATTATTTATATACTATTATTGTCCTGTTTTGCAAGAATTCTTTGTGTTGCTGTGTCTTTGTGTGGGAGAAAAAAACAAGATCCTTCTTATTGTACCAAACACGTCTCGAGTTATTGGCCTAATTTATGAAAGCATTGACCATGTGGTGATTGTGGTCAGTACATGCCCTGAAGGGGTGGGGATGTATCCCGAGGGGGACGGGACATGCAAGCACAAAACTTGTCCCCTTATTAGTCTTGGCTGCATTCACAAGGCTTGCCATCTTCCTACTAAAACCATTGAACATGATACCCTTAATTTGTGAAGTCCCTTTGTGGAATTAATTGGGGTTGGAGATGTCCCACAAGTTCTTCAACATGTGTTCTCAAACCAGGGTCAGTTTATTCTGGTCTGAACAGATTACTGTAGAATAGTAGCAATACCCTTTAATTGAGTCCTACTTGCAGCAATGTTAAACGTTTTACCGTAATATGTCAGACAGCACATTGGCACATGCATGTATACTTGACAGCTAACTTATGGGCAAGATTGGGAATGAGAAAATAATGACATAATCATTTGTTATTAGATATATCATGTGTTAGTCAATTGTCACTAAGTATGCAAGCATTCGTAATATTTTTTTTAAAAAGTGGTTTGTTTATTAGTTTGACATTAACATTAAAATATGGTTGTATGTTAAAGATCTACCATTATCAACATCAATATTGATGTTTAGTATTACAGAGTGGGAGATGGGTATGAGTTTGTTTTATATCACGAATCTTTGTCTCTGTTTGATATGAACATTAAGGGATTTCATTGTAGGCTGTATTCTGTTCAAAGCAGCATTCAAAACTCAATCCCTCACTCGCTCTCAAGGGCAGGGACTTGTGGATTTGTTTGCAATATCTTTCTGTTGGTTATAAGTATTAAGTTGATATTATCTAGCATTAAATAACAGAACTTTTAAATAAGTTGGGGGTTTTTAAAGAAAGAAATTGCAATATCGTTTGGTTGATTTTAAGTATCAAGTTGATATCATCCAGCATTAAATAATCAGACTTTTAAGTGAGTTCATTATATATTTTATTTTATTTGTGATATTGTTAAATAAAATAACAGGACTTTAAGATGTCTTTGTTATGTTTTATTTTTTTGTCATATCATACATATTAAATTGATATCATCTAGCATTAAATAACAGGACTTCTGATGAATTCCTTATACCTTCTTTTCTTTGTGATATCATTTTGTTGACAATAAGTATCATGTCAATACTTTTTGAAGAGTTTGTTTTATCTTTTATTTCATAATAGCAATGTTCACATAAAAATACTTTATTGTTGTTATGTAAAACCCCATTGATTCTCTCCAATGTACTTCGGCCAGACTTTGTGTTTTTATGCAAGAGATGACTGTCTCATGCCTGAGTCAGGTTGTCCAAGTTGCGAAACAAGAGAGTCACAGACAGGTAACACAGACAAATCACCAAAAGACACACCTGTGTTAATTAGTGTTAGTCATCTTTCAAAGCAAAACATCAAGGCATGGACAGGCTTTGAGACAAGGAAATTCAGTCATATATCTGGGATGAGTTTATGAACCTCCCACCGGGCTAAGTGAAGCTGTGTGGGCCAGGGATTGGGTGTCTAATCATGCCGGTCGGCATCACATGCCATACATACATGAATCTGACAACTTGTCACTTTCATTAGGCTTCAACCCCTCTGGAAATCTTTTGAAAAATAGCTCATTTGTTAAAATTAGTAATTTGAAGTTTTGATTAAAAAAGCCTTTATTTTCGAATGTCTTTTGATAAAATAAAAAGCTTTGCTTAAATTAAAATTAAAAATAACATGACGCAAAATATTTATGGGGAAATATGTGTTATTGAAATTTAGACTTAGTCATTTTTGCAGACCTTTTATCCATGTCATTATCTTATCTTGGCCATTTCTTGTTTTGTGTAACGCATTAAAGATCTCTCTCTCTTTCTGTGTATAGCATTAAAGATCTCTCTCTTTCTGTGTATGGCATTAAAAAATCTCCCTCTTTCTGTGTATAGCATTAAAGATCTCTCTCTCTTTCTGTGTATAGCATTAAAGATCGCTCTCTTTCTGTGTATAGCATTAAAAAATCTCCCTCTTTCTGTGTATAGCATTAAAAAATCTCCCTCTTTCTGTGTATAGCATTAAAGATATCTCTCTTTCTGTGTATAGCAGCAAAGATATCTCTCTTTTTGTGTATAGCATTAAAGATATCTCTCTTTCTGTGTATAGCATTCAAGATCTCGCTCTTTAGAATCAAGAATCAAGAATCAAGAATTTTTATTGTACAGAACACCCTCGTAGGGCAGGGTACAGACTATCTACATATAGGAATAAATATAACTATAAATATGAGAGGTATATATATATGATGTACATTATGTATAGAGGCATTACATGTTATTTCATTTACATCATATAAACATTTATGTATATTAGGATATTGCTGGCAGCGTACACTTAGTTGAATTGAATATAATAGAATTTTCTCATGGCCTCAGCTTGAACATGTATGTGTATACAGAGTATTAAAGATCTCTCTCATTCTGTGTATAGCATTAAAGATCTTTCCCTTTCTGTGTATATAGCATTCAAGATGTTTATACAAGACATTATTACTGATTCAGTCAGTTCTTTTGTTTTTTGACTAGTTCTATAATCCTTGAAAATATGTTAGTTCAACTCAATATAACTTTGTAAGGCTAAATCTATATTTTAGTAAAATGAGTAAATATTTTCTTGAATATTTTATAACAAAAATAAAAAATATTTTATGATGACGACTTACTTGGGGCAGTTTAATATTTGTAAAAAAATAAAGTCAACCATGTCAAGTTTTAGGGATGAATTAATTCTATAGTACTCTGTCCTACTGAGGGGCTAATGACACTAAAATTGCATTTATTATCAGGATAGTTGTGTGAAAAGAAAATATGATGATTCACACTGAATCCTAGGAATCTATGAACAATAAAGAAATGACACTTAAGATTCTTGGTAAGGGGCCTTCAATTTAAGAAACCCGCCCAGAATATGAATTAGTTCAACCCATCAAAACCCAAGGGTGACAAAAATTACAAATACTGATTAAGGGCTCTTTAGTCTCACATGCAAGCCCTGAAGATGGGTATATGCATAATGTCATATTCACATTTATTACTCATATTTACCTGCACATGTGTGGTCTTGATTGTGACCTTGTAAACAGAAGTTGATCACTCCGACAAGGACAATATTTAGAAACGTGCATCCCCCACGATGGTGTTTGAACAAGTCATCCAGCTCACTGCCATATTGCTAAAAAGCCCCATAACTCATACAGGGCAAATACTAATCCGTGTATTAGTGAGAGAACATCGCGGGTGAAGAGGCTGCCAGGTCAGTTGGTGTTTTCGGAATCCTACAAAGACAGTGGAATAGGTGGAGTGGGGCTTACTGCCAGGCTGTGTTATTTGTGGCTGTGCACACACAATGTTTTGCAGTCTTGTGAAAGGAAATCCACTTTCAGCTCCTTTCATGGATGTGTTTCATGGGATTAGCCTGTTACATGATTTGATATTGTTGGAATCAGTAGCATTGTGAATTTCTACAATATTGTAAGTTAATGAAGCATGCCCAGGTTACCGGTTGCAGCTCGCTAACGTATAAAGAGTATTATTTTTAGAATGTTGTAAAACAAACAGTTTATTTTGGTTTCCAATTCACAAGTCTGGGTTCTGGAGCATTATTAATATAGGGTAAAGGGGAGACATTATTAAAGAGGGTGGGATGGAGGAATATAGCATTTAGACATTATTAAAGGGGTGGGATGGAGGTATATAGCGTTCAGACATTATTAAAGAGGGTGGGATGGAGGTATATAGCGTTCAGACATTATTAAAGGGGGTGGGATGGAGGTATATAGTGTTCAGACATTATTAAAGGGGGTGGGATAGAGGTATATAGCGTTCAGACATTATTAAAGGGGATGGGATGGAGGTATATATGGCATTCAGACATTATTAAAGGGGGTGGGATGGAGGTATATAGCGTTCAGACATTATTAAAGGGGGTGGGATGGAGGTATGTAGCGTTCAGACATTATTAAAGGGGGTGGGATGGAGGTATATAGCGTTCAGACATTATTAAAGGGGGTGGGATAGAGGTATATAGCGTTCAGACATTATTAAAGGGGGTGGGATGGAGGTATATAGCGTTCAGACATTATTAAAAGGGGTGGGATGGAGGTATATGGCGTTCAGACATTATTAAAGGGGGTGGGATGGAGGTATATGGTGTTCAGACATTATTAAAGGGGGTGGGATGGAAGTATATAGCGTTCAGACATTATTAAAGGGGGTGGGATGGAGGTATATGGCGTTCAGACATTATTAAAGGGGGTGGGATGGAGGTATATAGCGTTCAGACATTATTAAAGGGGGTGGGATAGAGGTATATAGCGTTCAGACATTATTAAAGGGGGTGGGATGGAGGTATATAGCGTTCAGACATTATTAAAGGGGGTGGGATTGAGGTATATAGCGTTCAGACATTATTAAAGGGGGTGGGATGGAGGTATATAGCGTTCAGACATTATTAAAGGGGGTGGGATTGAGGTATATAGCGTTTAGATATTACTAAAAGGGGTGGGATGGAGGTATATGGCGTTCAGACATTATTAAAGGGGGTGGGATGGAGGTATATGGTGTTCAGACATTATTAAAGGGGGTGGGATGGAAGTATATAGCGTTCAGACATTATTAAAGGGGGTGGGATGGAGGTATATAGCGTTCAGACATTATTAAAGGGGGTGGGATAGAGGTATATGGCGTTCAGACATTATTAAAGGGGGTGGGATGGAGGTATATAGCGTTCAGACATTATTAAAGGGGGTGGGATAGAGGTATATAGCGTTCAGACATTATTAAAGGGGGTGGGATGGAGGTATATAGCGTTCAGACATTATTAAAGGGGGTGGGATTGAGGTATATAGCGTTTAGATATTACTAAAAGGGGTGGGATGGAGGTATATGGCGTTCAGACATTATTAAAGGGGGTGGGATGGAGGTATATGGTGTTCAGACATTATTAAAGGGGGTGGGATGGAGGTATATAGCGTTCAGACATTATTAAAGGGGGTGGGATAGAGGTATATAGCGTTCAGACATTATTAAAGGGGGTGGGATGGAGGTATATAGCGTTCAGACATTATTAAAAGGGGTGGGATGGAGGTATATGGCGTTCAGACATTATTAAAGGGGGTGGGATGGAGGTATATGGTGTTCAGACATTATTAAAGGGGGTGGGATGGAAGTATATAGCGTTCAGACATTATTAAAGGGGGTGGGATGGAGGTATATGGCGTTCAGACATTATTAAAGGGGGTGGGATGGAGGTATATAGCGTTCAGACATTATTAAAGGGGGTGGGATAGAGGTATATAGCGTTCAGACATTATTAAAGGGGGTGGGATGGAGGTATATGGCGTTCAGACATTATTAAAGGGGGTGGGATTGAGGTATATAGCGTTCAGACATTATTAAAGGGGGTGGGATGGAGGTATATAGCGTTCAGACATTATTAAAGGGGGTGGGATTGAGGTATATAGCGTTTAGATATTACTAAAAGGGGTGGGATGGAGGTATATGGCGTTCAGACATTATTAAAGGGGGTGGGATGGAGGTATATGGTGTTCAGACATTATTAAAGGGGGTGGGATGGAAGTATATAGCGTTCAGACATTATTAAAGGGGGTGGGATGGAGGTATATAGCGTTCAGACATTATTAAAGGGGGTGGGATAGAGGTATATGGCGTTCAGACATTATTAAAGGGGGTGGGATGGAGGTATATAGCGTTCAGACATTATTAAAGGGGGTGGGATAGAGGTATATAGCGTTCAGACATTATTAAAGGGGGTGGGATGGAGGTATATAGCGTTCAGACATTATTAAAGGGGGTGGGATTGAGGTATATAGCGTTTAGATATTACTAAAAGGGGTGGGATGGAGGTATATGGCGTTCAGACATTATTAAAGGGGGTGGGATGGAGGTATATGGTGTTCAGACATTATTAAAGGGGGTGGGATGGAAGTATATAGCGTTCAGACATTATTAAAGGGGGTGGGATGGAGGTATATGGCGTTCAGACATTATTAAAGGGGGTGGGATAGAGGTATATGGCATTCAGACATTATTTAAGGGGGTGGGGATAGACGTATATAGCATTCAGACATTATTAAAGGGGGTGGGATGGAGGTATATGGCATTCAGACATTATTAAAGGGGGTGGGATAGAGGTATATGGCATTCAGACATTATTAAAGGGGGTGGGATAGAGGTATATAGCGTTCAGACATTATTAAAGGGGGTGGGATAGAGGTATATGGCATTCAGACATTATTAAAAGGGGTGGGATAGAGGTATATAGCGTTCAGACATTATTAAAGGGAGTGGGATTGAGGTATATGGCATTCAGACATTATTAAAGGGGGTGGGATAGAGGTATATGGCATTCAGACATTATTTAAGGGGGTGGGATAGAGGTATATAGCGTTCAGACATTATTAAAGGGGGTGGGATAGAGGTATATGGCATTCAGACATTATTAAAGGGGGTGGGATAGAGGTATATAGCGTTCAGACATTATTAAAGGGGGTGGGATGGAGGTATATGGCGTTCAGACATTATTAAAGGGGATGGAGGTATAAAGCGTTTAGACATTATTAATGGATGATTTCCAACCATAATCAAACATCCTCTTGTACTGGTGATCCCCCTGCTAATGTATTACCACTCTTTGTCCTCATTCCCACACATTGAGATGCAGGAACTACCCATGTAGAAGAGCTGCAGTCCTATTTCAACCACCCGTCAGTGTGGCGAGGCAGTGGTCATTGTGTTTGTACAGCACATGAATAACAACATGGAGTAGATGACCTGTGGTCTATAGCAATGCTATCAGTACTACCACATCACTTAACATGCTATTGACATGATGTGTATGCATGTTGATAGAGCTAAGAGAAAGGCGATAGCAGCATGGTAATACATCAGTGTTTATATTATATATGCATATATGACTCAGTGTTGATCTGCAATTACCATCCTTGTCGATTTCCACAAGTTTGATAAGTTGTGACAATAGCTTGAGATAGCCTTCTGTTCAGCAAGTGTACTGCCAGCCTTATGGTTTATGGACTGCTTAGTGGTAGTATTAGCGCGTTGATTGCTGTTAATATCGCATTGAAAAGCTGGGACATTTACACGTCTACATTAAGCAAAATGTCATCAGTCATTGTCAATTGCGGTGGTAATGATATTTACAACACTAATAATACATATGACATTGCCGGTGCTGTCTGACAAAATAATCATAGCAACGTACGACAGTAAATGTGGATGAAATTGACATGACAGAGGATTGAAGATCTCAATTACTGCTAATGCATTTTTGATTTAGTTTTTGAAATAGGTGCCATTGTGGAGGCTGTGATTGTGTCAATATCATACCTGAAATCTCTAGCTCACAAATAACCCCCTACAACTTGAGCCTGTAATTAATGGTATTAGTCGTGCCGTGACAATATTAAAGGAGCAGGTAGGATAAGGATTTGGTTCAAATTTTAATGTTGCGGGAGAATTTGAAACATTGGTATACAAATTGTCAGACATGTTCCAGTGACTGATAACTAGCCTCTTTTCTTTCTTACTCTTGCAATTTGGGACATGGTGAAATATGTAGGTGTGGCTAAATGATTGAAAATGGCTGATTTCAAAAGAAAATATCAGTGTGATGATCAAGTCTGTGACCAAACATTGGGCTCTGTCAGGCCTCAAAGTTACAACCAATGTGGTCACCATGGCAATTATAATTTCCACTTGGCGACCTATATTATTTAAGCAGTTTGGTTCTTGGACAAAATCAAGCAGGCAACTTGAATACTAACTGCATATTATAGAAATACAATACATTAATAAATACTGATAGTCTGAACTAAAATTTCATTTAAAAAATCTAAAAATCAATTGTATGGGAAATATTAATCGACCATCTTATCAAGTATTTTCAACAACATTACTAATAACAAAGCTTGTTACACTGAACGTAAGAAATCGGTTTTGCTGCAGTTAGGCAGATCAGATATGCTTCAACCGTATTATACATTACTGACTATTGTCTTGAAGTTCAACTCCTTCATTTTTCACCTGGCTCCCTGAAAACAATCGTTAGGAGCCACAGGCTCCTTAGGAAAAAATAAACTTTGAGGCCAGCATGTTTGTACTGGTTTTTTCTACATGTATGAAAATCAGCATGTGTCAATGGCCTGCTCATGTTCAAATATTAAGAAAACACTTCCTAAAAACTCTAATATCAACCTTTTTGACATATTTGATCTTTCTCTATGCATTGGGTGTTGTCATAAGTCCAAAACATACAGTGCTTGACATGAAAAAAGCCTAGTTCTCATTCATATAAACACATCTGATAGCTTTCTTAACAATTTCTAAAAGTTGTGCTCAAAACTTAAATTATGCAGATCTCCTTCAGGCAAACAGGGTCGTAAGCCTACATTGTCCTCTCCAAACACAAAACTGCATGAAGATATTTGTGCTCCTTTCAGCAAAACGATAAAATAAATATGTTTTGCTAACATTTTACTGGAATGCTTCAAAAACACGAACTGCACACTATACTTTTTATAATTGCCTATATTTAACGTCAACCAAATAACATGCTTGTAATAAAACCTTACATCAAGCCAACATTTGTTTATGCTTAAAATTGCCGACATGGCAACTTTACATTTCCCTTTGGGTGTAGACAGGATCCCAGTAGGAAGGTACCTATTGATTCTCAAACCAGTACACTTGGGGCCAAAGCAGTTGACAGCTGTGCATTTATCCTTTTAAACGAACACATAACAAAGCTTCCAGTAATTGAATAAACTAAAAGGTACAATTCAATTAAATGTGATAAGAAAATGCATGTAGACAAGTGTCCACTCGACCGTTTTAGTCTTTCAGTGCAATTTCCACACGGCAGTTCCTATCCTGAAGTCTGTTAATCAAATGATCAATGGTAAGACGCCAACAATGCATGGGTGTTTAATTCCTGTGTCGTCATCTCTGTATGCAGTGTGGCACGTAGAGTGGTACAACATAGGATGTGGAGGATCACACAATTTGACTACCGTCTTTGATTCCGTGATCGTGTGTGTCAGTGACTCTCGGAGATAGCGTATCAGGGTACGCTTCACTGGGGATGACAAGAATCCTTTATTCTTTGATAGGGTTTTAATACAGTTCCTTAGATAATGGGAAGAATAGTGTCATTATTTGTATTATTTTCAGCGGTTTTCTTCTGACTCACACTGAAAAAGGGATGTAGTGCCTTGAGAGGTAATGCAGTGTCATGAATCTGGATTTACATTTCTCATATGGTCAGTTAAAATATTCTTGTTTCCCATGATGTTTTGTCCAAACTGACTGGGTAGATTGAAAGGATTTTTTATTTTGTGTGTGTAGGTTACAAAACTGTAAAGTTCGATTATGATCTGGGCTTGAGTATGAAGACAGTTCAGGCCATGGCGACCACTTCTAGGTTTTCCTTTGAATCTAACACACTTTGAATGGATGGCTTGTGCAAAAAGTTGGAATATGTTTCCAAAAAGAAATTTGACTTGAAAATATCTTTTCTTATCAGTGCTTAAGCAAGTCAAATTTCCTTTTGGCAACCCATTCCAACTTTTTTGACAAGCCATCCATAAAATAATATTATGTTTATAGGCAATTTTATGGTGGGCCGGTAATGAGAAACATATTTTTTAACAACCATGGTTATTAATGCAACTCCTTTCAAAATAATAGCCTTTATTGCAACTGTAATGATATAACAGAATTACAAATGTAGCTAATATGGCTGTATGATATCTTTTAGCTAATTAAGCTCTAATGGTTTTATTAACATAATGCAGAAACACTTGCTTATCATTCATGTTTTACTTGAAATGTCACATGCTCCTGTGGAACTTATGCAGACTGGTTCCTGGGTGTTTATGCCTTGTGTCACCTTTATGATACATAAATATGGAATCATGTAACGTGATACACAATTTGATACACAGGAAAAGATACAGGATTAATACACAATATTACAGACCAAAGTTCAAGATTGGTCATGACAATAATTGTATTTCCAGAGCTGTCTGAGAGATTGGTCTCTGAGTCATGAAAAATAAACTTGGTTTCATAACACAGTTACCATAGCTTCATTTTGAATGTGATTTTTATGACACAGTTATTCCTGAAAATAAACAGCCAATCAAAGCTGTTATAAGATGGTACTTGTTAGTTCTAGTACACGCAGCCACACCCCTGTATAAGTGCAATAATCTAGAATGCTACACTGAACCCAATTTCACCTCACGTCCCATACAATCAGAAACAATAATTTGTATAACAAATTTGTATAAAAGTATAACAATTACTGGCAGAAGTTTGTACATAGGACAATTACCTGCTGCGATGTTTGTAACCTGTAAATTGTTTATGAAACTAATAACGGTAGGATTTAAGAACGGACTTCAATGTTTCTTTTTGCGTTTCTGGAGTTATAAACATAACGACTGGTGTGCTGCTGTAAATAAGTGTTGCATGCCAGTTTATATGTTTATAACTCCAGAAATACAAGAACATATTGAAGTCAATTCTTCTAAATAAATATACCAACAACAGCTTCACAGACTGCTTATTTATTCATTGACACAAAAATAATTGTTGACGATAATACAAAATCTGTGACATCATTCAGCCCAGTAACATAAGCTCTGCCCATCTATTCTGAGCCAATCAGGAATAGCGGAACTACTTTCAGTTTACCGGGTATTCATCGTATAATGGGCAGGTTTCTCAGCAGGATAAAGCCAAAGGATAAAATCGGTATCTCCTGGGGTCATCAAGTGCAATTATATTTTTGTCTGTAAACCTGAGGCAAACAATATTTTCCAGTATTTTAAGAAAACCAGGCTCTCCTTGCTTTCTCTTTTTGAAGAGTCTTGGTGATCTTAATGCTAAGAATATTGTATGAGCAACTTCGCCATGTCGCAACGCTGCATTGTCTATAATTGTCCCTCTGTTTTCAGGTGGGTCAACACTGTTGTCCTGAGTGAACGATTCGGAGGATATATTCTCCCACTAAAGAACCAACTGTCTGAAGGTAAGACAATATATTACGATGTTTTTTCTACCAAAAAAACAAATAGCCTATTTTAAAACATTTTACAATAAACATTTTTCAATAAACATTTTACAATAAACATTCAAATAAACATTTCAAATAAACATTTCACAATAAACATTTCACAATAAACATTTAACAGTAATCATTTCACAGTAAACATTTCACAATAAACATTTAACAGTAATCATTTTACACTAAACATTTCACAATAAACATTTCACAATAAACATTTAACAGTAATCATTTCACAGTAAACTTTTCTCAATAAACATTCTACAATAAACATTTCACAGTAAACGTTTCTCAATAAACCTTTTACAATAAATATGAATACAAAAACAGGGAACCAATGAGGTACCTTTGTTATCTTAGAACTGTCAGTCCTCCAGGGAAAACCATTAAAAATATCAAATTCTTCCCAAATTGCGAACTTTATTTAGGAGCTTTAATTTGGAATTGATGCCGGTTTGTTTTAGAATCGTTAAAATGCCAGGTTGAAAGAGATACAAAGAAATTCAAACCTTAAAAAAGATTCTTGAACAATCTGTGACCCAGATGCAGGCTGATTTGTTCATTTCACAAGCTAATTAAAATGCCGATGAATCATGATCAGACAGGGATTAGTTTTTCCTGATTTTCCTGAATGTCTTTGAACCATGAAGGAATTTTCACCTTAGGTTAAAACTATTTCAATTTTTCACAAAATTTAATTTACGACAGCCCCCTAATTCCCCGCTATGCAGTTTGGTAGTATAAAGATGCATGCTGATGTTTTAACACATTCAATACCCAATGTTACTCCATAAGATGTGTCAAATTAAAAAAATCGGTTATGCGTGAAAATTGTTTGTTGTGTTGGTAGTAATTAAGAAATGGGATTTGGAGATTTGGGCCTATTGTGATTAAAATTTGGTTCTGTTAATTCAGACTTTTTCTGGACCAGATGCTTAAGGGTAGCAGTCAGGACGGGCGGAAATTAAAATCATAATCTTCTGAAATTGAAATTTGCTTTCACTGTGGAAACTGATTTGTCATAAAGGTGGTGCTGGAAATGCCCATGTAATGGTCGCCGTGACAATGTGCTGTCACAGTAGGAGTGCCAGGTTTGGGAAGCGAGGATGTTGGGTGGATGAAGTGATCTGTTTGAAAGAAAACGTTTTTTTGGTCAGCAGTGATGCATTGGGAACTGCCCGAGGATTTGTGTCTCACTCTGCGGTTCTGCATTAACGAACAAGTGACAATTACAATTTTAATGAGCCCACAAATTCATTCTTGAAGGTTTGGTTTTTAAAATGCTCATTGTTTTCATTGCTTCATGTCGGCGATGAGCAGATCACTTTGCATGCTTCCCAGGGAGCTGAAATGGCTTAAATTGGATGAGGGCAAGTCTAAAACTCAAATTATCTCCACATTTGCAAATCATTTGTGGTAAGTTACAAACATTCATCTTCCAGTGGGAAACGTGATACCACAAAAAGATTTCAAACAAAAATCATAATTAAAAAATTGTTATCTGTATCAAACAGCCGACTGACAAACTATTGATCATATAAAATGCCCAGTCTATTCTCATGTCGAAGACATTTTAAGGTTTTGGCAAGAAAACATAAAAAACAAATGTCATAGTCGTGCTTCTAATCCCATAACTGAATTTACAAGCCTTCATAATCCTAGTGGAAACTGATCTGAAAAACATTTCAACCTAAAATGAAAATTGACAACAAGAATGCATTTATCACAATCCTGTCTTTGTACAAAAACAGATAACTTAAAAGAAAAGGAATTTGAACATATTTGTTTCCAGTTTTTAGAAACATTACTCTCGAGGATGTTCTTGTTGACATATGGTTGCAAAGATTTCTACAGAAAATATCCGTAACTGATTCCATTAATGTGTCTTTGTGTTATGAAGAAAGGGAAAATACTACTTTCCTGACACAACCCATCAGATAAAACACAAATGGCATCATCACTTTTCATGGGTCTTGTTCCAAGTTGCGATTCATCAAGACTGTCTAAACCGGCAGAGGTGATGGCATATTTTGCAATTTGTGCTCTTCTTAGAGCATTCTGTCAGAGAGTTCTTAAAGGGCAGATAACTCTATGATGGAGCACATCTCTATAGCTCCTATCCTCCTATTTTTTAGCTTCATGAGCTTTGTCATTCTATTATCAGGACAAGGCTATTAGATGTTATGGTACTCTCATCAGTTGTGAGGGCGATAGTATCTGTATTAATCTCTGTAATCACACTTGTAGCATGAAGTTTTGTAGGGCGTACCATAAATCAGAGGAGATAATTCTAAATGGCTGATATTGTAACTGTGTGCTACATTTTCATAATAGCTAGCAGAACACTGACACAGAGCGTATTGTGACCTGAACCAGTTTATCTTTTGACCTTTAAATGTCTTGCATCTTCTGGGTGTTTTTCTCATGAATATTCATAGGGACAAAGCTAGGTTATGTCAGGTCATGTATACTATTGATCAATTTGGTAACTATAGAATGGTTTGTTTTTTATGTATGAGCTATTCAGTTTTTCAAAAAAGTTCAATTTGGTTGAAATTTGTTTTAAATTCTGACATGACAAGGCAGGGTACCTGGATGTGGCTGGAGTTATTGCCCCTTACTGTCAACACTGCATTGTAAAATAAATCTTTGCAGAAGTGATACCTTATGCAAAGTTACAAGTTTCGATGGCAAAACCGTCTCCTTACTGCGTTGCAAGATTCTTGGCAACAACTCGGGTGGGTAGTGATAAGAATATTTAAAAAGCTGTAAAGGCAACACTCATTGCAACCCATACAACCTCCCTCTTTCCCTCACTCCCTCAAACTCACACTGCCCCTTCCTCCCTCTTTCCATCAAAACCTCCCTCCCTCCCTCCCTCACTCACTCACTCACTCCCTCACTCACTGGGAGCTGCCTGAGATGGTCAACATTAACAAAGTCAAGACTCTTACAGGTCCAGACAAGCAAGGTCCATACAATATTCAGACAAAGACGCAGTTGTGAAAATAAGTTTACGTTATCAATCAGCCTCTCAACCTCTGTTCTTTCCTTATTCTAATGAATCTGCCCGAGGAACATCTATCTGCAGGCCATGGGGAGAATACATTAAAACATGGCTGAAAGTCTTCCCATAACTGTATGGAAATCATATTTAACTGATTATGAAACCAAAACATGTTTTAAAAAATGTCATGTTATCCCCCAGCTGTAAAGAAGATATGCTCTACAACTTTGTGTCCTGTCCCTTAGCTTAGGCGTGCCCGTCCCTGCCGCCAGCACTTCACCACCCACAGGGAATATGTCACATCCTCCCTGCTGCCAGCACTTCACCACCCACAGGGAATATGTCACATCCTCCCTGCTGCCAGCACTTCACCACCCACAGGGAATATGTCACATCCTCCCTGCTGCCAGCACTTCACCACCCACAGGGAATATGTCACATTGTCCCTGCCGCCAGCACTTCACCACCCACAGGGAATATGTCACATTGTCTCTGCCGCCAGCACTTCACCACCCACAGGGAATATGTCACATTGTCTCTGCCGCCAGCACTTCACCACCCACAGGGAATATGTCACATTGTCTCCGTGCCAGCACTTCACCACCCACAGGGAATATGTCACATCCTCCCTGCTGCCAGCACTTCACCACCCACAGGGAATATGTCACATCCTCCCTGCCGCCAGCACTTCACCACCCACAGGGAATATGTCACATCCTCCCTGCTGCCAGCACTTCACCACCCACAGGGAATATGTCACATCCTCCCTGCTGCCAGCACTTCACCACCCACAGGGAATATGTCACATCCTCCCTGCTGCCAGCACTTCACCACCCACAGGGAATATGTCACATCCTCCCTGCCGCCAGCACTTCACCACCCACAGGGAATATGTCACATCCTCCCTGCCGCCAGCACTTCACCACCCACAGGGAATATGTCACATCCTCCCTGCCGCCAGCACTTCACCACCCACAGGGAATATGTCACATCCTCCCTGCTCCCAGCACTTCACCACCCACAGGGAATATGTCACATCCTCCCTGCTGCCAGCACTTCACCACCCACAGGGAATATGTCACATCGCCTCTGCCGCCAGCACTTCACCACCCACAGGGAATATGTCACATCCTCCCTGCTGCCAGCACTTCACCACCCACAGGGAATATGTCACATCCTCCCTGCTCCCAGCACTTCACCACCCACAGGGAATATGTCACATCCTCCCTGCTGCCAGCACTTCACCACCCACAGGGAATATGTCACATCCTCCCTGCCGCCAGCACTTCACCACCCACAGGGAATATGTCACATCCTCCCTGCTGCCAGCACTTCACCACCCACAGGGAATATGTCACATCCTCCCTGCTCCCAGCACTTCACCACCCACAGGGAATATGTCACATCCTCCCTGCCGCCAGCACTTCACCACCCACAGGGAATATGTCACATCCTCCCTGCTCCCAGCACTTCACCACCCACAGGGAATATGTCACATCCTCCCTGCCGCCAGCACTTCACCACCCACAGGGAATATGTCACATCCTCCCTGCCGCCAGCACTTCACCACCCACAGGGAATATGTCACATCCTCCCTGCCGCCAGCACTTCACCACCCACAGGGAATATGTCATCTCCTCCCTGCCCCCAGCACTTCACCACCCACAGGGAATATGTCACATCCTCCCTGCTTCCAGCACTTCACCACCCACAGGGAATATGTCATCTCCTCCCTGCTGCCAGCACTTCACCACCCACAGGGAATATGTCACATCCTCCCTGCCGCCAGCACTTCACCACCCACAGGGAATATGTCACATCCTCCCTGCCGCCAGCACTTCACCACCCACAGGGAATATGTCACATCCTCCCTGCCGCCAGCACTTCACCACCCACAGGGAATATGTCACATCCTCCCTGCTCCCAGCACTTCACCACCCACAGGGAATATGTCACATCCTCCCTGCCGCCAGCACTTCACCACCCACAGGGAATATGTCATCTCCTCCCTGCCCCCAGCACTTCACCACCCACAGGGAATATGTCACATCCTCCCTGCTCCCAGCACTTCACCACCCACAGGGAATATGTCATCTCCTCCCTGCTCCCAGCACTTCACCACCCACAGGGAATATGTCACATCCTCCCTGCCGCCAGCACTTCACCACCCACAGGGAATATGTCACATCCTCCCTGCTGCCAGCACTTCACCACCCACAGGGAATATGTCACATCCTCCCTGCTCCCAGCACTTCACCACCCACAGGGAATATGTCACATCCTCCCTGCTGCCAGCACTTCACCACCCACAGGGAATATGTCACATCCTCCCTGCCGCCAGCACTTCACCACCCACAGGGAATATGTCACATCCTCCCTGCTGCCAGCACTTCACCACCCACAGGGAATATGTCACATCCTCCCTGCTCCCAGCACTTCACCACCCACAGGGAATATGTCACATCCTCCCTGCCGCCAGCACTTCACCACCCACAGGGAATATGTCACATCCTCCCTGCTCCCAGCACTTCACCACCCACAGGGAATATGTCACATCCTCCCTGCCGCCAGCACTTCACCACCCACAGGGAATATGTCACATCCTCCCTGCCGCCAGCACTTCACCACCCACAGGGAATATGTCACATCCTCCCTGCCGCCAGCACTTCACCACCCACAGGGAATATGTCATCTCCTCCCTGCCCCCAGCACTTCACCACCCACAGGGAATATGTCACATCCTCCCTGCTTCCAGCACTTCACCACCCACAGGGAATATGTCATCTCCTCCCTGCTGCCAGCACTTCACCACCCACAGGGAATATGTCACATCCTCCCTGCCGCCAGCACTTCACCACCCACAGGGAATATGTCACATCCTCCCTGCCGCCAGCACTTCACCACCCACAGGGAATATGTCACATCCTCCCTGCCGCCAGCACTTCACCACCCACAGGGAATATGTCACATCCTCCCTGCTCCCAGCACTTCACCACCCACAGGGAATATGTCACATCCTCCCTGCCGCCAGCACTTCACCACCCACAGGGAATATGTCATCTCCTCCCTGCCCCCAGCACTTCACCACCCACAGGGAATATGTCACATCCTCCCTGCTCCCAGCACTTCACCACCCACAGGGAATATGTCATCTCCTCCCTGCTCCCAGCACTTCACCACCCACAGGGAATATGTCACATCCTCCCTGCCGCCAGCACTTCACCACCCACAGGGAATATGTCACATCCTCCCTGCCGCCAGCACTTCACCACCCACAGGGAATATGTCATCTCCTCCCTGCCCCCAGCACTTCACCACCCACAGGGAATATGTCACATCCTCCCTGCTCCCAGCACTTCACCACCCACAGGGAATATGTCATCTCCTCCCTGCCGCCAGCACTTCACCACCCACAGGGAATATGTCACATCCTCCCTGCTGCCAGCACTTCACCACCCACAGGGAATATGTCACGTCATGGACCCACATACATCATCTGATATTCTGGCATGCAAGCTGCTAACTGTGAAGGGTGTTCCTCCAAAGGTGGTTTGAATCCAGACTGGCCTTAGCTCTGATTCTAGGTTTGTCTGCACCCTACCCGTGCTTGTTGGTTTCACCAAATTGCCGAGTTTAAGACCTGCATCACTTCTGGCTTTCCCCCCACCTCAAGCGGAGTCTCTGTGATATGAATATGCCGTAAGGGACTGGTCATGTATTATAGGGAGGGTCACAATGTATCAACTATATGGTGGGGCATACAAAAAGGACGCAGTTCTATTTTTTCAAATAAAAATAATGATATAATATAAAGGCATGATGTGGATACTTAGAGAACTTGACCCGTGAAGATCCGGGGTAGGAAAGGTCTTCAGCAACCCATGCTTGCCGTAAAAGACGACTATGCTTGTTGTAAGAGGCAACTAATGTGATAGGGTGGTCAGGCTTGCTGACTTTGTTGATGCATGTCATCGATCCCAATTGTGTGGATCGATGCTCATGATATTAATCAATGGATTGTCTGGTCCAAAACTTGATTATTTACAGGCCGTCGTCATAGAGATGGAATATTGCTGAGTGTGGCGTTAAGCAACAAACAAACAAACTTAGAGAACTTAATGTTCTTCATGTTTGCGAAAGTTTTTTTCTATTTCTTTAGTTTGACACTCTTGATATGCAAAAAAGGGCCCTGAAAATACATCATACTTTTGTTTTAGATGTAGTTTTCTTTAATATGCATAAATTCTTTACATTTATCCTAAAGTTTTGGGAGCGATTTTGATTGTGATCTTTCGAAAATAATAGAAGAGGGCATTAAAAAATAACTTATAATGAACTTCTTGTCAAGTCCTTGGATTCACTGAGTCATTACCATGTGCATCTTAGTCAGTACTAAGTACTAAGTCCATGTTAAAGTATGGGAATAGCGGTTGATCACATTTGGCAGGAGTCCCTAGACGCTTGTGTCCATTATGCTGGAGGCAGTCGTTGATAACCAGAGGGTAGCGCCATGTTTAATAGGATTGCAAGTGTGCATGCAAACCCCTCTCCAGATAGACAATATAATGTGTTTGATAAAATGTATATATCACTCCTGATTTACATGTGACTCTGTACCAGTCCAAGTGATGTTTTTTGTTCAATATTTTCAATCAATTTTGCACATGAAATTTGGAACAGGATTATTAAAGATATTTATCGTTTTCTCCGAGGAGCTATTCAATTTTAGATCTTTTCAAACTGAATCCATTCAGTCGGAACAATATTATGACATGTGACAAGATTAGATTTTAATAGTTTGAAGTTTAGTAAAAAATCACAGTTTTAGAGAATTTATTAAAATTTGAGCAAAATCAAATCAGGAATCATTAAAATGTTTGCATTTTTATTGATAATTCTTTCTCACAAGCATTTTAGATAACACATCAGAATTTTGTTCCAGAAAACTGGCATCAGTTTTAATCTTTGAACTTATCAGTTTGCAACTTAATTGCATTTCTAAGGATGGTAAAGGGTTGGCCAGTGATGAGGGTGTCGGTTTGCCATGCACGAGCCCTGGGTTTGATCCCCAACATGTTAAGCTCAATATTAATACCCCCAACAGAAAGGAAGTTGTGCTAAAAGTAGTTTAAAAAACATTTTGTACCTCTGGAGATAGTTCAATTTTGCTCAACTTTTGTGAAGCATATGAATTGAGTCAAATAACTTGTCATGATAATAATAGCTATAAAATAACTATCCATTTAACTTGCTCAAAGTGCATGACATTTCAGAGTTCTCATTGGGGGCATACAATCCATGCTGCCTGATACATGATAGGTGTGTATTCTACCGGGTACCCAGTGACTGTGACATTTCAGAGTTCCCATTGGAGGTATACAATCCATGCTGCCTGATACCTGATAGGTGTGTATTCTACCGGGTACCCAGTGACTGTGACATTTCAGAGTTCCCATTGGAAGTATACAATCCATGCTGCCTGATACATGATAGGTGTGTATTCTACCGGGTACCCAGTGACTGTGACATATCAGAGTTCCCATTGGAGGTATACAATCCATGCTGCCTGATACATGATAGGTGTGTATTCTACCGGGTACCCAGTGACTGTGACATTTCAGAGTCCCCATTGGAGGTATACAATCCATGCTGCCTGATACCTGATAGGTGTGTATTCTACCGGGTACCCAGTGACTGTGACATTTCAGAGTTCCCATTGGAGGTATACAATCCATGCTGCCTGATACATGATAGGTGTGTATTCTACCGGGTACCCAGTGACTGTGACATTTCAGAGTCCCCATTGGAGGCATACAATCCATGCTGCCTGATACATGATAGGTGTGTATTCTACCGGGTACCCAGTGACTGTGACATTTCAGAGTCCCCATTGGAGGCATACAATCCATGCTGCCTGATACCTGATAGGTGTGTATTCTACCGGGTACCCAGTGACTGTGACATTTCAGAGTCCCCATTGGAGGCATACAATCCATGCTGCCTGATACATGATAGGTGTGTATTCTACCGGGTACCCAGTGACTGCTGGGTGAATTGAGGTATAGTTCAAATGAAGGCACAGCACTTCTCAATGTTATTATAATCCTTTCCTCCTACATAAGTTTTGGTTTTTTTCATTAAGCTACTAATTATATTACATCTTAATAATTATTTTAAATTTCATATTGTTTGTGACATTGGGCTGCTGTAGGTTGATCCATTTACTGTAGAATGGTGCGGTTGAACCGCGACTGGGTATATTATGACTTGAGATTTCCTTATGTTGATATTTTGAACAGTTTCAATCGACTCGCTGAAATATCCAAAGCAATGGTTACAGAAATTAAATAAGAAACCCACTTAGCAATAAAAGATTTTTGTTAAAAACAATAAAAAATATTGAATATTAAGCAAATAGATTCTGAATGGGAAAGAGGGCATGTCTGATATACTCTGCCTCAATCTGCTACGAAGCATGTCTTCCCGTAGTTGTGTCAAGATTCCTTAACAACCGACAGTGATGTGGAACCACAGTTTCTGCTTTTCGTCTGCACTGCTGATGTGAATGATGGCACGCAGCTGGGAAGATACAGCTTTGATAACAGCTGAAGCCGTTCAGGGTCTTAGTCCGGGGTTGAGACCAATTTCCCCAACACTACCCAAGCTGTAGCATGTCTGATTTTATCTTTTTTCATTTACATAAAAATTCAGTGGCGGAGACTCTATCCTTGATTATAAAGATTTGTCAATGTTAAAGGTTCCCAGGCCCCATTTTGACTTTTGATTTAGGCCAAAGCCTGCTGAATTTTGTAATCTTCAATTCTTTGCCTGTCGTGGAAAGGTCAGAGGTTACCATTTGAAGGTCATGGGTCATGTTTGCCATATCAGGCACAAAGTTTAGGAACGGCATGTTTGAAAAGTTGTAAAATTATTTTTCACTTTGTCACTTGGCTTTTATTCCAAGTGTGAGATTTCTAGAAGCCTAACAGAGAATTTTATTGCCTATTGGATTTTTTTTTTAAAAATGACTAATTTTGACTCAAAATGTTTCATCTTTAATTAATCTATGCAGCAATCCCTCACAATTATTGGCTGCATCAGTAGAGAACCCGGTAATCAGAATGAGCCATAAGAAAAGTGAAAAAAATACAAATAATCATTTGCACTTTGAAATGAAAGATGTTGGAAACATGAGGGCGCGAAACAGTTTTGTTGCTTTTCTCGTCTCTTTCTCATTTGAAAATATATTTTTTCAATATTTTGAGATTTAGAAATAAAATTAATGTTCTAAAACTATAACCTGAGATTTCATTATACCAATCATATTTGATATTGTTTTGAAAACCCAAAAAACATAATGTGTATTGCATGGAATAATGCTAATGTCTATAAGGGTTATTATTACACTTGAACCTGATTAATACATACACCATGAAATGGTAATCTTCCTACACTGTAGATCTGGACATTGTGATGGACAACTTGTATAGAGAATGGTTGGACCAGGGATTACCTTGGTCTATCTAATAATAATAATAATAATATATAATAATATGTGGGTGCTCAAAGCGCACTTGTTACCCGAGTCAATGGATCAGTGTGCAGTCAACAATCATTCTCAGCTCCCTGGGGAGTATACTACCCTAATTGTGGTCCTCATAGGGATACTTTTCTTGGAATCCCAGGCTTGACGTTCACTGGCCCCAGAAATAGGCTTCACACATTGCACCCATGTAGGGAATCAAACCCGGGTATTTCAGCACAAGGCTACCCCTCTCCCACACCACCACCTGCATGACAATGGGTCCCCGGTTGACGAGGGTGAAAACCGTCATATATTTATAAAGTTGCATATTCTCTCAAGCCATGGGCACATTGTGAAAGGTCATATCTGTACAAGGTGGTGAGGTGAAATGGGGTTTGACATCGCTTTCAAGATTATTGCATTTACATAGCGACATGTATGCATGTGAGTGTGTGTGTGTGTGTGTGTGTGTGTGTGTGTGTGTGTGTGTGTGTGTGTGTGTGTGTGTGTGTGTGTGTGTGTGTGTGTGTGTGTGTGTGTCTGCTTGTACTAGTCTGGACTAATGCTGATTTTATAGTGCTAGCCCACTGAGATACCTTGCTGCAGTTTAACATGAATACCCCACTCAGACACAGTATACTGACTTTGAGCCAAGCAGTCCTTAGCCCATTAATGCTGAGCGCCAGTCATGGTAAACACAAGTACCATCTTTTACCATCTTTTGGTATGACGTGGCTGGGGATTGAGCCCCCAAACTTCCTCTCTCTGGGCGGAAGCTATAGTCCATTAGTCCACTGAGGCAGTTCTTTGAAAGAAAAGTTAGTGATCGATTGGCGAAAATCAGAAATGGACAGACTAAATTCCATGTATTTCTTATGAGAATGGAATGTCAGTTCAATAGAAAAGGCATGCTACAATTATACATGCTTGAATTAGTTTTTAACTATAATGATTCAAACAGATGGGTGACATGGTATATATTATTTACATCCCAATTTCATACAGGATGCAATATTGTCTGTGCTGTAAAACCCTGAGGGACACTCATGCTGAGCCACAGAAATACTCTTGACACCATGGTAACTGATGTACAGAAACATTGACTTGAATCTACATCAACAACAGCCAGCCAGTCTTACCATGACAATACCAGCTTCACAAGACTGGCTCACTGCTGTAGAAAGCATAAGACAAATATGTCTTTCACTTGGGACAAAATAGAAATTGTGTACAATTGTTCGGATGATTCTTGACACGCTCTGTGACAAACATTCACACAATGAGACCAGAAAAAGTGATGGTGCAATGCAAGTGAGGCAGTGATAGCATCACCACACGGTGCTTCAGCAACAGGAGCTGTCGCTACTTGTGTAAAGAAGGGGGTCAAGTGTGTGCACATGCTTATCAATTCTACAGGGTGTTGATTTGGACTGAAAATACCTTGAAGGGTGACAGAAAAAAACGTGGTATGCACAAAACTGCAGCTTGATGGCGTGATTATGAAAATAGTTGTGAGATCCTGTTCAGGATTGTAATGTTAGAGGATAAGATAATAAAAATTTCCTCAGGGAACGTATGATTGTCCTCAGCGTTAAACAGTAGGTGAGAGAGTGTATTTGTGGGTGGGTGGGTGTTTGTCTTGAGTGAGGTAGTGTATGTATGTGGGTGTGGGTGGGTGAGTGAGTGTATGTGTGGGTGAGTGAGGGAGTAGGCGGATGGGGGGCGGGCAGGCATGCGGGCGGCCGGGCAGGCGAGGGAGCAGTTTTCCAGTAATATCGCGGCATGTGAGCTTGATGTGGGAGGAAAGCCCATAGTGATGCAGGTCTTACTTAAACAGTGCCACTTTGATGAAACCTATGTACCTATCTTGCAGAAAATCCTTTCTTGCGCAGAACTCATGCAGAATCTTGCATTTATCTGTCACAGAATTCGTCAAATAGACTGCAGAATTTTAACATGTGAGTCTAAAGATGGTTTTATACATGTAATCCAAAATTTATTTTGTTTTGAAGTGGGGTTGACTTTTGTGTTATTGCTTACTGAAAGTGCATGTCTGTATGTTTGCACTACTGATGTCCAGATTCCCGTAGATAAGCAATTCTTGCCGAGGATAAGTTTGTCACAAAAAGTCAAACAGGGGTAAAAATATGAAATTCATGAAAACTAAGCTTAAAAGTTTGCAGAATTATTAAAATTTGGTTGCAGAATGTACAAAAATTGGCCACATAATTTTGATTTTTGGACCATTGAATACAGCAGGGACTTGGTATCAGGATAAATGTCATATTTATACTTATCAGTAAACACCATGATTTCAGTAGTGAATACAAAAACCTTCCTTTCCAACTTTTGTACATCTTCAACCCAAAATGGCAAAAAACTTCCAAGTTACTTCTTGAAAAGGTTATTTCAAAGAAGAGCAAACAGATTGTAAATGGTTGTGTCTCTCCCAGCACTGTGGTCATCAAGGCTGTGACTCTCCCAGCACTGGTCATCAAGGCTGTGTCTCCTCAAGGTCACCTTGGGGCTCCGATGTCCTGGCTGGCCGGTGCAATGGTCAGAAGGAGGATGTGATAAAGATGAAATATTGGCCGTTATGCTGGCATGTTTGGCCATTTGTTGCCTTGGTCAAGGAACTCTGACCTCCGTCCAGTCATCCATGACCAGGAAATGGTCACTGTTAATTAACAGTGTGGTGTTATTGCAATGAAGTACTTTGGGGAACAACTCACATGAAATGGAATTGTTTTATCTACATTGACTAAATGTGTTCATGTTAATAAGAGCCACTGTGCTTGAACTGACTCAGTAATGAATAATGTGTTTCTCACAGATGGTTGAGGTATCAAAACACACATTTAGCCAGAACAATTTACTTGTTCATTTTATGGGCAAGTCTACCATAAATATTGCAAAAATTTGATATAAGATATTATTTTTGTGAAATCTATATATTAAAGACTATTTCAAAAGTTTGTTTCTTAAATGAACCTAAAGTAACTTGATTTTCCTTGCAGTCTCTTAACATATTGATCTAGAAATCTTGTAAAATCTGTGAAATAATTCATTGTATTAATGAGTGAGTGAGTGAGGAGGGTTTCACGCCGCTTTTAGCAATATTCCAGCAATATCACGGTGGCGGACACCAGAAATGGGCTTCATACATTGTACCCATGTCGGGAATCGGACCCGGGTCTTCGGAATGACAAGCAAACGCTTTAACCACTAGGCTACCCGACCACCCCCATTGTATGAATGAGACTTTGAACAATGTTTTGTAATATGATAAAACACTTGGCTCCTTTTCCATGGCTTTGTGTAGAAGAGGTACTTCAACTGGTGGAAGATCAGTGAGTACTTCATGGAGCATGTCAGATGGGATGTGGAACTCCCTGACAAGGTTGTCCTGCCTTTGTCTCAGGGGTGCAGGCTGGGACCTTTCCATTCCGAGATGCAGTACCTAGCCCATACATTACATGGTGCAGAACACGGTGCCCTTGTCTCACGGGTGCAGGCTGGGACCTTTCCATTCAGAGATGCAGTACCTAGCCCATACATTACATGGTGCAGAACACGGTGCCCTTGTCTCACGGGTGCAGGCTGGGACCTTTCCATTCAGAGATGCAGTACCTAGCCCATACATTACATGGTGCAGAACACGGTGCCCTTGTCTCACGGGTGCAGGCTGGGACCTTTCCATTCAGAGATGCAGTACCTAGCCCATACATTACATAGTGCAGAAATGTGCTCTCATAAGATGAAAAGAGAAATATGCTGATGAACCAGCAGATATCATGGGATATCTAACACTGAAGAAATCACAGAGAACCAGAGAACAATAACAACCCAATCACAGGCCTAGTCTGTAACCGACCCATGAAAGAAGTAGCTGAACTACCCAAGCTTACCTATAAGTTAGTAGATTTGTTTTGTTTGTTTGTTGTTTTACGCCACACTCAGCAATATTGCAGCTATATGGCGGCGGTCTGTAAATAATGGAGTCTGGACAAGACAATCCAGTGATTAATATCATGAGTATCGACCCATGCTATTGGGATTTTATGATATGCATCAACCAGGTCAGCAAGTCTGACCACCCGATCCCGTTAGTCACCTTTTAGGACAAGCATAGTCGCTTTGTACGGCAAGCATGGGTTACTAAAGACCTATTCTACCTCGAATCTTCACGAGTCAGTAGATTTGTGCAAGTGTTGATGTTAACATGGATAAGTATTTGAGGAAATACATTTTAAATATTTAGGATTAGATTCTTAATTTAATTTAGGTGAATTTAATACAATGATGCTACTATTCACAAACTGACTGCCACATTTCTACCGTGCCTATTGTTGTGTGTGTTGCTCATCGCCATGCACAACTTGATCTCAAGCAATTGGTCAGAACTATAAAAGACAGAAAGGAAAATAACCTTTGTTGAGAATACAACTGATAAGTTGCCTGTTATATTTTAAGATATGAATAAAAGTACCTTAACTCTTCACCTAGAGAGTTATGATGTTTGAACATTTCCTAAATAATAATGATAATAATAATACGGGACAAAATAAGCAGCCAGATTACAAAAAGTAAACCCATGATCTTGTGTTTCTTGATTTGTTCTCACCACACCCATTCTTGTGGGTTACACAAACATGTGTTTGTTTGTTTGTTTGTTGTTTGATGCCGCACTCAGCAATATCCCAGCTATACGATGGCGGTCCGTAAATAATCGATCTGGACCAGACAAACCAGTGATGGATATCATAAGCATCAATCCAATCAATTGGGATACGATGACATGCATTAACCAAGTCAGGGAGTCTGACCATCAGATCCTGTTAGTCGCCTCTTACTTAGGTGGTATATCTAGACCGATATCACTCTCCTCCCATATAAAGCTTACACGCTGTGAAGTGTATTTTTGCAGTAATGTTCAAAGTCACTCACTGTACATAACCAGTATGTTGGGTAGCCTGGTGGTTAAAGCATTTGCTCATCGCACCCAAGGCCCAGGTTTTATTCCCCACATTGGTATAATTAATGTATGAAGCCCATTCTATGATATTTCTGCAAATTTGCTTAATGCAGTGTATGAAAGTACTGGATGTAACCTTCCTCTTCACAATTGTTCTTTATGTGTTTATGAAGTTAGAAAAAAGTGGATTTTGCTGAATCAGTGAATTTGATAACCATGACAAGTTTATGAACTGCTGAAATTATTCAAGACTTAATGGACAGACCTATTAACCATTCACACCACTAATGCCTCATGTCAATCAAAGCAACAGACACTGACGGTCCAAGACTTTCCTTGATCAGCCAATAACACCCTAATGCACAAATGTACAGATTTCTCATAAAAATGAAATATCATCACAAGCATAAAGCAAAAGTGAGTAACGGTCACCTGCTGGTCAAGAAACTTGACCTCCCTGCAATCATGGTTCAAAGAATTTAATAAATTGCCACTCAGGCCGGATGAATTACTGGACTTTACTGCGCTGACATTGATAGGTCTGTGGGCTTATATGCAGGCGGTACTGCTATCATCTGCCTCAGAGCAGTGTGCTCAGAACTTCAAAAAGAAGGATTAACACAGATTTAAGAAAGGGAAATGATAGAAGATAAAGAAAAAGTGAAATTATTTCAAAGTGAAAGGGTTCCAGATAGAACTGGTTCCTTCTATCTAAAGTTACAGACAGAAAGGGAAATATTAGTTTGACCTTGACCTAACCTTCAGCCAGAGATACAGAGATGTGACCAAGTAGCAGACACAATGAAAGGGACATAATCAAAAAAATATCTGGAAAGGATTTTTAAGTGTGAAATTATTCGAGAATGTGTTCTTATTGAGGTTATTAGATATGGATCCTGGAGCCAATATTATGCTTTTCCAAGGGGAAAGTGTACAGATACAAGAAATATCAGTATAGAGAATAGAGATGTGTAAATTGGTGTCTTTCTGAGAGAAAATGGGGGAGTAAAAAATAAAACTGAAATGTGACAGAATTGGGGTGATTATGCAATATCAAAGTTAAAGAAATATGGGATATGAGAAGATAAATGATTGATGCATGTCCAGTATTCATAAAATAAGTTACAATATTAGATTCAGCCTTAGCGAAAATATAAAGTTATGAAAAGAGAAATGCAGAAGAAATGAAATGGTTAGATTTGCAGAACAGGACAAGATGAAGGATGTATAGTACTTGAAAAATGAAAGATTATGTGACAAAATGTGTAGATCATGAATACTTGCAGGATGGACATTATTCCCTGTGTCGAATGTGACAAGCTAAAGGATTGTTGTGTGTCAAGGTATCAAGAGCAAAGACCTGTTACATTGTTGTATTTTTGTAAAGAAGGGAAAATAGTGTCAACTAGAGAAGAAATATCTACCAGACCTTAAAAAACACAAGAAAAATCAGGAATGTTTGAGATGAGAGATGATGAGGTAACTAAACTGATCGATAGGACAGTGTGAAAAGGTCATCGTGTTCAGGAGTTGCCTCAAAGAGTTACACACAGGGACATGGGATTATTCCAAATATCTAGTAATTTAGAAATATAACTGTGGGATTGTATGAAGTGAAAAAAACAGACAAGTGTAACAAAACATGGCAAAGATTGAAGAAACACAATTAGCTGCAACAAACCCTTTGAACTGGAGAGAAAGAAAGCTTCCAGTGATTTTTTTGTTGAAAAATTAAAAAGGATTAAAATCCTTTTTCGATCTTTAAAAGAATATTTCATCATCTAGCAAAAATATGCCTTCTCCTCACTTGCAGGAGCTATCAGAGTGTTTTTCTGCATTGAGAAAACATTTTTATGTTTCATTGACAGCCAAAATTATGAAAGAGGACATGAACTCTTTTAACAATTTGACATCAAGGAACCTGTGAGTTCTGATGGGAAACTTTCAAGAAGGAATAGATTCATTTCAAGGAAAACTAAAAGTTCAATCAAGTTTATGGAGCCCTAGGGTCCTCAGTTCTAAACATATTGTGCTTGAGAAAAAATCATTTATAACGAAATCGTTTATCCGCAATTCTGAATTGTTTTACAGCTTTTAGAACAATAGCCCTTATTTCATTTAACACTGCTTTTGTACAAATTCACTCCCCATAAATTTTCATTTGAACCCTTTTCACAAGAGTTAAGTCAACTGGAAGTCTTTTTTGGACCATTAACTTCACGGTCCTGGCCTCAACACTTTTCATGAATTATGACCCCAGGGGTCACTGACTGACCTTTGAGGTCAGGATATTGTGGGTAGTGATTATCAGAAGGGGGGTGGGGCTGGCCTTGGGGTCAGGTGAGAGGCAGTTGGTCTCCATTTGTTTACCCCTACTGATTAACAAATGACTTTGAGGTCGACCCGTTCAGGGGGTCTTTGAGGTTTATAATTCATATTGTAACTTTTGAATATTGTCAGAGAGGTTGGTGCAAAGGACAAAACATTGAGGGGTACTGATTGGACGGGAAAAGACATCATGTGACGATGTGATGTCATTATGGGAAAAGTTGGCACATCTTGATAACTCCTGGGAGTGATTTATTTATTTACCGTTTCCAACGTCAAATAACACAAGATTTCCCCCGAGATTTTGTATAACATATACAATCAACTATGGATAGTACGAGTTTCAAGTGACAATGAAAATCAGTTTGTGGTATCATGCCTGCCATTATATATTTAGGAACCAGCCTTATTCAGGGGAATATTGATGTTTCACATGAAGGGCCTGATGGTTTTGTTACAGACAGAATACCATTTCATGACAAACAAAACAATGTCTCTTACAGAAGCTGAACAAATTTGGTTTCAAACCACCTTTTTCATGATGTCCAGCAACAATAGTTTTATTGTGTAAAATTTGAGGTAAATGTATTTTTAAAAATCTGATTGAAAGAATCAACACATGCAAGCAGAATGAGTATGTTGTCAGATATATGACAGCGATTCACATGCCTTGGTCTGCTAATAATTGACTCCTTTCATGAAGTTTGTTCCCTGCTTGGAGTGAGTGAGTTTGGTTTTACGCCGCTTTTAGCAATATTCCAACAATATCACGGCGGGGGACAGCAGAAATGGGCTTCACACATTGTACCCATGTCGGGTCCCTGCTTGGATAACAGTGTTCATTAATGACCGGTACTCATGATTAGGGCATACAGTCTTACTTCATAATCATTTTTATCACAAAAGCCTATTTTATTATGCATGGTAAAGTGAAGACCTGTTATATCTGACTATTCATTATATCTGACTTTATGATGAATCATTAGCAGTGGTCTTGAAGTCTTCATGTGAAGGTTCACAACCAAAAATGAGGTAAGACCTGAGTGGAGATATAGGTCTAAAAGTAAGATTGAGGACCGATGGACCCAAAATTGTTACTTTCCACCTATCACACCTGTCTTAGATTTATTCATGCATTAATCGAACATGCTGTATTTATTTTATACCTAAATCCACTGTTTAAAATGGACTCATCCTTAGGTCTTATTGGGAGTAATACAACCTCAAAGCGGGTTTTATTTGGTAAAATACTACCTCAAAGCTGGTCTATCTTGAAAATACAACCTCAAAGCTGGTCTTCAGAGTGAAACCTGTATATTCAATGTTGCTCCCAGCTTTTTACAGGATTAAATCCAAGTACTTGCTTAAGGAAGAAAAACTTGTCTAGAACAATGGTATGACATCACCATAGTTTATGAGTTAATTGGTCAGTGCAAGAAACATTGAAGTTATTCTGGCATGAATCCAACTCTCTTGGACACTTTGTTGTCCTACTGACATGAATCCGTCAGTGCAGGAAACATTGAAGTCCTGCTGACGTGAATCGGTCAGTGCTGGAAACATTGAAGTCCTGCTGACGTGAATCGGTCAGTGCTGGAAACATTGAAGTCCTGCTGACATGAATCTGTCAGTGTTGCAAACATTGAAGTCCTGCTGACATGAATCGATCAGTGCAGCAAACATTGAAGTCCTGCTGACATGAATCGGTCAGTGCAGCAAACATTGAAGTCCTGCTGACATGCATCGGTCAGTGTTGGAAACATTGAAGTCCTGCTGACATGAATCGGTCAGTGCAGGACACATTGAAGTCCTGCTGACATGAATCGGTCAGTGCAGGAAACATTGAAGTCCTGCTGACATGAATCGGTCAGTGCTGGAAACAAAGTCCTACTGATGTGAATCGGTCAGTGTTGGAAACATTGAAGTCCTGCTGACATGCATCGGTCAGTGTTGGAAACATTGAAGTCCTGCTGACATGAATCAGTCAGTGTTGGAAACATTGAAGTCCTGCTGACATGAATCGGTCAGTGCAGGACACATTGAAGTCCTGCTGACATGAATCAGTCAGTGCAGGACACATTGAAGTCCTGCTGACATGAATCGGTCAGTGCTGGACACATTGAAGTCCTGCTGACATGCATCGGTCAGTGCTGGACACATTGAAGTCCTACTGACATGAATCGGTCAGTGCAGGAAACATTGAAGTCCTGCTGACATGAATCGGTCAGTGCAGGAAACATTGAAGTCCTGCTGACATGAATCGGTCAGTGCAGGACACATTGAAGTCCTGCTGACATGAATCGGTCAGTGCAGGACACATTGAAGTCCTGCTGACATGAATCGGTCAGTGCTGGACACATTGAAGTCCTGCTGACATGCATCGGTCAGTGCAGGAAACATTGAAGTCCTGCTGACATGAATTGGTCAGTGCAGGAAACATTGAAGTCCTGCTGACATGAATCGGTCAGTGCAGCAAACATTGAAGTCCTGCTGACATGAATCGGTCAGTGCAGGACACATTGAAGTCCTGCTGACATGAATCGGTCAGTGCAGGACACATTGAAGTCCTACTGATGTGAATTGGTTAGTGCTGGAAACAAAGTCCTACTGATGTGAATCGGTCAGTGCTGGAAACATTGAAGTCCTGCTGACATGAATCGGTCAGTGCAGGAAAAATTTAAGTCCTGCTTACATGAATCGGTCAGTGCTGGAAACAAAGTCCTACTGATGTGAATCGGTCAGTGTTGGAAACATTGAAGTCCAGCTGACATGAATCGGTCAGTGCAGGAAACATGAAGTCCTGCTGACATGAATTGGTCAGTGCAGGAAAAATTGAAGTCCTGCTGACATGAATCGGACAGTGCAGGACACATTGAAGTCCTGCTGACATGAATTGGTCAGTGCTGGAAATAAAGTCCTACTGATGTGAATCGGTCAGTGTTGGAAACATTGAAGTCCTGCTGACATGAATCGGTCAGTGCAGGACACATTGAAGTCCTGCTGACATGAATCAGTCAGTGCAGGACACATTGAAGTCCTGCTGACATGAATCGGTCAGTGTTGGAAACATTGAAATCCTGCTGACATGAATCGGTCAGTGCAGGACACATTGAAGTCCTGCTGACATGAATCAGTCAGTGCAGGACACATTGAAGTCCTGCTGACATGAATCGGTCAGTGCTGGACACATTGAAGTCCTGCTGACATGCATCGGTCAGTGCTGGACACATTGAAGTCCTACTGACATGAATCGGTCAGTGCAGGAAACATTGAAGTCCTGCTGACATGAATCGGTCAGTGCAGGAAACATTGAAGTCCTGCTGACATGAATCGGTCAGTGCTGGACACATTGAAGTCCTGCTGACACAGGACACATTGAAGTCCTACTGACATGAATCGGTCAGTGCTGGAAACATTGAAGTCCTGCTGACATGAATTGGTCAGTGCAGGAAACATTGAAGTCCTGCTGACATGAATCAGTCAGTGCATGACACATTGAAGTCCTGCTGACATGAATCGGTCAGTGCAGGACACATTGAAGTCCTGCTGACATGAATCGGTCAGTGCAGGACACATTGAAGTCCTGCTGACATGAATCGGTCAGTGCTGGACACATTGAAGTCCTGCTGACATGCATCGGTCAGTGCAGGAAACATTGAAGTCCTGCTGACATGAATTGGTCAGTGCAGGAAACATTGAAGTCCTGCTGACATGAATCAGTCAGTGCAGCAAACATTGAAGTCCTGCTGACATGCATCGGTCAGTGCAGGACACATTGAAGTCCTGCTGACATGAATCGGTCAGTGCAGGACACATTGAAGTCCTACTGATGTGAATTGGTTAGTGCTGGAAACAAAGTCCTACTGATGTGAATCGGTCAGTGCTGGAAACATTGAAGTCCTGCTGACATGAATCGGTCAGTGCAGGACACATTGAAGTCCTGCTGAAATGCATTGGTCAGTGCAGGAAACATTGAAGTCCTGCTGACATGAATCGGTCAGTGTTGGAAACATTGAAGTCCTGCTGACATGAATCGGTCAGTGCAGGACACATTGAAGTCCTGCTGACATGAATCGGTCAGTGCAGCAAACATTGAAGTCCTGCTGACATGCATCGATCAGTGCAGGACACATTGAAGTCCTGCTGACATGAATCGGTCAGTGCTGGACACATTGAAGTCCTGCTGACATGAATCGGTCAGTGCAGGAAACATTGAAGTCCTGCTGACATGAATCGGTCAGTGCAGCAAACATTGAAGTCCTGCTGACATGCATCGGTCAGTGTTGGAAACATTGAAGTCCTGCTGACATGCATCGGTCAGTGCAGGACACATTGAAGTCCTGCTGACATGAATCGGTCAGTGCTGGACACATTGAAGTCCTGCTGACATGAATCGGTCAGTGCAGGAAACATTGAAGTCCTGCTGACATGAATCGGTCAGTGCAGCAAACATTGAAGTCCTGCTGACATGCATCGGTCAGTGCAGGACACATTGAAGTCCTGCTGACATGAATCGGTCAGTGCTGGACACATTGAAGTCCTGCTGACATGAATCGGTCAGTGCAGGAAACATTGAAGTCCTGCTGACATGAATCGGTCAGTGCAGCAAACATTGAAGTCCTGCTGACATGCATCGGTCAGTGTTGGAAACATTGAAGTCCTGCTGACATGCATCGGTCAGTGCAGGACACATTGAAGTCCTGCTGACATGAATCGGTCAGTGCAGGACACATTGAAGTCCTACTGATGTGAATTGGTTAGTGCTGGAAACAAAGTCCTACTGATGTGAATCGGTCAGTGCTGGAAACAAAGTCCTACTGATGTGAATCGGTCAGTGCTGGAAACAAAGTCCTACTGATGTGAATCGGTCAGTGTAGGAAACAAAGTCCTACTGATGTGAATCGGTCAGTACTGGAAACAAAGTCCTACTGATGTGAATCGGTCAGTGTAGGAAACAAAGTCCTACTGATGTGAATCGGTCAGTGCTGGAAACAAAGTCCTACTGATGTGAATCGGTCAGTGTAGGAAACAAAGTCCTACTGATGTGAATCGGTCAGTGCTGGAAACAAAGTCCTACTGATGTGAATCGGTCAGTGCAGCATGCAGTGGATTCCAGCTGATATGCAGTGATTTGCAGCACCAGCCCAGTGGAGACAAGGAGGCTGCACCTCACAATTAGACTCTGGAGAAACATCCATCACAGTGTAACAGACAGAAATGGACATGAGCCTTGGTCAGATGGACCAGACTTTTTCTCCTTAGTTGAAAAACTGGTCATTATTAGTCTGGAAAAAATTGAAACAATCGGGTCTGAGACAAAGACTTTGAAACATGATGCTGGCAGGAGGCTACTTGTTTAGCGTAATAAAAGCGTTACACATTGTTAAGATTCTGTTTTTTGGCTCAAATTGTAACAAAATTTATTTCAGATGTGACTTATAAAGGCAGTACAAATTAGTTTTTTTACATTATTGTGGCAAAAGTGATTCATGCTAAACTATTCCCCTCACATACTGTTGTTGATGTTAAAGCAAATGAATCGGGCACCTTATCAGTGTACCTTTTACAACAGAGAACCTTGCCTGCCTGTTTGTGTGTCACAAAGCATCTTATACATTTTATAAAGATTCTTAAAAAGAAAATCACAACCTCCAGTTAAGGACACAAATTATTATTTTTTATTTACACTGTTTTCTAACCAGTTAGATTTGGTCGGTCAAAATCTAATGTTTTCTATATATTATTTGGCATGAAATTATTTTGGTTGTATGGTTTAATGGGAACAAATTCATAATAAAGTGCCTCATGTTTACTATTTGGAAATAAAAAAATGATGTTGGAATGGGTGTTTCATAATTTTGCCATGACCATCTAACTTGTGGGGAAGTTGGTAGTCTAGTGGATGAAGTGTTTACTTGTCGTAACTCTGGGTTCTATTTACAACATGGGTACAATGTGTAAAAAAAAATAAGTATTGGTATTATTTCAAGTGCAGGATATTCTTACAGCAATATGGATATATATTTACTTTTGTGAAGGCTTTGTTTCCTTCATAAAAGGCTCATGAGACTTGATCAGTATTATTCACCAAGTTAAAAAAGTTCATAGTTACTTGAATTTTTATATGATTTTGTTGTTGCATCATTTTCTTCCAATCTATCAAAGAAGGTGTTTTCTGGCATAGAAAAATATGTTCAAACGATATTCAGTTCATGATTGTGGCTCTTGTCACTGAAATCTCTGCCAAAAGCAGAGTGGATTGTACAAATCCGACCCTATCATCAGCATGTGTTTATGAATCAAATAGTGATGATACCAGGTTTTTGCGATAAGGTGACGTATCCTGCCCCACTGGTGGATCGATCACAAACACATGCAAAAGCAAGTCAATTGTTCGCCTGAAAAAACACGGGAAAATCTAGTCTCAAATAGAGAATTGCATCGGACGTCATTTTTGTCACTGATGCATCAAATTTGGAATGTCCTCCACACGTCTTCCAGAAAATGTTTTGAAAGGTTTACTGAGGCCTTGAATGTTGTAATCCTGATCAAACAACTTCTGAGCAATAGTCGAAAGTCACCACATGTCAGAGATGCGCATGTATGTCCACAATGGAATATGGCTGTAAGATCCCTAAAGATGACCTAAACCTCTTTAATCACTCACTTTCCATGCATGATGATCATAAACCCTGACAGTAACAAACAGCCTGTGTGGTTGTTTTCTCCTTGGTTTGATGGCCCCCGACACAAGTGAGAGGAACTGTCATTAGTTTCAGACTGCTTTCAAGAATAATTAATTTTGTTTTGTGTGAAAAATGTTTGATAAAATCCTTCACAGGCTGTGTGATACATTCTTCAAAGGAATTCTACTTTATTTGCACCACAAGAGAAATAGATTTTAAACACTTTCTGTGGTAGTATCTGTCTCTAATGTTCCCTCACATCCAGGCGATGGCAAAACTAAAGAAGAATGGTGCAAAAACTCAAGCAAGCAGATGACAGTTTAATATCCCCGAAGTTTCAGAAACAAATTCCAACAATTCCCAGCCCTATAAATTTAACACTCCCCTGAACCAAAGTGCTTCTTTTCTTGTCAAAATCACCAAAATGAACTGAAAAATACATAGTTTCCCCAAAATGTTGACTTAAAAAGAATTCAGAACCCCTTCAAATCTACTTCATTGTCAGAGTTGATTGGCAAAACTGTTGTGGCAATTCACGGGAGTTTTATGTTGAAAACAACACTTTGTTTTAAACACTGCCACGTGGCAGACTTCGAAACGGTGGCATATGACGAGATGGTAAATGATTTGTAGATGGGGGTACAAAGCTTTCATGGGCTATTGGTGCCTGGAATTAATTGTTTTTCCACGTTAGACTCCCTGCCTTGTATGGGAAGGGTGGAAGGGGGTATGGGTCATTTCTCAAAAAGACTATTCATTAAGTCGGCAATGTATCAAAGCTGTCGCAGTGGTGCTACACGCTTCATTATTTCCGTGTGAGGGAGGGGGGAGTGTGGGAGCAAACACTGGTATTGTGTGTCCTGTTGAGGTTGCTAATCTGGTGTTTGGCCTCATCTTCCCGGGATTAGCTGGATCAGCTAACAAAGCCAAACAAACATATTGTTCTTTGTCTTGGTTTCAAAAAGTTTAAATGTTTTTGGTTCTGATGTTTGTTTTTATTTGACTTCTTGTCTAACCAAAACCTTTTCTTATTTCACATATTGTTCTGGGCTGGGGGGAAGGGTTTACTCGTCCAATCAACCAGAGCCAAAGCTACAATCTTGAACGAAAACGGAGAAGTATGAATTTGTTTTTATTTGCCTAAAAGTTCCCTCTTTGAGGCATTGGAAAATTAAACAATGCTACAATATTCTAAAAATATGTACAGTTAAATTTAAGCAGAATAACCAACCAAAAGAAACAACAACTACCCCAGACTTACTGACCTAAACAAATCTGTTTCTAATCTTCTACGGAAATAGCTGCAAGATTGCAGATGCAGCGTTAATCAATATGTACTCACTCACTTACTATTTCTAATCTATAACCATGACAACTGTGTGTTTTTGTGTGTTTGTTGTTTAATGAGACATTCAGCATAATAATCAAGTCTTGACAATCCAGAGATTGATGTTATGAGCAACGATTCACACCATTAGGGTACAATGACTTGCTGCCAACCAAGTTACAGAGCCTGACCAACCAATCCACCAAGTTACCCCTGATAACAAGCATAGGTTCCTGGGCACCTATTTTAACCTGGGGTCCGCAGGGGGAATCAATCATGAAAACAAAGCACTTTATTGTTTCGGGATTGTGGGGGCGGTGAGGTAGCCTAGTGGTTAAAGTGTTCGCTCATCATGCCGAAGACCTGGTTCTATTCCCCACATTGGTACATTGTGTGAAGCCAATTTCTGGTGTTGGAATATTGCTAAAAGCAGCCTAAAACCATACTCACTCACTCACTCACTCTCTTTTCCCTATAAGTCAGATGCGATGAAAATGGGCTTTGTTCTGTTATTACCCACAAACAGTCAGATCTTTGACTCGGATCCCTCTCGGTGTTAGGATCTGAGGGCATCTCCATAGCAGGGAGCACCAGATGACCAGGAGCAACTTTGACTGCCCAATTAAAATGAAGGATGAGTGGGTCCTATAGCCAATCAGATGTCAGCTTGCAAAAGCAATTTGGCTTAAGTTATCAATTTTAACAAAAGAAAATACATGCATGACACAAATATACCTTCGATGGCACTCTCTTTTGGGTGTAGATGCCACAGAGAGAAAAAATATAAAATATTCACAATGATATAACGGTGCTGCTTTGTTTTGTACATTCATTATATGTTGCATAAGCTTGTTTTCATGATACAGAATTTAGATATGCTGGTCAAAATGTTTTACTCATTTGTACCAAGAATTTAGAAACCTCTTCGTAAATTGGCTGATCATAAGAAAAGATCTGATATCAATGACATTTTTCAAACTTCTTTAACATCAGACTCTTCCTTGTCAGCAGCAGCAGCAGCAGTAACAGTTGATGCTCTTGCTATCAACCACTGGTCCAAACTGTTATCTACAGTCCCTCCCAATATGCCATTGATGTTACATATTGTGGTTTAGATAGAATGCATGGCTTTCACTCACACAATATCCTAAGGAGGCAACCAAAAACAGTCTTTCATTTCTTGATATTGGGGAAATGTCTAAAGTGATGCAGGTCTTAATCATTTCCCACTTTGATGAAACGTTAACCCATGAGCACGGATATTGTGCTGACAAACCTGAGATAATGATCAGTGAACATTTGGGATTCAAACCCACAACCAAAGGATCCTGACATGCCTAAGGGACGTAACTTTGTAAAACAGTAGACAGAAAAGCTGTACAAGGCAAACTCAAACTGTAAATATATTTGTAAGTCAATCATTGTTTTTCTCAATAATAGTCAGTGTACTAAAGGACTTGGATATACACCTGTTTTGTTTCCCTCAAGTTTCTGTCTCTCAGACATATCTGAAAGAAATCATGTTGACTTATGCTGACAGGAAAATCCATTGGAATGAACATGGATACAAGGGCCGTAGTTTTCCTTCTCTTTGAACTTTGAACATTTAAACTTGAATCAGAAGCACTGAAAAATATCTAAAGGATCACATTTTGGTAAAAAAACAGATAATAGAGACAAAGTATGCTTTGTTCCTCATAAAGGCACCATGTTTTATTGTCATGATTCCTACAACTGGGTTGTCTATATTTTTCCTGTCAACAGAAAATGGCAAGAATTGTTGTCTATTCCCTTTTCCAACTTGGATGCTTTGACCTCGAAAAAATGACTGATTTAGAAGATTTGTTTTCTTATGTTGATAACAGCTTTTTGTTTAAAAAGTGGAAAATAGTAAATCAATAGGCTCATTTTTATTTATTTCCCCTTTTTTATTTCCATTTTGTGAATATTTAACCCAAACACTGCAACAAGAACTACTTCTGCCCTAATGCTAGCTGAGAGAAAGAGGAAAATGGTGTCCCTTCATTCACAATGTTTTTTTGTGAATGTTGCAGTCAGCTAAATTTTAGCTATGTGAGCTGACAGGGGATTTATTTGTGCTGTCAGCTCAGTGGCACGTTTGGTAAGTCTGTGGTATATGGTATTGTATAGTTTGTCTATGGTCTTTGTGCACTGTCATTGTGTACATCCAATCCTCACTCCCCTAGTTCATCACTATGATAAGGTGTTTAACTTCTTCATACAATGGCTTGGGGAAAACATACTGTGTAGATCAACTTAAAATTGTGTAAGCATAAAAACATATTGAATTCAAAATAATAATTACATCAACAATAATAATGTCATAGACTGCTGAATTATTCATTTACATAAAATTCATAATATGTTTCTTGAAGATCTGCCCCCATTAATTCATAATCTAATATTACACAATTCCTATTTTTGCTGTTAGTAATCCCTTTCATCTACGGTGTACACTTATGTAAGTTGAGTCTTGTAATATATGTCATATATACATTTGTAGTATAGATTCTGTACCCAGACCCTTGAGGGTGTTTTGTACAATAAAATATCTTGTGTCTTGTCTCTAACAATTACTCTCAGGTAAATGGAATATTGGGTCACTCACAACTGAAGTAAAAAAAAGTAACACAAAATTCATCTTAAAAAATACCAAATACAAAGGATTTGAAAACATGCAAGTAATTTTACTGTCACAGCATTGAAGATTTTTACAGTAAGGCAGTGCCAAGACCGCTGTCATGGCGACGTGTTTAAGTCATCACTTAGCGTCCTATACTGATCATCATCTTCTCTGCTTAAGTCATAATTCATACAATAATTTTGTATTTAGTTGGAACGTTTAATTCTTCGTGTTTTTCCAAGGAAGAAGAGATATTTATTTTCAAAGCTGTGATGAAATCAAAAGATGTCTGTCCTCATCAGATTGTGAATATTTCAGGAATATTGGTTGCTTCAGGTTCATATTGTACCATAAATTCATTTCTTTTGATGTCGGCAAAAAAAGACATTGATGTTCTGGAGCAAAAAATATAAACTAATTAGTGTTAGTCACAATCAGAATTCCAGTCCTTCATGTTATGTGATTGTAATGTTCATTAAAAGCCAGTTTATTTGCCAAATATGCCTTGTAATTTTAACATGGTTGAGAAAATAATTAATCTTGCCATTTATTCATATTTTGGAGGGAATCTTTTTTTAATTTTTTCTTTCTCAAACAATATTGGGGAGCGAAAAAGGTTCTGAAAAATATCCTTACGTTAATGGCCATTTATTCACTCACGTATTCAATGACTCACTCACTCACTCATGCAGTGCCAAATGTATTGGGACACAGGTTAGAACAGGTCCTTGTCACTCTAATACTTGCCATGATGGGCAATAAAAGGGGGATTGGGTGGTCAGATTTAGTGGATTGTTACACTTTCTGTCAGTCATTGGTTTGACTGGCCACAATAATATATCTAAAATACTGCTGAGTGTGGATGAAAACAACATTCACTCACTCACTCATGCACTTTCACTCACCCATTCATGCATGCACTTATTCATGCACTTAATCATGAGTTCAGTCACTTAAGATCATACCGTTCTGTTTTTATAAAGGGCAACAAAATCATTTCCTTGATCATAAGAATTCGCCCTTTGTACAATTCCAATTACAGCATCAATATGTGTTTATGAATAATATTTAATTTGATATTGGAAAATAGACATTTTCCAAATTCATGGTCGATTGGTATTATCGTCCCAGTCCATAAACAAGGTGATATAAATAACGTAAATAATTACAGAGGTATTACCCTTTTTAAGCTTATTCAGTAAGATATTTACATCTGTCATTGATACAAGAGATTAGTGTTCTGGGGTAATACTATGGATAAAATAAGTGAAGCCCAAGCTGGATTTAGAAAAGGTTATACAACTATTGATAATATGTTTATACTACAAACATCGTTCAAAAGTATCTAAGTACGTATACAAAAGGTGGAAAATTCTTTGCTCTATTCGTTGACTTTGCAAAGACATTTGACTCTGTACAACGACATAAGTTATGGTCACCTCTGTCTTCCCATGGTCTTAGTTGTACAATGAGCAAACTTCTATGTAATATTTATGAAAATGTAAAAGTATGTGTCAGAAATAACCGGGAACCGAGGGAAATGTTTGATAGTGAACTTGGAGTGAGACAAGGCTGGATACTAAGTCCTTTTTTGTTCTCATTTTTTATAAATGAATTAGCAACACAAATTCAAGATAAGTGTACAAATGGAATTCAACTACATCCTGACATGACACAATTATTTTAACTATTATTTGTTGACGATATTAAATTATTCTCAAGTAGTATTGGCGGCTTACAGAAACAAATTAACAAATTAGAAAAGTACTGTGATGAATGGAAATTAACTGTAAACAAAGATAAAACGAAGATCGTTGTTTTTAAAAATGGTGGGAAACTTGCTCAAAAGGAAAAATGGTTTTACAAAGGGGAACGCCTAGAAAGTACCTCTTTCTACAAGTATTTAGGTGTATACTTTACAAATCATCTTAGTTGGTCTATGCATGCAAAGCAAGCATCGATGCAAGCTCAAATGGTATTAATTGGTGTGTTAAAACAAATCTTTACTCTTGGAAATATTACTTACAAGTCGTTCTTCAAGATATTTTATTTAAAGATAAGTCTGATATTACTATATGGAGCAGAGATATGGGGACTCAGTTAGCATGAACAAATAGAAAAAGTACATTTATATGCCTGCAAGAAATTCCTTGGTGTTAAGGTTAATACACCAAGTGTTATGGTATATGGTGATTGTGGCAGATTTCCAATCTATATATATTCATATCTAAAGGTTATCAAATATTGGTTAAGATTATTGAATATGCCATCTTATAGGTTTCCAAAAAAATGTTATAATATGATGGTACTCTTTGATAAAAATGGAAAATGAAATTGGGTAACAGACGTAAAAGACTTGCTGTTTTCTGTTGGTTATGGCTATGTATGGTGTGAACAAAATATACAATGTCATTTTTATTTCATTAGATCATGAACACAAAGACTAAAAAAATATATTTACAAAATTGGTCTCAATCTGTATCTGAATCAAACAAATATATTTATTACAAAATGGTAAAAAATGATTTATATCCCGAACAGTATTTATCTTGTTTAAATGTAAAACAATTCTGAGTTTCCCTAGCAAGATTTTGATGTTGTTCACACAATTTATTTATTGAAACTGGACTTTACACGGGTATTAAAAGAGAAGAAAGCATTTGTCACTTGTGCGCCCTAAATGACATTGAAGATGAATACCACTTCCTTCTTATATGCCCATTCTATGCAACATTAAGGGCTAAGTATATACCCGAATATTAGCATGTCAATCCCAATTTCTTTAAATTCACATCTCTGTTAAACAACTCTAAGTACTTACTTTTACAAAATGTATCTATGTACATTTATCATGCAATGAGACACAGACAAAATATTATGTTCTCTACTACTACTCTACTACTCAGAATGTACAAATCATAAATGTACTAAAGGCCTGTGGCCTCCATCAGTACGGAAATATAGCAATTGTTGATAAGAATCAATATCAAATAGTGATGATATCAGGTATTTGTGAAAAAAGAGAGCATATCCTGCCCCACCATTGGCACCCATCACAAACACATGCAAAAGCAAGTCAATTATTCACCTGAAAAAGCCCAGGAACATATGGTATAAGTCAAAATGGGGAATTGCATCAGACATAATTTTGATTGATGCTTCAAATTTGGACACATCCTCCATAGGTCTACCATAAAACACTTTTGAAAACTTGGAAACATCCCCCACAGGTCTACCATAAAACACTTTTGAAAACTTGGAAACATCCCCCACAGGTCTACCATAAAACACTTTTGAAAACTTGGAAACATCCCCCACAGGTCTACCATAAAACACTTTTGAAAACTTGGAAACATCCCCCACAGGTCTACCATAAAACACTTTTGAAAACTTGGAAACATCCCCCACAGGTCTACCATAAAACACTTTTGAAAACTTGGAAACATCCCCCACAGGTCTACCATAAAACACTTTTGAAAACTTGGAAACATCCCCCACAGGTCTAGAAACATAATCGGGGTGAACCCGGATTCGAACCCACAATCATAGTTTTCTGGCGTGCCCAAGGGACACAACTCTGCACAGCGAATCATGGCGACTTAGACGACTCGGGCACCTGTGCCCCCTTGAATTAATAGAAAGAGCATGCTTGATTGTACCTCACATTTGTGAAATATAGACACTAAAGGCTGGAGCTGCTGGAATACTGCTTCACATAAAGGGATAATTGAATTTTGGAAAGCTGAATTCATTCCTCTTGTCATACAGTCTTGAGTTTTTTGTCACCCTGAATCACAGATCTAAGTATGAAACAGACGAGGTGGTTTTCACTGGTTTCTTTTCTCTTGAGCTCTGATGGACATTGAACACAACTCTGATATTTAAGTGAAATGAAATAATATGTAGATTTTGGCCAGATGGTTCTCTAGCCTATAAATAAAGGATCATTAAGTTCCTCAGTAAAATAATTGATATGTCACATAAGCCCATCACGTCAGTTCTTTATCCTCGGGTGTGACTCTGATGAAAAAATAGCTAACATTGGAGTATAATGACCTGGAACATTGAGGTGTAATGACCTCCATCTGTTGTGGATGGTTCTAAACTGCAGAGCTAACCCCAAGGGCCTTGTTATAACAGGAGGAGCCCCACTGTTTAAGGGCTTAATGTTTGTAAGCTGATGCCAGGGCAAACACCCAGAATTCCATGGGCTTAGTTACATGAGACAATATGTCGCTATGGTTATGAATAATTCTATGTCATTGCAGGTATTTTGGAATCTTTCCTCATCATATTGTATACAACTTAGTCTGGGGTACTTTTGGCCAGGACAAATTAACTATTATCATATGCATGAAAAATTCATGTGTTCTTTAACTTCTTTTGAGTAGTATATATCAAGATTTGTAGACTGATTTGTGTACCATAAAGGTACAATAAATATATTGTTGGTACAAATGTTTTAAAAATTTGAGGTGGGTGGTATTTTATTTTTTATATTTCATTTTTTTAAAGAAACTGTTCAAGGCATCTGTGTACATGGAGTGATCTACATGAAGCATGAATGTTTGGTAGGATGATATAGGTGGTGTATTTCTTCAAGTAAAGAAGAGAACACACATAGTGATTTTCCACACCTGTAAGTATTTAGAGATTCTACAATATTATAGTCAGGCAGTCTTGGATGAAAATCTAGTGATTAATGTTTCCTGGCCTTACAGTTGTGGACTGAATGTTTGTGTATCATTATGCTGTTGATCCTGTGTGTGCTGACTGAGCTATGGATGTTGTCATGTGATTGTACCATTGTATTGTAGATCATTTCCTTGCTCGCTGTCAACCCATGTGGACCATTCACCTCAAGGCTGTCACGCCCTATACTGGTGACCTTTCTGCTGTCTATGAACTTTTTTGTACCATTCTACTGTCTATAGACTTTTGTGTACAGTTTTACTTACTATAGACCCCTCTGTACCATTCTACTGTCTATTGACCTTTGTCTACAGTTTTACTTACTATAGACCCCTCTGTACCATTCTACTGTCTATTGACCTTTGTGTACCATTCTACTATTTATGGACCTTTGTGTACCATTCTACTCTATGGATCCTTGTGTACCATTCTACTATGGACCTTTCATGTATCATTATACTAATTATGGTCCCTTAATGTACTATGAAAACAGTAAATATGGACCATTTGAAGTGTGTCTTTGTTTACTTCATGTCCACATCCAATGTCCTGCCAAACAGTCCTTCTTCACTGGAATCACATCCATTTACAGTGAAGGTATGCAGCCATGAACTATCTGATTTTCTTTTAAAGTACATAGTGAAAAACATGTACCTGCCACCTATTTTCCTTAATGAAAACCTAAGAATTTCTTTATCGTGGCCTGCCATTTGTTTCAGACATTTTCTAAATGGTGTGCACTCATAAACCTGTGTTAATGTCACAAGTCATATTTATCTTAATTTGAAGTATTTCATTTCATGTAACCTTTTAACTTCTCAGGCTTAATTCAGCCTCCTTGATGCTGAAATTGTAAAATGAACTTAATTTGACTACACATAAAACCAAGGTGGATCAAGTAACCCATGGGTCTAGGGTTACCGATAGGTTTCATTTTTTTGTAAAAGAAGTCAGGTAAAGGATCCTTTAAAATTCTTTGTAATCCAAAATAGAACAATCATTGACTTAAATAGGTTCCTGACATCCCCGATATGGTTTCTCTATGAGTCTTCTCATCCCTTTTAAGAACATGAATGCTGAAATCTGCCTTCCAACGAAGTGTTTTAATTATGGTGTCATAGATAATTAGTACCACATGAACACGATAATTGTCAAGTCCAACAAAGGCTGATGATGGTAGGATTCATAATTGAGCCTTGACCTCCCTGATCACAGAACGTCTCTGCAGATCAGAAGCAGATCCACCTTCAAGAAGATTAATTCCCAAATTGTGAAGAAAATGGATAAGATGAATTTTGAAAATGAAGTATTGCATTGTGGGTTTTGTCCGTGTAAATAGGCCAAGTCTGGCCGAGAAGGGTATTAGGTTACTGAAATCATTTTCTTTAAATTTACTTAATTTGATAATAGATTAATTCGGTTAAAGAAATGATTTAAAAATCTTAAAGCTTAAAAGCAGATTTTATAGCCTCCCAATATATCCTCTTGCTATAAGTGATTCTAGTTTTTGTTGATTGTACTTAGTGATCCTAGTGCAATGTTTATTTCATGGTACTAAGTGATCTTAGTGCAGTGTTTATGTCATGGTACTTAGTGATCTTAGTGCAGTGTTTATGCCATGGTACTATGTGATCCTAGTGCAATGTTTATGTCATGGTACTAAGTGATCCAAGTGCAATGTTTATGTCATGGTACTAAGTGATCCTAGTGCAATGATTATGTCATGGTACTATGTGATCCCAGTGCAATGTTTATATCATGGTACTAAGTGATCCTAGTGCAATGTTTATGTCATGGTACTATGTGATCCTAGTGCAATGTTTATGCCATGGTACTATGTGATCCTAGTGCAATGATTATGTCATGGTACTATGTGATCTTAGTGCAGTGTTTATGCCATGGTACTATGTGATCCTAGTGCAATGTTTATGTCATGGTACTAAGTGATCCAAGTGCAATGTTTATGTCATGGTACAAGTGATCCTAGTGCAATGTTTATGCCATGGTACTATGTGATCCCAGTGCAGTGTTTGTGTCATGGTACAAGTGATCCTAGTGCAGTGTTTATGTCATGGTACAAGTGATCCTAGTGCAATGATTATGTCATGGTACTATGTGATCCTAGTGCAATGATTATGTCATGGTACTATGTGATCCTAGTGCAATGATTATGTCATGGTACTATGTGATCCTAGTGCAGTGTTTATGCCATGGTACTATGTGATCCTAGTGCAATGATTATGTCATGGTACAAGTGATCCTAGTGCAATGATTATGTCATGGTACTATGTGATCCTAGTGCAGTGTTTATGCCATGGTACTATGTGATCCTAGTGCAATGATTATGTCATGGTACTATGTGATCTTAGTGCAGTGTTTATGCCATGGTACTATGTGATCCTAGTGCAATGTTTATGTCATGGTACTAAGTGATCCAAGTGCAATGTTTATGTCATGGTACAAGTGATCCTAGTGCAATGTTTATGCCATGGTACTATGTGATCCCAGTGCAGTGTTTGTGTCATGGTACAAGTGATCATAGTGCAGTGTTTATGTCATGGTACAAGTGATCCTAGTGCAATGATTATGTCATGGTACTATGTGATCCTAGTGCAATGATTATGTCATGGTACTATGTGATCCTAGTGCAATGATTATGTCATGGTACTATGTGATCCTAGTGCAGTGTTTATGCCATGGTACTATGTGATCCTAGTGCAATGATTATGTCATGGTACAAGTGATCCTAGTGCAATGATTATGTCATGGTACTATGTGATCCTAGTGCAGTGTTTATGCCATGGTACTATGTGATCCTAGTGCAATGTTTATATCATGGTACAAGTGATCCTAGTGCAGTGTTTATGTCATGGTACTAAGTGATCCTAGTGCAATGATTATGTCATGGTACAAGTGATCCTAGTGCAATGTTTATGTCATGGTACTATTTGATCCTAGTGCAATGTTTATATCATGGTACAAGTGATCCTAGTGCAGTGTTTATGTCATGGTACTAAGTGATCCTAGTGCAATGATTATGTCATAGTACAAGTGATCCTAGTGCAATGTTTATGCCATGGTACTATTTGATCCTAGTGCAATGTTTGTGTCATGGTACTAAGTGATCCTAGTGCAATGTTTATTTCATGGTACTAAGTGATCTTAGTGCAGTGTTTATGTCATGGTACTTAGTGATCTTAGTGCAGTGTTTATGCCATGGTACTATTTGATCCTAGTGCAATGTTTATGTCATGGTACTAAGTGATCCTAGTGCAGTATTTATGTCATGATACAAAGTGACCCTATGAAACAATAATCTGTTTGGAAGATATTGTGAATTTGTCCTCTTCAGTTTTGTCAAGGGAGGCATTTTCTTGCCTGTTGTTTGGCAGCTGAGTATATTAACTTACCTTGTATCACAAAATCACAGTCCCACAAAAACAAAAATTAATTACAATTTGAAAGAAATCAGTGACTCTGACGGGCAGTTCATCAACCTATTGAGGTCTGAGAGCTTACACATGTAAGTACATTCTGTCATTTGGGTTTTAACCAGGGTCAAGATGTCACTTCTTCTGGCAGCTGTTTTGGATACCACAAGACATTTACTGTACCTTCATCATAGAACAACACAACACAACACAACACCATACCAAAGTACAAACTACAAAGCTTGTCTTAAAGAGAATTTAAATTTGACAAATAATCTTTACTCATTGTAAGGAAGGAGTTCAAATATTTGTCACAGGGAAGCCGAATGTTTGTCCCGGGAACCAACTTGGTTCCAGGCCTAAAAGATTATCTTTTCATCATGCAAGTTTAATTTCAGCTCACTTATCATTTATCTCTTCTGTATTAATTCTGTCTTGATGGCAATTTAATGAGAGCAGGCAGAGACAGCGTGAGACGGATTATGCTAATGAAGTTGACATAACAGCACGAGAAAGCGCGGCATCTGGAATATTTTCAGAGTTCATTGAGAACTTCTAAGACCTTTGGCTGGGGTGTGACATAAGAGTAGTTGCGATGAAAATATTACATAGAGCCATGGAGCCTTGCTCAAACCTTTTCAGATAAACCATGCCTCTGAAATTATTCTATTGTGATGATTTTTTTTCCAGAAATAAAATTACAATATTTGGGATTCAGTTCCTAATGGGTCTAGCATCTGGAGTGTTCGAGGAGTTCACTTGGGGCTTTTGTGAGTGATGCCAAGGGGACGACATGGGACTAGTTGTGATGAAATTATTACATAGAGTCATGGAACCATTTAATCCTATTTGGAAGAACAGTGACCCAGGAAATGCACTCCCGAAGTATTTGTGCTTTGGAAGATAAAGGATTCTGGTGTGTATGTTATCTTTAATGGTAGCAGCAGAAAGGATTGAATCTCTTGGATTTTATGATCATTTCATGTTGTATGACCTTTGACAAGGTCATGGCAGGAGAGCAGTTGTGATGAAAATATTACTAAAGAGTCACGGAAACGGTCAGACATTTCTGAGACATTCCATCGAACCATGGCACTGCAATTGTTGTTTGGTATGTTTATGCCTTCAACAAGGCCATGAAAACATTTGTGTTGTGTTTCACAGCCATGAATTATTTATGCTGGCTAAGATCTTTGTCTCAGCTATTGCTGATTGATGCTCATTTTATTGTATTTAAGAGTAGTTGTAGACAAATATTACATTTGATGTCTGTGTAAGATCTTTGATTAAATCATAACAAAACAATCATTATTATGTTAACATCCCCCCTAGAACACAAGGAAAGCTTTCCGCTGAACCTTTAAAACAGGAGTGTTATTCTGTTATATATCTGCCAAAACATAAAGTTACCCCAGCTGTACTGATGATGCCAAGGTAACCATGCAAGGTTTAACTTGTGTCTGTATTAACCACTGAGGAATACTAGGAACTCCTCATTTTGCCTGCCCTAAATGAGGGAAAGCATTGTGGTTTGTTGAGTTTTGCAGGATGGTTAGTGCCAGTTTTGTTTCTTAGAAATTTGAAGCAAGAATAACAAAGCAAACTGTTTATGTCTGAGTTTCAGGCCAGTGCAGAAGTCTTTCCTAGTACTTGAACATACTTCAGAAGTCTTTACTAGTATTTGAACATACTACAGCAGTCTTTGCTAGTATTTGAACATATTACAGCAGTCTTTGCTAGTATTTGAACATACTTCAGAAGTCTTTGCTAGTATTTGAACATACTACAGCAGTCTTTGATAGTATTTGAACATACTACAGCAGTCTTTGCTAGTATTTGAACATACCACAGCAGTCTTTACTAGTATTTGAACATACTACAGAAGTCTTTGCAAGTATTTGAACATACTACAGAAATCTTTGCTAGTATTTGAACATACTACAGAAGTCTTTGCTAGTATTTGAACATACTACAGAAGTCTTTGCTAGTATTTGAACATGCTACAGAAGTCTTTACTAGTATTTGAACATACTACAGAAGTCTTTACTAGTATTTGAACATACTACAGAAGTCTTTACTAGTATTTGAACATACTACAGAAGTCTTTACTAGTATTTGAACATACTACAGAAGTCTTTGCTAGTATTTGAACATACTACAGAAGTCTTTACTAGTATGAACAGTGTTTTGCAAAGTGTGCACACCAGGTTTTCCATTTGTAACTCGATAAATGAAAAAACATACTGACGTCAGTTCTTATAAATAAAAATGTCAACAATAAAAAATTCCCGGACTGATTATTTATTTATTAACACAAAAATACTGAAGACAACAATATCTAATTAGTGACATCATTCAGCGGAATAATGCAACACAAGCCACACCCATTTTCTGTTCAGCCAATCAGTAGACCATTAGTGGGCATGACTATTTTGGGGGGTTTTTATGGCAAAAGGAAAACTGCTTGGTTAACTTTTGAAATACGATAGAATCACTTGTAATTTACAGTCAAACACCGTAGTGTCAAACTTTTGATGTGTCAGACAAGCGTATTAATTCTTTATTCCTCAATATTTAACCTCTGATGTGGCAAATCCACAAATCCACAAAGTATACTGATAGTGTTTACTGTCACATCAAATTCCTGCAAAGGAATATTAAAAAACTACAAAATTGCAAAATGTTTAAAATTACATCATGTTGGTTTTAATATGAGCACTTAGTATTTCTTGTTTGGTTGGGTGATGACTGTTTTGCAGGTATATCATAGAGGCAGTCTTGTTGAGGATGTAGAACCAAGATAGTTTCATAGCTTTCGCATCACTGAAAGAAGGGCACTACATCTTTAACTTTGACATGGAAACATTCATGCACTGCCTCAGTGTCCCCTTGAATGTTTGGAGCCAGAACAGTTGGAGTATTCCCACCTCAGATTATCATCCATTTCATTATAAACTCTAACTTTGAACGATCAGTGTGAAGAACAAGCAAGTGTGTTCTCGGACTGATTTGGTCAGTGTGGACTATTCGGGTGCTCACACTATCAATCACTGGTTTTGCTGCTCCAGGTTCAATCCTACTACTACTACTACTACTAATAATAATAGGGGGCACGGGTGGCCCAGTCGTCTAAGGTGTGCAGAGTTGGGCATGCCAGAAACCTATTATTGTGGGTTCGAATCCAGGTTCGCCCCGATTATGTTTATAGTTTTGTCAGTACCATACCCGTGCCCATGGGTTTCACCTAAATGGTAAACGTCTGAGACCTGCATCACTTCGGGCTTACCTCAAAGCACTACACCAATATTATTCCGGTCAGTGGATCACTGTGCACTTGAATGTCATTTTCAGCTTCTTGAGGAGTATACATTTCAGGATGCCAATAAGGCTAACAGTCAGATTACCATCTCCTCCTACTGGGAACCCATTTACTGCTGGGTGAACAGAGGTATATTTCAAACAAAGTCTGTTAAAAGCAACTTAATCCTTAACAAATTCCAATTTCTTTCCTGACGTACTTTCTTTCAAGTTTCAATATCATTCTGCATTTGCGCTTTAGCAAAAACACCTTTCAAAATATATACGGACAAATAATATCATATCATATTTCTGTAACAGCATGTTGAAAACATTAAGTTTTTCTTTACTATTTCTGAAGTTCCAACCATTTAAGCATAAGGATTTACAGGAACTATTTAAAAGATACGTTTCTTTCATTTCTTGTGGGCTAAAAGTACTTGTCCAAGTCCAAATAAACATAATTAAAGTCACATGTCCTAATTTGAAAGTATAACTTGCAGCCATGGAATGTGACAAGGACATTACTTGGACCAAGCTTTGTTTGCACTGCCAAATGTTGGAAATGTGTTTTCAATTCTGCTATTTAGAGATTTAATAGAAAACCTTTCTTATTTTCCCCTGCATGTTGTGGTGATTAGGGACAATGTGACGCACCATTGGCTGGGGAATTTAGGAGAAATAAAATCTGTAAGGGAATCGGGAAGATTTAAAAAGATATCCATACATAATGTTTATATGGCAGTTATATACCACGCTTCTGTCGCTAGAATTCTTTCTTGTCATAAACAGCATTTATTTGATCTTCAGAATAATCATGCGACATTTTCTGCTTTTGGGTTGAAGAGGAAGAGGAGTGTTTTGAGTTTGAAATTTGAAACCATGGCGCTCAAACCCCAGGCTAAGAGAGCAGTGTTTATTTTGTTCTCAATTCCTTGTGCAGGATGCATGTCTTTAAATTGTCTGCAGTTGTGAGTAGGAGAGATGACGTTGCATTGACCATGTCCCTGCCACAGAGCAGCTCAACCATTGTCATGTCTCTGTCATGTGGAATCATACCCTTGTAAATAATAGCAATATTGACAAAAACATTAATCTTCATCATCATCTGAATTATTATTATTATTATTATCATCATCATCATCATCATAATCATCATCATCATTATTTACAGATTAAAATAAAAAAATGCAGCAAAGAGTGTTTGGGTGATCCTGGCACAGTCAGGCTGGTTAGGTTCATCATCAGCTCAGGGCCCTTGCCCCCTCTACACGCAGCCAGAGACAGCGAATGGGACTTCTCCCAGGAAGCGCTGCCTAGTCAAACCCACCCAGAACTTTTCGGAGAATGTGAAGACTCCCCAACACTGCATCCTTCTGCATTACCCAGATTGTCAGAAGGGATATATTCCTGGTAGCAAACCCAGGTACTCTCCCAATGTCAGTCAACAGATTGGGAGGTACCAAACCTAGGGCACCGAGAACAATGGGGAGTCAGACAACTTGGCACTTGGGATGCAAGCGTGACATTTCAAAAGCGAGGTCTGCATATTTGCCATGTTTTTTCCTCATTCTTGTCAATCACATTAGTGTCAAAGGGGGCAGAAAATTCAATGATATAAATGATTTCATTGGATTTATCAAAAAGGACAAGATCAGGTTTGTTGGCCTGGATACGTCTGAGGCTGTAAATGGGTCAATTCCAAAGAATTTTGTATTTATCATTTTCCATGACTGACGCCCTCTACATATTCCAGATCATACCATGGGTGGACCTCTGTGTCAAAATCACAAGCATGGCGAAGACGGTAATAAAATAATCGAGCTACACCATCATGTCGTTTAAGATACTGTGTTTGTGCCAGGGCTGGGCATCCACTGACAATGTGTTGGACAGTCTCATTAAATTCATTACATAATCTACAGTTCATATTTACATTTTGATGAAAAATCATATATTGACGGTTTCGAGTGGGAAGTGACTGGTCCTGAGCAGCAAACAGAAAGCCTTCTGTTTCACTTTTCAGGCCAGCTAGCCCATTTCATCCAAGTGAAGGACTCTGCAGGGTTGCTTTTTCTTCTCAACACACTGCACATCAACTCAATTTATGCCTTGGTCAAATTCTCATTTCTGTACCATCAACATTGACATTGAGATTATGTCCCACATCCTTTGCTCGTTATTATCAATATTGAAAAATATATATGGTCAACGTTCTATTCCTAATAATCAACATCATATTCCTAATAATGGTCATCTTCATCCAGGGGTGGTGGGGTAGCCTAGTGGTTTAAGCGTTCTCTTTATACAGAAGACTCAGGTTTATCTTCCCACATGGGTACAGTGTGTGAAGCCCATTTCTGGTGTCCCCTACTGAGATAAAGCTGGAATATTACTAAAATTGGCATTAACAAACACTCACTCACTCACTCACTCACTCACTCACTCACTCACTCACTCATTCACTCACTCACTCACTCACTCACTCCTGAAGTCTCTCATTTGCATTTTTTCATCATCATATCTTCTTTATCATCATGGACCATCTCAGTGGTCTTGTGGATAGGGGGTGGTCAGGTAGCCTAGTGGTTAAAGCATTTGCTCGTCACGCCGAAGACCCGGGTTCGATTCCTCACGTGGGTACAATGTGTGAAGCCCATTTCTGGTGTCCCCCCCTGTGATATTGCTGGAATATTGGAATATCACTCACTCACTCACTCACTCACTCACTCACTCACTCACTCACTCACTCACTCACTCACTCACTCACTCGTGCATAGAACGTCCACCTCGAAGACAGAAGGTCATGGGTTCAATGCCCGGCCATGTCATACCAAAATATGTTAAAAGATGGTACTTGTTGTTACCCTGCCTGGCGCTCTGCATTAATGTGGTTAAAAACAAGGACTGGTCGGCTCAGTGTCAGTATACTGTCTATCCAGTATGTCTGAGTGGGGTATTCATTTTAAACTGTGTCATAGTATCTCAGTGGGCTTAGCACTATAAAATTGGCATCATTCACACACGCATACTTGCACACATGCACAACGGGACATTAAACCCCATTTCACCTCCACTCCTCATCATAACCCTTGAACTCAAAATTTACAAATGAGAACTCCCACTACGCTGTGAGTCCCTGAAGAGCACTACCTATACCAGGAACAGCTGAACATCTTTACATGAGCATCATGTTTACTTCAGTTGTTGCAAGGAGGTGCCGCCTTCATTAGCTTTAGCTCAAGTATTCCAACTACAGTTTTAAAGAGGTCTGAGTGTCAAAGAGCCCACCTAGAAATTCCAATCTCTAAGAGCTTGCACCCGACGCCTTGACCATTTCCACTCTGATGCAATCTCACATTGAGACATTACTTCTCTCATGATAACACAGCCAGGAGTTGTCTCAAGTACTCACACAACTCGGTGATGGGGAAACATTTCTATTGAAATTTTGAAAATCATGTCATATTTCGTCACTATTTGATAGCGATTGTTGTACTTGGTATCGTCACTATTTGATAGCGATTGTCGTACTTGGTATCGTCACTATTTGATAGTGATTGTCGTACTTGGTATCGTCACTATTTGATAGCGATTGTCGTACTTGGTATCGTCACTATTTGATAGCGATTGTCGTACTTGGTATCGTCACTATTTGATAGCGATTGTCGTACTTGGTATCGTCACTATTTGATAGCGATTGTCGTACTTGGTATCGTCACTATTTGATAGCGATTGTCGTACTTGGTATCGTCACTATTTGATAGCGATTGTCGTACTTGGTATCGTCACTATTTGATAGCGATTGTCGTACTTGGTATCGTCACTATTTGATAGTGATTGTCGTACTTGGTATCGTCACTATTTGATAGCGATTGTCGTACTTGGTATCGTCACTATTTGATAGCGATTGTCGTACTTGGTATCGTCACTATTTGATAGCGATTGTCGTACTTGGTATCGTCACTATTTGATAGCGATTGTCGTACTTGGTATCGTCACTATTTGATAGTGATTGTTGTACTTGGTATCGTCACTATTTGATAGCGATTGTCGTACTTGGTATCGTCACTATTTGATAGCGATTGTCGTACTTGGCATCGTCACTATTTGATAGTGATTGTTGTACTTGGTATCGTCACTATTTGATAGTGATTGTTGTACTTGGTATCGTCACTATTTGATAGCGATTGTTGTACTTGGTATCGTCACTATTTGATAGTGATTGTTGTACTTGGTATCGTCACTATTTGATAGTGATTGTCGTACTTGGTATCGTCACTATTTGATTTGGAAGCGTACAAGAGACTGCTTATGATTATGGAAATGGTTTTGTTGGTTTTTTAGGGGGTAAGTGAAAAATGGGGTGAGGTGCTATGGGTGTTTCATAATTCTTGCCTGGACCATCTAAAACACTAACATGCAAATAAACTAAGTGACCAAGCCGGTTGACCTAATCCATTGTAGTCACTTCACAGGATAAGCATATACTAGTATGTTGCTGAAGACCTACTCCTACCTGGAGCCCACACAGTGGAGGGTGTGTGTTTCCAGGTTGCCACCCAGAGGTTGTAATTACCCAGATATCTGAGGTGTTATGTTTTGTATTTGTCAGCATTTCAGCATAATAATGGAGGTATCAGGTTAGTGTACTGGTTGGTGTGTTTGCAAGGTAAACTGAACAGCTGGTTTGGATCCCACTCAAGTTTAGGAATGTTCTTGGTTTCGTCTTCTATACTATATGGATTGATTAAGAGAGCATTAAGAGAGGTGTAATTTATGATCATTGTAATGATCACATCCAGATAATGTTATCATCATCATGTATATGCTTTATTGTCAGGGGTGAACTGAAAGTATCTAAATCAGAAAATCTCAATCTCTTTAACTTCAGAAAGTGGAAAACATATATCATTTTAAAGACAACCCATGTACAACCTGAAGGTGATTATACCAGTAATGTACCAGGGTGTAGAAGGTGATCATACCAGTAATGTACCAGGGTGTAGAAGGTGGTCATACCAGTAATGTACCAGGGTGTAGAAGTCGGTCATACCAGTAATGTACCAGGGTGTAGAAGGTGGTCATACCAGTAATGTACCTAGGTGTAGAAGGTGGTCATGCCAGTAATGTACCAGGGTGTAGAAGGTGATCATACCAGTAATGTACCAGGATGTAGAGGGTGATCATACAAGTAATGTACCAGGGTGTAGAGGGTGATCATACCAGTAATGTACCAGGGTGTAGAAGGTGATCATACCAGTAATGTACCATGGTGTAGAAGGTGATCATACCAGTAATGTACCAGGGTGTAGAAGGTGATCATACAAGTAATGTACCAGGGTGTAGAGGGTGATCATACCAGTAATGTACCAGGGTGTAGAAGGTGATCATACAAGTAATGTACCAGGGTGTAGAGGGTGATCATACCAGTAATGTACCAGGGTGTAGAAGGTGATCATACCAGTAATGTACCAGGGTGTAGAAGGTGATCATACAAGTAATGTACCAGGGTGTAGAGGGTGATCATACCAGTAATGTACCAGGGTGTAGAAGGTGACCATACCAGTAATGTACCAGGGTGTAGATGGTGATCATACCAGTAATGTACCAGGGTGTAGAAGGTGATCATACCAGTAATGTACCAGGGTGTAGAAGGTGATCATACCAGTAATGTACCAGGGTGTAGAAGGTGATCATACCAGTAATGTAGCATGGTGTAGAAGGTGGTCATACCAGTAATGTACCAGGGTGTAGAAGGTGATCATACCAGTAATGTACCAGGGTGTAGAAGGTGATCATACCAGTAATGTACCAGGATGTAGAGGGTGATCATACAAGTAATGTACCAGGGTGTAGAGGGTGATCATACCAGTAATGTACCAGGGTGTAGAAGGTGATCATACAAGTAATGTACCAGGGTGTAGAGGGTGATCATACCAGTAATGTACCAGGGTGTAGAAGGTGATCATACCAGTAATGTACCAGGGTGTAGAAGGTGATCATACAAGTAATGTACCAGGGTGTAGAGGGTGATCATACCAGTAATGTACCAGGGTGTAGAAGGTGATCATACCAGTAATGTACCAGGGTGTAGAGGGTGATCATACCAGTAATGTACCAGGGTGTAGAAGGTGATCATACCAGTAATGTACCAGGGTGTAGAAGGTGATCATACAAGTAATGTACCAGGGTGTAGAGGGTGATCATACCAGTAATGTACCAGGGTGTAGAAGGTGACCATACCAGTAATGTACCAGGGTGTAGAAGGTGATCATACCAGTAATGTACCAGGTTGTAGAAGGTGATCATACCAGTAATGTACCAGGGTGTAGAAGGTGATCATACCAGTAATGTACCAGGGTGTAGAAGGTGATCATACCAGTAATGTAGCATGGTGTAGAAGGTGGTCATACCAGTAATGTACCAGGGTGTAGAAGGTGATCATACCAGTAATGTACCAGGGTGTAGAAGGTGATCATACCAGTAATGTACCAGGATGTAGAGGGTGATCATACAAGTAATGTACCAGGGTGTAGAGGGTGATCATACCAGTAATGTACCAGGGTGTAGAAGGTGATCATACCAGTAATGTACCAGGGTGTAGAAGGTGGTCATACCAGTAATGTACCAGGGTGTAGAAGCTGGTCATACCAGTAATGTACCAGGGTGTAGAAGGTGGTCATACCAGTAATGTACCAGGGTGTAGAAGGTGGTCATACCAGTAATGTACCAGGGTGTAGAAGTCGGTCATACCAGTAATGTACCAGGGTGTAGAAGGTGGTCATACCAGTAATGTACCTAGGTGTAGAAGGTGGTCGTGCAAGTAATGTACCAGGGTGTAGAAGGTGATCATACCAGTAATGTACCATGGTGTAGAAGGTGGTCATACCAGTAATGTACCAGGGTGTAGAAGGTGATCATACCAGTAATGTACCAGGGTGTAGAAGGTGATCATACCAGTAATGTACCAGGATGTAGAGGGTGATCATACAAGTAATGTACCAGGGTGTAGAGGGTGATCATACCAGTAATGTTCCAGGGTGTAGAAGGTGATCATACCAGTAATGTACCAGAGTGTAGAAGGTGGTCATACCAGTAATGTACCAGGGTGTAGAAGCTGGTCATACCAGTAATGTACCAGGTGTAGAAGGTGGTCATACCAGTAATGTACCGGGGTGTAGAAGGTGGTCATACCAGTAATGTACCATGGTGTAGAAGGTGATCATACCAGTAATGTACCAGGGTGTAGAAGGTGATCATACCAGTAATGTACCAGGGTGTAGAAGGTGGTCATACCAGTAATGTACCAGGGTGTAGAAGGTGGTCATACCAGTAGTGTACCAGAGTGTATCTATTTATCATTTAGCCCAAGGGTGAGTGAGTGAGTTTGATTTTATGCCGCTTTTAGCAATATTCCAGCAAAATCACGGCGGGGGACACCAGAAATGGGCTTCACACATTGTACCCATGTTGGGAATCGAACCCGGGTCTTTGGCGTGATGAGCAAACGCTTTAACCACTAGGCTACCAGACCGCCCCTAGCCCAAGGGATTCTCACTGATAAATCTGGGGGGTCCAAGGCATGAACATGGGGTTCCCATGTCTCAACAACAACAACAACAACAACAACAACAACAACAAGAAGACTAAAAGTGAGGAGGGCTCAGTAATACCCCCGACTTCGACTTCAACATATTTCTAAATTCATAAATATGAAATAAAAAAATCAGTCGTTGCTCTGCACCTCTCCTAATGGTATAGAAACTGTTCCCTAAAGTTAAAAAGATGGAATAGCTGTATTTTTTTCAGAAAAAACAAATATTGAAAACAAACTTTGCACTGTACCTCTCCTATTGGTACAGAAACTGTACCCCCTAATGGAAAAGAATTCATGAAATAGTTTTTAAGTTACTGGTCGCACAAATGTTGAAGTAAAAACAAATAAAAGTTCAAATCATGAAGAAAATCATATAAGTTTTTCAGAAAATATGCATATCAAAATTAAACTTTGTACTGCACCTCTTCTATTAGTATGGAAACTATTCCCTAAATTTGAAAAGAATCCATGAAGTAGTTTTCTAGTTATAGGTCACACAAATGTTTCATTTAAAAAGTTGAAAATAACTGAATTTTTACAGAAAATCTAAATATTAAAATCAAACTTCTCACAGCACCTTTCCTATTGGTATAGAAAGTGTTCACCAAGTTTGAAAAGAATCTATTCAGTAGTTTTCAAGTTATAGGTCGTACCCCAAAATGTCCTTGGAAGGACTGACAGACGGAGTTCCTTGGTATAAACTATATAGCCCCGCCCTTTTAGGGCCAGATCATAATCATAATCATAATCATAATCATAATCATAATAAAATAAAAAATTAAAAAAGGATTCAGACATGCATTCCCCAGTAATTACAATGTAAATATTTGTACTTGCAATTTGTTTGTATATTTGATACAGTATTTGCTGTCCATTCAATCCTGCATATATACCGTCAATCTACATTTTTAGGATTAACAGACAGAAAAGAATTATTATAAACAGTGATATTTGTTTTAAATGTCTAGGCCTGTTACATCTGTATAAAGAATTATTTGTTCAAGTTGAAATTTACACAACAGAAAAAATAATCCTAAGAAACACATCCACCAATAATGTATTCTCCTGACCGTAATCTTAAATTACATGAATTTGCAAGATGTATTTAGAGGATGATATAAACCTATTTCTTTGTAGAGTAAAACATTCAACCACTTAAGAATATAAAATTTTAAGAGGCATATCAGTAGCATCCTAGAATACGTCTGGACATGTCCTTAATGAAACCACTTATTTTAAGAACTGTTATGGCTTTTTGTCTCAACATCTGAACACCAAGTACTTGAGGAAATGAATCTAATCTCATCAACCATTAAAAAGAAATGATCTATCAACATAAAAATGTTAGTGGCTGTCAGAGATCGAGTTACACCATTCCATCTATCAAAATGATAAAGTTAGGATTAAACTTCATTTTATGTTGACTTGTAATTTTATACAAAATTATACAAATTTACAAGTATGACCATTTTGTTTTGAAGAGCAAAACAATCTCTTTCAAACGAGTAGCCACACTTATAGTGTTATTTATAGTTTGTAATAAAATTTGTCTATACATGGTATGAAACTGTTTAGAAAATGCAAAATTGAATGATTTATTTGAAAGCAGCTTCAAGTGATATTGCTTTGTTTTTGGATATGGCAATAATACATTATTGGGTGTGAAGACATTAGAGTGTCTGGAACATCTACATCCAGACATGCTTGTGGAATATTTTAGCTGTTTATAGTTTAGGAGATTATTTACTCTAACTGCCATATTAGATGACACTGTTTTACAATTTCGCAAGTACAAGCAAGACAATAATTGATAGAACTTGTTCAGTTTCCATCTGAAATAATGAAGTCTTCTTTTTAAAAAAATGCTAACTGGTCAAATTTCAAAATTTTGGGATTGTTTCCCCTCATTGAAATCTAAAATGACTGCTCATCTCCGATACAGTATCACAATGCAAGTTTAAGATGCAAATATTTGCAGCCATGAAGTTTGCCATAAGAAGGAGCAATTAAGTGAAATTCTCTCCATCCTTGTACCAGTAATATTCCGGTCAAAGTTGAGCAAAAGAAAAGGAAATTAAGAGTAAATACTGGATCAGAAAAACCTGTTTACCAAGTTTGCTTGCAACAAATTGATTCAATTTACAATTTGCGTTTTTGCCCGAACCTATTCAACTTAGGCCTGGCTGTCATTTGGGGAACTGGCTTTGGGCCGAAGAATTACAAAAGAGGGTAAATTTCCAAAGATCGCGTAATTGAAATAGTTGTCAAATTTCTGGATGTGTAAATATTTGTGATTTTTAATCTCCGAAAACAATCAGATTTGACCAGTTGAAGTCAATGTTGGATAAGATCAGGGTGGGAATCTGTTAATATCAGTCATAATTAGATTTGGGGATTAGGCTTGTAAGACGGAATTCTTGTTGACGATGGGGAGTCTCTCATGAAGCCCGTTCTTAGTAAAATTGTCAAGGCCTGATGAAAAACTATTTATAGAAATTGATAACAAAACTGAACCTCTTCTTTATCAGCCTTACTTAGTTTGCCACCAAACCTATTTTCATTTGCCTGAACACTCTTTTCAAAATTTTGTTGGGGAAATATGAATTCATAAATTATAAACAAAAATTTGAATTTTGTGTGGAATTATTTAAACATTCAAGTCGGCAATATTATTTGTTTATATTTTTAATTTAATTGTCATGTATTTTTAGTTCAAAATTATTATTTTTAAAATTTTTCTATTATTAAAATATCGATGCTGAGTGGATTCACATATTATTTTCAATGTCATGCTAGTTACAAAATCAAATTTTTTATCATATCGCGCAGGACACTAGGATACCATGCCTAATTTCCCCAAATCTCCACAACTGACTTTTAAACTTTTCAAGATATTGAACTCTACTGGGAGCATGAATCCCATGAATGAGAGACCATTATTCACATGTCAAAAACGGGAACCAGCCAAAATGAGAACAAAATTGAGTGCTGGCAAACCTTAAAACGTGTGCTTTTTTTTTCAACTTTTGAATAGAATTCGCTCTACACTTTTTATTCACTCCCAAGTTCCTTTATTAAGTTGTCAAACATGTATTGCCGTGGCTTGAATCAGGATAAAAGTCACTCAAGTGAAAAAAGAAATTCACTGAGGGCTGAGTCATTATGAATATGGTAACAAACAGCCTATTCACCGTCCTACATTCAATTTCAAAACCAAATGAAGCAAAACATTGACTTGTTCAGACCCTTAAAACAGGGTTAACGATGGCTCTAACATACAATGCAACACGTTGAATCGCAGCCGAGATTTAATGCTGAGATCAGTCCCCTAGGGGTGCCGATTTTTCTGCTTGAGAGCATTTCACTTTCAGCGATATCTTTGCTCATTACCATGCATAATTATCTATTGTCAATGATGACGATGCTTTGCTGTAACCATAGTGACATAAATCATTTTAAGGGATTTCCTTCAGTGATGAAGCGTGTGGATGTTCGGATGTAAACACTTGATGTGCACGAAGCGGACGCTGTGCTGAAAGGGGTAGTTTGTGTACAATGAGTGTATTGGGACTGAGGGGAGATTGTTGTTTTAACTTCTCTTTGTAATGTTGTTTTTGATTTTGAGTATATCTTGTGTAATTCCACTTGAAACTGCCAGTAATTTGGTGGATTAAGAGTGGTCTGTGGATAGAGTTGTTGTTCAAAGAAAGATTAGTGTAGAGAGAATAATACCAAGTGGTTTTGACAGAAATGTTGTTCAGACAAAGAATAGTGTAGAGAGAACAATACTATGTGGTTTTGACAGAAATGTTGTTCAGACAAAGATTAGTGTACATAGAACAATATTAAGTGGTTTTGTCAGAAATGTTGTTCAGACAAAGATTAGTTTACATAGAACAATACAAAGTGGTTTTGACAGAAATGTTGTTCAGACAAAGATTAGTGTAAATTAGTGTAAATGTTGTCGACAGTGAAATTGATGTTGAAGATAATCATATTGTTGATAACAATATTAAGTGGTTTTGACAGAAATGTTGTTCAGACAAAGATTAGTGTAGAGAACAATACTTAGTGGTTTTGACAGAAACGTTGTTCAGACAAAGATTAGTGTACATAGAACAATAGTAAGTGGTTTTGACAGAAATGTTGTTCAGACAAAGATTAGTGTAGAGAGAACAATACTATGTGTTTTTTTTGACAGAAATGTTGTTCAGACAAAGATTAGTGTAGAGAGAATAATACCAAGTGGTTTTGACAGAAATGTTTTTCAGACAAAGATTAGTGTAGAGAGAACAATACTATGTGGTTTTGACAGAAATGTTGTTCAGACAAAGATTAGTGTAAATAGAACAATACTTAGTGGTTTTGACAGAAATGTTGTAAAAGCACATTGTTGGAATAAATATATATCTGCAGCTTTAGTTTAGAAAGCACATTGTTGGAAGAAATATATATCTGCAGCTTTAGTTTAGAAAGCAGATTGTTGGAAGAAATATATACCTGCATCTTGAGTTTAGAAAGCACATTGTTTGAAGAAATATATATCTTGAGCTTGAAACAGTAGAAAGCACATTGTTTGAAGAAATATATATATTGAACTTGAGACAGTAGAAAGGACATTGTTTGAAGAAATATATATCTTGTTTGAAATTATGTAATTTTAATGACAGTGAAACATATGTTGAAGACAATCATATTGTTGAAGAAATATACATCTTGAGCTTGAGACAGTAGAAAGCAATTTGTTTGAAGAAATATATATCTTGAGCTTGAGACAGTAGAAAGCACATTGTTTGAAGAAATATATATCTTGCTTGAAATTATGTAATTTTGATGACAGTGAAATTGATGTTGAAGATAATCATATTGTTGATGAAATATACATCTTGAGCTTGAGACAGTAGAAAGCAAATTGTTTGAAGAAATATACATCTTGAGCTTGAGACAGTAGAAAGCACATTGTTTGAAGAAATATATATCTTGAGCTTGAGACAGTAGAAAGCACATTGTTTGAAGAAATATACATCTTGAGCTTGAGACAGTAGAAAGCAATTTGTTTGAAGAAATATATATCTTGAGCTTGAGACAGTAGAAAGCACATTGTTTGAAGAAATATATATCTTGCTTGAAATTATGTAATTTTGATGACAGTGAAATTGATGTTGAAGACAATCATATTGTTGATGAAATATATATCTTGAGCTTGAGACAGTAGAAAGCACATTGTTTGAAGAAATATATATCTTGCTTGAAATTATGTAATTTTGATGACAGTGAAATTGATGTTGAAGACAATCATATTGTTGATGAAATATATATCTTGAGCTTGAGACAGTAGAAAGCACATTGTTTGAGGAAATATACATCTTGAGCTTGAGACAGTAGAAAGCACATTGTTTGAAGAAATATACATCTTGAGCTTGAGACAGTAGAAAGCACATTGTTTGAAGAATATACATCTTGAGCTTGAGACAGTAGAAAGCACATTGTTTGAAGAAATATACATCTTGAGCTTGAGACAGTAGAAAGCACATTGTTTGAAGAAATATACATCTTGAGCTTGAGACAGTAGAAAGCACATTGTTTGAAGAAATATACATCTTGAGCTTGAGACAGTAGAAAGCACATTGTTTGAAGAAATATACATCTTGAGCTTGAGACAGTAGAAAGCACATTGTTTGAAGAAATATATATCTTGCTTGAAATTATGTAATTTTGATGACAGTGAAATTGATGTTGAAGATAATCATATTGTTGATGAAATATACTTCTTGAGCTTGAGACAGTAGAAAGCACATTGTTTGAAGAAATATATATCTTGCTTGAAATTATGTAATTTTGATGACAGTGAAATTGATGTTGAAGATAATCATATTGTTGATGAAATATACATCTTGAGCTTGAGACAGTAGAAAGCAAATTGTTTGAAGAAATATATATCTTGCTTGAAATTATGTAATTTTGATGACAGTGAAACTTATGTTGAAGATAATCATATTGTTGAAGAAATATACATCTTGAGATTGAGACAGTAGAAAGCACATTGTTTGAAGAAATATATATCTTGCTTGAAATTATGTATTTTTGATGACAGTGAAACTTATGTTGAAGATAATCATATTGTTCATACTGAAAGTTATTGTTCATGGCAGATATGATGATAACAATAATGTAACAACAACCTGGATGATGATGTAATAGAGATGATTCACATTGATTCAGTGGATGAATCGGGGGTCAGTAAATTCAATAGACAGTACAACAAACTTCATGCAGGTGGTATTGCAATGCCAACATGGATGACAGCTGCCCCAACAGCGTCATGAAGGGGGTCCCATGATGCTACTGAGGGCTCAGTCAGACAGAAGGCACCATTAAGTAATGCTGCCGTTTGATTTCAAGAAAAACTGGCCATAGAGACAATATTTTCATGGATTATAGTTTGTCAAATTCAGACAGTGTGAAACTTAATTAAAGCAAAGATGCAGTCTGTATTAAATGATTCAGCTTAAATCTGGCCTGTATTAAATGATTAAAACTACTGACAGCTTAAATGCAGCCTGGATTTGTGATAAGCATCATCTCTTGCATGGCCTGCAACTGCTTCACGCACTATCTTAGTGCATGCATGCTTAATGAGCGTGTGCCGCAGGAGACTGCACCCTCAGGTGACTAAGGAACTGCACATGGTGCAGCATGTGCATGTGATGGCGATGTCAAACATGCAGACATATCGGTCCGCCTCACCAATTCCGAGTGTGCCTGGAGCGTTCCCAGACTCGCATCAGGGTAGACAGTGGATGTGGCTTGGTCTCATGTTTAGAAGTTTAGAAGGTTGTGGGATACATTCCGTATACTATAGGCTGATGATTTGTGGGAGATTCTATATCTTTTACTGTTTTTTTTGTTTTTTTCTTGTTTGTTTAATGTCACACTCAGCAATATTCCAGCTATTTGACAGCAGCCTGTAAATAATCAAGTCTGATCAGTGAGTGAGTGAGTGAGTGAGTGAGTGAGTGAGTAAAGCCTTAAGTGATATAGGTCCTCAATTTTACCATGGGTATGGTGCTGCCCAACAAAAAATCTGGAATTTGTACCTCTGATATTAGGATTCTCTGCAGTCTGAATGGTGGGTCCTTTAACGAGGGACCACCCCTGCCACCATAAATCCTGTGTTTGGGAGATTCTGTATCCTATAGGTTGATCATATATGGAATGTTCTATATCCTATAGGTTGATCATATAAAGAATGTTCTATATCCTATAGGTTGATCATATATGGAATGTTCTATATCCTATAGGTTGATCATATAAAGAATGTTCTATATCCTATAGGTTGATCATATATGGAATGTTCTATATCCTGTAGGTTGATCATATATGGAATGTTCTATATGCTATAGGTTGATCATATATGGAATGGTCTATATGCAATAGGTTGATCATATATGGAATGTTCTATATGCTATAGGTTGATCATATATGGAATGTTCTATATCCTGTAGGTTGATCATATATGGAATGTTCTATATGCTATAGGTTGATCATACAAAGAATGTTCTATATCCTATAGGTTGATCATATATGGAATGTTCTATATGCTATAGGTTGATCATATATGGAATGTTCTATATGCTATAGGTTGATCATATATGGAATGTTCTAGATCCTATAGGTTGATCATATATGGAATGTTCTATATCCTATAGGTTGATCATACAAAGAATGTTCTATATCCTATAGGTTGATCATATATGGAATGTTCTATATCCTATAGGTTGATCATATATGGAATGGTCTATATGCAATAGGTTGATCATATATGGAATGTTCTATATGCTATAGGTTGATCATATATGGAATGTTCTATATCCTGTAGGTTGATCATATATGGAATGTTCTATATGCTATAGGTTGATCATACAAAGAATGTTCTATATCCTATAGGTTGATCATATATGGAATGTTCTATATGCTATAGGTTGATCATATATGGAATGTTCTAGATCCTATAGGTTGATCATATATGGAATGTTCTATATCCTATAGGTTGATCATACAAAGAATGTTCTATATCCTATAGGTTGATCATATATGGAATGTTCTATATCCTATAGGTTGATCATATATGGAATGTTCTATATGCTATAGGTTGATCATATATGGAATGTTCTATATGCTATAGGTTGATCATACAAAGAATGTTCTATATGCTATAGGTTGATCATATATGGAATGTTCTATATGCTATAGGTTGATCATATATGGAATGTTCTATATGCTATAGGTTGATCATATATGGAATGTTCTATATCCTGTAGGTTGATCATATAAAGAATGTTCTATATCCTATAGGTTGATCATATATGGAATGTTCTATATCCTATAGGTTGATCATATAGAGAATGTTCTATATGCTATAGGTTGATCATATATGGAATGTTCTATATCCTGTAGGTTGATCATATATGGAATGTTCTATATGCTATAGGTTGATCATATATGGAATGTTCTATATGCTATAGGTTGATCATACAAAGAATGTTCTATATCCTATAGGTTGATCATATATGGAATGTTCTATATCCTATAGGTTGATCATATAAAGAATGTTCTATATGCTATAGGTTGATCATATATGGAATGTTCTATATCGTGTAGGTTGATCATACAAAGAATGTTCTATATCCTATAGGTTGATCATATATGGAATGTTCTATATCCTATAGGTTGATCGTATATGGAATGTTCTATTTCCTATAGGTTGATCATATATGGAATGTTCTATATGCTATAGGTTGATCATATATGGAATGTTCTATATGCTATAGGTTGATCATATATGGAATGTTCTATATCCTGTAGGTTGATCATATATGGAATGTTCTATATCCTATAGGTTGATCATATATGGAATGTTCTATATGCTATAGGTTGATCATATATGGAATGTTCTTTATCCTGTAGGTTGATCATATATGGAATGTTCTATATGCTATAGGTTGATCATATATGGAATGTTCTATATGCTATAGGTTGATCATATAGAGAATGTTCTATATCCTATAGGTTGATCGTATCCGAGATTTGTCTGTATCCTATAGGTTGATGGGATCCGCAATGTTCTTTGACGAATATAATAAGAACAAAATGACCAGTTGAGTGACGGTTTCAATTAGTTACTGTATCACCGAGTATATTTTGTTTATTTAATCACTGTGCAAATGAAGTGAGAAATACTGTCCACAGGCTACAAAACCCATGACCCTGTTCTGTATCTGTCCCAATAGAAACTTTCTATGCCGGCTACAGGAAGACTCTCAAAAGAACAGATGTGGATAATCCAATCAAATGTTTCCATTTAGTCACATGATACTCCCACAGCAGCAGCGGCCATTTTCTGCAGTGTCTGAGACTATTGCTTGTGAAATAATGAGAAAAAGATATAATTCAGATAGGTGACATTTCAATTTGATATTCCCCTTGTGAGCAGCGATGGAAGAAGACTCCAAAAAAACTGACATCAATAATTAACATGTACTTAAGATATCCATGAATTTCAGAGGGATGATTACTGAAAAATGATTTCAGGCAATATCATAAAGACAGATGAAATATCGGTCCTCTCCTATGAGAAAAAGATAATTATTTTCTTTTGTCATGTAGATTGGTTTGAAGTTTTATCATTCCAGAAAGTCTGGATGAAATTGAAAATTACCAATGTATGATGTTCTGGTCAGAGTCATATGATTAAATACAACCATTGGACATGGCCTGAGGGGGAAACCCAACTCAGTAGATACTCATCACTGACTGTAGATGTTAAACTCTCTCTGCAGATACTCAACTCTGTCTGTAGATACTCATCACTGACTGTAGATACTCAACTCTGTCTGCAGATACTCAACTCTGTCTGCAGATACTCAACTCTGTCTGCAGATACTCAACTCTGTCTGCAGATACTCATCACTGACTGTAGATACTCAACTCTGTCTGCAGATACTCAACTCTGTCTGCAGATACTCAACTCTGTCTGTAGATGTTAAACTCTCTCTGTAGATACTCAACTCTGTCTGTAGATGTTAAACTCTGTCTGTAGATACTCATCACTGTCTGTAGATACTCATCACTGTCTGCAGATACTCAACTCTGTCTGCAGATACTCATCACTGACTGTAGATACTCAACTCTGTCTGCAGATACTCAACTCTGTCTGCAGATACTCAACTCTGTCTGTAGATGTTAAACTCTCTCTGTAGATACTCAACTCTGTCTGTAGATGTTAAACTCTGAATGTAGATACTCAACTCTGTCTGTAGATGTTAAACTCTGTCTGTAGATACTCATCACTGTCTGTAGATACACAACTCTGTCTGTAGATGTTAAACTCTGAATGTAGATACTCAACTCTTAGTATTTATAGATGCAGATACAGAGCTTGCCCAGTGACAGTGTGATTGTGTTTCTTGAACAAAAGTCTGGGGTTGATGCTGTTGGTTACCACTAAGACAACCTGATATGGATGTAAAATACCAAGGCACAGAATCTCATTCTGCCAAGTGGAATTTCAGGGTAAAGTAGTCCCACATGACTTTTGCTTTTCTCTTGCAGGAGTGGGGCAGTCGGGTAGCCTAGTGGTTAAAGCATTCACTCGTCACGCCGAAGATCCGGGTTCAATTCTCGACATGGGTACAATGTGTGAAGCCCATTTCTGGTGTCCCCCACCGTGATATTGCTGGAATATTGCTAAAAGCGGCGTAAAACCATACTCACTCACTCACTCTTGCAGGAGTGAAAGATACCACACAATGTTTGTCCGCACTAAACATGGGTTTGTTCTGGCCCTGTCTCAGTGAGTGAGTGAGTTTATTGGGTTTGAGCATTACTTCAGTTATATGACATGGTGTGTTAGCTTGATGTGGTAGGAAAGCCCAAAGTGAGTGATGCACTTCCAAGATGGATAGGATAGGATGGGATAATATTTATTGCAATAACATTCTGTCATGGAACAGATGCAATTTTTTATAACAAAACATTATGATTCATATATACATATATACCTCTATACCTCTATACATATATACATACATTCCTGTACCATGATCACAGGTTGGTGCTGACAAACCTAGAAACATGACCAAGCCAAGTCTGGGAGTCATAGGCTTCTGACAAGCTTTAAGGAAAACTCTACACTTTAAAATGTGGTGCTTTAGACAGTTGGGACCTACAGCCATTACCCACTCCCGGTTCCCCCCCCCCCCCCCTCTTACCTTTTAGTCACCATGATATGACTTATCACCACTTAACTGAGTCAATGGTGTCATACCTAGAATCCACAGACAACAATTCTGGTTTGATTCTGGTTTGCCTGTTCCAAACGTTAGTCTAATTAAAAAATGGAGGCTGTTGTGATTTATATCTGAAGGATTACCACCATAATCGAAAATAAGTCCACCATGCTCTCATTCAATGCAACAAACCCCAAAGAACCAGCACAGAACCCCCCCACCCCTCCCCTCCAAATGAACCCCCACATGTGTGTGTTCTCCCCCACCCCTAACCATTTATGTAATCAATATATTCACAGACCCTGCCACTTCAAATCTGATGATTCAGCAAACGGAGCAAGACAAAACAAAAGATGAGGCCGATTGTGTAAGATCCTAACAAAGACATACTTCTTAACACAAGACCTCTATTTTATTGCAGCTGACAAAAACAAGAATTTCATTAAATTTTTCTCCTTTCAACTGCTGGAACCCCAACCCTAGTGAGGTTTAAAGTCATTGCCAGATGGTTAAATCCGTGTGACAATTGTCAGTCCTGAAACGTTGTGTCTTCGAGCAGATGGCCGCTAAACAGTTACGATACAAAGTATTGACTTGGACACATAATTGAATTTTAATAATGAGTCTGTAAGTTGCGCATCGGCTACTCGTATTGTCTACCTTAACGGCAGGGCATGAATACGTTGACAGGGCAAGGTCGGAGGTCAAATGCTTTAAGTGCCCATGAGTACATCCAGTGAATCTCCTTGCACCCAATTTTGGCCGAGTATTGTTGGAGAGATATGAAGTATTAATTTCCATTAAAGACGTTAGCCACTAATTTCTCATTTGCTAAATTTGGCAAGAAATTTACAATCAAGACGAAATTAATTTGCCATTTTGGTAATTTTCACCAAACCTTTCTCATTAATTGAACAGAAGTTGAAGCCCTGTTATGAGAATGGACTCCCCAGTTTCTTTCTGACACAAATAAAGAAAGAGGGGTGTTAAGAGTGTCTCCTTGCCGACCACAGGCACTTGCTCACAAAAAATGGCATCAATGTTGTTTTGAGATGTATTCTGTCATTGTCTGGGTTTGAGACATTAATCCTCCCTTTTGAACCAATATGTGACTTGGAGCTTGAGCAGAACATGATATATGTGAGAAAATAGTTTCTTTTGAATCAGAAACCTACAGAACTTATGTAAGGACTTGGATCTTTCTGACAACAAATTCACACATACTTGTGAAGAAGTCATAGGTTGTACACCATCAAAGATCCTTTTGTGTAGGTCATGTGTGTGATAATATCTTACTCTTAGGCTTTACAGACACATGTGTATCTGTGGTACTCCCCCAAACACTGTGGAGGAAAACAGAGAGCCTGCAGTCTGTGAGGCTTCACTGTCTTTGTCAACAGGAACATTAGGAGTGTCTTCGTGGTGGGGAGGATGATCCGCTTGCATCAGCAACATCCCAGAGACCTCTGTGGTATGAGCTGCTCACTAGTCAGCTGTAGATATGACTGTGATGGTGATGATGATGTTAATGATGATGATGATGATGAAGTGAAATTGACGATGTCAATGATGACAATAAGGATGAAAGCTCACTGTTATGTTGGAGCTGATGGTGATGAGGGTGTAGGTTTAGCACCATTTGGATGAGGCTGTGAATAAATAATAATATTGCGACCAGGATAATGATAATGGCAGAGGTGATACTGATGTCAGTGATGATGATGATGATGATGATGATGATGGAGACGACATGTGATATTGTTGAGGATGACATCAGTATTGTTGATGGCGAGATGGCAAAACATATTTTGATGACAGTGATGATGATGATGATGATGATGATGATGATGATGGAGACGACATGTGATATTGTTGAGGATGACATCAGTATTGTTGATGGCGAGATGGCAAAACATATTTTGATGACAGTGATGATGATGATGATGATGATGATGATGATGGAGACGACATGTGATATTGTTGAGGATGACATCAGTATTGTTGATGGCGAGATGGCAAAACATATTTTGATGACAGTGATGATGATGATGATGATGATGATGATATGTGGCTTAGCCAGTGTGTGAATCTGGAATAGATCAGGTTGACATTATGAGCATAGCATCATAGATTAATTGATAAAGTGGCACAATTACAGCATATCCAATTTCTCCTCATGTCATGTGCAATCTCAATACACATTCTGTGCTTTCTTAAAGGTGAAATTAACAAATCATAAATGACTTCTGCTCACTATGTTTTCTCAAGAGGGCTATCGGTTTAAACACAATAATCATATTTCAGATTTCTCAAATTGTGTAGCAGCCCTTCCCATCACTGACACGTTTATTGGGATAGGTCATGTGACCTATTACAGCCTGAATTGGACAAAGGTTAAGGTCAAGGTCAGACATCAGTCTTTATCATTTTTTTTGGACAAAAATATTGCAAGGGCAGCAGTATTTCATAAATATCTGTTTGATCATACGGTTAATGTACATGTTTGATGATAGTGTATTTATTTTCACTTGAAGTTTTTATTTAATTTTGTTTAATATGTTGCATTTTGAATTGTAGAAAAAAAAAATTGACAGAGCTCTTTAAATATGAATCATGTTTCAATGTTGACCATAACCTCCGAGGTCATCCTAACCTTTAACCTGACAATGAATTCTTCCAACAAGAGGTTTGATAAATTAACACAACACCAAAATTTGATGTCATAATACAACAAAGGCTAATTTTTTTGGTGAAAATTAAAAAAGTCTAATCCGGTCAAAGGTGAATCTCTATTGCCTTGGTGCTAATTGAAAATCACAATTATCGGGTAAAGTGCGACTTCGTACTACAGTAACTTTGAAAATTATGAAATTGCTAACACTTGCTGTGTCATCACCAATTATCCTTTATTATGACAGTTGTGAAATAACAGGCGTGAGAAACTCAACCATGCGGAAAAATATTCGTCTTGCTTCACGGTTCCGTTTGAGCTTGGCGTCACGCACGTGTACACCCGACCGCTGCCATCCTTCATGCATGTTGCTCCCCACCATAGTGTCTTATTACAATGCGGAGATTTTCAATTACGGCATGATTAGTTAATGCGTTTGATGTGAGGTCATGCAATGCATGATGGGAATATTTCCTATCATCCCATCTGCTCATCTGCCCAGATTTTATATTTTTCATATCACCATCAACATAGTCCCCCTTTCATTTCTAATTAGCATTTCCAAAGATGTCAGTACCCTGTCATGCCCGTGTGTGTTCACATTTTCATCCACATTTACTAAGTCCAAAACTGAGGAGATACCACCTGCTTTGGGGTAGTAATTTGGCCTACCCACCTACTCCGAGACAGGCAGCTCGCTGGGGGGTAGGGAGCAGCCATTATACGGCCTGTCATGTTGAGAATGTTTTTTCTGTATTGACGTTTCATCGCGATATAATTCAGTGCTGTGTTTCTAATGGACCTTAATGAAATGTATAGCCTTGCTCATTTAATCATATTATGAAGTAAAATTAAATGTAGTGTTCTAAGATTTATTAAGTCGTGTATCAAAACTTTAACGATGTTTAACATAAGGTCATCAGACGAACATGATGCACTTTCTTACAGTGGGACGTCATGTTACGTTTGTGATGTTGCTGTATTGAATTTTTCATCAAATTGAAAGCATAGCTGTTTGAACTTTTTAAACATGACGTGGCTGCTACAGAGGAATATATTTGGGGGCATTTATGGCAGTGACTGATTTATTGTTAATTTTTTTAGAATCGAACTGTTACGTTAGTTTCCATTCAATTTGAAATTTGCTGATTCATTGCCGCTGATGGGAACTGTTAGTGCATCAAAATATAGACCATCATAAATCTGAGTGACTGTAGGTAGTCTCAAGACCCAAAAACATGAAACAAAACTCTGACAAATCTGTTCTGTAAATATGTCCAGGTATATTTTATATTTGGATGATTTATTAATTCAGTTTTTTATTAATCCCGTAAACATATTGTGTCATGTTAGTGTATTGAATACATTTTGTTCATCTTCAGAAAGGAAATTGTGTGTGAGGCAGGGAGAGAGATACACAGGGAGAGAGATACACAGGGAGAGAGATACACAGGGAGAGAGATACACAGGGAGAGAGAGACACAGAGAGGGAGGGGGGAAGGGAGTACATTGTGGTCAGAGACTAATTTTGTCATAGGATTAATAAAGCTGAACTAAGGCCTACCACATTGTGTCAGGGGAGATAACTCCAGCACAGACTGTCAGGGGACCTAACTCTGTCATCATGTAGAAAATACAATCATTAATCATGGGATTTAAATGAACACACAAAAAAAGTAGTTTCATAATTTTTGTATCTTAAACAGTTGGAAAGTGATTTTTCATATTAAATCAAGTAAAAAGATAAAGAATTTTCCTTTTCCTTACAATAATGATAAATAGGTGTCTCTGGCTGATATTCTCAAGTTCAGTCGGATTAATCAAATTTTCGACATTGCCTGCTAATTCCCATCAAAGCTGAAATAATTATGAATGTTAATTTGTCAAATAGTTAGAAACTCTGGCTCCTGGTTTAAAAACTATCAGTTTGTGAAGGCTTTTCAGATAGCTGATAACTCACAGTCAACTTGGACAAAGAAATGAATAATACGATGTCTTGGGCACAGGGATTATGAAAATTAAATTTCCGTTGCAAAATTAAAATTCTAACACAGATGGCCGTAGAGCGAGATTGCTGATAAAATGTCATAGGAAATGAATTCATTGAAAATTAATATCCAAAATACACTATTTAAACACAAGAAATATTTTTAAACAGTCACGTTTGATGAATTAGAATGGGAATTTCAAATCATTACAAATGTGAAATTGAAATTATTACACATAGATTTATTTATTTTTGTCTAACTTCAAACATTTTAACCCTGTCTAGTTTATCACTTTGTATTTGTATTTAGCAAGTGACCAGCGCTTTAGATTTGATGCTTAAGTTTATTGAGTTATGCTCGTTCAGAAAGCAGTTCAATGACTAGTTTTAGTGTGAGTGAGTGAAAGTGTTAGAGATTCTACCATGACATATTAGAATCCTGCTTTCTGATTGGTCTACTAGCTCTAAATCTGTGCGGGTGGCCCAGTCATCTAAGGCGCCGTGATTCGTTGTGCAGAGTTGCATCCCTTGGGCACGCCAGAAACCTATGATTGTGGGTTAGAATTCCGGTTCACCACGATTATGTTTCTTGGTTTGTCAGCACCATACCCATGCTCACGGGTTTCACCGAAGTGGTAAACGTCTGAGACCTGCTTCACTTCGGGCTTTCCTCCCACATTAAGCTGACACGCCGTGATATGACTGGAATAATGTTGAAAGCGACGTTAAACCCAATTCACTCACTCACTCTAAATCTGTGTTAGACAATAATTTTGCTGATGACTGCTTCACCACATAAGAAAACATATATTTAGAAGCACTTCTGGGTTCTGTAGGCAATAACTAATGAGCTACAAAGTATCAGGAATTATGAGAAAGTATGAGCAACTATCTTCACCGTGGACACACATAAACCGTAACTTGGTTGGACTACACTGAAATGCTCTCATCCTGGTCATTCCCAGCCGGCGTTATGACCAACCAATCACTACTTTAGTCCATCATGGAACAGCAAGAGCCTCACAGCCTTGGGGACATACAGGGATTGTCCCTGGAAGATATTACCTAGGAGAGAAAATCTCTCCAGGTCTAAAAGTAATGAGATTTCTTGCAGTGTGATGAGATTTTGCTAATTATCAGAGAATTTTTTTCCGTCTCCAAACAGTTAAAACTGTATTTGATTTTTGTTTTTTGACTTGAATTGTGATGCACTTTGTGTTACTAGAATACATCTACATATCCTTGCATACCCTATTTTTGATGACTTAATTATTCAATCCAATATCTGGCCTGAGTCAATCCTAAAGTTCAAATACAGAAATGCTGACACATAATTTGGGAACCTATTTGCCGCGAAATCCATACGTTCCCCCAATCAATGTCTAATGCATAGAGATCATAGATTTCATTTTCAAATTGTGAGAAGTATCTAAATAATTATCTTTATTGAAGTGTTATAACTTTCAGTTACCACAGAGCTGATAGCAGATTAGTCAGTACAGTGTACCCATCACAGGGAGAAACACTCGGAGAACCTTATCAAGACCAACTCTTAATCAATTTTCAAGTTCAATTCTTGGTCTATTTAAATCTGTCTGCTTCGGTCTTCCATGTTTATGTTTGAAATTACTGGAAGCTATTTAAAAGCAAATTGAATAGGATGGAATTAGACAGAAAAAATAATTTGAAGGATTAATTTAACTGACAAGTTTGATACGCGTCACAGAGAAAGACACCCAGGTCAAGAAATGGACTGCATCAGTCTCCCACTCCATCACAAGCAAAAACGCGCCAGTCTGAACACCTGATGAAAAAATACAAAAATCTGGATTTTTCTCAGCAATTTGGGTTGCATGGCTGTTACTAGGGATCATTTGCCATTGCAAAGGCATTTGTGGAACCAATCTGCACTAATTACCCTTAATTACCCCTTTTTTCTGGGCTTCCTGAAAAGGGACGCATTTTGTTCACTGTGTTGTCAACCAAAATTTGATCCCAACTGGACTTTCAAGCAGAAAATTTAATTTTCTCTTGACAGGATCACGGCTCTTTGAGACAAAGGAAGAGACTGCGGATTGTGGGATGGTGTAGTAACCTGGGATAATCTTCCTCCCCGCCCAGGGGGATAACAAGCACAGGTGAAACAGGTAATAACCACCTTAACGAGCTTGACCCTTGTTTCAGGTAAATCATCAACACCGACCACAATCCGAGACCTCTATTTCATGGATGGTGAGATTTAACTAAATTGTGATATTTTCCTCCCCTCTGGCGGTGCCAGAGTCATGTGTCACTGTTTTGGACACAGGAGTTATTATTTCCATAATTTGAAAAAAATTAATAAAAATTGTGTTTATTAGAATTCCCTGAAGACTAAGAAACCTAGTGATGAGGAATTTGATATGAAATATTTGATGTTGTGTTGGCTCCAGGCTGTGAAAGTATGATGGCTGCTTTGTAATGATACAGTTTGTTGCTGATGACTAACAGAGGATGAGGAGCCACGTAAGTGGGGCCCTTGATTAATGCTCAACATTTCAGAAACCAATCTTGTATGTATGATCAGTATGGACACAGTAAGCAGGATTTGTGCATGCTCCAAAACATGACAGCTCCACCACCTGTTCTCAGCGATTGTATGACTCATTCTAATGTCGAGTTATCCGACCTCTTATTTGTTAAAGGACATAAAGCAAAGTTAAGAAAGGAGCATCATGTCATAATGTTTGCGTTGTTTAAAAAAATATAAAAGGAAATCTTAAACTTAAGACATCATTCAGAAAAAAATGTGAATCATGATAGGACAGTCATATTAAGGTAACTCATATATATCTATACATACCACTAACTCAGTACATAGCCAGATACCTATCACTTACATGTAATGCAGCATGTGTATACAAATGCCTATCAAGGCACTCCAATAATGTAGCATGTATACAGATGCCTGTCAAGGCACTCCAGTGATGCAGCATGTATACACAGATACCTATCAAGGCACTCCAGTGATGCAGCATGTACATGTACAGATGCCTGTCAAGGCACTCCAGTGATGCAGCATGTATACACAGATACCTATCAAGGCACTCCAGTGATGCAGCATGTACATGTACAGATGCCTATCAAGGCACTCCAGTGATGCAGCATGTACATGTACAGATGCCTATCAAGGCACTCCAGTGATGCAGCATGTACATGTACAGATGCCTATCAAGGCACTCCAGTGATGCAGCATGTACATGTACAGATGCCTGTCAAGGCACTCCAGTGATATAGTATGTAAGCATGAATGTGACAGCTCTCTGCCAGCTATATCTGTCACTGAAGTACATTCACAGACTGTGACAAGGGGGATGCAGGGGCCTGTCTGTCACAAGGTCCTGTAACACTCACCACATCACTATCTCCATATCTCCTCCTCCTCTTTCAACAAAAGACAACATGATTAATTCCCATTAGCACCCAGACAACAGAGACTACGGTAGTGCAAGTGTCGCCAACACTTATCTGTACAATCTCAGCATTACGCTTTCATCTTTAAACAGCACCTACTTCATATCGCATGAAAATGTGACATTTTGGATGTATTTTCACAGTCATGCAATTAAAATTGGCAGTTACTTCAAATAGAAATATCTTGTTCTCCGAAATATAAATCAGAAAATAGCCCACTGAATGGTTGTTTCTGTGCTAAAGAGCTATAAGACGGGGGCCAAGCACTGGCTCTCTGTCAGGGGCTGTCCAGGCTTCATGACAAATGGTGAAAACTCAGCCCCATAACATATCCATTATTAACTGTGTACATTACAGCACTGAATGCACAGGGTTGGATTCAGTCCACAAGGCATATTAACGACAAAGATGTGTGTTGGGAAGCTGGCTAACAGATCGGGTTGAATAATGTATATGATGAATGAATGCTTGCAGGATTTCAACATGACTTACCTGACTGAGCTGTGCACTGGGTGTACCCTGCACAGACTTGCAGGGCATTGAAATCATTCACTTTTATGTTTAGTGGTACCGATTTGTTTTCGTGGCGGGACACAATTACTCTTTGGGCATAAAGTTATGTAGTTGTATGGGCCCTATATGGGTAGCAGGTAGGCTTTGTAACAAGGATCTTTGTATTCCTGTCACACAATTACACGTTTGTATAAACGGGTTCCAGCTAGTGTTTGTGGCAATGATGTGGTTGATCCTTAATGGTAAGGTTATGAAGTTTTTTATCCCCATTATCAAATATTTTTTTATGAAAGCTTTTATTTCAGTAAAATAATGTGAAATTTACACTGAAAACATTTTGTAGTTTGTGTCATGTTTTATTCGTTTTTTCCAAGAAAATGTGTCGAACAAAAAATTCAATTGGCCTGGCCTGAAGGTGAGGTAACAAGCCAGAGATGACCACTGTCTGTCTGTGTGTCTGTTGAGGGAGGCAGACAAAAGAAACAGTTCTAGGTAATATGTGGAAAAATCAATATGGCTGCCTGACGACAGGGCTGAACGTCTGTCAATCACACTGGCTTACACTGAGAAGCTTTGTGGCCATCTGTAGGCCTATGTTGGTAAGAGGGATGGATAGAGATGATGGGTAAAGTAAACCCCGGTATGTTTATTAATGTTGTTTTATTCTTTTGATGCTAAATCATCTTTTCTACTTATTTTGGGACTGAAACAAGATTTGAAAGATGCTTCTAGTATTGATGGTGTTAGCATTGTGTTTTGTAAGACTGTTAAAGGGTTGTATCACATTTTATTGTTTTTCTTTTGTTACTGTTTCACTTTGTGCAAAACAATTAAGATTTCTTAAGTTAGAATTTAGAATATGGACTGAGATGAATGTGGATTTTGTGATTTGGTATGCAAGAATTTGGATGTTGCGATCAACAATATTTTTTTTAACCTGGGGTTAAACGCAATTTCACCTATGCATTAGTGTATTATATTTTCATTTTGACTGGGACCGCCTCCTTTGTCTAGATTTACAGCATTCGGTCCCCGGGCGCATTATACCAAGAGATGTTAAAGGATGGTACTTGTTGTTACTTTGCCTGGTACTCTGCATTATGGGGCTAAAACAAGGACTGGTCGGGTCAGAGTCAGTATACTGTATATCGCTGTGTATAAGGCGAGTTTTTCGTACCTAAAATGAGGGGGTTAAGAAAGGGGGTCGTCTTATACACGGAGTCGAAGATCTCACATTTTTTTCCACTGGCGATGTCAACCAGCGTCCGTTAGTCAGCCCAGCATTTGACAATAAAACTTCGCATTTCGTCCTAAATAACTGTTCCAGTAACTATTTCCATACATAAACATGATTTGAATCTCTTTTCCTTGAATAAGGGTTAATAATTTTTGCAAATAAAGTTGAAATGACCCTCGCCTCCATGCAGATTGTCAAACCAGCTGACACGGTAAAACAATCAACATCCGTGAGTAGAGAGCCGGAAGTACCGGTAAGCATTTGCATATTGCACATGTGACCTAACATGTGACAACCGGTGAAGTTGAAATCAATTCCCGCTCTTTTTACAGTTGTATTAACAAGTGTTGGAGACGGTGTGTATAAGTGATTGTGGAATAAACACGCTGAATGTGAAGCAAACATAAGCCTAGTTAGTTACAACATAGTTAATTTGCGATTAAACTACTCACCATTGTCTCTTATATGTTAGTACTTCATAAATGAATTTTATTTTACGGGCACCAATTTGGTGTCGAACCGTGTAAACACAAAATGGAAACATGTGCTGGAGTTACACACGCGACCAATCATCGTAGAAAAAACAACGCAAGATAAACATATTTTTATTGCAAATATAAGGTTTGTGTGCGCACTTGTGATGTGCTTCATTCCAGGTTGCCTTATACACGGAGTATAGGATTTTGGGTTGATTTTGAAGGCGTGTACAGGGGGGTCGTCTTATACGTGGGGTCGCCTTATACACAGCGATATACGGTACTGTATCTGAGTTGGGCATTCATGTTAAACTGCAGCATGGTATCTCAGTGGGCTAGCACTATAAATCAGCATCAGTCCGGATTAGTACAAGCAACCACACACACACACACACAAATGCACATTGCAATATATATAAGTACAATAATCTGGTATGTGACGTTAAACCCCATTTCACCTCACCTATAATAAACACTGCATGTAGCCAAAGCAGTGTTGAAACTACTGGTGTCCCCAGTTCCATACACATGTAAAATACACACTCAGCAATATTCCAGCTAAATGACGGTGGTTTGTAAATAATCGAGTCTGGACCACACAATCCAGTGATTGACATCATGAGCATTGCTCCACGCAATTGGGATACAATGACATGCATCCACCAAGTCAGCGAGCCTGATATCCTTATCCTCTTAGTCGCCTCTCACGACAAGCATAGTCGCCTTTTAGGGCAAGCATGGGTTGCTGAAGACCTATTCTACCCCGGATCTTCATGGGTCTCGACATCCTTGTGAAACAGGTCAGGAGATGTTTATTCTGTGTCACACATGAACTTGCTTTCCAAAATTTTAGGATGTATGTTTCAAAGCTTTAACACTAACATAATCAATGGCTTAGAGACTATGTCGAGTGTTTTCTCAAAAACATTTTCTGTTCCTCTCTTATTTCACCGGGATTTGCTGGACTGTACACAGTAGCATTGAACCAAACTCACTCACTCACTCACTCACTCACTCACTCACTCACTCACTCACTCACTCACCACAGTATCTGGAATACTGCTTGACATGATAATGCTATATCTTTGCTAAAGAAGCTTGAGACTGTACTCAATCTCAAATCTTCATTGATCCTAAAGTCTCACTCTAGTTCTTCAATACAATGGGGGCGGTGATGTAGCCATGTGGTTGAAGTGTTCAATCGTCATGTGGAAGGCCTGGATTCAATTCCCCTCTTGGGTACAGTGTATGAAACCTTTTTCTGGTGTCCCTCACCTTATTGCTGGATTATTGCTAAAAGTGGCATAAAACATTACTCACTCTCTAACTTCAATATAATGAACATCCCTATCGAAAGTTCCTATCTCAGTATGAAGCAAGTCTCTATTGCCAGCATGTGAATCTCAGGTATATTGCAGTTAGCGCTTTTGGATGTCAATCTCCTCGATTAGATATCCGATGCTACTCGTCTGTTCGGCATGTCCTGTTTCGTGTCCTAGTCACCATCCTCACCACCATCACCGCCATCGCCTTGTTCACTGAGATGTTCTCACACACCAGCAGGCTGGGGCTATTAGTAAAAGGTCCAGGCTTGAGAACAGCTCTTGGCTATGGATTAGTGAGTGACTCAACAACACAAACCTCTTCTGGATTTGAAGATTCAGAATTTAAAGCCAAGATAAAAGGAAACGAAGACATTTGTGTTTTCAACTTGGTAATGTCGATACTTGAGTGCTGAGAATTGTACTGCGACCACCGAGCCAACTATTGCACTCATTAAGGAGAAATGATACTGTCCAATGTTCCCTCCAGGCCAAGTCCATTGTACGTTTTCGCATGTGAGCTTTTGCATTGATTAACACGCAGTTAAAAAGTGAAGGTTTGTCCGGTCAGGGAAAGTAACTCCGACTGCAGGGGAGGCGGTCAGATAAACTTAATGGACTCATTGTCTAAGACGACAGCCAGCAATTAACACAACCCTTGACCCTTCATGTTAAAGTACTACCTTCCCTAAACTACTCTTAATCATTGCAATATTTTTCCGCCCCTATTCACTTCTCATGGCAACTTGACTGGTCGTTTGTTCGTGATGCAGTCATTATTTCTTCCTTCTGTCCATCCTTCTTCCTTCTCCCACTGACTTAACTTCCTGTTCACCAGAAGTCATCAGTCACGACTGTTGACCGATCGCCATGGTTCAGTCTCACAGCCCTTGTTGTCTGCGGAACCAGTTATTGTGCTCGCCCTCAAGGAACTCTTTTGATTAGAATCAAGTCCAAAAACCAGATAAACATCTCTAGATGCCTTTTGACGCTTTTTGCTGATGTTATGTATCCGAAAGATTATTTACAAAATGTTTAATATCCAAATCTTAAGCTGTTACCTATTTATATATGGTGTGTGTTGTCAAATTATCTCAATTCTTTTGAAGTTTTTTTTTACTTTCAAAATTTAAAAAAAATAATTTTTCAATGACCAGTAAGCCTTTCAATTAATTATGATTTGAAAATCATTTCATTGTTCAGATAAACATCAGATCTACTTTTAATTTATGACATTCCATTTTAAAAATAATTATTCAGTATACATGTACTCTATTTAAAATGCAGCTGCTTTGGACATTCACGCAAAAATACAACTGAAACCTGTTTTCAGTGTCCTAAATGCTTAATGTTTAAAAATGAAATGCAATATATTGTGTGATGTAGTTTTAGTAATAAGAAAAGTCAAAGTGGGTACAAATGGCCCCATGGCACTACATCTCACTATACAGAGTTGTGTCCCTTAGCTGTGCTAGGATTTGTTGATCATTGGTTCAAAACATAAGATTTGCCTCATTTAAAAGCAATAATTTATCAGCACAACACATTTTTTTCATGTTATTTGGCTTTCCTGACAAATTAAGCAGACATTCTGTGACACATCTGAAATAGTGTTCAAGCTTTATAAAGTATCACTCACTTATAGTTACCCCGGGTAATTAAAATAATTTTTTATTACTATTTTTCTTGAATGTAGACAGTTTAAAGGAAAACCACTTGAAAGCCATTATGATTATCAATCATTATTGTTTCAATAGAAAATGCAAAGAAAAATATCAAAGATAAAAGATGATCTCATTTTTTTCAAACAAACACATCTGAACCTATTTGCCTGGAAACTAATCAATGCCTGAAGTGTAATCAGTTCTAACACTATCATCGCCTAGTTACCAAGACTGGCACTATTTAGCGCCAACCTGAAAACAACCTTTCTTCTATCACGGTATCTGATTTATGCGTCAATCTCTTCATCAGTTCTTTGTTTAGTCGGCAGTTTTCAATCCAAGATTAAGATTAGCATTAAAGCATAAATTGAATTGCATTATTGAATGTTAATTGTTTTTGGAAAATATCATTTTCTACACTGTTTTAGATAGAACAGCAAACAAACAATAAAGTTGGACGATTGGTGATTTTCCATTAATGAAATTAGTTCTTTCATCATGATTGATGGCACAAAACGGTACCAAGTTGGTCCGCAGTCTACCAAGCCAGATCACTTTCTGCTAATGAAATGAGAGACGGTTTCGTTTGTGTGACATTGTCACCCTCAGGAGTTGAATAGTTGTGGCTGAAAATTATCATGAGTAATTCATTTCATTAACTTGTGATTCAAATTTCTACATGATGCAGTTATTCCAGAGTTTAAATGCTGTTGTACACAACTATGTCTCTAAATGGAGTCATTCCATTACAAAACTGTGTCCATTTTCAATGTGGAAAGTATTCAGCTGTATTTATTTAAACAATATTAATTAAATAAGTTGGTAATTTGTTCTTCAAATATACAGATGTATTTGTAATGAAATAAACTTGAAGTAAAACTGGTCAGTTAGTTCAATTCTGAATTATGTTTCAAATTGATTAAAGAGGAATTTAACAGGGTTTTTTGAAGATTAAATATTCATTAACATTATTGGGTGTGTGAGTGGCCTCCTGTTTAAAGTGTTTGCTTGTTGGACTGAAGGCATGGGTTTGATTCCTCCCATATATATAATGTATGCTTGGTGTCCCCTGTCATGGTATGGTGGCGACATTGCTTACCCTTGCAACTAGTGGAGGGGTAGTCCCTCTCATTCTACCCAGTAGCAAGCCTCGCTGCCATACAGTACGTGGGCTGCCATACACCAGTTGGTTTCAAACAGTATGCTCATACTTTTAAGATATTTCTTTGCATCTCTCTCCAAAGAAAACAGAAAACAAACAAAATGCAAAATCCCATCACCATCTGAATCAATATGGTAAACAAATGAACATGTTATGTGACAAAATATATCACATTTAAATTACATTCCAGCAATTTGGGTAAATTCATGTACCTACTTCACGCCTATTGAAATATATGCCATGTTACAGACAGTGCCAGTTAAACCAAATTCACATCATTTGTTGAAGAACACTAAGCAGTGATGACAATTCAATCTCCCGGAGATCTCTTTCAAGGGAGATAAACCATTGTCTTGACCTGCTATTGATGTAAAGTCTGCTAACCAACACTGGAGTGTTCTACATGCCACAATAGGAATGAAGGCCATTAGCACAAATCTTTCAGATACAAGGAAAGATCAATTTAACTTCAAACACAAACCCTTCAAGGACTGTGTCCAAATTTTCTTTATTCGGATTGAGGATATTTTTTCCTGGGGTGATGATAAAGAAAATGTTGGGTAATATAAGAAAGAACAAAAGCTCTCTACAGAAGATTTACATAATTGAAAAATTACTGCTTTGCAGATACATTTCGGCAAGAATGGAATAGTAATTTCCTTGTAATGCTGGCAGGAAGAAATCTGTGATTCTTATGTTGGGGTTGAGCTATACTAAAACTGTTTGCTATGTCTTGAATCACTTAAAGCCATAATGTCCATTTGTGATTAGCGCCACTCTACAGGTTTCTGGGTAATCTCATTAAAAGCCTTTGTGTGGATATGGTTTTGTATTTTCTCTCAGAAGCCATCTTCTGTCTTTGTGTTTATGTTAGACTTTTCTGTAAGTTCTTTGTCTATTATAGTGTTTGTAGAAGAAAAATGAAGTTTTATTTTAGCTTTTGAAGTTAGTCTTTTTGCATCAAATGGGCAATAATGTGGGTTTCTAATTAAATTCTGTGTTAGCTGTTTGCCCACATAAATACCATTTCTTTCCAAAGGACTATCGAGTTCAGTGGTTTCATTTTAACTTATTTCGGTTTATGCGATTATAATGTATGCGTTTTTCTGGAATTAAGTACTTCAATGTATCACTTTGAGATATTGAGGTAAATATTCTTTTTTGGTAGGTTTTACATATTGCAGTATACAGTTCTGGAGTGAACCGGGGCTCCTTGGACTATGAGTCCAGTCTTCAGGTAAAATAATTCAAATTACTTTAACGCTTAGATGTGTAGATGTGTATAAAATGACATATTTCATAGCTCCATTAGGACCCTGCTACTATTTAATCAAATGAAGACAAACCTGCATATTTAGGAAGCTCACTTGTTTGTTAAATGTGCAGTGACGTTCCATTTGTAGTGAGTGAGTGAGTATGGTTTTACGCCGCTTTTAGCAATATTCCAGCAATATCACAGTAGGGGACACCAGAAATGGGCTTCACACATTGTACCCATGTCGGGAATCGAACCCGGGTCTTCGGATTTGTGAGGGAACGCTTTAACCACGAGGCTACCCGACTGCCCCCGTTCCATTTGTACATCATAGAGCACAAGAATAAAGTGTAAACATGGTATTTTATGGCACAAAACATGTCTCAACTTACCAAAGTTAGCAGGTGACCAGCATAAATCGTTTGATTTGATTAGAAAAGCTGTATCTTTAACAATGTGATTTTGGTTTGGATTTTTGAGGTCGATGACGGATTAACTTGAGATGTTTCTGCGGGAGCATGTGTGACACAGCTTCTCCAGCTGCTCGCAGAACACAAAAACACACCAGTAGACATTGTAAACAGATTAATTCAGATCAGAAATATGAAAAACCAGCCCTGGGATCATCCAGCTAGGAACAGCTTCTTCCTGTTGACAGAGATCACACATACGTCCCTTGTCTACCTTTTGATCCCTCTTAGCTGATAGTAAGGTAACTGCTTTCAGCATGATTTTTTTGGTTAAGATTCACATCCACAAACATGCTATAAGTACTTGCTGCCTGTTAACTGGTGTTAAGAATGCTTCATGATAATCACAGTTTATGTAATCTACTCAACTCCAAAAATATCAACATTGTAAAGGCTTTGGCCTTATACTTAAATCATGTATTTAATGTGAAATAAGACTACATGTATTTATTTTCCTGACACCACGTGACGCAGCAATTATTGTAATTGTAATTGTACTCTAGGCCACATGGCCCAAAATACTGAATAAAGAATCTTGAATCTTGAATCTTGAAGATACACAAACATGGATTTTTGTAAGTTTTTTGTATTCATTAAAATATATTACCCCATTTTATATCCAAAAGATATCTTTGACCAAGAAGAATATTGTGAGGTCTGTGTACATTATCTGTTGACGGATGTCATTCACGTGAACCATGACCACCTGAATGTACATGGTGGGACTACATACATTATCTGTTGACGGATGTCATTCACGTGAACCATGACTACCTGAATGTACATGGTGGGACTACATACATTATCTGTTGACGGATGTCATTCACGTGAACCATGACCACCTGAATGTACATGGTGGGACTACATACATTATCTGTTGACGGATGTCATTCACGTGAACCATGACTACCTGAATGTACTTGGTGGGACTACATACATTATCTGTTGACGGATGTCATTCACGTGAACCATGACTACATGAATGTACATGGTGGGACTACATACATTATCTGTTGACGGATGTCATTCACGTGAACTATGACTACATGAATGTACATGGTGGGACTACATACATTATCTGTTGACGGATGTCATTCACGTGAACCATGACTACATGAATGTACATGGTGGGACTACATACATTATCTGTTGACGGATGTCATTCACATGAACCATGACTACATGAATGTACTTGGTGGGACTACATACATTAGGGCTGGGACAACCCGGGTACCCACCCCCCACAGCCAGTTCAGATTAAAAGATTTATAATAAACGTAAGTTAGATATAGAGTTTATGAAAAATGTAAGTAGGATTATAAGATATAAAATATGATTTTGATAGCTGGAATTCTGGCTCCGAATCAGTTTGATGTAACATGACACGAGAATATTAAAAGATATTTGTCCTCTCAGGCTACAAAATGAAATTATACTGGGTAAGTAAAGGTTCATGATATAATTTGTAAGAAAAGCTGAGCTTGTCTGATAACAAGACTAGCATGCTCCATGTCCAGTGTGGTCCTAGTTTTAAAATAGTCCCGCAAGACTTGGCACCGACACATTTCCTGTACACAGGAGCATTATAGAGGTGTAAACGCTGAAGTTTTCATAAGTAATACATCACCTTATGACATAAACAAATTGGTAATTTTGGCAAATTGTTTACGATGCTACATGTAATCGCACAGTTAATGGGAGGGAGTCTGGTTGGTGGCAAGAGACAGCCTTGTGGTCATAGCGCTGTAAGGCAAGCAGTAAGGGCTGTATAGGGAGCTGGAAACCCCTAATTGCCGTGGTAGGACAGTTGGCCCTTGCAGGTGGACTTTAATTGCTCCTCTAATGGCTCAATTTGGTATTCAAAATCAAGTAGAGGGGTCGTGAACTTATGTTGTATGTCTGCAGGCTTGTGTGAAGTCTCCACGACACAATAGGGGTAGTTTTACTGTCTGACGCTGTCATTCAGAAGTTGTTCTCCATGGTGAAGGTGGTGATACTACGCTAGAGGTAGGCCGTACACTTGGATGAGGCACTGCGGCAGGCTGCTTCCCCACTCACACTGATCATTATCATTGTTATTATCATTGCTGTTGTTTATGCTGCATCTTGAGATGTTGGTGACTGTGTCTCACTCACTCACTCACTCACTCACTCACTCACTCACTCACTCACTCTACTACCACAATCACTATTAGTGTTACTTCTACAACTGCTACTACTACTACAACTACTACTACCACTAACACACCTACTTCTACAATTACTACTACTACTACCAGTACTGCTACTAACGCATCTACAACTACTACTACTACTACTACTACAACTACTACTACTACTACTACTACTACTACTACTACTACTACTACCACTATGTTTGTAAGAGGTGAATAACGGGATCATGTGGTCAGGCTCACATACATGTCATCGACCTCAGTTGTGTGGATCGATGCTCATGATGTCAGTCACTGGACTGTCTGGTTCAGACACTGTGGTACAAATCTGTACACTTTCAGCCACCAGACTGTAGCCAGACACTGTGGTACAAATCTGTACACTTTCTGCCACCAGACTGTAGCCAGACACTGTGGTACAAATCTGTACACTTTCAGCCACCAGACTGTAGCCAGACACTGTGGTACAATCTGTACACTTTCAGCCACCAGACTGTAGCCAGACACTGTGGTACAAATCTGTACACTTTCTGCCACCAGACTGTAGCCAGACACTGTGGTACAAATCTGTACACTTTCAGCCACCAGACTGTAGCCAGACACTGTGGTACAATCTGTACACTTTCAGCCACCAGACTGTAGCCAGACACTGTGGTACAATCTGTACACTTTCTGCCACCAGACTGTAACCAGACACTGTGGTACAAATCTGTACACTTTCTGCCACCAGACTGTAACCAGACACTGTGGTACAAATCTGTACACTTTCTGCCACCAGACTGTAACCAGACACTGTGGTACAAATCTGTACACTTTCTGCCACCAGACTGTAGCCAGACACTGTGGTACAATCTGTACACTTTCAGCCACCAGACTGTAGCCAGACACTGTGGTACAATCTGTACACTTTCTGCCACCAGACTGTAGCCAGACACTGTGGTACAAATCTGTACACTTTCAGCCACCAGACTGTAGCCAGACACTGTGGTACAAATCTGTACACTTTCAGCCACCAGACTGTAGCCAGACACTGTGGTACAATCTGTACACTTTCAGCCACCAGACTGTAGCCAGACACTGTGGTACAAATCTGTACACTTTCTGCCACCAGACTGTAACCAGACACTGTGGTACAAATCTGTACACTTTCAGCCACCAGACTGTAGCCAGACACTGTGGTACAATCTGTACACTTTCTGCCACCAGACTGTAGCCAGACACTGTGGTACAAATCTGTACACTTTCAGCCACCAGACTGTAGCCAGACACTGTGGTACAAATCTGTACACTTTCTGCCACCAGACTGTAACCAGACACTGTGGTACAAATCTGTACACTTTCTGCCACCAGACTGTAACCAGACACTGTGGTACAATCTGTACACTTTCTGCCACCAGACTGTAACCAGACACTGTGGTACAAATCTGTACACTTTCTGCCACCAGACTGTAACCAGACACTGTGGTACAAATCTGTACACTTTCTGCCACCAGACTGTAACCAGACACTGTGGTACAAATCTGTACACTTTCTGCCACCAGACTGTAGCCAGACACTGTGGTACAATCTGTACACTTTCTGCCACCAGACTGTAGCCAGACACTGTGGTACAAATCTGTACACTTTCAGCCACCAGACTGTAGCCAGACACTGTGGTACAAATCTGTACACTTTCTGCCACCAGACTGTAACCAGACACTGTGGTACAATCTGTACACTTTCAGCCACCAGACTGTAGCCAGACACTGTGGTACAATCTGTACACTTTCAGCCACCAGACTGTAGCCAGACACTGTGGTACAATCTGTACACTTTCAGCCACCAGACTGTAACCAGACACTGTGGTACAATCTGTACACTTTCAGCCACCAGACTGTAGCCAGACACTGTGGTACAATCTGTACACTTTCAGCCACCAGACTGTAGCCAGACACTGTGGTACAATCTGTACACTTTCTGCCACCAGACTGTAACCAGACACTGTGGTACAAATCTGTACACTTTCTGCCACCAGACTGTAACCAGACACTGTGGTACAAATCTGTACACTTTCTGCCACCAGACTGTAACCAGACACTGTGGTACAATCTGTACACTTTCTGCCACCAGACTGTAGCCAGACACTGTGGTACAAATCTGTACACTTTCTGCCACCAGACTGTAGCCAGACACTGTGGTACAAATCTGTACACTTTCAGCCACCAGACTGTAGCCAGACACTGTGGTACAATCTGTACACTTTCAGCCACCAGACTGTAGCCAGACACTGTGGTACAATCTGTACACTTTCTGCCACCAGACTGTAGCCAGACACTGTGGTACAAATCTGTACACTTTCAGCCACCAGACTGTAGCCAGACACTGTGGTACAATCTGTACACTTTCTGCCACCAGACTGTAGCCAGACACTGTGGTACAATCTGTACACTTTCAGCCACCAGACTGTAGCCAGACACTGTGGTACAAATCTGTACACTTTCTGCCACCAGACTGTAGCCAGACACTGTGGTACAAATCTGTACACTTTCAGCCACCAGACTGTAACCAGACACTGTGGTACAAATCTGTACACTTTCTGCCACCAGACTGTAACCAGACACTGTGGTACAAATCTGTACACTTTCTGCCACCAGACTGTAGCCAGACACTGTGGTACAAATCTGTACACTTTCAGCCACCAGACTGTACCCAGACACTGTGGTACAAATCTGTACACTTTCTGTACATATCCAGTCAGAATGTGTGTGAGTGTACATAACCATGGAGATATCGCTACATCTTGGAGTTTTGTTTTGGGCAATACAACCTATAACAAACTGTTCTGTTGACGTTAATTTTAGCAAGAAGAAGTTTATTTCACAAACTTCAAGGTATTTTTATTTAAATTCGATAATGAGGACCAATGGATGTTATGCACATGCTGTCCAGTCACAGCCAATGAGAAAACACTCTAGCTGCTGCTACTGATGCTGTTACTGCTACTGCTACCGTGATCACTACCGCCACGGCTACTCCTGCTATTACCTCTACTGCATGCCGATGTCTTGTATTAATGTAGATATTTATTTGAAATGCCTGTAGTTATTCTGTGTTTGTATTTTTGTGCTTATTTTGTGTAAATGTTTATAAATGTTGTTCTCTTTTCAGGCTATGGTACAACTAGACAAGCATTCATCTTTGTTTTTTTGTGGAATTGGGTTTTTGTGTTTATTTGAAAAAATGTTATTGTCTTTGCATGTTGAAATTATTAAAGAAACTAAATATGTTTTGTCTGTGTTTATGTCCTTGGATATTTAGAATTCCAAAGCTCAAATAATCTATTTGTCAATTTTCCCAAGGAAGATTTCTTTTTAATCTTTGTCAAAACAAAACATTTTTTGAGAGTTAATACTTTGGCATTCAATTATCGGCTCCCTGTGAAGGGTATTTTATGTTCTTTTTATGATTGAGTCCATCAGTTTTTTTTCATCTTTTAAAATTACTTTTTCGCGCTTGTATTCTTTTCTTTAAAATATGAATGTCATTTTTTGTTGTGTCACGAGATGTCTTGACTTTTGTTTAAAATCACCCATGTACAACCAAAAGCCAAAAATCATTATCAGGTTTGATTAAATGGCTTAGAGTTACTTCCCTTCTGAAAGAAACAATTTTGTTTCACTGTCAATCATATTCAACTGACTGATTCATAAAGATTCATTTTGCAAATTCAGCAGTATTCCACCATATGATGAAGAATTTAAACATATAAGGCCAAGCATCATGTTGTATTTTACATAATTGTCTGTTTTTGTGATTTTATGTTTTATTTTCTCTTTAGCATTACTACTCAATATTTGCATAGGAGAGATAAAAGTCATGCCTAGTTGGAGGTGTGTCCTTAGCAAATATTGAGGTGTATGTTGATAATGATGATTTCATTTCTTTATTGTCTGGTATGTTGAGTTCAAATATCTAAGATATTGATATTGTTACAAATTTCTGATTCTGTTAATTTCTGTATGTTAATATTCCAAGAGAATGAAACATTTGAATGCATAGTTATTTGAATGAATTCAAAGGATCTAATTGTTGTTTGTCCACAGTTTTAATTGCTACAGAATGAATTAGGTATGCTACATTGGCTTGTTATTTATTTCTGAGGTCTCTATCTTAACAATAGGAATATCACAAATCAATGAACTTTATTACCATTTGACCAAATTAGAAATAGCAAATTTGAGTTTGTTTCCACTGAAATGATTAACTGTGATAAAAATAGCTAACTTAAACTGACTTTACAGTTTTCTTTGATTTTGAAGAGATTACCATATATGGCATTAGCTTTGTTTAGATGCCCTGACTCAGAGCCTGGTTGTGAAGGATTTAATCTCATTTAATTATTTGGGGACATTTTTAAGACATTCTTGCTTTTGAACTAAATTATTTTACCTTTATTGTTTCTTTTATTATTCAAAAATAGTAATTAGCAATGCATTGCTTGGATAGCAGGAACATCAAAAGACACCATGCCATAAATTTTGGTGAGCATTACAGGACAAAATTAACTGATTACTCTGAACATGTCAGCCATGTGAAAGCCAAATCTATCAAAACCTTTAATTTTTTTTCTAAATGGATTAAGATTTTATGGTTGTTATATCATGCAATTTCTTTCTCATCTAAAACACATAATTTGCCAAAGTTTATAAAAATTATAATTACTAATCTGAGATTTTATAAGATACATTAAACATCTGTCTACATTTCATGTAATCAAATTAACAATTTGTGTGAGAACAATGTTTGTTTAGCATTATCACAGCATGAATGGCTACCAATTAGATACTCATGTTTAAAAACTAACCGATATTTCACTGCATGGCATTGTTTCATGTCTTGGCAGTTTGTGGCCACAAAGATCATTAAGAAATGAATTATAGGTTGTTTTTTCCAGTTGGGAAAAAACCTTGAATTATTTCTTTTTCAAATATCAAATAGAATTAAACCTTTTATGTACCAAACCCAAGTGTGTGATAAAATAGAAACAGCAATTGAACTAGTATAAAAGACACAAAAACCTTTATACCAAACAAATTACACCTCTATTATTCAAATTATTTTTAAAAAATTATCAGAAAAAATACTCTCATGCAAGTCTCTGATGTTTTCAAGTGGGAATTAAACAAATCTTTTTTCTTTTCAAAACAGGTCCCAGTTTTGTAATGTTTCACCAGGGTTTGAGTTTTCTAATCGCTAATCCCAGTGACGGACGGCACTTTGAATACCGTTGATTAATTTTTTGCACATCGAAATCTGGAGATGAAGTCTTGTGATTAGCCAATTACATTGATGAGACCAGGCTAATTTATCAGAGGTACATAGCAAAACTTCAGTGTATTAAATATGGTGTGTATTTGAAGACATGCTAAGTGACAGATGGAGGATACTTGGAGGGGGGGATGGGGAGATGGGGGGGGTTGTGTCTTCAGGAGGGGAGGGGATGGTAAAACACTGATCATCGATTACAGACGTCATGAGATGGGGTTCACACTGAAAAAGGAACATGAGCTTCCAGCTGAATGTCATTGGTCAATGGAGATAGTGATACAGTATGTGAAACTACAAACGTTTCTTTTATAGCTGGTTCTGTTCATTCTGTAAAATATTTTATAAGATATTTTTAAATGTTTTGGTGAAGTGACTGAGTGGGTTAGATTGCTGACTTGTGTGATTGGCCGATTAGGTGCCTCCCCTTCATTAGGAGAGTGAGGGTTCGAATCCTGGATGGGACTCAACCAAAAACAAGTACTACAATTTGTACTTTACTAAGAAAGTGTCATCCCAAATGTAACATTTGTTACAATTGACCACATTCTGAAAGGGATTGTGTATTCATAATGGTGTCTGTTGTTGACCAGTGTTGGTGACCTCCCTTGGTTGCTGGTTCCAGTCCTTGATTTGCCCACATGATATTGTTACCCATGGTCTGATAGTACCATGCCCTTGCATGTGGTTTCAGTGAAGGCTGAACCTGCATCAGTTTGGGCACTTTACTCTCACTTTAAGCTGACATGCTGTGATATACCGTTTTTGCCATAAAAAGCAACTTTGGTGCTTAGAAAATTGACAAAGGGGAGCGTTTATCAAAACCATACTCAAGTGAAGTTTCTTTCAGAGATTGAGTGGTAGTTAACAGACTTAGTTGATAAAACTAAACCATCTTCGATTATATTTTTCGGTGGAAAGCCCCTCATAAAGGTTATTTACATACTGGCCTTGAGGTTTTTATGTTGCATATTACACTGAATATGGTAGCTCAAATATGTTTCAAGGATTCAGTGTGTTCATTAAAAATACCCAGTGGCCCTTGCAGCTTTGTCATAGCAGTTCGTGAAGATGAGGATCCGCTGGACACAATGGCTCCTTGGGATCATAAGATCACATGCTCCTTGGCTGAACTGAATTAAGTCCACAGGTGTAGGGCTGGGACTGGTAACTCGGGTACTTTGGTTGGGTGGCTCCTGAGTCGGACCCAGGTACCCGCAGGACTACATGGACCAGTGGTTAGTCACTACATGTATTGTTTAGTGACATTAACAATAGAACTCCATGGTTTCACTACAAGTATAGCTAATGTTCACATTTCCTTCTGACTAAGCAAGCATTTGTTCTGACTTTTATTTGTTCGAGTAAGGATAAAGCGTCTATCAACTTCAGTGTATGCATGATCAGATCGTTTTATACATGTATCTAAATAGATTTTGCCAGGGCTGCAGTAAAACAATTACCATTCGGACATTTTTATACCCAGGTCTTGAGACCTATAGGGGTGCCAGGGTAGGGCCGGGTAATGGGGTGTCGGGTTCCGGGTAGTACACTGGTCCCTTGGGCACGCCAGAAACCTATGATTGTGGGTTCGAATCCCGGTTTCGCCCCGATCATGTTTTTAGGTTTGTCAGCACCATACCCGTGCTCGTGGGTTTCACCGAAGTGGTTAACGTCTGAGACCTGCATCACTTAGGGCTTTCTTTCCACATTAAGCTGACACGCCGTATCTGGAATAATGTTAAAATTGGTGTTAAACCCAACTCACTCACTCACTCTAACCTAGTCTAGATAAGTAGTCTAAGGACTCCAGTCTTCTACAGGGACAACTTGTTATTGTTATTTATGTAATCTAGAAAATATGACTTGAACTAATAATTATTGCCTAAGAGATTTGTGCAAGTTAGGGATCACAGAGAAATGGACATGTAGGAGGTAATCAAGATATATACTCACTGCTCAGAGAGTACATAAAATTGATAAAAAAATAAGCAAATTTACAACTCCATTAAAGAATCTCACACAAACATCACAATCCTTTTTGAATCTGAGTGACAAAAGGGATTTAAAAAAATGAAATTAATGAATTTCTTTCTTCATTATATGATGAGATGATGTATTTCCTAGGAAATTAACAAACGCAATGAGGAAATATGGGTCATTTAAAGGCATAAAATATAATATAATAAGTGAACCAGACAGGCCTGTGTAAAACATGTAGCATGTTAGAAGCTCGCTAAATCTCTTCCCCGTTGAGACGGCGTGCTGCATCGTTGGTGTGACAGACATCATTGTTTGTTCTGAAAGAGAGCGGCCACCTTGACAAAGAAGGCAGGTGAAGGGGCAGCACAATAGTGAACAAATCAGTGATCACACTCCATCCTACGACAGTCGCAAAGCGTGGACTGATCGCGGAAACAAAGCTCTCTTCAAGAACAAGGATTTTCAACGTGACAGACCAAATTTGTCTCTGTTTGGCAAGTTTAAAAAAGGATCTTCAGAAGATGGCATAGAAATTCTCAATGATGGGGGATAAAAATGGAAGAAAATTAACAAAACGAGACAAAATGGAATGAATTACGAGTCCCTTCATTAAATAGCTGCCCACGTCTATTACACGTGTGCAGGTTTAACGACCGCTTGACTAAAGAAAACACCCAAACTAAATTTGGTCAATGAAGTTACGTGCAGGCATTGGGCATTTTTTTTTAAATTTCAAATTTTCCTCCCAAAAGTTCTAAAACTTGCATGACAGTTGCTCGTTAATGTATGGTACTCTCTGATGATCATTAATTTGACTATTATAGTCGTTAATACGGCTGCAATTAACACTTTTCCCCTCGTTAAACAGATTTGGGGAAACATCATCTGATCAAAGCATTTTATGGCACTATAAGAACTGGCGGCTGATACAATTCACGCCGCTTGTCACTGTGACTTTACTTCAGTGAGGATGGGACTTTTGAACACTTGTCAATGACTTTTTGGATTGGTTGATTGACAGATCAGTTTTGTATCCACGTCGTCGATTCGCCAGATCAAAGGAAGATGGAAATGTAGGAATTACCCTAAAGTGGTTTGGGATTAATATTGCCCTATTAGGCTTGTCCAGTCATAATAAGAGAAAATTTGTCTTGCTAGGTTCTAGCAGGGGACTTTATAAATTTTGACCCCAAATAGGATTGATGACAGATTTAAAGAGGCAAAAAAGATTTATGTTTAAGCAAAATACCAAATATCCCCAAAGTTGTAATTTTGATGAATTGATGGATCCTCTGTCTGAATTGTCATCCCATAACAAGCTCTAAATGTTGTAAATTTTGAAAATGTTGCCATGTTTTTACATCACACTTCAAACTAAAAGCTCTTTTATTTGTCAGATATTCATTCAAGTTCTGTTGACATTTTATACATGTATATCATGAATATAGTTATCATTTTATAATTTAAGGAGAATGTGAGAAAATAAAGCTTGTCTTTATGAGGTGTTTATGCACTAACTTTATGCATTGTAGTATTGACAAACAGGACTGGTCATTTCTTGGAGGAGGTGGGGGTGAGGGTAGGGGATGAACATTAACAATGAGAGCAAAAGGGGAGGTCAGCAAAAGTTAAGTAATAAATGTAATTAATTTGAACATTATTTTGGCTGTTCATTTATCATAGGGAGGGGGATCTGAAAAAGTGTTATATGAGGCATGAAATGATTTTACATTAAATGGGGAGTCAGCTGAATATGATACAGTCCCAAGACCAATCTCTCCCCCGACCCCCCCCCCCACCAAAAAAAAAGAAAGAAAAAAAACAACAACAAAACAACACCTCACTCCCCCACACTCATATTCAGCACTTCAAAACCTACAATTTATTATAAAAAAAAAATTGGAACCCAAAACTATTTTTCAGAAGAACCATTTCCATTGAACAATGGTTGTTTTATCGTAAGACTTGAGGACATTATTTCTGAACAGATTATTTTTTTTAACAAATTCCCTGGTGAGCCCAGAATATCCAATGGTCTGCCCCTAACAAGGATGAACTAATCTGGACTTTTCATCATGTGGATGATTTTACAAGGATTTGTCCATCAGGATGAACATGTTTCTCTTCTATTCCTGGACACCTAACTTGCAGTGCTGGTCTGTGGAAGTGGCACTGGATGTGGAGAGTAGGTGCATGGGGGACCACGTTCAGGCAGGGTGACTCCTCAGTTGCAAGGGGGGGGGGGGATATGTGTCAGTCCTGTCCAACACTGAAGCACATGTGGCACATGTGGTGTCTCCTTGGGCAAGTGACTTTGTTCAAAGTATGCCTCTGTTCACCCAGCAGTGAGTGGGTACCCGGTAGGACGAGATGTAATGTGACTTTTGGTGACTCGCAGGTAGCGTGGGCTGTATACTCCCCCGGGAGGTAAGGATGAAAATTGAGTGCACACTGATCGGTTGACTGTGGTTATAATGTGATGATTTAAGCATACTTCTGGGTGTGGATTTGGCACATTATAGATATGCACATGATTATCAGCAGTAGTATCCTTGAATGATTATTTTTTTACCACTACAAGGAACAACATCGATCACAATTGAGCGGATTGATGCTCATGATATTAATCACTGGATTGTCTGGTCCAGACTCAATTATTTACAGACCACCGTCATATAGCTAGAATATTGCTGAGTGCAGCGTTAAAACAACCAACAAACCAACAAGGAACAAGAATTAAAAGATAAATTGATCAAAACTTTTTAGAATATACTTTTTTGGATTTAGAATTCTTGTAATGATATGTGTGAATGAAAAAAAAATTAACAGCATCTGACATTTAAAAAAATATGAGTTGAAAAAACTAAAAATATTTTTTGTGTTGAATGAAACTCTCAGGATCTTCCTGAAGGTAACATGGCATGACTTTATTGAACCCTGTGTTACAAAATTCCTCAATAATGTTACAAGGAATGTAAACCTGAATCTCTTCAATCTTTGCTACAGAAGCGGAACTGCTGCATAGCCTGCTATATTTATCATCGTCATGATGTATCCTGATATTCTTTTTTTCATTAAAACCTTGCAAAAACAAGACTGGGGTTTAGATGCCATGTACAACTATGTCCTATTGCCACAAATCGTCATACTCGTCATATCACATCACACGCTCGCTGAGTACCAGGCGTGGTTCATGATAATCCATCAAAACTAAACCAGGACCCAAACCCATAAAAAACGTTTTATTTCACTTTCAGCCTATTATTGGCTTATCAGCTAGAGTTATCTCCCTTGACAACACTGGGTATTACCAGACAAACGTTTTTACGACTACCGTGGTATTAACCCGACCAACTGCACAGGGCCATAGCTATAAGAACTATGTAGGAAAGGATTTACGGGCAGGAGTGGTGTAAATTTATAGATGGGGGATTGTTTTAAAAATAATGATCATTAGAACTGCTACATCGGGTATCACTCTCGATGAGACTGCAACCATTGCTATCGAAGCCATTAGCAGGCTGGATGTTGTACAGGTAAATGGATAATAATTGTCTTCAATGAGTTTATGGGCTTTGTTCTGAAAATGTCATCCCACTTATGAAATGGTGATGTTTCTTGACTGCCTCATCATGGCGGCGACAGTAGGAGTGGTGGCGATGCTTGGGCTTTTATGGTTCTAACAGAGCTAAAATGCTTCTTGTTATAATGGCAGAATTGAAACATTGAAAAACCATTAAGAAAATATGAAATTTTGTTATTCAAGTAACACTGCTCTTCAATTACTGAATTGTTAATGGATTTTTGTGATATAACAGTTTTGAGAAGAAGTTGAAATCTGTGGAAAAATAATTCAAATCAAAGCTATTCAGACAGTTGTCTGAGTGTGTGGTGTTCTTCAATTTTTCTGTTTGTAACATTGGAAAAAAAAAGAAGTTTATTCTTTAAATTTTGTTCACACAGCTTTTCAGATATTAAGGATGCATGTCTGACTCAGATGAAGATGTTAAGCTTTAGTAGAGCTGTTTTACTTCTGCATTGACAAGGCAGACAGAGTTGCTACAGCCTCAGAAAGGTTGTTATTATGTTCAGCAGAGCAGCACTTAAATATTTTAGAATAGCTGCTTCCTTTGTTAAAAGTCGGGCTGCGATGTATAGGGTACAGACGAATCTGATTAACCCAAGTGGTCTGTGTAGAGGAGGTGGGGTATGACAGGGTGAACTCTAGGGGTCTGTGTAGAGGAGGTGGGGTATGACAGGGTGAACTCTAGGGGTCTGTGTAGAGGAGGTGGGGCATGACAGGGTGAACTCTAGGGGTCTGTGTAGAGGAGGTGGGGCATGACAGGGTGAACTCTAGGGGTCTGTGTGGAGGAGGTGGGGTGTGGAAGGGTGAACTCTAGGGGTCTGTGTAGAGGAGGTGGGGTATGACAGGGTGAACTCTAGGGGTCTGTGTAGAGGAGGTGGGGCATGACAGGGTGAACTCTAGGGGTCTGTGTGGAGGAGGTGGGGTGTGGAAGGGGTGAACTCTAGGTGTCTGTGTAGAGGAGGTGAGGTATGGAACAGTTGAACCCTAGGGGTCTGTGTAGAGGAGGTGGGGTATGGAACAGTTGAACCCTAGGGGTCTGTGTAGAGGAGGTGGGGCATGACAGGGGGGAACCCTAGGGGTCTGTGTGGAGGAGGTGGGGTATGGAAGGGGTGAACCCTAGGGGTCTGTGTAGTGGAGGTGGGGTATGGAAGGGGTGAACCCTAGGGGTCTGTGTAGAGGAGGTGGGGTGTGGAAGGGGTGAACCCTAGGGGTCTGTGTAGTGGAGGAGGTGGGGCATGACAGGGGGGAACCCTAGGGGTCTGTGTAGTGGAGGTGGGGTATGGAAGGGGTGAACCCTAGGGGTCTGTGTAGTGGAGGTGGGGTATGGAAGGGGTGAACCCTAGGGGTCTGTGTAGAGGAGGTGGGGCATGACAGGGTGAACTCTAGGGGTCTGTGTAGAGGAGGAGGTGGGGTATGACAGGGTGAACCCTAGGGGTCTGTGTAGTGGAGGTGGGGCATGACAGGGTGAACTCTAGGGGTCTGTGTAGAGGAGGTGGGGCATGACAGGGTGAACCCTAGGGGTCTGTGTAGAGGAGGAGGTGGGGTATGACAGGGTGAACCCTAGGGGTCTGTGTAGAGGAGGTGGAGTATGGAAGGGTTGAACCCTAGGGGTCTGTGTAGAGGAGGTGGGCAGTGGAAGGGGTGAACCCTAGGGGTCTGTGTAGAGGAGGTGGAGTATGGAAGGGGTGAACCCTAGGGGTCTGTGTAGAGGAGGTGGGGTATGGAAGGGTTGAACCCTAGGGGTCTGTGTAGAGGAGGTGGGGTATGGAAGGGGTGAACCCTAGGGGTCTGTGTAGAGGAGGTGGGGCATGACAGGGTGAACTCTAGGGGTCTGTGTAGAGGAGGTGGGGCATGACAGGGTGAACCCTAGGGGTCTGTGTAGAGGAGGTGGAGTATGGAAGGGTTGAACCCTAGGGGTCTGTGTAGAGGAGGTGGGGTATGGAAGGGGTGAACCCTAGGGGTCTGTGTAGAGGAGGTGGGGCATGACAGGGTGAACTCTAGGGGTCTGTGTAGAGGAGGTGGGGCATGACAGGGTGAACCCTAGGGGTCTGTGTAGAGGAGGAGGTGGGGTATGACAGGGTGAACCCTAGGGGTCTGTGTAGAGGAGGTGGAGTATGGAAGGGTTGAACCCTAGGGGTCTGTGTAGAGGAGGTGGGGTATGGAAGGGGTGAACCCTAGGGGTCTGTGTAGAGGAGGTGGGGCATGACAGGGTGAACTCTAGGGGTCTGTGTAGAGGAGGTGGAGTATGGAAGGGTTGAACCCTAGGGGTCTGTGTAGAGGAGGTGGGGTATGGAAGGGGTGAACCCTAGGGGTCTGTGTAGAGGAGGTGGGGCATGACAGGGTGAACTCTAGGGGTCTGTGTAGAGGAGGTGGGGCATGACAGGGTGAACCCTAGGGGTCTGTGTAGAGGAGGAGGTGGGGTATGACAGGGTGAACCCTAGGGGTCTGTGTAGAGGAGGTGGAGTATGGAAGGGTTGAACCCTAGGGGTCTGTGTAGAGGAGGTGGGCAGTGGAAGGGGTGAACCCTAGGGGTCTGTGTAGAGGAGGTGGGGTATGGAAGGGTTGAACCCTAAGGGTCTGTGTAGAGGAGGTGGGGTATGGAAGGGTTGAACCCTAGGGGTCTGTGTAGAGGAGGTGGGGTATGGAAGGGGTGAACCCTAGGGGTCTGTGTAGTGGAGGTGGGGTATGGAAGGGGTGAACCCTAGGGGTCTGTGTAGAGGAGTTGGGGTGTGGAAGGGGTGAACCCTAGGGGTCTGTGTAGTGGAGGAGGTGGGGCATGACAGGGGGGAACCCTAGGGGTCTGTGTAGTGGAGGTGGGGTATGGAAGGGGTGAACCCTAGGGGTCTGTGTAGTGGAGGTGGGGTATGGAAGGGGTGAACCCTAGGGGTCTGTGTAGAGGAGGTGGGGCATGACAGGGTGAACTCTAGGGGTCTGTGTAGAGGAGGTGGGGCATGACAGGGTGAACCCTAGGGGTCTGTGTAGAGGAGGAGGTGGGGTATGACAGGGTGAACCCTAGGGGTCTGTGTAGTGGAGGTGGGGTATGGAAGGGGTGAACCCTAGGGGTCTGTGTAGAGGAGGTGGGGCATGACAGGGTGAACTCTAGGGGTCTGTGTAGAGGAGATGGGGCATGACAGGGTGAACCCTAGGGGTCTGTGTAGAGGAGGAGGTGGGGTATGACAGGGTGAACCCTAGGGGTCTGTGTAGAGGAGGTGGGGTATGACAGGGGGGAACCCTAGGGGTCTGTGTAGTGGAGGTGGGGTATGGAAGGGGTGAACCCTAGGGGTCTGTGTAGTGGAGGAGGTGGGGCATGACAGGGGGGAACCCTAGGGGTCTGTGTAGTGGAGGTGGGGTATGACAGGGTGAACCCTAAGGGTCTGTGTAGAGGAGGTGGAGTATGGAAGGGTTGAACTCTAGGGGTCTGTGTGGAGGAGGTGGGGTATGGAAGGGGTGAACTCTAGGGGTCTGTGTGGAGGAGGTGGGGTATGGAAGGGTTGAACCATAGGGGTCTGTGTAGAGGAGGTGAGGTATGGAACGGTTGAACGCTAGGGGTCTGTGTAGTGGAGGTGGGGTGTGGAAGGGGTGAACTCTAGGGGTCTGTGTAGTGGAGGTGGGGTGTGGAAGGGGTGAACTCTAGGGGTCTGTGTAGAGGAGGTGGGGTATGGAACAGTTGAACCCTAGGGGTCTGTGTAGTGGAGGAGGTGGGGCATGACAGGGGGGAACCCTAGGGGTCTGTGTAGAGGAGGTGGAGTATGGAAGGGTTGAACTCTAGGGGTCTGTGTAGAGGAGGTGGAGTATGGAAGGGTGAACTCTAGGGGTCTGTGTAGAGGAGGTGGAGTATGGAAGGGTTGAACTCTAGGGGTCTGTGTAGAGGAGGTGGGGTATGGAACAGTTGAACCCTAGGGGTCTGTGTAGTGGAGGAGGTGTGGTATGGAAGGGTTGAACTCTAGGGGTCTGTGTAGTGGAGGTGGGGTATGGAAGGGGTGAACCCTAGTGGTCTGTGTAGAGGAGGTGGGGTATGGAAGGGGTGAACCCTAGGGGTCTGTGTAGTGGAGGTGGGGTATGGAAGGGTTGAACCATAGGGGTCTGTGTAGAGGAGGTGGGGTATGGAAGGGTTGAACCCTAGGGGTCTGTGTAGTGGAGGTGGGGTGTGGAAGGGGTGAACCCTAATGGTCTGTGTAGAGGAGGTGGAGTATGGAAGGGTTGAACCCTAGGGGTCTGTGTAGAGGAGGTGGGCAGTGGAAGAGGTGAACCCTAGGGGTCTGTGTAGAGGAGGTGGAGTATGGAAGGGTTGAACCCTAGGGGTCTGTGTAGAGGAGGTGGGCAGTGGAAGGGGTGAACCCTAGGGGTCTGTGTAGAGGAGGTGGGGTGTGGAAGGGGTGAACCCTAGGGGTCTGTGTAGAGGAGGTGGGGTATGGAAGGGGTGAACCCTAGGGGTCTGTGTAGAGGAGGTGGGGTGTGGAAGGGGTGAACCCTAGGGGTCTGTGTAGAGGAGGTGGGGTATGGAAGAGTTGAACCATAGGGGTCTGTGTAGAGGAGGTGGGCAGTGGAAGGGGTGAACCCTAAGGGTCTGTGTAGAGGAGGTGGGGTGTGGAAGGGGTGAACCCTAATGGTCTGTGTAGAGGAGGTGGAGTATGGAAGGGTTGAACCCTAGGGGTCTGTGTAGAGGAGGTGGGCAGTGGAAGGGGTGAACCCTAGGGGTCTGTGTAGAGGAGGTGGGGTGTGGAAGGGGTTAACCCTAGGGGTCTGTGTAGAGGAGGTGGGGTATGGAAAGGGTGATCTCTAGGGGTCTGTGTGGAGGAGGTGGGGTATGACAGGGTGAACCCTAGGGGTCTGTGTAGAGGAGGTGGGGTATGACAGGGTGAACCCTAGGGCTCTGTGTGGAGGAGGTGGAGTATGGAAGGGGTGACCCTAGGGGTCTGTGTAGAGGAGGTGGGGTATGGAAGGGTTGAACCCTAAGGGTCTGTGTAGAGGAGGTGGGGTATGGAAGGGTTGAACCCTAGGGGTCTGTGTAGAGGAGGTGGGGTATGGAAGGGGTGAACCCTAGGGGTCTGTGTAGAGGAGGTGGGGTGTGGAAGGGGTGAACCCTAGGGGTCTGTGTAGAGGAGGTGGGGTATGGAAGGGTTGAACCCTAGGGGTCCGTGTAGTGGAGGTGGGGTGTGGAAGGGGTGAACCCTAGGGGTCTGTGTAGAGGAGGTGGGGTATGGAAGGGTTGAACCCTAAGGGTCTGTGTAGAGGAGGTGGGGTATGGAAGGGTTGAACCCTAGGGGTCTGTGTAGAGGAGGTGGAGTATGGAAGGGGTTGAACCCTAGGGGTCCGTGTAGAGGAGATGGGGTGTGGAAGGGTTGAACCCTAGGGGTCTGTGTAGAGGAGGTGGGGTATGGAAGGGTTGAACCCTAGGGGTCTGTGTAGAGGAGGTGGGGTATGACAGGGTGAACCCTAGGGCTCTGTGTGGAGGAGGTGGGGTATGGAAGGGGTGAACCCTAGGGGTCTGTGTAGAGGAGGTGAGGTATGGAAGGGTTGAACCCTAGGGGTCTGTGTAGTGGAGTCGGGGTGTGGAAGGGGTGAACCCTAATGGTCTGTGTAGTGGAGGTGGGGTGTGGGAGGGTTGAACTCTAGGGGTCTGTGTAGTGGAGGTGGGGTATGGAAGGGTTGAACCCTAGGGGTCTGTGTAGAGGAGGTGGGCTATGGAAGGGTTGAACCCTAGTAGTCTGTGTAGAGGAGGTGGGGTGTGGAAGGGTTGAACCCTAGTGGTCTGTGTGGAGGAGGTGGGGTGTGGAAGGGTTGAACCCTAGTGGTCTGTGTAGAGGAGGTGGGGTATGGAAAGGGTTGAACCCTAGTAGTCTGTGTAGAGGAGGTGGGGTGTGGAAGGGTTGAACCCTAGGGGTCTGTGTAGAGGAGGTGGGCTATGGAAGGGTTGAACCCTAGTAGTCTGTGTAGAGGAGGTGGAGTATGGAAGGGTTGAACCCTAGTAGTCTGTGTAGAGGAGGTGGGGTGTGGAAGGGTTGAACCCTAGTGGTCTGTGTGGAGGAGGTGGGGTGTGGAAGGGTTGAACCCTAGTGGTCTGTGTAGAGGAGGTGGGGTATGGAAAGGGTTGAACCCTAGTAGTCTGTGTAGAGGAGGTGGGGTGTGGAAGGGTTGAACCCTAGGGGTCTGTGTAGAGGAGGTGGGCTATGGAAGGGTTGAACCCTAGTAGTCTGTGTAGAGGAGGTGGAGTATGGAAGGGTTGAACCCTAGTAGTCTGTGTAGAGGAGGTGGGGTGTGGAAGGGTTGAACCCTAGGGGTCTGTGTAGAGGAGGTGGGGTATGGAAAGGGGTTAACCCTAGGGGTCTGTATGGAAGAAAGTATAAAGGTTGAACTTCATATTGTGTGCCCTATCATCCAACTCAAACGCCGCTTTTATTCAATACTTTAACCCTCTGCTAATTGAATATACAACATAAAAAGTTTCTGTAAGTAATGACACTGTAACGGGACTTACATCTATCAGCTTCAAATGTCTCAAATTTCGTTTACTTGTTGAGAAATAATTATTTTTTTCCAGTTTGAAGTCCTTTCCTTCTGCATGAATGTTTTTGTTGTAGCTGTCTTGAAATGATATTACAGAGTTTGCCGGCAAAGGAAAAAGTTGACCTGGTCACTGGCTTACTACTCAAAAATAGTTTAAGGGGGCATATCTGTCTGGGCTTGCATGGTTTATGGGGAGAGTGTATAATGTGTATTTATTTTTAAGTCTTTAGTGGCTGTAAATGCTTTCAGAAAAGAGACGATTGATAATTTTAACGAGAGTTGAATGCACCTTTGAGCCTTGTAGACATTACACTTTTCACTTGCATCTGTTGAGGCTGTCATCGGTTGCAGTGTGATGGAGTTAAGACCTCAACAATGAGGGTCTTCAAAGTTTATGTAATAATGGTAAGTTAGGCCAATGCTGTTACCAAACAGATACGAGTAGCTTACCCTTTACTTTTGTATTCAGTGAGTGAGTGATTATTGCTACGCCGCATCAGCAATCTTGCAGCTATTCATGAACTTGGTTGTTCTTCATCAAAAGCCTTGCCTTGGGAAGCCTATCATTGGAATGACTGGCAATGTGTAATGGGAAGTCGGGCAATAGGAGGCCTGGCAATGGAAAGTCTGGCAGTGGGAAGTCTGGACATGGGAGGTCTGGTCATAGGAAGTCTGGACATGGGAGGTCTGGTCATAGGAAGTCTGGCAATAGGAGGCCTGGCATTTGGAAGTCTGGACTAGGAGGTCTGGCACTGGAAGTCTGGACATGGGAGGTCTGGACATGGGAGGTCTGGCACTGGAAGTCTGGACATGGGAGGTCTGGACATGGGAGGTCTGGTCATAGGAAGTCTGGCATTGGGAAGTCTGGACATGGGAGGTCTGGCATTGGGAAGTCTGGACATGGGAGGTCTGGCACTGGAAGTCTGGACATGGGAGATCTGGTCATAGGAAGTCTGGCATTTGGAAGTCTGGACATGGGAAGTCTGGCATTGGGAAGTCTGGACATGGGAGGTCTGGCACTGGAAGTCTGGACATGGGAGGTCTGGTCATAGGAAGTCTGGCATTTGGAAGTCTGGACATGGGAAGTCTGGCATTGGGAAGTCTGGACATGGGAGGTCTGGCACTGGAAGTCTGGGCATGGGAGGTCTGGTCATAGGAAGTCTGGACATGGGAGGTCTGGTCAAAGGATGTCTGGACATGGGAGGTCTGGCATTGGGAAGTCTGGACATGGGAGGTCTGGCACTGGAAGTCTGGACATGGGAGGTCTGGTCATAGGAAGTCTGGCATTGGGAAGTCTGGACATGGGAGGTCTGGCAATGGGAGATCTGGCCATGGAAAGTCTGGTCATGGGAGGTTTGGCAATGGTAAGCCTGGCCATGGGAAGTCTGGTCATGGGAAATCTGACAATGGAAAACCAGGTAATGGGAGGTCTGACCATGGGAAGTCTGACAATGGTAAGCCTGGCAATGGGAGGTCTGGCCATGGGAAGTCTGGACATGGGAGGTCTGGCACTGGAAGTCTGGACATGGGAGATCTGGTCATAGGAAGTCTGGCATTTGGAAGTCTGGACATGGGAAGTCTGGCATTGGGAAGTCTGGACATGGGAGGTCTGGCACTGGAAGTCTGGACATGGGAGGTCTGGTCATAGGAAGTCTGGCACTGGAAGTCTGGGCATGGGAGGTCTGGTCATAGGAAGTCTGGACATGGGAGGTCTGGTCAAAGGATGTCTGGCATTGGGAAGTCTGGACATGGGAGGTCTGGCACTGGAAGTCTGGACATGGGAGGTCTGGTCATAGGAAGTCTGGCATTGGGAAGTCTGGACATGGGAGGTCTGGCAATGGTAAGCCTGGCCATGGGAAGTCTGGTCATGGGAAATCTGACAATGGAAAACCAGGTAATGGGAGGTCTGACCATGGGAAGTCTGACAATGGTAAGCCTGGCAATGGGAGGTCTGACCATGGGAAGTCTGACAATGGTAAGCCTGGCAATGGGGGGTCTGACAATGGTAAGCCTAGCAATGGGAGGCCTGGCATACGGAGGTCTGACCATGGGAAGTCTGACAATGGTAAGCCTGGCAATGGGAGGTCTGGCCATGGGAAGTCTAACAATGGTAATCCTGGCAATGGGGGGTCTGACAATGGTAAGCCTAGCAATGGGAGGCCTGGCAATGGGAGGTCTGACCATGGGAAGCCTGACAATGGTAAGCCTGGCAATGGGAGGTCTGGCCATGGGAAGTCTGACAATGGGAGGCCTGGCACTGGTAAGCCTGGCAATGGAAAACCGGGCAATGGGAAGTCTGGTCATGGGAAATCTGACAATGGAAAACCAGGCAATGGGAAGTCTGGAAATGAGAAGCCTGCTATTTCACCAAACATGGAAGGATCTTAATTTCCGTTGCGAATAAACAGTTATGAAGACAATGATCAACATCTTTGAACACCCCCTCCCCAGGCTGAAGCCCCTGCTGTCATCATTTACGGATGAGCCTGACAATCCTGGGTGGGCTTTCAATGTATTCCCACTTGGGGCAGGGCTGCAGAGTGTGTACTACTTTTCACAATTACCTTGGTTGCTTTCTGAAGTAATACGTTACCATTTCCTTATAGATTCCAGCACACTGCGTCATGGGTTCTATATCATACTTTACAAGTGTTACAAACAGACACGGCTAAGACCTAAGTACTAAATTAGTAAAGGAGATACTAAGCTCAAACACACTGACAGTCCCAACACGTCTGAATTGAGTTGTTCAAGCCACATTTGACTCGTCTGCCAACGTATGTTTCAAGATGTAGATCGATTTAGCAATAAATGAGTACCCCAGTTGCACAGAAACAATGTCTCGTTCACGTCTAGACCGTCTAGACCTACCATGACTGAGAGCACCAGACCGAAGCGCTTGTTTCCTTGCATTTGTCTTTCTCATTGCTACCTATGCATTGTGTAGGTATGCAGTCTTGCTTGTTATTTTTAATGTTTGGAGCGCGTTAGAAAACCATTAACACATAAACAAGACAAATCTGTGAAAACAAATGTCGTTTTTATGTTAGGTTTGTGTTTCACGACACCATGAACGCTATTATACACCAAGGGGCCCATGATCTAACTCGTCACACCATCAACAACGAATTCTTTCCGGATGACAATCGTATGTTTCTTTATTATGAAATGTTTTTCTAAGCTGTGTCAATTACCCTCATTAATTCAAACTGTATTTCGACACGGGGGAAAACAGTTGTGCTGGCGCCCATTGTTAAAGGAAGGGTATCAGATTGTCGCGATGACCCAATGACTGGTCACGTGACTGATATGCATCAGCATTACACGACGTGAGGCCTCTGATGTGACCAACTATTTAAGTCAACCAGGCTATGTATATTCTCGGTTTTTCTGTACGGTCAGGTCGATGATTGAGTATGTAAATATAACTCACGGATCGTAATTTTGTCTATGTCGCTGACACTCACAATTGATGGTAACCTTTTGGGGAACATTGTTTTATACTTCTGGTACTCATTATCTCTAGTGAACAACGTATAATTGGTGCAGATAGCCAAAATGAACGTCAAGGTCAAACGACAGAGCCTGCAGAGTTAGAAGACGTGATCACTTGCAGCATCTCGTTTGTCCTACATTGGATACATCCATACATACAACTATAGCAGCCATGGCCTAGCACTGACCATAATCATCCACCATTGTGGCCCCCGACCCTCATTCCAGTCAACACCGGGAACATTTGCTCATAGGATCACCACAGCTTAACATGTCGGCCTTAAACTGAAGCACGCCATCAAGGGATACCCAAAGACAGGAAGACCTAACAACCACGTGACCTGAATACCCAACAATGGAGTTTTCTGCAAAGGACCCCGGTGATATGACAACCAGTAAGGATTCATGTCTAGAAAACACTGACCAAATATAGCCCGACAATGTAAGTTTCCTCTGGGTTATGCAGCGCTTTGAATAAGTACTCGATGACTACCTTTAACTCCACGACCATTATACACCTTTGTCATCGATTCCATAAGTGTCCTTGAATTAACATTACTCGGATGCTCAGTGGTAATGCTTCTTTTATCAATGTTCAGTGAAAGAACCAGGTTTCTGTAAATACACAGCCCTTCTCCTTCAAACTAACACGAACTAACTCAAGTCCAGTTTGTTTGCGTAAGTGTGTTGTAAGAGTTATGCCGCAGAATATGTTGCCAACGCTCACTCTCAATATACACTTTGTGGCGTTACAAAACACATTCACTGATGATAACCATTACTCAAAAATGAAATCAAGTTTCTGACCACACATTTGTGTAAACATTGAATGGTTCTTTACAATTTGAAGGTCTTTCCGTTGAAACTCGAATCGAATCACACGAAGATAAAAAAAAACAGTAGACGAATGGACGCCATCCTTTATAGGCAGTGTTAGGGTGGAACGCTCGTTGATAAAGAATGGTCTGCCAACTCCGGGCACAAGGACTGGACACATTTTGTTATAAAAATTGCTCATAATTCAATTGTTTTAACAGACTTGTCAGTGTTTAGCCGTGGCGATAAAACAGGGGGTTGTTTTCTGGTATTTATTAGGTTTCGTTAAGAACAGGAAGTGACAGATATATGAAAAAAGAGTTTAATTTGTAAAGTCAGGTTTGTCAAAAAATGGTTTTCAACATTTTGGGTTGAAAACAACGTATTGATTAATTTTAAAAAATGTTGGTTTGTTGAATATTGTGTTTTCTGAGTATAAGATACGACTCAAAGACCATCTAAGATAGGAAGGCGATATCAGCTTAATGATACGTTCCTCAAGGTAGCTCGAACCATACGTCTCACGTGAGAGTGTTACAGGATGAGTTTAAATCGTCGTTTGTACAGGAACCGCGACTTAGAGCATTGCTCTTCACCAGATATAACAACAAGACCATTACATCGTTCCAAAACATCTCAAGACTTTATACTTGCCGCCGAAAGTATCAAAGATAGGTTCATGTTGTATGAATTTGACACGCCGTGATATAACTGGAATATTATTCGAAGCTACGTTAAACTTAGTTCACTCACTCACTCGCGTAAACATACCACTGATCAACGAAATATATCCCGAAAGCAGGCGACATGTCGTAATTAAGAGGCGACTAACGGGATCGGGTGGTCAGGCTCGTTGACTTGGTTGATGCATGTCATCGTATCCCAATTACGTGGGTCTATGCTCATGATGTCAATCACTGGATTGTCTGGTCCAAATTTGACTATTTACAGACCGCCGTCATATAGCTGGAATATTGCTGAGAGCGGCGTAAAACAACCAACCAACAAACCAACAACCAAAAAGCATTAATATATGTCATAATTAGACTGGTTTCTCATAGGTCAGTAAAAAGAGTTGGTTTTGATTAAAGTATAAAAAAACAGTTAGTAGTTTAGATAGGTTAATCAGATGGAATTCAAATGCTTTTGTTTTATCTTTGCATTTTGACAAGACATAGTGCACATCGTTATATGTATGTGATATGATTTATTTATTTTTGTTTAACGCCACGCTCAGCAATATTCCAGCTATAAGACGGCGGTCTGTAAATGATGGAATTTGGACCAGACAATCCAGTGATTGACATCATGAGCATAGACCCACGCAAGTGGGTTACAATTACATGTATCAACCACGTCAGCGATCACCCGATCCCGTTTGTCGCCTCTTACGACAAACAAAGTCGCCTTTCGGAGCTTTCCCGAACGGCATGGATTGATGCTCATGCTAACAACCACTGGTCTGCCTGAGTAACGTTTTAGTGTCTGCATCCTGCCGTGATGTTGCAGTAAGTGTCCTGTCCGTGGCGTTAAAAACATTCGCTCATTTGCCAAGATAATATTGGAACCATGGGTCAATTTGGATTTTCAACAAGACTCCCATTTAACATCGGGTGGAAATACTTTGAGTAATTCTTGGTGACATGTCTAATCACCCATGCAAAGGTTTAGTAGCCTCTTGAGATTATTTTTAAATGTGGAAGACACAACTCGTCATGACACAAGTTCACAAGTTTTTAAATGAACTTCAACAAAATCGGTCTCTACAACCTTGCTTGTGACAATATAAATCAAATGATGAAGGGTGTGGTTTCTGGAAGCTGAAATCTTGTTGAAGAACGTTTTCAGCAAATTCTGGCTTGATCTTAGTGTGGGTTGATGTGAATGACCGTATGGTCAGAACTTTCGCATACAGAACAGAAGGGGACTTTCTGAAGTGCTGGGGAAACCAGGGCAGTTGGGATGTAGATTATCAGTGGACATTTGCACAGATTTCACGTTTTCTTAATCGAGTAGTTGCCTAATGCTCACATAAGCGTGTCTAATAATTTCTTAACTGCCCCGGAAACAAAGGACTCAAGCGCTCGTTAATTAACCGTCCACACCTTTGAGAACAAGAGATTTTGGTCAGACACATTTATCAAACCAAGTTTCATCAATTGGCTTAAAATGGGGACAAGCCCCTAAGCAGTTAACAAGGAAATCCAGAGACAACTTGCCCAGAATTGGACATTTTTTCAACCTGATACATTGAAACGTCCATAATTCACGTTGATTCCAGGAACAATTGCTTCAAAGCAATTTGTTGGAGTTTGGACAAGTGCAATGGCTGGTCCTAGAATGCATTTGTCAAGCGTAATTCTAGGATTTTCAATTTAACTCCAGCAAATTTGTGAGGCGTTGAGGAAAGGGGGAGAGACGGTGCTGGGCGTTAAGTGATCTCGAAGCTCACCTGACACTTTTGTAACTTTCCTTAGCTCACCTGTGTCTCAAAACAAACATTGAAGCAAAGACTCAGTTGATTCGCAAATAGATCTATTTGCCCCTCATTTCCAAAATAGGTGTAGATCACGGTGGATTGTGATTCCATAACGTGCCCACAGTGCCATAGCTCACCTGGTAGGACCTGGAAGATTACATTAATCTGGTTATAGTTTTCAGCTGAAGGTTGCAGTCTCGTATCTCAGCTCGACTCATGCTCTAATAGCCTTTAGGATCGTATGACCGGCTAGTCTCAGAATTCACCTGTGTGTTTCAGTCATAAAAGGGGAACCCGTGCAAATTTGCAGTCCTGGACAGTTTGGTTCAAATTGTCCAAACACCACGTTGTCTACGAACTCAATAGGTTCTTACACCGTCACTTGCTTGATAACGGTGTTAGTATCAACACCGAAATATCGCATTCATTGTAACACGGAAGTTGTATATCCACAGAACTATCTCCCTTGTTCATCATGCCAACTTCTTAATGCAACTTAAAGAAGTTACAAACTCAATTATTTATGTCCATTGTAGAGGTAACGAATACCCTAATTACATAGAGACATGTATCAGTTTCACTCAGGTCGCTAATTACAACGTCTAGACCAAGGCTGACCATGGCACCCGCACAAATGGATCACAGCCCCCCTTTAAGGCTCACCTTGACAAAGGCTCGGGCAATCCTTCACAGAAACGTCTGCGCTTATTGTATTTTAATAATAAAAGCGACAAACCCTCTCCACGGTCATAAAAAGTCTGCCCATTGTACTATATCGAACGGGATAAGGAACGTTCACTATGCCAGGTAAGCCCACAACTTAAAGTTTGTTGCTACAGACCTGCAATCCATATGAATGCAAGATGATTTTTTTTATACGTACATGTATTCTAGAAATGACGGGGAAGCTCAATGTTTCTATCTGAACAGCCGATTTCCTCTGCATTCATACCAAGCAGTTGCCGATATCAACAAGCTGGGCATCGTCACAGAAGAGCACGTTGGAAGAAAAGACACTCACCCAGTGCCACTTTACCGCGAATCACCTAGTTCTGTCAATGACGTGGAAAATGCCACCAGACTGCTCTATCCCGCTGAATTTCATACGACCAGACGTAACCACTTAGCATTACTTAGAAACATAATGCTAAAAAATGTCTCCAAATGTCACTGTGTGTTGAAGATGTGCAGTAGACAGCCTTTCAGAGAAGAAGGATGATCCTTTTAACAATAAGAGGGCGAAATGGTTCCAATAACACCCCTGAAATCATGTAAGATACCTCTTGCCCAGTGAAAGACGAGTCTGAAATAATAACTATAACGGAAGATGTGATAACGTAGATGGTTATTCTGGGCAAAAGAACCATGTCTTAGGACTGGGAGACGTTGTCGACACATGCATAAATGTTTATGGTTCAAGGTGAATGTTATTCCTGGCCTACCGCGCCCGTCCTGACGGTCGTTGAATACTAAGCAGGTTGTGGCTCCATTGTCACGTTTACCCCCGGTCTGCCCCAATAGCACTCGGACTTAGGGAGATACTATTCAGTCGAGGAAATGGACGAGACAAGAGGACCGTCATTGAGAAATGTCGTCTGCTCGCGAGACTCAGTCGGTTGTCTTTGTAAGAGATTGTTTCTTGTGAATTAGGTTGGGGAGCACAATTGTTTCATAGAGGACAGTTTGTTAAGATATTGGACAAAAATCAATGACCACTGAGCTGTCTGCAATGCATTTATCAAAGCCATGGGGGGTCCTTCCTTTTCTGTCAGGATGAGGAGGTCGAACTCTTATTCACTGCCTGACTGTATAAACCCTATTGCACGGACTCAGCAAGGAGAGTGTATGGAGTTTTATTGAGTTGGTGTTTTCGGAACTTAACGGCAGTCTTCTGCGTTTTTAGTGCATTTTGCTTAAAATTGGACAGAGGCTCAATTCAAGAATTCGAAAAAAAATGTGTGCCGATCGAAGAAAATGTTTTTGACCGAGTGCACTGAAAGGGATTTAAGGGTCATCGGATTTTCTTTCAATTTCTTCTATGCAGACGACATATTTTGGCACAATATCATGCGGCAATTCTACAGGCGAGCAATTAATTTAATTAACTCATAGCAACTTGTGTCTAAATGTTTAGGTTCTGAAATAGAAGTGGACAACTCACTTGACTCAGATCATGTAAATATCAGTAACAATGATCTCTGCATGACAATTCAACATAATATTGTTCTGAGTAAAACAAGCGTTTGGGGTCGGGGTTGATTTGTTTCTTGCAGATGTACCGACTGTTTGCACCAGTCCCGACTGAGAAACCCTGCTCAAGCAAGGGGAGATCCAGCATGTCTGAAAGGGCCAGGGTCAAAATGCTCTCTCAGTCACTTTTACTGCCTACAACATACTACTACATTTGGTTTTCAAAACACCCCCACCGCCGCCACTGCCGCCACCACCCCCACCCGTCTGGATCCGCCTATGTTCCAGTTTACCATGAGTTTAACCATGAGGCGATCCGAGTATAGAAAAGACTTTCAGAGAGAGAGAAGAGACCAAACACACTACTTTGAGCCAAATCAACAGTTTCATCCAGTTTAAATCAAATGCTTGCTCCCTGAGCTCTATTCGGGGAACTACGGTACCGTCTCGACAGCTGATAAATAACATTTCGGGGGTTCTTCAGGCGGCGGTGTTATTGGACCTTATCTTACACCAACTTTGTGATCTTACATAGTTTAATAGATTCTTCTTATATTTATTGCCGCCCCATAATCTTCTCAAAAGGAGAAACATAAAAAGTCATATGATGCCGGGCATAAGCGTATCACGTGAACCTGATGCGCTGGCCTTCTTGGCTACTTGGGGGTTGGTGTCGAGACCACCGGCCCACAAACAATCTCCATCAACTAGTATCATGGTTTTGAATATTAATAGCTGGCTCCAAGTTAGTCGATTCTAGTACAGGTTTAAATAAAGATTCAATAATTATTTTGTCACAATACACGGGATATAAGAAGCCCCAAATCAATGCTCTATAAAGCACGTGCGTCAAGTGGTACCGTTAATACCATAGCATTGGCAATACGAAAAACCTTATCAAACTTTCATTTGTTACGGCTTACCAGCGCATCTTACTTGTCGGCCTACGTACTGAAAATATACTACATTAGGGTCAAATCTCTTTGCGAATTTGAGAAGGGAAAAAATGCAGAACTGATTGTAGCCGGCAGCGTGCCAGCTCAAATAGGCATCTAACACGCCTCAGTCGTTTAATCAAAGGGTTCCGGTTTGCGAAATAACGCTAGCCCTCACGCAAGGATATTTCCGCGATTACTGGAGGCCTAACAAAGACCCTGGGACTGCGACAGACCCAGAGGGTAGACTATCGTACATACTACAATAAACAGTTGATGGAGACCAAAACCGTGAAGCCTAGAAAAAATTGACGTGGGCCCAGCTCCACAAAGCGGCTTCAGTGTTCGGAATGTTGTTTTATGTCTATCCGAAATCCTTTACGCCGCAGCAATGTAATTAGCATATCACTGCAGTGTTTTAATGCTGTTTCTTTGATATGAGATACACAAAGTTGTCTAGAGAACATATTAATACATGGAACGTCGTCACGTGTTACATGTACAGTCAAGAGTGTACGTGGATGGGTGACTGTGTGAAGCTTGCCTTCTAAGAGGGTCTGGGGCTTCGGTTCTGCCCCACTCTGAAACACAATTTAGGAAGACATATATTTACTATTATGCATTAGAGCTGATGTCGTCTGTCAATGACAATGCATGAAGATGTTTGTCTTTACACTTTCCTCTGGGGAATAAGAGATGTAACTCACTGTCTGCGTGCCTAATGCGCTCCTCTATCGTGAGAGCTGTGGTGCTTTTTGGAGAAAGTGTGCATAAAACACGAGGAAATACGGTATATATATCAGCCAGCTGGGTCGTATGTATTGTGTGGACACATACAATACTGTGCATGTTGCACCGAGCCCAGATCCCGGGTAGGATTATACAGTGATTTCTGTGATACAGAGTTTTCACTTGTGACACCCCAGCCCCAGACTAACATTTAGTCTCTTAAATTAACCTTTTTACAGAAAAAAAACAGTTGCTAAGTTATAGTTATAAAATAAAATAAAAAGGAGCCCAGATTCTTTTTTCATTTTCAGATACTGCAGTGGTCTACACCTGCGAAATGTTATAGACTTGCATGGGCTGTATTGGATTTATTTGTTTCAGGGTCTGTATGGCAGACTACCCCGCCCCTATCTATTCTGACAACGAATAGTAATCCCCACATGGCGATTGCATAAATGAATGAGTAGTTTGTCAGTAGTAACGAACATTCTATGGGCACTGGTCTCCTCTGTCAAGTCTCTAGAAAGCGTCAGCCCGGTGGGTAAAACCGCCCTCGTGGTCTAGTGGACAGTGTGTCTGTCCGAAGGGCGGTCGGTCGGTCCCCTTGGCGTTTCACGCTGAACACGACGTTAAAAGATACTTGTTGTTACCCTGCCTGGAACTCGGCATTAAGGTTGTCGAACAAGGACTGGTCGGCTCTGATTCAGTAGAAGGGACCGACCAGTTGATATTCTGGTTAGGGCTGGGATTTTGCATCGAGATTGTTATTTTTCAGTTTTAGATGCAAAACCAGATTTTTTTATCTAAAACTATGAGTTTCAATTATTTTTAAAGACAAACTCATTGCAACAATATATTTTTTGTAACAGGCAATTTCTTTCTTTTTTAAACAGCGAGAAACATAATCACTTTTTTCAAGAATTCCTTTTTTTTTCGATAAGATCCCAAAATGACGATAAAATGGTCGGTCCCTAATGTGTGTGAGGAGTGGGGTACCCATGTCCAACCTCGACTTGGTACCTGAGAGGGAAGCACTAGAAAACCAACATAAGTCCGGACGTGTACACGCAGCCACACACACGCGACGTTAAACCCATTTCGCCTCACGTCACGCTGCACGTAACGTCATTGAACGCCATTCGTAGTTTAACTATTCTGAAACGATAACGACAAGAACGACATCAGCATATTAAAACCGGCTGTGTTATTCCGTAGGCACAGCATTAGTAGCGGTGGCCGGATCGGCAGCAACCATGAGAGCAATAATATCGGCAATAAGACGTCGTATAATGGCGTCCCTGTAGTTGCTGCCGTAGCCGGCCATTCCCGACGTTGCAGTCGTAATGGAGGTAGATATTACTATGCAGGATCACATTCCTTCCACCAGGGCGTCTAGACTGACCAACCATGTTTATTGTTCCTTTATTTTTATCACTTTCTTGAAAAATCTCGTAAGCTAGACGTCGGTAGAATTAATGAAGGACGAACGTGCCTCGGCAGTCTATGTTGCTGGTTAGACGTTCAGTGCATGCAGTATAGTGGCAGTTATAGAGAGTTATCGTTCCTGGACGGATAAATACTGCGCTGGCATATCGCACTTTACTGCCGCACTAATCCCTGAAGTCGGGTAGAACACTTCTTGTTTGCTGCTAGGACACAAAGCTGTCTAAGGATGTCCGTTGTAGGGAACATTACTGGTACCAGAAGCTATTTTCATATACATGGACGGTGTAGAATATAAATATTAGCTCAGTACATCTTTTGCAAGTCAAGCAGGTGTCTAAATGTGGCTTATGTGATAGTTTGTTGGGTGAAATCACTCATTATCATGTTGGATTCCGAAACACATGGTGGCAGGTACAAAGATATGGATGGATTCAAACACGGGCTCATTTCAAAGGGAGATAACCTCCGATTTCTTTTTTTTGTAAATAACTCCTTCCCCTCAAATGAAACTCAGGTTGACCTTTAAGTAAATTATGAATGAATACAGGGTGTTTGTTACATATTAAGGGTGAATCAACACTAAGTATACATATTCATTAAATATGTAGCCAATGCAATGTCCATGTACTGTTATGCATTCTAGGTTGATCCTAGACATAAAGTGCACTGACAATATCTGGTGACATCCCACTTCATGGTCCGGTGACTAGGCTAGGCTTATTAGTGATCAGATAAGGGTTAGATTGGTCTGTCATAACACTCAGCAGATGAATGCTGTGAACAATCAGGTGTTTACTGTCATTGTGTTTGAGTCATTCTATTCCAACAGTCAGGTAAGAGGAAAGTGTCAGGTCAAACCTGCCCTATGTTGTTTTAAGGCGTGTGGCAAAAATGCGTGGGTAACAAATGGTAGGGTCGTAGGTTAAAAGACATGGAAGTATTATTATAATGACCTGATATAAATTGCTGGGACTGTCAGTTAGTCGGAACTTACTTCTCTTTGCCACAAGACTGGCGAACCTCAACTGCATCTTGGAAACGAAGGAGTTGGTTCGTTGTTAGGTGCAAGAGAGTGAATTTGGTTTTACGCCGCTTTTATTCCAGCAATATCATGGCGGAGGACACAAAAACTGAGCTTCACATATAGGGAATCGAACCTAGGCCTTCAGTGGGACAAGCGAAAGCTTTGACCACTAGGCTAGACCACGACTTCAGGAGCAAAAGAGGCATGATGGTGCAGAGAACACAAACTTTTTATTCGGTTTATCGAGGGGTTTGAACACGTCACAGTAACTATCCTAGGGCAACAAAAGACGATAAAACAAGCGGAAAGCCCACAGATGAAAATCAGACTGTACGGAGCGACCCCAAAGATTGCAGATAAGTTATGTCAGGTAACCCGTATGTGTAGAGATCACCCACCTCAGGACGCACGGGTGTATGACAGCTGGAAATAGGATATGGCCAATTAGATTAATTAGTCACAAAGTGTAAATTGTTCTGAACCTATCCTGAGTTTGTAATTCGATGTCGCCTGACATGGTAAGGTTGTAAAATATGCAAGCTGACATTCGGTTCAAAACCGGACACCGCATATCATATTCAAGATTAATTATAGGCAAATTATTTCATGTGTTTGAAAATACGGGATGTGATAGCGACAAAAACGCTGAAATTGGCCTGACGTATCTTATGATTCTTTGCCTGATCTGAGTTGTGGTATGAATGACCGATCGGAGAAAGTGATACCCTTGATTCGCCATGCCCCCGCTGAGTGCGTAATTATCTCCCCTTCCTGAACAATGGCGGCAATTTTCAGCGTTGGGCCTACAATGACGATACAGGCAGGAATTGCCGTGGTGGCGGCATAGGAGGCAAGATACCTCCTTCCATTTGAATTTGCTGTTATTTTAATTTAATTTGTTTTTGTAGAATTCTAAAATATAACTTCCTCACGCACTTGCCAATTATACACAATTATCACCAAGACGCTAGCTGACGATCTAGAATGAGACAAACAAATGCTGTTGAATTTTCCCCCGTCTGATTTGCCTCTGGTGTTAAAAGGGAAATACAATCATATCTGAGGTTTGATAATTAAAAACTGAAAAAGTACTTAACTGCATTCTGAAAAGATATTCCGCGGAATTCACGCCCAATTTACCGCGGAATTGACGCCCAACCAATGGAAGAATGAACAGATGTATGTATGTATAAATAGGTGAATATCTGAGAACCATGGCCAAATAGTGTGACGTCCACTTAAGTGTTAAATTATAGGGAAATAAACGAATTAAAAAGGTTTAATGTGTTTTCACACTGCCTTAATGTGTCAAGGGGCAGTAGGACGTTTGTCCATCACAAACGAATGCCTGTGAGAAAGAAACCCAGGGTATTTTTTCCGCAACTTAATAGACATTATTTACAGAGGGAGTCCCGCCCTGTTCGTTTCCCCCCTCACCTATACTGTTTCTCTACGACTGGATAATGCCACAGAACAAATCATTTGTTACTATACCCATTCGCTCAGCACAGTAAATGTCTTTTAAAGGGGACTATTTGCGTGAAAAATGTGTTTTTACGATTTTAGAAAGGCCGAGGTGACCAGCATCTTTTGTTAGGTGTAAGTTGCGGGTAATTAATCCAACTATCTGTCTACTTGGGGTGCGAGGCAGCTGGTTAGAAAATTAAACGCTTGAAAAATCCTTTTCGCGAATGTGCGACATATTTTCTTCCTAATTGTGAAGCTTATCGCTCTGTTGGCCAAGCGGGACTGAGCCTGCGCATGTGTTGCCAGTGTGATGTGAGGATTGGTCGATCTTCCGATGCAAGATTGTTACACATCGTATCGTGTTGAAACTATGCTTGTTCTGATATTGATTTGTTCCAAACGTTGTACTTAATCCACACAGAGTACGGCCCTTTAATGGCAAATTCGATAGTTTCCGTTGCAGGTTTAATGATATCAAAACATATTTTGTTAAATTGCTTGTATTTACAACCGGGGTAAACACCCGTTACTGCATGCACGACCTTTTGATTTAATGTGTTCGGGGTAGAATTGGTGTACAACGTCCCGCGGCGCTGAGGCTGTCCGTAACTCCATAACCGTACGCACATAACTCCCTGACCCTTACACGTATTCGCAAAGGTACGTTGTCGTAACCCCCTGACCTTAACATATTCCCTGTGTTACGTTGTCGTAAACCCCTAACCTAAAACACACTCACAGTGCTACGACCGTCGTAACTCCAGTACCTTACGCATATTCGCCGTGTTAGGCTGCCGTAAACACACTCACAGTGCTACGGCCGTCGTAACTCCAGTACCTTACGCATATTCGCCGTGTTAGGCTGTCGTAAACACATTTGCAGTGAAACAACAGCCTCTACAGCCTTACTTTTACAAATATTCGCAGCGCTACGTTGTCGTAACACCCTTAAACGTAACGCAGATCGATCCTAGCAAAGTCGTAGGACTACGATCGATTCGTGCAAGGGTGCATGGTAAATTACGAACGGTATCCACGCAATGATCACACGGCTAAGACTGCAACTCGTCTGTATTTAACACATCGACTGCAAGCGCGGCTTTGAGAACCAACCCTAGATCGTTTGAGGTGTATCTTATATCCAGGTATATACGGAAACAGACTTTAATGCTTCTTTAAAAAAACTGATAAGTCAACGAACTAGGTTCAAACAAATAGACGTATGCATATTTAGCATACACGCCCATGTCCTGCCGTATGTGTTCCAGCTGGCGAGGGCACGGTGCATCACGGCTGTCTCCGACATCTGTACGTAATAAGAACACTCCATCTTGCGATTGTATCTCGGCTCCATGTTTAAAACATAACATTTACAACACGAGCGATAGCCAACTCTTGGCGTATACAGCATACTGTATACCTAGATATGACAACAGCATTTATTTGTACATGTGCACAGATGTAAACAATGATTAAACTTGCATATCAGCGCATTGCTCCTAGTGACCTACAAATAAACACAAGGTCAGGTTATATGATCGGGAAAAGCGAGGCCGATACTGAATAGTGGGCGTGATGGTCGAGATGTAGGTTTCATTTCGAATGGCCATTCGTAACAGTATTGACGTTGTCTGGTGATCTAAAATATGTATGGTTCAACGTGAGATTCGTAAAGCTACAACTGAAATGACTCGTTGCTGTCAAATCTGAACTTAATAAAGATGATGCAACGCAAATACAGCCTTGAACCAGAGACATATATTATGGTCTCACGCGTTTGGTCACGAATGATTTGCGAAGGAAAGGGAGTGGCGTGCGTGCTTATGCGGAACCATCAAAGTATTCGACACCACCCGCCCCTTCCTGTAACTTGCTTGCCTCGGAGTGACACGAGAAGTGCCATCGAATGCCATCGAGGATTAAATTCAATGGTTTTGTACTTGGCGCATAGTAAACTGCCACGTGTCTTTTCTCACAATCCATAATTATAACAAAAAGGAAGTTTGATTCCCTGCTGTTTCTCTTGTCATGGTAGAACGACTCCGTGAACCAGAACACGACACAGGACTTACAGAACAGAACAATATGGTTCTGGGACCGGTTCCAAAGAGCGACCGTACCGCTACGACTGTCGTAAGTCTACGTTGAAGTTTATGGGAGTCACGATCCACTTAACGTTAAGATTGCAGGCCCTGCACCATAGGAAGTATAAACTGGGCTCATCGCATGTTATCTGCGCATTCCAACACGGTTACCAGTTAAAGTTAAGTATTTCCCTGTGTGATTGAAGCGCGGTTTGCACAATCCTTATGTAGACAGAGGCCCAGTTTCGGGACATGGCTTGGTTGTTTATGGGGCACTATCGCGCTTATTTACGAACATTGTTTTCTCGACTATGCATTTTGAACGTACTTTACGCAACGCTGAAGTAACGACATTCATGTGCCATATAGGTAATATCTACAATGTAACTGAAGTAATAACATCTGGTAGGCTACTTCTGAGAATTGACAAAGCCGGCCATATGTTATGTCAGTGGGTTCATATTACAGCAATAGCGCTCATAACCATCTGGAAATGACACATATTGAAATATACATGACAGTTTAACAGAAGGGACTTCACGAGGTAGGAATGCCGGAGCTTATTAACTGGTTCCACCGACGCTTGTACAGATAGACAGGGAACCAGTCAATGGAGCTTATGAACTGGGGCCACTGCGCCTTGTACAGGTGGACAGGAGACCAGTCAAAGGCGCTTATGGTGCTACTGTGCGCTTGTAAAATATAGCAGGAAACCAGTCAATGGCTTGTTAACTATGCGCTTGTACAGATAGACAGGAGACCAGTCAATGGGGATTATTGACTTTATAGACAGTTCTACTCTTTCTGTTGCAAAAGGTCTTATTTGAGGCGCCTAATGCCAAACCAAGAGAAGACGTTTCCAACCAATAAGGTTCGGACCCCCGACTCCAAGATGGATTAGCCACGTAACTTGGTACTCCTTTCCATGGCAAGGTTCGATAACTCCAGTCCAACCCTACCATGTGAGTCAACACACATTCAAACGGCACAGCTGTTTCACTAGACTCTGATAATATAAAACTTTGTCAGAATCAGATAACTCCATTTAAATTGAAAAGGAGCCCAAGTGAGGTGGGAGATTCAGAACCTGAGGAAGATCAAGACTTGCTTCATTTAGGGCTTTTGCATTACAGAAAGAGCTGGGCGGAAGGGAAAATAATGGTTCAGACTACTGTTGCACCAAAATAAGACCATGGAATACCGCTCTTTAAATAATATCACTAAAACATCCCGTGTTTTAGTCATTAAGATCCTTTTGACTTCCCCAAACTGAAAAAGATACAGGCCACATTCAATGACAAGGATGTGTGCATGGACCTTAGTTTGATACAGAAACGCCTAGTGAGAAAGCGTGTTGCGTCTGTTTTCTGGGCAGCCTTGATAAAGTTGAGGGACATTTCGTCATGCAATTCAAAAGCACAAATAGCAGTGTCTGTGTTGATGTTCAAGGCACAGATTTGATACCTTGTCGCCTGACAATGAAGCTGGATGGCTTATTTCAGTGGTTTCTTGCACAAACGTTAGGACTCTTGTTGGTGGGTGTTAACGCATGGGTGTTACGATGGTCTTAGTGCTATGTTCGCTTTGAGCACGCGAGCCAAGTCGTGTAATAAATGGGAGGAGTAAGATAGCCTAGCGGTACAACGTTTGCTGCTCAACATGGGAGGATGTGTGAAGTCTATTTTCGGAATCCCAAAACCGTTACTCCAATACTGTAACATAAGATAATATTCACTCACACATGTCCAGGGTTTATCTTAACAAATAAATTGTTCCCAAAAATTCATAGTTTTAATAAAAAAATATGTAAAATCGATAACCCCCCCCCCCCCCCTCAACATACAGTTAACCCTTATTAATCCGGACAGATGGTTTCCATAAACATCATCAGGATTGTCCGGAGTAGCAAAACACTTGGGTGGCACTTTCCAAATTGTAATCCCGCCGTGATATTGCTGGAATATTGCTAAAAGCGGCGTAAAACCAAACTCACTCACTCACTCCAAATTGTAAAGCCTCAGGGTATATCACATTCACCATCCGCTTGGATGCGAAAGTTACAGATGTGGTGTAAAGCCTTTTACAAGACCTTATTATCACACTAAAGAACAGGGGCCATTCAAGCCAAATATCCACGAACGTTTTGTCCTGGTATCGGCATCGACCATGGGAAGGGGGGGGGGGGGGGGGGGGGGGGGGGGGGGGGGGAACTTCTCTTCGCGTCCCTTAAAATCAGATTTCACCGTAGTGCGGTGAAAATATTTCGATATTGGAATTACAGGTAGCACGAAATAAAGTAGCCGGTAGTTTAACCCTGATGCTCGTGGAGATCCTTCTTCCATCTTTCAAGTTTCATATCTGCAGTTGATCAAAGGTATTTTGCATCTTTTAGTATCCGTGACGTCCTTGATTTCCGTGCTCGCTTTAAGTGAACATTCATTTTTTGTCTACTATGACGTCATTGATTTCCGCGTTCTTTTACAAAAAGATAACTTTCGCATAAGCTGTGACGTCACTAATAGCTGCGTTTCAAGAAAACGACACCTATAATTCCCTTGATCACATTGATTTTTATGTTGAACAATTCCATTGACTGTCGCTTGTACGATGTCGTCGGAATCAAACATAATATGAAAATGGTGTTACAGTCGAACCCCTTTTATCCAGAGAGTTGGCGTCCGGGTTAAATGGGTTTCCGAGTAACTAACTACATTTATACGTCACCATCAAAATAACAACCTGAAGTCTGGATTGTAGCTTTTCCTATATTGTTGAGTTTTACTCAACTCCGGGAATCTTATATTCAACCTATTTATTATAAACATCCTTCTGTTACAACATTTGTAAAGCTAATTAATTCCAAATGCCCTCAAACACTGTTAAATTTAAGTAAATACATATTTTTCGCTTTTAAACTGTATCCTACACTTCATCAATAATTGCTTGTTGTTATGTATATATATTGTTTTAATCCTCTCGTGTATATTGCAACTATCTATTTTGTTTTAATATTGACAATGTTTGTCCTGTGGGCCAGTGGCCTTTTTGACTTGAATAAACACAAAAAGAGATGAGTTTTACTGTCAAAACATCTATCAATAGTTTGCACTGTTTGCGTTAAATGCTTGGGAAAATGTCGTTGACAGCTGCGATCGAGCGTTTTATGTATCAACGTATACAAACTTAACATGTATTTAGCAGTGGAATGGAACCACTAAAACATAATTGTTTGGGACCAGTTAGAAGTGATTTCATATCACAACAGCAGTTTAAGAAAAAAGTGAGTGAGTGGGTATTGTGTTACGCCGCTTTGGGCAATATTCAAGCATTACATGGCGAGGGACACCAGAAATTGGCTTCACACAATGTGCCCATTTGGGGAATCAAACCCGGGTTATCGGCGTGACGAACGAACGGTTTAACCACAAGGCTACCCCACCGCCCCTTGACAATAAATGTTATATATTTTTTTTTTTATTTATTTATTTATTTTTTTTTAAAAATTTTTTTTATATATAAATGTTATATTCACTGCACTCCAACCGGGTTCAAACGTAATTTCCGACCCTAATGTATTAGATGCTGGTCACGTGACCTCTTTTGGAAACCATACCATGTGTTATAGATATGTGGAAAGCTCTTGGAAATGTGCATTCGACAGTGTCACTAAAATAAATAATAACTACCAAAATGACTTTATATCCACTTAAAGTTATGAAAAAAACCAAACTTTTCGGTGATTTTTAACTAGCAGTAACCCCTTATACTTCAAGAACAATGTCGAAAACTCCCAATAATATCTGCAGAGAGAGACCCTGGGAAGTAATCTCAATACAAAGAAACGCCAGGGTTAAAAATGGTACAAGCAGTAAAAACGTATAGTTCACGCGCATACATTTAACCGAAGTTGGTTAGTTGGTTTGTTGTTTAACGCCGCACTCAGCAATATTCCAGCTATATGACGGCGGCCTGTAAATAATCGAGTCTGGACCAGACAATCCAGTGATTGATATCGTTAGTAGATATATTTAATTAACAAACTGTAAACAAATATCTGAAATGATTAGTTAATTGTAAGATAGAAGCGTGTCTTGCAAAGAAACTTGACGAAATGATATTCATTTAAACTTCATTTATTGTTTTTCTGTGATGAATTTGTTTATCAAACTGTCATATAATCGGTCTCCCAATACACAAAACCTGCCACAAATGGTACAGTTGTGATGAAGTTTGAATTCTTGCCATGGAAGTCAAGAGCATTGGTTGATAGTCTGTGAGGCCGCACTCAGCACTATTCCAGCTATATGATGGCAATCTGGACATAATCCAGATCAAACAATCCAGTGATTGATATCATGAGCATCGATCCACCCAATTGGGATCGATGCCATGCATCAACCAAGTCAGCGAGCCTGACCACCCGATCCCGTTAGTCGCCTTTTACGGCAAGCATGTGTTGCTATTTAACCGAAGTGTGCGCAGCCCGTTTCCCCAAGTTACAGATACATCAGTGAGATCCATAGGGTATTATTACCTTTGTGACTGCCTACTAGAAACTTGTAATTTGACCTATTTCAGAGGATCCATCTGGGCATTTCCGAAACGATACTAATTAAAAAAAATATTGGTTGTAACCCCGTCTGTCCTAAGGGTATGCGAAAAATAACAACTAAAATATTAGGAAACATTCCGGATCTTTTATTAAAAAATGACAAAATGACCGAAAATACAATTCTGACATAAGTTAAAAAAGTCACTGTTAAGTAAAAACAAGTTATGAATAAGAAGCGAAGTAATTTCCCGTAAACACTCGATTTATCCGTCCTTTACAAAATGTTCAAACATATTGATACACAAAGAAAAACAATACACAAAAAAAATCGACAAGGACAACACCTGCCTCAAATAACTGTCTCCAGATGAATTCAGATTTGATAAAACACCTGCGATCAATGCTAATATTTATAAACAATGACTCATACTATTTAAGTACTACCGACGCGCTATATTCATATCACACACACAAAGGTATGGCATTAAGTCCACCATAATCTGCAGAATGGAACGACATCCCTTCACATAAAGACACGCTGGGAAAATATATCCAAGTCTATGTAACACAGTCCTATCGGCATTGTACGCAAACCTCGCCGAGCGGTGGATTAAGTGTGCACCGCTTTTATCTGCTAACTGGGTTTTTCATTAATTCTCTGTTAGGTATTCGGGAGTATCTGCTCGAATCCGCACTGTACAGGATGATGAATCGGCTGACTTCAAAGACTTGGCTGCGCGTGCAGCGAATGCTTGTCACCCATAGCAACGAGCAGAGACACTGTCTATTGGATATCATTGCTCACTCATCCGTTGCGCTTCTGAAAGGGGGCGGAGCGACTGTCAATCTTGCTTAGACTGTTTCTCCCCACGAGGAAGGCCCGTGTTGTCATACCGCTTGTGTGTATCGCTCCTTCCATTTTATGCGTATTGGCACAGGTTATTTACGCAAAAGTGTTGTGTATGTATGGGAATTTGTGCGACTAGCATTCAACACTCATTATATACACGGATTTGTGTTGTTTGTGGATAGTGGTTCGAGAATCGGGGGCTTATCACTGAATTTACAGCAATGTTCGTTTAGTCACGCCACGGATTTTCATCCGGATATATTTTCCTCATTTCAGAAAATGTGATCCTAAACAATTCCCGGATTCTTGCGAGAGAAGAAGATTCAGTGCATCACAAAGGCTTGTGATATTGCAAACGGATTTTAAATTACCTCTGTTCTTCGAGTGATGAACCGCTCAAATCGGAACGCGGCTGAATAACATTGACAGCAGATCTCAGAGTCTTGAGGAATTACGTGTGGTGTTTACGGAGTATCTTGTGAAATCTTTCCGAAGAAGGTAAGTCAACGTGTTACTTATCATAAAAGCTAGCCATGGGTTATATTTGACCATGTTTTATCATTCCTTGGCTTTGTGGTTCCATGTTTATAAAAGGATTTACCCGTCAGACGGTGTGGTGCGAGGCTTTTAGCCTTCCAAGTCTCCACGTAACGCATCACCTTTATCACAAGGTTTGGATACAGCACTAAGGAAAGATTTAGAACGGCATGCTCGTCCATATTTAATCAAACACGGCCGCGAGAGATATTCTGTTATTTTAGCATACCCCTGACCGCGGTATTTACCGAAAGCTTGGCTAACTGAACGCTTTCACAGGCTGTAGAAGTGAGCCCACGTGCCGAGCCATAGCTCGCGCCAAGCTCGCGACCGGGGATTTACGGGAGCTATATTGGGTTATGCAACGGCTGTCGGTCGTTCCCTTTCATCTGACCGGTGGTCAGAGGTAGTTAACTGTTCCATTATGGTGGGGTTGGGTATAGATTTACTTCCCAGGCCCATATCAGTTCATTTTCCCAATTTCCAAGGCGTCACTCTGGTATTGTAGATCTGTCTCTGCGACGCGGTTCCTGGAAGTCAGGAATCGCTGGTGTAGCGGCAAGCTGGAGACTGATACTACCAAGACGTTGTGGAAATGACAAGACATGTGGAATGATATGCGAACAACCTCTTATTCCTCAATTTCAATGTGAAACTTGTAACAATATCAATGGTAGCAAACGGATTTCCTATCTTTAGATCTATTGACGCACGTAGTTCCTAAAGATAAATAAAAATGAAACTTACCCAATTTATATGAATTCATATAAAAAATCTGATTGAAACATTAACGCATTCATCTAAAATATATATGTAAAATTAAATGAAATAATTGATATGATGACACTGACATCGTGCAATTTTATTTTCTCAGATAAAGGGTTATATTTTTTTTTAAATATTGTTTTCTGTAATGTGGTCTTTTTAAATGTTTGCACCTGAGGACTGCAAACAGAAGTGCCTGGCTTTGTATTTAGATTGAACTAATGGTATTTCTGAAGCAACCTGAAACATTAACAGTGTGCCAGCCAGTGAAGCACCTGACATTAGAATGATAGGCTGCAGGAAGAGATTGTTAAGATAACAATTCTTCTCAATAACACAACGTTAATGCTGTCAAAACTCTGTCTCCAACATATGTCTGATCTGCCGCTGCAAGGGCTGTTCTGATTTGAACATCAGTAAACATTCATTTTCAAAGTTGGAGGACTATTTTATTTTATTTTATTTTATGCTTCATGTGTTAAAAACAGTCGAGAGTACTAAATATTATGGGATCCTTTTGTAATGTTTTAGGGTTATATTCATATACTTTAAGAACTAATAAATTGCAAGAATGATGTAAAATTTATAACTCTTAAAAATATTTCCATATTAATCAAAGGTAAATAAAGAAACGAAAAAAAATGAATCATCTAAAATTATGTTTCCTGTATATTCATATTAAAGAAGACAAATATTATATGTTTAAATAATAATGAGGGTATTACATTTAGTTGAACTTGTCCGATTTATATGTAAGAAATGTATGTTTCTGTGCAGGGGATTTGCTTAGTGGAGTGGAGAAAATGACCTTTACCGTTGATTCGTTGACCTTTCTCATCACCATGAAAGGTTGTCATGGTGAAATTTAATGATGTGTAAATAATTATTCATATAATAATTAACATAATTACATTGTGGCTCAATTTACGAAGCAATTTGGCACATAGTACCAATACAGTGTGGATACGAAGAGAATTGCTGGTATTAAAGATGGATGGTATTAGAGATTATTAGCTGGTAATATTTCCTTCTGTACTTAAAATGTGATTTTCAAATTCCTTTGTTGAAGGTTCTCAAGTCATTGGATATGGTTGATTCTGAGAATGTGAAATAACAAACTTGGATACACTGAAATAAATGTTCATTCATTAATACCAGGACAAAATCTATTCTGAAATTTGAATTAGCTGTTTGTATAAAAACAGTTGTAACATGAATACTTTTTATCATAACATGTAACCTGAAGCGACATCAAAGAGCATGAACGAAAACAGATATATTTAATTAACAAACTGTAAACAAATATCTGAAATGATTAGTTAATTGTAAGATAGAAGCATGTCTTGCAAAGAAACTTGACGAAATGATATTCATTTAAACTTCATTTATTGTTTTTCTGGGATGAATTTGTTTATCAAACTGTCATATAATCGGTCTCCTAATACACAAAACCTGCCACAAATGGTACAGTTGTGATGAAGTTTGAATTCTTGCCATGGCTCCAGAGCATTGGTTGATAGTCTGTGAGGCTACAGCACTGTGCCCATACTGCAGACGGCCACAGTCGCGATCAGTCGGTCAGTTAAAGCATCGGTCAGTGACTAATACGTCCTCACACGCTCTGCATTATATCAGTCGTCAGGAACGGCACACCACACCATCAGTGCTGCAATGGATGTATTTATTGGAATGGCCACTCATTGTCGTGGCAATGTGGCGGTAATCTGCTTGTCACTGGAGCCCTTGGGGCAGATAACGATATGCTGTCCAGTCGGCCCCACCCCCAGGGGAAAAGGGAGATAACTAGACCAGTATCAGGTCTCTTATTTGTTGTGGTCGGACGGTGGGATGATTGAGGGGTGTTGGTGGTGGTAGTTCGATGTGCGTTGAATGTTTGTAGTGTGTGTGTTGTATGTGTGTAGTGTGTGCTGAATGTGTGTTGAATGTGTTTTGTGTGTGTGCTGAATGTGTGTTGTGTATGTGCTGAATGTGTGTTCTGTGTGTGCTGAATGTGTGTTGTGTGTCCTGAATGTGTGTTGTGTTGTGTGTGTGCTGAATGTGTGCTGTATGCTGAATATGTGTTGTGTGTTGTGTGTTGTGTGTGATGAATGTAAGTGGTGTGCGTGTGGCGTGTGTTGTAGGTGTATGTGTTGAATGTGTGTAGTGTGAGTGATGAATGGGGTGTATGTGTGTTTGATAGGGGTGAAACAATACAGCAATGTCACAATACGATACATAGGTCATGATACGATACATATCACGATAATCATATTTACGTCAAATCGCAAGGAAACTTCTTGACAATAAATGCTCAGAGTAGTTTCAAAAGGAAAAGCTAGCTGTGGACAAATGTTTGTTGGGGCATTTTTGAGTAGTGAACATGAACCGCTTACTACAACACATTATGATACACCTGACTCACAAAAAATGCCACGGGTCATAAAACGAATAGTGAGTAATATATTTCAGCAAGTGTATCATCTGTATCGATACAGAAAAAAACATATTGTGTATCGTATCATCACATGAAAACTCACGATGCACAGGTGCACCGATGTTTCAATTCACCTCTAGTGTTGTACAGGGTGTATGTGTGTTGGGTAGGTTTATTTACGTAAAATATTGTTAAATACTGTTAGATAATTTAGACATGTACTGCATGATCTCCAATTATGTATTGCGGATATAAAACATACAATTAGGCAAGTTTGGTATGTGGAGATTACAGTGTGGAATGGAATCATGCTGCGGATTACAGTAAATATATTTGACAAGCCCAGGAGATTACAAGCACTTATCAGACGAGGTGTTAGGGTGTGAGGTTTTGACATAGGTAGGATCATGTCGGTGAGGGAGTTATTGATGTCCACAATAGCCTGGAATGATGCGACGCCATCTTTATATTGATTGATAAGGCATGTAGCTCACCTTGATAAGGCATGTAGCTCACCTTGATAAGGCATGTAGCTCACCTTGATAAGGCATGTAGCTCACCTTGATAAGGCATATAGCTCACCTTGATAAGGCATTTAGCTCACCTGGCCAGGCTTGCTGACTTGGTTGATTCATGTCATTGTATCCCAATTGCATAGTATCTCAATTCCCTGTTAATTGAGCCATTTCTGTTTGCAAAACCTAATATTGAAAGAAAGGGGCTGTTTTTTTATCACCAATCAGAGACTGTTTAAGGTACATTGACTAGGAATGATGTGCTTTTCAATTAGAATCTATCAGTATTTGATTTTTTTTCGAATGTAACTGTCGGTAAGTGAATTTCGCGATCGGCTGATACAAAATCATCAGTTGTAATATACACATTAGGTTTATTTCAGTGTCATGTTTAAAGTTTTTGTTGTGTATTTATAACTCTATAGAGTTTGATTTGTCTGCATATTTCAATTCTTTTAATACATGTTTTACACAAATATGCAGCTCATCCCGAGGTCTGGTCATTAATGTAAAAATATGCCTGTGATGACAGTGGTTTGTTGCTGTTATTGCTGTTATTGCTGTAAAGATATATTTATGATGGCATCGGTTTGAAAGGAGCGAATCATCTCAAATTTACTGGATTCATTGCATAATAGTGTACAAGAGAAGGGAATGTGTGTCTTTGTTGCTGTGTAGTCCTTTGCCCTGTTAATTACACTGAATCCCTCGACAGCCATGGAAAGGTGACTGTATTTCCAGATCGGGGTTTGGGGACTGCAATTTTAGCAGTAAGCCTGCTGTCATCTTTAATAGTAACCATGGGACTTGTCAAGAAAGACTCTGTGAAATATCGATGTTGACTTGAGTAATTCAAAGTTAGAGATGTCCTTGCCCTGTGATAACATGCTGTGTGATATGCCAGAATTTTAAAGTCTTAGATGTGTCAAGGAGGAATAGTCTACAGAGGCTTTGTAAAGACCCATTGTGATGTTGTGTCAACACTTTGGCGTCATGCATACACCTACCAATGATTTTCTGCTATTCATATAAGGGTTGTGTGGGAGATATGGCAGGAATGGGATCATGTGTTGGTAAGCAATATTACAGTGGTGGCCAGGCAACTAAGCCTGTATCAGGTCATGTGGAGGTCAACATTGTGAGCATCATGATCAGGGTGTGATGACATTCTCAATCAGGTCTGGTTATTGGTCAGAGATGTTCTGTCAGATTAGTTGGTCATCAAGGTATTGTTCATGGTCTGTAGCCATTTTGGAGCCACAATCCCCATTTTCGTTGTCTTGATTTCAGGGTCAGGAGGTTTCAGGGACTCTTCTCTGTTCTGGTTTCTCAAAGGTTGTAAGAGGTGTTGCCCTTGATTTGATTACCTTGTCAGTGTAGCAGGATGTGGAGTCATTCCACAGATGACATCCTTACCTTGTCAGCTTGCTGATGGGGTTAACCTCTTTGGTCATGTGGACACGGCATTTGACCTTGGATCAGAAGGTCCATGGTTCAAATCCCATCATGGGACTGGGAAAGTTTAAGGATATCCACTTGCATTTACCTAACTGAAATATAAGAATATAAAGATTATACTATTTTATTTCCATTCACTCAGTGAGTTTTCTAGAAACCATGCAACTGCAGTATCAAAAATAGGCTTTTCACCAACTGTGTGGTGTTTGAAATTAAGCTTGAAGGTCAAAGGTTGATTGTCATTATACAAGTGTTAAAGCTGTAAGATTTAGCAGGCCCCATGAGCTCAAGATAAGCTTTTGATTATTTGGATATTTTAACCTGGGTTTTCATTTTGATTGGGTATCCACAACAACTGAAGGATAGTCAAAACATTTTTACCCACCTGTTTCTTGACATTTGTTTTTTAAAACTTAAATCTGTTTCACAACTATTTTGGTATTTTAACCTGTTTCGTAACAATCCCTGTAAATCATTTAAACAAAATAAATAGAAGTATACCTGTCTGCATCTGCTTGCGTCTCCCTCTCTGGGAAGCCATTTCTGTTTGCAAAACCTAATATTGAAAGAAAGGCCCTATTTTTTTATCACCAATCAGTAACTGTTTAAGATACATTGACTAGGCACAATGTGCTTTTCAAATGTAATCTATTGGTATTCGAGTTTGTTGGTCGCACAAGCTTTGCGAATGTAACTGTTGGTAAGTAAATTTTGCGATCGGCTGATACACAATCATTTTATCTAACAGATGTAATATGCGCCGTCGTTTTGTCAAATAGTTGTAATATATCCATAAGGTTTATATTTCAGTAGAGTATTTATAGTTTTTGTTGTGTATTTGATAAGCTAGTATTTGATTTGTCTGCATATTTTCTGTTTATTTTATACATATTTTACAAAAATATGCAGCTCATTTCAAGCTCTGGTCCCTATATTTGTGTATCATAGCAGCAAAGGTCAAGGAATCCCCTTAATTTTGAGTGAGTGAGTGAGTGAGTGAATATGGTGTTACTCTGCTTTTAGCAATATTCCAGCTATATCATGGTGAGTGACACCAGAAATGGGCTTCACACATTATACCCATGTTGGGAATCGAATCCAGATCTTCAGCGTGACGAGCGAACACTTTAACCACGAGGCTACCCCTTCGCATGCTCCTCAATGTTATATACTGCTGTGCCATTTTCACTTACTACAAGTCTTTGACTACCACTGTTCACTGACAGATACTGGTAAAAGATAAACACTGACTTTTTCAAGATCGATCTGTTTGTTTGTTTGTTTGTTTGTTTATTTGTTTATTTGTTTAAAGTCACACTAGGTATTAAAGTCATATTCCGCCTATATGACAGGATTTATTTTCTAAGGATACTTGAGCAACAGTGGTATCAGATCACAAATGTTTTCAGTTCTGTTACAAGGTCACCAAGACCATAAACGACACTTTCCCTCTCTCAGACAGTCGTGACCTTCATTTTACGGTCGTTGCAAAGACACATGAAATGTTCATGTGTTTTTTAAGTATTATTGATCTCGGAGAGAATACCTGTTTCCAGAAATAAAACATAAATGTTCTGAAACAGAAGCAGCTGTTCAGATTGAATGTGAGTGTATCTTACACTGGATACATGGACAAGGGGGATTATAGGGGCCTTGAAATACAATGTACATTGGGATGCTCCACACTGAATGTTTATTCACAATGGCTTCTGCGTATCATATGGGACATGGTTCAGATGACCACAGTGACTAGGGGGTGGTAGAAATGCCTGCATGGTTGTTGGGCCTGCACGGGCGGGTGGGCCTACAGGGCCAGGGGGACTCACGGGCGGGTGGGCCTACAGGGCCAGGGAGACTCACGGGTGGGTGGGCCTACAGGGCCAGGGGGACTCACGGGCGGGTGGGACACAGGCCAGGGGGACTCACGGGCGGGTGGGCCTACAGGGCCAGGGAGACTCACGGGTGGGTGGGCCTACAGGGCCAGGGGGACTCACGGGCGGGTGGGACACAGGCCAGGGGGACTCATGGGTGGGTGGGCCTAAAGGGCCAGGGAGACTCACGGGCAGGTGGGACACGGGCCAGGGGGACTCACGGGCGGGTGGGACACGGGCCAGGGGGACTCACGGGCTGGTGGGACACGGGCCAGGGGGACTCACGGGCAGGTGGGACACGGGCCAGGGGGACTCACGGGTGGGTGGGACACGGGCCAGGGGGACTCACGGGTGGGTGGGCCTAAAGGGCCAGGGGGACTCACGGGTGGGTGGGCCTAAAGGGCCAGGGGGACTCACGGGTGGGTGGGCCTAAAGGGCCAGGGGGACTCACGGGTGGGTGGGCCTAAAGGGCCAGGGGGACTCACGGGCGGGTGGGACACGGGCAGGGGGACTCACGGGCGGATGGGCCTACAGGGGCGGGTGGGCCTACAGGGCCAGGAGGACTCACGGGCGGGTGGGCCTACAGGGCCAGGGGGACTGACGGGCGGGTGGGCCTACAGGGCCAGGGGGACTCACGGGCGGGTGGGCCTAAAGGGCCAGGGGGACTGACGGGTGGGTGGGACACGGGCCAGGGGGACTCACGGGTGGGTGGGACACGGGCCAGGGGGACTCACGGGTGGGTGGGACACGGGCCAGGGGGACTCATGGGTGGGTGGGACACGGGCCAGGGGGACTCACGGGTGGGTGGGCCTACAGGGCCAGGGAGACTCACGGGTGGGTGGGACACAGGCCAGGGGGACTCACGGGTGGGTGGGCCTACAGGGCCAGGGAGACTCACGGGTGGGTGGGACACGGGCCAGAGGGACTCACGAGCATTATGAGCATCAATCTACACAATTTGGAGCATCAACCACGTCAGCGAGCTTGACCACCCTATCCTGTTAGTCGCCTCTTGCGACCAGCATAGTCACCTTGTATGAGTTGCTGAAGATCTATTCTAACCTGGATCTTCATGGGTCGTCCCACCGATACAAGACCTGGGAAGTTCATAAGGTGATTGGTTGTATTTTTCATCCAGACAAGTAAAGGATTATAGACACACAGACAGGCATGGTGATAGTGGGGGCGTATGTATATTTTAAAAATTCAGACTGGTGAAAAATGTCTTCTGTGGACGGGTTGCCGTAAAGAAAGTTTATTGTGACTTAAGAAGCAGATATTGTAAAAACAGTTTAGTGTTGCTGTCCCTTCAGCATGTGTAGCCTGGCCCAGGTGTGGACCTCTCGTATAGCTGCCATCATCCACGTTACCTGTATAAATAGTAAGTCAATTCACTTGCTACTTTATCACAGACTTTTTGACATGTTTCTCTAAGAGGTGTTTTTAAAACTTGTCATGGAGGAAGGTTGGTATTGTGTTCCTGCAACCAGATGGTGGCTGTTTATTATTTCAAGATAGAATTACAAACTTAAAGCTCCTTCACTGACATCAGCTGAGAAGAGCCAAAACTTCCACAAGAATCTGTTTTACATGTGAATCCTTTGCAAACTCATTTATCTGGCTGCTTAAGTTGGTGCCTAAATGCAAGGAAGCAGTCAGCGAAAAACGGAAACCGTGTTGAATTCTCTCCAAGTTCTCCTCTTGATTTCAAACCTGGCTAGACACTTAATGAAAAGTGACAGATTTTCTGTTTTTATGCTGAAAAATGCAATTTTCAGTTTTTTAAATAGATTTTGAACAAGTTTTAGGCAATTAAGGGAGTGAATTCAAGTATACATTTCTCTTTTTTGCATGCTTTTCCTTTTGTGTGATTTCTTTACACTCTTGCTCTGAAGAGTTCCAATTTCAAAGGGAGGTAACTAATATTCTGAGACCCTCCCAGGGTAATTCTCAGTTCTTTGGCTGGCTGGAGAACCGTTCAGCATAATAAAAGTCTGTTCTTTGCATAATAGCTCTGTATGTACCGTAGTACAATCGGAACACTTTTTATTCTGTTTTATACAAGACAGAAGAACTGTTTGTATCATTTATGTGGAGCCACGGAATAGGCTAACAAAAACAGGCTCAGATTAGCTTAAACACTGACTTTCTGTGTCGTCCCTGGTAATCTTAATGCAATTTACATATCACGCAGCAATGGATAATACAACCGACATATGTGTGCAGATAATTATATTGTTAATAATAGTAAGAATATAGTAACCCTTAAAAAGTGAACGGAGCCTTTTGCAAATTGGGGCTCAACACGCGAATAAAAAAATGTCATCGGGTCACTGAGTTCAAATTTGGATCCAAAAGGCAGATCGCCGTTCATTCATGTGGAAACCTGTCAACAAAAAATTATTTGTAGGAGTGGATATTTTTATTGCTGAACATGCGCCAGCATGAATCATGAGAAAGCTAATGTCTACCCATCCTTTCCTGATGTTCTGCACAGGAGATTTGATATGAGAACGGGCTGTAGGATGGGGTATTTGTGATATTGAGTATAGCCCTCGTCAAGTTAGCTCAATTCAGAAGCACAATTCAGAGGCTTTCCCAGCAGATGATGGAAGATGTCGAATGTTTCACAGTTGATCAGCTCTTTTGATTCGCCCAATGATTGTAGGGAGTACTTCTTTTGTGTAACAAGTTTCTGAATGCTGCCATATCGAAAAATGCGAAAAGCAGAATCATTGATATGGTCGATGTGTCCTTTTGTGTGAAAAAGTTGATCAAGCGAATATATTTTTGATGAACATTGAACTAGGTGCGAGCTAAGAGTTCTAAAGGAATCAATTTAATACTTGCCATATTTTAATGTTGGTAAATGAGTTATTTTGAAACAAATTGCAGATTTGATTTGTATTTAATTCTTAACACAGGAGTAACAGATTGGAATTAGTTGTATCGGTTATAAAATGTTCCTTTGATCTTAAACCAGACCTAGAAATGATTCTCTCCACCAAGAATATTTCCTATGGAAAATCCAAATGGGTGTTTTTGTCTGAAGTTTCAATGAAATTGTGATGGACCTGTCACAACCAGTGAGTTTTGTTTGAGATAGGTTTACAGCTATTTAAGACACATTTCATCCTCCATAGACTTTCAGAGCTTGCTTTGATTAAAGCAACACATTCTTTAAGTACAGCCCTATGTAAACAACCGGTTCACAAGGGTGTTTAATTTCAGGGCTCAACTCATTTTGTAATTGGCATAGTTCCTGCTGGAAACTCAGGGAGTGTTGATGGATGTTAATGTTAATTTTAATCACTCATTTCAATTTTGATGCTACCTCTGTCATGTTAGGCTTAAATGTACTAGGTAAATTCTGGCACTTAATTCAGCTTCATTAGATTTACTAGGTATTAAGCACATATGCCAGGTAGAAAGTGTAGTTTAAATACCATCTGTTAAACCATGAAAAATACACAACATCTGCTGAAGATGGATTATTTATGACAAAATATTAGCCAACAGAAGGTCTTTCCAAATCCTGCGTTCTTATGAAAGCAAGTGAGTACAGTTTCATGTTGGAAACTGATACAAGTAACTGCATGTTTTTTATTTTTCCAGATATTAACTTTTAAGAATATTTCTTTTTAATGTTAAGAAATGAAATAGGTTCTTTGATTTTTTTATACAATTATAATTTCATCAAAACATAATTCTACAATTTGGATACCCAAAATAACCATTACTTCTGCCTATATTTTGAGTACTCACAGGCTGAAGTTAAAATATGGATTTTTTATTCATTTCCTACTCTTGAATTGACCGAGAGCTAAACAAAACAATGAGTTTGTTTATTATCATATTGCCATATGCAAGGAATGTGTCCGAAGAAGCTGGAAAAATGATTGCTGACAATAATGTCAGAACGAAGTTGTTTCCAACGCCTAATCACTTATACTCGTGACCCTTTCCCTCAATACCACAGATAAGGACCACCATACTTTATCTAGTTTGCTGGCACCAATCCGAATTTCATTCTCTGTTCCAACTTTTAGAATAAACCTGACTGCGTGCAGGGGCCTCACAGTCTGTTCACATTTAGCATGTTTACTACACAAAGCTACAGTTTCAGAAATCTGGGGGGTATGTTTATTACGGCAAGGTGTTTGACATCATTTTATCCCAAATGCCAAGATTTGTGAGGGCGGGTTTTGACTGTGCTTGCTACCTATATTGATAAGTGAAATAAGTGGGATGCTCCATTGATATAAAGTAGAAAGATGGCTCCCAGGAAACTAGTCGGTCGGCAGGGCAAGATTTCAAGTGTTATCGTTGAATGGAAAATGGGCGTTTTGGGTGTTTTTGGAAACATCCCAGATAGAGCTGTTTATACATTTGATAATGACTATGTATTGGCAACAACTGTTGAAGCAAAAGAAAACAAGCAAGATAACGGGGAGGTGAGATTATTTAAATGAATGCTGCTACTGTTGGCATCCTGGGGTTGAATCTGGAAGTGATTACATCACTAACAGCGTCATAACTTACTGTTCAAACACGCATTTTAACAGATCTAAGAAGAAACTTGGTAATAAATTAGTTGAAAGAAACATTTTAAAAACATCCTGGAATTTCACTGAAATTCAATACCTACCATCAAATAAATTAGAAGCTCTTTCTTCTTGTTGATCTTGCTTCAAGGTCACTCAAAACACGCCTCATCAAATATGTTGACAAAAAATACCTGTTTCGACTGTTACCATGTTTTCAAATGAAGTCTAATTTTTTTCTGAACCTTGATTAAAAATTTAATGTATGTTTTGTATGATGGGAGATTAAAAAGGATCTCACCAAGAAATTAATTTTTTTATTTAACAAGAGCTGGTTTTTTTTATGCTTATACTGAAGACTGGAACTTCTTTGTGTTTGTATAGTCAAGGCTATTAGCAAGATACTATCTGCAACAAAATGAAAGACATTTTCCATTAAAAATATCACGAAAATTGGGTAGCAGCAAAAAAAAATGCGATAATGGGATTTTGCATCACATTCCCTTGTAAGTGGCTTTTAATAAGAGTAAACACGTTGACATCTCGATTGTTGGGAGAGCATAGAAAGCAAATTGCTTTTGTTTCGATGAAAATCAATTTCAGAAGAAGACTCAAAACTGGAATGTTTTTAATTGCTTGTTTGCTTGTTTGTTGTTTAACGCCTCACTCAGCAATATTCAAGCTCTGTGACGTTGGTCTGTAAATAATCGTAATCAAGTCTTGACCAGACATTCCAGTGATTGACATTATGAGCATCAATCTGCACAATAGGGAAACGATGATAAGCTTCAACCAAGTCAGCGAGTCTGACCACTCGATCCCGTAAGTCGCCTCATACGACAAGCATAGTCACTTCTTATGGCAAGCATGGGCTGCTGATGACCTATTCTCTACTCAGATCTTCACAGGCTTGTTTTCAAATGTGTTTTATGACAATGTCATAGTTAAGGGTTTGGAAGTATTAAAAAATGTCATTTTGGTATTCTTTTAGCCTGAGGGTAGGCTAGTGGATAGAGTGTCAGCTTGTCAGACAGAAGTCTGGGTTTAATTCCACACATGGGTAAAATTTGTCAAGACCCTTGTTTGTACTACTTATCTGGATGTTGGAAATAATGTTGATAACTCACTCACCCAACTGCTTTGTCAGTTCAAACATATTTTTCTGACCATAAAACTGAAGTTATGACCTTATGATGTCTTTTATTTCCTGTTGTTTTAAGACCATCTAGTATTTTATGATTTGTCCATTAGCATCAGGCTGCACTGCCCAGGCCAGGGCGAGGGGACAGTGTCATGGCATTCTGGAGGTCAACAACTTGTGAATGGGCCTTTGATGTGGTCGTCATATGATTATATAGTGTGTTGCATCGTGTGGATGAGGTCGCCTGTCATTGTAAACAAAATGGTGATGATGATGATGTGATGATGTGATGGTGGTGATGATGATGATGTGATGATGATGATGATGATGATGATGATGATGATGGTGCAGCTGCTGCTTGGAACAACAGCTGTAATATTCATTAATCATTTGTTGACATTAAGGTTTGTGACAGGGTCTATAGGATTTCAAATTGCATTCTCCACTCCCTGGGATTATTCCTGTGAGATGATGTCTTTTCATTATTTTCAGATGTGATTAAAAATATGATGAAACAGCATTCAGAAAGATAGTTGCTCCATTAAAAAATAACTTCCATCCTACAGCCTGACCCCACTTAAACCACAACTCCTACCTTCCCGCCCCCTGTAGATTCTCTGCCCCCCAAACTCCCCCACCACCACCACCACTACTACTCCCCTCTAACTGCTACCAATGTCCTACTTATCAAAACATTTCAAGTTTTGCAGATATGAATCGGCCTATAAAAAGACCAATTCTACATTATTTATTTAAACACAGGTGAACTCAAAAATGCGAGACAGGAAAACAGGATCTTTGAAGTCCTTTCAAAACATTCAGAAAGGGTTTACATATGAATTTATGGTTTATAAGTGGAGCTTTGAGGCTTGGATATGTTTGGAGTCACTATTGGGGTGTTTTTAAGTGTTTTTCAAGTGGGTAAAAAATTGAGAGTGTATTTGTACTTTCTCCGTTTACAGATACGATGACCGTTGTTTATGAGAATGGGGAGCTTTAAAGCTTTCAATGAAAACACTTCAATATTAAGAATGATAGCTCTTCACTGAATCGTGTCCGTTGTCTGGTGTAGATGTGTTAAGTCATAAAGAAGTATTAGGAAGCAGTCAGTTGTTGGGGAAATAGTATAAATATGCATACTGGTGGTATTGTCGTGTATGATATTCGAGGATATTTAGAAGGATCTTGCTCATCGGGATCAAATTGTTGAGACAAGTTTTTTTAAAAATTGGAAAAGTTTGAAGATTGATGTTCTGTCTCCTTTGATGATTTCTTTGTTGTTTTTTATTCTTATGTATGTTATCAAAAAACAAATTTAGGAGTTAAAAGGACTGATATTAATACGGTTGATAATGTGTAAAAGGTATCATTTTCTATATTTCTTTTTTTGTGTGTGTCCATCATGTTCCCATAACTTGCTGAAAAAAATATAGTTTAAGATATAGTTCAGATTAATTGATTTCTTTGGACTATGTCATTGTTTCGCATATATGGAGATGCTAATAATGTTATAAAGCCATCATAGTTTAGTTAATTTAGCAGTGAACACCCCCATCCTTCGGGGTGATGTCACTGTTTTGTGTGTACCGGTACACGTACATGTATCATAATGTCAAGCAAGGAATGTATTGTCTTAAACCACAACAAATCTGCCGTGCAGCTCGACTGGTTCCTGACTGTATTTGCATTGTGTAACCTTTACAGTATTTGGTTTATTTTTTATGTTCTGGTGAATCTAATGTTATCCAACAGCCGTGCAGAGATCACAGATTGCATTATAATGAATAAATAGAATTCCAACGAGGTGACAAGAGCAAACGTATCTCATGAGGTATCATGGTTTGTTCTGCCTCTAACACCCAAACAGACCCGTGCCTGTTAATGCTTTCCTGGAAGCAGCCTAGAAGACATGGCCAGGATATTCTTAGAGAGGGTTGTCCATTTCAATGTATTTTAGTCTATATCTCCAAAGGGATTGTGCATTTCAGCATGTCATTTAGATAACATGGGATATTCAAGACAGTTTGGGCAAATTTATCGTCCACTGTATCTTATTAAGGATCAACATTTTAGCTTTGGGGCAGACATGTCTAGGGCAAATAAATTATTTATGGAACATGTCTGGATAATTACATCCACCATTGTCCATTTCGCCTTGAAGAGTTTGTATTTCAAGATCCTGGTGTGTTTAGCACATGTACGAATCTTGTCCTCATTCAGGAACACTGCTACCAACACGGTTATGCTTTTACCGATGTCAACATGAAAACCTGCACACACAGTAGAGCCTGACCACTGTGATGGCATCCTGCTTACCTGTCGACAGGTGAGATAGAATCTGTGATTGCTGTAGACAGGTGAGATAACGAGGACATTCCCGTCAGTCTCACCTGAGATGATGAAATGTAGATAGCATCGGGAGTTATCTTTATGATAGGAAATTGCCCATTGTGGACCAGCTTTATATGCCGCAGTCTTCTGTTTACATATTCACAGGACATGTTAACGGGTATTCACAAGACTGCATTTTTTTCAACCATGGACATTGTATGGCTTTGAATGCATCTTTTTAGGAAGGGAAGGAGAAGTCGTCTGCGCTAAGGTTATTTTGGTCACGTATTATCAGGGTTGGATAACATCATGCTCTCGGAGAACATTATCAGAATGGATATATGATATTTTATATTGGTCTATGTTCAAAGAATGTATGTCCATATCTTCAAAGTAATTACAAGAAATGAAAGCCCCCTGTCTGGGGACGGATGTCGGGAGAATGCCCAATAATAGATGGTCTGTTGTGGTGGCAGTAGAACCAACAGAGCATGATTTCATTGGCTGTCATTGTATACGAGGCGTGTGCAATCAGATGCAGCCGGTTGGAGGCTATTTCACGCATAATGTGTAGATTGAATGTTATTAATTTGGAGAATGGGAACTGATGTCTAGATCTGAGAAAAACACAATATTGGATGTTAATTTGGACTGAAAAACTTATTAACATAAATATTACACAGAGGGTGTAGGAAGTTCCATCGTTTATACAAAGACCTTTAGTCTTGTGGGATTTCACAGCAGATTTCCAGAACCATGTATGTTTTTGAAGATTCAAGAAAGATATTGCAAATATAAACATTGCTGGAGTTTCGGCAGTCATTTCAAACATATAAAGTTTCCTATGGGAAAAAGAGCTGGTTTCGATCATGTGGAAATGAAAAGTCCTTTGTCCTACAAATGCTTGACAGTATTAATGCTTGACACTGCTGAATAGGTGAAAAAGGTTGTGAAAATAAGTCCCAATGAAGGTCCTTAAACTAACAAACAGGGTTTTTATCTTCATTCACTGATGTAGGAGATCATGAAAAGTTACACCCTAATGATGTGAGGGAGGTGTCTCATGCCATTTCGGTTTGTCTGTGGCTATTGAAGCACAGAAGCCTATTTGGATATTTGAAGAATTTGTTTGTGGATGTGTCTGTAGATTCTGTCTTGTATTAGCAATGATTAGATCCTGGATGTGGTGACAGACTATACTGGACATATATATATACAGGGTCTGGGCCGCAGTCAAACCCTTCTTACTGTTCACACAGGATCATTGTTACAGCCAGGGTTGACTCACTCGTCTCAGTGTGTTTTGTTTGTTTCCAAAACATCCTTAAAAAATATTTAGAAAATAATGTCTCTATCCTAACTGTTGTATGTTTTGTTGTTGGTTTTTCATGTCTGAATTTCAAATCTGGCGTAGGCTACGCCATGAAAAAAAGCTATAGTTGAATTATTTTAAGATTTTTAGAAAAATACAAGTTTTGCTTTCAATTGTTATGATTTTGGATTTATTTTAAATAGTTGTTTTCATAATATTAAATGTAATTGCATATGACTCCTTGTGTTTATTTTGACAATTTTATACCATATTTATTATTCAAATAACATCTGTTGACTAGGTTCATTTGGTAATGCATCTATGATTTTAAGTAAACACTTTCTACAGAAGCAAGAAAAACGTTACTTGTGTAAGATCGCTTAGATTTAAATGTCTGTTCAGCTATTCTTTGAAATTTAGCTACAGTACTAATATATTTATTCTGGCATAGAATTTTCAAGTACATATTTATGTGAGAATAATGTATTTGAAGAGTGATCGTTGCTTTTAAACTCCATTGGTTTTTGTTCAGAGTTATGAATATCTATTCAGGAGAATATAAAGCATTCTGTATCGCTTCAAATAATCATTTTAAACTCAGTGAATTTTAAAAGCAGTTTGGACAGCTGAATCCCGCTGTTGTGTGGTGAGGGGAGAAAGGAGCTCTCTATAGTGACTGTTTACTGAGGAGAATTAGCAACTTTCTGCCATGTTGTCGTATGAAAAGAACCCCCAATCTCAACACCATCATGACAGTTGTAATTTGGTGGGAGTAGATCAGCCTATTGAGGAGGCAATATTTGTGTCGCCTGTCAATGAAAGGTATGTGTGGGTAACGATGTTTTCCAGGTGAATTCCGGCACCTGCGTGTGGCTGTGTCGCCTCATGGGCTTGTGGGGTGCAAGACGAGCAGCGATAGGTGTGGACGTCATTAGTGGTATATCAGATAGCCACCACTACGCAGATGGAACGAAAACTGATGCCTCTCTTGCACCTGAATAATTTTCATGACCTTTTGGATATCATGTAAAGGTTACAGGTCAAGCTAAAAAATATATGTTTAGATTTTCACAAGAAAGTGGAATAAAAATGTGATTTTCTCCAAGAAACTACTTCTTGAATTTTTTGCACAGTGGTTAGAAATTTTTAAAGAATTTGTGGTATGTTAGTTCAATTTAATCAAAGTTGTTAATTTAATTTTACAACTATTTTTGGAATCAATTTTTTAATTGAAATGCTCAAACATGTGTTGCTGCCAATTCTTGAATTTGTCTTTGTGTATAAAGGTTGCATTTGCTATTTAGTGATATCAGTTTAATTTTCATGACAGCATCAGTAATTTCTTATCCAACTGATTTTTGAGGAAGAAGTTTATATTTGAAAGGATATTTTGGCATTTATTCTCATGTAACAATCTCAATTTGATAATTCAATTATAACAGATAACAAACAAATATTAAATATATCATTTGAGTATTAGATAAAGTTTTCAGTTACTCTCGAGATATTTTCCAATATGGCTACTCTGACGGTCAGTTCGTGTGACAGTAGGCAGGTCAATTAATCGGACATTGATGGTATGACAGACATGAATGCTGGTAGTTTATGGGCAATATGCGACCCAATCAACAATAATGATACAAACACGAGGTCGCTGTGATTGTCTGGTTTTGTTGGACGAGACAAGTCACCAATATTATGTTGATGAAAATCAATTTGATAATGAAATTTTGATTTATTTTACCTATTTAGAAAGGCAGCAAATAGATGTTAGACATGTTTGTGTGTACAGTGATACGGACCAGTCGGTCGGTACTGGAATTGACTTGTATAGCCTCTATTATGCCGCGTCGGTGATAGCTGGGAAATATGTGGAGGTGTCTAAAAGAGGCTATTGGAAAGTCCTGAGCGGAAGTAATGTGTGATTTTTCAGACAAGAGAAGATAAAGTATGGCGAAGGTTGGCTTAATATAAAGCCTGCAGCATTTATACAGTTTATTATTTGCTCCATGTCGACACAATACTGTTTGGAGTTGATATCTAGCTTCACCGCTACATACAGAAAACATCTATTGGACAGTGATCTGGCATTTATGACGTCCATTTCAAGACGTTAATGGTTGTCATTCAAACAGATTTGTGTAAGTCTTCAAGCGATATACATATAGTTAGGATTCCTGCTGATAGAATTCTGGGTAGAAAATGGGGTTTGCGTGACAGTGAAAGGAAGGCCATACTGATCTATAGTGTTGAGATATTCGAATGAAGCCAATTGGGTATAAATGGTTTCATATTTCTATGACACATGCTAAGACCTCTATTATGCCCTAATTTCAAAGGAATGTATTCGCCTTTGTCATATTGGTCAGGTGGTTCATTGATAAGATATTGTTTAGTCTTGTAATTTCATGTTTATTAAGCAGTTCAAACTAAACAAAATTTATGAGATAAAGAACAATCACAACTTTTTTCATTAGGAAATAAAATTGAAGGGGACTGAGGTCAATTTGTCAGTAATGTGTTGTGATAAAAAGGGGAAAATATATAATAAAATGGATCTTTATTTGGAAAACTTGTAAAAAAATAGGATAGCCTTTACACAAGCAATAACACAGCCCAGCGTCCCATCCCACTCACTCACTCACTCACTCACTCACTCACTCACTCACTCACTCACTTACTCACTCACTCACTCACTCACTCAGTGTCTACTCTTCATGGCAAGGGCTCTCTACAGATCAAAGAAAAGTTTAATTCTAAATTTTGTCAAGGCCTCTGACGTTGTAACTAGTAATTAACTTTGTCAATATTTGACAGGAGTTTTGTACAGCAAAACATCACTGTCTGTGTCTCAGATAACCATCTATGTTTCAAGAATCTTTTCAAGCTTAGACTCATACACAAAAAAACATCTACTTCAATTGCATGTTATGAAAATCCATTTTCCACCCCAACTTGTGGAAAGAGCAAATATGAAAACTTACCGAACCGCGAATCTCACAGCACCCTACCTTCCCTACTTGCAGTACAGACGAGGAGAGATGGGCCGGCACTGACATACATGCATCATAATTGAAAATATTGATAAAATAATGCCCATCGTTCATTTGTGTTTATCTATAAACCAACAATAGTTGATTCTGGAGAGATCTTGTATGGGACTCCAGGAGAAAGTTTTGTCAGTAGGAGTCGACAGCTCATGTAATGATCATCATTACGCGTGTAGTGAAAATTGTTGACCGATTTTATTGTTGGCGATGGGAAGGTTTGTTTAGCCCGACCGCCATAGACAATAGATAGTTGATTTCCTGCTATCACTGCCCGTGTACATGTAGTGGAACAATCAATGTGTGGCGTTGTTTCAAGGGCCTTCTGCCTGGCCTCGCAGGGCTGGCTCCATGGTGGCTCCGCCGCGGCTCCATGGCTCCTCCACAAGGCAGGGTGCACAGCACAAATGGTTAGCTGTGATCTCGACTCTCATTATACAAATCAATTCTATTTTGTTCGATAGTTTACATCTCGATGCGAGATGGCGAGAGGGCTGGTGCATTGTGGGAGATGCGCAACTGGGTGTCACTGGACAGAAATCTCACAGACGAGACAAAAGCAATGTTTGCCGCTGATTGCCGCAAAGTTTGAAATTGACAGGCCCTGTTGTCAGTGGTAATGAATGAAGACGAAGAAGTGCTCTTTGCCAAAATTGGTCAATATATGACTCATATAGTGTACTTCTTCGTCTGAATGCAATATGCTAAAACGAGTGGTGTACATAGCATTGAGACAATCAGGGATTCTCTGAGTGTAGCACTGTGAGGAGGTCGTAGAGTAGAATGGAAATAAGGTGTCGTATCTAAGAGGAAATGTCATATTTTAACCATTTTGAGAAATGTTTTGGCAGTAGGGTGAAGATCTACTTGCTCCAAGAGAGGTCCCTCTGTTGAAATACGTTTTTATTTTATTGGGATCACTATGAAATGGTTTGGTTTTACACAGTAAACCAAGCAGGGATTTATCCTAATTATGTGCCCTTGGCAGGCAAATTGGGAAAATCAGTTTTGTTCAAAATTGGAAGTATTTGGGAAGTTCTTATTTTCCTAAATTCAGAGGTATTTGAATTTGAATTTAAACATTGCATTCAATGACATAATGTTAAACTAAGCAATAAAGCCTTTGCCTTTATATTGGTCCTCTTATCTATTTTGTTTGTTTTTTTAATATTCCAGCTATAAGACATGTGTTTGAAAAGAGTCGAGTCTGGACCAGACAATCTAGTGATGATATCATGAGCACTGACCCACACAATTAGGATACGATGACATGCATCAACCAAGTGAGCAAGCCTGACCACCCAATCCTGGTAGTCGCCTCTTAAGACAAGCATATTTATCTCTTGGGACAAGGATGGGTTGCTGAAGATCTACTCTAACCCGGATCTTCACAGGTCATTGTTGTCAGTGAAATTCAAGTCGCCTCCACAAAGCCATAACATTAGTTGTAACTATAACAGCATGAATGTTGAATTCCAATTTGGGAATGGTGGCTAACATTTGCTGCAGTAGGTAAATCCCTGCAATGTGATGGTGATAGGATTGCTACATTTGTGATCCAAGTATGAGTTGCTAGGCAATGCTGTTGGCTAATGTTGCTAGGTAATGCTGTTGGCTAATGTTGGAAGGTAATGTTGTTGGTTAATGTTGGAAGGTAATGCTGTTGGCTAATGTTGCTAGGTAATGCTGTTGGCTAATGTTGGAAGGTTATGTTGGCTAATGTTGGAAGGTAATGCTGTTGGCTAATGTTGCTAGGTAATGCTGTTGGCTAATGTTGGAAGGTAATGCTGTTGGCTAATGTTGCTAGGTAATGCTGTTGGCTAATGTTGGAAGGTTATGTTGGCTAATGTTGCTAGGTAATGCTGTTGGCTAATGTTGGAAGGTTATGTTGGCTAATGTTGCTACACAGAACTATCCAGGAATAGTGTTAGACCAACAGAACTATCCATGAATAGTGTTAGACCCACAGAACTATCCAGGAATTGTGTTAGACCCACAGAACTATCCAGGAATAGTGTTAGATCCACAGAACTATCCAGGAATTGTGTTAGACCCACAGAACTATCCAGGAATTGTGTTAGACCCACAGAACTATCCAGGAATAGTGTTAGATCCACAGAACTATCCAGGAATTGTGTTAGACCCACAGAACTATCCAGGAATTGTGTTAGACTGACAGAACCATCAAGGAATTGTGTTAGACTGACAGAACATGCCAGGAATAGTGTTAGACCCACAGAACTTTCCAGGAATAGTGTCAGATCCACAGAACTATCCAGGAATTGTGTTAGATCCACAGAACTAGCCAGAAATTGTGTTAGACCCACAGAACTAGCCAGGAATTGTGTTAGACCCACAGAACTAGCCAGGAATTGTGTTAGACCTACAGAACTAGCCAGGAATAGTGGTAGACACATTGTAATTGTGAAAATACCAAGAACCATTTACTTGATAATAACATGTCTGAAGAACAGACACCATGTTTTTTTCACTGTTAGTTAATTGAACCAAAAAACCATACTTTGTCAAACAAACTGCAGGCACCTAAAGTGTGACACACACGATTGGTATGTTACCTGGCACAATGCTGAACCACATGTCCAAATTTAATAATGTCATGTTTTTAATCTCTTAAACCAAGAGGGGGATATTGACGAGAAAAAAGTTCAAATATTATCAATATGTGCAAAGGATGTGTCCTTTTCTCCCAGGGCGCCTGGTCTAATGATAAAATAACAGCGTGTTAGCCCTGAAAACAATGGGGACTAGATGGCAGTCAATGCTTCTGTTTGGTCTTATCCACTCTCTGTGTTGGGCAAAAATTAATAATTCATAAACTCCACTATTGTCAGGCAGGAAAGAATTACTGTTCATACCCTGCTCAAATTAATTGAAATGTCTTCTTGCTGAATCTGTTTTATTCGGAGGACAATTAATGAAATTTGATTTAGCCTGCTTGTGGTAGCCAAGATTTCACCAACACTGTGACTGTTATTTGCTGTTGAGAAGGTCCTAAGGGAGTGTACTCCATTGTTTTCACACGGAATGAGCTCAATTTCCCCGTTTGGGTTTGAAAATCGATCCTCCAGATTATTTTGAAATTGCTGCAAAACTGAACTTTGAACGTGTTGGTGATAACCAAGGCTTTTTGTAGGTATCTGATAGTTTTTTTCTAACTTGGTTATCACTTAATAATGTATTTGTACAGCCATTTCAGTTGTAAATGAAGGTAAAGGCATGTAGCATGGCAGAGAGCCATGCCCTGTGCTGTTATAGCCTGTCCAGTATCACGTTAAAGATTTCACATGTGGCCTGGAGTGGAGCTTGTTTGATTTCAGAAGTGATGTAACTGGAGTTGCTATGGCAGCCATCTAGTGCAGATCATACACAGGTGTTATCAAGTTTGTTTGTTGTTTTATGCCACACTCAACAATATTCCAGCTGTATGACTGCCGACTAAATAATCAAATCTGGAGCAGACAATCCAGTGATCGATATTGTGAGCAACAGTCCACGTCATCGGGGTACAAGGACATATACTATGAGCGTGCCGGACCACCCCATCTACCTACAACAAGCATACGCTGCAGAAGATCCATGAGGGTGATGTAATTAAGAATATATATGATGGATCATTGTTGGTACTGGCTACGGTGGGATGACGGTCATTAACTCTTTCATCACTGGCTGCCCCAGAGTTATGTCCCTTGAGACCCTGCAGTCCCTGACACTGACAAGGCCTGTACACTGGCCTCCCTGGCAGTATGATTGGAAAATCACACTATCATTTTTGATGCACTTTTTCTACCAGAAACTTGCTTTTAATATACATTTATCATATACCATTGTAAAGAGGATTAAGTATACTTTAATATTCTTTGTTGTTATTGTCTCTAACCTTTGTTATTTTCTAATTACAGGTGTTTACAAGTGAAATAAAACTTGAAAACACTGAAAAAATGAAAACAGACAATGAATTTTGGCTCAAATTGTATTACAAATCACAAAAATAAATCACAGATACAAGGTAAACATAACACAGTGGTCTTGTCATCTTGGACGGCACAGGTAATCCCAGGTGTTACAGGTAAATTCTCTTCATGCACATCTGTAAACAAATAAACAAATTTACAACTCTTGGTACTGACTTTGTTTTCTATACTGATGTCACATATTACTTATGATACACTTACAGCCTCTTAGGTAAACTCGTTAACACAGGTAAACTTGTTAACGCAGGTAAACTCGTTAACACAGGTAAAAACACAAATATTTGATTTATTTTGTTCTTTTTCAGGATTTGAAACAAAAATTAAGTATTTAAGTTTTTAAAAAGTTATTTATCACATTATCTGAACATTGAACCACAGCTACTATAAGAATGACATCACAGGGAAGATAACACAGATTGATCTGAAGAGGGAAACATTGTAAAAGGACGGAAAGATCGTAAATTCAAGTTCTGCAAATATACAAGTTGTGATAACATATTTACAATACACTGCTATTTACAATTGCATAATAAATTAAATCAGTACTTTATTAAATCAATTAATAAATAAATAATCATTACAGTTACTAAAATTTAAATTAAGATGTAAAAAACAAGAAAACAAACATGAATATGGAAATAAATTTTATTCAAATTGAGCGAAATATAAGGACATACGACAAACCGGCAAACTACAATTCGGATTTCGATCAGAAAAATAAATTTAAAAAAAAACAAACAGATACGTCATGCCACTCACCTTTGTTGTTGTTGTGATCGCTCGTTCACGTGTAGGCTGCATTCTCATTCGTCGCACTGATAATCTGTTCAAACACAGAATCATTGTAAAACAGTTGGAAAAAATCAATAGCACGACTCTTCACTCACCGTGTCAATATATATTCTTGAATCCGGTCGCCTCTTCAAAATCCCTCATGTCTCCACTGTCGTGTGTCCCTCTGCCACTCCCATTCTCGAAAGTTGGCGGGGGGGGGACACCTCGTCGAAACCGTCAAAATCTTCACGAAAATATTCGCGAAATTCCCTCTCCCCTTCGCGTAAATTATTCAATTCAAACACATTATTATTCCCGATATAGTCGTTGTTAATCATCTGATCGCTATCCGAATCGTAGTTGGCCGCCATTACGCTTGATTTACGATTCAAGCGAGAAAAATACCTGTCGCGAAAACAGGTGACATACCCGCGATTTTCGCGCCAAAAAGACGGGGAAATTCCATCGAATGACGTGTCAATACGTGTAGATCTCGTTTCCATATTTAGAACGAGATTACATACGAGAAAGGAAGTAGAAAGAGCGATTTTGTAAACACGGTCGCGCTGCCCGATTTATCGGGCAGCCGGGTTCTGGACCTCGGCTTATGCTGCCCGATTTTTCGGGCAGCCGGGTCCTGGGACACGGTTTATCCTGCCCGATAAATCGGGCAGTCGGGGCGAAAGGGTTAAGTAGGTTATGATGTAAGCATGTTTTTGTTCCAAATTTAGGTCTGCCCCGGAAAAAAATATCAAGATTAAATACTTAAAATTACAGTGAAAATGTTCCGACGCTGTAGTGAAAAGTTCCAGTTGACAGGAACAAATGTTTGGGTGTATGAGCAATGTTCCTGTATATTGTTAGTGTGTTGTGTGTGAAAGTTCCTGTTTGACTGGAACAAATTTCAGTGTGATTGGAACCCAAACTTGACATGATATGCACTCCAAGGAAACAAATGTTGGTAGTAAAAGTTCTGCTAGAACTTATATACGCATGGAACCAAATCTTGCTTACAAGGATACTGTGAGAGACTGCCTTCATTTGAAAGGGTCACTCGGCTTGCTCAGTCAAACTGGCAGGTCCAGCAAACTGAGTTCCCAAACTATGATGTATGTCTGCTGCCTCAGTTTGTAAGCATATTAATGTAGCAGTTAATGAATACCTGTAGTAATATGAAAAGATCAGGGGCGGTCGGGTAGCCTAGTGGTTAAAGCGTTCGCTCATCACGCCGAAGACCCGGGTTCGATTCCCGACATGCGTACAATGTGTGAAGCCCATTACTGGTGTCCCCCGCCGTGATATTGCTGGAATATTGCTAAAAGCGGCGTAAAATCAAACTCAGTCAGTCAGTTATGAAAAGATCAAATCTCCGTTTCACCCATAGCACTCACTGCAACATCTAGACCTGTACTGAAAATGGCCAACAGACCTTGGAGAGTCGTTGAAAGTCACCAACAAGCTAATCATGCTACCAAATACTGATTGATGCTCATGATGTCAATCACTGGATTGTCTGGCCAGACTCAATTATTTATAGATCGCCGTCATATAAACGGAATATTGCTGAGTGTGGTGTTTAACAACAAACAAACAAGCTAACCAAATACTGAATACACTGGCCTGTTTTCTTGAACACCTGGTGCCATCTTTGTACTTTCTCAGTGATATGATAGTGTAGACTCTTCATGTCGCTGCCATATTGCTTGGATTTTGTCTCATTTCTTGTGATAAAAATGCGAAATATCTGCTGAACCTGTAAAAAGAACAAGGGTTAGATTGGCATTTCCTTATAATAAATTGTTAAATGTGGATGATGATTTCAGCCTTCAAATTATTTAGTTTCTGTCCCCATCTGTGGCCAGTGTTGAGTCTGGACATTGAAGGTACACCTATAGCCATGATGGCCAAACCAGAGATGGTAGGTGCTGACGGCAGCCATGGGAACCAGACCCTGCTGATAGTCTGATGGATGTGATGATGTTTGCTATGACGAATTTAGAACATTTACACCAAATATGATTAATAATGATTAGGTTTTGATGAGAGAAGCTGATAGAACTAAGGTGCTCTGTCTGTGACCTTTGACCTAGGATGTATGCCCATCTGCCAAGGAATATATGATTGTTGGATCATGTTTCCTCCTGGGAGAAGGTGGTGAACTGTGTTGAAAGAAACAAATTATGTCCATATCTAAACCTGCAATGGTGGGGATGGAAGAGTGGTAGGCAAGAAGGGGGTGGGGCAAGAAAGGGAGGGGTAGAGAAAGTGGTTTGGGCAAGAAGGGAGGGGTAGAGAAAGTGGTTTGGGCAAGATGTGGTGGGGTAGAGAAAGTGGTTTGGGCAAGAAGGGAGGGGTAGAGAAAGTGGTTTGGGCAAGAAGGGTGGGGTAGAGAAAGTGGTTTGGGCAAGATGTGGTGGGGTAGAGAAAGGGTGGGGTAAGAAGGGGTGGAGCAAGAAGGGGGTTGGGCAGGAGAAGGGGTGGTGGGAGAGAAGGGGTGGGGTAGAGGGAGGAGGATGGGTAGAGAAGGGGTGGGGCAGAGGAAGAAGGGGTGGGGTAGAGGAAGGAGTGGTGGGTAGAAAAGGTGTGGTGGGAGAGAAGGGGTGGGGTAGAGGAAGAAGGAGTGGGGTAAGGAAGGAGTGGTGGGTAGAAAAGGTGTGGTGGGAGAGAAGGGGTGGGGTAGAGGAAGAAGGAGTGGGGTAAGGAAGGAGTGGTGGGGAGAGAAGGGGTGGTGGGAGAGGGGTAGAGAAAGTGGTTTGGGCAAGAAGGGAGGGGTAGAGAAAGTGGTTTGGGCAAGAAGGGAGGGGTAGAGAAAGTGGTTTGGGCAAGAAGGGTGGGGTAAAGAAAGTGGTTTGGGCAAGATGTGGTGGGGTAGAGAAAGGGTGGGGTAAGAAGGGGTGGAGCAAGAAGGGGGTTGGGTAGGAGAAGGGGTGGGGCAGAGGAAGAAGGGGTGGGGTAGAGGAAGGAGTGGTGGGTAGAAAAGGTGTGGTGGGAGAGAAGGGGTAGGGTAGAGGAAGGAGTGGTGGGGTAGAGAAGGGTGGGGTAGAGGGAGGAGTGGTGGGGCAGAGAAGGGGTTGGGTAGAGGAAGGAGGGGTGGGGTAGAGAAGGGGAGGGGTAGAGGAAGGAGGGGTGGGGTAGAGAAGGGATGGGGTAGAGGAAGGAGTGGTGGGGTAGAGGAAGGAGTGGTGGGGTAGAGAAGGGGTGAGGTAGAGGAAGGAGTGGTGGGGTAGAGGAAGGAGTGGTGGGGTAGAGGAAGGAGTGGTGGGGTAGAGGAAGGAGTGGTGGGGTAGAGAAGGGGTGAGGTAGAGGAAGGAGTGGTGGGGTAGAGGAAGGAGTGGTGGGGTAGAGGAAGGAGTGGTGGGGTAGAGGAAGGAGTGATGGGGTAGAGGAAGGAGTGGTTGGAGAGAAGGGGTTGGGTAGAGGAAGGAGGGGTGGGGTAGAGAAGGGGTGGGGTAGAGGAAGGAGGGGTGGGGTAGAGGAAGGAGGGGTGGGGTAGAGAAGGGGTGGGGTAGAGGAGGGGTGGGGTAGAGGAAGGAGGGGTGGGGTAGAGGAAGGAGGGGTGGGGTAGTGGAAGGAGTGGTGGGGTAGAGGAAGGAGTGGTGGGGTAGAGGAAGGAGGGGTGGGGTAGAGGAAGGAGTGGTGGGGTAGAGGAAGGAGGGGTGGGGTAGAGGAAGGAGTGGTGGGGTAGAGGAAGGAGTGGTTGGAGAGAAGGGGTGGGGTAGAGGAAGGAGTGGTGGGGTAGAGGAAGGAGTGGTGGGGTAGAGGAAGGAGTGGTGGGGTAGAGGAAGGAGTGGTTGGAGAGGAGGGGTGGGGTAGAGGAAGGAGTGGTGGGGTAGAGAAGGGGTGGGGTAGAGGAAGGAGTGGTGGGGTAAAGGAAGGAGTGGTTGGAGAGAAGCGGTTGGGTAGAGGAAGGAGTGGTGGGGTAGAGAAGGGGTGGGGTAGAGGAAGGAGGGGTGGGGTAGAGGAAAGAGGGGTGGGGTAGAGGAAGGAGTGGTGGGGTAGAGGAAGGAGGGGTGGGGTAGAGGAAGGAGTAGTGGGGTAGAGGAAGGAGGGGTGGGGTAGAGGAAGGAGGGGTGGGGTAGAGGAAGGAGGGGTGGGGTAGAGGAAAGAGGGGTGGGGTAGAGGAAGGAGTGGTGGCGTAGAGGAAGGAGGGGTGGGGTAGAGGAAGGAGTAGTGGGGTAGAGGAAGGAGTGGTGGGGTAGAGGAAGGAGGGGTGGGGTAGAGGAAAGAGGGGTGGGGTAGAGGAAGGAGTGGTGGGGTAGAGGAAGGAGGGGTGGGGTAGAGGAAGGAGTAGTGGGGTAGAGGAAGGAGTGGTGGGGTAGAGGAAGGAGGGGTGGGGTAGAGGAAAGAGGGGTGGGGTAGAGGAAGGAGTGGTGGGGTAGAGGAAGGAGTGGTGGGGTAGAGGAAGGAGGGGTGGGGTAGAGGAAGGATGGGTGGGGTAGAGGAAGGAGGGGTGGGGTAGAGAAGGGGTGGGGTAGAGGAAGGAGTGGTGGGGTAGAGGAAGGAGGGGTGGGGTAGAGGAAGGAGGGGTGGGGTAGAGGAAGGAGTGGTGGGGTAGAAGAAGGAAGGGTGGGGTAGAGGAAGGAAGGGTGGGGTAGAGGAAGGAGGGGTGGGGTAGAGGAAGGAGGGGTGGGAAGAAGGGGTGGAAGGTGTGCATGACAGGTGCAGTGAGGAAGCTCTTCACAGAAGACTGTTGCCCATTGGAATGAAGAAACACATTTACCTGAGCCTAGCTTGCTCTGCTGATAAATGTACGTGACTGTCTGGATGTATCAGTGATTGTTTGTGTAGATGTAATCTTGAAACACAATTTCAAAATAGCTGAGAGAAAGTTTAATATGGCTGTAAAATAAAAAAATTTAGCTGTAAAAACTCCCAGTTTGACTGACAGGACCCTCAATATGGCTGGCAAGTTCTCAGAAGGAAGGAAAGCACAGATGTTTAACCTGGGTACTTTGCAAGTATGCTACAAACTGTACCATCTACAGTGCCACCTACATAGAAACACAAACAGCAGACAGGAGCTCTGTTTGTATCTGATGTAGGTCCTTCACATGAAGACATAATAGTGGTTGTTGTGAAGCAAGACCAAGTGAAACATCAAAGCGTCATACTGGTGATTCCCTTGATGGTCAGCTGTGATGGAGCGGGGATCACCTGGGGTCACCTCACGATGGATCCAGTCCATTATGCTATCTGACAGATAAAATCTTAATGTGATACTTCGCTGAGGATGTCCCTGACCGGTTCTCTACATTGAAACCTAACCTCACTAATCCATTAGAATCAGACTTGATTACGGCTATTATGGCAGGTTGCTTACTTCAACACTGGGGTTTGCTATCAGGACTTTTGATAAAAACTAAAGAAGTATTTTTTTACCCGGTTTAATCCATTTGCTGTAAATCTTTAGAAAATCTTTTAGCAGGACTCGGTTTCTCGGTTATAGTTTTTATACCGTTTGTGTTTTTTGAAAAATATTTGTTGGAGACTTGCTTATCACGGTTAGTCAGCTTTCAGTTGCTGGCACATCAAGTTTAATTTTTTGTTGCAGTGTGTATTTTTTATGTCAGAATTGCCAACACGACCTTTTGGGCAACGTGAGAAAATCGTAACAGAGGAATGTTATTTTTAAACATTTCCAACTCAATTAAGTTGAAATTGTTGGTGTTTTGTTCCAACGTAACACACAAAATGCATTTGAATGTTTTAGATGGAAGGATACAGCATTTATTTTTCAAGATTTTGAAGTCTTGGATGCAGTAAGTGAGATGGTGACAGGCATGGCAGATGGGACCACACAAGCCTAGACATTTGCACAGTATCATTGTCACTGAAAGTCAACAGTCTTTTTGTAGGGAAATTCTATCCTGGATGTAATGGAAATCTAGAAGTAGAAATAAGAACAAGAGAATGTGTTTATCTCAAAATATGCTGTGGGTCTGCAAGAAACTAATTTAGATGTGGATATATTCCAAATGAAACCATTTGACATTTTTGTGCTTGCATGCCATTCATGAATTCCAAGGGAAGCAGTTGTGTTTAGAGGAAAAAGTACCTATTTCACATGGAACCAAAATGTTTAAACATGAATGATATTGATTTTTGCTCCCAAAGTGTCAAATTTGTCAATTAATAATGTTCCACTTTGGATTGTGAAAACATTTGCTGGAATAAGCAATTTTCAGTGAACTTTCGAAGAGCATGCAGTTAACATGTAAGACAGCAAGGCACATCAGCAATAGGAAGGAGCAGGGAGATGTTTTCTTGTCTGATTGCTGACGTCTAAATAAAAACTTTGAGCAAAACATTTCTGTACTTCTTTCATACTTTGTCAACATGTTTAAGTAAATAAATAGCAAAACATTGGTTTAAAATTGAGAGACTGTCTCGACTCTATTATGCTGTAGATCTTGCCAAAACAATAACGAAAACATTTGGTTTATCTATACAAGGCACAATCTCTGACATTTCTACAGTTTCTCTACATACAAAACTGGCTCGGCTTTGGAGTAATTGTCAGCATCAGAGATCTATGTTTCTCCAAGGAGGCAGTTAACAAAAGAGTCGGAGGATGTTTTTGCTCTCCATGGACGGGTTTTTGTTTGGTCAAGTTTATCTGCTATCTCTGTCCGCTCTATCATCTGTTCTCAGTGTAGGAAGATCTTATTAATTATGTGTTATCGGCATCGCATCGCAGTGGCCTTGTCAAAAGTGACACGTTTTTATAAGCTATAATGTGTGAGTGGAATTTGGGCAAGGGTTTTTTTTATCAGGAAACTGTTAAGCCATGCCCTCTTGGGGTGTGGAAAGGAGGTCAGAGTAGCATTACCCCCCTTGTTTTGGTGATAGGGTTGAAGGCAAACAGGCCTAGAAGAGGTTAGGCTTGGTGGAGGTTTGCGCATTGCATGTAGAACAAGTTGAGATGTACGTGTACGGAGGATGCACCGGGATGTTAGAATATCTGGGGCCGTGTAGAACAAGTTGAGATGTACGTGTACGGAGGATGCACCGGGATGTTAGAATATCTGGGGCCGTGTAGAACAAGTTGAGATGTACGTGTACGGAGGATGCACCGGGATGTTAGAATATCTGGGGCCGTGTAGAACAAGTTGAGATGTACGTGTACGGAGGATGCATCGGGATGTTAGAATATCTGGGGACGTGTAGAACAAGTTGAGATGTACGTGTACGGAGGATGCACGGGGATGTTAGAATATCTGGGGACTTGTAGATTAAGTTGAGATGTCCGTGTACAGAGGATGCACCGGGATGTTAGAATATCTGGGGACGTGTAGAACAAGTTGAGATGTACGTGTACGGAGGATGCACGGGGATGTTAGAATATCTGGGGCCGTGTAGAACAAGTTGAGATGTACGTGTACGGAGGGTGCACCGGGATGTTAGAATATCTGGGGACGTGTAGAACAAGTTGAGATGTCCGTGTATGGAGGATGCACGGGGATGTTAGAATATCTGGGGACATGAAGAACAGAACCTGGTGAAGTTTATGGATGCAACAAGATAGTTAACTGAGGTGCCTTTCAGAACACCTATACTCAATGGAAACTTTGAAGTTATAAGTCATCATGCAGTCATCCTGTGTGAGCGTCAGGGACAGTGGTTGGGGTCATGTGTAAGGGATCTCACAATACAGATGTCACATGATATGATACATATCTTCATACAGAAATCACGATACCATATGTATCTCGATACTGCATATACAACATTTTGTCTGGAAAACCCTGTCATTAGTCCATAGACTCACTCATCAAACAAGTTTATGTACTGTATGATCGTAGACAGCAAGAAAATACAAGTCTGTTTTGTTATCGGTCTGGTTTTGTATCTGAAAGACAACCAAGAAAGTTATAAGGAATTAAAAAACCTTTTGTACTTGCTTATTGATGACGATGCACCGATTTACCAGTGTTCACAAAAAGGTGAGCATATCCTTCCCCACCGTTGGCACCTATCACAAACACTTGCAAAGGCACGGGCATGAAACCCTGCCCACTAACTTGGTGATTGGTCAAGTAAGACTACAATTCTGGTTGGTGTGCTGTATCCCAGATGTTGTATTATGTCTGTTGAACTGTACAACATGAGCAGCTGTTATCCCCCTTCACTAACATACAGATGTACAGAATGGCAGATCAGAAGATAAGCTCCAGCAGATTAATAATGCTCAACACTGACTTCACGATCAGTCAAGCAGATCGGAAATTTTCAATTATTAACTTTCTTCATTGTGTGAAAATACGAATGTGTAAAATGGGATTATTACTGTGAGTAGGTGAGGACAATGATTAAAACTATATTGTGACAATCAGAGAGGGCCAGATGTTTATCTGTAGTGGACTTTTGTGCCATGTGACATGTATGTTTCATTATTTATGAAATAGACATGAAATTGACACATTATCAGCAGTTTGATTGGAGCAACAGACAAGTCTGGCTCCAACACTGGAATAATTAAGTGACATCAACTGTCCCACATTTCTACCCTGGGAACTCCTCAGGGGAGCAGCGCTTGTCAAAGATGTGAACTTCCACTGAGAGCTCAACAGCTTCATGCTGCTCTGTAGGTGAACAAGAAACAACAGATTTGAAGGAGATACAGAAAACTGAATGTCTGAAAATAATAACTAACGTGCGTGTGTGCCTGCGCTCGCGCTTGCGTGCGTGCGTGGGAGGGGGATAAGTGTGAGTGAGGATGGGAGAAATGCCAAGCCAACATTTTAACAAACTAGGCCGTCCCAACCTTTGTCTCATGATTGATCCTCCTACTCTATGTGTCAATAAGTTTTTAATACTTTTCACTTTCATTTTGTTATAAGAAAATAATAAATGGCCTCCTGTAAAACATATATTATATCTTGTCCCCCCCTTGAACTTATGTCCAGACTTACACGAAAGCCTCTTGTCCCCAGGTTATTCTTGTTGTGAAGTTTAAACACATCTAGAAATTATTAATAAATGTCTGAAAATGCTTCCCCTAGCTGTGTATAGTTAATGAGGCATTCTTGTCTCACAACAAACAAGGGTAACCTGTCAACATGTTGCAACTGAGTGCTCCCTTAGGGACCATTCATTGCATCAATGGTAGCATGACTAATGCTTTTTCATATATACATAAGGAACTTGAAAGAATATTCACAGTATGCCGGAATTGAATGTTGGAAAAATCTTCCCCTTGTGGATTAGATTGTTTCCAAAATGCTCTTTTGTATAAATTTTACATTTCATGCGTCTCAAGTGCATAATTTTCGACTTCTAGACATGAGTAATGGTCTTTGTTGTGAATTCTGTTTTCTGTTGACACATGGTGCACAGAGTCAATAATGTATATGTAGGCATAATAGATTATCACAGAGTCTGTGAGTTATAAGTCTCTGGATTGAGAAATGGGATTTGTTTTCTGTACAATGTCAATTTACAACCATATACAGTCAAAGACGGTGAACCTTAATTTTATTTTCATGAATGAAGAGTGTTGTATGTTTTGAAAAATGCCTCTCACTAGATTTATATTCCCAATAAAATGATGGAATGACAAATTAAATAAAGTTAGTTTTCATGAAGAGACCAAGATTTGAAACCAAATTATCTTAGTGTGCACGTTTATGAAAGGTTATCTGGCACTGAATCATTGGCAACTGGTTGAATCCGTGTTCCACACTTACATTAACACTCCCATGACTTATCTTAATTAAAGAACTCATGAGTGATTAATGTGGTTATTTTATCAAATTGAAAAAACTTAAAGTAGCAAAATTATCTCAAGATTATGTTTTATGTGATAGATTATTTTTTTTATACTTGAATTATGAAAAGTGGTATTTGCCGATCATGCTGATGAGGCAGGCCCAAGCACAGCACACTTTATCAGTCTGATACTCTTTGGGCTGGCTATCTGGGAGGAAAGTAGTTTGCACTAGCAACACATGTTTTATTGATAATATTGTATTTGTCTTGATAAATGGGTTTGTAATCTGTGATCTGCTCCATGAGCATTAGATGTAAGAATATTTGTTCTCATACTGAATCTTTGAAAATATCCTTGGTAATTATATATTTCTCTGTGCAGCGTTTGACAGCATATTCCATCGTGTACACATACAAATTAAATGTAGACATAAATACTTTACATTGTCCTGTGGGATGCAAACAGAATTGTCATTTGAATCATATAATCTATCAAAATGTTTGAATGCATATAACTGATATTTCTATTTTGGTAAGAATTAATCTCGAAGTTCAGAGTGTCAATGGTCAAGTGACCTCTATCTAACATTGAAATCTCTACTATGATAGCTTCTGAGCTTGTGCAATGATGTGAGTAAATCAGGTAAAGCATGAAACAGGTTGCAAGGCTTGGACCCCCTTGTCTGTGCCTTGGACCCCCTTGTCTGTGCCTTGGACCCCCTTGTTTGTGCCTTGGACCCCTTGTTTGTGCCTTGGAACCCCTTGTCTGTGCCTTGGACCCCCTTGTTTGTGCCTTGGACCCCTTGTCTGTGCCTTTGACCCCCTTGTTTGTGCCTTGGACCCCCTTGTTTGTGCCTTGGACCCCTTGTTTGTGCCTTGGACCCCTTGTCTGTGCCTTGGACCCCCTTGTTTGTGCCTTGGACCCCCTTGTTTGTGCTTTGGACCCCTTGTTTGTGCCTTGGACCCCCTTGGACCCCTTGTTTGTGCCTTGGACCCTAAAATTTATTACTAAGAGATCCTGGACTCCAAAATAGATAACCCCAGGTAAATGTTCTATGTTTGAGATATAGTATACTATATTGGTATTTTTGAATAAGTAGTGACATATACAAAAGCAAGAAAACTGACAGCTCATTAAGAGTCACTAGTTGAATATTATGACTGATAAATAATGATTTCTGTCACATATTATGAAAATTTGTGACTATTTGACACCGTTCATTTAAATCTTACAATAGGGTTCTTTTTGATTGATAATGCATCAATCTCATAATACCTGTTGACATGAACTTGACGCTTGCGCAATGTACATCCGCTCGAGGCATGGTATAAATATGTATAGCATATCAAATCTCGTTCCAGACAATGACAAACAGCTAATGGCAATAGACTCGGTGACCGCCTGATAAATACTTTCATATTAACCATCTCTGTCGATTAGATGTCATTTTGTGTCATGGGTAATATGCTTGAGGCTTATCACAGTAAATGCATCAGACTTTGGATGGAAAATTTGTGCAAATTGATGACAAATCCTGCTGCAGTTGAACTGGTGTGATCATGTCAGAGCACTTTGATGGCGGCCTATCAGAGGTCTGGTTGCACAAAGAGGCTTGATGTTGCAAATGCTGGCCTAGGAGTCACCCTTTCAGAAGAAATATTGAAATTTATGTGAGCTGACACTAACAGCATAGATAAAATGAAGTAGTGAGATAACATCTGACAAAATGGTGCAAATGTGTCAAACCGCAGTGTCAAGGGAGATAACCCTCTACTTCCTGTTCAGGTGTGTTGTTATCAGTGAGCTTTTTATTGTCAGTATATTTCAGTTGAGCTTAAGTTGAGAGGTATATGTATAGCAGGAGTGTGACCATTGTCACCCTTCTCACTCATATCCTCTCTTGTTGGTTCTTGCTGAGACTGTCCTCTTGTTGGTTCTTGAGGAGAACTTCCTTGTTGGTTCTTGAGGAGAGCTTCCTTGTTGGTTCTTGAGGAGAACTTCCTTGTTGGTTCTTGAGGAGAACTACCTTGTTGGTTCTTGAGGAGAACTACCTTGTTGGTTCTTGAGGAGAACATCCTTGTTGGTTCTTGAGGAGAACTACCTTGTTGGTTCTTGAGGAGAACTTCCTTGTTGGTTCTTGAGGAGAACCTGCCTATATGGAGTTATGTAAGAGTTAAGGAGAATTGGAAGGCCAGTATTTTCAGATAACACAAAGGTTCCCCTCAACAATATCCTGAATATTATATTCATTTAGCAGATACATATATGTGATTCTTGAATTGATTATTATTTGTGAATCACACCTCAGATTAGCATTGTTGAGGCAATGCATCATGAAAGGAGCATGGACTGCACAATTGAGAAGAATCAGGTTCTGAGACAAGTGACAACTGGCTTGCATGATATGACAAACCTTTCCTTACTCAAACAAGACTTGCCTTTGCATGTGTTTGTGATGGTGCCACTGGTGTGTTCTTCAGAACACCTTGTGTCATCACAAGTTGAACAGAGGTTTATAAACACAAAGTTGGAATCATACAGTGGACTCTGTTAGCAGAAATTTCTTATGATTATGGAAAGGGTTTTGTTGCTTTTATTAGCTGATTTGTCTTTGTGGTGGGAGCCATCTGTTATTGACAAGTAGAGTAGAACGTAAAGCTACAGTTGACATTCAGCACCATCAGCTGACAGTTGTGCTTTAAGTAGGTAGTTTGTCGTGTGTCTGCAACCATCCAACTTTAATCATGCTTCACTTTTTTTTACAATTAATGGAACTTCTAATTTTCCTTTAATGTTTGAGTTCAAAATCTATGAATTCACGCAATTAAACCACAGTGGGTCACCATGCAAATTGTCTCCTACAAGCAAGAAAAAGGAAGCGTTGGATCTGTTACGATCAGCCAAGTCAGAATACTTTCCCACAAAACAGTTTGCGTTTATTGCAGAACCATGTATGAACTTAGATAAAACTCCCATCGAGAGAAGAATTGATCCGAAGGGTGCTAAAAGCCCTCTGACAAGCAATGGGCCAATCTTGCATCCATCACAATGAAAGTACTGGCATTGCTTTTAGCCCAAGGGCAGGTTTGAGGTAAGACAAATAAAACTCATGTATGTTAGTTAGGATTAGTTGTTAGCCGCTAACATCTAACTCAACAGAGACCTGCTGGAAGGTCCCATGAGTCCCAGTATAAAGTGGACTGAGTTGGTCGGCAGGCATGCTTATTGGCAAATACTCAGGATTTACTTTGCCTCTCTAAAGTTGAGGTTGTCCTTAATTTTGTGTTTGCATTACATCATGGGTACTGTGCAAATTGCATGATGGGATCTGGAAAGGCCAATCAGAAGTAGTTATGGGTGTTTTCAATTTTGTTTGAAATGTTTGACGTTTTGTGAGTTATTCAGATTGTCATTTGGTTGAAAAATGAATGTTAATGAGCCCTGACCAACACAATACTACTTAACACCCGTATAGTTATGTATTGTTCTGCAGATGATGTATTATTTACTGACTGTGCAACTGTTTATCACATGCTGTGTGTGTGTCATTGGTAACCTAGTATGCAACAAAAGCACAAGTTTTCTTCATTGAAAAGATGATAATCATCAAGAGCTTCTCGTATTGAATTTCATCAAGACATCCATGATGGATTATGCAAAGATGTCAATATTTAATAGATAGTATTCTCCTGAAGACTACTCACCTATTAATACCTGCCATGATCCCAATAATTAAAACTGTCTCTTGCGAGCCGGAGGGACGTCAGGCATATCAATGCAGTGCCATTTCATTAATAATTCCATTATACTACTTACAGGAAAACTATTATTAATCATCAGTTACCCTTGTCAACTTTGACTGGCACATTTCTTAGATTAGTCATGTAGATAGTAGTGTTGAGTGTGCTGTTAGGCTGGGATGATATGATCCCCTGTAACTCTTCAGTTATCAAGGAATATTTCTGCAAATCTTTATTTGATCCACTGTACATGATTTCAACAAATGTGTTCATCAGGTTTGAAACAGTAGACAATCAACAAGAGTAGCACTTTTTGAAGTTTTTAGAACCTCCAATTGGCTTATACAAAATTCATTGGAGGTTTAAGAGTCAAGCAATAACAAAAATGCTTTCCAGGTGTTTTTACATTACGTTTACATTATGGTAGCCTCTTGACACAATAAATTTCTTTACAAGATTTGATGTGACACTCAATGATCTGTCTGTTATATTGCTGAAGGTGACATTAAACTTAACTCACTCATTTTCTGGGGAGGGTTTGTTGTTTAAAGGGAGCTAGGTTCAGACAAATTGCAGTCGTATATATGCTATGATTCAAGTTGTTGAAACACCAGTTTCTTTGTCTGCAAACTTAAGTTTTGTACAAGGCTACAATCTATAGAAGTGGGGCATTACCCAATGTACATTGTCTTCATTTTACACAAGTAAATAAATGCGACAAAAAACATTTTGATAATTATAAGGAATCTGTACTAATAGTCCATTGTAGTCCATTCTGACTATGCCACATACTTGTGTATATTAACCACTATCAAATAGTGATGACACTAGATGTTTGCATAAAGGTGAGTGTATTCTGCCACACCAGTGGCACCCATCACAAACACATGCCAAAGCATGTAAATTAATTAATCACAATTTCTGGGCCTGTGCTGGAAATAGTAGTAGAGCATACTCTCTTTTTAATGCTGCATCAGTGAACTGCTAGACCCAGTTACCAGTGTGTACTGTATTAATGATTAATACCCTTTGAGGTCAACATTTCTAATTACAGTATTTATTTTTATTCTTAGTTTTTCTTTTGTGTATGATAAATATGCCAATATATAGTTTAATGTGATATTTAGACATTTCTTCTTTATGGTAAATCTTCCTAACATATGTGACTGCCTCCGTGGTCTAGTGGTAGAGCATCCACCAGGAAGAGCTTCAGGTCGATGGTTCCATCCCTGGCCGCGTCATACCAAAAGTCTTTAAAAAATTGTACATGTTGTTACCCTGCCTGGCGCTAGGCATTAAAGTGGTTTAAAACAAGGACTAGTTGGCTCGGAGTCAGTATACTGTGTCTGAATGGGGTAATCATGTTAAACTGTGGCATGGTATCTCAGTAGGCTAGCACTATAAAATCGGCATTATTCTGGACTAGTACAAGCAGCCGCACAAACACACACTCTTGATGTTCATGATACAAACGTCATGACCATTCTCACTGCAGCCATCACGGCCATGTCATCATGACCATGCCAACACAATCCTTAATCAAGATACATATCAATACATATCTTATTCAGGGCGTTCATTTCAGTATATACTTTTTGTCTTCGTCTGTAATCTAAATTACAGAGTCTGGTGAGCATCACTGACTGTAACCTGCCCGGTTGCTTGCTGATGCATGCCTCGCCTCATCCAGTCGATGTGCACCAGCCTTCCGTGCATGCGCACGCCGCACGCCGCACGTGCATTGATTGTTTTATGCACCTCATGCAAGACTGTGCTTCCCAATATAATCTATTCCTCACCTATACATATTTTATAAGGCATCCATGGGTTTGGAGTCCACACAGGAAAATGCGTGACTTTGTCCAATGATGAACTATCCTGACTGTAGACTTGTAGCGCCATTTTGCTCACTCTCTTGCAGAGGCTTGAGTCATCATGTGTTTGTGGGAGACACATCCGGCAGCATGTCGCAGGAACATCTGTATGTACTGACATGGAAAGGGACAGTTTCAGGAGGAATGTAAATGTTTGAATTCTAAGAGATGATCTATCCATAGGAATTATCATTGTTTCTGTTTTTGTCTGTGACAGCTGTCCTCATTTTAGCTGAACCATTTTGAGGGGTGGTGGGGTAGCCTAGTGGGATAATGGTTGGGTCATCCCATAAAGGTCTGGGTACAATTTCCCCCCCCCCCCCCCCCCCACACACACACACATTGGTACTTTGTTTGATGACCATTTTGGGTGATATGCCAGAATGTCATGCAATATACTCACCAACAAAAGAAACGTGATTAAGAGACATGATTGTTGATATATGAAGAGTTCTATGTTTCTATGGTTCACGTTTATTTAGGTGGTGAGTATATATGTATCTTGGAGCAGATAGATATGTCATGGGAAATATCAATACATCATTATATCAATGAAAAAATTGAGTTATTACCAAAATGTCACAAAGTGTGTATGAGCCAGTGAGATGCAGTACAAAGTGTGTTCATGGTTAGCCTCAAATACATTGCACAGATGTAGTCTTTTAGACCTTTGGGTGTCAAACGATATAAAATTTCAAAGAATTCATAAAAACATGAAATTGATAAATGGAGATTGACATGGCTGCAGAGAAGGTAAGCACGTTTGGTGTTAAAACTTCTCTCCACGCTGTAAACCCAGGCCTGTTTTATGCTCCTGGTGAGAAGGAAAGTGATTCCACTTCTTGCAAGTGTTGGGACCACAGCTAAATCTCAGTGGGGATGTTTACTTTTTTCACCAAAATGTTTCTTTAAATTGAATCTGTGAGCAATGAATTGGCTAGCTTGCAATGAGTTTGAAAGACATCTGGTTATGTTTGTTTTACACAATTAGGGAGTGTAGACTTCCACCTAATGTCATCTTTCCCCAACATCTTATGTTTGTGTGGTTGACCAGAGGGGGGCTCTAATGTCATTTTAATTTTGTTTGAAAGTGAAAAAAAATATGGCCAAATTTAGTGTCAATTCCATCAAAATTGAGGAAATGTGTTTATAAGTACACGTCCAACGTGTGATCTTCCAAATATGACAGAGAATGACATCCGTTTTTCCTTTTTTGGGTGAAAAAGCTTCCACTTTACATCAGTAAACATCTTGTCAACAGAGTTGTAGAGGGATAAAATTTACAGATGTCTTTATCAGCAGATTTTCCCGAGCTGGTTGCAAGATGAGATGAAAGTGTCCTGCCTTGATCTGACAGTGTCGGGACGTACTAAAACCTGGGATGGTTTTTAAATGATTGAAGCAGTATTACATTTACATGGGGTGGAATGGCTGTGACCAGGTCTCGAGGGTTATGGGAGACTAGATGAGGCTTGTTGTGAGAACCTGTCACCTCCTTCACAGATAGTCCAGGTTCCCAGCTGTACAGAGGAGACTCATCACAGCTGTGATTAATGGATGAGAACCTGCTGAAGGTGTTAGTGTGATGGGGTGGGGCGTGGTAGGAGATGTATCACTCTTCTTGGGTGTCCTGGTGATGTGTTCTTGGATGTCCTGGTGATGTGTTCTTGAATGTCCTGGTGATGTGTCCTTGAATGTTCTGGTGATGTGTCCTTGAATGTTCTGGTGATGTGTTCTTGGGTGTCCTGGTGATGTGTTCTTGGATGTCCTGGTGATGTGTTCTTGAATGTCCTGGTGATGTGTTCTTGAATGTTCTGGTGATGTGTTCTTGGACGTTTTTGGTGTTGTGTTTCAGGTTATTGATTCAATATAGTGAATCAGAATTTGTGAATTTTTCTGTTTGGATTTGGATTGAGTTTAGGTGGTTCAGAAGTAGCTAGTTTGTTTGCATCACAGAGTTCCCAGATTTCTCAACTGTTCCAAATCTTCCCAGATATTGAGGGGGTTGATGGGTTTTTGGGATGGGTTTTGGGGCTTCAGTAACAATGGACTATAGTGACAAACAGCCAAATCACACATTGCATGAACTAATCTTCATGTTAGCCACTCCTATGATAACCAAGGGTACTGGGGTCTGTTCTGGACCAAACTCCCCATGGGACATTGTTTTACTGTCCCAATTTGTCTGTATAAACATAACCAGTTTGGACTCACAACACTGTCACATAACCCCAACCATTATAAATAATTCACGAGATGCGACTTTCAGAATTTAGCATGCATTAGCACAATGGCTGCCAGTAAAGTATGAATTACATCCGGCAAAGATTAAATAAACATGAAGTAAGATCCGATCCAAACAGGTTAAGATAATCATAATCATATTCTCAAATAGTTGATGTTTGAAGGGCTTGTAGGGATTGATTGTAGACCAGTCACAATGACAGAATATATAGAAAACATTCATCTTGATGTAATATTGATGGAGTGTGTGTACCTTCCCATGCTGCGTGTTTTTTATGTACACTAAGTTGTTTGAACTGATGCAAGATATATGATCTATATTGCCATGGCAACAGGAGAGCTTGAAATGGCACCATATATAGCTAAGGATTTTCCAATAATATTGGCGAATTGCACAGGTAGTAAAAGATAGAATTGATTTACTTCCAGATGAAAAGAAACAAGGATGTTTTGAATTTACCGTAAAACATTCTTGCTACATACAAGCACTTAGAACTCTTTCAGTGATAGAGACTTGACTACACTATTTATTTTATTTGAAAGTGATGGCTGCATTTCTATAAAAATATGAATTTGGTAAATATGATTAATATTATGTTTTCTTTTGTCCTTGAAGAAATGAGTGAATGGAATGATACCTTAATTAGGAATGATCCTATATCAACTTTCTCCATGGGGTTGCTGAAATGATTTTCAGAACCACATGCTTGACCTGAATGTACTAAAATGGGGCTCTGGTCACAACAAACCATATTTGCCGCCCGAACATTTTTCAATGAGTGTGATTTTGTTGGGTCTTCATTCCTGTGATGATCTGTGAATAGTCCCATCATAATTCACCAAGAGCTCAGCTCAACTTCTGGTTGTTTTCAGTGTTGGTAAGTCTTCACAGAATTCCCAGTTGTTGTTTTTTATAAGGTGTGAGAGTTCCTGTAGTGATCATAAAAGTGTGCTAATAAGAATAATGTGCATATGTATAGTGTGCCAATTGCTCACTCTAAACCATGCTCAAAGTGCTGCATGAGTTGATGGATTAGTGTGCATCTTCATTCTCATCTTTCTGGGGACTATACAAACCAAGCAGCCTGTGACTGACTGTCACATTACCATCTCGTCCTACCGGGTACCCATTCACTGCTGGGTGAACAGAGGCATACTTTGAACAAAGTCACTTGCCCAAGGAGACACCACATGTGCCACATGTGCTTCAGTGTTGGGCAGGACCAAAGCCTTAGAAACTCTCTGAGGTCAAGCTGACGAACATTGTCACCCGTCCTACTATTTTCTGCGACCAGTGTTGCTCATCTTCACCTGATTTGTGACCTGTGTGCTGTACACATGACCATGTGCCACATGATCTGTGATTGGACCCAGGGTTTGACCCCACACATGGGTACAATGTGTGAAACCCATATCTGGTGTCCCCTGCTGTGATGCAACGTTAAACCATCCTCACCCACTCACTCACTGCTTGTGGACAAACACTGTATGGTCAGTGGAAACAACTGATATCAACCTTGTGTCCTTGTGTCCTTGTGCTGCTGGATACAGCAGTTGTGTCCATGTCTTCCTACATTGGCAACATTTCACTTTAATATGGCAGCATGTGCAATATTACATCAGGGAACATATGTGTCTCCCAGCCTACACAATGGGAGGGAGGTTATTGCACTGGTAACAGCAGCCCTATGCAGGAGTCCCTGCTCGGCAAGCTGTTCTGGTTTGCGTTCTGGTTTGTGTTCTGTACTTTCATGGTTGTGTCCAGTGGGTTATTGTTGATGCAACAGCCCCTAGGAAGAGTTCAATCTGAAATAGGTTAGTTCCTCATACAGACCCTGGAACAAAATTTAAAAACATCCAAGGCAAGTCTGTAATAGTTTGTCAAGTCTAGATTTCTTCAGTTTTAGGCTGAAAATTAAAAGGCTCCTTGGGCTCCTTTCTCTTATTTTGTAAAAGATATTTTAACAAAAATGAACCTCTATATTGTGTCATTTCAGACAATTACCAAAGTATCAATACATCGCTATATGCTTTGTACCTCTGTACTAGAACCATATCACATGGTCTTGTATTGGTACAAAGAGTATTATGTTTATATGGAGGGTAGTTTATATAGCAGAATGGATTGTAAAACTATTTTCTGACAAAATGACTGTTGGTACCATAGTTTTATTTGCTCAAGTTGATGACATTGTTTGGTTAGGCATTATCAGATGCTTTGGTGAAGGAATATGCCTCGTCAATATGGCAAGGTTGCAGTGTTCAATTATCATATTGAGATACATAGTGGGATGGTTGTTGTTGTTACAGCCCAAAGACATCCAGATTATCTGGTGTTTCCCATCTCCATCCTCAGCTTCAGAGGAAGAATGTGTGAAGGAAAAAATAAACAATGTACATGAACGTGGAATTTGGCTGTCACTGCCAATAGAAAATTGTCTGTTTAAGAATTGTGCCAAAATGGTTTAAATTTTTAATTGACTGAAAAACTGAAAATTTTATAAACTCGCAAAGTACATGCATTGGCTTTAAAACTCCTGATTGTCTCGTAATTCTGCTATATTGGCCAGGGAGGTACCTAGGATTCCAAGCAAAGTGCCCTTGACAAACAAATTTGTTTTCAAAGACGGGATAATATACATTCAAGCAGGCAAATGGGTTGATTGAAAAAAAATATTTTACATTCTTTTGGTGGGATGGTAAAATTAGGACTTTCCTAAAATGAGAACATTACGAAATAATCAAAACTAGATCAGTCAGTGGAGTCACATGCTTGTACGTATATACAGTGAACTGAAGAGTGCAAATTGTACATTGATAAGTATTCCGGCTCAAATTGTGGTCTATTCAGGCAATTGTAATTTTGTGAGTTTGTGATGGGCAGATGTAACGTTACATATCTGAATATGATGGGGACGGGTTGGGGGAGGATGGTGGGAGGGGTGTGAATTTCAATAGCTGCCTTTGACAAAACCCAAGGAACAAATGTCAGATCCATCGTTTATGAGCTGGTGCCTGTCTGGTGGAGAAGCAATTAGCTGGAACTGAATTTTTAAATCCCCTAGATAATACATGGTCCAGAAAGAGTTTTTGGGTAATGACCAAACTAGACTGGTTTGATATAGGCAGTGTGTCAATTGTAGGAATTTCCTATGGAACAGTTATGAGACTGTCCAGGTGAACTTATTCTTTTTGGAGGCATGTATCCTGGGTCATTGGGTACATTGAGGTCAGTGAGGGCCACACCCACCCACCCTGGGGTCACTGAGGTAGCTTGTAATGGAGTCAGGCAAGTTCTTTGTGTTTGTTGTAAGGAGCATCTTCAGTAACCATGACCAATCTTAACATGATAGGGTCAGTGTGGCACTTGGCTTAGAAAGGTAACATGGACATTTTGGAAAAATTTGTACAATTTGGAAACTGTGGTTTTACTTTTGTAGTTAGGAGATAGGTATGTGAAACATTTCTGACAAGCACATGGTGTTCTGACAGTTTCAGGCCCTGAAGTTTGTTTCTGTCCTAAAGAACCTTTGGCTCCAAACAATTATTTTCAGGGAGGTACTGTGAAATTCAAGAAGCCAGGTGAGACACACACACAGACACACACACACACACAGACACACACACACACAGACAGACACACACACACACACACACACACACACACACACACACACACACACACACACACACACACACACACACACACACACACTTGTATGCACGTCGCTATAAAAGTGCAATAATCTTGTACGTGATGCAACGTTAAAGCCCATTCACCTCACCTCAGACAATCTAAAACTGCTTGATAAGAAGACTGTTTGGCCAAGTGTGGAGTTTACCCTGCTCCCTGTCTTGAAGTTAACCCATTATATCTGTGCAATCAAGAGTAAACGCATGAAGCAGTGGGAGCTGGACTCTCCCCAGGGAGCTGAGAATGGGTGATTGGCAAATTACTGTTGGCCAATCTCCAGTCATAATATTTGCCACCAACTAAACTCTTGTGTTGAACTAATTGCTTATGATGGCTGAATGGGGGCTCAGGGTAAACATCGCCCGTCATGTCCCTTGATGCAGAATCCTCGCAATTGTATTACGTTTACATGACAAATGGTTTATTAAGCAGATTCTTGTATCATCACATAATAGGAACCTATAATACTAATATGATACTTAAGATCCTTATCAACGAGTCTAAACTTGTCAACTTTGGTAATTATGTTAAAATAAATATTTTAGGATGACTAACATATGAAGTTAAATATTAATTGATATTCCACAGAGCTATTATGAAATTTGTTTTTCTGGTTTAGTGTTTGAATCCTGTTTGCAAAGCATCAGTTATTGTGTTCATACTTGAGGGAGTGGGATAGCTTAGTGGTTAAAGCATTAGCTCATCCCACAAAAGACCAAGGTTCCAATTCCAAAAGACAATATGTAAAACTTTTTTGTCTTTTATACTGATGTTTGGTGCCCATTGTCAGTCACACTCTCAAGAAGGGGTACGGTGTGTTTTAGCTTGTCCTTGTTTCATATTCAGAAGTATGGTTAAAAAATGTCAGCTGGACATTTTGTACTTATTGATTAAAGATTTACCTAGATATTATGTCCCTTTAATTGAACATCTTCCTTTGTCGTCTTAATCAAGATATGGTCTACCAAATGACACCACTAACAAAATCCTGACTATCGAAAAGATCAGCTAACGTGTAATCTGTAGCATTACTGATTTCTAAACCAGCTCCAGAAACGATTAACAGAAATCGAAAATACTGGAAACATGACATAAACTCGATTCGGACTTATTCACATTGTGTAACATGTGGGTTATCAAGACGGGCACACGTAACATACCCCGTCTTTGTCAACTCCACACCATTCAAATGCATTTCACAGCTATTGTGCATTTCGATAAAGACGACGTATTTAGCAGTGTGTCAGTGATAAAGAAGCGATAGACTGTATTTTCCACAAAAAAATCCGATTGAGTTGGTTAAATGAACCATTTTATCCTCCCTTTTTGTGAAAGGCTTGTGGATTTCTCAAGGCATTGAATTGTGACGTGCATTCATGATTTTATTGTGACAAAGAATCGGCGGTACGGTTTTCAGTGGCTTTACGACTTGTGGCATGCCACGGAATACATTTGGAGGTTTACGTTTGTTGATTTGGGGGTGGGTGCCTAGGTCTATAATTCTTGTAAACTGTTTGCTATCAGGCTGCTTGTGACAAGGTTATGTCAAAATGTCAGACTTTATTTACTTCTTTAACAAATATTTTTGCACTGGATTTTTAAGGAATGTAGTTCAATATTTTGCGGAGGATTTGATCACTCCTTTTGAGAACAAATTGACATTCATTTCATTTTTAAGTGTAAATGATGGACATTTGAATCAAATTTGTTGACAGATTGTGGAGTGGGTTTGAGAATTTGATGATAGCGTCACAAGTTGTTGTATGTTTGTGCATATGGTGCTTGTGCTGGGCATGTGGTGCTTGAGCTGGGCATGTGGTGCTTGTGCTGGGCATGTGGTGCTTGTGCTGGGCATGTGGTGCCTGTGCTGGGCATGGGGTGCTTGTGCTGGGCATGTGGTGCTTGTGCTGGGCATGTGGTGCTTGTGCTGGGCATGTGGTGCTTGTGCTACATGTGGTGCTTGTGCTGGGCATGTGGTGCTTGTGCTACATGTGGTGCTTGTGCTGGGCATGTGGTGCTTTTGCTGGGCATGGGGTGCTTGTGCTGGGCATGTGGTGCTTGTGCTGGGCATGGGGTGCTTGTGCTGGGCATGGGGTGCTTGTGCTGGTCATGTGGTGCTTGTGCTGGGCATGGGGTGCTTGTGCTGGGCATGTGGTGCTTGTGCTGGGCATGTGGTGCTTGTGCTGGGCATGTGGTGCTTGTGCTGGGTATGTGATGCTTGTGCTGGGCATGTGGTGCTTGTGCTACATGTAGTGCTTGTGCTGGGCATGTGGTGCTTGTGCTGGGCATGTGGTGCTTGTGCTACATGTGGTGCTTGTGCTACATGTGGTGCTTGTGCTGGGCATGTGGTGCTTGTGCTGGGCATGTGGTGCTTTTGCTGGGCACGTGGTGCTTGTGCTACATGTGGTGCTTGTGCTGGGCATGTGGTGCTTGTGCTGGGCATGGGGTGCTTGTGCTGGGCATGTGGTGCTTGTGCTGGGCATGTGGTGCTTGTGCTGGGCATGTGGTGCTTGTGCTGGGTATGTGATGCTTGTGCTGGGCATGTGGTGCTTGTGCTACATGTAGTGCTTGTGCTGGGCATGTGGTGCTTGTGCTGGGCATGCGCTGCTTGTGCTGGGCATGTGGTGCTTGTGCTACATGTGGTGCTTGTGCTGGGCATGTGGTGCTTGTGCTGGGCATGTGGTGCTTGTGCTACATGTGGTGCTTGTGCTGGGCATGTGGTGCTTGTGCTAGGCATGCAGTGCTTGTGCTGGGCATGTGGTGCTTGTGCTGGGCATGTGGTGCCTTTGCTGGGCATGTGGTGCTTGTGCTGGGCATGCAGTGCTTGTGCTGGGTATGTGATGCTTGTGCTGGGCATGTGATGCTTGTGCTAGGCATGCAGTGCTTGTGCTGGGCATGTGGTGCTTGTGCTGGGCATGTGGTGCTTATATCAAATTTGAGCAACATAAGCCTCAGCACCCTACAATGAAGTAGGGACATGTCTTCTAACAGTGGTTGGAGGGGGGGGAGTATGTACCCTTGGATGACACCCTTGCCTTATCAGCTTGCTTCAGGAATTAAATTCTTTGGTCATTTTGAACAGAAGATCCATGGTTTAATTGCCTTTCTTGGGACTCTAGAATTTATGGCTGCTAAAATTGCAAAAGCCATAGATTTAGGGGGTCCCTCAATATGTAGACCATGTAAATCGTTTCATTATATTTTATTTCATTTTTTGTTGTCATATTCATCAGTGTATGTTGAAGTTTACATGCCATTTTCAAAATTGCATATGGCTGCCGCAGTATTGTTTATGAGATATTGCGTGTAATGATATGTTCTGCATCATTTATTACTGTGATGATAATTCAGCATCAGCTGAAGATATTTGATACATTTTCTAAATGTCACAGAACTAATAGTACTTGAGGGAGAACAAATTCCCACTTGTGTATCTATCAATTTCATTAAAACCCTATCATTTCAAGTATTCTATTTCGATAGAGCTTTCAGCTTTTAAATGAAATTTGAGATGGACTTAAATGCTTTTAGCACTGAGGCATATCATGGTATTAAAGATTTCTCACATTTGGGAGCCAGATACCCCTCTGTCAGCTGTAGTAGAACATTAGTTGTGTGGCAGTCATTATCAACAAACTGACCTCAATAAAACTACTATGGTCACTCTGAAGAAACATTGACCTAAGCTCGGGTTTCTGAGGGAGCTGACCATCTCTATTGAACATCCAGCAATCCTACCAGGGATTCATCATCCTTCCCTTAGAATCCTTGCCGTGACAAAGAAGTAATTAGGACACCAGAATACTCAATAAGGACACTTGCGTACCGTCTGCTGTACAACTGTTCATAGGAGAAACTAGTTACTGAATATATTTTTCGGGCAAATTTACATTTTCGATTTGAACATGCCATATCCTTTTGACGATAGGCTCGACTAAATTGTGCCAATGGTTTTCAATGGCCTTTCAGTGCCAATACACACCGGTTACAAAGCAGGCTCACACATGACTGCATATTTGAAAATTGAGTAATCTTAACTAGGTTCATGGGCAATGTTGCATTGTTCAAATTTTAATTATGAAATACAATATTTTGCCGTGTGTATGTCATTGATGTTAATCACTTCATGCAGATCTGTTTAAACGCTTGAATTTCTTTTTGTTGGCGTGGAATTGTGGGTAATTTCCTGTGGTGAATATGCCGGTGAAGCAGGAAACCTTACAGGATTTTGAGGTGAAATTCAATGAAACCCAAAGGACAGAAATATTCCATCATATTTCAAGGAATTTCAATGACTGTCGAAACAAAGAGCATATGGGTTGAAGAATGAATCGTAATCACATGATTGTAACCTCAATGATAGTGTCTTAAATAAACGAAAATATACCTTTCATTGAACTTGACAATGATATTTAATGACGATATTTTGTGGATTTTTTTCATTAATTCCCGACAAACCAAAGTTGTAGAAACTTTGAATCGAAGAACATTATGCTGTAAATTCTGTCCAATGGGCGTGAAATATGTGTTCAGAATGCAACAAGCTTTCTAATTGGCTGATAGTGACCATCCCAACATACAACTTGCTGATGTTGATGGAGCAAACTCGTTCTGCTTCTTCTCAACAAATATGATGCTGATTTTTGTTGTTTTACAGGGAGAGATGAGATAGACGGATTACTGACACGGGATATACCAAACGTGGGGCTTGAAGGTAAGAATATATTTTGTATTTTACAGAGGGAGTATGTCAGCTTTGTATTTTACAGAGGGACTATGTCAGCTTTGTATTTTACAGAGGGACTATGTTAGCCTTGTATTTAACAGAGGGACTATGTTAGCTTTGTATTTAACAGAGGGAGTATGTCAGCTTTGTATTTAACAGAGGGACTATGTTAGCTTTGTGTGCCAATCAGGGACTATGTTGTCATTGTATTTTACTGAGGGACTATGTTTGCCCTCAATCTGCTATGAGGCTAATCTTGCATTATATATACATAAAACTGACTGGCCAAGGCACCAACCATGAACATTGTCAGTTGGATTTGAAGAAACATAGCAGCCAACCTGAAACCTTAAAGACTGGCTGGCTGACTTGGTACACTGTGTGCAGCACATTGGTTTGGCTTGTTTGTGTGATGGTTTACAGCAGGTTGGCATGGTCTAATAGTTTTAGAAGGAGTTGTAGGAAGATGCTATCCAGTCATGGGCTCCTGATCAGGCTGGCAAGATTGGGGTTTTATGGCAGGAACTAACAGGAGATCATGGGCAGATGTTTGAAATGTTCTGGGAGGAAGGCTCTGACCAGGGTCTGGATGGTCATCCAGCCTGTGTGTTGGCCTTGAAGATTAGTGACTTCAGTGTCGGAGATGAATAGATTTGATACAGGAAGAATGTCCATTTGTCTCAAGATACAAAGATGCTCAGTTGGCATGGTGGTGCAGGTGTTCACTCACTCATCAGAGTTGTTTCCTTAGACCACTCCACTCAACCCCCCACTCCCCAACCCCCCACTCCCCAACCCCCCGCTCCTCAACCCCGCACTCCCCAACCCCGCACTCCCCACTCCCCAAACCTGCACTCCCCAACCCCGCACTCCCCAACCCTGCACTCCCCACTCCCCAAACCTGCACTCCCCAACCCCTCACTCCACAACCCCGCACTCCCCAACCCCGCACTCCCCAACCCCGCACTCCCCACTCCCCAAACCTGCATTCCCCAACCCCTCACTCCACAACCCCGCACTCCCCAACCCCACACTCTCCAACACCCCGCTCCTCGACACCCCACTCCCCAACTCCACACTCCCCAACTCCCCACTCCCCAACCCCGCACTCCCCACTCCCCAACCCTGCACTCCCCAACCCCTCACTCCACAACCCCGCACTCCCCAACCCCCCTCTCCAACCCCCCCACTCCCAAACCTTCTACTCCCCAACCCACCCTCAGCAACATAGCTGGAAAACTGACAATTACAAAAGCTCTGTTGCACAGACTGGTCGTTCCCCTTTAGCTGTCATTATTCCCTTCACTGACATAAATTTTGATGACTTTGTGAAAGGACACCAGGTTGCCCTTCCTATGTCTATTTGACAGCCCTCCGTCAATCTGATATGATGTATTTTCTGTTGCTGATGTAGGGTTTTTGCTATAATTAATAATTATTTAGTGCCTAGTTTTGTCATTTTATCAAAATTTAACTAAATACACATCATAAATTCCTAAGTGGACAATTTTCTGGCCTGTTAAACAGACACTGTTCTTTACGCTAGTGATTGCGTATCAAGTGTTAAGGGTGCAATAAATAGACACACTCGGGTAGTTAAGCATGCAGCCTGAAGCAATAAAATACTTACGTTCTATCGTGCACTGAACTGAGACACGACAGGTCTCCTTTGAAGTTTAGTCTGCATCCAAGGTGTTGTAATTAGTAGTCATCAGGGAAATATGTTTCCAAATCTTCAGTACTGATTTAGTCTGGAGGGAGATAGTATTTGATTGTCTCGCCTCGTATGAGAAGCTTCTTTTTTGTGTGAAACATTCAACATTGATGGTTGTGGATGTTAAAAGGTTTGATTGGAACTACACATGACTCATGAGCTTTATCAGTGTGTATTTTTGTTTGTTGGTTAAAGAAATGTTGATTAAAAAAATTTCAAAACTCTCCTTGCAAAGGTTGGGAGAGTTAATTATCCATTGGCATCATGCATTAAGAAAAGCTGTTTCAGTATTTTCCATCTTTAATGTGATTGGTCAACACGATGTTTGAATGAATGAAAGTATATATTGTCAGTTTTGTGGAAACCTGTATAGCGCAGAGAACTCCTACATCTAATTCAGGTTTCCATACTGTACCACACATATATGATAGTTGTCCATTGAGAAAGTAAAAGCAACCAGTTTTATGAAAATCTAGAAATAAATCTTTCTGTTACTTTCATACAGTTCTGCAATAGGCTCTGAAAATGAGTGGCTTGGAAAAAGGCACCTAAAGATCTGGATGCTCTCAATGCTCTGATGTACTCTGCACAAAATATGATTAGTTACATGATTAGAAGTGATCATTAGTCTTCAGGAAATCAGTATTAACTAGCCTATATCCTAGCAGTAATTTGTAGAGTAGAGATCATTAGTTGTTAAGAAAGCTGTACTAGAAAATCTATAACATGGCGGATATATGGAAGATGATTATATGCTTGTGAAAGTAAGTTCTTTCAACAACGGTAATTTTTTAAGAGGGAAAATAGATATTGTACAGGAAAGCAAGCCATGTACAACAATGTTTCGGGTTTACAACTGATTTGGAACCCTAATAAGTGGAATATCTGCTGCAGCATCTATTGATAAAAGAGAAGAGTGTAAGATGTGTTTCCTTGTATTGATATTGTGTCAAATACAAAATTTATCGTGTCTGTCAACAGATAACAGATTTCTCCAGAGATCTTGCATTGAGGACTGCCAATCAAACTTTAATGGATCCTTTAAAGGAGTAGACTTTGATTGAAGAATCGTTTTTCTGAAAACGAAATCTGTCAACTGATTTTGTAATCCATCTGAAAACAGCACTTATTTTTTGTGTGAAAATGTATACAGCAATTCAGTTGCTGCCCTAGGGAGCAATACATATCAAAACATTGCTGCATTCCATAAAACAAGATGGATGTTTCTTAGATTTAAAACAGAAATAGCACTTTCCTTACAACTGATCTTAATAGTGTGTCTGTCAGCTGACATTTGAGTTAGACATGCATCTGTTTTGCAACTGAATTATAAAAGGTGAAGATTAGTTGTCACGTGAGTAGCACCATTGATTCTGATCGTCTAGATTCCAGGGTTTTGTGACGGACCTGCGACAGAGCGGTACTGCTTATTGATCTCCTCGTTTGAAGAGTACTCAGGCTGTCGAGTGGAGACTTGGGTTACAAATAAACGGTAAAGAATCTCAAGATTACCTGTCACAAATTCTGCGACATTTTACGGCTAAGACCCAGCATGTTTTTTCCCAAGTAATCACCTGTCACTCAGAGACGTCAAATTTGAATTGCATTAGGCCCATACCCATTGGTTCATATATGTCCGCGAATACTTGTCTGGAGATTGGGGATTGAAAAAGAACTTGGGATTCACAGAAATGATATTGAACTTTGTATAATGATGCTCACATGAGACGGATCACGTTCATATTGCCCTGGGGTTGTGGAATAAAATAACAAGTAAGTAATTTGGCTCATGTAAGATTCCATTGATTCAAGATGAGCATTGATTATATACCCTTTGAACCACCAAAAGACGTTGATAACGACAATGAAATGTCATGGAAACATGCATGTGATGTTTGAAATTGCAAATCTCCATCTTGTTTGCCCTGCTGCTCTTTTGCAGCATTACAGACTAAGAAAGATCAACACTTTTGAAGTTTTGACTGTGTATAACTTCATCTGTGACAGCATGTGGGCAGGTTGCAACTTGCATGGGAAACATATCTGGAGAATGTCATCTTGCAAGCAGCAGCTATTTATCACGGTTGACACACACTGAGATATCAGAGATGAAAATTCAGAATTAATTTTGTATATGAGTCTACCACTAATTGTAAATGAGTTGGTAGGAAATTAGTTTAGACTGATCTATGCAAGCAGTTGTCCCATTAGCAGTATTTTTTAACCACCTTTGGGAATGGGTGTGAATATTTTGGAGTTTTGTGGTGGCGGGAGCAATAACAAGATGCTGACTTGAGTAATAGAGGGTTTACAAATGTTGAACTGTGTTTTCAGCTTGGCAGAGTTAGTTTCCTTGATGGTGTGTCTGTTGGTTGATAGGGAATGAAGGCTGAAAAACGTGAAAATTAGAGGCCCCAGATGTGGAAAAGGTGATAGTTTGGAACAAAACTGTTGTCTTCACTTCATCAAGTATGACAGGCGGAGAATTACCTTCCTTGAGATGAATCTTTATTGAAAGAGGGGATAGTCAGAACAGACTTTTGGCGAGATAAATGTTGCAGGGAAATTTTTGGCCCATTGATTTATTTTTTTTGCTACAGGGATAATATTTAGCTTAATTTATGTAGGCAGTTTTAAAATAAACATGGTGGCTGGAGCTTCTAGAATTGATAATTGAAGTTTAATTTGCTTTCATGAGATGTACAGTAAACTGTTACTTACTTTCATTAAAGTCAGGTGGGTACAATATCCCCCCAAACCAGACCACATGGTGATGGATTTATGCCAGTTGTTCTGATTGGTGGTGCCTTGCAGGTATTTCTATAGCTTCTTTGACACCATGTACCAAAGTAAGATCCTTTCCCTCGACTCACTCCCCCTTCTCTCCTCCCCCTCTTCCACCCCTTTCTCCACCTCCCTCATACACCACTCCTCCTCTTCCCCCTCCTCCCCCCCTCCTCCTCCTTCTCCACCACCCTTTCTCCTCCCCCTTCATACACCCCTCTCCTACTCCCTCCTCCCCCTCCTTCCCACCTTCCTCCGCCTCCCCCTTATCCACAACCCCTCCTCCCCCTCCTACACCCCTCTTCCCCCCCTTCTCCACCACCCCTTCTGCACCCCCTCATACACCCTCCTCCTCCTCCCCCTTCTCCACCATCCATCCTCCCCTCCCCTTCTCCACAACCCATCCTCCTCTCCCCTTCTCCACCACCCCTCCTCCCCTCCCCCTCCTTTCCACCCTCCTCCACCCCTTCCTCCACTTCCTCCACCCCCTCCCCTTTCTCCACCCTCCCTCCTCCCCTGCCCTCCTTCCTACCCTCCTCCACCCTCCCTCCTCCCCTCTCCCTTCTCCACCACCCCTCCTCCCCTCCCCCTCCTTTCCACCCTCCTCCACCCCTTCCTCCACTTCCTCCACCCCCTCCCCTTTCTCCACCCTCCCTCCTCCCCTTCCCTCCTTCCTACCCTCCTCCACCCTCCCTCCTCCCCCTCCCCTTTCTCCACCATCCCTCCTCCCCTCCCCCTCCTTCCAACCCTCCTCCACCCCTTCCTCCATCCCTCATACACCACTCCTCCATCCTTCTCCACCCTCCCTCCTCCCCCTCCCCTTTCTCCACCACCCCTCCTCCCCTCCCCCTCCTTCCCCCTCCCCTTTCTCCACCTCCCCTCCCCCTCCTTCCCACCCTCCTCCACTCTTTTCCACCCTGCCTCCTCCCCCTCCACTTTCTCCACCACCCCTCCTCCCCTACCCCTCCTTCCCACCCTTCTCCACCCTCCCTCCTCCCCCTCCCCTTTCTCCACCCCCTCATACACCACTCCTCCATCCTTCTCCACCCTCCCTCCTCCCCCTCCCCTTTCTCCACCACCCCTCCTCCCCCTCCCCTTTCTCCACCCCCTCATACACCACTCCTCCATCCTTCTCCACCCTCCCTCCTCCCCCTCCCCTTTCTCCACCACCCCTCCTCCCCTCCCCCTCCTCCACCCTTCTCCACCCTCCCTCCTCCCCCTCCACTTTCTCCACCACCCCTCTTCCCCCTCCCCCTCCTTCCCACCCTCCTCTTCCTTCCCCCTTCTCCACCATCCCTCCTCCCCTTCCATCCCCTCATACACCCCCCTCCCCCCTCCCCCCTCCACCTCCAGCATGTGAAGGTGTTTAAGTGGAATTGTCCAAAGTGCAATTCCATGTCAATAATAGATGTGTTAATGAGTGAGCATTGTTTTTACAATATTCCAGCAATACCAGAGCCTGTTAAACCGTCATTAGGCTTCACACATTGTGCTGCCCCTGTTGGGATACAAACAGGGGCCTTGAACCTCATTCAAAATGTTATTTAGGCAAGGGATGTTTTTAAATGTGCCTCTGCTCACCCAGCAGTGAAAGGTACCCAGTATGATGAGATGGTAATGTGACTGTTAACCTTCTCGCTCCTCAATGGCAGCTTGGGTTGTATACTCCCCAGGAAGCTGAGCCCCCCCCCGAGCATACAAAAGTATGGAGTTTAGAGCTTTATGAGAAGCTGTTTTATTATTTCTGTCATTAAGTACCATCAAGTTTGATTTATAAAAGTAAATCATGTTTTTATGATAAGTGTGAATTCAACCATTTAAGATGCATTCAAATCTCTGGTGTTTTTTCATTGATTATTCTTTATCTCATTTTTTCAGTTTTTTTTATTGTTCCATTCCAGAGCATTACATGGTATTTGTGATGTAAATGTCCCAGTGGCTCTAACACTTTAGTTATTGTCCCTGAAAACACTGGACTGAACCCACTCCAGCCCGTGCCGTGGTGTCTGCAGGGGGACAATACATGTGATGGCCAAAGTGGCCAGAAACGAAGTTAAATCCTCCATGATTGCATCTACCGAGGTAATCAGATTGTATTAGAAAAATGTCTTGTTTTATCATCCCAGCGCCCCAAGCCCCTAACTAATCCAAGCAGAGTATCTTGAAGGAAATAAATATCAAAATCCTATTTCACATCGCACTGGGTACTGACAGATACGGAAAATAGCTCCAGGTTCTCGTAACTCAATAACAGAAGACGAAGATGGTTTTTTTCATCAGGACATAAGTGAGACCTAAGTGCTCAGCTCCCAACCTGACATATATGCTGCCTAGGTGAGACGTGCTGTACCACTAGGGTAGTTTAGAAATACAGATATCGGACAGAAAACGTATTTTCGAGGCAAAATCTTATCTGCTTATAAACGTGTGAGTCAGCATGCAAATTTCACATTCATCGTCATATATCCTCCTTCAGCATGAAATGCATTATTTCTCAATCCATTCATCAATCTTCCTTATCGTCTAGATATTTCTCCAAGCCGTGTTGTACAAGCAGCTTGCCGTGTGTCATTAAGCTAACATTATGAGTTGAATAAATTGATGTATATGCCAAATATTAGCTGCATTCCTCTTTTTGTCAGATCAACATGTATTTTCAATTCTTCTCTTTGCAATTCCCTAAAATCGCCAAACCAATATCTCCATTCGGTTGTTAAGTAATTGCACTCAGTGCTGTTGAATCATATGGAGAGATCTTTTATTGCTAACTCTATCACCAAGCTTGCTCAATATGTATTTCAAGCAGAAAAACATGGTCTTTGAAGTCAAAATGTGGAAATTTTTCCCATTGCTTCTAAAAATTCACTAAAAAGCGATGAAACATAGTGATTCAACTCGATTAATAGCTCTACTTTGTTTCTCCCCCCCCAGCTAATCTCATGACGAGGGTATTCGGTGTTGAAGGTATATAAAAATTGATCATGCATTTGTATCACGGTTGGCAGACCTTGGTAACCTCTTGAGGCGAGGAGGACAAACAAGATGCTATTAAAGACTGGCAGAACCAAGGTCGTAAAAAGTCTTTCTGTTATCGTAAAATTTGAATAGATTTTTCACGTTGAAGCAGTTTTCTTTTTTCACACGATGGCACTGGGGTGAGAAATGAGTTTTGATGGAAATGACCAGGAGTTGGGATAAAACGTAGATCGAAATGGGGATAACAGATCGTGATGTATATTTTTGCACTTTCAACACTGCAACTTCACATCCATCAATGGGAGGGCAGGAATCATTGTGTGGCACTGAGAGGTCGCTGCTGGGAGTTGAGGAATGGAGATAGTCTCTGTGATAGATCATAATCGTTGGATGGATTAAGACATGACTTGTTTGCATGAAGTTCAAGAATGTCTGTGTTATCAGTTTGGAAAACTAATTTGAAATATGACATCAATGATAAAGGCTTAGTTTGATCTGGAGAACCCTGATCACCATTGTGTAGATTGGAAGTTTCTTTGCCTGGCTGTATTGGGTGTAGGTTCAAGGTATTGTTTCAGCAACATACCACCTGCTTTCGAGATGTAGAACTATTGACACAGGAACAGGTTTTGTTTGAAGCTCACATTCTTCAGATTTTCGAGTTCAATAAAAATTTAATTCCTCAACTTTAGTTGTGATCGAGGGTGTGTTGTGGGGGAGGAGGGAAAACAGGTCTGCTTGTTCACCATCCAGCGACATCAACATTTCAGGATTGTTCCTCTCAATGAATATTAGCACTGTCACATTTTACCCTGAAATGAACAGCATCACTATCAGGTGTAAGGAATTACATAAATTTAATTTTTAGTCAGCAGTTATTATTACAAATATTATTTTCGGGAAATTGTTTTTCCAATAAATTCCCAGGCCCCTCCCAGAATATGAAATGGCTTGTCCCTTAGTCCACGTGAAATGTGAGGAAGATGTTGCAGTACCAAGTCTTCGTCACATGTTGTGTTCTAAAACATTTATTTTTTGTATGTGAAAAATAGTTCAACTCTAAGAAACAGTAACGTGGCGTCCAGGACGTGTTGAGACATTTATTTCAATGAAGTATTAACAGATAGGGTAGTGTTGGTTCCATAACTCTGTAAGCATTCTGTAACACCTAGGAAGTGCAGTTAGATCTATACTAATGGCACTGATTGAATGTTACCCAGCAGTGTCACCACACTCCTAATCACTGATTGAATACTCCTAGTGCGTACCGTGTCCCTAACAACTAGTGTCTGTGGAATAATGATCACAGAACATGAGATGAATGTAGGTTAGCAGTTGCAGCTCAAGAAATGTTCATCTGGAGACACTTAGATGACATCTGCTGATATCCACGTGAAATATGCATGTCTTTCCCTCAGAAATAGACATAAATCCCCAGTATCTACAATTCATGGACGTATTGCTGATCTAGTGGTGCTATCATTCAGAAGTAGACATCTACATATGGCATATCTTAGTCTTTCTTGACAGATATTGCTGATGGAAATATGTGAGGAAATGTTTTTGTCTGTTTGTATTAAACAGAAAATGCTATGAATATATATTGTGTTTCTCTGAATATAGACATGTGTTCTGTAATGCCTTGTGTTTGGACTTGGTTGTGAGATTTGGCTTGATATTGGCAACACTTCACTGTGGGGAACGTTGGCTAAGGCTTGAGGGTACTTGTGAATGTTTATTTTTTCCATAGCAAGAGGCGATCCTTCAGTGACTTTTTAGCCCTGTGTTCACATGTTGGTGTGGGTTTATTGCCTGCTACTTGGTTCTCCTTCAAGAACACTTACTGATGCCTGTGTGCTATCTTGGAGGAACATTTGGCAGCAGTTTAAGATGTTTCAAGACCATAATTGATATTTGTCTGAAGAGGTTTTGAGTCTTTTCTATATTCCCAAGTGTCTTTACCTTCAGGTAGCACTGGTGATAACTTTCTTCTGCTGGCACTTGGGAGCCTTTAACATAGTTCTGTGGACTGGTACTTGGTTGTACTTGGTTGTACTTGAGTGGAGTGTGCTGAGTGTCTCTGACATATCCATAACATCTGACATATCCATAGCATCTGACTTATCCATAACATCTGACATATCTATAGCATCTGACATATCCACAGTCTCTGACATATCCACAGCCTCTGACATATCCACAGTCTCTGACATATCCACAGTATCTGACATATCCAGTCTCTGACATATCCACAGTCTCTGACATATCCAGTCTCTGACATATCCACAGTCTCTGACATATCCACAGTCTCTGACATATCCATAGCATCTGACATATCCACAGTATCTGACATATCCACAGTATCTGACATATCCAATGTCTCTGACATATCCAACGTCTCTGACATATACACAGCATCTGACATATCCATAACATCTGACATATCCATAACATCTGACATATCCACAGTCTCTGACATATCCAGTCTCTGACATATCCACAGTCTCTGACATATCCACAGCATCTGACATATCCATAACATCTGACATATCCACAGTCTCTGACATATCCACAGTATCTGACATATCCATAGCATCTGACATATCCATAACATCTGACATATCCACAGTCTCTGACATATCCACAGTATCTGACATCCAGTCTCTGACATATCCACAGTCTCTGACATATCCACAGCATCTGACATATCCACAGTCTCTGACATATCCATAACATCTGACATATCCATAATATCTGACATATCCATAGCATCTGACTTATCCATAACATCTGACATATCCACAGTCTCTGACATAACCATAGCATCTGACATATCCATAGCATCTGACATATCCACAGTATCTGACATATCCATAGCATCTGATATATCCACAGTCTTTGACATATCCACAACATCTGACATATCCACAGTATCTGACATATCCATAGGATCTGACATATCCAGTCTTTGACATATCCACAACATCTGATATATCCACAGTCTTTGACATATCCATAGCATCTGACATATCCACAGTCTCTGACATATCCATAGCATCTGACATATCCACAGTATCTGACATATCCACAGTCTCTGACATATCCATAACATCTGACATATCCACAGTCTCTGACATATCCATAACATCTGACATATCCACAGTCTCTGACATATCCATAACATCTGACATATCCACAGTCTCTGACATAACCATAGCATCTGACATATCCACAGTCTTTGACATATCCATAGCATCTGACGTATCCACAGTCTTTGACATATCCATAGCATCTGACATATCCACAGTCTGACATATCCATAGCATCTGACATATCCACAGTATCTGACATATCCATAACATCTGACATATCCACAGTCTCTGACATATCCATAACATCTGACATATCCACAGTCTCTGACATAACCATAGCATCTGACATATCCATAACATCTGACATATCCACAGTCTTTGACATATCCATAACATCTTACATATCCACAGTCTCTGACATATCCATAACATCTGATATATCCAGTCGCTGAAATATCCACAGTCTCTGACATATCCATAGCATCTGACATATCCATAACATCTGACATATCCACATCATCTGACATATCCACAGAGTCTCTGACATATCCACAGAGTCTCTGACATATCCACACATTCTCTGACATATCCACACAGTCTCTGACATATCCACACAGTCTCTGACATATCCATAGTAAAGTAAAGTTGAGACATCACCCAAGTGAACTTTTATGAGTCTCTTCAGAAAGGGCATTGTAATATCAGAAACAGCAACATTTTTCCTCCAGAATACGAAGATTGTTAAAGTCCTGCAAATGAGCTTCTCTGAAAAAACAAGCAAAAAACCCCACGTTTTGGGTCATTTTAGAGCAAACCAGAAATACTAGAAACTTAACATTTGTTTGGCCTTAATTTGGTTGGTATTGGGTCCATCCTCTCTTGCAATGGCCAGGCACAACAGTATTTTCAGTGATTGACCTGTATGACTGTGGCCCTTCCTCTGTTGATCTCTGGCAGCAGCCACTTAAAGAAACAAGATTGCTGATTCATATACAATGTAAACTGCATTGCTGCACTCCCTACAGGAAAGTATCAAGGAATGCCACCATTACTTCCGATAATCATTGTCGATTACCACCGGTTCCTAAGTATTGGGGATGTGGGTCAACGAGGTTGCTTTGAGTCATGGCTCCCATTGATAGGAGATACGGAGTCAGTGAATGATGAGAGATGAGTAAGTATGGCAAATTGATATAGGACAACATGCATACAGCAGCAGCAGCACCACCACCACCATCAACAAAACATTGTCATTGTCATTCCAAGTCAGTGGCACCTTTGGGGACAAGTCTGCCGTCTAGTTGAGCATATATTTATGCCATTTCCTGGCACAAATGTGCAACATCTAAAACTACCAGTTAAATTGGGATTAAAAACAAGACACATGAGCCAGTGGTTAGTAATATCAATTATGTCCCCAGATCTGGGTGTCAGTGTTAAGTGCATTAGCCCCAACCATATAATCATCATAATAGCCAAACACTCAACAATGATTACTCCCATGATGCAACTGTCTCGAAAGAGATTATTCAACTTTTTCGCGTCCTAATTTTCAACATGCCCTGTCTGTTATCGAACATCTTGCAAACCCACTGCGCATTCACTTTGATGTTTCCCAGCTTAATTTTCATCACTTAATGACATTGTTTACATTCAAAACATTGCCTGTCCATCAGCCCAGGGATTGAAAATATCGCAAGCAATTTCTGGTGAGTATCTTTTCCGGGGGTGCGTGATAAGTCAGGTCTGGGCCATCCAGGTGTCCCGAGGAATTAGGGGAAATTTGTCGATTTTGAAAGCTTTGATATGCAGGGAAAAATTTGATTTTTTTCCTTTAGTTTGAATGAAAACATGCTCCCTATTTCAGGGAAAGAATTTGGCTTTTCATTAGCGATCCATTTCATTCCGTCATTTTAAACTGATTAATTGAAGGCAAAGAGCAGATAAGGTTCTATTTTATGTCAGCTCTGACATTGCACAGATTACCTGATTCTTTATTAAAGTTATTTTATGAAAATGAGGAGGTAACAAATTCCAAAGGATGATGATGATGATGATGATGATGATGATGATAATGATGAAAAAACACTGCAATTACGTAACAAATGGTATTAACAATTTAAAACATCAATTTATTTTAAGTTACATCAAGTTATTTTATGAAAAATGGAGGTAACAAATTCCAATGATGATGATGATGATGACGATGATGAAAAAACACTGCATTTAAAAATGGTATTAACAATTTAAAACATCAATTTATTTTAAGTTACATCAAGTTATTTTATGAGAAATGGAGGTAACAAATTCCAATGATGATGATGATGATGACGATGATGAAAAAACACTGCATTTACAAATGGTATTAACAATTTAAAACATCAATTTGGCTTTTCTTTACAAAACCAAACCAACATGCTGAGCTTTGCAACCGCAAAAGGTGAAAATTTTATCCCATTGACATTATTGAGTGTTTTAAAGTTTCCTATAACGTGGAAAGTTTCATATTTTCACATTTTCCAGGTGTGTCTGGTAATGCTATTGATGCTATTGACTACTGGCATGATGATAGCCACACTGATTGAAAGCATGTTTGGAAAGGCCAGTATGCAGAGATTTTAAATGGCTGTTTCAGGGGCGTAAATGGAACATTGCATGTTCAAGAAAATGCTTCAATAAATAGATAATACTTTTGAAAACCTCTTGTGGCGGCCCATTTAGCACATTCAATCCAGGAACGGGTATTTGTGCAATGAATTGTAAAATTTGAATGTCATGGAAGTGAATGCCATAGTGGGATAGTTTCCGTTTATTAATATTTGTACTTACGTTGACGTAATAACGTTGTCAATAATGAGATTGTCCATCTTTCCAATCAATAAGCTTTTTGTGAAGGAAACAGGTTGATGCCAGTGTGATCCTCGATCAATGCCATCTATTAAAACGCTTGTTTTACTCTCACGAAAACACATGGGTCATTATCATGTTTTGGGCTGGATTCTGGTTGTGTTTACATTCAATTAACATAGATAATTCTTGCTTTAAATAAAGTATCTTTTATTAGATAATTATGAGGCACTCTGCTTATATAGAATAGAACTAATGAATTTTGGGCGCTTTATTGACAAGTGCATTGTTTTAGGAGGAGTTTGGGACATTGGAATAGCGGTTGTGTGTAGATGTGAGCATGAGAGGGCCATAACTTGCTGATATACGGAAGAGAATAGCCTAATGATGATTGAGGTGCCATGGGTTGGGCTTCCAGTTGCCAGGGAAATATCAGGAGAAACAGTGGTTTCACCAACACAAAAACAACAACAACAAATGTTTACAAGAAGTTATCCCATTTTGTACTTTTAATGAAGTAATAGAAGTGAAATGTCTGATGTCTTCATTGTCTGCTGAAACAGGTTCCACCAGTTGCAAAAGGCAAAATAGTGGTGAAAACTATATGAATGGATCACTGAAAATCAGTGATGACACCAGGTGTTCATTGAAAGGGTAAGCATGACCTGCTCTTTAATTAATGTTTGGAGTGAGTGAGTTTGGTTTTACACCGCTTTTAGCAATATTCCATCAACATCACGGCGGGGGACACCAGAAATGGGCTTCACACATTGTACCCATGTCGGGATTCGAACCCGGGTCTTAGGCGTGACATGCGAACGCTTTAACCACTAGGCTACCCGACCGCCCCTAATGTTTGGAAAATGTTATAACTAGAATGTAACCTCAGAGAACTATCACCCACCCAATAACCACAACCACCTACCTATCCACCCCCAACACACTCAGAAAACACTCACTCACCCACCTACTCACTCACTCATCCACCCACCCACCTATCCACCCCCCCACACACACAGAAAACACACTCACTCACCCACCTACTCACTCACTCATCCACCCACCCACCTATCCACCCCCCAACACACACAGAAAACACTCACTCACCCACCTACTCACTCACTCATCCACACACACAGAAAACACACTCACTCACCCACCTACTCACTCACTCATCCACCCACCCACCTATCCACCCCCCCCCCCCCCCCCACACACACACAGAAAACACACTCACTCACTCATTTCACAGTGATACTTTTACTTCTTGCTAGGTTCTGGGGTAGCCTTGTGGTTAATGTGTTTGCCTGTCATGTAGGTTTGATTCCCAATTTGAATATACTGTGTGAAACCCATTTCAAATGGAATATTGTTGGATCTTGCTAAATGTAATGCTCACTCACTCACTCACTCACTCACTCACTCACTCACTGTACATGTATCTACAATAGTTGGAAAACAGTCAGCCTGTTTATCGTTATTGGAAGGAGAAAACAGCATGCAGCAAGCTCCAGTAATTAGTCCTTCACTGTTTGCCCTTGGTGGTAAGATAAAACATCATGTCCATTAAACCCAATCTCCTACTGGCCTTAATCTCCACTCGTTGCTAATGAGTTGCCTCCAGATCCGTGGTTTATGGCCGGGTCAAACACAGCCTGGAAGGTGTATACAGGCCACATACCGCTGTCTTCCACTGGTTAGGGGTAGTCTTAGGGCTGGGATGGGTACCTCGGGTATGCGGGTACCCGGGTACTCGGGTCGGGTGGGTTGTACCCGGGTACCCACAGGTCTGTCACGTGATATGGTGTTTAATGACAAAAATTATCTACACTCCATTGCTACACTACAAGTCACAAATGTTCCCATTCCTTTCTGACTGTTATATGTTTAAATAAAGATAAAGCTTTAGTCAGCTTCAGTGTATGCATAAAGTATAGTGTACTTAGGTACTTTTTACCAGGGCTCTGATGAACTAATTACCATTCAGACATTTTGTACCTATCTCTTGAGACCTACGGTGGGTAATAGTGGATTGGGTACCCAGGTAGTAAATTCAGACTTATATCAGCCCGAGTTGTCCTGTGGTTAAAGTGTTTGGAGACACAGGTTTGATTCCTTACAATGGTACAATGTGTGGAGCTAATTCTCTGTGTCCCCAAAACATGCCAGACACCACACTCACTTAAATCTTTTTAGTGAGTTAAATTTTAAGTCATATTGGCAGTATGTCAGCCACATTGTGACAATAATGAATTATACATTAAAACTGATTAATTCTGTGAATAATGGACAGTTTACTGCCTGGAATATCTCAATTCCTAAACTTTATTGTTAGGAACAGAAACAACTATACAAGGGAGATTACTCTGTAACCAGGAAGAATGGAAATCAGTTGATGAAGTAAATATAACCCAATGACTGTAAGAGCCGACTGAAATTATCACGGTGTGTGACTTGGCCGATTGTCATCACTCGACAACAGCATGTGTTGCTCATGCTCTCGATCACTGAGTTCTCCTATATAGACATGGTGGAACTCACTTGTCTCCCCTTATTCTGCAATAATCTAATGGCCCAGAGTGAGCTCATGGCTGTCCATTTTGTAGCTTTCTGAACGTAGATTTGAAAAATATGTGATTACGCTCAATTTTGTAGCGCTGTGCGTTGACACGTTTCAGAGTTGAAAAAGGCGTTGAAATTGAAATCCCCTTCATTATCAAAGAGCAGAATAGCAGCGTGAGAATGTGTGGACTTTGACGTGATCGGAGCCTCACAATGACTGCTAATTCAACTGGTTGCTGTGTGTTTAGTTCATGACTAACTTTGGTTAAGATGGAGAGACGTTGAGCAACAGCTCGAATCAACAATTGGATGGCATAATGTTATCAAAACAGCCAAGAAACTGTTTAATCGCAATTATCACAAATTGAATAAAAGACAATATTTTTTCAATTTCCATTATTTTTTTTCCATTTTCTGAGATTATAATGCAAGGAACTGCCAGTCACTTTGGCGTATTTGCCGCAAGTTGCGCTAGAAGATGTTTTTTCTCACTTGGATCTCGATAAACAGTTGGATGCGTTTGCCCAAAAATCTTCCAATCTTTCATCAAATTTAATTCATGCCGTGAAGTAATTCTTTGGCGCCTGAAAACATTCAACAATGGTTGCATTGATTACATCAGGAATTTATCAAATTCCTTTCAAAGAATTGGTATGATTTTTGCCCTAATATTCATTACTTCAAATTCATAAATACCAAAATTCAATTAGATTCACAAAAGAAAGGGAACCAGACTACTGAAGACGTAAATGGAATAATTCAATGGAATTCAATATCTTTTGTAAATATCTAAGCATTCTTATGAATATCTGATTTGAAATTATTGATCTAGAAAAAAGGAGTAAAATGTTTTTTTCTGTATTTTTACTTGCTGGCCTCTTGCTTTACACACACTGTACAAAGCACAACAGCGGTAAATATGAATATGTCACTGGTAGAACATGCTGTGCTGTGTGGGCGGAGTTGCATCTGTACCATCCTGCATCACAGGGGCAGTAGGGTGGGTGGCCGAGTAGCTAAGGTGTTCACTTGTCAAGCTGCAAACCTGGGTTCCATTCCCCAGGTGGGTGTTTTGGAGATCAGCTCTTGGATGAAGTGAGGGATGATATGTGATCATAACTAGATCATATTCTTGCCATGACTGGTGACAGATATGTAAAAGATATATAATTATGATACATAGCCACAGACATGTATATGACATTAATAACCTGACAACTAGAAGATATATTTCAAAACACATGGAGGAAAAAAATGAAACTATTGACAAAATAATTATTGCTGAAAATTCATCAGGTTACTCAAACAAAAGTTATGAATTCATTTGTCAAACATTTTTCATTACAAAGAAGTTCGCAAATAAACTGCTGAGTCGGGGTTTTACTTAGTGCTCTAAAGTGTCTCCGATAATTGCCGTCATAAACCACTCTGACAGTTTATTTGCACCGAGATTGCCATCATTGCCTGTGGCAAGGTGATCGCACATACAAAATGAGTTCATATCTGTCATAAACCTGTTTCCTTAAAACCCAAATGTCTGATGACCACGGGGTATGTTTCAGTATATTGTGACGAGAAGACATGTTTGCTTCCTAGAAGCCATTAAGGAATATACAGTTTGCATTGCCATTGCAGCCTTCAGCCTGCTAGCTTGTTTACTTACAACAATCATTAGCAATTTCTCCTCCGATGATTGTTCCACAGTGCTGGCCTCAGGCGTGCAAGATCTAACCATTATGGAGATCCGCCTCGGAAAAAACAAAATTGAAATGTTTAGTTTGATTCTGAAGGGCTGTGGTATACACTGTGTTGGACTGAGTCACAGCTCGATCAAATGGTTGTGTCAAAAACATTGACTGTTGTGTGGGGGATATGCTTATATATATGTGTATGGATATAAAGGACTTTTTCTGTAATGTTTGAAAATGATCCGATTTGACAGGGGTATCAAATTATAGTATCTTACTTCTGATAAAACCAACTGTGACTTATTTGTTTAGAAAACATGTCGTTTGTGATTGTTTGGCAGTTTTAAAAAAAGGATTTTATAAAAATAGGTTACAATTTCTTTAACTGTGGTCACGAGAATGTTTGGAGGAAAATTGTTAATGCAGTTTGGAAAGAAATAATGACAAACATTATGAGTTTCAAATCAGGTAGGAGGTATCAAATCAGTGGCATACCTCAGAATTCAAATTCATTTTTCTACTAAATTAGATGAGATAATGGTTGCTTTTCTACTTTTCTGTCATATATTTGTGTATTAGAAAATACAAATTTCTTCTGTTCTTGAAAACCAGACGAAAGACATTTTAAAAAGGATGTGCTGTTGTAATCAATAGGGCGATTACCATTATGCTGATATTAACACTTCTGGTTGAAGTTTCACTCTTAAAGGTATGTAAAAAGAAATTCTACAGAATCATTACCAATTGTAAATGACACGTCATTAAGGTTTCCATCCTGTTTTTGAGATGTCCCCTACATCTAGATGATAGTAGATTTCTAATTAGGGCCCCAAGTGTTACGAGAGACAAATTGTATTGTGTATAAACATGCAATTACGAATCTGATTTAGTCGGTCACTAGATTGATCCAGTTTTGTTATGAACAATTCATTACCGGGCACATCTGAGCTTTCTATTTCAGTGACGACATTGACGACGAAAATCTGACAATCTGCCGTCATCGTCAGTTGCTTTGATGTATGTAAAGGGGTCGACAATTCACTTTGTGAGGGTATTGATTGTGACGGTGTTGTAGAGTTTACATGACATTCCACTCCCATGTACAAGGCCCCACTCTATTCAACGTAAGTGACGAAATTTGTTCGTGTTTTTCTCCGGTGTTTTTACATGTACTGGATGTGGACACTTCATGTTGAGACTTTCGTAGAACTAGCAGTGATCAGGGTCATTATGTAGTCCAAGTGGGGAGTTTAGAAGGCACATTGTCTGAAGAAACAGCAATTCGATAGCTGCATATAGTTGATTATGGAAAAATGATTTATAAAAATCTTTCCAGAATGAATTATCTCAAAGTTGAACAAATGAAGTAATTAGCTCATATTTGCTTAATTTAGGTGTATTGAAATGCCATTATTATTTGATAAACAAATTGTTTCTGAAAAATAATTTTGAATTTATATCTTATGTAACAGATTGTATGACCAATCAAAATTGCATGATAGAACTCCAGTAAGCATAATTGCAAACCTGAAGCAAATCAGGCCAGACACACCAGGAAGGATGCTGTCACTAGTTATCAATATATTCATATTTTCCGAAAGCTCATTTGTCTGAATTACAATTCATGACGTGACAAATCCAGTTTTCTTGAACTTCCAATATTCGTCCATTCCATCCATTTGAGTGTGAACCGGAGCAAAAGGTTTAAAACCAAAAATGTTAACGCGAAGTCAAGCGGAATAAGAATGGAGAAGCATAATGATATAGTCAATATCACCCCCCACTGTAGTATGCTGGGAGTTGAAGGTTGCAATATGATCAGACAAGATCCCATCTCTCGACAGTTGGTGTCGTTTCCATATTAATAATGGTATGAGTCATCACATACCACTACGCAACTGGTAACCTCCACTGTAGATCAGCCGTGTTGAACACCATGTATCCTTGGTTGGTCACACGCTTATTTATTCAGTATTTCATTCACAGGGCGAGCAGACTTGACACACTTGAATGCATAGCCATTTTATTCCGAGTCGTTCCAACAACATATTTACAAATATTCAGGAACTTGTTGAATGGATGAAAGGCGGTTGAATGGTTTGTGCTGTTCTTAAGCCTTTAAGCCCATGGATGTGTTTTCCATTCATGCATAGAATTAATTCAGAAAAGCGGGTTAGAGAGTGAGGCATTATTTTTCAGTTAAATTCTTTATTTTGCAGTGTTTTGAGGAAAACAGTTTGTAATTGTTATTCTTTTTGTTTCCACATACATTATGTTGATTTGGATTAAGACTAGTATAAGTGAACCATTTGGTTGACAACTCGCAACTGTATTTAGATGAATTTTAAAACTTTTTGGGTAGAACCAATAATGTGCATCGGGAAAAAAGCAGAAACAGAAACAATGTAGTTACAGAAAACCATAATTTGAAAATGTAAATTTGTTTGAATTTAAATCTTGAAAATTAAATTTTTAAAAAAGTTACAAAGTAACATCTTCTGCCAAAAACACAATGAAAGTTTTGATGTTTTGGGAAAAAATATGACTTGTGATTTGTGCTCCTGGAAAATATCCAACTGATAAATAAGCACATATGCATGCATAGTTTCCTTTGCCTGGCGTGTTTAGTTTAACAGTTAATGATAGTATGTCAATAGGTGATAAAAACAACCTTCTCTATTCTACTGCCACCCCATTATAAACGATTACCTTGGTAATTTAAGCTGCTATTTTTCATGTCTACTTTTCATCCTATTATTGAAATGTCTCTTCAATTTAATTGTGATTTTCTGAGAAACTAAAAGAGTGCCAACATGGCAGAAAGGCTGATGATGATGTCTCCTGTATTGTGAAGGCAGCTTCAGCCGGGATGTGACAGTATTGATGTAAACCAGTGCAGTAATCTGTAGCAGGTAGTGGTTGGAGGTAGGGGAATTATCGGTCTATTTCAGTCCAAGTTCACCTCCTAGCCAGAGTTTTTTTCAAGCAGCCAATCCAATCAATGAGCAGTGATGTATATTTCTCCTGACAGCCCATCACGGGGCGAGAGTGTCTGCTATTAGCTTGATAGATGAGGAAATAGACGTTGTTTATATCGCCATTGTGCGTCTATTTCAACTGAGCCATTATTACACATTTCTCTTTGTATGACAATGACCAAATTATTCATATAAATGCTCAAAGGAAATGAAAACACTGTTATGATGAAAGTTGTTGGGCCTTCACTGCAACAGTTGGTACGGATATTATGTTCAAATGATGCGCAATTAATTTATTCGATGACAAGTGATGAGTAACCGAAACGTAACCCTTTCTCTTTTACTCATTTATGTCCACTTGTAGGGCTGGAGTTCAATACTATATGGCCCTGAATATGTATAAATATCACATTTATGGATACAGTGTAAATTTGCCTTATCCACATTTCGGCCTTGGAACTTTATTATAGTGCCCTAATCATGGATGCATAATATTTTACAGTAATATTATATTTCAAAGAGATGCATTCAATTGATCATGCATTTTTTATATTGGATGCTGTGTTTCTTTTTGTACCCAGCCAGCTCCATCTGGTAGGTCCAGTGCAGTGTTTTAGTGTAGTGTTGCGATGTACGGCTAAGTAATGTGTTGTGTCAGGAAAACGTTTTTGTTATTGCGTTTTTGTTATTAGTCACAGTCAGCCATGTGAAGTTCCTTCCTGCACAGCAAACACTTAACACTTTCCTTCGTTTTTTCTATGTCTGTGTTCATAATTTTGTTTTACATCAAACTTTTTTTTCTTCTCATGTAAGAAATGAATATTTTTTGTTTGGAGATGATTTTATTGCTGTATCAAAGATGGCCTGTATCTTGATGTACTGATATTCTTCATCACTCTGGAAATGCATGATCAGGGCACTTTAGTTTTTTTCCAGCCCTGATTATGGATGGCTGGATTTTTTATTCAGTGTGTATGAATTTGTATGATTAATGAACATATTAACTTTGGGCATTATAGGTATACATTCATGCTTGTTGCTCGTGTCCATTCTACAAGACAATAAAATATTGAGATAAAACATTTCAGTGGTGTCTACTAATGATGCAAATCCTATAGCCATCATATTCAAGTCTCACAAGGTGGCATCTCTCAAGAAATGAATTCCGAAAAAGACATAATTATTTCTGAATTTTTTTTTCACAAAATTACTCCACTGTTTGAAAAAACCTGCTTTCATTATAAGAACATGGCAGCGGACTGAGTCATAGACTTATCACAGGCACTAACATGCGATCTTCCCTCCTCTGCGACAAAAGAGTCATTAGAGAGCTAAAAATCATCACGTGTCCATCGGCAGTATTGACGTTTTTTGATGGGCAAACATGCCTTATCGTTTTGCCTCCACCTGAAGAGTGCAGCCCATTTTCTGCGACATTCCTCGTTGAAATTTTCGTTCTCGACATAACGATCGCCAAAACCATGTCATTAGAATCTGAGGGTGCCTTCATTCCGTCAAGACTTAACGCGATCCTTCTTTTCAAAATTGAATGTTGAATTGAATTTTTTCGATCACCATTGTTGAAAGGCAGAAGATCTCATGTTGTGGAACTATTGTGTGTCTGATACACCGCCACTGTTTCATAACCCTCGATTTCAACTCTCATTACTTTCTGTGTAATTAAGCTTCATTTTCCTGTATCAATTTTGCTAAACTTTTCACATGTTGGACACACTTGGAGGTTGGCTGGAGAACACATGGACATCCGTGGTAATTACGGAACCATCAACAACCTTGGGCACAGATTCATCATGTTTTTTTGAGTAATTGAAAATTAAAATTTCACAAATGAATGGGCACAGTTGTGTAGTTACTGGTTAATCTATTTTTAAACGTTTTATTTTTAACTAATAACAATTTTGTAAATGCCTCATTTAAAACATTTGTGTCCATTTTGTTAATGTTTCTTGTTCCATATGAAACTGTTTTCTGACATCTGTCACAAAAATAGAGGAAAATGTTGAAATGGGATGAAAGTGTCTGATAAGAGCATTGTTGATTATTTTCATTTTCGTAGTATTGTTTGGTATGTGTTTGATCAGAAACATTTACATTCATACTTTGCTATTGCTAATTTCATTTCAAACCACACTCATCTTAAATAAACAAGGTATAGTTTTCTGAAAGTAAATTTCAAATGGAATTTGTGTACCATCAGAACGGCACTGATGCTAAGTGTTTGGATTACAACATTGATGGATTATGTTCATTATCCGAGGCATCATATTGGTATGTAATAGGAAGTGATTATAATGTAGCTCGCCAAATTACAAGTGTTCATCACCCCATGACATCATATCGACATCAACACGTCAAGAATCTTGCAACTCAACAATGACAAGTTGTTGAGAGGGGACCCCTTTCGTGAAATCAACGAAAATCTGTAATAATCCAATTACGCATATCCCGTTCATCTATGAGTCAGCTCGGAAGAGGGCCACTCCAACTTTAGCCTGATTGATTCGCCAAGTTGTAACATTGTAACAGGTACAGCCAAACTCCAGTTACATGCATGTAACCACAGTAATTTGTTTACCTTGTTATTTGAAACACAGTTTGAGAAGAAAGAGACTTCGGGTACCAAAATTGCCAATATCGGATGTGAATGAGCACTTTGACCTATTCAACTTCCGATTGGGGATAGCTCATCGACAGTATTCATAGCATTTGATCAAATTATCTGGTAGAATGTGCAATTCATTGACGTTAATAAACCCTAGACAACAGGGGCTCCCCCTGGGGGGCCAGCATGGTACCGATGGATCAATGATGATATAACTAAGTTGGGAAACCAACTGCTCAGCTTTGATGAAAAATTCAAACCGGTTGTCATGGCTGCCATGGATTTGAGTGTTGGGCAGATCTGGACAGTTGATAGGGCAGATCTGGACAGTTGATAGTGTTTATTTTATGAGATGTTCATTTAACAAATCAGGTGCTTTGTAGTAAGTGTGAATTATCATTGAAGAGATATTGTGGAAACAGTTTTTATGAGATTTTGGTTTTGAGGTACCTGTTGTGATGGACTTCAGTGAGGTATATGAGGTTGGTCAGGTGGGTCATTCAGCTGGATTAAAGAATCGTTGTGAGCTCATGTTTTCATGTGGTATTTGTTGTCAATTGTTCTTTGAATGTTCTTAGACTGTCTCCGTGGTCTCGGGGACAGAGCATTTGCTTGGAGAGCGGAAGGTCAGTGGTAAGATCTTTTGCCGTTAAGGGGCTAAAACAATGACTGGTCAGCTTGGCGTCAGTATACTGTGTCTGAGTGAGGTATCCATGTCCAACTATGCCAAGGTATCTCCATGGGCAAGCAGTAAGATGGCATTAACCTAGACTAGATGGTCATGTACATGTCCAAATCCCTGCTCAATTGTGATCCTAGGTTTGTACCCCTGCAAGCTGGTTTACCACTGTAGAAAATGTCTGTAACCTGCATTGTTCCGGGCTTTCTCCCCACATAAGGCTGATATGCCATGATATCTATGACTTATGTCACTTTCGGTTTCAATTTTTCCAGCATCCCATGCTTGATGTAAAAGTTGACTATGCTTGTTATAAGAGGCGACAAACGGGATCGGGTGGTCAGGCTCGCTGACTTGGTTGATGCAAGTCATCGTATCCTAATTGCGTGGATTGATGCTTGTAATGTCAATCACTAGATAGTTTGGTCCAGACTCGATTATGTACAGACCACCATAATATAGCTTGAATATTGCTGAGCGTGGCGTTAAACAACAAACATATAAAACAAAAATCAAGTTTTTCAGAATTAAATTGGCACACTATAATGTAACTAAAAGACTGTTCAAGACAGAGTTAAACCATGTTCTCTCTATTGTGGTAACATCTCTGACTTTATAAACATTTCAGACAGTTGTCCTTGTACAAGGACACAGACATAAATATCAAACCTTGTAAGTTAAAACTCACTGCATTCTTGCTTCATAATTCATTTAATTTTGTGACATTTTGTAACTTTGATGATAGCAGTTAGGATATCCATCATGCTAACGATCAGCAGCCATGTTGTTCACTACAGCCTCCGATGAAGCTCGTGAACCTTCCTTGTTTATTTCACATTGTTTTATGGTAGTGCTAACTTTTTTCAAGGCAACGCTGATGCTAAATTGAGTTTTCTTCAATTCAACTCTGTCAGCCCCCGGAAGGATTCGAGATCTTCTTTGATCAAGGTTTACAATGGCATGTAAATAACAGAGGGCTACTCTTGATGAAAGTTTAAAAACATAATTTATCCCCACTGCGGCTTACAGCAACATGGGAGTGTTGTTTTAGTCTGTTTAGCAATTCAGTCTTTCTGGTTGCAATCTTTGGATCAAGTCACACTGGTTTTAAGTATCCGATTTTGTTTGTGCGGGCTAAAAATTCACCAAATAAAATTCTAATTGTGTTATCAAAATAATGCCAGGAAAATTGTAAAGATACAGGGAATATGATTGCTGAGGTGTATTCGGTGGCGTGTGCTGTAGAGAGTTGGTGTCGGTTGTGGGTGTCGGTTGTGGGTGTCGGTTGTGGGTGTCGGCTGTGGGTGTTGGCTGTGGGTGTCGGTTGTGGGTGTCGGTTGTTGGTGTCGGTTGTGGGTGTCGGTTGTTGGTGTCGGTTGTTGGTGTCGGCTGTGGGTGTCGGTTGTGGGTGTCGGCTGTTGGTGTCGGTTGTGGGTGTCAGTTGTGGTTGGCATGTAGTCGCACTGAGGAGTAAGCCATGCTGGAATAAGGTGTTATTGTGTGTTTCTTTTTGTCTTAATTAATGAAGGATTGTTTCTTTTGTCTTAATTAATTGAGGAATGTTTCTTTCGTCTTAATTAATGGGGATAGTTCTTTAGGCAACTTTTTCTCCATCTTCTGCAACATGGAATCAAACATTGATGCAGTTTGTGAAACAGAGGGGTGCTATTTGGGACGTACATGTGATTGATAAATGCAAACTTATTTAGCAACTTGCATAGGTAGTCAGGTTATTTTGGTTGAAAACATATCAACAAGTCATTGTTGTCCATCCAAACACTGTTAGAAATTCCTAATATATAAATATTGTCGAACAGAGTAGGATGCACATCCATGGACCCGCTTCTGGAGCAACGTATGTCAGTGTGTCATCCAGCCTTGGTGTCATACTGCCTTGGTGTCATCCAGCCATGGTGTCATCCAGCCTTGGTGTCATCCAGCCTTGGTGTCATCCAGCCCTGGTGTCATCCAGCCTTGGTGTCATCCAGCCATGGTGTCATCCAGCCTTGGTGTCATACTGTCTTGGTGTCATACAGCCTTGGTGTCATACTGTCTTGGTGTCATCCAGCCTTGGTGTCATCCAGCATACTTGGTGTCATCCAGCCTTGGTGTCATCCAGCCTTGGTGTCATACTGTCTTGGTTTCATACTGTCTTGGTGTCATCCAGCCTTGGTGTCATACTGTCTTGGTTTCATACTGTCTTGGTGTCATCCAGCCTTGGTGTCATCTAGCTTTGGTGTATTCCAGCCTTGGTGTCATAGTCCTTGTGTCATCCAGCCTTGGTGTCATACTGTCTTGGTGTCATACTGTCTTGGTGTCATCCAGCCTTGATGTCATACTGTTTAAGTGTCATCCAGCCTTGGTGTATTCCAGCCATGGTGTCTTCCAGCCTTGGTGTCATAGTCTTGGTGTCATCCAGCCTTGGTGTCATACTGTCTTGGTGTCGTACTGTCTTGGTGTCATCCAGCCTTGGTGTCATCCAGCATACTTGGTGTCATCCAGCCTTGGTGTCCTCCAGCATACTTGGTGTCATCCAGCCTTGGTGTCCTCCAGCCTTGGTGTCATACTGTCTTGGTTTCACACTGTCTTGGTGTCATCCAGCCTTGGTGTATTCCAGCCATGGTGTCATCCAGCCTTGGTGTCATACTGTCTTGGTGTCATAGTCTTGGTGTCATACAGTTTTGTGTCATACTGTCTTTGGTGTCATTCAGCCTTTGTGTCATACAGTCTTTATGTCATTCAGCCTTTGTGTGAAACAGTTTTGTGTCATAGTTTTTCTGTCATTTAGGCTCGGTGTCATACAGGTCATCTGGCAAACTAGCCTTTCATTTCTCAAATTTGAATGCATTTCCTGTGTCTAAATACATCATTTTGCAAACATTCCTGTGTCTGAAAACATCAATTTGCAAACCAATGTGTGAGTGAGTACATCATTCTAGACACATTTGGTCTGTTCATCTGTGATGAAGGATGTTCTCTCACCTAATGATTATCAGTCTTTTCTTTGAATTGGCTGGCCAAACTGCACAATATTTCACATGGCCAGTGCCATAAAGCTAAGTCTGAGGAGATTATTCACACTTTGAGTCCATTAAACTTGAGAAGAATGATGTTACGATTGGTCCTACGTTTTCGTGTCATGTTGGTCCCGAATTAAGGCCGACATAACTACATTATGAAATCCCATGATGCAATAGCCAAAATGGTTTTGTAAGTGTTCTATTGACAAGGACCCGGCAAACCTCATTACGATGGCCTGACGTTAAAACCACATGCCCTGGAATTGCCCCTGGGGAATTCTGAATCCAAATTTGGCATAAAAATGAATTGGCAGCAAAAGTCAAAAAGGTAGTTCGTAATACACCACGTCTGAATATCACATGAAATTATTTGCGTGCATTTTCAGTAATTTTAAGCCTCTTTTACCCAAAATATCTGAATATTTTTGTGATTATGTTTGCACATCTTGTGGGTGAAATGGTTGTTTATTTTACCTCAAAATATGAAAGATTTTGTGTTTCTAAGTGAATTTTGTCTGTGAAATGGTTTGAAAATATCGGAAAATTAGTTTGAATGCAAAAAATGCAAGCAATTACATGAAAAAGTGAAAAAAAGTAACTCTAATTAGTCGGATTTGACACTCTGAGGCAGACAATCTCATAAATTCAAGATGCATCAGAATATATCAGAATATTTATCCTTTTTCAAATCATTTTAAAAATGTCATAAATTTTGAAGAATGGTATTTTAAATATAGACCAAAAAATATTAATATGGTTGTTCGTTATTGAACTTTCTTAAACATGTCAGAAAACTGCTTTTGCTTGTCGCCATATTTATTTCAGGTTTGATATGATTTGTCAAACATGGATTCCAAATAAAGTCCAAGTGTCTATAAGATGTCAAATAAGATAGTAAAGATTAACATTGTGTGATGTTTGTATCAAATAGGCTTAAGCCAGCGTGCCATCCATCCAGTATTAAAGCATGGTGTCAGATATTGGCATGATGATAAAAACGTACCAGGATTGAATTTCATCTGAAGAACCTTCTACTTTGAAGGCGAAAAATGATTTTTTGTGGGGAAGCTTCATCCAATAATTCAAATATTTCAAAACGCTTTTTGACCCAGAGATGAAACCTTCAAAGGTCAAGACAATGTCGGAAATTTAATACTCCCTATGGAAGACTTTGAATAATGTGATTCTGGTAGATTTTGAGTCATGACATTGGGACCACAATATGGGACGTGGGGCACATATTCTCATCATATTTGTTGTTGTAGTCATATACATTACAAGCCGGGTGAATCTGGCATCCCCAGATGACAAAGCAGGAGAGTTTTTCCAAGATTCTGCAAGTACACAGCTGTTTTTCAGAGCAAGCACGTTTGAAATCAGAGCCTCTTTTTGACACACATTGGGTCACATGTTGGCAGCGAGGATGTTGTCTGTAGACAGCCATGAAATGACTGGGACTTACGTTGGTTGCTATTTCCACAAGTTTGGAATAATTTGTGGAAATATAACCAGAAGAAAGACTGCTTCCTGTGGCTTCAACATACTCTTCTCCTTCAACATATGATGGTTTGGCTGGGGTTCTTGTCAGGGTACTTCATTCACAACTTAAGGTTTCACAAAAAAATCCATTTGGAGACTTTTGCAAATTGATTTTTCTCCTCTGATATTTTGGTCAATCATACTGAACTTGTGGATGTGTTCTACATTTTGTTGCTGACAACAAATCCTCTGAAAAATGGCAAAACTTAGAACTTAATATAATATAAGATTCGTTTTGATATCGTAGATTCTATTAATATTACATAACCAGTGAGAAGACATTAAGGTTTTTTTTGTTCTTGACTTTTGGCCTTGAAGCCGCAATCCCTGAGGATTGAATGTTGTAGGGAAAAAGTGCCATGTGTGTCTTATTAGGACATCTATATCAAAACAAATTATTTTTGAAATATATGTTGCTACAGTATGAAAGATCTTCAGTAAGTAATAGACTTATTTGAGCCAAATTGGGGAATTGCAAATAGATTTTAGATTCCCGTCCAGGTTATTTTTTAAATCAGTGCCGGTTGACTTGGGGTTATAATGGTCAAGTTTTCAGCAAGGACACCTGAACAAGCTTATGTGAAATAATTAAGGCATGTGTGATTGCATGAGGATATATAGTTAAGTTGAGCCAATGTAACGGATGAACACAGGACAGTAGGGATTACCCGCAGATTGTCTGTGACAGAGCTTTGGTCCACGCCCATAATTAGCCTGGCTCATCCAAGGGTAGACATACCACATTGTACTACTATCTCCCTGACAACTAGTTCAAGTGTACAGAGTTGTGTGGGGAGTGTTATCTGGGTAAGACTGATCTTTGTTGGGGGGATTACTATTTTAACCCAAGCAAGTAAACTTCAAAGTTTGGCCAGTCTGTGGCATTCCAGCCCTAAAGAGCGAGAACATGTCGACAGTAAACTGTGAACAAGGTATTTGTTTGTGGTATTGCGCACGCCTGATGTTGGCTTACTTCTTGACCTATCTGTCATTTAAGGGATCGGTAATCCGGAGCTACCAAAGCATACAGGTATGTAGTGTTTGAGTGTTAGTGTCATTATAGTGCTTTTATAGTGCTTTTCCAACGGCAATAAATACATCAAATAAGCTTTGAGGGGGCCATCCTTATGTTGGGTTAAGAGAAACGTTATTATAGAAGATAAAATTCTACCAGTGAACTTGAAAGGAATGATTTTCAAACAATGCAGGATATGAAATAATTGGAAGAATAAGATGAGATTCACACTAATTTAGAGCACATTGAGATGGGATAAAACTTGAACAAAGATTTCTTTCATTTAAGATAAATTTAAAATAAATTGTGCTTCTTTTGTTGTCAGGATGTGAAACAAGCTCCAAGTATGTCCAACAATTGAATTAAAATGGCCTCAATTGTGACAGAAGGTTATTGTCAGATCATGTCCATTTTCATATGTACATATAATGAGATTCTATCTGTTTTCATATGTACATATATTGAGATTCTATCTGTTTTCATATGTACATATATTGAGATTCTATCTGTTTTCATATGTACATACATTGAGATTCTATCTGTTTTCATATGTACATATATTGAGATTCTATCTGTTTTCATATGTACATATAATGAGATTCTATCTGTTTTCATATGTACATATAATGAGATTCTATCTGTTTTCATATGTACATATATTGAGATTCTATCTGTTTTCATATGTACATATATTGAGATTCTATCTGTTTTCATATGTACATATATTGAGATTCTATCTGTTTTCATATGTACATATATTGAGATTCTATCTGTTTTCATATGTACATATATTGAGATTCTATCTGTTTTCATATGTACATATAATGAGATTCTATCTGTTTTCATATGTACATATAATGAGATTCTATCTGTTTTCATATGTACATATATTGAGATTCTATCTGTTTTCATATGTACATATATTGAGATTCTATCTGTTTTCATATGTACATATATTGAGATTCTATCTGTTTTCATATGTACATATATTGAGATTCTATCTGTTTTCATATGTACATACATTGAGATTCTATCTGTTTTCATATGTACATATATTGAGATTCTATCTGTTTTCATATGTACATATATTGAGATTCTATCTGTTTTCATATGTACATATATTGAGATTCTATCTGTTTTCATATGTACATATATTGAGATTCTATCTGTTTTCATATGTACATATATTGAGATTCTATCTGTTTTCATATGTACATATATTGAGATTCTATCTGTTTTCATATGTACATATATTGAGATTCTATCTGTTTTCATATGTACATATATTGAGATTCTATCTGTTTTCATATGTACATATATTGAGATTCTATCTGTTTTCATATGTACATATATTGAGATTCTATCTGTTTTCATATGTACATATAATGAGATTCTATCTGTTTTCATATGTACATATATTGAGATTCTATCTGTTTTCATATGTACATATAATGAGATTCTATCTGTTTTCATATGTACATATATTGAGATTCTATCTGTTTTCATATGTACATATAATGAGATTCTATCTGTTTTCATATGTACATATATTGAGATTCTATCTGTTTTCATATGTACATATATTGAGATTCTATCTGTTTTCATATGTACATATAATGAGATTCTATCTGTTTTCATATGTACATATATTGAGATTCTATCTGTTTTCATATGTACATATATTGAGATTCTATCTGTTTTCATATGTACATATATTGAGATTCTATCTGTTTTCATATGTACATATAATGAGATTCTATCTGTTTTCATATGTACATATATTGAGATTCTATCTGTTTTCATATGTACATATATTGAGATTCTATCTGTTTTCATATGTACATATAATGAGATTCTATCTGTTTTCATATGTACATATATTGAGATTCTATCTGTTTTCATATGTACATATATTGAGATTCTATCTGTTTTCATATGTACATATAATGAGATTCTATCTGTTTTCATATGTACATATATTGAGATTCTATCTGTTTTCATATGTACATATATTGAGATTCTATCTGTTTTCATATGTACATATATTGAGATTCTATCTGTTTTCATATGTACATATATTGAGATTCTATCTGTTTTCATATGTACATATATTGAGATTCTATCTGTTTTCATATGTACATATATTGAGATTCTATCTGTTTTCATATGTACATACATTGAGATTCTATCTGTTTTCATATGTACATATAATGAGATTCTATCTGTTTTCATATGTACATATATTGAGATTCTATCTGTTTTCATATGTACATACATTTAGGTCATATCCATTTGCACACACATGCAGATCATATGTATTCATCACCAGTGGTAAAATCATGATGAATGTGTTCATCTTCAAGGATGTTTTGAATGTATGTATAGAACAGGATGCCTAACATCCAAGTGAGCTAGGAATACAAAAAAGGGTTTTGCTGGTCTAAATCTGGAGCCTTTTAGCGCCTGTACATGACTGACATCACACAATCTGGAAACAGAAAGAAGCACATATTCCCGAGACTTGTGTGTGTCACAGGCGATACAGCCTTCGGCCCTGTTCTCCTAGATAGCATCTATATCATGTCACTTTGGTGATTCTCCTACAGGCTCAGCAGAAGTTGCTGTGAGTGAACACGGCAAGCCGCTGACTCAGCTTCACTGGACAGGAGGAATCAGCAGTAGCCTGGCTGTGCTGGTATAGATTCAGACCCTTCACAGACTCTTAATGTTTGTGGTGATACTGGATCAGAATAGCTCCCCAGTATATTTTTCCGTGTGAACGGACTACAACCGTGTGGCAACTGAGCTGATTGCATGTTAACATTCATGTGATGTAGCTCATGCTATAAACCACTGGTTTGCCTTGCTCAGACTCAATGTACAGGCAGCCATGATACAGCCGGAATATTGCAGACTGCTGTGTAAACAAACATTACAATACAGTGTCCACTATGATAATGACAGATCATATCTTGTTTGTTTGTCTTTAGAAGAAATTGGGACCCTCTACATCTTGACCACGGAGGCGGTCTTAATACAACATATTGTTGTATCACAATACAGTTTGTAGTGACAAAACCCAGCTACTGAATGCTTGTAGCAATGGTAGAATGGGTTAAAATTTGGTTTACTTATCATAAAACTAAGGTTGGTTAAACATGTTTCTTTGCTATCAATCTCAGATTGTTTTAGGTTGATGGGTCATTTTTCAGTTTTCAGAAGGTGGTTGAGTAGGTATCGCCTCAATCACACATTGAAACAATGGAGGGTTTTACTTTGTGAGAAAATTGAATTGGAGATTTGAATTGTCATTAAAAAGACCTTACTTTTTTTATTCCTTTATTGTTGAAAGTAAATTGAAACGAGATTTGTAATTGACATGTCTGAATTCAGCCAGTGAACTGCTTGGAATGAAGTATTTACACCATTAATCAAAAGGAATTTCTGGAATTGAAGTTTTCTTTTCAATCCATCATGAAACGAATTGTTCTGAAGTTTATGGACGAGCTGTAATTGGGATTCACTGTTAAATGCAAAGCTGGGCCAGACTTAAAGGTTGAAATTTAAATTGGATTGGAAGTTGATTCGTCCATAGTTCTCACCTTAAACAACTGCTTTTTAAAATTTCTCACATGTCTGTTTCAGTACCTTCAAACTGTATAACATAATCCAACCCGTGAAGATCCGGGGTAGAATAGGTCGTCAGCACACATGCTTGCCGTAAAAGGCGACTTTGCTTGCCATTGGAGCATTAGAGGCAACTAACAGGATCAGGTGGTCAGGCTCACTGACTTGGTTGATTCATGTCATCGTATCCCAATAGTGTGGATCGATGCTCGTGATATCAATCAGTCTGGTCCAGGCTTGATTATTTACAGTCTACAGTCCTATAGCTGGAAAAATGCTGAGTGCGACGTTAAGCAACAAACAAAATAGATATTAAAAAATCCACTGAAAGTATACACAGGAAGTAATATACCAGCTTCCACTATCTCCATGCTCATGATAACACTCACGTAGTCAAGTGGGTAGAAGGGGTGAAACAGGTTTTAATGTCAAGATTAAAGATTATTGCTCTCATATTGCAACGTGAATGTGCTAGTCCACTGAGATACCATGCTTCACTTCAACATGGAAACCCCACTCTGACACATCATGCTGCCTCAAAGCTGACCAGTCCTTGTTTTAACTCCTTAAGTGTGAGGCAGGGTAACAACAAGTACTGTCTTTTAGCATCTTTTGGTATGATGTGGCTGGGAATTGAACACTCAACCTACCACTTTCCGGGCAGACATTCTATCCACTACATGTCCCCAAGTTCGTAGCTTAGCATAGGGTATTCCTGGTTTGATTCCTAATCTACATGATAAACTCTATGGTTGCTTGGTACCTAGATGATGATATGGTTGTTAAAATGGCTGAGCAATCCTATTAATCTAACCAGGCATTATATGATTGCCCTCGGAAATGTGTGGTCCTTTAATCATAAACTCATCCTTTCTTTCAACAGTACAAACCACTTATGGATGTTTATGAAAAATTGCAACCAGCTCAATGAACAAAAATAGCTCCTCCATGTATCAGTTTATATCTTGGCCATTTAGTTCCATCATTACACTGCAATACTTGCTGGCTGGAGACTGTTATCTCCTTGTGGGTGGTGGTATCAGTATATAGCCCCAGCTTATATACTGCGCTATCAGCAGGAGTAGGGTGGGAGACAGTTTGGATGGGTAATGGTGGTATGTGGAGATAAGGTAACTGTCTTGCTGGGGTTAATGTGGCCATTGATTTGATGGTAGGGGACGGTATGGTTGGAGGTTAAACAAAACTGGCAGTTGCTGATAGGTGAACAAATGTTTAATGATGAGGTGGGAAGCAAGGTGGTATGCTACCTCTGTGTTTTTTCATTAGGTACTCTCAAAATGTGTTTTGTTTCGTATAAATAACAAGAAGTGCACCTGAAGCATCATGTGAATTTGATTTATAGACATTGTTGTAGTATTCAAATACATATGTGTTTTAGTGGAATGTTTTGTCATAGTTCAGAGCCATTTAGACAATTTGTGTGTCGCTAATTTCTTTTTCACTGTTGAACAATTTTTGTATTCACACAAAGGCGATGCCCTCTCTACAAAGATCTGAGAGGGGAACTAAATTCATCATCCGGATTTGCTATGCACCCACTATCGCTAAAAATACTATTAAATCCACCAGAGCCTTTGCAAAAATTATCTCTAATTTCATCCACAAAATATTCAGGCAAAGAAAATCTGCATCTCCTCCCTAACAATATAATCACAGCAATATTTGTATTCTGTTTTGTATGTCAATTTTTAATTAGTCATGTTCATGTTTTGTACCCTGCCACCTGTGGGTGTTTATGTACAATAAATATTCTTCTTCTTCTTCACAAGTTGAAACAGATAATCATTGGGAAATATCCTGTTAAGAACAACATATGTTTCTGTTGAAATGATAAAGGTTAGGTAAAGGAATTGGTTTTTAAAAGTTTTTATGATACCTTTTGTAATCTAATATCATTTTCATTTTGAATCAAGTTGCTGTTAGAACTGTTTTCAGTAGAATAGCATGGTATAGTATGTGAACTACATGTCATTTTATACAAGAGCAGAGTTAGAGAGCCCCCTTAAGAAAGATATTGATCTAACCCAAGGACTGCAACAAAGTTGCTGCAAGTCTGTACCTGACCTTCCCCAAACCAGCTGCAATAAAGACATCAGTTCAGAGGGTTTAGCTCCGGATGGAATAGTTAATGACACTTATTTACATAAAGGACCAGGTGTGTGATATCAACACTGGTCAATATCACTTCTGTGAATGGCCGTTTCAAGGGTAATCCAGAATAATAAAGTGTGACATTATGGGTGAGTAGATTAGGACTGTAGACTTCAAGGTGGAACTGCCCCTTAACAGCCCTTGCCCAGCCCTCTAGGTGTAATCTGAAATACAACAGGTGCTTCGCTTGTTTACATGTTGTATATTTCATTCAGTAGTGGAAGGGATTTCATTCGTACCACATACCAAGGTGAAGTAACCTGTTATGTAGTAGGATTTTGTACATATTTGCCATACTTAGGTCTGTGTTTTTCAGACTGATAAAGGGATATGTATTTTTATGGTAATGCATATTGATCAGAAATACTGTTACTTTTTTAAGTGTTCTGAAATTCTGGTAAAACAGGTTCATCCAAGATTAGTCTTTACCAGGATTCCATTGATTCCTGTATGAATGATACACATGTTCTCTGAATATATTCCATAAATGTCTCCATTGTGAACTGATCTCATTCTACCACGTTCAAAACATTCAGGACTATTCAAATTTCAATCAACTATTGCAACGCACAAGTCAGAGTCATGTAACAGGTTGGACTGTATCGTCATGCGATTCTCCGACATTTTAAATTGAAACCGACACAGGGACTCAGCAGGTGTTTGTCATTATGGAAACGCTCAAACAAAGTTCTCCGATTCCTAATTAATGATACAGTATTTCTTACTGCAGTTTGTTTAATTTATTTGCACGTTGGCGAGAAGTGATTGGATTTTCAGATTGGTATTTGAGACAACTACACGAGCAGGGATTAGAGTGAGTCTTATGTGCCTAGCTTATCTATTATTCAAGACTTTCATCCCAGTTTACTCAAGTTTTTAAAAGGGCAGTGAATTTGATAATGATTAAAATATGGGGTGACACAGTGCAATGAAAAAGGTTTGACCGCGACAGGTTGGAAGATACCGTCTGTGGAAATGGAGATGAATTTATTGAATGACAGAGACAAAATAGCTTGGTGCCATTTCCCATAAGTAAATGAATCACTTTGAAATCAGAAGGAAATAGGCAAAATTGGCAATATTTTAGATTCACCAAGAAAGGTCACATGTGCCTCGGGGGTGGGGAAAGGAATAGTCATCTTGTCGGTGGTATTTGTGGTTGAGCATTAATCAAATGAAGTGTCATTTGGAATGTAAGCATCAGGATTTTGAAAAATGGCGGATGAGTTCCACAGGTTACATGGCAACATGGCTGTGTTCTATAGGTTACATGGTGACATGGCTGTGTTCTATAGGTTACATGGTGACATGGCTGTGTTCTATAGGTTACATGGCAACATGGCTGTGTTCTATAGGTTACATGGTGAGGTGGCTGTGTTCTATAGGTTACATGGTGACATGGCTGTGTTCTATAGGTTACATGGTGACATGGCTGTGTTCTATAGGTTACATAGTGACATGGCTGTGTTCTATCAGTTACATCGCAACATGGCTGTGTTCTATAGGTTACATGGTGACATGGCTTTGTTCTATAGGTGACATGGCTGTGTTCTATAGGTTACATGGTGACATGGCTGTGTTCTATAGGTTACATGGTGACATGGCTGTGTTCTATAGGTTACATAGTGACATGGCTGTGTTCTATCAGTTACATGGCAACATGGCTGTGTTCTATAGGTTACATGGTGACATGGCTTTGTTCTATAGGTGACATGGCTGTGTTCTATAGGTTACATGGTGACATGGCTTTGTTCTATAGGTGACATGGCTGTGTTCTATAGGTTACATAGTGACATGGCTGTGTTCTATCAGTTACATGGCAACATGGCTGTGTTCTGTAGGTTACATGGTGACATGGCTGTGTTCTATAGGTTACATGGTGAGGTGGCTGTGTTCTATAGGTTACATGGTGAGGTGGCTGTGTTCTATAGGTTACATGGTGACATGGTGACATGGCTGTGTTCTATAGGTTACATAGTGAGGTGACTGTGTTCTGTAGTTTACATGGTGAGGTGGCTGTGTTCTATAGGTTACATGGTGAGGTGGCTGTGTTCTATAGGTTACATTGTGAGGTGGCTGTGTTCTATAGGTTACATGATGAGGTGGCTGTGTTCTATAGGTTACATGGTGAGGTGGCTGTGTTCTATAAGTTACATGGTAGGGTGGCTGATGGCTGGATGGAATGGCTGGAGAGATGTTGTGGACTGGCCATGCTGCCTGGGTGTAGGCACCTGATGCAGGAGTACTAGCAGGCTGGTGTTGGGGAGATAAGGGCCTATATGGATGGAATGGATGGAGAGATGTTGTGGACTGGCCATGCTGCCTGGGTGTAGGTACCTGATGCAGGAGAACTAGCAGGCTGGTGTTGGGGAGATAAGGGTCTATATGGATGGAATGGATGGAGAGATGGTGTGGGCTGGCCATGCTGCCTGGGTGTAGGCACCTGATGCAGGAGAACTAGCAGGCTGGTGTTGGGGAGATAAGGGTCTATATGGATGGAATGGATGGAGAGATGGTGTGGGCTGGCCATGCTGCCTGGGTGTAGGCACCTGATGCAGGAGTACTAGCAGGCTGGTGTTGGGGAGATAAGGGTCTATATGGATGGAATGGATGGAGAGATGGTGTGGGCTGGCCATGCTGCCTGGGTGTAGGCACCTGATGCAGGAGAACTAGCAGGCTGGTGTTGGGGAGATAAGGGTCTATATGGATGGAATGGATGGAGAGATGGTGTGGACTGGCCATGCTGCCTGGGTGTAGGCACCTGATGCAGGAGAACTAGCAGGCTGGTGTTGGGGAGATAAGGGTCTATATGGATGGAATGGATGGAGAGATGGTGTGGGCTGGCCATGCTGCCTGGGTGTAGGCACCTGATGCAGGAGTACTAGCAGGCTGGTGTTGGGGAGATAAGGGTCTATATGGATGGAATGGATGGAGAGATGGTGTGGGCTGGCCATGCTGCCTGGGTGTAGGCACCTGATGCAGGAGAACTAGCAGGCTGGTGTTGGGGAGATAAGGGTCTATATGGATGGAATGGATGGAGAGATGGTGTGGACTGGCCATGCTGCCTGGGTGTAGGCACCTGATGCAGGAGTACTAGCAGGCTGGTGTTGGGGAGATAAGGGTCTATATGGATGGAATGGATGGAGAGATGGTGTGGGCTGGCCATGCTGCCTGGGTGTAGGCACCTGATGCAGGAGAACTAGCAGGCTGGTGTTGGGGAGATAAGGGTCTATATGGATGGAATGGATGGAGAGATGGTGTGGGCTGGCCATGCTGCCTGGGTGTAGGCACCTGATGCAGGAGTACTAGCAGGCTGGTGTTGGGGAGATAAGGGTCTTTATGGATGGAATGGATGGAGAGATGGTGTGGGCTGGCCATGCTGCCTGGGTGTAGGCACCTGATGCAGGAGTACTAGCAGGCTGGTGTTGGGGAGATAAGGGTCTATATGGATGGAATGGATGGAGAGATGGTTTGGGCTGGCCATGCTGCCTGGGTGTAGGCACCTGATGCAGGAGAACTAGCAGGCTGGTGTTGAGGAGATAAGGGTCTTTATGGATGGAATGGATGGAGAGATGGTGTGGGCTGGCCATGCTGCCTGGGTGTAGGCACCTGATGCAGGAGTACTAGCAGGCTGGTGTTGGGGAGATAAGGGTCTATATGGATGGAATGGATGGAGAGATGGTGTGGGCTGGCCATGCTGCCTGGGTGTAGGCACCTGATGCAGGAGAACTAGCAGGCTGGTGTTGGGGAGATAAGGGTCTATATGGATGGAATGGATGGAGAGATGGTGTGGGCTGGCCATGCTGCCTGGGTGTAGGCACCTGATGCAGGAGAACTAGCAGGCTGGTGTTGGGGAGATAAGGGTCTATATGGATGGAATGGATGGAGAGATGGTTTGGGCTGGCCATGCTGCCTGGGTGTAGGCACCTGATTCAGGAGTACTAGCAGGCTGGTGTTGGGGAGATAAGGGTCTATATGGATGGAATGGATGGAGAGATGGTGTGGGCTGGCCATGCTGCCTGTGTGTAGGCACCTAATGCAGGAGAACTAGCAGGCTTGTGTTGGGGAGATAAGGGTCTATATGGATGGAATGGATGGAGAGATGGTGTGGGCTGGCCATGCTGCCTGGGTGTAGGCACCTGATGCAGGAGAACTAGCAGGCTGGTGTTGGGGAGATAAGGGTCTATATGGATGGAATGGATGGAGAGATGGTGTGGGCTGGCCATGCTGCCTGGGTGTAGGCACCTGATGCAGGAGTACTAGCAGGCTGGTGTTGGGGAGATAAGGGTCTATATGGATGGAGAGATGGTTTGGGCTGGCCATGCTCCCTGGGTGTAGGCACCTGATGCAGGAGTACTAGCAGGCTGGTGTTGGGGAGATAAGGGTCTATATGGATGGAATGGATGGAGAGATGGTGTGGGCTGGCCATGCTGCCTGGGTGTAGGCACCTGATGCAGGAGAACTAGCAGGCTGGTGTTGGGGAGATAAGGGTCTATATGGATGGAATGGATGGAGAGATGGTTTGGGCTGGCCATGCTGCCTGTGTGTAGGCACCTGATGCAGGAGAACTAGCAGGCTGGTGTTGGGGAGATAAGGGTCTATATGGATGGAATGGATGGAGAGATGGTGTGGGCTGGCCATGCAGGCTGGTGTTGGGGAGATAAGGGTCTATATGGATGGAATGGATGGAGAGATGGTGTGGGCTGGCCATGCTGCCTGGGTGTAGGCACCTGATGCAGGAGTACTAGCAGGCTGGTGTTGGGGAGATAAGGGTCTATATGGATGAAGTCGTGCAGCAGTTATCTGAATGTCTATCTGCAACCATGTACAGCACAAAGATATATCATTCAAGGACTGTTTACACACATCAGAGATATATATCCTCACGTTCTCCCATTAGAAGACAAGAAACATTCAGTTCTTACATTTGTTCAACAAAAACATCTTTAGTGTTGAAGAAAAAGGGACCTGGAATTTATTTTAGGTGCAAGTGAAGACAAAGAAATAGCCAGAACATTGTTTCAGAAGAAATAAAGGAGACATGCTTGGGGTCTAAAACAATGTGATGAGGCTGAACCCTGCTAGATCTGCTACACTCATCTCTTGCTGGGTAGAGATGGGGAATGTGTGCAGTGAATAAAGAGAGAATAGCTGTATGGCTATAGTACTGTACATGTTATCACTGTCATTATCAGCAGCCTGCAAAACAGTGGAAGCAAGTATACAAAGATTCCTCAGGGAAACGGATAGCCTTAATTGTGGAATGGGGCTTTGATGTGGTGACATTGTCTTCTTTAGAGTTACAAAGGGTTTTCTTGTTTACCGAACAATTGATATTTTAGAGGTTCTGACATTGGCTCCCTGAAAGATGATGGTGTTTTATTGCGGATCTGTTTACCAACTGTTGTTCAGGATGTTGTTGTCTTACATCCAGGGTTGCAGGAGAACTTTAGCCTGAGGGTCTCTGGGGAAGGAAGTTCTCTAGTGAAAGGTTTCCAGTAAGAGTTGTAGGTGACCAGTATGGCGCTGGGATTGCAAAGGCTAATGAGGTGACTATGAAGGTTGACCGACCTGGTTGCCCTTGTGCGAGACGGTTCCCTGTATGATGATTGTATTACCCGCTAGACATTCGGTTAAGCATCTGCTGTAATAGAGAAATTAATATGTCGTTACATTGACAGTTTTTCAGAGCATGTTTTAATCATGGTCTTCTTTAACTTGCACAAAGCATGGATGATCCAATGGTCACCAAAGTTTGTTGTGCAGAGTTGCACCCCTTTGCCACCAAGGATCTGCTAGACTTAAGTCAAATCCTAGATTTGCTCAGATTGGTCTATCATCTGTATTCCTTGGTTCACTAAAAAGGTTAATGTCTGTGTGCTGTCCTGCTTCGGGCTTTCCTCCCACATTAAGCTGGCAATTGTGCACCCTGACTCGCTCATATTCTGCCCGTGTCTTATTCCAACAGGTTTGACAGAATAATTCAGGCTTTGCTTCAATTGGGCAGGGCTAGCATTTCACAAGTGATCCAGTCTTTCACACCAGGCATGCAAGATATAGCGTGCATTGTGCCATTGTCAGACCCTAATTGGCAAACTATAATTTGTCTGTCGTGGACCTGTTGGCTTCAGATACTTTTTCAGCTGTCGGAAATAGCTGTCCAAAAAACCAATGTAATTTACATGAAAATTAGTCTGTTATAAAAGAGTATCAAAATACAATATTGACAGATTCTGTCAGAGTTCATCTAGATGTCGTCTCCCAGTGTGGACGGCTGGTAAAAGAGCATCCATCTTAGATTCAAGGTAACCTGGTCAGTTTTAAGGTTTCTCTACATAAACAAGAAAGAAGCATTACTATGTTTTTGTGTGAGTAATTCTCTCAAATTGGGCAAGAATGCACTGACCGGGTATGTCCTGCTATTTCTGCAAGGTATGTGCAAGTTTTATATGAGATGTCCCTGTAGCAGCGAGAACAGAAGCTGTCCTGACTTTCTGTGTCTTGTTGATGCAGGAGGTCTGAGAGGCTATTGCCCTTCTTGTTGGTAATGGAAGGAGGCATAGCTAGACACAGGTAAAGGACTTATCTGGTTCAAAGTTCGGGCTGGTAGATGGAGGTGTTGAATTTGCCACCTAGCTCCAGCTTTGCCTGGCTTTAGGAATGGTTCAAAATTATATATTTTGTTTTCACAGTTTCAGAAATACTTCGATATTTAACCTATGAATTAATTATTTTAGCCAAATAATTATACATTTGTAAGAGGTTGTGGGCGATTATCCTGGGTGCTCTTGTTTCAACCCAATGACTGGATTCTGGAAGGGCAGGGTGAACTACTACTACCACTCCCATTCCCACTCCCCCTCCCACTACCACTACCAATACCAATACCAATACCAATACCACTCCCACTCCCACTCCCACTACCACCACCACTACCAATACCACTACCACTACCACTATCACCACTACCTCTACCACCACCACCACTACTACTACTACTACTACTACTACCACTACCACTACCACTACCACTACCACTCCCACTACCACTACCACTACCAATACCACCCCCACCACCACCACCACCACTACCACCACCATCACCACTACCACTACCACCACCACTACCACTACTACAACTACTACAACTACTACAACTACTACAACTACTACTACTACTATTACTACCACTACTACTACTACTACTACTACTACTACTACTATTACTACTACTACTAATCATCCATTTATATGGTGCAGAGTCCATGCAAAAGCATTAGATATTATTGAATAGTCTCAACAATCATTCTCAGCAGAGGAGTATACAACCCAAGCTGCCTGTGAGGGGCTAGAAGGTTAGCAGTCCCATAACCATCTCATCCTACCGGGTACCCATTCACTGCTGGGTGAACAGAGGCACATTTAAACAAAGTGACTTGCCTAAGGAGACACCACATGTGCTTCAGTGTGGGGCAGGACCAAAGCCCTCAGGAGTCTAGCTGCTGAACGCTGTCACCCATCCAACTACTCCCTACGACCGACGTTGCTCAACTTCACCTGATTTGTGACCTGTGTGCTGTACACAGGACTCGTGCCACCAATTGCAATACTGTTCAAAGGTGTGTTCAGTCAAACAGACTCACTTCCTCCTGACATGCTGCACATAGGCCCCCCTCATGGTGTTCCATTGCAAGAGTGGAGCCAATGTGTCTTGTACATGGGACAATGGGACACCCAATAGGGGCTCCAATCACCTCTTTGAACTACTCTCAATCATTTTCAATCATTGATATCAGATCCCAATAACATAGTCATATCATTCAATGAGGTTACATCATCCAAAAACATTTTTGAAATTGGAGGAGTTTGATTGAATTGGATAATGTGAAAGTTTGAAATTAGAGCCGATATGTAAACACATCTAAGCGCCAATGGTAATGGTTCTTCAAACACTGCACAGAGCATATGTTATTTACACAGAACCGTGGCATCATATTTAGACTGATTGTTATAGACATTATGTTCATGCTTTCTGAATGTGCGGCCTACATTGTCCTCAACTCAATTGGCGGCACTAATAGCAATGGGGAGGTCCAATCAGCCCGGGCTTGTTTTTGTGGCTGAGAAGGACCCAAATGTGCCGAGGGGTGTTTACCATGATGAAATAAACAATACCAATCATTCTCTATCCACAATGATAGACAGTTTAGAAATACGCTATTTGTTTCACCACTGAGCAAGTTCGATATACATGAATCTTGCCGGAGGGGAAAATAGTGCATCTGAACAGTCATTGGGAGGGGATTAAGAAAAAATGACGATGGTGCAATTCTGAACAGGAATCGAAGAATTTGGCCTGAAGGCTGTTCATGGCAGAAAAGAATCTGCAAGAAATGCTATCAGTTTATGAAAGCATGGCGTTTGGGACAATGGGGATCAATACGATGCTTTGAATTAGCGGCAAAACGTTTGGCCAATCACATGAGACTGAAGCTGACACTGGGCGGTGTTATTTTAACAGAGAATCAATATCTGAAGTCGTGTAAATATTAAGTCATCGGGAAACAGGAAACACAGCACAGAAAAATATTTATATCTGTGCGTGTTTAGAAAATATGCAAAGTAATATTGATAAGATAATGGCATGAAGCTTGTATGTCAGAAGTGATGGAGTAATGGTGCGCATGAAGCTTGGTTCCCAGGGAAATGGTCCTTGACGGTTGTGCTGGGATTATGGTCTGACAGATCACTATGTACAGTTTTAACTATAGTATGTTAGGTCCTTGACTGATTACGGTGCTTTTGTATCTGTTATTTATGGTGTGGGGGTATATTGACAGATAGATTATACACTTAGATATGTTTATTGTCAATAAATGTTAAAAGGCTTTGAAATTGTATTTACATCTTATGAAGTAATGCAATAATCTAGGGCGAGATGTTGGAACTGTCAGTGATCGGATATAAATAAATGATGGAATAATTGCAGAATTACTGATAATAGGTAGATTTAATGATGAACACAGGAAGAATGAATGATGTTTTGCAAAATTAAAGTCAATTATGTTTAATTGTATGCTTGGTACTATGCTGGGGTCAGAGGGTGGTATGGAATCATTGGATGAAGAAAGGTACTTTGACTATGTAGGGATACAAACGTTTGATCCGAGAATCCGAGAATGAAGGAATGAGTCAGTGGTTCAGTACAGAAACTGTCAGATCTTACAGGACAAACAGTCACAGATTACATATGAACTAGCACATAACATCGTTATATATCACATCATATAACATTGTCATATATCACATTTATATCACTGTCATATGTCACATTATATAACTGTCAAATGTCACATTATATATCATCATATATTGCATATACTATTGTCACACATCACATTATATAACAGTGTCATATATCACATATGACAGCATCATATAACACATTCATATCACATCATCATATAACACATATAACATCATCTATCACATTATATAACATCTCACATCATCTTCAGCAATATATACCATAATATTTAACATAATGTATCTCATCTATTATCATTATATATCACATAATATAACATCAGCATATATCATAACATCCTCATATGTCATATCAACATCAACATATATCACATTACATAACATTTATCATGTTAAATAACAACAGCATATATCACATCATATAACATGCTGTATGACATTATATAACATTTGTAGCAGTGAAAGGTTCAATGATCTCCAAGAAGGTCTTGGCACAGAAGAGAAGTCCCACAGCTGCCGCACTGACTGGAGCTGTTAGTATCGGCGCCTTGTACCTTGCGTAACACAGGAACGAGGAAATGTCTGTCAAGAAGGGAAGCATACACGTTCATAAGACATAATGGAAAGATATTAACAAAGGCTTTATGAGAAAAAGATTCATAACAGAGCGTCATATTGCTATCAGACATTTGTCCGGAAAGGGTTTTGGAGTAATTATATTCCATTTATCATGGTTTTGAATAGACTAGGACCATAAAAAGCAGGGTTGGTAGATAGATTCTGTTTGTTGTCAATGTAAATATCTTGCTTCTCACGTAAGGTAGGATATCTACTGCTCGAGGTTAGGAGAGGTGAAAATGAGAGCAGCGTATGTTCTTTGATATCGTCATTAGTTCCGAACATGCGCAAGTCGTTTTCAAGGCAAAAAGTCATTTTCTGTGATTTGTCTGAGAATTTGTATAAAAAATGCCAAAATATGAATGCTGCTTTTCCATTGTGTTTTTGTAGGTGCCAATTTCCTAGATGCATGCATTATTACACTCTGTATGAAGGCAGATGGGAAATGCATTATTTGGCTGGTTGCGAGTATTATTGTCTGTGGGATAATCTGTTCCTATACTTAACTCCCAACCAACGATCTACAGAACTTGTCAATAATCCCAGGACCTCGTCCTTCGGAATCACTCTCTAACTCCTCATGCTGTATTACATCACATCTCATCACATCACACCAAGGATGAATCATTTCGAATTTGGTCATCAAATTATTTTCTGCAACCATTTCAACTTTCATTTGATTGCATAGACACTTATTTGAAATTTTTTTAAATGATTTAATATTTGCCATGATAAAACCTACTTCATGAGTATTGGAAGCTAACTTTCTAAACATTTATTCTAGTAGTAATTTGTGATAATTTTCATTATTTTTATAAAAATGATCCTATGAAGTGTCAGACCATTATGCTGGAATTCCATTTGAGGAACCCATGGTTGTGGCCATTCATATTCAAGCTAATTTTCGTCGTCATCAGAAAAAACAGTTACACTTGTGATATTTTCGAAATATTTTTTTCATACAATTTGAAAATTTTCATCTCCATCAGAAAGATTCACACATGCAATCATTGATCCCCAGCATGATGAGTCAAGCTGCGCTCCTCTCCTCCACACCTCTTGAGTTTCAACCATGTGAAAAAACTCAATACAGGGCAAAAGGGCATTGTATCTGGCTAATTACCTCCCTTGTTTAGGGGCGTAATGGAGGATGAAACGAGAAAGGAATGGTTAATGCAGGCACATTGGCAAGTGGACTCCAGCAACAACTGCGAGCTTGTCTTGTTGTGGTTATATATCACAGAAAAAGCAAACAAACATTGAAGAAACAAGGAAAGGTGTGAGATCTACCTAACAACAAAACAGTACTCGGTTCTGGAGATGCACATCTTGGAAGTCAGAGTGTAAAAATGTGTTTTATGACTGTTTATCTTCTCCCATAAACATGTATATGAGCGAAAAAATGTTCATAACTTATCTGAAGGTCGGGAAATGACTCCTATAAAAAGGAGAAGTATTCTTTTTGCCTGTTGTATTTGTTTACATGTGATTTACCAGAGGTACTGTTGTGTGGCCCTCTCTGCAGGTACATTTACCAGGTGGAAGGATATGGGCTCTATGTTAAGCCTGTTGTATTTGTTTTTATGCACAATGCCCATGTTGTGAGCAAGGAAATAATTAATGTGTTCTTGACCTTGCTGAAAGTTTGTACTGCACACAGATTGACATGATCTTCTTAAAGAGTTACACTTTCAGTGTCATTTGATATGACAGTTGACTAAGTTTGTGTCATCATACAAACATATACTAATGAAAAGAAGTTCAAGTGCACATGATTGTTTTCATATTACTATAGTTAATCGGACATGACTGGTGGGTATTGCTTAATTTGTTTTGAGTAGCTAGTATACATCAAGGTATTTGAACATCTGAAAGGCAGCTAGTTGCACTGTGAAAACTGAGCCCATAGCTGTTAGCAATGTTGTTATGAGTTATAGTTTTGAATTATCTGTACATGTGTTTTCATCTTCGGGGATTCTTGTTAAGTAGTTCCTAACATCTCATGTTTATTTCATCTCTTAATAAGTTATTAAGAACAATGATACCTTTGACAAGACAAGCAGGTCAGAATATAAGGGAGTGATCAATTCAGTGAGGAGATTACTCTAAATATTGGGATGACACCAGGTGGTTGTGAAGACTGCTTTAAATAAGAGTCTTGTTGTCCTAGCAACCGAGGATGGCCATTCATGATGAACTATTCTAATCATAAGTCAGTGTTAAACCACACGACTTAGGGTTGTCGTTAGTCAGTGTTAAACCACACAAGTTAGGGTTGTCATTAGTCAGTGTTAAACCATACAAGTTAGGGTTGTCGTTAGTCAGTGTTAAACCACACAAGTTAGGGTTGTCGTTAGTCAGTGTTAAACCACACAAGTTAGGGTTGTCGTTAGTCAGTGTTAAACCACACAAGTTAGGGTTGTCATTAGTCAGTGTTAAACCATACAAGTTAGGGTTGTCATTAGTCAGTGTTAAACCATACAAGTCAGGGTTGTTGTAAGTCAGTGTTAAAGCCACACAAGTTACGATTACAGCTTCAAACTCACAACAGACGTTGGTGGCTACTGTGATGAAGGCAAGGTATACTCCTAGAGGGTGTTGAATCCATTCGCTCAATCACTCACGTGACACCATCACGCTGGACTAAAAAGTACAATCGGAGTTGAGTGATTACAGCAGGAGCCATTACCTAGTTGTGCGTTGTGGCTGTCAATGTGTCGTGCACAACCTAGGTAAAACAAACAGCAAGTAATTACCCCACTATTCTAGGGTTCAGTGTGTCTTTCAGCCCGCACAAAAAACTTGGGACTTTTTCTCATTAGTTTTGCTTGAGTCCATCTGTTGGGTCTCACTCCGAGGTCATTAGGTAGACGGGATTCGCTACAGGAATTGTGTTAATAGAAGTAGGATTGAATGTTACAGACTGGGTGTTATGTTCTTACAGTTACAAGTCTTTTTTGTGTATTGGTCTTTAGTTTTATTTGCCACACAAGCTTGTCGTGGAAATGAGTGTTGTTTCTGAACTTCTGTGTGACAATCTGGAACAAGATTGGATGGTTGTAACGGACGACATTTCATGGAAAGAAATATTTCCACAATATAGGAAATGCACTAAAGATACCAAACTTTTAGATTTCCAGTATAAATGTGTATACAGAATTGTGTAGACCAAGAAGAAATTACTGACAATGCTGTTTGTTAACAATAATGAGTACATTCTGTCAAAGAGCATTGTGGCAAGAATTAGAACGTTACATAAACAATATTTTTCCACATACTATTCTATTTGATAATAACTTAATTCTGTTTTGCTTAAGCCCGGGATTCAATAAGGTAATAAGCCATATTACCATTGCCTGTAAAAGATATATTAGTATGTATGAGTAAACAAGTAGGAAAGGTATGACAAACAAACACTCTCCTTCATTGCTTTTCAAGTGGAAAAGATAATTGCCCTAACAAATGATCATAATGCTGTCTTTACGAGGAAATGGGAACATTATAAAATGTATTAGAAGTCTCCTGTCTGTATTACCAGACAATATCCACTGATCTTGACATCCATAATGCTTTGTTCTCATTGACATGAATAAAGGAAGTCGAAAAAAACCAAGAAAAGAGATTGGATGGTTGTGATTAGCGGGTTCAGGTGTTTGACGTTTGATGATGAATATTGGATTGTGTGGGTATTGCCAGCGAACCAAGCTTGGCCCAACTTTAGCTGTCTTATCAGCCTTCATCTTCAAACAACCTTGGGCTTTTTCCTGAAGTATTTCTGTATTTTCCTGAAACATTGCGTTATACATTTGATAGAGAAGTTGACATCATATGGAGTCATTATGTTAATATAGATACAGTTTTTTATGCAAATTTAGTAAAAGAAATTAATTTTACTTTGATAAAATATGCAATGATTTGTTGAAAAATGTTCACACAACTCTAAAAATATTATACCTTCTGTTCAGTCATTCATATGAGTAAATGTCGTGTGAATTGATCTGTGAATTAATCTGGCTAAAGCTATTATTGTCTCAATAAATGTTTCAAGTGACATTATCTGTTGTTGCCATGTTGTTTACAAATGCAAGAAGGAACACGACATAAGTCTAAGATTGCACGTAATCTTCTTTGATCAGCTAAGTGCTGCTAAATTTGCAGTCATAAAAAATCCCCATTGGACTGGAGAAATTTTTTTTTAAATGAATTTATCTTCTAGGCAGAAAGTACTACTGATCTTCAACATATGTTATCTAAAAACATCCTTCATGAAATTGCTTTCCGTTCATACTTGAGGCAGGGGAAACTTTGTAGGCTTGAAGCGTGTGTTGGTATTCCTGTTTTGGCCCGGATTCTCATTATCCAGCAGTAAACAACTTATGTGTTGGCTAAAACCCAAGTATTTGTTTAACTCTCACTCGTTAGGTAATTACAGCGTTGACGAATGATGGGAATGTAGCATGGCATACGGCTAGTTTGCTCTTGTCTTGGAAGTACAGCAAAAATTGGAGAAATTTCACTATAGGTCGCAGTCGAAGACATAAGTATTTGTTGATTTTTTTCCGTCACATTTGTGACATGTTTTGTAGTGCAGTTGCTCTGACAGCTTGATGACATCATATTGTTTGTTTGTTTGTTTGTTGTTTAACGCTGCACTCAGCAATATTCCAGCTATATGACGTCGATCTTTAAATCATTGAGTCTGGACCAGATAATCAAGTGATTGAAATTATGAGCATCGGTCTATGCAGTTGGGTTATGATGACATGCATCAAACAAGTCAGCGAGCCTGATTCCATTAATCTCTAATTACAACATGCATGGGACCATACTGAAATAAGCTTGTTTGAGAGGATCTAATGCTTTAAAAATAACAAACTCCATTAAAGTAATATTTAACTTATTGTATGAAAGCAGCAATGCTGGTATATCTTGAAGACACATGTATCTTGAAGATTGGCATGCTTCAGGTGGAAATAACACACAAATCAACCTAATCCTTTTCTATCAGCCTAACATTTTAGTAATAAATTCTTTTGCTGTGACAAATGACCTCTTATCTTGTGTGCCAATTTATGACTAAAACCAACAAAGGATTTCGTCTCCTGAAACAGGTGTGAGGTAGAGCAGTTTGGAATAGCTTCAAACTGTATATCTTGTGGCCAGCGGCTGCAAGGTTCACAGCCAAGGTGTGTTATAATAGCTGTTGTAATCTGTTCCACTTCCAACAATGTTGTTCTGAGTAGTTTGGAACGTGTCCTGTACGTGAAAATTTGGAGAATTTGGCACATTTTCGAGATAGTCATATTGAGTGGCTTGCCAAAAGACAAATGTAATGCAGTTTGTGGTTTTGTGGTGTTTTTTTTTTAACTTGTTTTGTCTGTGATGTGTGAGTACTCCATCCCTCATCCACTCACACATCCCACACCCCACACCCAAACACACCCCATCACACACACCATCACACATCCCATCACACACCCTATCACACACCCCATAACACACCCCATCCCACACCCCATCACACACCCCATCACACATCCCATCACACACCCCATCACACACCCCATCACACCCCCCATCACACATCCCATCACACACCCCATCACACACCCTATCACACACTCCATCACACACCCCATCACACACACCATTACACACACCATCACACACCCTATCACACACACCATCACACATCCCATCACACAACCCATCACACACACCATCACACACCCCATTACACACACCATCACACACCCTATCACACACACCATCGCACACACCATCACACATCCCATCACACACACCATCACACACCCTATCACACACCCTATCACACACACCATTAAACACACCATCACACACACCATCACACACACCATCACACACACCATCACACACCATCACACACCCTATCACACACACCATGACACACCCTATCACACACCCTATCACACACCCTATCACACACACCATCACACACCCCATCACACACACCATCACACACCCTATCACACATCCCATCACACACCCCATCACATACCCCATCACACATCCCATCACACATCCCATCACACATCCCATCACACACCCCATCACACAGCCCATCACACAGCCCATCACACACCCTATGGGTGTCAATGTGTGTACCCTGAAAGCATCCCGTGAGATGTGGAACTCCTTCCATATACTGACTATCTGTTCCCACCTGACTCTGTGGCATCATGGCCATGCTGTCAGAAGGTGGCAGTTTGGGCTTGGTTGTAAAACTGATATGGCCAAGATCATTCTCACTTCAAGTTCAACATTATTGTACAACTCTGCCCCTAATTTTATACTAAATTTGATCTGCAGTTGCCTCCCTTTGATCACTTGACTCAATTACATCGTGGAGGGAGTCGGTAGCGAAATGACTTCAGCAGTTGCCCATGACTCATGTTTGTCTTATTTGAGCTTTCTTCAAGTCATTAGCAGGAATGTTATCATAAGAAGGCATTCCTAAGCCACCTTTTCAGGTTTGTAAATTTGTCACGTGAATTACTAAGAACCTAATAGCATCAATGGATGCCCTGACAGGGTTCAAAGCAAGGCGGGCGAGTTAACGACATCTTGTGATGAGTAGTTCCGGGAACATGCTGCAGCTACTGACAGCAATTGTCACTCACTGTTGCAGCATGCACAGAGATGCAGAAGGAGAGAAAAGCGAAAGATGTTAAAAATATAGCAAAAGTAGATGTCGACTTGCATCGATACTTTAAGGCTATCTCAAAAGTGCAAATATCCAAACTTGTTACAAAGAATTAAGATTATGCTTGAATAGAAATAAAATTAAAAAATATTTTACTTGGTTTAAAAAAGCACAATACTGCTTTTGAGAGTTTGGAAAAAGATATGGACTTCTTGCAAATATTGCTTTCATTTCTTGATCATCGTTGGTTGGAGAGAACAAGCAAGTTAAAATAACAAATGTTGTTTTGTTTGATATTCAAATTACCTGAAAAAGAATCTAATGTAACAAGAATTTAAGGACATATTAAGGCTTCTCCAAAATGTGGAAAAGGGTTAAGCCTGTTCATAGTGAGCATGTGCTGCAACAACAACCCAAACGTTGCTGATTCAGCCTTAAGATATGTCTACTCTCTTACCTACAACACAAGACACTTCTACTGCATATACTCTGAACAATTGTCCTCAAACTTCAAACACCCCCTCTATGATATATATAGTGGAAGGATATGTCACTCACTCACTCACTCACTCACTCACTCTCACTCACTCACTCACTCACTCACTCACTCACTCACTCACTCACCCACCCACCCACCCACCCTCACTCACTCACCCACCCACCCACCCTCACTCACTCACTCACTCACTCACTCACTCACTCACTCACTCACCCACCCACCCACCCACCCACCCACCCACCCACCCACCCACTCACTCACTCACTCACTCACTCACTCACTCACTCACTCACTCACTCACTCACTCACTCACCACCCACCCATTCTCCATTTCACCTCATCAACTTCTGAACAGTCAGATTTCCACCTTCACCTTAGGAACATTTCAATTAGCCTTCCTTGTTCAGCTGAAACATTATATCACAGACACTTGGTAAACAATACAAAATTAATCACAGGCAATGGCCTAATGTCAAAGCCATAAATGTTAGGAGACTTGTCCCCAGTGATGGGATTTGTATTAGCTGGAGAGCAGTGGGGATCCTGGTATCAAAATTATAGATCCTCGACTTCCGAGGCACGAGACAGTGAAACTGAGTCTCTTAATTAGGTGAGAAGACAATGACCACTTCTCACCAATTTCAAATCTCTGCATCCTTGCCACATGCAAACATGACATGTACACCCCTGTATGTAAGGTAGATTGTCCGCCGTCATTGTCTTCATCATGCCTCTCTGACATCCGAGCCTTGCAATCAAACAACTGCCACTTAAGGATGGACATTGCCACCTTTTAACCCGATAATTATATTTCAATCGTCAGCAACGCCCGTCCACTTGTTGGCTTTGGGTTTAAGTTTTTACCTGACCGTCGCCAGTCGATAAGACAAGTGAGGTCAAGCACGCTGTGTTGTCGATAGATGTTCGGGGTCGTGGTTAGCTTTGTGTGGGGTGTTAAGCTAGGTCTTAAGATGTGTTTCACCGTAAGCCTTAGCTGTGCCCTTGTCTGTTGGGGGGATTGAAATCTCATTGTTATTTTATATTTAATTCCTTCAGTATTATGTTTACAGGTTGAACAGATGAGACTTAAGTGCGAGGTTTAGAAATGTGATGGTTTTGTTTGCAATGTGTGGTGGATGTATATGGAGATAGGATATTGTGTATTTGAGATGAATGACATCTTGTTGTTTGTTCACAAGTTTGTTCAAACTCTGGCATCACACATGAAGATATTAAGATGTTAACGTTATAGCTACTTGTTGTTTTGATTGGTTAACTGTTTGCTCACAAATTCTGAATAGGTTTGTGTTTGTGTAAGCACAACACTTTCGTCAACATCAACAAATAATTCACAAGACACTTCAAGTGAAAACAAGAGATGGTAAATTTACACATCAATGCATCTTGAAGTTTATGGATCAATTTAATCCATTATCCATCTTCAATATCAAATTAACTTGCAGTGGAGAAGGTCTTCTAATTTGTTACATTCTCTATTAATAAAGACTTGACATGAATTTCAGCTACTGTATTCTTTCAGTGGGGTGTTTCGGTACAGATGTTCGTACCTTCATCCTACACAGGTGAACTCTGCATTGATACTACATCTCTATTTATGAGTGTTATGATCAGCCTGCTTGCTATGTTATATTTGTCTAATGAGATTCTTTATTTGTTTCAGGAACTGCATTGGATTATACACACAGTGACTGTCCGCAGCTCGGCTTGAGGTAGGTGAGACTTTGTGTCCTGGGTTCTGTGTGACACCTGCCTGATCACGCTGGGTGGAAACTAGCAGTACCCAGGGATAAATATACCCTGCCTGTGCCATGACATGTGGGGACCCTGGGGCTGTCCTAGGGCCTCCCTCCCCTCACCCTGGGGTCTCTCAGTCTGCTGTTATTGTGCTCAATCACCATCCCCTGCCACCAACACCACACCCATCTCCCCTCCCCTCCCCACCCCTCCACTTCCCACCCCTCCACTTCCCTTCATCCCATCAGTGGGGATTCCAGATGAGAATGGTCCCCAGCCATTCAAGAAATGCACTGCAATTAACTTACAGAGTTGCCTCCCTTAGGTATACCAGGATCCTATGATAGAACTAACTATTTCCTGAAAATGCTGGAAAAAGCAGGTTTCTCTTTAGTTTATAAATAGTTTACAAATAGTTTACAAAACAAAATAACTTGTTCACTGGACATTCATTTTCCCCGTAAATAAAATTACTCGCAAATAAAAATACGAAAAAAGTTGCTTGAAGATCATTCTCAAACAAAAACCCTGCATTCACACACACTCAACCCCAATTATTAAATTATTACATTACTTCATTGTCCCCAATCACTGTGATTATGAGTTGTATATTGGCAGTGAACCATAGCCTATGTTTGGGCTGTATGAGTAAATGAGGGGACACCCGTCTACTTCAATGCCAAGACTCTTATGAAGCAGAATGTGGTGGTGTTTTTTTTTATGGAAAGCGTGTTTAGCTGAGACCAATGTCAGTGGAGCCATATTGATCAGCATGCAAGAGGAGTATGCATTTTACTTATTTCCAGGTGTCAACACCTGTGGAGAGTTTGCCTACACTCTGTCCCCCTCTCTGTGCTAATAACCAGGTTCATTAAGGAGTGCTGTCGTTGGTGTGGATATTTTTAAACTCACAACTATTTCAGGGTACCATAAGGGAAAGAAGTCAATACAAAAACACTCTGACACTGGTGGTCTTGGAGTAACACTCCGTCCTGCTCATGTCACAGTGTCTTTGTGTGTCCTGTTTGCAACAATTGTTGGTTTGGGTTTGACCCGAGGTGACAATTGATGGTCGTCTTGTACTCCTGGTGACACTGACTTTCTTGTCTTGTACTCCTGACGACACCTGACTTTCTGGTCTTGTATTCCTGGTGACACTGACTTTCTGGTCTTGTACTCCAGGTGACACTGACTTTCTGGTCTTGTACTCCTGGTGACACCTGACTTTCTGGTCTTGTACTCCTGATGACACCTGACTTTCTGGTCTTGTACTCCAGATGACACCTGACTTTCTGGTCTTGTACTCCAGATGACACCTGACTTTCTGGTCTTGTACTCCAGATGACACCTGACTTTCTGGTCTTGTACTCCTGACGACACCTGACGACACCTGACTTTCTGGTCTTGTATTCCTGGTGACACTGACTTTCTGGTCTTGTACTCCTGGTGACACTGACTTTCTGGTCTTGTACCCCTGGTGACACTGACTTTCTGGTCTTGTACTCTGGAGACACTGACTTTCTGTGTGAGCGTGACGGTGTGAGAGTGATGGTGTGAGCGTGATGGTGTGTGTTACGGTGATGGTGTGAGCGTGATGTCGTGAGTTATGGTGATGGTAATGTTGTTGTTGTGAAGGTGTTGTTGATGAATTGCTGGTGGTGGTGGTGGTGGTGGTGGTGGTGGTGGTGTGATGATACAAGACCACCTGGAGCCCCTGGTGTACAGTCTCCTCCCCCACTACGTAGGTCATGCAGCTACACTCCTGTACACGCTCCACCTCTGATCAAGGGATGCCTCGAGTTCCTGGTGAAAATGTCAGCATCCGTAGAGCGGCTGAATCTATGTAGCCCCATCAATAGTTAATACCAGCAGCCGACACTGACATTTTACCAGTGGTAATGGAAGTGGTTGGGTCGGTGGCAGCGAGACAGTCAATGAAATAGATTTGTTGATAGTTGTGGCACTGGGGCAGAGGACACTATTTATCCATAAGCTGCTTGGCCTTGGATGTGACTCACCAATGAGGATTTTGACACCAGTGCGTCAGGTCTTGCTTCACTAGATTGGCTTGCTTGCAGTTTTACAAGGAGACAAGTTATATCACCACACTCCTGATGGCAGGATGGAAAATGGAAATTTGTAAAATGGGAGATTGTAGAAGGGGAAAAAAGGCCAATTCCTGTGTAGGTTACGAGAGGGGTGAATGGAGCTAGTTAATTCTCTTGCTTGTGTAAGATGGTCTAAGGGGTTACGTGTGTAATTCTTAGATTGGGGATTCAACATGATTATGCAATATGATGCCGTTTCCATCTCGTTTGCATTGCTTCACAGAATTCTTTAAAAAGGATTTTCAATTACCACTGCAGGATATTAGGAAACTTCAAAAAGGAATTTTGATTGAAATACAAAAAGTTTTCATTTCTTCTTCAGAAATGCATGAATATTTGACAATATATTACAATAAACAAGAAATCAGTGGGACCAGGCAATATCTATATCAAAAGCTTATTTTGTCTCAATGTTTGCATAGCAGGGAGTTAATATTTTCTTTTGAAAGAAAAACTGTTTTGAACTAGCTGTCATTGTTGTGTTGTTGTATAGGCATAAGGGCCTTTGTCTTGTATCTAATATATAATGAGGTCACATCTGGCCATTATGTTGACATTTAATGATCATCTGACCTACTTACTGAATTAGAACAAGCGAATAAAAACCCAATTATAAGCCCCTAACATCATTTCATAGTATGTGTGTGATATTGAAACAGACAGTAAACCCATACAAGCATCTATATTCATGTGCTTTGTTTCAATCTTTGGAGATGAAATAAAAAATCATTGAGGCACACCGGACCAGAAGAAAAGCAATATGGCGATATACATGGCACATCAGACGTATGTAGATTTTTTATCAATTCTGATAAATCCCACCTGCTGTGGAGGGTATGTTTCACAATGTAGAAGCTGATTGTCAATGTTGAGTGTAAATTACAGTTCTATAAACATGACAATCTGTAATGATATACTGATTATAGTAACAGCTTGTAATATCAATGCTGGACTAATTTTGGTCTATATGGCTACAGATAAATCACTAAGAAATGTCCAGTTTGAAATAACAGTAGAGAGGAATTGCACGTTCTGCTTATATGCGGATATTATGAAGACCTTAGAGATATAATAGCCAGAAAGTCTTATATATATTCTGAAGTCACTTTTGGGTACTAACAATGAATGTTTGTTACGAGATTGATCACATTGCTTATTGTATAGACTTATGACATAGGTCCATGTTTGTTTGTATGTATGTGTTAATGTGTTCATGTATGGTGTGGTGTCCTCACTTGCTGGGTGTATAGGATTTTGTATATGAGCCTGTGGCCTTCTTGCAAATCAACGTCTTCTAAAATATGACTTCACTGAATCACATGTCTCAATGAATTGTTCATAGTGCTAATATTATGGTGAGTGTGTATTTATTTGTTGGTATATGACATATGTGGTTTGATATTGAATATTTGAAAAAACTGTTTTCTAAAAGGCAGTTCAGATGTGACAAGACCCTATGATTTAGACACAGTATTGTTGACAATAAACAAATCTTAATTAAGCAATATTAATGAGGACATTTAAGGCTCAATCAATTTGTAAATATCCTTTAAATCTAATGTCCAGTAAAATCTGTTTTCAGAATTTGTTTGGGGTAGAATTTTAGATATACAAACTATTTTGATTCTTCTTTTAGATTTACCCCTGTTTCCTCATTACCGCGTCATTTTGCATCCTTTTTATCTGGGACGGTTCACAGTGACACATTTGTTAGAAAAAGGAATTTCTTTGAAGCATTGGGGAGACGGCATAATGACGTTGATGCATCGTAGTTCTCCGAGCCTGGATTGGGCCATAAATATCATGAAATGATCTAATTTTACTCACAAAGCCATCCTACCATTGTTTAAGAAAAATTCCAGCTAATCAATCTAATATCATCCATCAACCATGTAGCATTAATATATGGGAGGTCAGAGATTGGAGGTCAGAGGTCACTCTAAATGGCATCCTACCATCAATCATAGACTTGTCAATTGTCTCGCACTCAAGAACCATCTAATCACAAAATTCCTCCGACATCATGACGCGGAATTCGCAGTCCAAGAACGAGTTGAAGTCATTCGTCATGCCTAGTCAATTTGGTCAAATTCTCCCAATCGGCAGAAGTGGACAAGGTGAAGGCCAAAGAGCAAAGGTCACATGTATGGGCATTTGACCACAGTTGTCCCGATCTCGCACAATGTTACTCGAGTCCTAAATCCATGTTAGCTCTCTGACAAATTTCATTTGGGAAAGGTGGATTGGATTTGGCCAGCGGACAATTCATAAGCCCCTCGAGGGATCAAGGACTTCTCCTAATTTCCTCAACAATTCAACTGAGCAGTGAAGGAGGGATATTTAGCGAGATTACGCATTATTCCAGTGACCAAAGTCGGATTCCACTGCACATGGGTACCACCTCGCCATTGTGCGATGCCGGGCGTAACGTGACGGTCCTTCCTTCTCCCAACTACCCTCCCCTACCACTTTACCGTAATGTCATCGGCAAATATTTAATCTTCGCAGAAGCTAATCTTTTCATCCTAATTATACCACTGAATCAGCTTCTTTCTGGGCAACATCGCAGCACATCAAGTGTCGCTGACCCTCCTTGCATGCGACCACCATTTTCATTTTGGGCAGTGAAAATTATCAGCATCATATGCAGCGTAGCGCCATCTCCTAGCCCTCTGTAACGTTAGTGTTGCCCCATTGTGATTAGCAAGACTTTGCTGAACAGATAGCCATAACTTTAATGAGAGTCTCGAATGAAATGGGCCGACTTTGTCCAAATAATGTAGCCTTGATTTTTATCTGCTCTCTTACTTTCAATTTTCTAATTCGTTGAAAATTTGATAAATCAAGTTTGAAGGTTTTATTCGGTTAGCACACTTTTCTTTGCGTGATGCCATCTCTACTTGAATTTTAAGTCCACAATGGCTCCGTGTGATAGTATTCTTAACATTTTGTCCGAATAAAACCAAACACATATTTTGGTTATTCCTACCTTGAAATAATATTTGGAGGACAGAGAACTCTGAAAACTGAAATTTGAATAATAGTGAGTCAATATTTGTCCTAAATAGGAGGAACTGCAGTAAGATTACTACCTGACTCCCTGGGAGGATGCCATTTTAGAGTACTAACCGTTATGCAGTCCTACTATTAAAAATCAATCTGTGAATGAGGACCATTATTTTCACATCACCTTCCAGTTGTTTAAAGATGGTCATGGAGTGCAACTAACTTTATGTCCTTTCAAAGCATGACCCACGACTGAGTACTACAGGATCTGTCTTTTAACAATGTAAGTGTATACTGTTTTTTAAAAAAATGGACATAACTGACAAAATGGGCTCATAACTCACATTTGCTTTTGATAAAGGGAGTGCTTTTTGATGTATATTGCATTCATTTCTAAAGTGTACGGTTTTGTGATATATATGTTTGTTGTTTGGATGAGAAATATATTCTAACCAAAAGAGTTTGGATTTTGAGATTTATCCTGTTTATGGTAATTGCAAGTGAAACTGGGCTGAGTTAGGTTTTTTCTTTGTCTTGCACAGTGAGATTTTGCGTTATTCTTTTACTTCAGGAATTTGTGAGGGAATATGGCTGGATTTACAGTACCACACACACACATGTGCGCACGCACACAAGCACACACGCACGCCCAAATAGGTGTGGGAGAGTGAGTGAGTGAGTGAGTGAGAGTGTGTGCATGTGAATTGTGAATTGCATTCGGTGTTGGGTCATGTTGGCCTGGATTGGGTTGTGTGTGATTGTTTTGGATTGTGATGGATTGTGATGGATGGTGCTGTCTTGTTTAGTCTGAAGAATGTCCAGTTTGGAAAGCTTGTATATGAATATGAAAATGAATATATGACAGCTATATCATGTCAAGAGTAGAACTCCTATCAAACAATTGCAATACCCCTTGGCTATCAAACACTACATAGGCAGTAGCTTGGTGCCGGCAGGGTGGACATCAAACAACTGCAATACCCCTTGGCTATCAAACACTTCATAGGCAGTAGCTTGGTGCTGGCAGGGTGGACATCAAACAACTGCAATACCCCTTGGCTATCAAACACTACATAGGCAGTAGCTTGGTGCCGGCAGGGTGGACTTCAAACAACTGCAATACCCCTTGGCTATCAAACACTACATAGGCAGTAGCTTGGTGCTGGCAGGGTGGACATCAAACAACTGCAATACCCCGTGGCTATCAAACACTACATAGGCAGTAGCTTGGTGCTGGCAGGGTGGACATCAAACAACTGCAATACCCCTTGGCTATCAAACACTACATAGGCAGTAGCTGGTGCCGGCAGGGTGGACATCAAACAACTGCAATACCCCTTGGCTATCAAACACTACATAGGCAGTAGCATGGTGCTGCTGGCAGGGTGGACATCAAACAACTGCAATACCCCTTGGCTATCAAACACTACATAGGCAGTAGCATGGTGCTGCTTGCAGGGTGGACATCAAACAACTGCAATACCCCATGGCTATCAAACACTACATAGGCAGTAGCTTGGTGCTGGCAGGGTGGACATCAAACAACTGCAATACCCCTTGGCTATCAAACACTACATAGGCAGTAGCTTGGTGCCGGCAGGGTGGACATCAAACAACTGCAATACCCCTTGGCTATCAAACGCTACATAGGCAGTAGCTTGGTGCTGGCAGGGTGGACATCAAACAACTGCAATACCCCTTGGCTATCAAACACTACATAGGCAGTAGCTTGGTGCTGCTGGCAGGGTGGACATCAAACAACTGCAATACCCCTTGGCTATCAAACACTACATAGGCAGTAGCTTGGTGCTGGCAGGGTGGACATCAAACAACTGCAATACCCCTTGGCTATCAAACACTACATAGGCAGTAGCTTGGTGCCGGCAGGGTGGACATCAAACAACTGCAATACCCCGTGGCTATCAAACACTACATAGGCAGTAGCTTGGTGCTGGCAGGGTGGACATCAAACAACTGCAATACCCCTTGGCTATCAAACACTACATAGGCAGTAGCTTGGTGCTGGCAGGGTGGACATCAAACAACTGCAATACCCCTTGGCTATCAAACACTACATAGGCAGTAGCTTGGTGCTGCTGGCAGGGTGGACATCAAACAACTGCAATACCCCTTGGCTATCAAACACTACATAGGCAGTAGCTTGGTGCTGGCAGGGTGGACATCAAACAACTGCAATACCCCTTGGCTATCAAACACTACATAGGCAGTAGCTTGGTGCTGCTGGCAGGGTGGACATCAAACAACTGCAATACCCCTTGGCTATCAAACACTACATAGGCAGTAGCATGGTGCTGCTGGCAGGGTGGACATCAAACAACTGCAATACCCCTTGGCTATCAAACACTACATAGGCAGTAGCATGGTGCCGGCAGGGTGGACATCAAACAACTGCAATACCCCTTGGCTATCAAACACTACATAGGCAGTAGCTTGGTGCTGGCAGGGTGGACATCAAACAACTGCAATACCCCTTGGCTATCAAACACTACATAGGCAGTAGCTTGGTGCTGGCAGGGTGGACATCAATCCATGTTTAATATCTCAGTTTGAGTAAATCAGATCACTGTACTCTTATTGGAAATTGACTCATTTTCCTCCTGTGTGGGGGAAATTTTGATCAATATGTCTGTTCAATGGTAATTATTTATTTTTGAAAAGATTTTGAAAATAATTCTTTTTCGATATTCTTAAAGAATCTTTGCACATATTTCCAATGTGAAGTGACATGAGTCTATTTCTATTCTTTTTTTAAATTCTTTTTTAAATTTTCATGAAATCCAGATGGACTTGGACTGAGCTGCTGTTGGGGGCTATTTCTGTAGAACTTGAGACTCTATTGTCTCCATAGAAACTTGCTCACATATCAACATAGTGTTAAAGTAGTGCCCCTTGCTGATTAAGGAATTTAATTTTTTTTTAATCATATCCATGGAAACAGACTTCAAATCAATGGAAGGTTGAAACTGTTTCCGGAACTAATCACAAACCATTGGTGAGGGGAAGGAGGGTATATATTGAATATTACATTGTTAAGGGCAGATTTATTTGCAGGTTTCACAGATTTCCTGCTCAATATACTATGTAGCGGGATAAGAAATATAAAAAAAATGTTGAGTTAAGGTTTGTTTAAAACACTTATTTTTTTAACATTTTTTCCCAGGGCAGAATGATATATGTTCAAGTTCGTGATTGGGTCGATAAGAAAACATTTAAAAAAAAATTGAGCTGGACAGTAATTTAGGGTCAACAGGAGATGAGAGTTGCACAACAAAATACAGATAGCATAGCACATATGCAAATGAAGTCTTTTAAAGAATTTCATGACTGATGCTATGAACGTCAAACGGTTATGCATTCCCGCTCCGTTTCGCAGCAGTGATGGAGTAGACGGCTTATCTTCGTAGTAGTCCAGCGTTATCATCATGCCACTAAATATTATTTTGCAATACTTTTCAAGACATCAACCTTGGCAGCTCAGGGTCCTTTAAATACACATTATCTGGCCAATTTTCTGCAAACATTGATTGAGCGATCTTTTGGTCATCAGTGGGTCTGCTCGTGACTGGCTCAATCTCAGGCTGTAAAACACGATGGGCCGAAAGCTTCCATATTTCCTCATATTCAGAAGAGGAATAAATATGAACAGTATGATTAGTCATCAAGTTTTATTTCAGTTTTATTTCAGTTTTATTTTTCCTCTGTCGGCAACATGGCAAGATTTGCCATACTGATTCTGTCTTTAATTTGTTTTGACATAAACCACTGTCAGATGCATTTTCGTAGAAACCAGAGACAAAATCTTGATTTTCAACATTTTGCATATATATTGAGACTTTGTTTGGACTTTACTTGTTTTATTTCTTTATTTTGCTATTAAATATCACTTCAGGATCAAAAGAGGATATGCAAATTATGTGGGTCATGTGACATTATTTGCATACTAACTGGAAATCTGGACGTAAGGTGAAATGTTTGAATATTGAAATTTACGATTTTATGTTCTTAAATGCAACATACACGCCCATCAAAATTCAGTATTTGAATGTTTACCATAGGCTTTCAATTTGTATTGAAATATTTTGACATAAAAGTTTTCGTGAATTCTAATTACAACTCACAGAATTTTTTCTCTCTCGTGAATACAAACTTGAATGTGGTCTACCCACATATCTTGAAGTTCTTCAAAGCTTTCAGTTATTTCAAGGATATTTGGTATGTTGTCAAAAAATCCTGATGTCTGTTTCTGGGCGCCAATTTTGTTGAGACAGGAACTCTGATTCCACCCAATTAGCAACTGGTTGACTGACTGTTATTGTTTTGAACTGCATGTTCCCTGCCACTGATTGTATCATAGATGTTGAGGGAATAATCAGATCATCGATCATAGTTTCTTGTGTATGATCCACACTTTTATAACAAGAAATTGCAGCTGTGTACAGGGGGGTGAACATTATGCAGCGACAATGATCGAGTGTTGATTTTGTTTCCGGAAGTGAAGACATGACCGCTGACATGTCATACTGAAGAGAGACTGTGCTGAAGTAGGCCAGTTCGGCTTGGTGATCGATATGTTGCTTTTTGATTTTTAATCCCTTTTATTAATTCTATTCAAAATTTTATTCAATATTATTTACATTATTTTCAGCAGATTGTGTATGAACTGACCACACCAATCGCACCAACTCACTGTTATTTATAACCCGTGAAGATCCGGGTAAGAATAGGTCTTCAGTAAACCATGCTTGCTGTAAAAGGCAACTATGCTTGTCATAAAAGGTGACTAATGGGATCGGGTGGTCAGACTTGCTGACTTGGTTGATGCATGTCATCATATCACAACTTGGTTAATGCATGTCATCGATCCCAATTGTGTGGATCAGTGCTCATGATATTAATCACTGGATTGTCTGGACCAGACTCAATTATTTACAGACCGCCATCATATAGCTGGAATATTGCTGAGTGCGGCGTTAAACAACAAACCAACCAACCAATTGCGTGGATCGATGCTCATGATGTCAATCACTGGATTGTCTGATCCAGATTTGATTATTTACAGACAACCATCATACAGCTGGAATATTGCTGAGTGCAGCGTTTAGCAACAAACAAACAAACAAACAAACACTGTTATTAATGATCTGTTCAGTGGGCTGAAGCAACACGATGTAGTTTTTGTCTGCACATTATATCACATTGTGGACATACACGAGGGCAACTTTCACCTGAAACTTGGACCCAAGAATTAGATGTTCATCACACAAGAAAATAAGTGATGACAAGAGTGACCATTTTATGTGCTTTCTAATGTACACATCTATCTATATATATGTAGGTTTCTCGTGCTAGTGCTGACCTGGTACATATAATCATTTCCATGAATAATTCTCATAACAGTGAAAAATTTACTTTTAATACTCTTTAGGGTATATTCGTTTGAAGCTATCACATCAAGCCTTTTAGATTTTGTATCAATTGCAGGCATTTGCTTAATCTCAAAAGTTTCTGTGTTTGATAATGTTTTGTTGGGCCTTAAAAAACTTGAAGTACACTTTGTGAACCTTAAGTAACTTCGGCTTGTTATTTTGGGGCAAAATGTCCATATTACAAATCAGTACTTAGTTCTGGGAAGCCCCACTAGAGGGCATCGGTAAGCTGAAAAGAGAGTGAAATGTTAAAACTGTCTCAAACAAGTGCTTCACAACAAAGCCTGAATCTTAGCCCTGTTGTCGTTAATTAAAACCCTCACACAGGGCAAGGCTCCAGTGGCCTAAAGCGAAGAATTAACGAGATTTCGAAAGCTTTAAAACTCCTAGAAAAGGTCACCTCTTTGGGAAATTCTCCCTCAACTTGAAAGAGACATTGCCAAGGTGGCTGAAGGGCCTTCATAGTACGACTTTAACTTGTCTGCGTTGGGAAGGGCAAATTTGGCGGTGTCTCTAACTAGCTTTTATGAACTTCAGACCCCCCACAGGCTTGAGAATTGTCTCCCCTTTGAGGCATTGCGCCAACTAGTGTCGGATATGCCCACAATAAATTTTATCATTAAATGTTCGTTGACAAAATCTTCCCTAATTAGGCCCTGTAATGATAAGGAAATTTGCCACTGATGGCCTAACGACTAATATCACAGTCTGTGAATTTGTGCGGTTTAGAAAAAACTTGCTTGCAGCGTGGTCATAGACAGGTCACATGACTTAGGGGAAAGTATAAACCGCCATTACGCTATAATGAAGTCCTTGTGTCAGCTGAAGCAGCAGATGGCTTGCCTTACAGATGTTGATACAGATATTTTGGGAGAGTTTGGCGTAAACATTACACTTGTCTGCAGTGGATGGTCTTAACAAATACAAGATCCCAATGCTTTAGCATTCATAACTCCTTAAAATCCCTTGCTTTCCTGTCGATGTTTATGTTTGCATATTCGGTATGCATGTTTTTTTGTTGGGCAAATGTTATTTGTGTTGAATGCATATGCCTAGTAAATACATTAAATATGTATTTCTGGATAAGTTGTAAAAAATTGTGTTTGTGTATTTTTGTAGGTTTAGAAATTTTGACTTCATGTCCTAAGAATTGTCAGTTGACAAAATTACAAGTTTTCAGGATGGTTTTAAACATTTTCATTAAAAGATTTGTGAAAGAACTGTGTCAATCATCTGATTTATCATGTCAAGATTGTTTCAAGATGTAATAATGAAATAAGGATGTGCATGACAGTGTTTTGTGTTGGTATTGTATTGGTACTGTATTGGTATTGAAGTGGATTTGTTCCTTCATCAATATGAACACCAAAGGGATGTAACTCCTACCAGCTTCCAAACTTGTCCACCACATGAAATAAATTGCCACCTCTAATGTCAAGTGAAGGGTTTTCAAATGTTGTTACGGGTTCTTGTGAAATTGAATTCCCTTGCATGCATTACAGGTTGGTGGTAGTGTGGATCGTTGATCAGCATTAATTATAACAGGATTATTGTTTAAATTATGGCATTACGATCTGCCATTGTCAGGAAAATGGTGGATTGGGACAATAGGGTGTTTGAGGGCACTGGCTTCTTCAGGCTTCAAGACCATTGTTGCTTGTTTGCATTGAGGTCACGGATAATAATGTTTGCCAGGGATTTGTCATTTTTGTATAATTTGACAAAACACTGTATGCATATTCACAACTTGTTTCGGTGAATATTTGATTAGATTTGGATAAAATAGGCTTATGATAATTTATGTAACTTCAATTACCTAAAACATAATTAAATTGGAGAAATTTAATAATTCCTCATTGGAAGTAACCATATGATTTGCGGGGGGAGGGGATTGAGGAGATGAGCATTGTTTTTTTTAAAATGTTTTGGAGCTCATTTGTTTTTTCCAACATAAAATAGGTGCTCGATTATTTTCATCTCTTGATATTACAGTACACGTTGTCTGCAAGAAAAGGGCACATTATTTTGTTTGCCTACAATGTGAGGCATATGTGTTTTCAGTCTAACCAGGATTAATTCATTTATAAGAACATTCTTCCCCCTTGAAAATCACATGGTCAGCTCCACATGTGTATTTCTGATTTCTTAGAAATTATGTTCCTCCTATGTCTTCATTAGTAGTTTCATTAGTATCATTCAATTTGAAGAAAAAACAAGTACGCTTGTAAGTACATTTATTCCTGCAAGTTATGACGGAGTGTGTTGTGTCCTGACTTAAGCAAACTACTAATTACAGAGCCGTGGTGTGTCGAGCGTCCAGTTGTTAAAATTAAAGGACCAGGGTATGTTTCAGTCACACCCCCTGGCCCTAGTTGAGTGGAGGGCTCCTAGAATGATAGATGTACTGTAAACCTGGGACAAGCCCTTCAGTGAGCTGGTCATCTAATCAGTCTTCAAGCAGCCCCCAGATTTTAGACAAAGATCACAAAAAGTCATTTCCGAGATCATCAATACCATGATATGACTCATGTTTAGAGGAGGAAGTCCAACACAAAATGGCAAACATTGAATCGTGAAGGCTGTCAGTTAGGCTAGTCCGATTGGATGGACTGTACGTGGACAGCGACCATGCCAAGTCATTAGTGCAACCATTTTGATGTATTAGCTCCCTTTAATAATGCACTTTTGGAAAAGAATGTTCATTTTCAAATCTCAGGTTTCGATTGCGAGTCTTAGGCTAATAAGCATTGTCAATAGGAGAGTCTTTACTATGCTAATTTGCTACGCGTCATAACAATTGATTTGGAGAATGGTCTTGGAAGAAAAATGCAAGGAAAATGTCTCTGATTTTGTCGGTAATGTTACGCAAACACGCTGCATTGCTCCGACGTGTGTTTAATCAAAATTATCGTGGCCTGACAAAATGGCTGAAGAAGGATCATGCTACAAGGATATTGTTGGAGAATTGAAGATAATAGGATAATTGAGCCCATCGTTAGGGGTCTTGCTGTTGCCCTGGACAAGGTGGACGCGTGATGAGGTTTGGGCTCATATGACGGGATGAGGGAGAGAGCTTTGGAACAGGAGCGTCTGTACACAGAGGATGTGTAAGGGGGGGGACCACCACGGGGCGGGGGACTGAGTGCGAGCAATGTGATATTGTGTGAGGTAGGTAGGTGTGGGTGGACGACAGGGTGAGATATGTGATATAGGATGTGAGGTGGCATGGATAGATTTAGGTGAGATATGTGATATTGGGTGTGAGGTAGATAGATATGGGTGAGATATATGACATCGGATGTGAGGTAGCTAGATTTGGGTGAGATATATGATATTGGGTGTGAGGTAGATAGATATGGGTGAGATATATGATATTGGGTGTGAGGTAGATAGATTCGGGTGAGATATGTTATATTGGATGTGAGGTGGCATGGATAGATTTGGGTGAGATATTTGATATTGGGTGTGAGGTAGATAGATATGGGTGAGATATATGACATCGGATGTGAGGTAGATAGATTTGGGTGAGATATATGATATTGGGTGTGAGGTAGATAGATATGGGTGAGATATATGATATCGGATGTGAGGTAGATAGATTTGGGTGAGGTATATGACATCGGATGTGAGGTAGATAGGTGTGGATGAGATATTTGATATCTTATGTGAGGTAGATAGATTTGGGTGAGATATATGATATCGGATGCGAGGTAGATAGATTTGGGTGAGATATGTGATATTGAGTGTGAGGTGGATAGATTTGGGTGAGATATGTGATATTGGATGTGAGGTACATAGGTGTTGATGAGATATATGACATCGGATGTGAGGTGGGTGGGGTGTGAGATAGATTGGTTGGGGGTAGGGTGGTGGTCAGAGAGAAACGTGGTATAGGGTGAGTTAGGCGGAGAGAGTATATGATAGGGTATGAGATGGAAGGGGTGGGGGAAAGATTGGGTAAAAGGCATACTACAGGGTGAGATAGATGGGTATGTAGGTGAGATATGATTTAGGGTGAAATAGATAAGGTGTTGTAGAGTGAAAATAGCACAGGATTACTCAATATTAATGTATTGGGTACAGGAGGCTGAGAGTGTGAGAGGAACTAATGTAGTGTGACTTGAGCATCTAATATTAGAACAGGACACCCCTTTAGGATTCACAGTCAATTCAACAAATCTTAACACAACTGATCTGAGCCACACTGATTCAGACATCTTTGATTTCTTCAAGTGCAAATTCCAAAGTTGTTCAGCAATGCAAGGGAAGCAACTCTTGGAAGCTTAGACCTAAATCTCCCATTATTCCAGGAATATCCATTTGAGGCGCCCAGAACTGATAACAGTAAAACTGATTTATACGTCTCAAGTCCTGCTACAATGGCATATACCTCCCACATAGAGGGTTTATCGGGACTTTTATAGGATCTAAGGGGAAGCATGGTTTATGTGGGGGATTCCTGGCCGGGTGAGATGTCTGCGGTGAGGAATCATGTGAAACTGGAACCAACTACAGTACCAACACCTCAGCTGCATCGCCTGCATCTCCCTCACTCGGATCACTGGATGTGGAATGGAATCAAGAGGAAAGTGGCCATCACTGTTTGAGTTGACAGGAGTGGGAAGGAATAAGTCGTATTGTGTGAGTAAAAGGAAGTGTTGCTACGTGAATATGAGAGCTTGAAGTAACTTATGCAGTTAGGGAACTGGTGCAGCAGAGATGGCATGAATGAGTGAGTGAAGGAATGAGTGAAGGAATGAGTTAGTAAAGGAGTGAGTTAGTAAAGGAGTGAGTGAAGGAATGAGTGAAGGAGAGAGTGAGTGAAGGAATGAATCAAAGAGATAGAGAGAAGAGATAGAGAAGGGAATGAGTGAAGGGGTGTGAAGGAGTGAGTGAGAGAACGAGAGTGACTGAAGGAATGGGTGAAGGAGAGATAGAGAGAAGAAAATGAGTGAAGGGGTGTGAAGGAGTGAGTGAATGAATGAATCAAGGAGAGATAGAGAGAAGAGATAGAGAAGAGAATGAGTGAAGGGGTGTGAAGGAGTGAGTGAATGAATGAATCAAGGAGAGATAGAGAGAAGAGATAGAGAAGAGAATGAGTGAAGGGGTGTGAAGGAGTGAGTGAATGAATGAATCAAGGAGAGATAGAGAGAAGAGATAGAGAGAAGAGAATGAGTGAAGGAATGAGTGAGTGAAGGAGTGAGTGACTGAAGGAATGAATCAAGGAGAGATAGAGAGAAGAGAATGAGTGAGGGAGTGTGAAGGAATGAGTGAGTGAAGAGAGAGTGAGTGAATGAATCAAGGAGAGATAGAGAGAAGAGAATGAGTGAGGGAGTGTGAAGGAATGAGTGAGTGAAGGAGAGAGTGACTGAAGGAATGAGTGAAGGAGAGAGTGAGTGAAGGAATGAATCAAGGAGAGATAGAGTGAATGAGTGAGAGTGAAGGAATGAATCAAGGAGATATAGAGAGAGAAGAGAATGAGTGAGGGAGTGTGAAGGAATGAGTGAGTGAAGGAGAGACTGACTGAAGGAATGAGTGAAGGAGAGAGTGAGTGAAGGAATGAATCAAGGAGAGATAGAGAGAAGAGAATGAGTGAAGGAGTGAGTGAGTTAAGGAGAGTGACTGACTGAAGGAATGAGTGAGTGAAGGAATGAGCGAAGGAAGGAGTGAAGGAAGAATGAGTGAAGGAGAGAGTGACTGAAGGAATGAGTGAGTGAAGGAATGAGCAAAGGAAGGAGTGAAGGAAGGAATGAGTGAAGGAGAGAGTGACTGACTGAAGGAATGAGTGAGTGAAGGAAGGAGTGAAGGAATGAGTGAAGGAAGGAATGAGTGAAGGAGAGAGTGAGTGAAGGAATGAGTGAGTGAAGGAATGAGCACAGGAAGGAGTGAAGGAAGGAATGAGTGAAGGAGAGAGTGACTGACTGAATAAATTAGTGAGTGAAGGAAGGAGTGAAAGAAGGAGTGAAGGAAGGAGGGAAGATGTGAGGAGTGAAGGAGTGTCTAAGCAATGGCAATGGTGAGAGTAAAGGACATAATGAATATACTTGATGAAGGGAAGATGATAATGAAGGCAGTTAGCAAAGGAGTGAGTGAAGAAGGAAGTAGAAAAGGAGTGCATGAGTGAATGAGAGAGAGAGAAGGGAAGAATGCGTATGATGCATGTAAGTTCCCTCTCCCACACACTCTCCCACAATCTTGGGGCAGCCTCAACAAGCCCCATCCGCTTCCCATAAGAACTTGGCAAAAATTTCTTTCGCAAATAGTTCACAAGAGCAGGTGTGTCTGGCCGCTCCAGTGTGAAGCATTGACAGGCGATGCGATGGGGCACCTGTTCATTGTAGGTCTATGTACATACATGCACTGCCGATATCATCCATAGCCAATATAGGATACCTGTCAACAGCCTTGCCGCCAATCAGAGTGACTATCCGCTTGGATAAACAACCTTTCTATACATCTGCTGTCAAACAGAGCACGACTATCTTCTTGATGGCAAAATGAAATGGAACAATAATTTTATAGCTGTTTTCTTTGATGCTAGGCGATGTCCGCATCGTAAAAACTCCAGTTTTACGAGGGGATCATCCCGGCCCATTGAGTTGACATTCTTTGTAAATGCAAATCGGTTTGTTGATTTTGTATATGTCGAATGAACGATTTACTGCATAATGTATGAGATGACGTTAATAATTAACTGGCTATATACTGTCTTTGATAATCAGGTGAAGCCCAATTGAAAAATGGGTTGTTAGTGTTGGTTGTTAGTTGTTAGTTGTAAAATATAATGTATTATTTAGTGAATGCAGAACTTTATGTAATTGTTGAGCTAAGGTCCTTCACGACACAAGGGAGTTATTGTTCTTCAGAGGGGTTTTATCTGCATGGATTAACAATCATTGCAAAATGTATTCCTGGGCCCACTTGCACCAAGTGTTCTAATCACTAAGGTGAATATAACTCCCATACTTTAACATGGGCTTACAATAGTCGAAGTGCTAAGATGATCATAACTCCCATACTTTAACATAGACTGACAACAGTCGAAGTGCTAAGATCACTTCGTGCAAGTGGGCCCTTCAAGAGAAGATGTAAACAAAATAATCATTTTTGAAATATTTGTTTGATGTGTGAACTTGATATACCATCCATTACAAATAGTAAACTTACATTCAATAACTTTGTTATTCTAACACAAATTGTAAAAAATCTTTGTAATAGAGTGTGATGTTTTTTCTGTTGAAAATATTTAAACAGACAGGGTTACACTGCCTATCATGCTATTTTCCCATCAAAACTGACATTTCAATTGCAGTTTGGTCATGGCTTTGAATATTTGGGAAAGGAAGACCTCTTCACATATCATACACAATCAAAATGACATGCTCGTGTTGAGCTGGGTACAAAATTGTTGTCAGTTGAATTCCCGGTCTCCAGTGGCTGTGTCTTTGGCTGTCTACCTGGATGGTTACTGAAAGAGGGGTTGCCCTGTTGGTGTGGAATTGCTCAATCAGTGGGTCTATCCTCTGGTATTATCCTGGGCAAGAGCCGACCTAACCAATAGCCTTTGTCCCGACAGTGATTTGTTTTACACGGTGTAGTGCAATCTGCCGCAATGCTAGTGTCCCAGCTCGATCAACGGCAAATTAGGAGTCTTTCAGTGACATTGAAGACTCGGTGAAGGAACAGTGCCCTCGCACTGGAGATAATCCTAGATTATCAGGCGGTGATTAATTGAGATCGGGGAGACACCTTGATGGTGGGTGCAGGTTGGTGGTAGTGGTTACGTGTTGTCTCGTCTCATGTGTCTCGCGGGGTAAGGGCTGTGGGTCACCGGGTCTCATGTTAATGCTGTGTTTGCTGGGCGCAGACAGAAAGTACTTGACCTCAGTCAAAAAGTCGAAACTTTGAACGCAGGTTTTTTTTAAGATGGGTTAGTCTTGTGTCAAGTGCATTTTTTCCATTTTCCTTTTTTACTGGACAGTCAATCTTCTCTTGTGATAGTAACCTTGTTATGTCTCTGTCATTGATTGGGTTTCTCAAGTAAAGGTTAGACAATTATTTTTTCTTTGACTGAATATTGATTGAAGTAAAAGATTAAACAGAGATTAAAATCAGGCCTTTTTTCTCTTATTCACTCCTCTCTGCTGTTTGTCTCCCATAACTGATCAGGAGCTGCTGAAATATGGCTGTTGGTGTGATTAGTTTTCTGAATGGGGTGACTGTGCACTCACTCACTCACTCACTCACTCACTCACTCACCCACCCACCCACCCACCCACTCACTCACTCACTCACTCACTCACTCACTCACTCACTCACTCACTCACTCACTCACTCACTCACTCACTCACTCACTCACCCACCCACCCAGCCACCCACCCACCCACCCACTCACTCACTCACTCACTCACCCATACCCCCACTCACCATGTTCAACTTTTCACTTCTCGGATATGATTTTCCTGTATTATCTCTTTATACTTCCTTCCTCATACTTCATTCCATCTCTCATGCTTTATCATCATCTTCTTTTCTCTCGCTCATGGAAAACAACACATAAAAATAAAATGAAATAAAGCCATGTCGGGTATCAGTAGAAAAGGTTTTTCAGTATAGCGTATCATATTTATGTTGCTACTGTTCAACTTTAATTTTGTGTTTATCTCTGAAGCAATGTACATCTGTAAGTGGGTGAAATATGTCTCAATCAGCTGATGACATGTGGGTCAGGTGTTATCCGTGTTGGCGCATCATTTGTTGTTAGTTGCGTAGCAGCACCCGATTAGATAATGAAGAGGTCCCCAGAGGTCACATGACTAATAAGCAAGTGCTGGGAAGACCCGACTTGCAGTTGTGTTGCTATTTACTTGACTTAATTGGGACATCGCTCATTACCGTGAGGTTGATAACAAGCCTTGGACCCGTACTTCCATGTAGACTTGGCCCTTCATTAACATTGCGGTATTAGATTCAGGGAGTCGGGTCAAGGAATGTCTTTCACTGGCGTAACCGCTGTCTTTAATGTATTACCACAGTTCCAATTAGTGTTTCATTTTTTGTATGAAGTGAAAAATGGAAGAAAATTAAGTCTGTAGAATTTGTGTAAGCATGAACATGTGCCACGTTTAGCAAGAACATTCAATTAGTTATACTTAGACTTTTCTTCAGAGACATTTTAATATTCACCGGAACAATATTTGAATACACCTTTCCTGACATGGCAACCAATGGTCTTGATAGAACGCCCCACTTTATGAACAATGTTCATGATGTTCCTGTGGGGTTGCAGAAAGTTGGGCTTTATAAGGACTTTGTATACTTGGAAGTTGGAGTCAAGAAAGTAGTATTTCTTATTGGGAGGCAGTATTCCTTTGAGTGCATCATGGCAAGTTGTATGGAACATATCACCTAGAGTTGCTGTTCTTCATTTTCTGTCAGGGGTGGTCGGGTAGCTTAGTGGTGAAAGCGTTCGCTCGTCACGCCGAAGATCCGGGTTCGATTCCCCACATGGGTACAATGTGTGAAGCCCATTTGTGGTTTCCCCCGCCGTGATATTGTTGGAATATTGCTAAAAGCGGCGTAAAACTTCACTCACACACTCATTTTCTGTTAAAGCAACTCTTAAAAATAACGACCTTGGTATTGCATGTCGCTATATTAGTGCAATAATCTTGAATGTTAGGCCCTGTTTCACCTCACCTCACCTCACCTCACCTCACCTCACCTCACTTCTGAGACTAGAAATATTTGCAGCATATTATCAGCGATCAACAGTTTATCACATCAATATCGTTAAAACAACAAATCCATGTTTTTCATAGCAAGTCAAACAAGAAATTCAACTGAAAACAAGAATGCCAAACAAAATAAAGATAAAAATGTTTGATTGGCAATGCTAAAGCTTTCAATAAATTCTTATTAGAATTTATTAGGTGTATCTAATTCCGCTCTGCTATTGGTTTTGGAGATTTATAAGAGCCCTCTGACAGACAGCCAAGCGTTATTGTGTTGCTAAGTTGTATGGATAACACCATCAGCTGATAACACTAAAATACAAGTCATAGCAGACGGACACCAGCATATAAACAATGGATGGCTGGTTACAGAGAGTGGTTGACAGCCACGATTGAAGCCACATGGGAAAGATCAGGTAGGGGTTTGAATGAAACCTTGGACATATTTTTGAAATATTTTTTTTGTAGATAACAAATCATTCTGTGTAACTGTTTTCCTTTTTTCACATTTGTAAAATTTCTTCTTCTTATTATTGTTTTCAGTATTTCCATTTAAGCATAAATAAATTTTGAGTATGTGACATAATGCTTTTAAAAATTTCTTATGTTGTTTGAGGGGTAGTGGGGTAGCCTAGTGGTTAAGGCATTAGCTTGTCATGTTGAAGGCCTGTGTTTGATACCACACATGGGTATAATGTGTGAAACGTGTGTCTGGTGTCCCCTTTCTCTAATACTGCTGGAAGAGGTGTAAGACCACATTCACACGCACACTCTTTTCTTTGCAAATAATTTATCAATTTACAGCAAAGGTAGATTTTTCATAATTTTCTTTCAACAAAGGCACGTTCTGCTTGATATCAATTTTGACTTTTTTTCAATAATAAGTCTGACAACTTATTTTGAGGATTTTTAATGAAGTTTATTCATCATGAAGCCATACAATACAATTCACTAAGATGGATCATATCACTACGGCTTGACGTCAGACGTGGCTAAAATTGCCCAGCTTGTAATTGACTTTCAAATATATTCTAAACGTGGGAATATTTCGAGGTTCAAGAAAAATGGACTGTCACAATTAGTGACAGCGTGGTGGAATTACCTCTGCTGTTTAACTTTCAAATGTTCCAAGAAAAGATGCTAAAACAGCATTAAGCAGTTTGTTAAAAATCTGCTACATGGCTATATTTGTACACAGCCGTGTGCTGTTGGTGGCGCTGATGGGGAAGGCATTGGTACAAGCAGGTAATGCTGTTGTTATTCAAGGTACGCCTGTGTAAAACAGGTCTCCACAGTCAGACCATTAATCAGTTCGGCTTGTTCACAGTTCGCGATGGCCATGTGATTACTGCAGTCCCAGACTACGAAATATGATTGTATTAATGTACGGCTGATAAATGTCTATTTATACACCTTGTTGACAGAAAACAGCTGACGTGTCTAAAAAAAATAAAAAAATGTATTGTAGTTGAATGGGTATGTCACTGATCAATCAACAGGCGAAAGAGGCTGATATCGATATCAAAGTCCTTGCCATGATGGTCAGTGATATCAGTGCAGATAGGATCTAATTAGTAACAGAGGACTTCATTGTTAATAGTTTAGGTAGAGTGAGCGAATGAGTGATTTTGTTCGTCTTGCCTAATGGAGGAGGCCACCTCATAGGTAAAGCGTCTGCTCATCACACCGATAGCCTGGGTTTGATTCCACACATGGGTACAATGTGTGAAGCCTATTTCTGGTGTCCCCTACTGAAACATGGCTTGATTATTGTTGAAAGTGATATTTAACCCACTGACACGCTCAAAGTGAGACAATGTATCTGTAATCATTAACTGATAGATTTGTGTACTTAATAAATTTGAACTAGAAGACAAACAAGGTGAGATTGGAGGCACTCGAGACACACCTGCAGGGACTGCCCGATTGCCCGAGCATAGTGCTCCTTTAATGACATGCAGTTCAGCCTGAGATTATAGACTGCTCAACTTCTGACAGGGATGATCAGTGATGTCACATATATTTAAATATACACTTGACATTTATGAGAATCAGTTTTGTATATCATGGAAAGATAGAAATAGCCTTATCAAATATGGAGTAGTATATTTCGGAGAGCATCATTCAATTCACCCTGACTGCAGATGTTGCTAACAGTTTCATGTAGGTGAGAGGGAGTACACAGTAGGTGCCTTTAACAGGCTGAAATGTGGATGCTTTTTGTATTGCTGCGAATGCTAGGATTGTTGCATTTAGAAGCAAGGAGAAAAAAAAAGAAGAAAAAATGATAATATGAACTGATTGAATTGAGTGGCATTCTTTGGCATTGTTACAGGAAATTCTACTATACTTTTCCTGAAGCAAAACCCTTTTGACTGAAACATGTTTTATTCATTTTGTGTCTACTCGGGTTATTTATGAAAAAACAATCAATTTACAACATATCTAGCACATTAGCAGTCAGAACTGATCTACGGAGGATCACCACCGTGCCCATGCTGCTCCATCCTCTATAGAGGCAATGGGCGGGAGCGGATCCATCATGGCCGCCCTTGAGCTGCAGTCAATCTATATCTTTCCAACATTCTTCCGTACCTGTTGACCCTTTGACCCTGACATGCCTCCTGGCTTGTGCCATGTTTTGTTTTGCTGTTTTGATAATGTCCATGGAAAGACCAAATTCTCCTCTGGTTAAGGGTTAGCTTACAGAAGTGTATTATCTGAGGAATCGGTTAGAAACCCCATCAGATTCAGTGGAACGGGGACTATACGTCTAAACGTACGAAAGGAAATCTTGGGCTAAATGTTTCACATGTGCTAGATCCCATTTTTTAGTATGGAATATGAGATGATATATCATGTGTTGTACACGTTCCATTCTGCTCATGTTCTTGAGAGGAGATTCATTTAGGTAGTGGAGGAACACAGTGGCTGTTGGGGTGATTAGCTTTCTGAATGGTGACTGTGCACTCACTCACTCACTCACTCACTCACTCACTCACTCACTCACTCACTCACTCACTCACTCACTCACCCTACCACCCACCTACCCACTCACTCACTCACTCACCCACCCACTCACCCACCCACTCACTCACTTGTTAGTGGACTGGTACCTCCTTGTGTAAGTCACATGGTCAGGGCAGGGGATATGCTGTATGAGCACCTGCTGACTGCGTTGTGACAGTGAAGCTGTTTGATGTCATTCTGTAGGACTGTCACCCAGGTGTCAACACTGATCTGATCTGATCTAGCTAGCGGCGCAGTCCACTCCCACCTGACATAGCACGGCCATAGATGATTATCACAAGACTGAGAAAGTAGATTGTTTACTTCTGGTGCCGATCTACTGAGTCAGCTATCATAACTCTCTACTTACAGTATAACTTTTCACTTGTCATACATTGATCATATGCACTCAAATGTTATTTTCAGCTCCATCGGAAGAATACAACCAATGCTGCTTGTGATGTGCCGAAAGTTTAACCGTCACATTACTCTCTCATCCTACCGAGTACCCGTTCACTCATGTCTGGACATGACAAACTGGTGGTTGATAGCATGAGCAAGAGACACTATTCACACACACTATTCACAGCCACTATTTACACACACTATTCACAGCTACTATTCACCCACACTATTCACAGCTACTATTCACCCACACTAATCTCAACCACTATTCACCTACACTATTCACAGCCACTATTCACACACACTATTCACAGCCACTATTCACACACTATTCACAGCCACTATTCACACATACTATTCACAGCAAATATTCACACAGTATTCATAGCCACAATTCACAGCCACTATTCACCCACACTATTCACAGCCACTGTTCACACACACTATTCACATCCACTATTCACCCACACTAATCACAGCCACTGTTCACACACACTATTCACATCCACTATTCACACACTATTCATAGCCACTATTCAAACAAACTGTTCACAGCCACTATTCACCCACACTATTCACAGCCACTGTTCACACATACTATTCACACACACTATTCACAACCAATATTCACACATACTATTCACAGCCACTATTCACACATTTCTGGTGTCCCTTGCCGTGATATTGCTGGAATATTGCTAAAAGCGGCGTAAAACCATACTCACTCACTCATTCACTCACTATTCACACATTCTATCAAGTGAGAGTCTCATAGCTTGTATGCTTACTTAGGCTTGCTTGACTGTTCTATTCCAAGCATGGTAGCCTCACACATTACTGCAATATTGCTTACAGCAGCATATAAAACCAGTCTCTTGTAGATCTGTTACAGTTTCAAAGTCCCCCATCTGCTCCTGTTAGCCTGTGAAGGGCTGACTAAGGGTCTACAGCACTATGTACATGTTGCTATCCCTCTGTACACAAGTACACAGGGGCCAAGTAGGCTGTTCACCGCGATGAGGGGCAAGATTTATGATCTCATTGTATATGAACATTTAAGGGGTTAAGTGGGGTTGAATCTACTTCAAAGAATGAAGCTGTAGTTATATGTGTTTGTGGGGAAACATGGGACTTTAATCAAATAGATTACCCGTGAAAGGCTTTGGGGAGACGTGTGAACACATGGTGAGTCATGATGGAGGAGTCATGAGTTTGTTTGTTTGTTGTTTAACGCTGCACTCACCAATATTCCAGCTAAATGTCAGCTGTCTGTAAATAATCAAGTATGAACCAGACAATCCAGTGATTGATATTATTAGCATTACTCTACGCAATTGGTTTACAATGACATGCATCAACCAAGTCAGCGAGCCTGACTCCCCGATCCCATTAGTCGCCTCTTACGACAAGCATGGGTATTTGAAGGCCAATTCTATGGTGGATCTTCACGGGCTCTCTAAGTCAGAGGGACAAATGTGATATATTTTGTGAGTAAGGGGTTAATAAGATATTTTTCTGTGACATTAAGTAAAGCAGACAACCACTTGCTTAGGCCTTCTCAGTTAATGTTGTATGGATTTCAATGTTTTTCTCTGCTGATGTTATCACGAGGTATTGTTTCAAGGGAAAGTACTGGTTATCACAGAGCTGCTGAACCAAGAAGTGTTTTGACACGACACCAGGTCTGTTTTAAGCAGATGATAATCAGACACTTGTCTTTATACTTTTGTTCTCCAGTTAGTTATCGACTCTCAAATATTGGCGAGTCCGAAGATTATTTGAAGTGTCATAATAAAGCGGAGAAATGTCCGCCTGGGCTAGATGACGAGGAGATATACTGTTTGTTTTTGTAGGATTCTTGCCGAACTTTTTTTGTAAGTCAGAAATAGTTGTGTGGAGGTGAGAGCAAGGTTACTTCACCGAACATTACTCCTCAACCAGATCTGGAATCTTAATGAATTTTCATGGATGTAATGAAATCATGGTTTCTTTGAACAACTGGAAATTCTAACTGTGTCTGCAATGTGTCATGTTGCAGTAGGAGAATATATAGTAAGGAAATGCATTTTTATATTCCTTCGAAGTTAGTTCCAATGTTGTTTATTCCCTCGGTGTCAGTCATTATTATCTATGTTTAATTCATCATTTCCCTTTTTTAGAAAAAAACAGCCACCTTTCAAAACTACATTGTCGAAAAAATGTTTTACAAAAATGTGTTTATGTCCAAAAGTCAGTCGTTTAGAAATTTGGCATCATTTTGACTTCTCACACAGAAGACAGTACGAGACCACCTTTGCAAAAATGTTATGTATTGAAATTGTGTAAACAAGAAATTAGACATCTTTCAGATGTGTAGATAGTAGTTTTTGTTTTTAATAATATGAAGACATATCCATTTGTCGGCAGTCATGATACTTCCGCCACCAGCATCTCTGATGGATTGGAACTCCAGAGATTTTGAAAATAACCCCATCTTTTAGTCATGTTTGTAGAAAATAGTATTTTATCTATATTTTGAAGGTTCCCTGATTTTATCACATGGTCTACATTTCAAGGAAAAACACAAGTGTCAGGCGCCTGCTTTGGCAATCCACCAAAGAATGCCAACTTGACTTGATGGATTAGAGGAGAGTGGATGAGCTGGCTGTTCCCTACCTCGTACCTTTTTGCGTTCAGGTGTGAAGAACGCTTTTAATGTAATTTGTTGGATTAGAGTTCTCCTGTGGCTAATTGAGATCAAGTTTGACAATGATTGCATCAGAACATTTAGATAGTTCGCCCTGGTTGGAGTGCAAGGAGCAGTATGGGAGAAAAATGGCCAAATGATTAGCAGATAGGATTGGAAGAGTGTTTTGATCTTGCTTTAAGGGTTAGCTCAACTTGACAGGTCTGTGGATGATGGGGAAAAAACAAAACAAGCAGGTCAGCTATTCCCTATGATGAGACAATGGTGGGGTATTGATTCTAGGCCTGGTTTTTGTATTACAGAAGTACTTGGTTTTACACAAACCACTGCCGGCAGATAATAGATGATATGGTTCCACGTGTGGAACAAAGGGCAGTTTCATCCTTAACTTGGAAGTGTGCAAAATGTTTGTTTGGCAATTAAGCTAGCTGGGTATAAGTTATGGAGTATTGAACAGAGCATGCAAAATGATGTGCAATGAAATTACATTAGTGGGTATTTCCTATCAAACAGATATTGCTGTATTGTTTGGGTATTTAACTCACACATGTGAATTCTTGGCCGTAATTGTATTTAATATTTATGTTTATGAAATGTTGTGTTTTCTTCCTATCATCTGGTGTTTGATGTGTGCAAGAGGGAAGAAGGTAGGGAAGCTTGGAAGGAATGATCGATGTAGAGAAGAAGGGAGAGGAAGGATGAAGGTATTAAAGAAGGGAGGGAGGGAAGGAGTAAGGAATAGAGGGAGGGAAGGAAGGATGTAGAAGAGAAGGACGAAGAGTGATGAAGGTATTAAAGATGGGAGGGAGGGAAGAAGTGAGGTAGGGAAGGAAGGAAGGATTTAGAAGAGAAGGGAGAGGAGGTGAGGGAATGAAAGAAGGGAGAGAAGGAAGGAATAAGGGAGAGTGGGAGGGAAGAAGTGAGATATGGAAGGGAGGAAGGATCTCGAAGGGAAAAGAGGAAACAAGGGAAAGTAAAGGAAGGAAGAAAGAAGGGAGAGTGGAATAAAGGAGCGAGAGTGGAATGAAAAGGAGGTATGAAGGAAAGAAGTAAGGGATGAAAGAAAGTGAAGAAGGGAAGGCATGCAGAAGGGAGGGAGGAAAGAAAGTGAAGAAGGGAAGGCAAGCAGAAGGAAGGGAGGGAGGGAAGAAGGAAGGGAGGAAAGAAAGTGAAGAAGGGAAGGCAAGCAGAAGGGAGGGAAGAAGGAAGGGAAGAAAGAAAGTGAAGAAGGGAAGGCAAGCAGAAGGGAGGGAGTGAGGGTGGGAAGAAGGAAGGGAGGAAAGAAAGTGAAGAAGGGAAGGCAAGCAGAAGGGAGGGAAGAAGGAAGGGAGGAAAGAAAGTGAAGAAGGGAAGGCATGCAGAAGGGAGGGAAGAAGGAAGGGAGGAAAGAAAGTGAAGAAGGGAAGGCAAGCAGAAGGGAGGGAAGAAGGAAGGGAAGAAAGAAAGTGAAGAAGGGAAGGCAAGCAGAAGGGAGGGAGTGAGGGTGGGAAGAAGGAAGGGAGGAAAGAAAGTGAAGAAGGGAAGGCATGCAGAAGGAAGGGAGGGAGGGAAGAAGGAAGGGAGGAAAGAAAGTGAAGAAGGGAAGGCAAGCAGAAGGGAGGGAGTGAGGGTGGGAAGAAGGAAGGGAGGAAAGAAAGTGAAGAAGGGAAGGCAAGCAGAAGGGAGGGAGTGAGGGTGGGAAGAAGGAAGGGAAGAAAGAAAGTGAAGAAGGGAAGGCAAGCAGAAGGGAGGGAGTGAGGGTGGGAAGAAGGAAGGGAGGAAAGAAAGTGAAGAAGGGAAGGCATGCAGAAGGAAGTGAGGGAGGGAAGAAGGAAGGGAGGAAAGAAAGTGAAGAAGGGAAGGCAAGCAGAAGGGAGGGAGTGAGGGTGGGAAGAAGGAAGGGAGGAAAGAAAGTGAAGAAGGGAAGGCAAGCAGAAGGGAGGGAGTGAGGGTGGGAAGAAGGAAGGGAGGAAAGAAAGTGAAGAAGGGAAGGCATGCAGAAGGAAGGGAAGAAGGAAGGGAGGAAAGAAAGTGAAGAAGGGTAGGCATGCAGAAGGGAGGGAGGGTAGAAGGAAGTGGGAAAAGGAGGTATTACATCATTGTCAGCAAATGTTTAGCTATGGTATGCTGCCTACGTGCTGACTCATCAGTTTCTATTTGTCCAGGCATAAAGCCTGATGTTTCAAACTCACTCCATGTTCTGAAAACAGTGGAACCCTAGCACTGCCTGTACATTTCAAATAAATATAGGATGAGTTTGTTTTCATGGCTTGGTGAAACTTAAAGGATTCTCTAGATTGGTAATAAGCTACACCACTTGAGGGCTATTTGAAAAGAATATTCAGAAGATTTTGTTAAACACTCTGCTACGCATGCAGAGGTTGTGTTTGATATCTCGGTGTGTTATAGCATATGTGCACATATCATCATGCTGTTGCATGTGTTTGTGCAGCCATGGTGCGTGTGTGGCACACCTGCAGCTGTGTGTGCATGTTTGTATGCATTCTGTCATGCATGTGTACTGTCGGGAGGCATACGTCTTGGATAGCACCGGGGCGGGACCCCCATGTAAAGAGCAGTGAGACACATACACAGAATAGCGCACACCCTCGGGTATGATGTGATACTAAGACAGCCAGCCAGTGGATGTTACTTTGTTAAATTTCAGTAGGGTGTTTTGGGGACCACACCACCTCATCCATATTTGTGTATTGTTTTTTTACAGCACACTCTGCTAAGTGTTTTTATGATGCACCAAAGTCCATTCACCCAACTCAGTCATCAACCTGTATACTCATAAACTAACTCGTGAAATCATATTGTCATCAACCTGTATACTCATAAACTAACTCGTGAAATCATATTGTCATCAACCTGTATACTCATAAACTAACTCGTGAAATCATATTGTCATCAACCTGTATACTCATAAACTAACTCGTGAAATCATATTGTCATCAACCTGTATACTCATAAACTAACTCGTGAAATCATATTGTCATCAACCTGTATACTCATAAACTAACTCGTGAAATCATATTGTCATCAACCTGTATACTCATGTACTAACTCGTGACATCATATTGTCATCAACCTGTAAACTCATAAACTAACTCGTGAAATCATATTGTCATCAACCTGTAAACTCATAAACTAACTCGTGACATCATATTGTCATGAACCTTCTCATGAAGCCAGCCTTTAACCCATGAATGCATCCAGGCCTCCTTACACCCCCACTGAATCCAGTAACAACACTATTCATCAGAGTCAACGGTCAGATAAGTTTTTCTTCAAGTGATTACGAGTTTCCACACCTTCCGAGGGTTCCATCGGCTCCCCCACGACGTGATATTAAGCATGACATTACCATATCTCTTCCAAATAGAGGCTCCATTGAGTGATGCTCCCACTGGTGGGGCATCGGTCTGGCTTATCAGCAAGGGAGCAAACTTGCTATCGGGAGGTGTTTTTTTGTTTACAACCCACCTGTTACCTGTAGTCCGAGCACAACCGTATTGCAAGTACAGATGGTGCTGGCATTGTTGATGTGCACCTGATGTTGGGAGGTTGCGGTACAGCTGAGTGGCTAGGGTGTAAGCTTATGCACAGGATCTGGGTTCCTGTCTCTACATGCCCAGTGGGTTCCTATTTAAAAAGGATGGTGTTCTGCAAGAGTGAGTGAGTGAGTATGGTTTTACGCCGCTTTTAGCAATATTCCAGCAATATCACGGCGGGGGACACCAGAAATGGGCTTCACACTTTGTACCCATGTCGGGAATCGAACCCGGGTCTTTGGCGTGACGAGCGAACGCTTTAACCACTAGGCAACCCGACCGCCCCTGTTCTGCAAGAGATTCTTTCACTTGCATTACAAAGTTGGATGTGTAATTAATAATAGGACCCGTGAAGACCTTGGTTAGAAAAGGTCTTCAGCAACCCATGCTTATCAACAAAGGTGACTAATGGGATCGGGTGGTCACTCTAGCTGACTTAGTTGATGCATGTCATTGTATCCCAATTGTGGAGATTGATGCTCATGATGTCAATCACTGGATTGTCTGGTCCAGACTCAATTATTTACAGACTGCTGTCATAGCTAGAATATTGCTGAGCTGCTAGACTGATTGTTATATCTGGGTTACCTATTGTTAGGATTAAAATATCTTTTATTGATACGGAAGTAGGTCTTTAAATTAATTGTCTTTTTTAGCGTGCATATTTCATGTGGACATTTGGTGTCGGATTATCTATTCTGATGAAAATTACAATGAACATAGTAGTGCTACTGTGATCAAGTTCAGTTGTAGATATCATGCCATATCATCAGAATAAGACAGTGTTATACATTGGGATACGGGTGTCAAATAAATGCTTCTACTTCATGTGTTCCTCTATTTCTTGCCATCAGTATATGTAAACATATACACACTGTCAACATTACCCCACTCAGACACAGTGTACTTATCCCCTTAATGCCAAGCACCAGGCAGGGTAACATGGGTACCCCACTCAGACACAGTGTACTTATCCCCTTAATGCCAAGCACCAGGCAGGGTAACATGGGTACCCCACTCAGACACAGTGTACTTATCCCCTTAATGCCAAGCACCAGGCAGGGTAACATGGGTACCCCACTCAGACACAGTGTACTTATCCCCATAATGCCAAGCACCAGGCAGGGTAACATGGGTACCCCACTCAGACACAGTGTACTTATCCACTTAATGCCAAGCACCAGGCAGGGTAACATGGGTACCCCACTCAGACACAGTGTACTTATCCCCTTAATGCCAAGCACCAGGCAGGATAACAATAGGTACCATCTTTTGATGTCTTTATAGATATGACATTTCCTTGGACCAAAGCCTCAACCTTCTGGTCTCTGGAAAGACACCCTGTTCACTAGATCACAGAGGTGGTCAGTCTTGTGCCAATGATCAGAACAACGAAAGTCTTTGTAGATTATTACCTGTCTAGTTTGACCATGGGGTGGTGCGGGCATGTTGATCCTTGAGACTTATTCGGATGTACGATGAGACAGTAATTACGTAAAAACATGGCAGCCATTCTAAACCGTAAAAATGACAGGATTAGCAAAACCGACACAAGTCATTATACAGCGATATCTTGAATGGGAATGTTTCCGGACAACAAAACAATAAATTCCCCCCAATTCATCTGTAAGCCACGCACACATGTAACCCATGTAATGGTGACAGGGACAGGGATGTAATACATGTCAGTGATGCCTTTAACACACACCAGGCAAGGAGCTGGCTGAAACATACCTCGCAGTACAAGGAGGAAGGGTTTTTTCTAAAACATGTTTCTGTTATCATTTTGTCACCTGAAGTTTCACCTCATGAATTCATGATTATTTATGTGTAAAATAAAACTTGGAAATCTGGTTGACCATTCAGATTCAATTTACTGTCAGTTCTTTTTGTCGGCCATTTTGAATTAAAAAAAATATTTTTTGTCACATTGGTTTTGGTTATTAGGGCAAAATGTCATCATCGTGATGCACTTAATAGTGATGATTTTATATATTCATATTCAAATATTGTGTTTTCTATCAATAATTGTCATTTTGAAAGGTATGGTATAATAATCAATATGTATTTATGTGTACTCCATCCTACATTCATAAGGTACGTACATTTTCTAAGAATCAGGATTAATGTTCACAAATATGCCCAAATCAAATAGTAAGATAAGTGTACGAGGGATCCATGAAGCTTTTGTATCTGTCAATCATGAAACATATTTTCATTTATTTGTATGTCTGCAGTATTTGTAACATCCAAAGAACATGTAAATCAATATTTGCCTTCCTTTTATCGAAATACCACAGAAGAAAAAGTCTTTTATATGAAAATCAATATCTTATGGCTTTTGACACGTTGGCTAACCTTAATCAGACTGGCCTCACATGTATTTCTTTGAGTCAGCCCTCCGAGATTACCCAGAAATCCCTCTCTGGTCTTCAGTTTCGTTAACCTGTTTTGCCCTAGCCACAAAACACAGAACAGACTGTGGTAGATCTGATTTGAATTGTTCAGATACCTCCTTCCCCCTTTGATTTTTCATCGGCTGTTGTGTCAGAGGTAGGGGCCGTTAGCATACGGCTTAGACTTGCTTCAGCATCTATAATCCCAGAACAGATGAAGTAGACATGAAGTTTGCCACTTTTTTGTATAAAAAAAGAGCTTTGTAGGAATGTAGATGAAAGGGTTTTTCCAGCACTTTCAAATGAGTGTCCATATTTGTACTTCACAGATTTTGAAAAATAACCATGATAAAAAAAAGGGCAGTATGTTGACTTTTTATGTGAGTTTTTTATATTGTTTTCAAGATATGTATCTTTATATGTTGGAGAGGTTTTGAAGCCTGTTAAAAGGAATAGCCACATATAAAAGTTTATTTTTTTTAGAGTTAAACATTCAAACCAAACTTATACTAAAAGAAACATTTTAGAAAAATTAGCAATAATGTTTAACGGGTATTTAATATTCTGAAAAGCCTTGTTTTTATATAAACATTTTAAATGTAAAGCAACTTTCTTTGAACAACCAATTACTTACAGAAACAGCAGGAAACAACTTTGACCTTTGTTGTGAAAAACACCATGTGAAATCTGGTGGAGGTAAAAAACTGACAAGCATGAATGAATACAGTTGATTACTGCATTAAGAAACATTTTAGCTATCAAGCATAACATTTTAGTTTCAAACTTCACATTTTAACTTCATTACTGAAAACAATTTACAAGATATTTTTCCATTAACGTTTCAAGTCTACATGTTTTTGTGTGATGTTGGTGTGAGGCTTTGAGCTCCCTGTAATCACGAACATCTGTGTTTGTCTAGAGACCGCCTTCGCTGAGAAAGGCAAAAATACTTATTTTACCTTTGTAGCGTTTGTTTACCTTATGGCTATCGTAACCTTTCCATGGCTGCAGCCAGGAGCTGGGGAACACGCGCAAACCTTTCATGTCGGGGCAGTGAGTTTGCACAAGTTTCCCTTGTAACGTTAGCAGGACCTTATACAATGCTTTCATGAAATGATTCAGCTTCTGAGAAGATTCTTTTGTCTTGGTGTCGATTTGATGAAAAATCACAAACATACAGACGCTGTGCTGTCAACTAACCGAGATCGAGGTTTTCGCTTTGTGGTTTTCGCAAGATCAGGATTTTCTTGGGTAAATCCGTCTAACCACAGCTGGTTATCAAAGAGCCTTGCCACTGGAGGTGGAATTTAGTGTGTATTTTTCACCAATTTTTATCAGTTTTAGGTTTTCTTCAAACAATTTTCTCGTATCAGATTTAAGTCAGCTAGGTAATTGTATCTTCTCGCTAATTAGGAAAGTTTTGTTTTTTTCATTGAAAAACTAACATTTGAACAGTTTCCAAAACTCCATGTAGTTAAATAAACTTGCAAAAGAACGGATTACAGATTGGAACAGGTGGATGACTGGAGAGTGTATTAACATGCTCACTGAATGTACAGATTGAGGTGAAACAACACTGTGGAAATGGGGGGTAGAAGATGGCGATGATACAGCATAATTTACTGTTATTGAAATCCACTTGAAACGTTTCCCAGATACAGGTGGGCTGAATGTACGGATCAGTTCTTGTACAAGTGCTGTTGTCTCCATCATATTACGTTCACGGTGGGATGATGTCAGGGTGGGATGATGTCAGGGTGGGCTGAATGTACGGATCAGTTCTGGTACAAGTGCTGTTGTCTCCATCATATTACATTCAGGGTGGGATGATGTCAGGGTGGGCTGAATGTACGGATCAGTTCTGGTACAAGTGCTGTTGTCTCCATCATATTACATTCAGGGTGGGATGATGTCAGGGTGGGCTGAATGTACGGATCAGTTCTTGTACAAGTGCTGGTGTCTCCATCATATTACATTCAGGGTGGGATGATGTCAGGGTTGGCTGAATGTACAGAGCAGTTCTTGTACAAGTGCTGGTGTCTCCATCATATTACATTCAGGGTGGGATGATGTCAGGGTGGGCTGAATGTACGGATCAGTTCTTGTACAAGTGCTGTTGTCTCCATCATATTACATTCAGGGTGGGATGATGTCAGGGTGGGCTGAATGTACGGATCAGTTCTTGTACAAGTGCTGGTGTCTCCATCATATTACATTCAGGGTGGGATGATGTCAGGGTGGGATGAATGTACGGATCAGTTCTTGTACAAGTGCTGGTGTCTCCATCATATTACATTCAGGGTGGGATGATGTCAGGGACATGTCTATATATTCCCCTTCCTGTACGCTGGCAAAGAGATCTGTGCACATGTTGATCATTGATAGCACGGACTTTGTCATTCAAGATAGATATTGCTGACTCGGAACATGGCTAATCTTCCATCAGCGTCGCTGATATTGTCTTTTAACCCTTCATTTTATGATTAACTTTATAAAAAACAGGGTTGTAGCAAGTGCATGAAAAATTCTTAGTTGCTTTGTTAACATTGGGATAATTTCTCCAACTAAAATAGTAACATGTTCGAGTGGCATTGAATAGTTTGACATTTGTTATACAAAAGTTGATTGTCTATACTATCTTGTCATCTTGTAGTAAAACAATGATTTATTCTGTGTTTATAAATAATTTAATTTCTCAGTGAAATTTATGAGGACTATTTCCTATTATTATTAATTATATATATTAATATATGTAACATTTACTTTTTTAAACGTAAAAATGAAAACTAGGACCATTTATTAAAATAGGTAATGAATTCAAAAGCCAAGTGTTGGTTAATGTGATTATAACTACAAGTTGAAGTAAGAGTTTAGAAAGGAGTCTTATGCGATAGTTGTCTGCAGATAACTGAAATATTGATTCATCTTTCCCCATCTCGATTTTACACACCTATGATCAAAAGTCGACAGATCTTTGAGATGTTGAAATGATTTCATTTTTCTCCAATATGACATGCATGGCTGGACTGATGTAAACTGTTTCCTGCTGTGCACCATTTATTATAGAAGATTTAGGTCCGGTTGCTCTTGAGACATATTGACTACGATTGGTCGCTTCTTTAGATCCAAGTTTGATTTAACTGATTGTACGTCTGGTTTGATTGGTCAGAAATCTTTCAGAGCTTTATCTAATCGCTGATTGGATATTGATTTTAAAGGCTTCAATATGTTCTCTGATTTGCGCTTAATTGAGTAGATCACTTGAGATAATGTTTTAGAATGAAGTTTGCATCATACTGTGTGCATCTGGTGCTAAGGTCCCTGTTAGGGCTCAAAGGTCATGTCCCCATGCAGAAAAATATTGCAGATCTGCAGGACGTCAGGCTTATTTCAGTCTTTGTTCGAGAGTAATCTTGTTTCATCTTGCGGGCTTGAAATATATTTTGAGAATATTTTTCTTTTTGCAATAACCAACTCCTTTAATTAAGTTCTTTTTCTGATTATTAATAAATTGCTTGATTTCATCTTGATGAATGTATCGTGATGATATTGAAAGTTGCTGAAGCAATCATAAAGCATGTGAGACCTTTATCAAATTATGAGATATGTCCATGTTGTGTATTCCCTACTGTTGGATGCACTGATTAGGGCTCTGTGTTGTTAGTTGGTTAGCTTGAATAATCTGCTGTTGAAACAGAGTATTAGTGTATTGTGTAACCACTGCAATAGATTGTTGTTTCAAGCAGTTTTTTAACAGTAGTAAGCTTAGATGCTAAAGTGTTTTCAAAACATGCCAGAAGTGTGATTTGCCTCCATTTAGAAGCCAAGGATTTGATTGTGCAATCATATTGACATGCCTCAAGTTGCCAAAAGAGGTGGCATGTCATCATACTGTAATAGATAGAATTGCTGCTCATAGCATCGACCACTGGTCCACACTTGATGAACCCAAGTGGATTCCCGGTGGTCCCTGGCAACCTGTGCTGGTCGTAAGAAGCCACTTAATGAATTGGGTGGCTAGGCTCAGTGACTTTGGTCATAATGTCAGCATGCCCTGACAGCTTGGACCGTTGCTCATGATATCAATCACTGGATTGCCTGGTCCTGATTTAAACTACGGACTTGCTTACTCACAGACTATGTATCTGACTTCAGTGTATCAAACAACATGAACTCTCACTCTCCTGCTTGGAGTTCTGGAGCGGTCGGGTAGCCTAGTGGTTAAAGCGTTCGCTCGTCACACAAAAGACTTGGGTTTCGATTCCCAACATGGGTACAATGTGTCAAGCCCATTTCTGGTGTCCCCGGCCGTGATATTGCTGGAATATTGCTAAAAGCGGCATAAAATCAATCTCACTGACTGCTTGGAGTTCTTATACATAAAGGATAGGTCCCTTTAAAACTGTTTAAAAAAAATTAAATTCCATACTTTGACCCCTGATCCTTCCTTTACACAAACTGTCCGAGACATGGTCGTGTGGTAGAGGCCCACAATACATCTCATCTAAACACCACACTTTCTGTTGACCTTTGCTGTGGTTCTGGCACTGTAGTGCCACATATTTCACAGCACTGTCTTACCAAGCAGTCAACAAACACAGGACTTGCATTACTCCTAATTCCTGATCACATTGTCGCCAGGTGATTTTGGAGGACCACATACCTTGCATTGCAAACCGACCTCGCCCACAACGGGCTTGGCTTTGAATGTGTGGCGTTATCCCCAAATGATTAGCTTATGAGTAGTGATATCATGCCTCACCTGGACTATGCAAGTTATGTGGGCAAATATTGAAGTGAGGGTGAAGGTGGTTGAAGTTCACTCTCTAGGGGACATAGTTATCTCAGGGGGCACAATTTCCTCAGTCGTGCAGAAAGATATGAACGTGGGTTTGAATCCTAGATTGGCCCTGATTATGTTTCTTGGTTTTTCAGCAACATGTGCGAGGACCAAAGTGAGAAACAGGTCAGACCTGCATCATTTTAGGCTTTCTTCTCACATCAAGCTGACATGACTGAAACACTGTTTGAAGCAGCTGTAAACCCACCTCACTCACTCTATACATTAGGTTCATGTTAACACCTGTTTTCCAGGTAAATGTGATGAAGGAGCTTGTGTTTTCCCTTATTTCTATGTTATATCTCTGTGTACATATAGCTTTTTGAATCATGGAAGAAAAAGGAACATGTATTTATAATTTTTTTAATATAGTTTCAATTCACAATGTGCTATGAATCAGGCATCACTGTGTATGTATCTGCACATCTTGAATACATCCTGGCTACCTCTGAAAGAGTTAATATGTAGATTATGACTTATGGCTGTAGGTTATGTGTTTAAGCCATGTGTCCCAATGCTATGCCTGGCAAGTATTAAAAAGACATTTAGTACCTCAAGAGGTGCCTCAGGGAGACTCCATTTTCAAAGAAGGGTAAAAAAGGAGTTGTTAGAACCAAATCTATTTGAAACTGGTCCAAGTTACCCTTTGTTACATTGAACTGGAATAATAGGCTTAGATTTCCTGAAAAAGATTTTCATTTGATTCTACTGCTGATAAGGCTGAAAAAATTGGGCAGAGTCTGAGGTAAAAAAGGAGAAACCTGACCCCTCGGTGCCAAAGTGGGATGTTCCCAGTAGGGTGTTCCACGTTTATCCCACACACAGTTCTGTGAACTCAGGCATATTGTCACTCAGTATGTTGGATAATGAACTTGTGTTCAACACATGCTCCCAGGCTCCTGGAGCTGCTGTGGGATAACACTCCTGGTCTGCCCCGGTTTGGGGTGAGTGGAATTGGCCCTCTGGAAGAATTCCTGGGTTTTTGATTGAGTTTTGAATACACCAAGGTGCACGCAACATGCTTTGGCCTTTGTACTCCACTCAGAATATGGGCCAAATTCCACCCAATCTGTCCACTGAAGAATTCATGGAGATTCTTGTCTGTGGTTTTGCAATATTAACCAGTTCTGTGTAACTGAGTTAAATTAAATATTAAGTAAACATGAAATATGTGATTTGTCTTTGTTTTGTTCATAAACTACATATTAGTAATACCTCAACCAGTAAATATAATCAATGAGACGCTTAATACACAAATACACGTTCACAAACAAGACTGAAATAACGATAAAAAGATCTCCTGTTATGCAAAAACGTTAAAAATGAATTCGCAATTAAATACTCATTCATTTGCAATGCCACACGATATTGATACACTGACAGAGAAACAAGTAACAGAAGTAAAACTACTTAAGTACGTTGATGGCGAACCCTTTAGCCTGGTACTTTGTAGTGAAAATCTCCAGAAATGTTGAAGGTATTTTGCTGCTAACCAAGTGTGCAACTAAACACTAATTCTGTCAGTTGTGAAGGAAGTAACCCCAGTTTTTCCCTTACAGCTCTGCTACGGTCAACTGACTTATAACGAGCCTGCCGAAGCTAATAGTGCTCTGAGAGGAAGTGTGTTCTCACCGACTCACGTGCAGGAAAACAGTTGCTTTGTGGGATAGCTTGAAGCAAAACAGACGGCTAACTTGTGGTACCTGTGCTTTATACCACGGAGTAATTACCTCTAGCGTTTCCGTCCAACGTTTAAGGTAGGTCTTTATGTTTAAACGAGATGTTGTCTGTTGTAATTATCAAGGGTTTAGTAAGAGCATGATTTATGAACACTGATGAATATGACCCTTCATCACCTGATCGGCGGGACCAACACCCATGTTGTTGTTCCAGTGGGGGGGAGGAGAGTGTGTTCGGCAATGATACACTTCATTTCATCTTCAAGTTTGAGCAGTCGGTGTTCATACTGACGTTCTTTATTCACAGACACAGTTGGACATGATTTTGTTTTGGAAAGTTTTCCTGTTTTTCTGTCAATGAAACTGAAAACTCTTTGTGAATGAACTACTGTAAAGTTTAGCTTGAAAATTCTTTATTCAAATATGTCTTGAGGTAAGTTACAAGAATGTTTGTCTTGAATGTTTGGTAATGTTGCAAGGTCAACATGGCTGGAGGGTATAATTATTTTTGGATGTTTGACGCTGTGCTCAGAGGCACCTCTCATCTTGGTAGCCCAAGTGAAGTGGGGGATGGGTGGATGGGTGGGGTTGGAGGAGGGAGGGGGTTCTACATAGGTAGGTGGTCATCTGATTAGTATCTACAAAGACTACAGTTGGACAAGCACTGATAACAGATTGAAGTTTACTCTGGTTTTTATCTTGGACTGAATTCAAATTATGTGTGCAATTTATAACAGTTATGAAATTTGCCTGTCTAAGTTTGACTGTATGTGAACAGTTTATGCTGCTGTATGTGTTTGACACACACAGTATGTGTAGGCTCACCTTGAGGAGATGTCTGTTTTAATGGCTAAAGTTGAAGAAAGTTGGATATTGTCTAAACTGTGATAGTTATCGTTGCCATACATTATGGTATTGGAGACAAGTGAACAGATTTGCAGTTATTTTGGGAAGATTTTGACTTTTCTCAAAGAAAGATAGTGCACTTGAATATCCGCCACGAGTTCAAACAAATCTGTTTTTTATCCGGTTGAAACTAATGTCATTCACGATGAAGCCAAGTGCAGGATGGTTTTATCCGTCTAACTGGCTGCACCTGCCTTGCTTGCCAGTATTGTGATCAGCGTTATTGTATAACCATCCTGCACCATCAACTGCACATATGTGGGAAACAGTTTGGTAGTCATTGAATGGATCAATTCAGTGTAATTTGTTGCAGAAATTCCCAAGCTTCCCCATATGTATAGCTTTGCTAAGATTTGAAAGTGTATGTATTTTGTAATGTGCACATGCATGAATTGATTGTCATGCTTGATATGTTTGGAGAAATCTTACAGTGTTAAGTTTCAGCGCATGGTTAACGAGGTATCAGGGCATGGCAGGCTCCAGTGTCAAGCTGTCTTAAACAGTCAGTTATGTAAAGTGGGACATTTTGAAACTGCATCTTTAAAGCTGTTTGAAATTTGAAGAGGCGGAGAAGTGAGACTCATTAAGCGGACTCTGTGTAACAACAGACACATTGTTGTTAGTGTGCCATTGGACTCCTCCAAGATGCTGGGCTAAAGATTCTACAGTCTCATTCAAATCCGAGCTGAGGACACTTCCATAGAAGCTAGGTCCAGTCAGGGGGACCCTGGACCAACTTTCACTACCCAACCTATAACAAGGCTGTGTGGGTTCTTGAGCCAATCAGTTGTCAGCTTTCTAAAACAATTCAGATTCACTAGATTTTACATCTAGATTTGGAAATTTCAATTTGTGGAATTGAAAACCTAGATAGAACACAAGCATTCCTTCGATGGTACTCTGTTCGTATGTGGATACCATGGCGCTCAAGATGGTAAGGGTGTCTAACATATGCACAACAATATCATGCCACAGCTTTTCTTTTTGGCAGTTGGAACTCCCTGATTATATTCGTTTTCGAGATACGGAAATGAGATATGCTGGTCTGAATGTTTTGCTGACATACCAAAAATAAAGAAGCCTTGACACTGATTGGCTGAATCAAAAAGTTGACCTGATGTGACTTCCTGTGGAGGTCTTCATGCAGAGAGGTATGATATCGGGGTAGAAGAATGAGATTGGGAGATACCCCAGTTTTAAGCTTTAGATGGTTCAACCCCTTGGAAACTCTCAAAAACAGTTGGATGTGTCCAGCTACATTTTTAATTTTCTGTTAGGTTTAGGCAATTTGAAGGAATGAGTAAGTGAATATTGTTTTACACCACTTTTAGCATTATTGCAGCAATATCACATTGGCGGGCTCTGTATGGGCTTCACACATTGCACTCATTTCTGGAATTGAACCCAGTCCTTTCTCATGACAAGCTTATGCTTTAACCACTAGGCCACCCGATTGCTCACAATATGAAGTACCTGGTAATGGTGAAATACATCGGACACATTCTGTGTTTCCAGCTGGCTTCCTGTTGTGTAATGGGCACATTGACTGAGGTGCTTGGCAAGAAGTATTCTGTTGAGTTGAAGTACCTGTCATGGAGTATTTGCCTTCTGGATTTGATGACTTATGAGTTCCTGGAAGGTATTTCTATCATGACTAAGTTTTTGTAAGCGTGGAATAATTATTTTCGCAAACACCTGGTGTCATCACTGATTTTCAGTGAACCATTCATAGAATTTTCACCACTATTTTGCCTTTTACACCCAGTGGAATCTGTTCCTGCAGATAATTGAGGCTGATTATTCTCTGGCGTTGACGTTTTATATTGAAGTATGAAATAGATGATTATCAGGGCCTGGTGAAAGCGGCATGCAAGATATAAAAACCTCATCAAATGAGTATGTGTGAGACATACGCTATGCAACTACACACTGTAAATTATGGAGACAAAATTTGACACCCATGTGTTTTCTGAATTTACATCCACATTTCTTGTCAGTCGTCAAAATAGCATGCATGGAGCAGAAGGAAAGTGGGTTATACTCTATACAAAACTGGAAATGATACAAAACTGGAAACGATACAAAACTGGAAATGATACAAAACTAGAAAGAAATGTAAAAATTGCATAGAAAGTCATACAAACTCGCAAGACAAATGGCATTTAGATGAAATATGACCAAGCTTTTTTTAATTTCGGCAAACAGGATGACCTATTAGATAGGTATTTGTCATAACAAGATTGCGATGACATAAGAAGTGGAGTATTATGTTTATTTTCTTCCGTCCCCCCCAAATCTAGCCACAATAGCATGTGTTCCATATGGGATCAGACTCACGCCTGACAATGCACTCAGATCGGAAGGAGAAGAGGGCCGAATTGCCACATGTGTTAACAATGGTATTTTCAAGTGAATTTTTGAGTTTAATTGAAATTTCAGAATCTTCAAATTGTTCAACAGCTCAAGTGATGACGTTGAAATGAAACTGATGTCTGCATGGAGAATTCACAAATGAGTTCAAAGAATGCCGAGTGTCTATGGCTTTTTGATTTTGTTTTGTTGTTTAAATGGGCCTTTGTAAGAAGTACATCAGTTTTTGGGGCAGTATTAACCTACGCTTGAAATGATTACTAAACAGCACATTGGGGGTTGAAAACGTGTGTAGGTGAAGGTAGTGGTTGTGTTTATGTGGTAGTTAGCCCCAGGGTGAGAGCCCATTCATGTCTTTTGAACCGTTCAGGTAAATCCAATTTTCTGATCAAATTTCCTGATTTTAGGAAAACACGTTAAGTCTCCTGGGTCCTGTACACAGATCAAGTTCAGTTTTAGAAACTGAATTTCAAATTATATTTTTTTAATTTGAAAACTAGATTGTGAAAGGTGACTGTTATTTAGTTTTATGTTACAAACAGAATGTTTAAGAAACATGAGACCCGTGCAGTGTTGAACAAACGTTTGAAAATTTTTCATTGAAAGGATCACTGACATTTATTTATAACATGAATAGGCAAACTTTCGTTTTTTGTTGTGTGAAACAATTGAGACATAGTTAACATATTTTGAAGTCATGGAGCATGGTGGACGCTAAATTAAGATTGAAGTTGTGTTTAAACATGTCAACTCCACTTTCATGTTTTTCGCATTCCATTCAGAATAAGAACTTCATATAAACATGGCCTTTCCCTAAAGATAACAATACGGTCAGGTTAAATCACAAAGCGTATAAATTATATAAACTGTCATTTCAAGTGCACTAAACAGAGACTGGCTCTATAAAAGATGTTTATTTTCAAAATGCAAATATTTATCGGAAACGTTTTGCATGGTGTATGTTTTTCTATTGCATTGGTGTATATTTTGTTTGTGCAGGGCTATGACTGTGTTATCAAGGGAGATGTAATTCCAACATGGGTTTTCCGGCTCTTTCATTGTGTGGGTTTTTTAGTGATTTGGAGCAAGGAACAGCTGGAGTACATTATAAGTCAGAAATGTTTGTAAAATTGGCTGGTGCGTTACCTGTGTAACAGATTTCCTTGCCTGCGAGCTTCTCGCATTAATAGCCTCAAACACGTGTACATTATTACGCCAACTTTTGCACCAAGATTTGCTTATTTCTGATGCGCAATCTGCCATGAGGATGAATTCTTAGTCACGTGGCTTCGGTTTGAATTCATGAAATATTTATCAAGAGATAATGATCTTATATAACATTCATTCGGATACCGCCCTGCTTCCGCCATATTTGCACACATCTACAAGGGTTATGGGTCTTGTATATTTGGTTTTCTAGCTCTAGCCAAGTTAACGTGCAATCTTTTTTCGGTGGGGGTACATGAGGACAGGCGGCCCCTGTCATAACAAAGAGCGTGTGGGAATGTTTGGGAATCACGATATAGATGTTTGGAGGCATACTGTGAGTATTACATAAATATTGCAGATGGCATCCATATTATTGATACCACATAAACATTGTTCTGCTGCAATAACGCTGTCACACGCTCGTAGTTGTTGTGACGTGAAGGTGAAAATATTGGTGTCTGATGTTGGTATATCACAAGAATGAAGACAAGGTGTTGGTGTAGCTAAGTGTATTGTTGAGATGATCTCACAGCTTTAATTGCCCCAGCAGTGATCGAGCTCTCTTACAGCAATCAGGATTGACAATGAGGTTGTGTGCTATGGTTTATGAAGACTTCCGAGAGCGGTGAGGTAGCTGGGTAGTGAAAGCATTAGCTCATCACATTAAAGGTCCGAGTTTGATTCTCCACATGGATCCAGTGTTCGATGTCTGGTAGCCCTGGTGATATTGCTGAAAGCTAAAAGCTCCTCAGTATACTTTAGTGTTAGGAATGATGTATGCAGTGTTTTAGACAATTATTCATTATCTGGGGTAGCTAGGTGGAGTATCGTTATGGGGATCACTTGTCATGGCAAAGACCCAGGTTTGATTCCCCACATGGGTGCTATGTGTGAAGTCCATTTCTGGTGTTCTGGTGATGGAATATTGCTAAAAGCAAAGTAAAACCAACGTAAAATCAAACTCACTCACTCACTAATAATCTGGCATCCCACCCCCTCTGCCCCTTCAGCAGGAACATGCCCATCTCCATTGTTACATGTCAGTATGCAATAACTACCGTCACCACTGTCACAGCATTGATTGACTTGACAATAACACATTCTTCTCCTGGCAATAACTTACACAGTCCACCACAAGATGTCTCACAGAGTCAGTAGAACCAGCTTAGACAGCTCCTCTACAACCAGGACAACCACCACCACAGTCCTCCACCACCACCGACACCACATGTCTCACAGAGTCAGTAGAACCAGCTTACACAGTTCTCTACACCCAGGACAAACACCGTAACATGTCTCACAGAGTCAGTAGGACCAACTTACACAGTCCTCTACACCCAGGACACACACCACCACATGTCTCACAGAGTCAGTAGGACCAACTTACACAGTCCTCTACACCCAGGACACACACCACCACATGTCTCACAGAGTCAGTAGGACCAACTTACACAGTCCTCTACACCCAGGACAAACACCATCACCATCACCACATGTCTCACAGAGTCAGTAGAACCAGCTTACACAGTTCTCTACACCCAGGACACACACCACCACATGTCTTACAGAGCCATTAGAAGCAGCTTACACAGTTCTCGACATCCAAGACACCGTATGCTGACACCACTGTCACTCCACAATAGACTGTTTCCACATAGTTTCACCACAATATCGCCTGTCTTCAACCGTCTTTTAGCAGAGCCTGCCCCCAAGATATTTGCCAAGCAATCCCATGCGGATGAACGGTTTATTTTCTTATATCATCAGGCTTATTTTTGTAATTGGGGCTGTCTTTATGGAAACGGAGCTACCAGCCCATGTGATAGATTCTTGCTAGGGTGGGCTATGTGCCTCACATTGTCAGGTGGCTGTGAGGAAGTTGCTTTTTCATGTCAAGAGATTAGGAAGAATGAGTGCCAAGGTGAGAGATGAACATTTTTGTAGAAGTAGCTGATTGCTTAATTCCCTCCTTTAAAGATCAGATTCTTCCACCCCAACCCCTCCCCACCCTCTCCTCATCCCCTCCCCACCCTCTACACATAGCATATTGCCCATGTGACGTTAAATAATAACTCACTCACACACTCACTCTACACATAGCAAACTCTTTCACTCTCTCATCTGCAAACCAACTCATCTTTCATTCTAACACCTTTCTACTTGGACCGAATCTGTGGTCTAGTGGCTAGACCCGGAGACCTGAAGGTCTGGGGTTAGATCCCTGCTGCGTCATACCAAAAGTTGTTTAAATATGGTACTTGTTGTTACCATGCGTGGCGCTTGGCATAAAGGGGCTAAAACAAGGACTGGTCGGTTGGAGTCACTATACTGTGTCTGAGTGGGGTATTCATGTTAAACTGCTTCACTGTAGCATGGTACCTAAGTTGGCTTGCCCTTTAAGACACAACTGCAAGTGTGGTGTGGTGTGGTGTACATGTGGTGTGGCATGGTGTACGTGTGGTGTGGCGTGGCGTTGCGTGTGGTGTGGTGTACATGTGGTGTGGCGTGGTGTTGCGTGGTGTACGCGTGGCGTAGTGTTGTATGGTGTATGTGTGGTTTGGCTTGGTGTGGTGTGGTGTGGCGTGGCGTGGCATGGCGTGGTGTGTGGACGTGTGGGTGTGGCGGGGTGTGTGCACATGTGGGTGTGGTGTGAGAGTGACAGGCCAGGCAGAGAGATACAAGAACCAGGGTGCAGGATTACTGACACACTGAATCCCACCTCACAGGAGAAATATGTAATTAAAACCTCATCTGCTCATGTTGTCACTAAACACATTTTTTTTACCTAATCGGAAAAACCACACAGGAATTTGCCTCATGCTTTCCCCTCGGCATCCCCAAACTAAAAAAGACGACCTCTAAAACATCTCTTAAAAATCTTGGGTGGCCATAATGAGCCCCTTGTTCAACATCCGATGGCAGTTTTTGCAGACGTATACACAAGATAAAGGGGTAATTCCAATACTAGCTTTTGCTTGCATAAAAAAACCGACTCGGTTGAGTGCCCGAGTCCCAGTATGCAGTCTGACTACAATCACATACAATGTATGCAACATAGTCAATCAGAATGGCCCTTGTTTCTTTCACACATGTTTACAGAGCACAGAATGTCGTATGGGAGGATAATTACTAACGCTGTTTCTTGCGCATTATCACACCCAACTAGACAGGGGCAGTTTTTCGAACCTTGTTCTCAAATGCACACATTGTAAAAAGATCCTGGGCCCCCATTGGGTGTAACCATGGTAATTAGGACATTCAACATGCTTGTTACCACGACTGCCTAAGGAATTGTTATTGTCGTCTTTTTAAATGTTTTTCAGTGTTTGTGAAAAGGCTCGGACTTTATTGTGCTAATTTGGACGCATTTTTTCCAAGGTGGCTCATGAAATTCACATGGTTGATGCAGTAACGATGCAGTGCCATCATGTTTTTGATGAGTCTGCAGGGTGCATTATGACCCCCGTAGCTCCAAAATACACTTTTTGAAAGAGACAATGGGAAAGTGTGGAGTGGTTTACTGTTGATGTGTCATATTGATGTACAAAGCATTCATCGTCAAACTGGAAATAGCTCCAGTTAAACTTGATGCAACAAGAAATAAATGATGAAGTATCCTGTTGCTTGTGTAATGTTGCTGCAATTAGTTCTGCTATTGCCACTGCTGCTGTTACTCCTGCTCTCCTGGTTTTGATCAGTAATGCAGCTAAAATCAAGTTTGTTACTTCCTTGAAGAGTCATTGTCACGGTGCTGTTACTCCTGCAGGAGCTGTTGCCATGGTGGTGTTACTCCTGCAGGAGCTGTTGCCATGGTGCTGTTACTCCTGCAGGACCTGTTGCCATTGTGCTGTTACTCCTGCAGGAGCTGTTGTCATGGTGCATTTACTCCTGCAGGAGCTGTTGTTATGGTGCTGTTACTCCTGCAGGAGCTGTTGCAATGGTGCTGTTACTCCTGCAGAAGCTGTTGCCATGCTTCTGTTACTCCTGCAGGAGCTGTTGCCATAGTTTTGTTACTCCTGCAGGGTCTGTTGCCATGCTGCTGTTACTCCTACAGGAACTGTTGCCATGGTTTTGTTACTCCTGCAGGAGCTGTTGCCATGGTGCTGTTACACCTGCAGGAGCTGTGGACATGCTGCTGTTTCTCTTGCAGGAGCTGTTGCCATGGTTTTGTTACTCCTGCAGAAGCTGTTGCCATGGTGCTGTTACACCTGCAGGAGCTGTGGACATGCTGCTGTTTCTCTTGCATGAGCTGTTGCCATGCTGCTATGCCACTCCTGGGTCTGTAATGCAGCTAAAATCAAATCTGTTACCTCCTTGAGATGTTGCCGTGCTGCTGTTACTCCTGTAGGAGATGATGCGATGCTATTGCTAGTTCTACATTAGATGGTGCTTTGCTGTGGTTAGTACGTACTACAGTAGCTGTTGTATTGTTGTACTCCCGCAGCTCCTAATACTGATATACCTTCAATTATGATATTTTCCACTTAGGACGCTTCAAAAAAGAACCACAAGCCTATCTGATGTATGTGTTTCAAGTTAGATAGCAGAGTGCTCCAACGAATTGACCAAATTGTCAGGATAATATACACATCCAGTGTAAGAAGGATATTGATAGAGATGCAATTAAATAAATCTCCAGCTTTGTAGTGTTATTAGGGTGATACCTGTCACCGTGGCGGAGACCCTGGGTGGGTGTATACATGGTACTTGATACAATAGGGACAGGTGTCAAGTACACTGCATTTCCCACATCCTGACCTGACCACCACTCTCACCCACACCGGCCAGGGTAGCCCTGCTTCAGACATGTCACCCACGATCCAGTAGGAGTGGGAGCAGGATGCCGACATCACTGCTCCTTGGTGGCAGACGGAGGGAGATACAGTCAGCAGAATTCAGTCAGTATTAAGTGCACTGGCCAGGGCTTCTGCAGGTTATAAAAAGCCGACTAGATTTATTTGAAAACACCTGAAAAGCATATGGGAGTTATAACGGATGTGCACATGGAGGCAAGGTTGGAAAAAACAGCTTTTTGCCAATAACAACCTTTAGCTTCAGAAATTGCAAGGTGCAGAGGGTTCGAGGAAGTAAATGAGAATGATTGGCAGAATGGGTAGAAATGATGCAGTCTAAATTTACTGCTGAAACTAATTGCTTGGATGTTTTTTAATTTGCTGTAAATGGATGGAAGAAGCTAAACGTTAATTAAACTGGCTGTCCCTTGTATGGAACTCTACCGTAGTTTGTCTGCTGGGTAGTGCGCTTTAGTCCCGTGTTGATGACGATGCTAGGGGTGTGGATGCAGCTGTTGCAGTGAAGGTTATCTTCTTGGCTGGCTGGACTGGTATCAGTTCAAGTCAGTCTCTCTCTGGAGCTTATCCAGTTGTAGAAGTGATAGTTTCGGGCTCGTCCTATGATCAGAAAGTCCTATGATGTTGTTGATGATGATAATGACGACAATAATACAGTCAAATACTGTTGTGTTTAAGTTGAAGGGACCTACGTAAATGCCAATGGATCAGTGAGCCCACAAATTTAATTTTCACTTCCCTGGGGAGTATGCAACCCAATCTGCCTATAAGGTGCCAGAAGGTCAACAGTCACAATACCATCTGATCCTGCCGGGTACCCATTCACTGCTATGTAAACATATGGATATTTCTAACAAAGTCACTTGTCACTTGGCCAAGGAGACATCACATTAGCATGGGAGTCAGTGTGGGGCAGGACGGAAGCCCCAGAAACTCTTTGGAGTCAAGCTACCGAAAACAGTCATCTACTGGTTCTCTGGGGGACTTTTAACTTTGCCACAATGATAAAAATGACCCTTCACTTCTCCCTAACATCCCTGCCTTCATTCATCCTCACTCATGCTCCTGTCTTCATTCATTCAAGTCATCTGATAGGTATAAAGAGGTATTCTATCTATATCATGTTGTGTTTACAATCATGGACACAAACATTGAACACGACCCGAGTCTCCGTGTTTGGAGTATTTCCAAACATTCAGGTCAACATAATCTCCCAGATCAGTATTTCCCTAACCCTTGGTGTTTGCATTTATCTTTAAATTTATTGCAAGTCGTGACCTACAACTGATTTCTGTTGATCCAAATCTCCTTTCTGAAGGAGGCATTCTGGCTACAAGTGAAACCTAAAGGTTTTGTACCACACAAACAATGTCACCATATATCTCCCAAATTTTAATTGGCCCCCAATAAAGTAGCGTTTGACAGCTCTTTTATAAATCATTGGGTTCCCATTAACTCCCCAATGTAGTTCGTGCAACTAGTTAATTACTGCGGTTTGGTCCCCGTGTCAAATATCCCGGAACATTGTACGCCATTCGTCTCCATCGCCTGATGATCCTGTCTTGTTACACTAATCTCAGGCTCACAAACTTGGCACACCTTCTGTAAACCATTCCAAAGGTAAACGTCGTTCATGCAGTGCATTGTAGTGCTTTGACTTCACTTTGATGCGGAAAGCAAGTGCCCCATGTTTGGAGCGCCTCTCAAGTCTCTGGTGTCCGATTGATCTCGGATCTGTGATTGGAAATACGGCATTTGGTGTAGGAGAATTGCAGCTCGAGTGTTGTCCCAGCTACTCCAGGAACGCTTACATCTCAAGGTGGACATATATCATCCGATCAGTTTGGAGGATCAGCTTCGAGCTTTAAGAACCTCATAATTTCTCTTGTTCTCAACTCTCTGTGTTATTAAAGCAATGGAAAGCTAATATTTCATTCTCGGCCTTTGGTGTGGAATATCAAGAGATTTCTAGAATGCTTTGATTGTGCACCTTCAATGTCTCTTTATTCATGCTGAAAACAATCATTTGGTTGCAAGGCGGAAATACCATGCCCCCCAATATGATGAATATGAATGTGATGAAGTCATGGTACCCGAACCGCAGTTTAGTCTTGTCACCGCTGTATCAAAAAATAGGAAATCTTGAGCTTTGATCTATCAACGAGACATAACATTCTATTTAAGGGAGACCCGGAACCTGAACATTTTTTTAGACATAAATGTTTCGAGAAATGTACATGCATTTGTTTTACAAACCATGAGTGACAATATTGTTTGTGATGTAATTTATGTGTTTTCATACAGTCGTTAATAAGACAGCCTAATAAGCGATATTGTAAAACATGTGCAACGTTATCATGTGCTTGGTTTGTTACATGTAGAGTCAGCAGTTTCTGGATTGCATCAGCCTTACAACAAACTGGGCTTCTGTGTTCATAAGCAGGGAATAAAAACTGGCATTTTGACATGTCACAGAATCAGATTCATGTCACATGCTATTTGATGACAGTAACAATGTTCTGCTTGATATTATGATGCTGAGGTTAGAGTCATAGTTTCTTCTCCCATGGCAGCCTCAGGTTCATGAATAATGTTACGATGTACAAAAGATGTGTGTGTATTCATTCAGTGAATGTACAGAAATAAACAAATCACTTTGTCATGTAACAGTTTCTTTCATCTGACCCTAATGTTTAATCTTGGGCTATCATACTGAGATACAAAAGAAAAGGCTGCCATTATATAGCTTGATGACTTTAGGCCAGACTCCTTTTTGGGGGGTTACAGATTTTCCACAAAAGAATTACGGTCAGTAGGTTGGATGAAATGAATTTAAAAAAACTTCAAATATATTTTTTTGTGTTTTAAAGTTTAATATTTTTTTAACATGTTTTAATTATAGTTATTTGAAGCAATTTATATTGATAGCGGCAGTAAATTAGTTGTTGTTTTCTAACATTTTATTTATTTCTTGTCAGTGGAATAAAAAAACGATTACTTTTCATTCATTTTGTTTTTATCACATTTCATTATTTCGATTCGTGAACCAAGTTTAAAAAAAGTCTTGCCACAGTGTCAAAGCAAGCAATAATCCCATTGTGATCTGGGTACACACTAGTTTCTTCCCAGCTGAGTGGTCATTGGGACCGCACAAGATTCCTCACTGAGGATCCCGTGTTCTCAAGGTGTTACAGCTAGGCAATTATATAACAACATTCAGCGATAATCGTTCAAGGCATACAATATTTAAAAGCTGAAGGGGGCACTTATACAAGACTGATGCTAAATATTTTGACGACAGTTTTTCTGTAATAGCTTTGCAGTTGGCACTCCAAATGTGCCAACCCACATGGGTTAGAGGCTAACTAGCCTTTATAAACATTGCAGCTTAGAGAGTATATGCTATTTTATACCATACAGGTAGACTACGTTTTCAAAGAAAATGTTGAGTATTATTCCAACGAGTGATGAATGGCTTCTTCGTCTGGGATGAGGTGATGGCCAGGGGTACCTGAAGCTGGTTGCGCTGTATAAGACCACTCCCTAGACGGGTGGTGGGAGTTTGCTGGGAAATCAAGTACTTGGGAGCAAATGTTTTTGTATGGTTTTTTTCATTGTGTAGGGTGGATTTCTCGGAAATAAACGTTCAACATGTGTCTTGATTAGGTGCACAGGTGAATTGTTGTCATGTTTAGAATAAAAACTGTTTCAGTTGCGTAACTGGTAAAAAAAATTCCATCTAAAAACATCCCATATTTTTTTGGTGGGAATGCAATAGTATATAAGTAAACAAATAACTTTGAGAACAGTTGAGGGGAACATTGAGAACATCTTTGAAGGCATGTAATGTTCGGGTGATGCTTCTTGTGTCCTGGACACAAATATTGCTAATGTGGAGGAAATATGTCTGTCTTGTGATATTGTTGAACACGCACATCTGTGCGAAGGCAGTAGGAGCCTAGTTTCCTTTCCTTTGTTTTTTTTACAATTGTTGGATCATTTTTTTAAGAAGAAAATGTTTATGGCATTATTTCAGATATACATGTATACATTCCTTTCCTTCGTTTTTATTTTTTTTATACTACCTACATAATTATCTTTTTTTAATGGTACATTGATTCTTGTTCTGTCCACGATTCCTGGGTTTGATTACGAGATTTGCAAAAGTTTTGATTTTAGTTTGTCAGCAAGATCTTGGGGACAGCTTTAGAGAATTTGGTTGATAAATTATTATTGAGCATAGTTTCAGAGAGTTTTAATGACAGGTATTGAGGAATTTCAGACAGTTTTTATTCATTGGTACTGTTGACAAGCAGGGGTATACTCACTGAAGGGAACAACGGGGGCTTCTCTGTATGAAGATGGTAGACACATCTCTTGAAATCACCAGGAAAATATCAACTTTCCAACTGTACAGGCAAATCTGTTCCATGTGTTTCCGCAAGCACACACAAATCCTCTGTCTTTCAGCATATGGTCAGAGAAAAAAGGATAACTTATTGTTTATAAACATCATCTGATGCCCCTGAATGGCCTCCACTCTCATCCATCACTCGCCATGACTCAGGACTTCTGCTGCTTTTGATAATTTCCCTTTACCATCATTTTGGACGAATTTTGAATCTATCAAGTTCAGTGATGGATTATTTTCTTTCAAGCAGAATAAGTAAATAGCTAGACACACAGAGAACATTTTTCTGCCTTCAAAAACGTACAAATATTTTGAATATTTTATCAACAATTGTTTTCAAAAGCAGTCTATCACTAGCCAAAATAATCGCTTTGTGTCATGTGTTTTTTTCAACTTGACTCATTTATCAGGATTTAAATGACAAAATTGTAGCGATGCTTTTTGTTTCATCCATGGAATATGAGGCAATTATGTAAATTTATCTTACCAAAGAGAGTCTTTATGTTTGGGACAGATGAATTATCTATTGCATTTTTTTCGTGCAGATGAATATTTCTGAAGTTGATCAAAAAGAGATAGATGTATTACATACGTGTTCCTCGATCCTGGCTGTTCATGTCTGACTTTGTACTGTACGATGATCAGTAGGTTAAACGGCTTGTCTGACAATGATGAATTGACATTATGTATGACAGCTATGAAATTGTGGTTCGTTTTGAAAGGCATTTGTCAAGGAACTATGTTTTGAATACTGGTAGATCAAATGTGGCCTGATGACTTCACAGTGTTACTTTTACTTCTTCCTAGGTTCTGGGGTAGCCTTGTGGTTAATGTGTTTGCCTGTCATGTAGGTTTGGTTCCCAATTTGAATATAATGTGTGAAGCCCATTTCAAATGGGATATTGTTGGATCTTGCTAAAAGTAATGCTCGCTTGCTCTCTCTCTCACTCACTCACTCACTCACTCACTCACTCACTCACTCACTCACTCACAGGTTGAAGGACTAAAGATGTGTATCTGTACCTGTTTTCACAACCACAGCCATTGATGCTGATGAAAACAGTCCAGTGAGGCCGCAAAGTGACTCAGTTATTCCCACAAACCACAATTTATCCTCCATTTTGTCCCCGCCATCACAGATTGTTTAGGATGACAACAAGCCCCTTCTAAAGAAACACCTTGCAACAAAAACAGACACAGAGGGTCCACATTGAAATTCCCCTCAATTACAAAGTAAAAGTTAAACCAATATTTGAATGCATACCTTCTCACACACAATAAAGGGAATCTACTGGCTTGAGTCAATGTTTGGTGAAACTGGTTGTAGGAGGTTTAGCACCTGTACGTTTGCTCCAGCATAGACGTATGCATAACTATCGGCAGTCCACACAACTCTGGTATTGCCAGTCCACTGAAGCGAAGGTAGGGACGCGGGTTATATCAATATTTGGCGACACCGGCGACGGATTAGTGAATCCACACTTTTGGTCGTGTCTCTGAATCTCTCGAGGTGAGAAAGTTCTTTTCTTACGGACATGTTTCGATGTCGAGGATTAAGCTCAAGAAGCCCTCCTCGTCACAGAAGTGTGATACTTTGTTTAACTTTTCAACCTTTGAGCCAATGGCAGATGGTTTTTGTGTGGTGAGTAACGCGAATTAAAGTGCCACCACATCTTTGAAAAATAGTTGAGATGCAGATGAAGAGATTTCATTTGGTACTATTGTTTAATTGGTGTCGTGTTCCTCCTATGTCTCAGATAACAAGTATCATCTCCCTGACTGCTTCCCAGGCAGAGGGTGAGGTGAAATGGGGTTTAACGTTGCATTCAGGGTTATTTCACTTATATAGCGACGTGTCTGTGTGCACCCTTGTACAAGTTCGAACTAATGCCGATTTTATAGTGCTAGCCCACTGAAATATCATGACGAAGTTTAACATGGATACCCCACTCAGACACAGTATACTGACTCCGAGCTATCCAGTCCTTGTTTTAGCCCTTCAATGCCAAGAGCTAGGCAGGGTAACAACAAATACCATCTTTTAACATGTCTTGGTATGATATGGCCTGGGATCAAACCCCCAACCTGCTTCTAGCCACTAGACCAGGCATATGAGGCATGCAGGTATGTGGTGTTCCAAGGCAACCGTCCTTAATACTCTCACATACCTGGGCCTGTGGGTAGATGAGTGAGTGAGTGAGTTGCAGCAATATTGAAGCAATATCATATATTAGAGACATCAAGGATCTCATTTGAACCCAAACCTTTTCCAAAAACACTGAACCCCTTTTCCCAAGAATCCCCATGCCCATTATGGGTTTATTGCCCTGTTACTGCATCCCTTTATTCTGGAACCCCGGGATATATTCCATCTGTATTATCTGATGAGGTTTCAATTATTCATACCGCATACCTCCCTTTATTATCTGATTTGGGAATATTTTTTCTTTGATGTAAAATTTCAAACAATGTCACAATGTTCGTATCACAAAACAAATCAAAAACAGTTAGAGTCTTTTTGCCTTTCCTTCTAAAGGTATAATTTTCAAGGGATCTGATTTGCCCTGGGCAAGACTGTCACAGCTTCTCCATTCAATGTGAGACACAGTTAGGTTTTGCTGTGTGAAGGCCCTGACATTAGACTTTATTGTCCTTACTTGCATGCAGATTGCAACCTTTGAGACTTCGGTGCTAATCCCTATACATACCACTAGACTTGGGATGTTAGTGGCCATATTGAATAATCCCATAGGACTTTCCTGGCAACTACTTGTACTGCCTTCCTAATCAAGGCAGTTTAGTAGTCTCTCTCATAGGAGTGTCCCCACAGCTTCTTCCAGAGTCTTTATATCAGCCACTATATATATGTACTTCCCATGGGGTTTCCCACACAACTAGTTAATAATGTGTTGATAACCAACTATATGTATACTAATATGCTAGTTGTGTGGACAATAGCTTGTTGTCTGCAATATGGTTGTATTTCATTGATTTTTCATTTGCCTTGTTATTTGAAGGTTTGTAGTGATGGATAACTAATTCTTGCCTTTCACATCTAATATTCTTAACACAGCAAGATCTGTATTGTTGAGGGAAATAAAATTATCACTGAACTTAAACCAGTGAAAAAGTGAACTTTCTTTACTTTCTTTCTTATTCTGGGTCACATTATAAGTGGTTGCAGTTCTTTGAGGTTAGTTCTGTGTGATACTTCATGGCTGACAGTTCTGAACAAACAATATGAATATAGTGTACTAAAGCTACGTACTTAGATTGTGTGTTCATGAAGACTGCGGTATGTTTTAACATCAAGGGCTTTCAAAAAATTACAGTGCCAGTATGTGAAAGAGACCAATTTCTGACAATTTAACAAACTGATAAACATTTGATTCTTCAGACTCTATGTCTCGTTTATTTTATTGCTACTACCTTCAAAGACAGCTAAAATGTTAGGCTGATTCATCATTGACCAAATTGCTACATAGACAGTTGGTCTAGGCACTACTACCGGTGATTTAGTCTGTGCTTCGGTGAAAAAATCATTTTGAAATGCAGAAAAATGTGTTCTCTTTAAATGACCATGTGTGACTATTCAAATTCTCTTTCATATGAATTCTCACATTGAGTGAGTTTAATGATTTCTTGAAGTTTTAATGAATTGCATGGAAACGTTTTTGGTATAGGGGAGTTCTAAGGATGAAGCTATTACAGGGTCTTCTGTTTGTTTTGCATTTACAATTGTCATTTAACAAATTAAGATGATGGACAGTTTAATCTGACATCATTTGGAATTTGCACGTCACATTGTCATTCAACAAACTTTGCAGCTTGCCTTTGAATGAAGTGGGCTATTACTAGCCGGTGGAGAGCATTTTGATTTGCTGACCATGTGTTAGAGAAGGAGTTATTGTGCTTGTCCAAATAAGCATTGCTGCTCCTGGCCCCAGACTTTGTTCACGATCAAAGTCCTTTATTGATATCTCGGGTTGTCCTTTATACTCCCACCTGTCCACTCGTCTGACCAACTGACCATTGATGACAACTTGTATTGATTCCTCACCCCATCTCACATTAAGGTAATTATGTTGAATTCAGTCACATTTTTGCTGTCAAATCTTTGGAGTATTATTTATTTTTCTCAAATAAAGAAAATCTTGTGTAATCCTCAATAAAACATACGTTAAGATGAAGAAGATTATTTCTTATTTTCAGTTATACTTAAAAATTAAATGATATCATTGTATTTAAAAATCAACAACTTAACAAAACCAAAAAAATCAACCTTTCAAACTGTAAAAATATGCTTAAATCCCAAACCTTTATAATGCATGGCAAATTTGGAAAATGATTTCTTGTTAACCAGTATTTGTAGCATTTCTGGGGTCATTTGGGACAAAATGAGACTTTTTTAAGACCCATCCTTTCCTTTGAACATTGGAGTTATGTCCCCTTGTCTGGGTTATGCTGTGGCCGTGTTGAGTTAGTGGCCTCACAACAGATGCCCTACTCACAATGCTGGAGGTCTCATTTTGTTTGATGTCTCTCCTATTGTTCAGTCAGCTGTTGATAACAATGACAATTTGACAATTGGTTTGCCCGCTTTATTCACAGCGACAAGAGAGCAAGAAGCATATTAAAGAAATCGGCAATAACTCTCGCCTCCTACATTGTACAGAACCAGCAAGGCTCAAACTAATTTGTTGAAAGGTCTTGGTTTGGTTAGCCTGCATTGTGTGACCTTAAAATCTATTGTCAGGTTTGAATTTAGACCCAAATAATTACTTTTGCAGGATCACATTGGTTTAGATTTAAAGAATTATATGCTACCTAAATAATGGGTGTTTTAACGTTACATGAAAAACTGCCTTTGTGCCAGTGTGTGCTGATCCACTTGTTCAGGTCATGACATCAAGCACATGTAGCAATACCTCCAAACTGCCTTTGTGCCAGTATGTGCTGATCCACTTGTTCAGGTCATGACATCAAGTACATGTAGCAATACCTTCAAACTGCCTTTGTGCCAGTATGTGCTGATCCACTTGTTCAGGTCATGACATCAAGTACATGTAGCAATACCTTCAAACTGCCTTGTGCCAGTATGTGCTCATCCACTTGTTCAGGTCATGACATCAAGCACATGTAGCAATACCTTCAAACTGCCTTGTGCCAGTATGTGCTGATCCACTTGTTCAGGTCATGACATCAAGCACATGTAGCAATACCTTCAAACTGCCTTGTGCCAGTATGTGCTCATCCACTTGTTCAGGTCATGACATCAAGTACATGTAGCAATACCTTCAAACTGCCTTGTGCCAGTATGTGCTGATCCACTTGTTCAGGTCATGACATCAAGTACATGTAGCAATACCTTCAAACTGCCTTGTGCCAGTATGTGCTCATCCACTTGTTCAGGTCATGACATCAAGTACATGTAGCAATACCTTCAAACTGCCTTGTGCCAGTATGTGCTGATCCACTTGTTCAGGTCATGACATCAAGTACATGTAGCAATACCTTCAAACTGCCTTTGTGCCAATATGTGCTCATCCACTTGTTCAGGTCATGACATCAAGTACATGTAGCAATACCTTCAAACTGCCTTGTGCCAATATGTGCTCATCCACTTGTTCAGGTCATGACATCAAGTACATGTAGCAATACCTTCAAACTGCCTTTGTGCCAGTATGTGCTGATCCACTTGTTCAGGTCATGACATCAAGTACATGTAGCAATACCTTCAAACTGACTTTGTCTGATATGTAGTCAGTAATTTCAGTTTTGAAAAAATGTGCAGATAAATGTTGTATCTCTCAAATGGGGATTTGATGTCAACAATGTCATAGATTGTGTGTGTCATTGCACCCTAATGACACTGATTTTGATCTCACAATCTGGGACATGTAGGCCTGCATCTGATTCAAGTACTACAGACTGACGGAGCCATGGCTTCCATCCTCCTCCCGTCCCCACAAGTATGTGTGATGTCTCTTGACTGTTGATGCCAGTGAAGTAGTTCAGGAATAAACTGTTACAGTGTCCCCCAAGTTTTTAACTGGGGCATCATGTGGTTAAATAATGTAATATAAAGGCTCTGTAATGAAATAAAACATCATGACCACACGTAAGAACATTCCGACTCAGGAAAGAACCTGCCCGAATAGGTGAAATATTGAATTTCCAATGATGGAGTGAATTTCACACTAGCCCCAGGGGGCAACATTTGTTAGATAAATTGGGCAGGAATATGCCTGGAAGATAATGTACAAGTCTTTGGAAAAAGTTATCTTCTATTCCAAAAATCCTGCTCGAGGAAAAAGAGTCGCATAAAAACGTTGACTTTGAGAGAAAAAATGATTTCTGAAAAAAGATGAACAAGTGTTTTGTGTTCTGCTTGTTCTATCTGGTGATGAAACTGTCGCAGTGTTTGACAAACCTGTTTAACACTGCAGCCTATTTCTCAGTCCAGTGCCTATATTTACTTTCTTAAACAGTTTTTGGGTGAAATGTTTTGCTTTTTAGCCATTATTGTGATGAGATTTTGTTTGATGGATTTCAGAAATTGTATCCATCTTGCGTGGCAGTAATGATTCAATTCTGTGACAAGTGATTGCATTTCACAGCTACTAGGAAGAAACTATTCACTTGCTGTAATTGAAATGGAATTTGAGAAGTTCAGTTTTTTTTTGTCGTTTTTGTGATAAAAGATAAATTGAATAACTTTTGAACAAGGGATGTTTGTGAAATGAGCTGTGAGAATATAATCAGAGTGGAGTAAGTCAAATTACAGACTGGTTACTATAGATTGTTTGTTTGTTGTTTATCTGCGCACTCAGCAATATTCCATGACATCATCATGATCATGGCGTCTGTAAATAATTTAGTCTGGACCAGACAATCCAGTGATTGACATGGCTGAACCAAGTCGATGAGTCTGACCACCTGATCCTATTGGTCGCAACTTTGCTTGAAGACCAGTTCTAATCCGGATCTTCACAGGTTTATTTGCTCTTGTGAAAACAGTATACAGTAAATTCAACTATGCATCCATGTATCATTAGAAACATTTTAATTCATTATTCCATTTCCGATAATTAAATTTCTATACTTTGCTATGATTGTTCTTTGGATAAGAATAATGAAAAATATGACAAACATGATTAAAAAAGTAATCATGTACATGTTAGTTCTTGTGTTATTTTATTTTTGCAACAATAATGTTTTTGTTTTATTCAAGAGTATTGTTCCTGATGATCCTAGTTTCTTACTCCATTCCATGACTCAGTTCAGATCTGGATTTCATCTGGAGTATTTTTGAAAAATAATTCTCAATTACGTCTTGCATTTTGATTATTTTCTTTAGTGAATACTTTTATCCATTTAGCAGGGAGTGGACTCATCTTACAGATGCCATCTCTACCTTGTTGGTCATGTGCACAATGTGTCCGACCTTGGATCAAATGGTCCTAGGTTCAGATCCTATCACAGGTATATTTTGGCCGCTACAGCAGCACCAAATATGGTGCTGAGCATTTTCATATCAAATTTGAGCAAAATAAGTCCCAATACCCCACGATGTGGCCTGGGATGTGCCTTCTCTTGGTGGGGAGTATGTAGCAGGGTGTGGAGTCAGCCTGACCTTAAATGTCATATTTTTAATAGAGTTAACCACTCTGGTCATGTGGACAAGGCAAGTGTCTTGAGACACATTTTGGGTCAACGACTTGTACAATTATAAAGACAAACTCAGTAACACTCCATTCTTGGTCAAAAGATCAACACAAACATTATTGGGAAGAGGTTGTCTCTCGGCAATATAAGAAAACACATTAAATGATGGTTAGAGAGCAACAAACATCAGGATGGTTGCACATTACATGGACTGACTTGTGTATTTCCTCCTCAAACAAGGATGGTTCCACACTGATTGTCGTTCATTTCACAACTGGGCTTGTATATATCAGTCTCACTCTAAGACATTTCCACAGAGTCAAGTAGGGCTGTTGAAAAACAGGACATGTTGTTGTGTTTGTATACCTTGCCAAGGCCTGATGGAGGTTGTATAATTTATTAATAACATTTGATTAAATGATTGATACAAGCTTACCATCACTGGAGCCAGGAAGTCTCTCTTGAGGTCACTTGGCTGGTGTTTCCTTACCATTCCGTCTGGGGGCTATTCCCTGTAGATTTAGTGGTAGATTTAGGCCTGGTGTGTGTGGTCATAGCTTGTCTAAATGATTGTTTATGTTGGTTTTCATAGAAGCAAATGGTATTCGTGGGAATCCAGTGGTGTTACACTTCATTCAGTGTCAGCCAGATTGCTTGATGAAGTTGTAAGTGTCACAGTTAATTTTTGTTGTGCGAAACAAAGGCAAAATAACTTCCAAATTTAGTTTTATGGCGGCTGTGATTCATGGCTTTCTGCTGTTACTGCCGCACATCTGTATAAAGTTTGTTAGATTTTAATGGTCATTAGCGAGAAGTTTTCCCAACGACAAATGACATTTATTGGAAAATGTGTGTTATATAAAAAATATCTTCTCCATTGTATCACCTGACCTGCTTTGTCTGGGAAAACCGCAACAGAAATTGTCGTTTTATGACATCCTAGCAAACATGAAAACGATGACACATTCCCAGTTGAGAATAAATTAATATTGTTTTAATTAACTTTTCTCCATATGACTTTAATTAAGGTCCAGGAAAAGACCCTCCAGCAGATGAATTCGTTAACTAGAACAATAATAAGCTGTGGCGAAAACAACTTTTATGACTTTTTTTCATGACAATTTTTGTTAATTGTACTAGTTCCTTGTCCTGTTAAGAGAGTTTATCCCCACTGCTGATTATAAATCTCTCAGCTGTGGGGACCTAAATGTTGGATTTGAAATCAATTAATTTGAAGGCGTAATAGATCAGTGCTCCCTGACAACTTGTAATTATTTGTAGCCGATAAACGGAGATGACAAGTGCCTATATACTGTAGTAAAACCACAGAACATCATACTAACTCAATCATGCTGACATTATGGGATGTTGCCTGGCATATTTGTGAAACTTGTGGCATTTGTAACATTTCCCTGTGTTCCACAACCAGGTTTCCTATGTGTGGATGTGTTTAGCCTGGGAGTATATACATGCATACAAAGGATGTTGTTCTATGTGTAGGATTCGTTAATCCAGAACTCTGTAAACTGGACAGTGTCACTATATCAGTACTGTCCAGATTAACAAGGCTTCAATGTAAACCACCCTTTGTTGTCCTAAACCATTAATCATGATTTAATTGTTTATTTAGAAATTTAATGTTTACTTAAGTTAGTTCAGTATAAACTATCAAAGCCTTCTTCTCTTTTTCCATGAACAAATTCCAAGAGTCTTCTATGTTGATATAGGAAAGATATAAGACTATATCGGACATACCTATCAACAAACTTAATAAATATTTAAGCTCCAGCACCAGTTTGTGTTTATGTGTCTAGCCCAATCTATTGCCACCTATATAACTGTCCCTTCTTCATCTCGATGCTGCTGCCACTGTTCTCATCTTCAAACTTCAAAAAGCTCAAGACAAGATATTGCCAGGAAACCATATGAAGTGAACCAATTTTGACACCATACATTACCAATTGCCAGAAGTCTTCAACTATGTATGCCTCACATGTAATACAATATGGAAATTGGCAGTAAGTGGGTTATCCAATGCTTTAATGGGCTCCCCATGCTGGGGTGACTGTGGCGGTTCCTGAGAGGTGGTTTGGTAACGGCATCACCCATGTTGTCATTGTCTGTGTCATACCAGAAATGAGGTATTACGTCTCCTACTTATAAGTGCTACCCTCCAAATGTTCTCAGTTTGCCTGTGTAAAATATGCCATCATGTTCCTCGAGTCATATTTCAAAGTCAGTATTAAAGATGGAAATTGCTGGGATGAAGTGTCTACCAAGTGTCTACCACCAGCCATGCTTATTGAAGAGAGTATGTCAAAAAAACAACTGGTTTATAATTTTCAAGATTAAACTGATACACATTTCTACTGGTGATGGATCTTGGGTCTAATTAGAACCAGAATGTTTTTTAAGTATCAATTTGATACTTTTTCTGGTGAAAAGCTTTCCGTTCCTGTAGAAATATGAGATAATATATATATATTTTTGACTTGGTAAAGAATAAAATTACTCAAGTGAAGTGTGTATATAGCAATAAACCAGAAAATGTTTTATAAGGTTTTTTAATAACTTTTGGATATATTTTCTTTGTATAAGAATAAATATACATATGAGTATGAATTATTGAGATGAATTTATTACCAAGGAAAGTATTGCTGAACAATATAAATTGTTACTGCTTAAGTAGATATTGTTTGTTTTTAAAGTCATCAAGCTAATAAAATAGATGAGGCAGGATTCAGATCATTTGTGACACGTTCCATCTGTAAAGTATTAATAGGTCTACTTTTCAAATTGATTTTCTTGTCAATATTTAATAGTAGTTGTACTTTCTTCTGTGACTGTTTTGCATTTTGCTCACAGGAAAGGTCAAAGGAAGAAATGTTGTCAACAGAATTTTTGTATTTGAAAAGAAAATTAAGGTTTGGTGAAGAAATTTCTGAGTCAAAGATAGAGAGAAACAACTCTTAGTGGATAGAAGCTATTTAGGGATGTGGAAACATCAGCCAGTGTTGGCTTCAAAGTGAGTCATGGCACAAGATATCGTTATGATGTGTAAATAGCTCCAACAATCAGGCTGAGACTTTAACCACACACCCAGAATTAATTTTTGAAATGTGATCTGTGAATATGACTGGGCAGGGTTCTGGTAGACCTTGCCTCATTGTCAGCCATAGGTAGGTCTATTGTTACCCACAATCCATCTGTCTCTTGACCAGATGGTCCCAGTGGTCAAGTGTGTTTGGAGAGCCAGAATGATGGTGTGACCTGACCTTCATGTGTGTTTTATCTAGATTGGAGGGTAGAGATGAAATACATTTTTGAGCTGTTTGACAAAGTCGGAGCATTCTGAGCATGTACATGTTTTCATGTATTTATCGGAAGATAAATTTTTGCTTTTTAGGAGTTTGAATTATGTGTGAGAAAAGTTTCTGAAAAATGCTTTGTTATTGTCATTACTTTCAACATTCTGAGCCAGCAGATGCACTGCTCTATAGCATTGTTTGCAGTCTTCTAATATTACCGTTGGACAATTTCAAAGAATGCAATCACGTTTCCAAAATGTATATGGCTAATACAAGATAGTTTTCAATTTTCTTTGTCTGGAAAGTTAATAACAGATTGAGAAAGCAGAGACCTTTGACATCAATTTAGCTGTGAAGAGCAAGTAATGTTAAAGTCGTGTTTAATACTTGCTCAGGGGGTGGCATCACACACAAGAACAGTCTTGAACCATTAGGAACGTGTTCCCAAACAACCCTGATCACTTGCCTCTTGTCAAAGTATTGTGACACGACACACTGTTGGGGTCACTCGCGGACAATACACCCGCACTCACACCGTGCCTCAAAGACTTGATTGTCAAATACATGCATATTAGCAGAAAGGACAAAGACAATTCTTCCTAACCAGGGGGAATTAGTGCTTCTTACTGTTCAGGACTTTCCCAGATAACAATCTACTTATTTCCTGTCCATGGGCAAAACGTCTCTCCTCTGAATCTGATTAATGTGAAATAGTTCCAGCCAAACTTCCAACTTTGCTGATTTGACTGGCCTGAGTGTAGAATCTCATTTGGGCATTTGTTTCTATTCATCAACTGTCAGCTTTGTACCTCCTTATCATAGAGAGTTCTAAAAGGGTAGCAACTTATGTTAAGGTCTTGAGTGAAGAGCCATATATTAATCTCACTCCCTCCCACGTTTAATTGCGACAGTCTAACAGCTATGATTGCGAGGGAGATTTGTCACTGGAAGAAATTAAAATACTTTCATGGCTGCAAGTATGAGATAATGGGATGTTTAGTTTGTTTTCTGGTTGGCCACCTTGCAGTATGTATAAGAAGCACATATGCCATGTGCTGGAGAATATTTGGAATCTGTTTTGTCAGTGTAGTGAATTCGAAGAAAATTGTTATCTCTAGATGATTAGAGTAAATTTGTTTTTTCAGTTTAGTGTATTCATAGAGACATTTTGTGTAAAGATGAGACCTTTGGGTCTTACATTTTCACTGGTGTTTGGTGGCTTTATGGTTTTATGAGATAATGATTATCTCTAGTGTTGACAATGTCACATTTTGTATGGTCTGGATGAAGTGATGGTTTGAGGTTAGTGGTTGGTGGTTGTATTGACTGTGATGGGTAGATAGGTGGTTGTATTGACTGTGATGGGTAATTGGGTGGTTGTATTGACTGTGATGGGTAGTTAGGTGGTTGTATTGACTGTGATGGGTAGTTAGGTGGTTGTATTGACTGTGATGGGTAGTTAGGTGGTTGTATTGACTGTGATGGGTAGTTAGGTGGTTGTATTGACTGTGATGGGTAGTTAGGTGGTTGTATTGACTGTGATGGGTAGTTGGGTGGTTGTATTGACTGTGATGGGTAGTTAGGTGGTTGTATTGACTGTGATGGGTAGTTGGGTGGTTGTATTGACTGTGATGGGTAGTTGGGTGGTTGTATTGACTGTGATGGGTAGTTACGTGGTTGTATTGACTGTGATGGGTAGTTAGGTGGTTGTATTGACTGTGATGGGTAGTTAGGTGGTTGTATTGACTGTGATGGGTAGTTGGGTGGTTGTTTTGACTGTGATGGGGAGTTGGGTGGTTGTATTGACTGTGATGGGTAGTTAGGTGGTTGTATTGACTGTGATGGGTAGTTAGGTGGTTGTATTGACTGTGATGGGTAGTTAGGTGGTTGTATTGACTGTGATGGGTAGTTAGGTGGTTGTATTGACTGTGATGGGTAGTTAGATGGTTGTTTTGACTGATGGGTAGTTAGGTGGTTGTATTGACTGTGATGGGTAGTTAGGTGGTTGTATTGACTGTGATGGGTAGTTAGGTGGTTGTATTGACTGTGATGGGTAGTTAGGTGGTTGTATTGACTGTGATGGGTAGTAAGGTGGTGGTATTGACTGTGATGGGTAGTTAGGTGGTGGTATTGACTGTGATGGGTAGTTAGGTGGTTGTATTGACTGTGATGGGTAGTTAGGTGGTTGTATTGACTGTGATGGGTAGTTAGGTGGTTGTATTGACTGTGATGGGTAGTTAGGTGGTTGTATTGACTGTGATCGGTAGTTAGGTGGTTGTTTTGACTGTGATGGGTAGTTAGGTGGTTGTATTGACTGTGATGGGTAGTTGGGTGGTTGTATTGACTGTGATGGGTAGTTGGGTGGTTGTATTGACTGTGATGGGTAGTTGGGTGGTTGTATTGGCTGTGATGGGTAGTTGGGTGGTTGTATTGGCTGTGATGGGTAGTTAGATGGGTGTATTGACTGTGATGGGTAGTTAGGTGGGTGTATTGACTGTGATAGGTAGTTGGGTGGTTGTATTGGCTGTGATGGGTAGTTAGGTGGTTGTATTGACTGTGATGGGGTGTTGGGAGTTTGATAGTGGTATAAACCATGCTCCACCCCTCTTTTCATCATTCAAATCCAAGCAGTTCTATACTCCATTGCTTCTTTCCAGTTGGCAATATGATCTTAGCATGACGTAGCTACTTGTCCAGAGAGGACATCAGGTTCCAGTTCTCAATCTTCCCTGTTTCCCTCTCTGTCACTAAGACAGTATGTCAAAGATTTTTTTCCCCCCAGAACCAAACATAATTTTTTTCATTCTTTCACTAACAGACTCCGTGTCTGAGCAGCACCACAGTGGTATTGTCTAGCCATGGAGTACAGGAAGACTAAGATGGTGTGACATTTACTTCAGACACCATGATAGAATTCCACTTAGGTCAGCCCCACCCATCCTGAGAATGCTGAGACAGGGAGGTGGTTCCACAGCCTGCCTCTTGCCTGGTGAGAGTGATTGGCCAAGACATGAAACAGGATGAATAGTTCTTGGCTCATCTCTTTGTGACCTGAAAGATTTAGTGTTTCACATGATATGGAAGAATGTGCGAACTATCAACCACAGGTTTGCCAGTCCTGGCAACACATTCCTGGTTTGCCAGTCCTGGCAACACATTCCTGGTTTGCCAGTCCTGGCGACACATTCCTGGTTTGCCAGTCCTGGCGACATTTCCTGGTTTGCCAGTCCTGGCGACACTTTCCTGGTTTGCCAATCCTGGTTTGCCAGACCTGGTTTGCCATGCCTGGCGACACTTTCCTGGTTTGCCAGTCCTGGCGACACTTTCCTGGTTTGCCAGTCCTGGCGACACTTTCCTGGTTTGCCAATCCTGGTTTGCCATGCCTGGCGACACTTTCCTGGTTTGCCAGTCCTGGCGACACTTTCATGGTTTGCCAGTCCTGGCGCCATTTTCCTGGTTTGCCTAGCCTGGCAACACTTTCCTGGTTTGCCAGTCCTGGTGACACTTTCATGGTTTGCCAGTCCTGGTGACACTTTCATGGTTTGCCAGGCCTGGTTTGCCAGTCTTGGTGACACTTTCCTGGTGGCCAGGCCTGGCAACACTTTCCTGGTTTGTCAGTCCTGGTGAAACATCACAGTTTTTGTTTTAATACCAAAGTGTAGAATTCTACATGAACTTCCTTATGTCTGAGGTGGTTGAAAACTATTTGTCTGTGGCCATGGGGCAGTACAACATAAAGATCAGTTAGCATAGGGTAATGTTGCTTATGCTAGGTCAGGGCTGATGAATCAGACAGTGTGGCCCCTGTCAATCTTTCATCACTCAGCTTCTTAGAAGTATTGGATCCTTGTCTATGGATGGCTTTGTGATACATTTTTCATAATTACATTGCTGCAAAACTACAAAAATATAGGCATTTCCAACAAGTTTCTTGCATTGAGTTCTCCACACTGTTTGACTTGTAGATGAATTTTTGATGAGCTGTCTTCATGACTACCCTTTCTTCTACTGATCTATATTGTTTCATTGTGGACAACCGATGCTTGCTCTGCCATCGGGATGGAGATGTATGCATACCTACATGTGGAACTAGGATGAATCATGGCACTTTCAAGAGGAAGCTCCACGTTTGGGAAATATGAAACTCATATTCTCAGAATTGAAATGAATTTCTAATCCATCTATTTGACAGAGCAAGACATCAACATGCAAAAATCATGAAACAAGCCATTTGGGGAATGTTTTTATTTGTGAATACCATCTTACATTCAAGGACGTTTCTGGTTGTAGATCAAGAAGTCAGAAACCTATTGAAGAAAGCAATTTACGAAGGAGGATTCATTTTCTTGTATGAATATTGTAATACTTGTGTTTCTTCAGCTGGCCTAATGTAATTTGTACTAGGGAAATATCGCCATATTTATCTGTTCTTATTTTCATTCACTATGACTTTATGAATTATGTGAAAACTTGTTAGGAAAATAATATCTCCATAAAGTGAATTTCTTTCTCAATTGCTCTCTCTCCCAGATGGGGTATCAATAACCAACTTGGCAGTGATATCGGCAGTAGTTTGTGTATGTATGGTGAAGGGCAGGTGACCCATGTGTTAGGCACATGGTTGGACATGATAATGTGACAAGGAAACACGGCTATCCTGTGTTTACACAATCTCCTTCTGTCCTTTTAGCTCAATTAATACCACTTAGGACAACTTGCCCAGAAAATATGAACCATACTTCGCTCGGTTCCAGTATTTTTGAAAGTAAAACTACTGTCCCTTTGTTGGAAGTGGAAATTCAAAATGGTGGAAAGCCACATATGGCGGACATCACGAGGAGCAATATCAAAGCTACCTTTGGTTTGGGGAAGTCTTTCATGTTGTTTAATTTGCTCAGAGCTGTAGAGTTCCATAGTTGCTGAATTTTGGAATTTTACCAACTTGTTTGAATCCGGAAGTGTTCAACCTGTTCCTGCTTCCCCGTTATTCTTGTGTTGGCCAGACATATGTGTCGTCTTTAGCATGGTCTGTTGATTGATGAGGAAACAGATTGAAAGTGGCATATTTTGTGTCCCTTACGCATACTTTCTATGTTATGTGTAGTGGAAATTCAACTGGGTCTGAATGAGGCAACGTGTCCATCTGTTTGTTAAGTGGGAATATCATCAACCTCAGTTCCGGTGTGGTTATTTAATAGGAGGATTACACTGAATAAAGGGATAATTTTTTCCAGCCCTATTTGGAAAACCAGAAGACTATGTATTCACATATTCAAACTGGGTGTCCCTTCAGTCAAAGAAATATGTTGTCTTTTAAATAGTACAGAAATTTCTGCATCCTCCAATACATTAAGGTTTATAGACTAATGCTTAGCCTCTAAGAGTATATATTGAGAGACACAACAACTATATTTATGTTGAAAAGAGAACCAGTGAGACCTGTGGTAAATCTAGACTTGCTTCTTGTAGAGCTCTAGCATAACAGAAGGGGATTGGCAGAAAGGGAAATAAGATGGTTCCAGGGACTGTGAAATCAATGAAAATCTAATTTCTACTGCCATTACTTTCAAACAATCATGTATTACAACAAAAAAAATAGATCTATGCTCTTGTGTCCAAATATTGACATATCTTTCAGATTTACCTATTTATTAGAGGGATAGTGAACCATTGAAGAATAATTGCGTGAGTGAGTGAGTGAAAATGTAAGTTAAGATTAACATTGTTTCAGCGATAATACGACTTGACTGTTTGAAACAATATTGGTATGTATGATAAAAATATAGAATAACGTCTGTCCTATTTAAGTAATTGATGTTTGTAAACGGGTGTTTATGTGACTTCCGTGAACAGGAACAGTAAATTCCAGATATGTTATTGTTCATTGTTAATTGTGAGATCTGTCAGACACGGAACAGTCCTGTGATTCAGGGTCCTGTCTGTAGTAAAACCACGTGAAACAAATAGTTTGCTGAAGACTGCATTACAAGTAATGAGTAATGAGTAATGATAGGTGGCTATCTGGTGAGGGACATATTGCCTGTAATTGTGGCAGGGAGTCTGATGGTGCTGTGGCCAGGTTTTCATTGCTGGGTAGGATTTAACAGTTCAACCACCCACTACTGCTGTAAATTACCGTGGAGTTGTTCTCCCCATGTATTAATCAACATCACCCCTCTTTACCCATCTGCCGGTCCAATCAGGGCAGCACATATTACCATTTCTATAATTTTCCCAATGTTTATGATTCTGTTGATCATTGCTGTGGGTTTTACATGATCTGATACTGCTTTTTTTATGATGTTCCCTGCCGAACCAATGATAGCAAAGATTTGTGATAGATAGTGTTTGGTAAAAAAAACCTCTCAGGATTGAAGAATATCAAAAAAATGTGAAAGGTTTTGTTTTGTTGAAACAATGGAGAAATGTTTTATTATGATTTAATGCAAATTTAGCATAATGAAATGTATGATTATCATGAGCGTTGAATAAAATAAAATTTAAGGCTGCCTTAAGGAATAAGAAGTATACATAGTACAAGGTCTTATTAAGAAGGTTGTAGTTGAGGTTAGAAGAAGCCAGGTTTAACACTGCTTTCTAGATTATTGCACTCACATAGCAAAGTGCACGTGTGTGGCTGGTTCTCCTTGTCTGGACTAATGCCGGTTTTATAGTGTTATCACACTGAGATACCATGCTGCAGTTTAACATGAATACCATATTCAGACAGAGGAAACTGACTCCGAGCCAACCAGTCCTTGTTTTAAGCCCTTTTGCCCAGTGCAAGCAGGTTAACAAGAAGTGCCATCTTCATTGTCTCTTGATATGACACGGCCGGGAATGGAACCCCTGATCCGCCACTCTCCAGGCTGACACTATCCACTACACCTCTGTTTAAGAATGTTCTAGCCGAGCCTTACTGAGTTAATTTTACATTGAACTGTGTGTCCGTGTGTCAGTTTGATGTCGGCAGATCTTGGATCATTACCTCTTTGGGGAAATCCATATGCACGGCCCATAAGAAGAAGAAAACTTAATATTAGAAGAAATGAATCTGAAAAGAGAAGATAGTAGATGGTTAGAGGAAGAACAGGGATTAGACTGATTCACAGATAAAACAAAATTTCTGAGACAAAACAGGAATTTCATTCTGAACGAGACATGCAGCTGCTGATGACTTGACCAGAGTTCCTGGACTTGATGTCAGCTGCACCTGGGGAAGTGTGGCGGTGGTGGTCAAATGGTCATCTGGACACACTAGCCCAGCAAGAGCCAGTTGTAAAACATAAATCCTTAAGTGGCATGAGGGTAGTATGGTCATTTGCTGCCCCCCAGGATTAAGTGCAGGGTTGTTAGGTGCTGCCCGTCCAGCGGTCAACTGGCCGGGACTAATGACAACACCATGTCTCTTTCCCAGAATCATATGGGTTTCACTTCCACTTGGCGGCCATTTGTCAGTAACTGAAACGCTGGGTTTATTTTTATTTGTTGTAACTGTCTGGAAGTTGGTGAACAGAATATGAAATAAAGTCATGTTTATATCTGCAACAAGTTGGGAAACATGGCATGAAATAAATTCAGGTTTATATCTGCAATAAGTTGGGAAACAGAATATGAAATAAAGTCATGTTTATATCTGCAACAAGTTGGGAAACATGGCATGAAATAAATTCAGGTTTATATCTGCAATAAGTTGGGAAACAGAATATGAAATAAAGTCATGTTTATATCTGCAACAAGTTGGGAAACATGGCATGAAATAAATTCAGGTTTATATCTGCAATAAGTTGGGAAACAGAATATGAAATAAAGTCATGTTTATATCTGCAACAAGTTGGGAAACATGGCATGAAATAAATTCAGGTTTATATCTGCAATAAGTTGGGAAACAGAATATGAAATAAAGTCATGTTTATATCTGCAACAAGTTGGGAAACATGGCATGAAATAAATTCAGGTTTATATCTGCAATAAGTTGGGAAACACAATATGAAATAAAGTCATGTTTATATCTGCAACAAGTTTGATGACAAAATATGACTGAAAGTAATTTTTAAAGTCTACAACAAGTTAAGGAACATGATGGGAAATAATTCCTGATATGTTGATATCAACAACAATATTGGGAACAAGAGAGGTTTGTGTCTGCTACACATTGTTGAGTTGAGTACCCTTTCCCTCAACTACTGTTTCCCCTGGTCAGTGTACAGGATGATATACTGTATTCAGACACCATTACTGAAGTAAGTCCTTAGAGATGTCCAGTGTAAAACTACAAGACTGAGACCTAGAGCTCACACATCTCTCGTCCCCATTGTAACCTAACTACATGCTCATTTATTGGGGTGAATACAGACTTGTTGCAAAGTGATCAGGACACACATGAAAGTCATTTCATTGGGTGAATACTTGCAGCTACTCAGCTACCTCAGTCTTCATTACAAATGTGGGTTTGATATTCAGTGTAGGGTGTATCGTTGTCAACATCCAAGACAACCCTTGGTAACTTGAAGTGGCAAATATGTGTGCATAGTGCACTGTTGCACGGATGGAGGTCGGGCGTAATAAGGAGGCCACAAAGTGAACAATTTCTGTGATAGTTTTTCTCCACTTTCTAAACAGTTTCATCATTCTCTTTGCAAAGGACACATTGTTTCTCACTGGCACCCTAGGCCTCCAGCCATTTCCGGCAAATGCCAAACGATGAATTTGGGGGTTGTGAAGAGAGACGGATACGAGGGAACAAAGCTTTATAGGCAAGATGGAAGCCATAGTATATCTCTATGTGCAGACTGTCTTCTACCCAAATGTCAAGGATGAATTTGACATTGATGTGCAGACGTATAGGTTTAGTAACTTTCATGCCAACATGCCACAAAATAGACTTTCAGATGTATAACATGTATTATTCAGAAGGAACATTCTCCTGACAAGTAGGAATGGAGAACTTCATATTATATGTATTGTGAAAAGGAAATTCCATTGGAAAAGTGTGGTCATGCCTGAGCAGATTTGTTCCAGGGGTTTGGTATCAGTTTATTAAAAATAAGAATATATTCAGAATATATAGCAGAAAGATGTTGCTCCTCCTGTTATGGCTGAGGATCCGTGAAGATCTGGGGTAGAATAGGTCCTCAGCATCCCATGCATGCCATGAAGGCGACTTTGCTTGTCGTTAAGAGGCGACTAACGGAATCGGGTGGTCAGACTCGCTGACTTGATTGATGCATGTCGTCGTATCCCAACTGCCTGGTTCGATGCTCATGATGTCTATCACTGGATTGTCTGGTCCAGACTTGATTATTTACAGACCACCGTCTTATTGCTGGAATATGTCTTAGTGCAGCGTTAAACAATAAATATACAAATAGAAAACATGTCTGGTTGAGAGGTTTTAGTTCACATTGAATAATCACTCACTCACACAGCAAATCTAATCTTCAAGTCCATAACACAGGAAGTTACATTTATGCATCCTTATAAATGTGACCATTTTATTAATTGTGCTTCTCATTAAACATCATATCCATTAGAGCTGGTTGACTCTCATCCTGTCTTCTCACTTCTGTGTCACAGATCTTCCAACTAGCATACATTCAACCCTGTTCTTCAGTACTGTTCATTGCCATGTTAAACTCATTCATTCACCCTAAGGCCTACATTTGCTGTGCATAGTTGTGTACTAGAAACCTACGATCCTGGGTTTGAATCCCAGATTTGCCCGGTCAATGATTCTGGGTACATGTGTTTGTGGGTCCACATTAAACATCAAAGGCTTGTGTCACTTAGGGCTTTCCTCTCTCACCAAGTTGACAGGCTGTGATCACTAGACAGTGTAGAACCAAACTCACTCACTCACTCACTCCATGATAGACAAGGGTGACTGGATGAGGATGCTTGTGAAAGCCCCTCCCTGGATTATAACTATCCGCAGAGACGATCAATATACAGCAGGGGTGTGTGACAGCACCAGGACATTGTGTAGACAAGTGGAATCTGCAGCTTCATCAGGAAGGGTGGTCTGCCTGTCTCAGGATGCTCCGTCCAACTGTTCTGCTGCTATCGGCTCTGCATGTTCTGCGTCACTTACTGGCCACACAGGTCATGTGTCATCAGCAGAGGCACCTGTCATCAGAGTCACTTGTGTTCAGGTATTTTGTCTCCGTCTCTATGCGAGGTATTGTTGTCATGTGGGAGAGTATTCCTGTAGAATGGCTATTGGTTCAGGTGTTTGTCAAAAGAGAATTGGTAGTTACAAAGCTTAGAAGATTGGAAGAATGTCAGAGAATAGGAATGAAATAGTTGAAAGTCTGAGCTGCATATTCTAAATGGAGAGTTTATGGATTTTGAAAAAGGTATGCTGGTGCTATGTGAGAAGGATATCAGGAAACCTGACAATGGTCATATTCACAAGCACATCATACAGTGTACTTAGCACTCGGAGGCAATGAGTAATTGGTTTTGCAAACTCAGCATTTTTACTGCCTCCCACTGCAATCATGGACTGTGGTGGCTAGTTTATGGCAGTGCTTGATGCTGACATATTCCCAGATCACAGATCTGTCCTATAGATCAATGTTTCAGCTGTCATTAATCTCACTTCCCAATACAGATGACTATCACTATATTCAACACTAGGAATAGGGAATTGACCTTGGGGATGAAGAAACGGTATATACGTCAGTGGTAATGGAGTCAGATCTGGAAATGACATATTTTCAAATGATGAAGTTCTGTAGAAATATATTGCACTGTAGACCATGTCTCTTGCATGACTAGGGGCGGTCGGGTAGCCTAGTGGTTAAAGCGTTCGCTCCTCACGCAGAAGACCCGGGTTCGATTCCCGACATGGGTACAATGTGTGAAGCCCATTTCTGGTGTCCCCCGTCGTGATATTGCTGGAATATTGCTAAAAGCGGCGTAAAACCATACTCACTCACTCACTCACTCTTGCATGACTACTTGTAAATTCAAGGATAAAATTCATTTTAGGACATTGCCACATTGAAAATAGAAAATTAGTGGGTTCCACCTAACATATAACAAATGGAAAAACAAATTTCTTTGTGAGTACTGTAGGTCATGCAAAAACATCAGGTGATTGTAAAAATGCTATTGACATGTATACCACTCTCCCTTAAATTTTGTGTCCTGTCAAGAAACAGATTCCTCAAAATTTATTTAGGCCTCAAGATTTAAAAATGATAAATAGCAAGTTTTGTTTTGTTCTATTGATACGACAGTTGGCAAGTTGGTTTGGTTTAGTTGTTTGCGCATCCCCTGATGCAGAGGATGCAGACAAAGCCACCCAAACCTCCAACAGTTGGACTTCCTAGCATCTGCCTGGGTGTACCTGCCTGGTGTAGCTGCAGGAGGGTTACTACACCAACTGTTGATGTAGTTACGATCAACAACGCCGATGTTGCAGCAGCACCTGAGAGTGTGGGGGAACTCCCTCTACTCCATTACATGGCCAGACTTGTATGTTTCTACTTGACACTCACTTCGGGGACTAGTTCTGCTACTTCAGAGGGAGTTGTGTTGCCAAATGGTACATGTATTTCTCACCAGACATTTAACAGGTCGTGTTGATGATTTTTTGGTAGTATCCAGATCAAAGCTTTTGCAAGTCTGTAAAATGTGGATTCCAGGTTGGTGTTGCAGTCATAGTGTTTGGAGATGTGGACTTATGAAAATGTATCTTGTCATCGGTGTTGAAGGTTACGACAAACTGATTTCATAATGTACACATAACTAACTTGTTGGTCTGAGTAATTTTCTGAGTACACTTGAATATAACTCTTTTTAAATTGGCAGGTATAGGTATAGATCAAAATCCAACACATGAAGAAGGGGCCTGTCTACATCTAAAACAACTTTCTTTGACAGTATTTTAAAGGAACATCAGTCTGCCATTGAATATTTTCACAGTCCATAGACACCCGTGAAGATCGGGGTTAGAATAGGTCTTCAGCAACCCATGCTTGCCGTAAGGCGTGGCTATGCTTGTCGTAAGAGGCGACTATGCTTGTCGTAAGAGGCAACTATGCTTGTCGTAAGAGGAAACTATGCTTGTCGTAAGAGGCGACTGATGGGATCGGGTGGTCAGAGTCGCTGACTTAGGTGATGCATGTCATCATATCCAAGTTGTATAGATCAATGCTCATGATGTCAATTACTAGATTGTCTTGTCCAGAATGTATTACCTACAAATTGCCGTCATATAGCTGGAATATTTCCTAGTGCTGTGTTAAACAACAAACAAACAAGCACAGTCCAGAACCTGCATTATCCCTTGAAATTGTCTATAATGTTTATTCAAAGCCGATGGATTAGCTTTCCATCGTTCTGCTGTTGTCAACTTAATTATCAAGGGGATTATATTCTATTGTGATAAAAAGACTGGACCCATTTGCCGACAGAATTTCACATTGAACACTATTCAAAATTCTCAATACATCCTTCCAGTCAATTCTTTGCTACACAAATGATAAATGACGATCATAATGTCCTTTACAAAACAAGGATTCATTGGAGAATGGGTCCAGAGTATTTATCACAACATAATTTTATGCCCTTGATAGTAGAATGTAGATATAATTCCCTGGATAAGCGAGGATGATGTTGTACCTGTGCAGGGACTTCAACCATACATTGAGCATGTGTCACTGAGGGATTGCTTTCTTCTTGCAGGTCTTGCATTGTAGAGGATTGACCAAGCATTGATGCTATAGGTAAGTCGACATTTGGTTTTGCAGTGGAATAAAACATCATAGTGATCTTATAGTACCATGAATATCCTAAGTTATATGTTAAAGTGTGGGAGCTACGATCACCTTAATGGTAAGATTGCTTTGTGGAACTGAAGGCTTGGAGTTTTGATGTGATGGTTTACTAAATGAACTAAGATTGAACAGTAGTGGACATTGCTTTGTGGTCGTGTTCAACACCTCGAGCATTCACATCAGCAGTTTTGAAGCTTCGACTTCAGCAGTTCTTAGAATTAACTAGACATTCGGACATCAGTTGATGTTTGTCCTGACTAGCTTCCACTTCAGACTTATGCAGTACACCATCACACTTAAGTATACATTTACAGTACACCATTACACTTAAGTATACATTTACAGTACATCATTACACTTAAGTATACATTTACAGTACATCATCACACTTAAGTATACATTTACAGTACATCATTACACTTAAGTATACATTTACAGTACATCATCACACTTAAGTATACATTTACAGTACATCATTACACTTAAGTATACATTTACAGTACATCATCACACTTAAGTATACATTTACAGTACATCATTACACTTAAGTATACATTTACAGTACATCATTACACTTAAGTATACATTTACAGTACATCATCACACTTAAGTATACATTTAAAGTACATCATCACACTTAAGTATACATTTACAGTACATCATTACACTTAAGTATACATTTACAGTACACCATTACACTTAAGTATACATTTACAGTACATCATCACACTTAAGTATACATTTACAGTACACCATTACACTTATGTATACATTTACAGTACATCATCACACTTAAGTATACATTTACAGTACACCATTACACTTATGTATACATTTACAGTACATCATCACACTTATGTATACATTTACAGTACATCATTACACTTAAGTATACATTTACAGTACACCATTACACTTAAGTATACATTTACAGTACACCATCACACTTAAGTATACATTTACAGTACATCATCACACTTAAGTATACATTTACAGTACATCATCACACTTAAGTATACCTTTACAGTACATCATTACACTTAAGTATACATTTACAGTACATCATCACACTTAAGTATACATTTACAGTACATCATTACACTTAAGTATACATTTACAGTACACCATCACACTTAAGTATACATTTACAGTACATCATCACACTTAAGTATACATTTACAGTACACCATTACACTTAAGTATACATTTACAGTACATCATCACACTTAAGTATACATTTACAGTACACCATCACACTTAAGTATACATTTACAGTTCACCTTCACACTTAAGTATACATTTTCAGTACACCTTCACACTTAAGTGTACATGAACAGTACACCATTACACTTAAGTATACATTTACAGTACACCATCACACTTAAGTATACATTTACAGTACACCATTACACTTAAGTGTACATTTACAGTACACCATCACACTTAAGTATACATTTACAGTACACCATCACACTTAAGTATACATTTACAGGACACCATCACACTTAAGTATACATTTACAGTACACCATCACACTTAAGTATACATTTACAGTACACCATCACACTTAAGTATACATTTACAGTACATCATTACACTTAAGTATACATTTACAGTACATCATCACACTTAAGTATACATTTACAGGACACCATCACACTTAAGTATACATTTACAGTACACCATTACACTTAAGTATACATTTACAGTACACCATCACACTTAAGTATACATTTACAGTACACCATCACACTTAAGTATACATTTACAGGACACCATCACACTTAAGTATACATTTACAGTACACCATCACACTTAAGTATACATTTACAGTACACCATCACACTTAAGTATACATTTACAGTACATCATCACACTTAAGTATACATTTACAGTACATCATCACACTTAAGTATACATTAACAGTACACCATCACACTTAAGTATACATTTACAGTACATCATCACACTTAAGTGTACATTTACAGTACACCATTACACTTAAGTATACATTAACAGTACACCATTACACTTAAGTATACATTTACAGTACATCATCACACTTAAGTATACATTTACAGTACATCATCACACTTAAGTATACATTTACAGTACATCATCACACTTAAGTATACATTAACAGTACACCATTACACTTAAGTATACATTTACAGTACATCATCACACTTAAGTATACATTTACAGTACATCATTACACTTAAGTATACATTTACAGTACATCATCACACTTAAGTATACATTTACAGTACACCATTACACTTAAGTATACATTTACAGTACATCATCACACTTAAGTATACATTTACAGTACATCATCACACTTAAGTATACATTTACAGTACATCATCACACTTAAGTATACATTAACAGTACACCATCACACTTAAGTATACATTTACAGTACATCATCACACTTAAGTGTACATTAACAGTACACCATTACACTTAAGTATACATTTACAGTACATCATCACACTTAAGTGTACATTTACAGTACATCATTACACTTAAGTATACATTTACAGTACATCATCACACTTAAGTATACATTTACAGTACATCATCACACTTAAGTGTACATTTACAGTACATCATTACACTTAAGTATACATTAACAGTACACCATTACACTTATGTATACATTTACAGTACACCATCACACTTAAGTATACATTTACAGTACATCATTACACTTAAGTATACATTTACAGTACACCATTACACTTAAGTATACATTTACAGTACACCATTACACTTAAGTATACATTTACAGTACATCATCACACTTAAGTATACATTTACAGTACATCATCACACTTAAGTATACATTTAAAGTACATCATCACACTTAAGTATACATTTACAGTACATCATTACACTTAAGTATACATTTACAGTACATCATCACACTTAAGTATACATTTACAGTACATCATTACACTTAAGTATACATTTACAGTACATCATCACACTTAAGTATACATTTACAGTACACCATTACACTTAAGTATACATTTACAGTACATCATCACACTTAAGTATACATTTACAGTACATCATTACACTTAAGTATACATTTACAGTACATCATCACACTTAAGTATACATTAACAGTACACCATTACACTTAAGTATACATTTACAGTACACCTTCACACTTAAGTATACATTTACAGTACACCATTACACTTAAGTATACATTTAAAGTACACCATTACACTTAAGTATACATTTACAGTTCACCTTCACACTTAAGTATACATTTACAGTACACCTTCACACTTAAGTGTACATTAACAGTACACCATTACACTTAAGTATACATTTACAGTACACCATCACACTTAAGTGTACATTTACAGTACACCATTACACTTAAGTATACATTTACAGTACACCATCACACTTAAGTGTACATTTACAGTACACCATCACACTTAAGTGTACATTTACAGTACACCATCACACTTAAGTATTCATTTACAGTACACCATTACACTTAAGTACTCTGGTACACATTTATTCATTCATACTCAGCCTAATTTATAATCAAACATCCAAAAATAACACTATCAAGGTTTCTGTGTACAAGAAAGGTTTTTGTATGAATCGAAAACAATTCCGGTTCCCCAAATGAAGGAGGTGCCTGATAGATGTGTGGTGTGTGTGGTCCTTTGTTGAATACTTGTCCGTCACTCCATCAGTCATTCCACAGATGCAGAGGCGGGGAGATCAAAGATGTGATGGGGACAAATGATTAGTCCTGCTTAGTGTCGTCAAGTAAGGTATGACCCCTGTTCATGTAATAAGGTGCTTTGGATTGATAAAAACATCAAGACATTCATAAATTAGATAAGGATGCATGATATCCCAAATAGACCATGGGAATATTTCGAGGTTTTGTTTCCTTTCTTGAACAAAGTACATTGAGCAGTGACCTTGCTAACTGGAAACACAATCCAGAGATTGTTGTTCATCTCTATCTGGTACTGCCAACCAGGATGAAGAGATTCCTGTAAAAATTAGACAAAAAAGTCTGATAAAACAACATGGAGTGTGGCATACTATCACAATACTCTGGAGCAAGTGACAGTTGGGTACTTGTGTGCAGTGTGCGGCTCAAGTCTCATTTGTAGAAATGTCTTGCTTAATATGTTAAAAGCCAGCAGGCAGAAAAAGTCCCTGTAACTTGGTTCATATGTTGTTTATCCTGTACTTAACCTCTGGTGAGTACATACAATAACCCGGGCGTATTTGAAAACAAGTTTGTTGCCACCTGAGAAAACATAGGCCATAACCAGTATCATATCGATGCAAACACGTGAGCATGCGCCATACACCAAACTGACTCCAAAAACAGTTGCATTGTTTCAAATTCATTTAAGTGCGAGAATATGGCAGGCGGATTTTAGAAATTTCATTGAGAAAATTTTGTTTGTGTTTTTTGGCTGTTACAGGAGGAAAATGTTTTTCCTTTGTAACTATTTGTATGTTGCATTGTGTTTGTTTTCATAAACTGATCCAAGTCAAATAGAATAAGAAAAATATTTGTTATTCATACTGTTTGAGGAACAAGGGTGAAGTGTTGAAGGTTTTAAATGTTATGAATACAAAACTCACTACCTTTTGTCAATGGCTGTTATGGTTCTCACTTTGTTGTTAACAGTTCTCACTTTGTTGTTAACAGTTCTCATTTTGTTGTTATGGTTCTCATTTTGTTGTTAACAGTTCTCATTTTTCAATTAACAATTATCATTTAAGGTTTATTAATTCCTATGTCATTGATGTTATTAACCTATGAGGAGGCTGTGTTCGGTGTCAGTGGATCTGGATGTGATGTTATAGAGGTGGGTGTAGTCAGGAGTAGCGGCATTGGGTGACACTGGGGAGACCGGGAGACCTGATGGGGAGATCTCACGGGAGACCTGAAGGGAGATCTGATGGGAGATCTGAAGGGAGACCTGAAGGGAGACCTGAAGGGAGATCTGATGGGAGACCTGAAAGGAGATATGACGGGAGACCTGACAGGAGATTTGATGGTAGACCTGAAAGGACATCTAAAAGGAGACCTGAAGGAAGACCTGACAGTACATCTGAAAAGAGACCTGACGGGAGGCCTGAAAGGACATCTAAAAGGAGACCTGAAGGAAGACCTGCCTGGAGACCTGAAAGCGGACCTGAGAGGACATCTAAAAGGAGACCTGACAAGGAGACCTGACAGGACATCTAAAAGGAGACCTGATAAGGAGACCTGACAGGACATCTAAAAGGAGACCTGACTGGAGACCTGAAAGCAGACCTGAGAGGACATCTAAAAGGAGACCTGATAAGGAGACCTGACAGGACATCTAAAAGGAGACCTGACAGGACATCTAAAAGGAGACCTGACTGGAGACCTGAAAGCAGACCTGAGAGGACATCTAAAAGGAGACCTGATAAGGAGACCTGACAGGACATCTAAAAGGAGACCTGACAGGACATCTAAAAGGAGACCTGACAGGACATCTAAAAGGAGACCTGATGGGACATCTAAAAGGAGACCTGACAGGACATCTAAAAGGAGACCTGATGGGACATCTAAAAGGAGACCTGACAGGACATCTAAAAGGAGACCTGACAGGACATCTAAAAGGAGACCTGATGGGACATCTAAAAGGAGACCTGGGGGGACATCTAAAAGGAGACCTGACGGGACATCTAAAAGGAGACCTGACGGGACATCTAAAAGGAGACCTGACGGGACATCTAAAAGGAGACCTGACGGGACATCTAAAAGGAGACCTGACAGGACATCTAAAAGGAGACCTGATGGGACATCTAAAAGGAGACCTGATGGGACATCTAAAAGGAGACCTGACGGGACATCTAAAAGGAGACCTGACAGGACATCTAAAAGGAGACCTGATGGGACATCTAAAAGGAGACCTGACGGGACATCTAAAAGGAGACCTGACGGGACATCTAAAAGGAGACCTGACTGGAGACCTGACAGGACATCTAAAAGGAGACCTGACAGGACATCTAAAAGGAGACCTGATGGGACATCTAAAAGGAGACCTGACGGGACATCTAAAAGGAGACCTGAAGGGACATCTAAAAGGAGACCTGACTGGAGACCTGACAGGACATCTTAAAGGAGACCTGACAGGACATCTAAAAGGAGACCTGACTGGACATCTAAAAGGAGACCTGATGGGACATCTAAAAGGAGACCTGACAGGACATCTAAAAGGAGACCTGACGGGACATCTAAAAGGAGACCTGATGGGACATCTAAAAGGAGACCTGACTGGACATCTAAAAGGAGACCTGACGGGACATCTAAAAGGAGACCTGACGGGACATCTAAAAGGAGACCTGATAAGGAGACCTGACTGGATACACTGGGGTTACTGGGTGTAGATTTTAAGCCTTGTCCCACATATGATATGAAATGGGATAGTATGTATGTGAGAAAATAGCTTAGTAGATTCCACAAACTATCTGGTTTGGGTATTTGTTTTTAGCATGTAAGTGCTGATTGATGCAAATTGGTTCCTGTTTATGTAGTTGGATAGGTCCTGCTTTGATCTTGGCTGATAACTGTGTGAATTTGTGGGTCATTATCTCCCTACCCTGACAACCTTCCAAATCCCCTGCAGAAAAAGTGAAATCTGATTGCTGATGGAACCAATTACTTGGTGATGACTGTAAGCCAATACCTTGCAATTAACTGGAACTGGTGGGACAAGCATTAACAGATTGGAATCACAATTGTTGAACATTTTGGCTCCGGGTTTTTGTATATGATGAAAATGAAATGTGTTAAACAAGCTTAGATGAATTCATCAGAGTCCTGGTGTTTTGTGTTGAGTATTGTAGAGGATTTGCTGTTTGGCTTCAGGGCTGTTTCCATTAAGAGGGGAGTAGGAAATATGATGTACATATGGCATATCATGAAGTGAAAAATGAATTTGACACAGTAAAACATGAATATCACAGAGTAAAACATGAATATTACAGAGTAAAACATGAATATTACAGAGTAAGACATGAATATCACAGAGTAAAACATGAATATTACAGAGTAAAACATGAATTGTGAAGGGTAAAACATGAATAGTGCGGCGTAAAATATCAGCTTTACGGAATAAAACATGAATAATGTTCAGTAAACAAAGAAAATGTCATTAGCAGCTCAAGGGCGGGCAACTTCTATATTATCATGGTATGGCTATTTGGTGGTGTGACACATGTGGATTCTGTGGCATTATCACTTCCGGTGATTATATAGAGTTATACTAGAGTATGTGTCAGCCTCAACCATGGTCTGGTCAACTGAATACCCTGCAGTAATAGCATAAACTTGAATTAATTTAACTGTAATCAATTTTTAAAAAAAGATATTTGAACAAACATTTCATTTCAAGTATCAATTCTGTATCTTTTATAATCTTATGACAGGTTTATGGCTTTTAAGCATGATTTTAACACATGTTTAAGGAATTATGATCTTTATAACCAAAAGAATAATGCAAACTAGTGAAGATCCAGGTTAGAATAGGTCTTCAGCAACCCATGCTTGCTGTAAAAGGCAACTATGCTTGTCATAAGAGGCAACTAACAGGATCGGGTTGTCAGGCTTGCAGATTTGGTTGATGCATGTCATCTTATCCCAATTGCAAGGGCCGATGTTAAACAACAAACAAACAAACCAACCAACCAACAAACAGACAAACAAATTATGAAAGTGATAACATCAGTATTCACTTTATATCTGTAGAATGTGTTGACTCCATTGTGACATGTTCAGTTCCCGTCATCCCAGTGTCGCCCCTCATCCTGGGTTCAGCCACATCAGCAATCAACATGGCCATATCCTTCGTCATCCCACTTCACATAATTAAAAGGCTGTGACTTAAACCACTTGGGTCCCAGGAGTCTTAGCTCTTGTCCTCAATGTCCTCCTTCGTCATCAATGAGGACAACGATTAGTCTCAATATGCAGCGTTTGTTTGGCAGCTCTGCGCCAGAGCCCACGGTATACATACTGAAAGAGATGGAAATAGACACTGATTTTACCAACAGCTTCAACATTGATCGGAAAAAGCTGTAACCTTAATGGGCGTTAATTCGACTGAGCTTTGTCAAACGGGTCATTTGTAAAGCAAAAAGTGCAGAGGTGTTGTCGATAGTCTGCAGTTGAGTGTTATGGAAAGCGCCAACGGATCCGTCTGATGATGTTGTTTGGCGTTGGAGCTGCGTCGACTTGCCCAGATCTTCTATATCCAGATGGATATACACTCAACGCAGCTGCACCTTACGCACATGCACAAAAAACATTGCTTCTACCGTATTGCATTTTCAGCACAACTCACAGATGGCCCTAGTTGGTTCAACATGGCGCCGATGGTAGCGGCCCTCTGGAATTGGTTCTGGAGTTTGTCTATGGTGTTTGGGAAGCAAGCGTCTTTGGTTCCTGTGTTTGTGTGCAACAGAAGTTGTCAGAACTTGCAAACAGGACTGTTTGTGTAAACTGTCGTGCCTCTAACTGCCCTAACTGCAAAGGAATATTTGTGTTCAAGCATCAACGCATGCTTTTTATGATCCTACCTTAGTTGATGAAAGAGGCAGAGAAGGGAGTTTATTATTAATGTAGCAGTTTTATACACTGTCAAGAAGCTCGGGAAGAGGGTTGAAGTAAGATGTTTGCTGATGTGGTGCATCGTGTGTTGACTTTGTACAAAGTTAGAGTATGAATCTGCATATAGCTGATCCTGGTGCCCCGTCACACACATCACGGACAGATCGCACATTCTTGAATCATGATTGTTATTTTAAGTCTTTTCCTGAAAACTCCATAATGTTCATAAGGGTTCCTTCCCTATTATATAACCTGTATTATTCTAGACATGTGCACATACTTCCAGGTGTACAGCAGTCGTGGTTTATGAAGCAACAAATGAAATACTGGGGTATTCGGCATGTTTTGAATGCTTATGTGCATGCAAGTCGTGACAGATATATTACCCACACGATCAACAATCATTTCAACTTCAGTGTGTAACTGCCTTCACAGTGCATGAAAATACGTTCAGTTCATGATCCAGAACATCCTTCTAAATCAGTTCCCTCCATGTACTATGCTAGGATTCAGGACCCATTGTTAAAGTCACTGCACAAAGGTCCACGAGATGTTTCTTGTTGAGATTCTTCAAAGCCTTTGCATAATAAGCTGTTTTCAATAACATTTCTACCTGTTTTTACAACTTTCAGAAGCAGAAAGTTTGACTCAAATTTCTGAAGGCATGACCGTTGTATTTGGCAGTAAGTTTGGTATGTTTTGAAGAATGTTCTCAACGTGACACAATAGAAGGAGGCAATTAGAGCCAGAACAAATCAGTGCCATGAAACTGTCATGTTCTGTTGGCTCTGTCCCTCTGTAAACTAGACGTGTTTAAAAGGGCAAAAAATACCAGTTCTGCTTAAACATCTCCAAACACTTGCCTCTGAATTTCACTCTCCATTTTGAAGATTATCATCTTTTTAGGTGATAAGTATTCTAACAAAACCATTTGCCTGTTTGTAAATTATCTAACTTCCAAAAATTGCTGCACTAGAAGAAATGTGTGTTTTCAGTTCACATGGAGAATGTTCAGTTTTCTTTTATATATCTTTGATGATCCTGAGGTTATGAATACAAAATATGGTAATGTCATTTTCTCATTCTTTCTTTGTTTCTTTTTACTCAGAATGTTGTGTCAGTCTCGTGTTGAAATCGACTTTGTCGAATTTCATCAATTCCTTACCACATATACCAGAGGTTTCAAATAAATATCTACAATGACAATGATTTTCAATTTGTTAGCGGTATTGTCAGTATGGTTTTAAACCTTATGCAATTAACATGATCAAAGAGTTTTTGCACAAGAATGTCCCGGTCATAAGCAAAGAGAATACACATTTTTTACAAATAGTTTGAAATTGTGCTGCCACCAAAGAAGACACAAAGGGGGGTAATTCATCAAAGTTGTCAGACACACCTGTAGAAATAGCACTTTTTGGCATTATGCCAACACAAACAATCAAAAACCTCAAAATAAACTTAGAAATATATCACAACTTCTGTTACCTCTAAAAACAAAAATGCCTTTGTTAGTTTGCTTTGGGTAGAATTAAAAGTAGAAAAATATATTAAATCACTAGAATATGGGCTATGAAAAAGATTTCATCTTTGAAATGAACTGCAAGAATATGTAAATGTTTGTGACAGAGACAAGCATGGCTACTTGTAAAACTTTGACATGTTGGTCTTCATTGTCATGTTAGTTTGTGTTTAGTTTTGAGTCAGTTTTTTTAATACCTAGTGTCTGTTACAGTATTAATGACATTTACTTCAAATGGTACTGTTAACCTGTGGTGAATAACTGAATTTGATTTTAATTTATAAATGGTTGACTCTCTCAACATGTTTTAACTGACTGAGTGACAGAGTATTGTTTTGCATCACTTTTAGCAATATTCCAGCAATATCCCGACAGGGGACACCAGCAATGGGCTTCACACATTGTATTATTTAACACAATACATACCAAATGATGAAGTGTAATAATTGTCTTATGTGCAAGCAGATGAAGTAATGAGATTTAACTGTTTGATCCCTAAATATGTAGCAGTTAGATGTGTACTATTCATAAAAGTATGCAGTTAACATATATAATATTACATTAAATTAGAACATAAAACGGACAAAGTTCATGAAGACATTAAGAAGTATATAGGGCTAAATCCTTGAGCAAACAGCAGCCTGTCTCTGTGTTCACAAGTCCCATCTCCTCTGCTTCAACATCTTGAAGAAATTGACATAAATCTAATCAAGCCCAGCAGAAAATATTCATTCCAAGTCTGCTATAAAGCCATTAGTGGCCCGGGCTATTTTGCAGCTAAATAGATGTCTCTGTTTGTTGAAAAGTGTGTATTGTTTGTATACACTGACTGACTGATGCTAGACAAATTGAAAACTTGACTAGTTTTCTGCCATTACCACATTAAGCCAGAAAGTGTGCAGGTTAGTGGTAGGTAGGGGCAGTTGTCTGGAAAGTAGCAGCTGAACTCATGGAGAGAGCCCATGGTCCAGTGGATGTTTTTTTCATCAGGCGAAGGGCCTGTATTTTTCTTGTCATATGATCTTATTTTTAAAGTGAGGGTCTTCATTTGGAGTCCTGCTGCTTGGGTTGAAATTTACTGGTCCTTTGATGTGCATTTCAACAGTGACTGAATGCTGGCTGGTATGCTGGTTTGGCAAATATGAGATTATGATCTTGCCCATGACTCAATAATGATCTGGATTAAAATTCACAAGTTGTACTTCTTTCTTTTTTTTATCTAGACTATACTTTTGAATGAATGTATTTATACCCCATTTAGATCCTCTCTGTGTCTTCTTTTCTCTCAAGAATCAGTGGTTTGGAAAATAGTCCCCCTTGGTAAAACAAGCATTAAATGTCCCCGGAGAATGTTTCCTCACCACTAATTACATGTACACGTCCAATGGGTTTTGCAGTTGGTTAATGTAGGCTTGGGTTGATTAAATTTGTAAGCTTTTTCCAAACTGGTCTCAGAATTGTGACGGTGCCTTTGGTGAAATAATATGACCCAAGCTACTCCAGGGTTATGAAGTGTGTTGAAACACAGATACATTGGGGAGTATTGCAGAGCTTTGAAACTGACATTAAATTTTAAGTGAGTTTTGAACATTATTTAGTGTGTGCATGCATCCATGTGTAATTATTGTTGGAGGAAGTCAACAATGATGAATGCTTACCAGGTCAGTCTGTGCAGAATACTTTTGAAACAAACAAACCCGAATTTGGCTCTTAATTTTAGTAAATTTTAGAGTTAGGTAAGCTGTTGTTAGCTGATCTCTGACTAATGGCTAAAGTCACACATTGTAAGGTAACAGAATGGTTGTAGATCGTTTAACTCAACACATATCAAGTATGAGAGTTAGGTTTTATTTAATTGTTCCTTACAAAATTTCTTTATGCCTCTTTCAATAAAAATATGGCCGACTTTCCTGTAAATGAATACCCTCTGAAGATTGATGGCACTGCAGGTGGAACTTGTTGGACTATGTAAGAACATTTGAACATTTGGACATTTGGACAGTTAAGAGGTGAGGATGTAACAGTTCCAGACGTTATCACTTTCCACAAGGAAGATGCTGGCCAGAACCAAGTTTATGGGGGCTTTTTCAACAGATGATGAAATTTATTAGAGTTTTTTGGGGCAACAGGTTTATGATTGGTGATGGAGGCATGTAAAGGTTTCACCTGGGGAACAGGTGATGAAGGTGAAGTTGCCGTCATATTGACTGAAACTCAAGGTAGATCTTGTTTTTGTCTGCACACCAGCAGAAGGTGAGGATGAAGTCGAAAGCAGCATATGCTTCCAGTATATCATTAGGATGATAGTTGCAAGTGTTAGGCAGCACTGGTTGTTGTTGCAAGGGCTTTTTGCTGGTACAGTAGCTTGAAATAATATCAAATGTTGATTTTCACTCCAAAGAAATAATTTTATAAAAAAGTGATAACAACAATATTAGCAGTGTGTTCTCAATGGATAAAATAGACTAAAAAATGTAGAGCATTTTCAGGATTGTGAGTTTTCTTTGTTTGGGGAATGTAGCATTGATTTTGGGTACATGCGTTAGAGGTTTGCACGTCAGCATCATGGGTCCATGTTCTTGCAATGTTTAGTTAGCAACAAGAAGCAAAGTTCATCAAATTTGGATACATGTTGTGACATTAATGTTTTCTTGAAAAGCTCATGAGGACATTTGGATTTCAAGAATTTATTTCTCTGTTATCATAATTTTCCTTGTTGAAGAGTTGTCAGTGGTGTTGAATGAATATTGTCACTGTGTTAATGAGTGAGCGTATCCCTTGAACTGGGCTACAAAATAAACTAGGAAACACATTTCTTATATATTTTGATTTATAGAATCAAGGAAAGGAGCCCTTTTTCGCAATCCAATAAAATATGAATATTTTAAGTTTATTTCTTTTTGTCTGACCACTCTATTTTTAAATTGAATAAGAGAAATGCTGCTCACAATGTCTATCACTAGATTGTCTGGTCCAGACTCTATTATTCACAGGCTGATGTCATATAGCTGGAGTATTACTGACTGTGGCATTAAACAACAAACAACCAAATTGTTAAGATTAGTAAATATCCTGCACTTTAGAATTCCCTGCCTTCACTAAACTGACTGACTGACCCAAAGAACTTTATACCAAATAAAATTATAAAATGATTGCGACCACAGATTTGTTTATATATTGACCTACCCAAGCTAACTGGTTTTCAAAAAATCTGTAAGCCATTAAATATAAAACGTGTGGTAAAACCTCCAGTCCATGTCCACCTTCTTGCCACACTCATGTGCCCCCATCTCCGCTCTGGCAAATTCAGGGTGCAGAAAGTCCCTTTCCTCCACATTAAACACAAAATTAATATGGAAACTTACGGTTAACATACCAGACTGGGTATGGCGGAAGTCCTGTTTTCTTCAAACACTTTATCAAACACCATATTTAACTGGGCCATTGGGTGTAAATATAATAATATACTCATCAGGTTTGGGGAGGTCATGAAGTGGAGTATTAATCTGTGTGTGCCATAAATGTAATAGGAAACATGTTTTGTCAGGAATTGGCTAAGAACGATTTGTAACTTTGTCAGGGCTGATCTGTCAACATGAAAACTATAATGACTACACATATCAACTTTTGGAGAGTTTGGAGAGTTTTGTCCCCAACTGAAAAGTACTAATATAAATCTAGTGATGTTTTGATACTATTGTTTTAAGTTTCTGTGATATATTGACTATTGACAGTCATCATTTCACTCAATAACTATAGTAAGGACCCACCATGTTTTATTCAGAGGGGGCTCTGGGATTTTCTTTTTTCAAAATATTTAGTCAGTCATTGCTTCAAAGCATGTAACTTTATTCTGTAAAACACTTTTGCTTTCTGTCCAGTGAACAGTTGTTTCTTGGAGGTGGGGTAGAACCTGAGAACTAATTATTTTCTTCCACTTTTTTTCAGGAAGAAATTAGTTTGGGGCTTGTTGTCCTGATCATCTGGTATTGAATATTCTCTGCTTAAAAAATGTTCCTGGTTGAAAGTGTGTCTTACTAATAGTCCAGTTGTGTTATGGATGAGAACTTTAGTCATATTAGAATATGATCTTCATCTACGCCAACCTATGGTTTGCACCATTGGCATTGTTACTCCAATTTAACTTCCTTCACAATGTAAACTTTGTATGGACTCGGTATGTTCCCCAGGAAGCATAATCAAGGACTACAAAAACATCTGTGGAATTGTCTGAAAATATTATTCTTGGACAAAAACGTTACTAAGAAAATATTTTCCCTACATACTTTACAAAATTATTTCACCTTTGCAGCACAAGTTGATTTGCAAAATTCCATGACTCATTTAACACACTTTGAAGTCCAGCTAGTTCCTGATTGGCAGATTATATGCGCCAAAAAAGTCACATTTGTTTACTGAGAAATGTGAACGTTTGCAATGAGGACTAATTGACTTGCGTAAAGCGGCAATATTCCATTGCAGAAAGATGATCTATGTTCTCAACCATGTACATACATCCAACACATTTTGTAAATAGTTCATTTAGTCACAATCCCACAATCCCCCTTACTGCAATAATGTCAGACTTGGAGTGTTTTTCTCCATGGATGATCTTCTTAGAAACATGTGGATCCTTTTTCTTCGCGGATGCGCTACAGACATTTTTTTGTTGGAAATAGAGCTCAGTGCATGAGCACAATTTGGCCATTTTTCTTTCATCACGTTTTCTGCGGCACTCCACTTCACAGAATCTTACAAAGGCGTCGGTTGATAATTGCTGTTTTAAGACGATGCTTGTCCGAGAAAATCGCTTTCATGTCAGATCCTAATTGGAAGAGGCATAAAGGGTATGGAAACAAGCAGAAGCCTGTTTAACACAAGTCCTGCTGTACACCAGCAATTTGGTTAGCACTTTGTTAAGTCCCCAATCCTGATTAACCTAAAACAACAACAAAGACGACCAAGCTTATAATGAGAAGACATCTTGAGCAGAGATTGGATTATATTTGACCAAAACAACACGGGCTGATGCCCCGTTTTGTTAGAGCTCAATTTGGGCTCAATATGGACTGCAAATATTACAGTTTGAGCTGTTTGTAAACCAATTTGCGGTTCTTCACAAATATGTCAACAAGTGTTGAGGACTTTGGTTTGTGAGGCTGATTTGTCATGTCCCTGACTGTTGACAGACGGAAGTCTTCGGTTGATTGAGAAATGGTTTGGTGATGAGTGATGTAAGCTGAAACTTCAGGTTTGTTCTCTGAACAGGTTGTTTTCAATCAACAGTGTCCACATTAATGGGTGTCAAGACTAGGGAGATATCGATACTAACAGGGTCGGAAGGTAGTCTGTCGGTATTGGGGGCAGCGAGGTAGCCCAGTGGTTAAAGCATTTGCTCATTATACTGAAGATTCAGGTTTGATTTCCCATATGGGTACCAAGTGTGAAGCCCATTCCTGTTGTTGTTCATGGCAGGGGTATGGGTGGAAGATGGTGTAATTTGGCAGTGACTGTTGTAACAAGGACCAGCAGAGGTGAACTGAAAGTTTATTGCTCTTGTAACATGCATACATGTGTGTGTGTGTGGCTGATTGAACTTGTCCAGACTAATACAGGTGTTATAGTGCTAGCCCACTGAGATACCAGGCCACAGTTTAACATGGATACCATACTCAGACACAGTATATTGACATTGAACTGACCAGTCCTTGTTTTATCCCCTTACAGGGTAACAACAGGTATCTCACCAAGATTATATCAGTATGAATGTTTGATCCTGACACTGCTAAGGGACATAACTCTGCATGCAAATTTCAGTACCTCAGACCGCTGGGCCCCCCAGGCCCCTGATGACAGAGAAAGGCAGTTATGTATGATAATGATATGTAAATGTTGAAGCTTTAGAAGTGTTTTTGAAAAGGTTATGTTTCACAGCAGATGATCAGAGAACGATTAAAACGAAACCATCATGTTGTTTAGGAGCTTCTCCATTATCTGCTGGCAGTAATCTGTGAGCTATTCTCAAGCATGACCAATAAACCCCTGCAACACTGTGGAGGCTCCCCACCACACACAATAGCTAACTAAACATGTTGTGGGTGGTCTAGCCGGGATCCTATAGACTTGTATAAATGTCTGATGAAGTCATTGGCAGGTCAGATTGGGGCTCCTGCTAAACCTGAAACATTTGACACAGGCATTTGTTGATGTTTTCATGTTTTAGTTGTTCCAAGGATGATAAGGATGGTGATCTCCAATTAAACACAGCTCAGCCGGGGCTCCTACAGCCAGCTAGTGTTTCAAGGTAGGAGACTGCGACTATGTCCGGGATTTACTGCATGAAGAAACACAGAACCTGGCTACTTTGTACCACTGGTGTTGGACTAGACCTGTGTGCATGGGGGCCCACAAGACATGAATAGAAGTACTGTGTGGAAGTACATACTGTTGAAGTACCCACTGTGGAAGTACACATAGTGGAAGTACACATAGTGGAAGTACACACTGTGGAAGTACACATAGTGGAAGTACACATAGTGGAAGTACACACTGTGGAAGTACACACTGTGGAAGTACACACAGTGGAAGTACTCAGCGTGGAAGTACACACTTTGGAAGTACCCACTGTGGAAGTACACATAGTGGAAGTACACATAGTGGAAGTACACATAGTGGAAGTACATACTGTGGAAGTACACATAGTGGAAGTACACATAGTGGAAGTACACATAGTGGAAGTACCCACTGTGGAAGTACACACTGTGGAAGTACACACAGTGGAAGTACACACTGTTGAAGTACTCAGCGTGGAAGTACCCACTGTGGAAGTACACACTGTTGAAGTACACACTATGGAAGTACACAATGTGGAAGTACTCAGCGTGGAAGTACACACAGTGGAAGTACACACTGTTGAAGTACCCACTGTGGAAGTACACACTGTGGAAGTACACACTGTGGAAGTACACACTGTGGAAGTACACACTGTGGAAGTACACACAGTGGAAGTACACACTGTTGAAGTACTCAGCGTGGAAGTACCCACTGTGGAAGTACACACTGTTGAAGTACACACTATGGAAGTACACAATGTGGAAGTACTCAGCGTGGAAGTACACACAGTGGAAGTACACACTGTTGAAGTACCCACTGTGGAAGTACACACTGTGGAAGTACACACTGTGGAAGTACACACTGTGGAAGTACACATAGTGGAAGTACACACTGTTGAAGTACACACTGTGGAAGTACACATAGTTGAAGTACACACTGTGGAAGTACTCACTGTGGAAGTACACACTGTGGAAGTATACATAGTGGAAGTACTCAGCGTGGAAGTACACACTGTGGAAGTACACACAGTGGAAGTACTCAGCGTCGAAGTACACACTGTGGAAGTACACACTATGTTAGTACAAACTGTGGAAGTACACACTGTGGAAGTACTCACTGTGGAAGTACACACTATGGAAGTACACATAGTGGAAGTACTCAGCGTGGAAGTACACACTGTGGAAGTACACACAATGGAAGTACTCAGCGTGGAAGTACACACTGTGGAAGTACACACTGTGGAAGTACTCCCTGTGGAAGTACACACTGTGGAAGTACACACTGTTGAAGTACCCACTGTGGAAATACACACTGTGGAAGTACCCACTGTGGAAGTACACACTGTTGAAGTACCCACTGTGGAAGTACACATAGTGGAAGTATACACTGTGGAAGTACACACTGTGGAAGTACTCAGCGTGGAAGTACCCACTGTGGAAGTACACACTGTTGAAGTACACACTGTGGAAGTACACACAGTGGAAGTACTCAGCATGGAAGTACACACAGTGGAAGTACACACTGTGGAAGTACCCACAGTGGAAGTACACACTGTGGAAGTACACACTGTGGAAGTACACATAGTGGAAGTACACACTGTTGAAGTACACACTGTGGAAGTACACATAGTTGAAGTACACACTGTGGAAGTACTCACTGTGGAAGTACACACTGTGGAAGTACACACTGTTGAAGTACACACTGTGGAAGTACACACAGTGGAAGTACTCAGCATGGAAGTACACACTGTGGAAGTACACACTGTGGAAGTACACACAGTGGAAGTACACACTGTGGAAGTACACACAGTGGAAGTACTCAGCATGGAAGTACACACAGTGGAAGTACACACTGTGGAAGTACTCAGCGTGGAAGTACACACAGTGGAAGTACACACTGTGGAAGTACTCAGCGTGGAAGTACACACTGTTGAAGTACCCAGTCAGACTAACTCCAGTGGTATGGACTTGAAGCATCTCTGAGACTATCACTCTTGACAACAATACCTGAAAGTTTGTTAGCATTATCAGATGGTGTACAAGTATGTCATTAGTGCTGTGAAACTTCAGTCACAGAAATGGTAAACATTAACAATGATTGCTACACATACACAGTGTATTCTCATACTTGTACACAATGCGTGTTGTTCAAGATTATTGGATTGCTGTGTCTGTGATTGTTATCATGTGCATAGTTTCTGTTATGGAGGAAGTTAATGAGAAAATCAGTGTGCATGTGAAATGTTAGGTGCATGTTGTTCTGTGTTGAGGTTGAGAAAACATGGGGCCAACAACTGACTGGGGTAGCAAAGTGCACATTCCCTGGATACCAGCACCGCCCTACTTTCCTGGCATAAAAATAGTGGTCAATCAACCTGATTTCTGCGTGAGTTCATGTAATAAATAATTCTCCATTGATCCAGTCTGTTACCTGCAGGTCTGTGGTGGATGGAAGTAAATGGCAGTTAGATCTGGTATTAATCTCACAATTTTCCCCTCTGCAACATGCTGTTTGTGACATGGAATCACTTAGCGTAGACCTGCCATGAATGATTGGTGTTTACAAATGTTCAAGTGGCTCTTTTATCTGAATTAGCACATCAACAATCCCAATCGATTAAGCCCTCTATCCCCTGGCATCCACCAAGGCGCATGACAAACCTGGAGATTTATAGTCCAGGCCTCATCATTTTATTTTCTTTGTGTCTGATCGCTTGTACAAAATGGCCCCAAATCAAACAATCGCATTGCACTGGAATGGCCACTTCTTCAGCCAGGACCTGATGAAAGTTGGAGTTCAAGGCCAAGAGGTCACAGACAAGGTGAGAGGTCACCTCTGGTAGTCTTCAGGCCAGGAAGGTGCAGTTGTCAGCTGCGGCACATGGCTATGGCATGACAGTATGCTTGACCCTAGGGAGGCCCAGGCAGGAGGATGCTCTCAAGGGCTTGATGGATTACTGTGGCAGCAGCTATGGTCTTGTGGAGTAGATCTGCGATCAGAGAGTGATGAAACATGGATCCATAAAAGACAAAATATCTATGTCATGAAGTAATCTGAAGCTGTTTCAGTGCCGAATCCATGAGGTGTACCAGCATTTGGGAAGAAAATTGGGGCTGAAAATGAAAGCTTGGGCTTGAGTGTCTCGTCAAATTTAACATACAATGTGGCAGAAGTCTTTTGTATTTTTAAAGTTTGTCCATTGATGTTGATTAAAAAAGGATATCTGTAAAAATATGAACCTCTTTAGGTTCTAATTTCATTTGTTTGTTTAGACCCATGAGGATCTAGGTTAGAACAGGTCTTCAGGAACCCATGCTTGTCCTAACTAACAGGATCGGTGGTCAGGCTTGCTGAATTGGTTGATGCACGTCATCGTATCTCAATTGCGTGGATCGATGCTCATGATGTCAATCACTGGATTGTCTGGTCCAGACTTGATTATTTACAGACCACCGTCATATAGCTGGAATATTGCTGAGTGCGGCGTTGAAAAAATAACAAACAAATGTTAGCAATATTCCACAATATTCCCTTTGTACATATTGAAATGAGTTAGCAGCCTGATATAATTAGTTCAAGACCCGTGAAGATCTGGGTTAGAATAGGTCTCCAGCAACCCATGCTTGCAGTAAAAAGCAAGTATGCTTGTTGTAAGAGGTGACTAATGGGATCGGGTGGTCAAGCTCGCTGACTTGGTTGATGCATGTCTTTGATCCCAATTGCGTGGATCGATGGTCATGATGTAAATCACTGGATTTTCTGGTCCAGACTCAATTATTTACAGACCGTCATCATATAGCTGGAACATTGCTGATTGCGGTGTAAAACAACAAAGAAATTAGTTCAGCGTGTTGTTGAATGGCGCATGTACAGACTACCTGTTATCATCAATATGATCAGGTCACACAATACACTGTCATTTAGGGCTCCACATATCACATTGAACATCTAAAGTGGACATGATGATAGTTCTAGTATCTGTAAAAACCAAACTGTCTTCCCAAGTGGGACGGTTCATATCGGTGCAGTCAGCTAACGGTACTCTGTCCTGCAAAGCAACAATACCCACAGGAGCTTTATCTTTGGCCCCCACAGTTTCTTATTTGGCTGCCACATACTTGCTGTCTCCTCATGGGATGGGATATCTGTCCACTCTGCATGGGTCTGGCCAGTGACTGGTGTCAGAGCTGACCACGGGTCTAGTCCCAGGGGGCTCCCTGCTCCTCTCACCACCAATCTACTAGACAGCGCTGGGGCTAACTTGATTGACATTCTCCATCAATTCTGTGGCTGTATGAAAACAATATCTATATGTGATGATTGTATTACTGAAAGGCCTGGATGGACATACCTTCTAGGCTTAAGGTCACTGTGGTCATGTTTAGTGATTTTGTTTCTCTTGTGGATAGTTTCTGGTTATATTGCTGATGTAGCATATATTGCTGATGCTAAGAAATTGTGTCCTTGGTGCTTTGAAAAATTGAAGATCTCGCTTGTCTATGTTTCTTTTTGTTCAAACATTTTGTACAGAACTATTGATTGTTTAGACTGTCATGCTTCGCCTTGATAATAGCATATTGCCTGAGATAGTTGTGTCAGTCTGTGGTCTGTGGGATGTCAGCAGTAAATGATGGTCAGTCTGTGGTCTATGGCGGGGGCACGGGTGGCCCAGTCGTCTAAGGCGCCATGATTCACTGTGCAGAGTTGTGTCCCTTGGGCACGCCAGAAACCTATGATTGTGGGTTCGAATGACATTTCGCCCCGATTATGTTTCTAGGTTTGTCAGCACCATACCCGTGCTCGTGGGTTTCACCGAAGTGGTAAACATCTGAGACCTGCATCATATGGGGCTTTCCTCTCACATTAAGCTGACACACCGTGATATAACTGGAATACTGTTAAAGCGACGTTAAACCCAACTCACTCACTCACTCACTGTGGTCTGTGGGATGTCAGCAGCCAATGATGGTCAATTTGGACCAAAGAACAACACAGTGTTGTGGCCTTGTCATTCTGGCTGAAATAAAACTGTGATAAGGGTTATTTTAGTTACTGTCATAATGTGTTGAAAATCTTGCTGACTTAGCTGATGCAAAACATTGTATCCCAATTGCAGTGTTTAAAGCTCATGATGTCAATCACTGGATTGTCTGGTCAAAATTGACAGACTGCCATCGTATAGCTGGAATATTTCTCAGTGTGGTGTTAAACAAACAAACAATGAGACAATGCATGATCATATGGTTTAAAAAAACCAAGCCAGATGTGAAAACACTTCATTTATCAATTCCACATCATGGTTTCAACACATTTTGAAGAGACTAACTATTTCTCTGATCTGATCAAAGGTTATCTTCATCAAGTTCAGGAACTGCTGATGATAAGGAAATGAAACCAAAACAAACTGACTAGTTCCTATTTGGGTTGCACCGATATGGACACATTTTTGACCATCCAAGGGACTTATCAGCATGTTCAGCCCCAGGGGTCATCACCAAAGTGACCAATGCCAGCATCTGAAGTGACCAATTCCTGCATGGAGAGTAAGTGATAGCTTCTGCTCCAGCTGGCCACCGGGCATGCCAAGTGTTATTGACAGCTTCCAGTTTCAGTCCATGTGTTGGAGGGAAGTAGGCCACATGGCCGGCCCTAAGTTGTCAGTTACCCAGTGCTGTCAGTAGGTGTATATACCATGCTGCATACATTACAGCCTGCAGAACCTGGCTAATGTGACACCTCCATGGGGGCAGTGGTTCTCTCAAGTGCACAGTTTACTCCAAACTCATCTGCAAAGTGTTCCTTTCCCCTGCCATTTCATTTTGTTTAAATTGATCACAAATCTTTCTCTTTCTTGTCTTATCTATTCATTAGGATGAAGCTGTTAATAATTTCTGATATTATTTCTCCTTTTATTAATAGCTTTACTGTTTGGATAGAAATGATTAATTAATTGGATGTTAGTTTAGAATGGATTTATTTAGGGTTCTTATGTACTGGTTCGACAGAGGACATTCTTTCTTTTGGGAAAGTCAGTACAGAGAGGTTCAGTATCCAGTTGCAGGAGCTACATTCATTATATATCATGTGTGGTCGCAATTATCCTCAAGGCTTTTCATTTTCCCAGCGTAGTAAAAGTCAGGTCTGATGACACATAAATAAAACATAAATTGGCAATGGGGAAGAAGTCGACAAAGTGAAAAGACAATTTTACCCTTTGGAAGGATCTTTTCTGTCTAAAAACACATTTACCGCCAGGAAATGCCGGTCTAGTTACATTCGGCAACAGAGAAAAACAGCTGAACTGATGTGTCACCAAACTCAGTTTTATTGCCAGACAAAGTGGATGTAATTGGCTGACCCTCTCCAGTAATTTGCTGTCAAACCTACTACCTATGTGAGTTTTTCATTTGCCTTATCACTGCCCTGATGCTGAAACACTGACCCTCTTTTGGGAGACTGTTCCCCCCTCCCTCCCTCAAAGCACAGCATGGGGCTCTGTAGTAATGTTGAAAGAATGCATTTCTTCCCAAACTACTGATCCTTGTGATATGTAATTGGTCTGAAAAAATGTGAAGTTTTTAAAACTGCATTGTGTGAACAGAATTCTTGAGAATATGTCGGAAGAAAATCAAGTGGTGCCACCATATTTGTTTTGATGTTAATTAGAGTAGACTTGAGCAACTAGCTTGACTAACTATTAAAACAAAAAGAATGATTTTGTGACTCAACATTGAACTCAAGTCCAACTCCATTTGATTGTAATCATCAAAAACATCTTTCTTTGACTGAACCATTTACCAACACTAAGCTGTCCAAAGGATTGCCAATATTCTTCCACAGTCCAAGTCTGTGTAGTGAATGGCTCTTAGGTGATGTAAAGAACGATGTCATCTCCAAAGAAATGTCAACCTTTCAGCTTATTCATGTGGGAGTAGCCTCCCTTTTTTCCTCTCAAGGGTGATAAGTCAAGAAAAATAGGTCTCTACTGACAAAGAGTCGAAGCGTCTTAGAGATGACATATATTTTGAGAATGCTCCTTCCTGCAGGCACTCAGTGGGAAATAAAAATTTATGACTTTTTGTGGGAGTTCTTTACAGGACTCCCTTCAAAGGGAAATAACGGGGGAACAAAATGTAACCTCATGTTGTGGGTGTCAAATGTCAGCTTAGTGTTAGAATTAAGATAAACACACTAAATCTTTGAGATTTTGAAGATCAGACCCCATTTTTCTTCAGATAATATTTTTCTTGCTGTAGGTGTGCAAACATCTTTTTGGAACTTGAAACACTTCTTGTTAAGGATTAGACTTATAAACATGTATTATTATTCTTGTTCATAGTCAAGAGGAAAATATAGAATGATATGTTTATATTTGTTGCTATTTTTGGCGTGGTATGTATGTTCCTCATTCTAGATGTATCTTTTTATTACACACATCAACTGAAGCAAGTTGAACTGTCCTGTGATAAATACAATTGTCTCTGCAGATGGATGCTATTTTCATTATGTTGTCTACATTTGATGACTATACCCTTCAGTTTTTTATCAATTTGTCCTGAGATGAAACAGTAATCGTCTTGGCCCCTTATACGGTCGAATGGTTAGCAACTAATACTTAAACACATTCTTGATACTTCATAAACATTACAACAATCATAAAACTGTGGAAATAAATGAAGTAATTTGTTGCTTCTTTAAGCACAATTGTTTTAAGTGTTTTTCTTTAGTTGAAATGTTTATTTTTTACACTATTTTATCACATTCCTATCAGCAGCTTTGGGGTGGTCTACAGGCTGGAGGTCATAAACTGCCCTTATAATGGCTAGTTGAAAGTCTCCCAATTTAATGTTGTGAATTCCCCCCTCTTTTATACCTTTCTTGGAAAAAAGTACGAAGGTTGTGTCGCCCTCCGCACAATGACAAGCACATACATCCATATTAAACAGTTGTCTCGCTCTATCAGCTGAACAGAGTACATGGACATTAAAGCTAATGTTCATCAAGATATACTATACCATAATGGAAAGAATAGTAGCTTGTATATAAACCAGAAGGTATAACAGTCATCCAAACCATTTACTTATTATTGTTCTACTAGGCTAGACATACACTGATCAGGAAATTTGAGAAAATGTGTCTTGATTAAGAGCTACATGTTGGCACAGAGCTTTTGGAGTAAAATCTTTTCTATAATTCATCCTTCGTTTTTTTACACCTATAAGAAAATACCTAATTTGTTGTTTGGGGTTTCTTAAAAAAAATGAAAATCTTTAGATCAATAACCTCAAAGAGTTGATGCATGGTAACTGTTAGAAAAGTATGATAATGGCAATGTTTGCCTCCACTGAGTTCCTGATAACTATGTATAGAAAAAAACAGATCTGACTGTTTCAGCTCATGACCCTAGGCAAGTGTGCATTGCTTTATATAATCCCCATCAATACCGAGTAGACCATACAGATTTGCTAGTCTCACATCTTGCTAGCTTCTAAAGTTTAATGTCTGGTTCTTACACTGATGTTTGATTCTGATGACATAACATAGCCCAGCCAGGAGCAGACAGCATCTCTAACGATCATATCATATCATTAATAATGCATTTCAGGATAACAAACTACCCCAGGGCAGTACGGTATTTTTATGGCAATTTATTAGCAATTTAATGCTGCAAGGTAAGGTCAGTTTACTTATCATAGTAACTATCTATTTATCACAGGGGGAGGTTCAAACCAATGCTGGAGGGATTTGGAGGGGAAAATTTCAAAGCTGGGAGATTATTTGCCATGGCAATAGATTCGTGGCTACAGACAATTGTCTTATTTTGAGGAATAAATCATGATAAACTTTGTCTGATGTGTCTCACTTTGAGCTATGTCCATTGACATGACATTTAAATTTTCACTTCCTCTAGCTGCTTGATTTATTCTCTGGAAGGAAATCCGGAGTGTATTCCTAGTCTTGTCTTGTGTTGTGTTCTTTCACAGTGCTGAAAAACATAACAAATCATCCATTTTAAAACGCCACAGGAGGTATATTTTTATCATCCTTCAAAAAGCATTTTTAATTTTCACCCAAGGACAGAATTTTTTCACCTAGTTTTATGAATGAGCTTGGCTCACAGTTGCCCAAGTAAACAGAAGAATGCTCTGTTTGATTGAAAATAGGAACCCATTTGAACACCTAATTGTTAGTGCTTTTTGTTTGAACTATCAGGACAGTTTGTAAAACAATAAAACAAGTAAATTGTTAATATGTCAAATTTACAGGGATTCTTTTCTATGTTATCTCCATCACCACCACCCTGTGACTTCCATCTCTTGTGTTGCAGACAAACTTTGACAAATTGCTCTGGAAAATATATAGTTTGTTGTTTTGTTTTTACAATAGTACCGGTATGTGTCTTTGCAAAAATATATACTTATCTAACCTGCTTGGCCATACTTTTTATGTAGATGTCACTTTTTATTTATTTTCTTAATCAAAGGATCATCCCATGTCATATCTAAATAGTAAACAAAGTTTCTGCAAAACAGCAGTTTGTTGCCTTTCTCTTTATGAAACTGTTATCATCATGCTGATTTTCAATAATTATGAAAATGTCAAGGCAGTAAGTTGTAGGAGATAATATCTGTTGATGAATACATTGATGTTTTCAAGCTTCTGTCTGCATGTAGCCAAGGTAATAACACATGACCAGCAATGTTTATTTAATATTCACAGTAATCATATAGTGGATATAACGGTAATTGATTATTCAGGGTTTTCTTTCTGGATGGTACTGTTGTAGACTCGGAGTAATGAGCATTCTTGAAATAGTTCTGTTTCAGAATATTCTTAAATGTCATATTGGAAATAGAAGAAGCTTAAAAATGGATTTATGACTGCCAGACAGTCAACTGTAAACAAAAAAGTTCAGAATCGTAATTAACCTGATTTCATGCTACATGGTTCGACATTTTTTAGACCACTACTTTTAGGACTGAAAGTATTGAATAGCCACTGTATGTTATTAATCCTAATAAACGTGGCAGTAATATGATCAGTGCCTTCATAAAAGTCAGCACAAGTAACTGAGGGTACTAAAACTAAATGACTATGGTGAGATTGTCCGAGATGATGATGTGCATGGGGTTATGAGGTTACAGTGTAACGTGGACTGTAACACATGAACCCTGGCTCTGTAACACATAACAGATGCCACATCCTTGTTTGACATAGTGTGACATGAGAACAGGGACACTGAATGTGTGCTTTGGATTTGGGATTTGGTGTTGTGTAAATGTGTCCTTAATTACCTTCATGTGGGACGTTTGTTCACTGACTTTGTGAATTGTACAACTGATTCAATACAATTAGCAAATTAATTTTGCATTTGACATTAGTCATTTTATTTTAAAACGTTATGAAGCCTAGTATTGTATTTTTATATTGGTCACAGCTTGTATAGAAATAATCATGAAAGAAAAGTTTTGGAAAATTATTTTGCTTTGTTTTGTATGAAATCCTTTCAACTGTTTCTCCTAGCAATGCACCATGTACAAATGATTGCTGCAAGCTGAACACATTGAATGCAACGTGACATTGTTAGTGCTATACTCCTTGATGTATCATCAGAAATATACATGTAGTGATTATCTTCAGCTTAGCATCCAGATTAACATGGGGTATATTTTGTTGTACTGCTTCCAACGAACAAAATACCTCACCTTCCACTGAACAAGTTAGCTCACCTGATAGGTTCCTCCTGGTTGCACTGTATTTCTCCCTTCCACTGTTAGCTCACCTGATACACAGGACTACTAGTAGAGGTAACTAAGGAGTCTGGCTGTGGTAGTCCCATCATGGCCCCTCATAAAACTGGCCATTAACGTCAGGGGGAGGAGAGAGATTTACACCCTACACATCTTGCAAGTCATAGATCTCACTGACCACTGGTAAATGGGTGGAGGTATTTGAAAAACATGCAAGCCAGTACATCATTATATCAGTTACAAAGTACATGTGCAGGCATTCATTGCTTTGTGAACCACTGAAAAACCATAGGACTTGATTTGGAAGGTTTTCTCTTGTACAAATATGTCCACTCTGGTCAGTGTACGGGACATTTATATGGAACAGTCATAAGAACATGATGATTATATGATTATACAAATTCAAAGGTTATTTACAATGTATGTCAGTGTATATTTACCAGATAATGGTATCTGATTATAATTATTGCATAGTTGTAAATAATAGATTCAAAATTACCCAGTTTGGGATATCACTTGATACATGTGAAATATGACACAATATTGCTTTTAAAAATGTCTGAATATCAACTCGCAGTGAAAGTAATTCAGGGCCTTTCCTCTCCCTTGAAAGGTCATTGCTTTTACAATACATGCTCTACTATAAGTTTGGAGAAGAACTGTCTTTAAGTTATCTTAGAGATGTGCCAATCATTCAAGTGATCATGTACTAAGTCTGTTTCATTTGGTTACAATTTTATTGACCACCTCTGTGAAAAGAGCATCTGCCTGGAGAGTGGAAAGTTGGTGGTTTGAACCAGTCCAGACTAGCACAAGGGTGCATACAGGTACATGCACATTGCTTTTTAGATACAATAATCTTGAACACGATGTTCAACCCCATTTCAACTTAGTTTTATTTGAAATCTAGGGTCTGGTATTCTGTTTGATGCTGAGGTAGGCATTGCTTGTGATAGATGTGGAAAAAGGGGGGACATAGATTGTGAATTGCTGTCAGTCTGCCCCTCTTAGCGTCAATCTCTCATGATCACTCTGTTCCTCAAAGTCCTTTTAAGATACAAGATTAAAACTTTGTACGTGAATCGTGACTCGGCCGTGTGTCGCAATCAACTTTCATCTCCATACTTTGAAGATACAACTGACAAATGTATGCTAGGTTATTGTCGACATCTCCATCTTTGTGACTGGTAGCCACTAGCCTCACGGAAATGAGTTATATTGGCTAATAGTTGTCTATCAGGATTTGTGTGGTTAGTGTTCTCAGTCTCTCAAGGACAATGACACTTAAGGTCACTTGCTGGAATACTGGTAATATACTACCCAAAAGAAGTTAAAAAACAAACACATCTGAAGACAGCCCCCAGCCTAGACTAACATCTAGTCTCTGAAATGAACATATCGTACATAAAAAAACAGTTGTTCAGTTATCTTAATAAAAATATAATAAAAAGGAGCCCAGTGACTCTCTTCATTTTCAGCCTGATACTGCAGTGATCTAGACTTGCCAAACATTATAGACTTGCATGGGCTGTATTTGATATATATTTGTATCAGGGTCTGTAAGACAGACTACCCCCAGCCAAGACAGAGTAATGGTAGTCATATGAAAACAGTGTGTTCCTTGACATCTTTTGAGTAGTATACATGATGATGAGTGAGTAACCTTTTTTGTTTCTGTTTGTTTTGATGCATTTTCTATTTGTTTGAAGGAAAACTAAACAGACATACTATCAACAGTCATGTCATATTGGAGCAATGTTATGTGGTTTGTGATCAATGCAGCAGCTACTTGCCACACTGGTTCACAGTACGGCTGGCTGTAAGTCACATGTCTGTAACTGGGAGCTGAAGACGGCATGCCTATTGTCCCATCATATTATGTACAAAATAAGGGGATTCCAAGTGCATAAAATGAAAAAAATTAAAACACATTTATTATCAATGGACACAATGATTAAGTAGATGTTAGGTGTACATATATATGCCTAATGCAATTTTGTGGAAATAACACAAGGTACATTTTCACAAGGAATTAAAATCTAGGAACCATTGAGGCAGACAAAACATTAAGTATTATTTCCATAAGGTATTTATGTGATTGCAACTGTTCAGTCCTGTACAACCTCTATGATACCCTCATGTCAGGAACTGGAGTTTATTGAAGTACACAGGTAAATGAAAGATTTCCTCATGTGTCTTGCATCCTATTACCAGGTGTTAGAATCAATATTTAAAACTGATGTGTATGAATAACCGCTTCCAGGGATGGATTTCTGGATGATAGGTAAACCAGTCACACTTCGCATGGTTTCGGGTTCCGGTGTTGAAGACTAAACCTCATCCAGACAATGACAAATTGTTGGATTTCTCCCCTGGTCAGACAGCAATATCATGTTGCTGTGATCGCAAATGTTTTAATCCATGGACAGCAGGGAAGGGATCAAGTTGAAGTTGAAGGGTGAAATATGTCTGTGGTTTCCAATGCCCCCATATACCCAGGCTAAACTACTAGACTGGCAAGTGTTGGACACAATTAATCCTGGTGACGTTGTTCTGGATGTAAGACTTTCTGAAGTGGCCATGGTAGTAGGAGTGGCTTAGAGGCTTGAGCCATCAATCTCTACTGTTGTTACTCCTTGTTATTGGATTTTGATATTTTTTGTGAATATATATTTCACACACCCCCCACCCCCCACCCCCCACCCCCCACCCCCTACCCAACAAAAATTATTTCTTTACTCTCGGGATGTCTCCTGCTTGGTCAGGGAAGAATCATTTTTGGATTCATCTGTAAAATGTCATTTGGGTCAATCCTCCATTCCTTTCAAATTTGTCAATGCCTTGCCATGAAGGTCTGGCACAAAGTACAAGTGTCTCTGTTTGCACTATGAAAGGCATGGACAACAGTGATGACATGTAGTGTTTCAATCAGACAACAGTTGCTTCATCACAGCTCATTACTGTCACACAAAACACTGTAATTATCAGTTGCGTTCCTCAACAATATCACCACCATGAAGGACACTTTGACCAAAGAGGTGTCACGATCTAAACCAACACCTCAGGCCATAACCCAACTGCTACAGGAAATACTATGGACAATTCTTTCTATCAAATGTCCACCAAAAACACCAGTTCCAATCAGTGGGATCTCCAGTTCAACCCTCAACAGTTTCCCCCGATTCATTTTGTTGTCCTAACTGGGCATGCACATGGAATCCATTGTTCCACTTTTCAAACTGCCCCAAGATATGTCTTTGTGTAATTTGGTGCACAAGTTTCACAGTGGACTTGACTCCTTGTTTGAAGCCAGTGATTTTGCTGCAAACGTTTCACACACCTTGTTTAAAGCCAGTGATTATGCTGTCTGGGTCAGAGAGATGTAACTAACCTTTAGACCCCTCCCTTATTTATATCATGTACTGGCATGTCCGAATTTCAAATGAACATCAATACATGGATTGTGAGGTTATACGAAATAGACTCATTGGGAAGAAAAGACGGAATTGAAGCAGTATAACCACTATTTTGTTGGAGAGACACAAATAATGTGGTTGATGCTTATAGTTGTTTTGGTTTTTTTAACCAATGTTTATTTCCACTTGGTACAGTGAAAGGAGATTGATAAACAGGCAAAGCCTAGATAAATATCTCTCTCCATCAAAGTTCGAACAAACAGCAACAGTATATATTTTATACAGTAGTACAAACTTGATATTATGTCACATGAGGTACATCAAAGGTTAAGTGGGATATATGTAAGTGTGCATGTTTTTGCAAATCTTTTATTGATGGTTATGTAATTCAATTTATTACAGCTGAATTGCAATCCATATTTTCGTTTCACCTCGATCCAACTCGATCCTTGCTAAATGGATATTTTATTTTTTGATAGACAGTGACATTTAGAAGATCTATAAGTTATTAATAAAGGATGTATGATTCTCTTTTATGCCTAATTTCATGCTCCGAAGCCAGCCTGGTTGCATCGGTGTTTGTTGGCGGGGGAAATCTCCCAACTCTTCTATCATAGTTGTATTTATTGTATGAAGTCTGTTTAATCCAGCAAGCTTTGTCCTGTCCCTGGTAAGAAGCTTACATCAACACATGGTTGGCTGGCCAGTAGGTACGTGACACTGTTGGAACATATACCATCTGACAGCAACACAATGTCGGCCTTGGCCACAAATAAACAATGCCAACTAAACAATGAATACTTTCTCTAGGCTCAGTCATTTGGCATTATCCAATTAGGAACTTATCAATAACTCTTTGTTGTTTGCATTTGAAAATGTCATATGGTGTGCTGAAGCAGTATTTGCAATATTTGTAAAGGGTTTAACTATGAATAGATCTTGATCAGTGTAATTTCTCATATGAGGTGCCTTTGTAATGTCTTCATCGGAGCGTCATCTGTGGTACTGATGGACACTTACCTCATCATATGGGAAATATCAGTGAAAATGAAATGTGTCAAGAGAAAGACGGTTGAAATCAATGGATGCATGGGTTATTTGGATGAAGGATGTGGAAGAGCTTATGAATCAGTTATCAAATGTCAGACCAAAAGTGCACATAGACAATTATCTATTTATAGCCATGGTATTGAATAATCTAAGGTTAATTGTCAAAGTAGGTTAAATTAATATGATAGATACTGATAATTAATTAATTATTTATATTCAGTCATTGAACTAATATTAATGTTGAATTGTTAATAACAAAACAATTATCACAAAATATCATAGGGAAATTTAGTTTTAAACATCCCAATATTTTCTTGTGCAAAGTATTTTAGAAAATCTACATCACTTATTATTACTGCATTACTCTGGGTCACTTTCTTATGGTGGGACTGGTCAATGTGTTCATGCATGGTGATGACTTGCTAGCCCTGAATTTTCTCTCACAATCCTGTGACAACTACCGTATTCGACGTAATAAGCACCCTGCTCTAATAAGCGCCCATAGCGATATTTGCTAATATATTGGCTAATGAACAATGCCAATTAGCACCCCTTCTGATTGATCAATGTACACAAGACTTATTTATTCGTGTATAATACACATGTTATATGCATCCTTAATTATGGGCAATTAAATTCTGGAATAATATATCTGTCGCATATAAACATTTCAGGCTGTCAGCATAAACCATGAAATTTACGATCTTTCAACTCTGTTGTTTTTCACCAAAATAATATAAGAGCCCCCTATTTTTAATTTTGTGAGCACCCTGGGCGGTTATTAAGTAGAATATGGTATTAGCATTACACATGCACAGCTATAACTACAGTTACTGAAATATTCATTGTTATTTATGTCATACAGGAATAAATGTAAAGGACAAAGCTTCAGATGATGGAAACATGCACCAACAACCTCGTAACCTACACCATTGTTAGGATATATTGATATGCTCTTCAGTTCCTCTGAAAACATTACATATAAACACATGTATAATTCAGCATGGTGAGATTTTCTGTACTTTGTAAGGAACAGGTTTCCATTCATTGCCTCTTTTTATTGATTGAAACTGCATGGTTGTCAGAATTCCACACTCAAGTGTCCATCATGTCCTGCTGCAAATACTGTGTGGGTTTGTTTATCAGTTGCTGAAGGTGTGTATTGTCACCACTGTGAGGTAATCTGTCCCTGGCACCACATGTAGGTTAACTGATAATCAGATTCAATTATTCACCAACTATCTTATTTCCTGCTGTGTAGATTGTGTCAAACTCAGGTATTGCATATTGATGACCCTGTTCGTTGCATATGTCTGATGTTAATATCATTGTGTTGACCTGTTGATGGGAATACAGACATACAGTATAACACCTTATTCCACCATGTACATAGTCTCCCTCCCAGACCCTCCAGGGGGCACAGGTGGCCCAGTCATCTAAGGTGTCGTGATTCGCTGTGCAGAGTTGCGTCCCTTGGGCACGCCAGAAACCTATGATTGTGGGTTCGGATCCCAGTTCACCCTGATTATGTTTCTAGGTTTGTCAGCACCATACCTGTGCTTGTGGGTTTCACCGAAGTGGTAAAGGCCTGAGACCTGGATCACTTCGGGCTTTCCTCCCACACTAAGCTGACACGCCATGATATAACTCAAATGCTGTTAAAAAGCGGCGTTGAACCAAACTCACTCACTCACTCACTCACTCACTCACTCACTCGAGAATATATTGGAAAAGGAGTCCTACTCAAGTCTAGATTGATTTGGCATCTCTGGAGTGCCTCAGCTCTAGAAAATTAAGCATTGTTCTGGGTTCCATTTGAATTTTATTTACTGTTTATTTTGTGGATAAAGTTTTAAATGAGGTAACTTTAGTTCTGTGACTAAATGTTAGTCATCATTTATAGTTCAAATACAGTGTGCATATTATTAGCCATACGGGAGATGTCACATGCAATATCGATATTTGAGTCAAAGGAGAGCTCCATCATTAACTCACCTAATGTTTCAGAGGATCTTAAAATTGTTTCTTAATATATTACTCAAAAGAAGTTAAGGAACACTGTTGTTTTCATATGGCTATAGTGACTCTATCTTGGCTTGTGGGTACTGAAACACAGCCTTCCAGTTGTGGGTGTTCTTTAACTTGTTTTGAGTAGTATACTTTCAATTCATGTCAGTTGTCTTGAAATATTGACTGGGCTTAAAGGAGAATGTTCTGACGTAGAGCATGGTAGCACAGATACTGTAAAATGTCATGTTTGATTTTCTCTATTGTGTTGGAAAGGGAATAATCTATTCCTAGCATGGACATGTGGATTTGCCTGCAGCACAGATTCCACTTGATATGTACATGCTCCCAGACAAATAATTTATGAATAATGTAGTTAATGTAATCTACAACTAGGTTTGGCATGTTTTTGTGACATGCTTTAAAGTGGAACTACTGAGCTCATTTTATTAAAATACAAAAGATATGATATTAATACAGTACTTTATGTGTGTGAAGGTCTACCATCTGAAATATATCACGAAATCCTTTCATCTGTCCATAGTTGCATCACAATCTGGTAGGTTTAAACTTGATAAATACTCTAAACACTCACATATAATATATACATGTCTTGTATACATGAGGTAGCCCTTTATATTAGGTATCATCCGATCATTGTCACTATGAAAATCAAACTATGTTGATTATGTATGTTAAGTGACCACCAAGGTATACCTTGTGTAATTATTATGTATACACCTTGACTTGCTTCAGTTACTTGGTTTTTATATAGGGAGATGTATTAAATAAAATAAGCATTGTCTTGTTTACCAATCCCAATTTTCAGTTGAAATAAAAATATGTTTAAACTAAAATACAAAATCTGAAAGTTGTATGTGTCTAAAGTGAATATAAATTGTTAACATCAGAAAAGTCAAAATAATGGTACAAATTATATGGATGGATCACTGAAAATCAGTGATAACACCAGGGTCCCCTTCCACGAAGCGATCGTAGCGCTACGTTTGTCGTAAGTCTATGTTAAAGTATGTGAGTTACGATTGTCTTAGTGCTACGATCGCTTTGTGGAACGGGGCCCGGGAGTCGGCAAGCATATTCAGTATGTCCTGCCCTACCAGTAGCACCCACGACTCACACAATTTGTATCAAAGTGTAAGTGTTAGTTTGTTGTGTAACTCCACACAGCAGTACAGCCACCATAGGAATACGGCCTGTAAACTCACAACTAATAATGAACTATTAATCACGTCCATATCAAGTAAGTGACCATTTAAGTAACAATGACAGTTTGAGCTGAATTTGAACGATCTACAAAACCTACTCCTCAGCCAACCATGGATTAATCTTTCACAGCAGCCCTGAGTATTTACTGAGCAAATAACGAGTGATGTTCACAGGTATTTGACAGTTAATCCACAGAAATTACATGCAGGCCTGAGAGGAACATTAGGTGGTGAATTACATTACGTAACACCTCAGTTGACAGCTGTTGTATCCCACTGGGTACTAACAAGATATTGGAGTTGTGATTGGCCAGCACTCTCATGTCCATTATGCAATGAACAAGTCACTTGTCACTCTTCAGTTGTCAGTGTCAGTTCACTTTGGTCATGCTATGTTTTGGTTAGTTTGTATGTGTACTGCCCTGGCCAGTGTGGGTGGGGATTGATTTCCTTCTTTTCTGTGACCTATATGTTCCCAGGGCCTTACATTGTATTTTTGCTTGGATTACAGATTCGCCAACCTTAAAAATGAATATATATATATATATATAATCAGAATACATTTTTTTATACAGTCAACAGTAAAGATAGCTTTGACAATAAAAATGAAATGCTGCTGTCAGATTTTATCACCCAGTGATCCAAACCAAACTTCAAATGATTAAAAATTCCCTACATCGCATTTTCTTTTTTTTCCCCACCTAGCTACCAAATTAGTAAGGAAAAGATAAATGGATGAACAACTTCATTACAATATGGAGCGATGTTTCCGTGTAGGTTGTAACACTGTTATCAAGTGATGTACAGAGTATCTACATTGTAACAAAGAAGTTGTTCATCCATATATCTTATCCTTACTTAGTACTCCAACTTTTAAATGCCTCTCAAAGAAGTTACCAACCAAATATTTCTCTATGAAAACGTGTGAAAAACCCAGAATAGTGTGGCCAACTTTGGAGTGTGAAGTACTTTTTATAAATCTACTTCACACCAACATGGGGTCCGATTTCTGGGAGGATAAAAAAAAAAAAATATCAATGTGTTTTCCATTAGTGTACACAAGATGTTAGGAATTAACAATTAATGACTTTATGATGTCAGTTCAAACTGTTTATTATGTCAATCCAACTGTAACAGGGCAATTAATTACAAGTTGGATAACAGCAACGCTGACACCTCAAGCCTTGTTGTGGATGACTTGGCCCAGATACTCATTGTATAATACATCCTACTCAACAAGGGATTTTGCTGTAACCAAGTAGATAATCCGTTTATCTTCCTTTCTACATCCTAACCTGTCTCGTTGTGTTTCATCTGAATGCTCTTTTAAAATATTGATTGTGTAAAGAAATTATGATTCTGTCAGTTGCCTTGGTAACCTACGTTTATAGGAAGCATAGTTTTCAATGTCCATGGTTGAAATATACAACAACATTAGTATTATCACATTATATTATACAAGTCCGTGGTATTATGTGGTACAAAGTAACCAGTCAGTTTGGTTAGTTGAAGTGCAGTAATGTCTTAATAAAATATATATAGTCATACAACTGGAATATGAAATGTATTCAAAAGATGAAAATATTGAAGAGCATGAAAGTAATGCATGTATCGTTTGCCTGTATCACTACCGCCAGCGCCTCCCAGTTCTATTGTTCACTGTGGATTAAGGATTACATTACAAAGGAGACCTGCATGCAGTATATTTATCCTCCAATAAACTGGACGCCAAACCAACAATAAATGTTTTATTGCTCTATTGGTATAACACCTATCTCTGTGTAAATATCACCAGTATACAATTCTGTTGACCTCCTGAAATACCTCTGTGAGTACTAATCAGCAGATGGAGGCTATTGTTCATCATTGCAAAGCAGGATTTATGACCAGGGTGGTAGGGTTATGTAGAATAGCAATATGAGCTTTTTGGGATACTGTTTAATCTTTAGTAAGTTGTTGTAAAGTTAATGGTGAAATACACTCATTTATAACTGAAAGAACCAAAACTCTGTTTCATATAACATCTTTCCATGAGGGTCAATCAACAGAAACCTCGCTATAAAGCTGAAGAAATTAGCCTTGGGACAATCGGTGTAAACCTCGCTATAGGGTCCTACTATACAATACCTCATTATACAAAGGTCCTAAGTGACAGTCCACTCTCATTTCATTATCTCTCTGGCTGTCAATCATAGCTAGGAGTGTCCTGATTGGTTAATGAGACCAGACAATCCCACTCCCTTCCTTGATTGACAGGTGCCCTGGCAGGGGAAATGCTTCTTTCTTCTATCGTTCATTCATGCCTAACTGAAAGCAGGCACACTGGCCTGTATGCGGGGAATCTAGCTAGCCGAATCCTCACGCCTGTAGGCTGTTAGGGCCAGAGAGAGAGACGGTTACGCCAAGCACACGGCTTAGTTGTACATTACAGTGAGAGGAGACACACAGTGCTATCGGGTTAGGGACATGCTACTGGTTGATAGTCACTTGTAGGAGGATACAAGCTTTGAACAGTCTCAGGACCATAAACCGTAGATTCCTGGATCAATCACGGAATAGTCAATGCCGGTTGTGATATCAGCTGAACTGGTTGTGGAGTGGAGTTGTTTCATGTGAGTGCTTCAGTCAGATCTGGATCATTGTTTTGGTTTGGGACCTCCTGATGGACTCTGTAATGGCACTGGACGAAGGATAATAGTCTGCAGTAGTAACCCTTTGTCAAGGCGTGCCACTGCCTGTATGGAGGATGTGTTTATGTTATGTATGAGGCATCAGTTTGGATCTCTGTTTCTGATATTCCTGGAAGCACATTTCAGTGCTAGCCATCAGTGTTATTGAACATGTACGATGTTAGCGGTACATGAACACTCTGATGGATGTAGCTGTTGCATGGGGGAGCATGCTACTTCAAAAGTCAAATTGTGGACTCCAGTTGAAGTCACGCATATTGGAATAATGTGATGCTAGCTGAAATTCCTGTTTCTCAAGTCTTGCACCACGGTGGCAAGCAAATAGGGTTTATGGGATATGAGTGTCCATTGCATGCATGCTTATTGCACATCTATTTCAGTGTCGGTGGACTCCAGTGCCTGGTACACTAGGGGACCAGTGTGCTAACACCTCGTATTTGCTCAGTGAGATTGATTAAGGTGACTCTTCCTTGTGGAATAACAGAGAATAACCAGTGTTTACTTTCTCGTATCTCACATCGTAGAACACTAGGAAGGCTTCAATAATTGATACACTTTCCTGAATGTTCATTTGAAACTGATTGATATTTACGTGACATCAACTCAAGGCCTTTTCTCTTATGTTTCAGTGGACTAATACCTCTTTGGAGTTACACAATTGCACTTGGATTTACTTTGTGATTCTAAGGATTCCTACAGAAAAGGTATGAATGTTTCACTTCCTTATATATCTATGTGTCCATGATGTCTGTAGTATAGTTGTTTGGAATGTAGTACTGTTGTTTGGGTTGCCATACAGTTGTTTGTGTCTGTATGAACTTGACATTGTGATGGTTATTCTCAACATGGATTATACAAAATATGTGGAAAGACCAATAAAAAAACAAAACAAAACAAAAGGTATTTCAATAAATGTATGCTCTTGTAGTGTGAGGATACATGGCTAGCTACTATATACAACCATCCACATCAGTCAGAACCTTTCCAATGTTCAAACAGGGGCTAACAGGCAGACAAACACAAGCAACATTCACTTTCTTTCCCTAATACTGACCTTTGTTTACCATGGATCGTGAACATATCGGGTGCAACATGTTATAGCCATTATACACCCTGAAACCTGGTCACCTCGCAATACTCGTCCTCTTTATTCTATAGCATTTTCTTGCAAGGCCATGCTCCCATCAGGGTTGTGTTGTGTCGTGCTGTGTGATGGACGTCGGCTATAGTATAAATGGTAATGGATCCTATATGGCTATCATAATTTGTACTGATTACTCCATCCCCGTCTTGCTGAAGTCTGGCCAGTCCGCCGGCTTTGCAGAAGGTGGCTGCCCTCTCTCTGCAACAGTGAATCAGCCACATGGTGATGATTATTTTTACATTGCTGTGAGGTTTGCAGTCATTAGCTACTTGACTGTTTGCCATTCTAATATATAGAAATGAGCTTTGTACATGCATTGTGTGCATAGAGTTACAGGGTAGTAGTTATCTTCTTCTTCTTCTTCTTCTTCTTCTTCTTCTTGTCAACACAGACAGAGAAAGTAACTCCTACATCTGCCTCCTGTAAGAGATCAGGCTTGGATGTTGCTTCTAATGTCTGTTACTGTCATTTACATCTGCAGATGTCGCAGGAATTCGTGTGGTTAGTGAAGAACGTTTCACAAACATACACGTTATGTCCCCAGAAACTTTGTATGTGGAAAACATACATGCATAAGTCCCGTGTTTTACATACAATGGCTCTCTTGTCTGTCGCACTAGTAGTCACATTCAGTGACGTGAAGAAATTATCAGCAGTTTTTCGGTCACATTCTGCTATTTATGTTGCAGTTGAATGAAATGTTTTCCCTGCTGTAATCTGTGTGTTCATAGTTATTGTTTTAGCAAGCTCCCTTCATGACTATCAGGCAACACTCACTACCAAACATTCATTAACCTGCATGGACTTCACACTTTGGAGAATATGGTTACACACTATACCGAGATCAATTTTTATACCAGCAAAGACAATGTGAGGAAACTAGTTATGATGTTGAATACCTTGTTACCATGGATACTGGTTTACAATATCCAGCAATATGTGAAATGTAATAGCATACATCATGAAGATGTTTTTTTAATAATCAGAGGTTTTTGGAGTTCCTTTGAATTATCATCCATGTACTGTGTTCGTCCTTTCCTCAATGTGCATATGACATGTCGGTGAAAGGTACTTCTGCCATTACAATGTCATTGGTTTCTGGTGTTGAGTGACTATATTTGTGCTATCGGTGTACCACGTCTGCCTGGGACTTTCCACTACCCTCTTGCTTTCTCCACTCCCACAACTAAAGCCACATGTGCTCGGAGTTTCACACATGCTTCTCCAGATTAGATTTGCTCCTAGAAGCCTGTCTTATCATCCCTAGATGAGCCACACACCCCGACCACAATTCAACAACTGACCAAATATTCCCCCAGTTAGGATTTCACACACTGTCTGTGTAGATTAGCTTGGCTGTTGTTTATATCCTAATCCTAAGCCATACATCGTCATCATCTCTCTCCGATTCCAACACTAAACTGTGAAATCAGATCCGCCAGTCAGGCAGCTACAAATACCTAAATGTGGCAAACAACTCGCTGGATGGCAATTGAGGTTTGGGCTTTTCAGAGGTGGATGTATGAAAAGGCTGATTGTGTTAAGCAAGGATTGTGTTCTTAGAGGTTTAAAAACGGAAATAGATGTAACCACTACTTACAACCTAACACACAAGTCATTGAAATTGATAGTTTAGGTCTGGTCTTACCGGCAGGCTGGGGCACAAACTACCCTCAGGGTGTTCCTCTTTCCAAGCATATAAATTAAAGTATCTCATTATAACATGACTGTATAACATCCATAATAGATGGTGGTAATTACATACAAATAGAAGTATACTTTTGTAGTGTGAATTCAAAAGTCTATTTTGCTTTCTCTGGGTATATATTGAAACATAATAGTGAATGTAAGAAGAGAACTATAAAACATCACTGCCAGGGACTGAGCAGTCTCCATTATCTGCCGGAACAGATTCCATTGGGTGTAAAAGGATATAGTGGTGAAAAATGATGTGAATGGACACCTGAAAATCAGTGATGACACCAGGTGTTTGTTAAAAGGGTAAGGATGACCTGGTCTCAACATCGGACCGTAAGAACTGGCCATACAGACCAGAAGTACTCCCAAGACTTACCACATTGTGTTCATCAACTAACAATAAGAACGCATTTGAAACTCCTGTCTCGTTTATTAGCATGTTACCTGTTTTTCTCTCTCAATGGCCTCTTTTGGCCATAAACAATGCCAAGATTCTCCTGGTCTGCCAAGGTGTACCTGTTTCATCTATCAAACAGGTGTAAAACGTGATTCTGTTCCTGATATAATAAGAGTGGAAACTGAAGTGTTTATTCAGTCAACATTATCATTCAATTTACAGAAATAGCTTACAGCCAGCCGAACAGCAATATTGCTTTTGATATTATTTTTGCCAGTTTAGTTATTGTTTAGAATAGTCTGAGAAAAAATTCTGCAACAAAACTAGTGCAATATAAACCAGTGCTGACAAAAACATCATAAAAAAATATAAGAGACAAGACCTCTTCATAATCAACATGATCAATTCAATTGAAAATGGTACTTAAATGTTATGTCATAATCAAATGTTACATTAGCTATATGGTTCTATTTTCCCCTAATTAATTTGTCCTAAAACTTATATTTTGGGGAATTTTCTTGTGTATAGTTGGTCTGCTAATGGTAAACAATAAATTGTCTGCTATTCCCCCAAAATATTCCCAATTGACATAACCAAAGATATGACACTGAAAGTATCAAGCAAGTTTATCTTCACACCATTCCCTCCTCCAGAGCTTGTAATGCAGATTGATGCTACACCTCTTTCTCCCCTATCTACAGGTTGATTACATCAGAGTTCCGAGTTAATGTGACCCCTCAGGATAGGGACACACCTAACATAAGGGGAGAGGCCCCTGTGTCAGTGTGAGCATGTCACCCATCTGACCATAGGCCCGCCCCAAGGGGCCACTTGCACCCAGTTACACCTGAGATCCTGGGCTAGATAACACACTCATTAGCCTATGACTTGTAATTTATGACCACAGATCTTATGTCGACCACATGCTTCGTGGAGGAGATCAACAAAAATCTATTTAATATCGGGACAGTTTCATCATATCCCACACAATCTCTCAGTTGAAACATTTGTATGTTAAAATTGTCTATATCATAAGGATGAGGTCTTAAATACCCTTTCGCTGACAAAATGGTTGTGATAATAAGCAGGGCTAAGAATTTTCCTCAGATTTCGTTACCTCAAGGACAACCTTTGTGATACATGTCATTATAAATATTATACACATATATCATTCAAAGCCAGCTAACTTTCAGTTAAAAAAACAACACAAAACACAAAACACATTTTCATTAAATAAGAGTTAACTGACAAACATTCTGTACACATACTGTTATTATGGTGTTGAAAGACAAGGTCGGTTTGTATCAATGTGTCCACTGCAGGGATAGCTGTGTGAAGTTGGTAAGACATATATGTCGCAGAGAATGGATACTTACTTTCAGGGTTACCTGGTACACTTTTCTGCGTCAACCAGAATAAAGAAGATCTTTATCTTCAAATCTCATCAAGTTTTCAACTGTGTGGGGTCTAATATTATATCTGTGCCATCCACCTGGGTTAAAACACCTGTGAAGCCAACAAAGCACCCGTCTACATGCCAAGCACATACGTTACACCTCCATGTTACACTCTAAGTCTCTTTTTATTATCAACTCTAAACAACCTTTGGGCAGAAATATTCATGCATGTGTTCCTTTACATACAGGAGATACGATCGTTTTGTAAAAAGCTAAGGAAGTGTATAAACAGTGTCTGCAAAAGTAATTGACAGGAGCATCAGATTTTCGGGTGTAGCCCTAAATATGAATGAATATTTTATTTGCAAATAATGTATGTATTTGAAGTTAATGTCTTGGAAAGCTTTGGTTCCAGGGTACAAGGTGTTCCGACAGATAAGCATCTTATGCTTCAGGCTAGAAGCAATAACTCATCATTGTGTTGGTCGCCCTTCAGCAATGTTGGATTCGCCCATTACAATATAGAAAGGTTTTATTTTGAAATGTGGAGGTTAAAATGTGATTGAGTATCTGATAAAAAAATATTCAATTATTTCACTAACACTGTATTATATGTTGTTAGAAATGATTTTTTTTTTTAAATTGTAAAATGTGTTGTGAGGTATTGATTAAGGGAATTTGACCAAATAATGACTTTTTTGAGTTGGAGATTATTAAGATATTTATTTTATACAACTACCTGCAATTGACATCAAACTGAATTTCATGAAAAGTTGCTAAAGCAGGGTCTGAAATAACTGCCTGTCCGTGGCTGGTAACTTTTCTGTCGGACTGCCTGAAAATGGCAGATAAATTTAAGACTACTTACGTATTCAGTTTTATTATGACTCCTTGTATATTCTCAAGTAATTGTTTGCATTTTTTCAATTAAATCAAGACACGATTTGTCTATTATTTTTTGTGATTTTTCAATACTTATAATGTCTGAATTCGGACAGGTAACTTGGAAGATGGGCAGGCAACACTTGTGGGTCGCTTGCCCGACTGTCTTGTTGGGTTTTAAAATTATTTCAAACACTGTGAGTACCAATATGTAGAAAAGAAAAAGTAACCATTGTTTAAAATATTTATATGATTAATCATTCATTAACTCAAAGATGCAGTCGTGTGTGATTTAGATAACATTTTCTTGGCACAGGTACAAATGTGAACTCTCGCATATCAGTCCAGTGTGTGTGAGACAAAGTCTGAAAATTGTAAATCATAATGAGATGATGACATGCGAACACAGATATTTACTACGTTAAAGGACTTCTCAACTGGTTAAACATGTAATGTGAGCATTGACTTCAGGCTTTCTCAGTGCATATCTTAATGTCACATTCCAAATGGTCTTGCTTCAGGGAATGCTAAGAACATGTGTATTTTCATGCAACAGCAACAGTTTAGCTTTGTGCTGAGTTACATGTGAGACTGGTACATGTCACACTTGCGAAGTGCCCCAACTTCACACATTCTAATTAAAGAGTATATTATCTTTGTGTACACACAAATCTCTCAATAAATATGTAAACACACTAAAACGATTCACATTTTCTTTCAATAAATATGTACCAGGAGTATATGATTATTTTTTTATTTTTTGTGGGAAACAGAAAACTAAGAATTTTTTCTAATGAAAAAAAATGCTATCACTGAATTTGTGTTTGAGCAAACGAGAACTGATATTTTCAGTTAAGTTTCGCAAAGGGTTTAAGGTGTGCAGAGATTGTAGATTTAGGGAAGGGCGGCTGCAATTGGTAATGATGCTAATGAGATGATTCATTCATATGACACCCCAGATCAGACGGAACCTATTTCTTCACAACAAGTTTTATGCATCTGGATAGTCTTCATTTGTGAAACTGTCAAGTTCACAGTTTTCCTCCACTTGATAGATATTTATCCCACAACTCAAGTTCCCAAGTCTAGTCATATTATCTTTGCTAGTTGTTACAGATCATCTAACTCCAGTGTCAAATACATTCTTGGGGATAAGATATCAAATTAAGATTCTAGGTATATGTCAGTGTCAGAAATATCCGGCTGTTGAATTGTTTCAGATAGAAATAGTTGAATAAGACCAGTAGTGTTAAAGCAGCCAATTCAAGGAAATAAAACAGTGTGGGTCTTCTCATATTGCCAGGACCTGTTTAACTGAATTACTTGTATCTGATAAGCAAAATGCTTGATTTCTAGAAGAAGATGACTTTATTGTACATAAACAATTGAATGGAAGACAAATGGTATAATGAATGTGTTATTGACTTTTTATAGTTGGAATGTAACAGGAATATTGGTGTTGAAGGTCTAGAGAGGAGGTTCTAAATGAAAAAGGATATAAATTTTGCAAAAGGTGCTTGTGATTAGAATATTTTACTTGTTGAAGTAATATTGGATGCATAGCTAGGGCAAGTTTTGACAGTATTTCGAGATACAGATCTTTTTAATGACAACAGAATATATGATCAAATTCTTATTGTCTAAAATAACATCAGTAAGCCTTATGGCACAAGCCCATCAGGCCAAAATCTCGGCTCTTACAGCTGCAATGTTTTCAAAATAGCTTCCTTTTGTCTTTTGCATCATGACTTCATTTTGGTGCAAGCTAGCTTGGTCAAACTTCACATGCTGATAAAGAAAGGCAATCAAACAGATTACATGTTTGTTAGAATTCCATCCATTGATGATTTTCAACTAAATCCTTCTCCCTTCCAAATGATTGTTAATTACATGTTATCAAAGGTTCCTTCTCTTGTATTGTGCCATGAAGGACCTAATGTCAAGCCAATCCAACATGGAGTATGTGCAGACACTCTTTCTGCCCTTTGTGATTAGAGAGTTCCTTAAGGGTCGTCAGGGTAACCTGATGATAATGGCCAGTCAGCATTCTTCTCAGTTTGTAACTCACCTTCAGTTAGGATAACTAGGAACATAGTGCACAGTCTTCTGATTGGTTTGGAAATAACTTTGACCTCTTGGCAATTGAAGGTCATGACTTGTATCTGTTAAAGTAAGAAAACTATTGTAAGTCAGTGTGCCAGTGTAAACTCATTATACTGATGTAATGGATTAGGTTAATGCTGGGGTAGACACCCTTGTGATATCAATCTAGGCCTTATATTGGACTTGTGGCTTATGTAAAAGAACAAGATTTACAATAAAACAACTAGCGTGTCTAGATCTGTACTTGTCTCAGAATGTCAGACAAGTGGTGGTCATGTCTGTCCGTGGTCATGTTGTGTGTAATGGAGAAATGACTGGAATATGTTGTTTCTAGAAGTAGAATCAACAAGCCCCAAAGAGGTGAATTGATTCGATATCCGGAAACAACAGATCGAGTGATTTTCCAACTTATACCATGTAACCGTTGATGTATAATTTTTCTATATTTTTTCATGACATACAGTTGCTTCAGTTTTACTTGCACAAAATGCACATTGAGAATGACCAGCAAATTCCCGTTTCAGAATCAACTGCACAACAATAGCATGACATCATCGCAATGGTTTCAAATTATGATTGTTTTAATTTTCCAGTATTTGTCCGCTGGTATCTTGTTTTCATTTTGTTAACTCTTTGTGGTGGATGTTACTTTCAAACTATACTTCTATATTTTTTGCAAGTGACAAATACTAGTCTCTTCAGAAAGTCATTGAATACTCATATTTTTGTCATTTAACTTCCTAAATGCAGGCAATATTTTGATGACTTTAGTCATGCAGTTATGTCGGTGTGACAAATGGTATGACTTATGTCTGCTTAATTAGTATACCAATTAGATACTGTCAGACACACACACACATTCACATTCACACACACACACACACACACATTCACACACACACACACACACACATTCACACACACACACACACACACACACACACACACACACACACACACACACACACACACACACACACACACACACACAGAGTAGGTATTCAGTTGTAACTGAACTGCCATTTTAAAGACTGAATTGTTCATAATTCTATGATGTTTCAAGAAAGAGTAACAGGACTGTAGATACATATATAAAGAAAACAAAAGAGTTTGAGTGAGCAATGTTAATGTCCATATGGTTCTCCAGTTCTCCTCTTTCCTGTCTGTCATTATGTATCAGCTCTAAATAAGCATCTGTGGGAGAGGGTGATCTAAGTTGTGATAACATGTGCCCAATCCTTTTCATGTGAGTAAAATATGTTTTAAAAAAGAATAACATTGCATGTACTGTCACAAACAATAACATCAGGTCGTGACCTTTCAAGTACACACTGTTTGCTGAAAGCTCTTCATAGCTATTGGTTGTCTTGAGAGGAGAAATCCCTGACAGAGTTATTTGATCACAGCTGAATTGAGATTGACTGGCTGTCAGGTCAGTATTCCTTGGAATGAATGAATGTTTTCAATCCTGATAACCAAACAGTACAATATGGCTGCACCTGTTGGGTGGACATGACGTGAGGAGAAACACTAGCTACACTTTAAAGCTAAACTCTTCCCTCCTTCAGTTTCCCCCCAGACACATGGTACAAGATTTAGGAACTTGTTGCCATATATATGCAGGGTTTTGTTCGGGGACAACCAGCTGATCATGATGAATGTGTGATCATCATATCCTGACAAGCACTACATCATCACTGTAACAAAAATATCTTCAGGTACATTTAGATTATTCTTACCCAGTTATCCGCTTTCCTTGTGTGAGTACAATGTTCATCTTGTATCAGCTTGTTTCATACATGGTGACTTGAAGCTCCAGAGGTCAGTTTTCTGTCAATACCCTTTTGTTTAATATGCTGATTTTAATTTTTAGTTCCTGACATGCAAGTTAAAGAAAATATCGTTTCCATGTGCATTATTTTCTTATGCACCTTGTGTGCCAAAGTTTATTGAATTATTAGTACCCTTTGTCTATGTGAAATTTAGGCTAGCCTTTTTTGTGCCTCCCAACAGGAATGTGTGGAGAAAATGAGATGTTCTTGCATCCAAATAGTACCTTCTATTTAACCTGAATACTGATTGTATTCTTTTAGTTTAACCCCTTGGGGATTCTGGGTTAGAATTAGTCTCCAGCAACTTATGCTAAATGGATTGGGTGTCTAGCTCTGTGATTTGGTTGGTGGTGTGTCATTGTACCACAATGGGGTGGATCGTTGTTTACAATATCTGTCAGTTGATTGTCGTTCAGATTCCATTCCTTACGGGCCACTGTCATGCAGCTTGAATATTGCAAACAAAGAAAGAAAATCTTGACATTTTGAAGGTAGATTAAGCCATCAATGACTTCAATTTAGCTTAAATTACACATGATTCTCTGAAAAAAAATCTTTTTTTGTCGGCAATAACAAACAAATGAGTCTCAGAAGTAATGTGACACCCTTCTTGATCAGCAGATCATTTGGACACATGGCATTTAGAACTTGGTACTTCTCTCTTCGGAAGTAATTTATACACGTATGTGCTTCAACTTTTATGTATATACTGATGGAAACAAATAAGGGAACATCACTTCAATGCAGTGTTCCATCATTCATTCCCAGATTTTCACCCACAATACAATACAATACAATACAATACAATACAATACAATACAATACAAAGAAGAAGAAACCTAGAAAACAATTAAGGAACACTTGGACTTTCATGTCTTTTAATTTGTTACCCTGTGTGTGTATCCGTCCGTGTGGCTGTGCGTGCACATATCAGAGTTGTCTTATCTTGAATTTCTTTTTCTGTCAACTGTTGCTTATTGACGGTAACTCCTTTCATTTTACTAAGCCTGTGATTTCTGTATTTTCAGCACTGGATGTACCCATGTCGGAGTTTGAGTTATTTTCATGCTGGGGTTTAGACTAGCATGAAGAATGATGATGAACTACCTCAATCGAGGCTGTGTTGGCAGTGTGTACATGACTGGAGTACTTACTGTCATAATCTTTGTCATCAGTGGACATGCTCTAGGTAAGTTAAAATTCAATGTCTTTACGCTATTGGTACCTCATAATGTCTGCCAAATGTGAAGGCATCAGGTAAGTCGCTATCGCAATCTCATTAAAATGAGATCTTAGTTCTCACTGCAGCTAGACAATGATCTGAGGACATCCTATTACAGGTCATGTCAGACCAACCTTTCGCAAACTTTGACCAACCAATTGACTGACTGACAAGAAGTCAACATTAGCCAATCAGAAGACAGCTTTCTCGTGCTTTACATTCTGGGATGCCTAAATAGATGGCCTAGATTGTATGGATTCAGTTGTAAAGCATGCAACTGTTGTTTGGAATACTTGTGTTAAACTTTTCGAGGTTGCATGATTAGAAAATACATTCCGAATGTCACTTTCCTGATCTGGTAAGCAACGCTCTGATTGGTTGGATGAAAGGTCGTTCTGACGTGACCTGTAATGTGATGTCCTCAGATCTTTGTTTAGTGGTAGTGAGAACTAAGATATAATTTTAATGAGATTAGTCACAATTGTTGTTTTCAGAGTTGGATTTGATGCCGTTTTTCAGTTTGTGTCACATTTTGTTTGAGGAAAGCTCAGGACAACACATGTTGTTCAATATTATGCTGACCAACCCAGGATTATGATCTGTCCTTATCGTGGAATAAAACCCATGACCAGTGGATCCGGCCATTGCTAAGGGACCGACCATTTGATGTTCTGGGGTGGGGGCCTGGGATTTGGTATGGAGATGAAGTAGTACAGCTGTAAAACCAGATATTAAATCTATGAGCGTGAATATATCTTTAAGAAAACACCTTGGACCAATGTTAATTTGTGGCAGACAATTTCTTCTGCTTTCAATTGTCTGAAGCATTATTATTTTTGTCATTTCTGGGGACTATATAGTTTTTTGATAATTTCACAGGTTCCCCCATAATATCAAATGGCCAGTCCCTAAGGGACTTAACTGCTTGAACAGCTAAAATCTGTTACTTAAACCTCAATGCACCTATAGCATTACCTGAGTTCATGATCAGTCATTGTTCTTGTTGGCTTATAAATATATAAATGTATTCTGGTGGAAGCTGGTTGATTTTGATTTAGTTGTGTTGTAATGATAAAATGATGTAATTCTAGTAAAACCTGTCTTACCTGTGAATGTATCAAGTGTTATCACCTTGTAATATTAAGCTTGGCAATTTATGTTCCAAGTGAATAAGTGTCTGACGAGCCCCCTTAAACAAAGACATCTTTTTGAACTGTGAATGACAAACTTCTAAGTGGAAAGATGTTCTTCTTGACACGGGGGGTATCAGTTTCATCAAATATACCAAACGCAACCCAAGGTAATGAAACCTATAGGATAACTGCAGAGTCACTTGTGCATAAGGATGTGAACAATTGCGTGAGACCATTCTTGCTGTGATATTTAGAAGCTGTTGATTGAAGAGCAGTGATCCACAGAGATTATCAGACAAAATTTCACAGTTGGCTGTAACTTGTGGCCAGGCAAGGATATTCTGTCATCACAAGCCAATGTGTGTGGCATTTTCATCCATGTTCTTCATCAAAGTGTTAAAAATGTACACCTCAAAAATAGAGATCTGCTTTAAACAGCTGGCTTCAGAAGTTGACTTTCATGGCCGGTTTATGCCCTCATTGTGATGGCTGAATGTACCTGTAGTGGCTTACATTAAACTATCGACACTTTACGACACCTTTCTCATATAGTGAATACAGGGAGGTCGGCTAGGCAGGAGAATGATCTTAAATGGAATGATATCAAATTTGCACATGTATACTCTGACAGGGTATTTTGATTCCATTTGCCCAAGATGTACGAAAAGAAGACGACGACTTTAATGTACATAAACACCCACAAGGGACAGGGTACAAAGCATGAACATGACTGTTATAAAGGAAGAAGGTCAAGAGAGGAGATGCAGATTTCCTTAACATGAATGTTTTTGTAAATGAAAAAGGAGATAATACTTGTAAAAGGTGCTGGTGGATTTGGAAGTGTAGCTAAAGTGGATGATGGTAGTAGTTGCAGGTCTTTGTGAAGGGGGCATCTCATCAGAAAATGTACTTCATCTTCTTTTTTTGATAGTTTTACAATAGGTACATATTCTTTCTGGCAGATGAAGAAGGGCTGCCAGCATTTGGAAAGGATGTTTTAGTGTTCCTGTTTCTGAATTTCCCTTCAGTCAAGAGTCAATTATCAGGTTCAGATTATAGATTTCAGTGCAATCCCTGTTTAAATCTACTGCGATCTGTGCAAGAAATGTTCTCACAGACTATCCGTTATTTATCACATTCACTAAACACCTCAAGGGGGAGAGAGATCCAGACATGCAGATTTACTTCAGTATAAACTGTTGATCTGTTCACCGGGTGTTTATCAAGGTGGTTGTAAACTATATTTCCTTCATTCCTTGTGTTGTAAATCAAAAAGTGAGAAGACACGACAGCAAAACTTAGCCGTCTTAGTAAATGAGACGAAGTGTGTTTTGATATGCCACATGTTTGAGACTCTTTGAGCTCAGGAAGATGTGTTGCTGTTTTCTCTGGATACTTTAATATCAATATGATGTGGAAGAAACCATTCTAGCTCTAGTAATGTGTTACTATAAATACCTGAAGGTCAGGACATGCGAGTGTGATGGCAGTTTGAGATACATGGTTTCAAAACATTGTGCAGCTTTAAAACACATTTAGTTTATTATTATTGTCCCGGAGCCTAGTAAGTAAATCTGTATGTATATGAAACACACAGAAGTCAGTCATATTTTCTGACATTTTTCTTCATAAGGTTGGACAGGGCCATGTTCATGTAGAAAACATTGGCAGCTCTGCACAAGATGTTTGTATGTTTAGGCCTAATCATTTCCGTTTTGGTTTCTATGTTAACACCCCCACATCTCCAACTCTCTTTAAATATGATCATACTCAATCACAATATTTTCATTCCTTGGAAAAAGATTGGTTCCCTGTGTACCATCTGTGAGAGATTCAAAGCTGGTCCTTATGGCAGTTTCATAAACAAAACAGCAGACATTTTGAAGATGTGATTAAGATTGCTGACTATTCCCTGATTATTGTTTGAACTGCCTCAGGGGTCTATTAATAAATCTGAAGCAAACGAAGACAGGACTTATATGAGTTCATGTACCCAATAACTCAAGGCAGAAAAATAGAACTTGCAGTTCACTAACTTTAAAACACATACAGTGATGACTGATAAATATCATTCAGCAATTGTTAATTTTTGGTCACATTTACTTTTTGATATTAGCTTTTTAAAAAAATGTATACAATCGGCAGCAACTGTTCTTTGAAGAGTTGTTTACGTTTGTACACATCTGAGAACAGAACATGATTTGATGGATTGTTTCTTTTTTCAGCAGGATGTTGTATTTAATACTTGTTGAAAGGACTGAATGTTTGATCTTGATTGTCATACACTGAGTAGTCTTGATTTTCTGGGAGTCTGCAGAAAGTGTTAGTGTGAAGCCTCGAAAGAATCGGAAGGTGCAGGGTTAGAGTTGTGGCTGAGACTGTCAAAGATGATGTGAAATGAGGTTTAACATCGTGTCCCACTTAGCGGCATGCAACATATGTGTGCGTGTCTGAACTAATGACGTTTTTAACAGTTTAACATGGATATCCCACTCGGACACAGTATACTGACTCCGAACTGACCAGACCTGGTTTTGTCCCCTTAATACCGAGCGCCAGGCAGGGTAACAACAAGTACCATCTCTTAATGTCTTTTGGGTATCACACAGCCAAGGATCAAACCACTGACCTTCCACTCTCCAGGCAGACATTCTCTCCACTACATCCTGGAGGCGGTGCAGATGTTAAAGGGGTTTAGTAATTCTATTACCTGTGCAGCCTGTAATAAAACTGTGATCTATCAACTCCCAGTACGCCATGATGTTTTCTCAGGCCCTACTGCACAAACTGATTTGGTGATTGACTAATCGGCAAGCTATCAACAAAGGGAAACAGAAAAATGTTGGCAAGCTGAATGCGTAGTTATTTGTTTCTGAAAGAAATGTTTGCACATTCACATTGCCGTTTCAACAATGGTTCCACTTAGTTGTTTGTTTCTGAAAGAAATGTTTGCCCGCACCTTGCCATTTCAAGAAGAGCTCGACATGCATATTAAGGGCACTGATGGACTGACATTTGGGGGGACAGATGCATTGTCTTTCTACACCCATCCCATTTATTGATAGCAAACAGCACTTACTGACTAACATCTTCACCCATTGTTGTACAGGTTCTGGAACTGGACTTACATATATTGTAGCTTTTGGCAAGTTGTGTAAATATCCAAATGTTTTAATTTGAGGAGAGAGAATGCAGTGCTTTACATTTTAAGTGATTTTAACATTTAATTCAACAGATTCAAATGAAACAGGAAGAATAAGGAGACAAATGCATATAATGAAACATGTGATCAAGATGGAAACAGATATCAACACCAGGGAATATTTAGTTTTGATTATCTGCCGAGACAGATTCCATTGGGTGTAAAAGACAAAAAAGAGGTGAAAATTATGTCAATGGATCACTGAAAATTGTGATGACTCCAGGTGGTCAGGGAAAAAGGTTCATGAAAATGATTTTGACAATTTCATCCGTTGGTTCATTTGACAATTTACCAATTGTGTGTCACCTGGAGTGTACATAAACTATCACACATCTCCTGCTTCATAATAGTTGAATATTAATGTCATGAAATGGAATGTACATAAACTATCACACATCTCCTGCTTCATAACAGTTGAATATTAATGTCATGACAGGAAATAAGAGGAATCTGACTTCTTGATATGGGGCAGAAAAGGATTTGAACTGTAGCTTTTGGATTACCTGGGATATTTTGACTATTTATTGTTGATGTGGGTGTACTTTTATCTGAATTACTGGCACAAGGAGAGGTAGACATAGCTGCCTGTATGTGAGTAGCAGCACCAACTAGTAGCAACCATAATTGGCAATTCAAAATAATAAGTATATGCTATATTTCAAATAAAGTGTTGGAAAATTGAGGATTCTGTGAGAAAGCAGTCATATGCTACAGGGAGTAAGTATATCAATATTGAGGTAAAACTGAAGATAAAGGCAATGTTTCAATACTTTGTTAATGAGCAGTTCTACTGTACAAGCATATATATAGTCATTAATGTATAACAATTTTGTTCAACAGATACTATTTACTGTATGTGTGTACAACTAGTTCACAATTACAAGCTAACTAATATAGCATTGTGTGTATCTATTGGCATCAACAGTGTTGCTACATGCATGACATCAAAGTCCTTCTCCCCTTTGGTCATGATTAAACCATTCCTCAGTTACATAACCAATTAAATTTCAATGTAACATATCTCCAAACCAGATGTCTTTCTGTTCATTGTATTAGTTCATCTGTTGTAAGTAATGATAAGCTCAAATGATGCTTGTGTAACATACATGAACACATGCCACAAATTATATAAAATCCTTTAGCTGAAGTGCCTCCATCATGGCGTACAGCTCATCATCAAAGTGTGAACTCGTGTGAAAATAAAGACAGCAGGCAGTTTGTTAACTCAGCAAATCCAACCAGATTTGTAAGATACACAAGTTTGTGGATAATATTAGGGTCAGCCTTAGGCTCTGTAGTCAGTGGCCACTTGCAACAAAGGAAAGACAGCTGTTGGGAGGGATGATGCTTCAGAAGATGCTTCGCTGGCCAGCTGTCTTCGCTGATTTTAGTTTCAATAGACAAACTAGTTTAGGTCTGTGCCATCATTTCTGTCCTTGATGTCAAGTTAACATTCCTCAGCACTTGATGGAAACTTGACATCATCAATTACTATGTTAGTTGCTCCACAATGCTTCAGTGGAGACAAAATTAGCAGAGTTCAGTAAAATCATTGATTGTAATAGTAGACTGATAACAGAACAGGAAATTTGTTTGCAAGGTCGCTCTAATTGGGGACCAAACAAACTTGCATCATGTGTTGGAATAAACTTCTGTTATGTAATACACCTTGCCTATAGTATCATTAAGTAATCCCACTGACACCTAGAATCAGGGTAGTGATCCCTATGCATGATGTAGACAGGGTAAGAAAATACTTGAATGAGTCAGTGAAGATCACGGTCATGGCCTGAGTGTTTGTAACTAGTGGGACGCACGGAGAATTTATTCAGTGTAACAGTCTAGAAAACTAATATCTGAAATATATATGAAAACAGGTTTTTTGACTGGTGTGATGGAAAGAACTGTTTTAACATTGAAAATAAAAGCTACAAAAACCATTTCCATAATCATAAGAAATCTCTACTAGAAGCAGAGTCTGGTGTATTATTCCAGCTATCATAAGCATGTATATGAATTAATATCAAATAGTGATGATACCCGGTGTTTTTGAAAAGGTGGACGTATCTTTCCCCATCAGGTTAAAAAAAAGTGGTTCAAAAAGTATTTGAAACTTCAGGTAAATATTAATTACATCCAACTCCAACAATACCAGGCCCCAGCCTGAAAGCCTTGTCTGTCCCTGCGCCCCTGACACTGGAGAGTATGTATGTAACATAATGGAGGTGGTCTACACAATATGTATTTGTCTTGTGACTAGACTCGCCTGCTGTGACAGCGCCAGTCGTAACCCAGCCTCTGATATTACACCGCATCAAAGTTCCTAGGTCGTTAGCCATGTCGCAGGTAAAAGTCAGGTGTCACTACTTCAATGTCAGAAATTTATGAGAAATTCATTTGTACTCCTGGTTGTGTTTGCAATTGGCTATCATGGAGTGATCATGTCAGAAAAAACATTGGGGAAAAGTTTTTCTATCCATCACCACCCAGCTATGTGATATTTGAATATGCCAGGGAGGTATTTTATGTGAATTTCATTCATTATCGTTTCAATTAACACAGTAGGTGGCCCTTATTTGGGACATGGAGATGGAGCCTTTTGTCCCTCCAGATTTGATATATGTCATTTCCTTCTGCAGTGTATTTATGTGAAATATTCTCATGATTACTGAGCTACTTAATGCAGTGCACCCTGAACATAAACATATTTAAAATCATTCATATAAAAACTTGATCATGGTGTTATGCTTTGAATAATCAATATATGTTGGTCGTATGTGATTATCTGGGAAGTGGATCATGTACTGTTGGTTGCCATGGGAGCTGGACATGCCCGGGGGGGGAGGGTTGCGTTCCTTGGAACAAGATTGACAGGTTGCCTCCCTTAGGGCATAAGATGGGAGATATATCCATGATAGGATTGATTTATTACTGAGAAATGTCAATCCAGAATCCTCTGTGAACTTTCATGTAGCCCATGTTTGTATCATATGTGTTTACTTGATGGAACATGTTTGATATGGAAATGGCCTATAACTTGATTAGTAGTGCATACATTCTCCGGACAAGTCCCCACAGATATCATCAAACCGGTGTTCTTGGTAGCATTTCATTCCATGAAGACTCTCTGTAAAGTTGTCTATAAACGCCTAACATGATTAGTAGTACAATATTTCTCATGAAAGGTCCCCACAGATATCATCCAACCAGTGCTGTATAGCCTTTCATTCCATCAAGTCTTTGTGTAAAGTTGTATGTCTGCAGGAAACAGACAAGTTTATTACAACACTGTCCTAAGTTGCTACACCTCCTTAAGGGAGTTCTGATCTGATGTTGAACACCGATATCCTGGCAGTCAGTCAACTAAACAAGAAGCTGAGAGTAGCGATTTGAGGGGCAGTGGGGAGGTCTTTGAGAAGATTGTTACATAAATATGTCAGTCTTACTAAGAATGTTTGCCTTCTTCAACTGATACGATGATCATATGTACCTGATTATCTCTGAAGCATTGCTCTGTAGGAGGCAACATGGATCCATGCGAGAGTCGACACTACTGTGACCCTTGAAAAATATCTTAATACCCTTATCACTTGAACATTTTTCTAAATATTTGAACTTGTCAATAAACATAAATGATTAATGTTTCAGAATAAGAATGTTTGTTAGGAAGACAAATTGTAATCAGAAACCTGGAAATTGGTTGTTAAACTTTGTGTGAGCATTGAAACTATTTTACTGGTGAGTTACCCTGTTCCTGCAGAGTTATGTGAACAGAAGTTACAAAACCTGTTTCATATTCATAAGAAATGTCTGCTAAAACTAGTGTCCATTGAATGATGCTGACTATATCATAAGTATGTGTTTAGGAATCACTAACAAATGGTTATCGCATAAGTTATAAGTTACTTGGCAAAATCTGCTGAAAAACACACAACACAAATGAGTAAACTGCTTCTGTTTTTGTGGTGAACGGAGGATTTAATCAGCTTGGTAACTTTTCCATTATCAACGATGCAATCTCCTATCCAGAATTCTCTTGCCAGCCATGTTTATTTTGATGTAATCGTTGTTAGTTTGATTATGTCAGAGCTTGTCTGCCGGCTCAGATACATCACAGTCCTACTTTCTCCATTTGCTTTGAAGTAACAGCTTGAAGGTGAGCTTTCTCAGATGCAAGGGGGTAATTAAACTTCATCAGATGGCTTAATTGTTTATATGTATCGAAATGAGTATTGTGATTGTTACTCATTGAGGTTGATTTCAAGCAGGGATCACAGACAAGAGTTAATGAATGTACCTCTAAAATGTGTCCCCCAATTTAGGATGAGGTTGAAATTTCCATATACACAATGATCAAATCAGATGGAGACATGACTTCTGTGGCATACATACATACATTGCAGAACCATAACAGGACTCCAGTCTTCGAAGACTAATCATCTGACTGCTATCACTGGCCTAAGTAAACATTGTTGAGTGTAGTTATTACCCAATGAGGGGGTGGAAGTGGATGGTTACATGTATCAAAGGAAAGATCAAGCCTATGTTATCTAGCACATAAATTGACTTCTGTTGAGGCTGCAGATGAGCTCGTCCAGGAGGCTATCACTAATGTGATAAGAGGTAATACAAGCCTACCTGGTGTATAGTGTCCAGCTTGGGTTTGTTTGTGGTTACGTGGTACAAACTACAGTAAATGGAATGGTGTAACCTACTTCCAGGAGGAGGAAGCTCAAGTGTGGGAAAGAACTCCAGCTTACTTTGATTTGATTAGAGGAGGGTGATGTCACTGGATTATGGAAGCATTTTCAGAAATCCTTCAGATCCTCTAAGATACAATTTGGAGAAGGTGATGTTAAACTTGTATGCTAATGTCAATGTCGCAGTCAATTTGTAGAGTAACTGAAACTCTCAGTCAGTTCACTAATTACTTAATTCGTGAAGATGCAGCAGAAATTGCTTAGAAATGTCCTTGATGTATTGGACAGATGAACAAATTCTACTTGTAAGTAAAACATGATCGCACAGCCATTCAGTACTTTGTACAAAATCCTACTAAATGGCAACACACCAGCCTGTACAATGTGGATACCTAAAGTTAGACTTAGCCAGTAAAGTATCTGCTAAAAGAATATGTGGTATCCGAACTTCCCAAATGTCTTCATGTGCAGGACAACTGGGTGGTATGTAAATATGTTCCCATGTTTTTTCAGGTGAACAGTTGACTTGCCTTTGCATGTGTTTGTGACTGGAGCAGGACATGCTTACCTTTTACAAACACCTGGTATCATCACTATTTGATAGCATTTCCTTAACACGTGCATATGATATAGTCGGAATCGTACAATGGACTCCTCTCGGCAGACATTTCTTATGATTATGGAAAGGTTTTGTTGTTATGTTTACATGCAAGAATTGCCCATGCTGGTATTATTTCAATCTAACCTGTTTTTTCTCAATCAAACACTGTGACAAATATGAAAGAGCCAAAGTAGGAGACCGAGGAAATGAATGTTTTTGACAACATTTGATGGATTCTGAGTATTGGTAATGTGTTGTAGCATGTACTAAAGGCCCCATTATCCTTAGCTGTACGCCATGTATTAAAGACCAGGTGATGCACACCAGTGAGAGATAACAGTAATATGTGCAGTAGGATTGATGAGGTGACAGCTGCAGGTGATTACTGCAGTCTGACATCACCACATACCCTGGTCTTCTCTCTCAGGAATGCCTGACTTGTCTAGACATCCATGTCTCTTGTCTGCTGCTCCTATCATTCTCATTTCTCAGAATTGCATGTATCTGTCTGTGTGTTGGAAAGTATACTTCTCTGCACACTATTAGCTACACTGGTGGAATGTCTTCAGTGTCAATATATAAGTAGTCATATTATTTATTTACCTAGTTCTTTTGCTTGAGCTTTGACACTTCCATAAAGCATTTGAAAAGTAAAATGGAGAGTGAATTCTAATGGAGAATGTTCTACAGACATTGTCAAGTTGAGGGATAAAAAATCATAGTTAATATGTTGGCTGTAAAAGCTCAATTGATTTTCTTCACTTGGGATAATTATAGCTACAACTGCACACTTGCTAGTGCTTTATACATAAGAGCAGTAATTCGGTATTAACTCATGTTCATTTACTGTTATCACAGACATAAATTGGTGTAAAATAGGGAAGTCCAGTGTCTGAACAAGGTTTACGGGACTTCATGTCTATAGAAGTACTTGTATTTCCAGTACTTCCTGCATCTGTTTGACATTTTCAGAAGCATCTTTTTCAGGTTCCACATTACATTTCTATTATAAGAGAGCTAGCTAAGTTCAATTTCTGTATTTGCAGGAAGGCATGGTCATATGTCTTTGAGACATAAAAAGTCCCAGGCTTGCTATGTAGTATCATGGGACTCCACTAACTAGCTGGCTTGTTTCCGAACAGACATGTTTCCAAGATTTATGCTTGTTTTTAATCGTCTCTTTTCAGTAATGATAAGTTACCACCTGAGTCATGACATCAGCTGCACCCTGACTAGATACAGGCGAGGCCTGTTTAGGGTGCTGCCGATTGCCATCATCTTTCCATCCCCTGTACCATAACAAAATCAAAGCTGTTCCTTGCACACGGAATAAGTTTGTTTGTTTGTTTGTCGTTTTACACCGCACTCAGCAAAAATCAGCTATATCACGGCGGTCTGTAAATAATCATGCCTGGACCAGACAATCCAGTGATGGACATCATGAGCATCAATCTATGCAATTGGGATATGATGACATGCATCAACCAAGTCAGCGTGCCTGACCACCAGTTGCCTCTTATGACAAGAATAGTCGCTGACTCTCTTGCTGCAAGCATGGGTTGCTGACGATCCATTCTCTACCTTGGATACAGAAGAAGTATCAAATAATACAAAATAATTCCATAATCATAAGAAAATCTCTCTAGAAGCACAGTCCATTGGACAATTCCAACTCACAAGCATGAATCACTATCAAATAAACCTGTGAAGATCTGGGCTAGAATTGGTCTTCAGCAACCCATGCTTGCCATAAACGGCAACTAACAGGATCAGGTGGTCAGGTTGACTTGGTTAATGCAGATCATCGATCCCATTTGGGTGGATCGATGTTCATGATATCAATCACTGGATTGTCTGGTCCAGACTCGATTATTTACAGACTGCCGTAATATTGCTGAGTGCGGCGTAAAACAACAAACCAACCAACCACTATCAAATAGGTGTTTGCATAAAGATGAACATATCCCACCCCACCAGCACCCATCACAAACACATGCAAAGGCCAGTCACTGTAATTTCAAACTTGTAAATATCAAATTGAGCAGATGGTATCCATGCAATAAGGTATCCTTAATGTAGCCTCTTTGTTGTTAGACTATAAATTATTTAGTATTTCCAGATGAATCTCCTTCTTAATGAAAGATGTTTTCTTCAGAAGTTAATTGGACAAAAAGAAAGATTCAGTTACCACATTGATTATAATTAGTTGGACCTTTTAACTTCACAAATCACAGTATTCAGAAAGAGATGTGTTGACACAGGATGTGTGAATGTAGTTATGAAAGTGGTTCTTCAGCAGCACTTGGCAATGTGCAATAGTATTTAAACCTGGCTTTTTGAATCTAGCCACCAAGAATATCTAAACCTGAGATGACAGTTGACCAATACCAGTATACCCCTACCGTAATGGAACTAATTTTATTGTTAAACTTATCAAAAGGTTTTGATTCCATTTTTCACTGCACATGAAATCATTTTAGTAATATAGAGTCATGCAAAATAAGGACATATACTTTCTTCATACAGTGTTTAGATATCTCTGGTTTTCAGTGTAATTCTGAAAAAACACCTTTAGGTCAAATTTGAAAAGTGTTATGCACTGCAAGGGATCTGCTTGTTTAACTTCAACACATGCACATCTGCATGGAATTTAACCATTAAAATGGTGTATGCACTTGACAAAACACCACTATTAAATATGCTTTTGTTTCATTTGCTGGTATACATCATATTAAGATATTAATGTTAATACAAAACTCAGAATGAAGTCATGAAGGCCAAATTCTGAATATTACCATTTACCAATGTGTCACTTGCAAAGGAAACTAGTACCGATACAGCCCTGTAGGATTCCCAGTCAGAATGTAGGTCCCCAACAACCCATGCTTGTCATAAAAGGCAACTAGATGGATCAGGTGATCACACTTTGTTGATTGCATGCTATCTCATCAGCGTGGATTGAAGCTTATGATGTCAATCACTGTGTTGTCTGGTCCAGTGTCAATTTTTTACAGACCACAGTCATTTTGCTAGAACATTGCTAAGTATGGTGTTAAACATTAAACAAACAAACAAACAAACAAACAAACAAAGCGTCAAAAGATGGATGAACGTTAAGCATATACATGTTGAACGCTACACAGCATAAGAAACTTGTACACAATTAGTAAAGTCACATATGCATAACGCGGAAATGATGGAGTCCCCAACATCATCATCATCATCATCACACATTAGCCTCTGTTATGGCGTGTTGACAGTTACAAAGTAAGCAGGGTTTGTAGATGGAGCTCCGACTTTTTTCCACTGCTGAATCTATGCCAAAAAGTTGCCCGAGCAGGAAAGCTGGATGTACTGAAGAAATCTCATTTAGGGTGTATTTATGACGGGTAAAAAAAGTATTGTTTGTGTGGTCTAGGTGGCCCACCTTGGTTGAGGCTCAACCCTCAAGTCACAATTCCAACAATGTTCATCTAATTCCAATATTTCACCAGTGTGTTCCTTGAGGCACTGGCTGTAGCAGATTACTCTAGCAGATTGAAGGACATACAATTGAACACCAAATAGCTTGTCAACAAACAAGATGAGGCATGTCAGGTTTTGGTTGACTTATATGGGTAAAAAATAATGGTCCATTTTTTAGAAGGCATTTTAAATGAAGTCTTTATGATGATCTATAGGAAATGACTACAAAGGGTAAGAGGGCAGTTTTATATGTCAGGGTTTAGCATAATGGCAGGAAAGTATTTCTTTCAGGATCAGAACTCTTATCTTTCTGACAGTTTGTTATCTGTAAACCTATTTGCTCTTTTAATTACATTTCCAACACCAATTTCAACAAATATTTCCCATCTTTGCTGCTTATGTCACCCCAATATTGGCCAATTTGTCTTCACCACCTTTCCGGGGTCAAGTTACAGGAATGTGTCTTCGCTAGTAATTACATTTCAGGGAGAAAATTTCAACAAATTTCTCTGTCACCTTGTAAGACAAATCATGGACAGCTGTCAAAGGCTATATGGTTTGGTGAGGTTTATTGAAAGTTCATTAAGGTTAGGTTACAAGGGGCCTCTCACTGGAGGTCTGGGGGAAACACTGATGACCCTTTTTACCCATGTTCTGTTCAGGCCATGTGGGTATATGACTTATGATACGGGTTTAGGATTATTGCTATCTTACATGGGGATGATTACAATATCAACAGAACATAATTCACTTGGATGAATAACAGTATCAATAGAACATACATCAGTAGAAAATGTATCAGTATATAATATATCTATCAGTAGACCATATATTGGTATCAATAGAACAAATATCAGTATCAATAGAACATAATCAATATCAGTAGAACATATATCAGTATCGATAGAACATATATCAGTATCAATATAACATATATCAGTATCAATATAACATATATTTGTATCAATAGAACATGTATAGTGGACTGTGGCCACAATGAATGTGTGGATCACTGCCCTCTAAAGCAAAAATGGTTGAACTCCCATTGTGACTTAATGGAGTTATATTATGATAGAGTGTTTCAAACTATACTTGATGCATTGTTTGCAGTCATTCTTTCCATGAATTGTGGGATAACTGGAGGCTACAAACTGGTGATAGGAAATTATGGCAGAAATAGTCCACTGATGTCATATGATAACAAAATGGTGATAGGAAAATATAGCAGAAATAGTCAACCGATGTCATTCGATAAAAAACTGGTGATAGGAAATTATGGCAGAAATAGTCCACTGATGTCATATGATAACAAAATGGTGATAGGAAAATATAGCAGAAATAGTCAACCGATGTCATTCGATAAAAAACTGGTGATAGGAAATTATGGCAGAAATAGTCCACTGATGTCATATGATAACAAAATGGTGATAGGAAAATATAGCAGAAATAGTCAACCGATGTCATTCGATAAAAAACTGGTGATAGGAAATTATGGCAGAAATAGTCCACTGATGTCATATGATAACAAAATGGTGATAGGAAAATATAGCAGAAATAGTCAACCGATGTCATTCGATAAAAAACTGGTGATAGGAAATTATGGCAGAAATAGTCCACTGATGTCATATGATAACAAAATGGTGATAGGAAAATATAGCAGAAATAGTCAACCGATGTCATTCGATAAAAAACTGGTGATAGGAAATTATGGCAGAAATAGTCCACTGATGTCATATGATAACAAAATGGTGATAGGAAAATATAGCAGAAATAGTCAACCGATGTCATTCGATAAAAAACTGGTGATAGGAAATTATGGCAGAAATAGTCCAATGATGTCATATGATAACAAAATGGTGATAGGAAAATATAGCAGAAATAGTCAACCGATGTCATTCGATAAAAAACTGGTGATAGGAAATTATGGCAGAAATAGTCCACTGATGTCATATGATAACAAACTGGTGATAGGAAATTGTTGCAGAAATAGTCCACCGATGTCATTCGATAACAAACTGGTGATAGGAAATTGTTGCAGAAATAGTCCACCGATGTAATTTGATAACAAACTGGTGATAGGAAATTATGGCAGAAATAGTCCACTGATGTCATTCAATAACAAACTGGTGATAGGAAATTATGGCAGAAATAGTCCACTGATGTCATATGATAACAAACTGGTGATAGGAAATTGTTGCAGAAATAGTCCACCGATGTCATTCGATAACAAACTGGTGATAGGAAATTGTTGCAGAAATAGTCCACCGATGTAATTTGATAACAAACTGGTGATAGGAAATTATGGCAGAAATAGTCCACTGATGTCATTCAATAACAAACTGGTGATAGGAAATTATGGCAGAAATAGTCCACCGATGTCATTCAATAACAAACTGGTGATAGGAAATTATGGCAGAAGTAGTCCACTGATGTCATTCGATAACAAACTGGTGATAAGAAATTATGGCAGAAATAGTCCACTGATGTCATTCGATAACAAACTGGCATTTGAAAGATGTCGCCTCAAGCAATGCAACACGAATAAATTGAGCATGGGATTAAAACTTCTACATCAATGTAACATGAGTAAATACAGCATGAGATTAAAACTATTTCAATGTTTTTTTTTATTTAGTTTAACACAGAAAAATGTTTCCACATATCTAAAAAATATATATAACTTTCTCCTTGAAAGAAGAATTGTAGAATCCCTTAGAGTACAAGCTGAACTTTTCTTTACCTTTCTTTCGCTTCAAGAGGTAATAATGAGAGACTAAATTGGATATGTTAGGTTTCAACAAGAAGTTCTTTATATGTCTGCCAGAAGGTTGTCAGATGATTATTCCGATTCTTAGCTGCAAGTCATAGAACTTAGAAAACCGAATCATTGTGAGAACATTTATCTTTGGGACATACTTGAAGACAGTGATTATAACAGTCAATTACCCTGGTACCGTGACAAAACACTAGTTAGAGATCCAGAAATAAGTCCTCATGAATCCATGGTGGAGTTATAAGTGGCGGTGTGCTCACAGGCTAGTTAACATCAAAACATGTGTACATGTTGCGGCCATCGGAGTTTGGTGTGAGCACACCGAGAATTCCACTCCACACACTTCCTGTGACACTCGAAGTATTTTTATTGGCCTCTTCAACACAGTGTTCATTGTGATGTACAGACTGGGACAAAGGTGAATGTTAAAGATTATACTTCCAAGTCTACGCTTCTAAGTATTGTTTCATACATTTTTACATTTTTTAGCAAAAGGTCACTTGCGAACATACATAGATATTTCAGAATAATTTCAATGAGGATCAGATTCCACAAATATCTTGAAAGCTTAACCCATTTGTGAGAGAAAAGAATTTCATTGCACAATACAATGTTATTTCCACTCTCAGAAGAGAATGAGATGTACAACTGTGTACTGGCAATATTTGGACATCACCATTAAAGTGTGTTACTGTGGTATTCAATGAAACATGTTTTGCATTTGTGAAGAAAATGTAAGGAAAACAGCTTTGTTCCTGAAATATTTATCAGAATAAACTCAGACACCAAATAAAACCATTTGCCCTTTGTGAAATTAACCACTGTGTTTGGAATAGCGTGCTTAATGATTTTGACTAACCAAATCTCATTGTCCATGGATGGAACAGATGTCCTGAAGAAACTAGTAGATTTCAGAATTAATAGCCTAAATTTAATGATTTATATTAATGTTTTTATCTTGCAAAGTCAAAAAGAACTTGATGTAAGTCATGTTTTAAAGTGGTTATTCTGAAAAAACAAATGCATCTAGTGTCTTCATATTGCTTTTGTTTTCATAAGCAATGTGTAGATGTCCTGGAGAAGTCTGTACATATTTTATTTTTTGTCAAGAGGCAAGAACATATAAAATCCATCATGTGTTTAAAAACATTCTGATTACAGACGTTGCGAATAAATTATAAAGGAGCTGTTCTCTCAGAAGACAGCTTGTTTCATTCATTTGATGTCTTCTAAGAAATATATTCTTGAAGATACTCATTGCATTCAGAACATTGTCTTGTTCCAAATGTATGGATAAATGTTTGTCCAAAACATCTGTTTTCCTAGGCCCAACCAGAATGTTCTGAAAGCTGGTATCATTGTTTTCACAAGAACAATAGATCCCAGAATGTTCTCTGTTTATGCAGGTTGCATGTGAGGTAGGGATGAAACGGTGTCTTGGTAGGAAGTCTACAGCTTCCTTTAGGAAGCGCCAATAGTGACTGACCATGCAGAACACTAAACTTAGGGGAGAGTTTGTAAAGGTATAGTTTTAAAAGTTCAATGAGGGTTAATTATTCCTTCTCTCACATGTGTTTACAGCAACAGGTATACATGCTGTGCTTTAGGGTCGAATCAACATTACCCATCTTGTATTTCAAGCAGCTCCTGACAAAGTTGCCAGATTGTTTATTCTCAACTTGTGCGGTCACATGTTGGCGAACATCCAAACCATATCATGCCTGTTTTTTTTGACAGGACTAAAGATCTACACCCACATTAAAAAGTCTGCCTTGTGCACAGGAAATCAAACTCGTTACTGAGATATGAGGTGTCAGGAGTTGTTCTTCCTTTGATCTGGCTATTGATGACAATTGTATTGAATGCTGCAGAATGATAAAAGTTCCTTTACTCCTATCTTTTCCCTTAAAGATCTTTATTTCAAAAGAAAATTTGTTATCCAAAGATTTTTGTATTTGTAGGTTGACAACTTCTCTTGTGAAAATAAACAACAAACATTTGATTTGCCCCTGAACTCAGTTTTGTGAAAGACTAAAGGAACCTTTAAAAAATTCAGAATACAACACTACAGGTATTCGTAAGATGGAGAACCCGAGCCCCCAAAAGTAACCAGAATAGACTTGAAGTTTTATTTTCATTTGCCACTAAGGTCCCACGAGGTGCAGTTGTTGTTTTTACCTAACAGTACCACTGCAGAGTCACTTTAAAGTCACAACAGGTATTGTTAGGACTGCAAAAACACTCGACCCACCACATAGAGTTTGCACTCACAAGTAAGCTCTGCTCCGCTATCTGTTTGCCATCAGTGTGTGGCAGTTGTCAGAGGCATTGGGGAAGGCATCAGTTTGTGAGGCATTATTTTCTCTCATTGTAGTTTTTGAGGCCAATGGAGGTAGACCAATGTTTAAAATATGTTGGATCTGTTCCAACTCCTGATGCTACTTCTGAAGCTTGACCTTTGCAGGTTGTGGATGAGCAATCTCAAGAAGGAAAAGAAGCTGACAATTATTTTCCAGTCCAACATATCATTAGCATTATGTGTGTAAAAGACCATATTAGTGAACTCAATAGGACAATCTGCCAATCAATGACTGGTGTTGGTCAAAACATCCCCCATTCTTCATGATGTTTTGACAGAGGAGCCTCAACCAAAAAATCAAAGCACAAACTGTTGTGATGTTTGGAGGGGCCCCCCAGGGCAGATGGTGATAGAGATTCTTTTGCCAGTGGAATACCCATCTTGTGAACCATAACTTGGCCAAAGAACTGCCAATAACCCTTAGCTCATTGGAAAGCCATCATTCAACTGTGGCAAAGTCTGTTATGGCCTTTGTTGTCAGACCTGATGGTGGTGGTGTTTCTGATCAGAAGTTGCTGAACCGTTCCCCGTACTTGGGATACTTATCTCGGCCCCAGTGTTGTTTGTGGTTTATTATGAGACCTCTGTGGTTTCTGCTGCACCACCTCAGTGATGGCATGATGGACAATGTTGTTCTTAAGTTTGATCATAATTTTGATGGTACCTCATGATCATTATTATTTTGATGATGATGATAATGATGATTCTTCTTCGTGATCATTATTCTATGATGATAATGATGATGATAAATGAGAACAAAACTAAGCTGTTTCACAGCACTGTAGTTGTGTGTAGTAACTCCAATGTCTTGCCTGAGGAAACCATGCTCATGTTTTTGAAAAAGAAAGAGCACATATCATGTAGCATATGGACCATTTGAACATGTACAAGGAATCTACTGAAACTCAAAACCTGCCCTTTAACATTGAAGAGATTTCATAAATCTCTGTATCGATGAGGAGATTATGCTTGGACCATTTGACCTGTAGTCATACTGTTGTTATCTGGTCCCATCATCACACTGTTAATTATTTGCCAAGTCTGACACTGCAAGCTTAGTATTCACAGCCTCGCCCAACCAGGTTATAAATCAACCTGTCCTCTAAGGATCAATTGTCAGGGTGGTACTGCTGGTCACCACATGTTGTTCAGGGTTCAGGAATACCAGTTCTGCATCATTTGCATACTAGGGGCTCATTTGGCCCCTACAACAGAGTCGCTCACATCATTGGAGCAGTTTGAATCATTGAAAAGATTAGGGCCATATTTCTGTCCACCACATGTTTTCAAAGAGTTCTGGCTCATTTAAAATATGATAGATCTAGCTGACCTCTTGCAGAAAGCATCTGGGATTTGAGGATTATTTGGTGAATTATTGGGCTATTAGTCATGTATATCTGTCTTTGAAGAAACCAAGCTTGAAGGATCTTAGAGCTATTTAACAGTACTTAAATTTGATGATTGGAGGAATGACAGGTCATTGTCTACACCATTAATGTCGAGTCCTTTTCTGGAAAAAATATTGTCCCAGGCTTTTTGTTGTTAAATGGTTTCAATTTTGACATTTTAATGGCAATATTTCATTATGCTACTCTCTGCCAATTCATAATTGGTCTAGACTGAACTCAAATCATCTTTGACAACATACCTATCCAATGTCACAAAATTCAAAAAACAGTATTTCTCTTGCTTGCCTGTGACAGTTGTTATTTGTCAAAGATGGAACACTCTGACTATGATTTGAACATAAGAACATGAGGACGAAAGATAAGATAAGATAATATTTATTGCAGAAAACACTTCATTATGGAACATTATGATACATACATACATACATACAATACATACATACATACATACATACATACGTACGTACGTACGTACGTACATACATACATACGTACATACATACATACATACATACATACATACATACATACTACTGTATGTTCTTGTAGCTTGGTGCCATGTAATTCCGTATGTTCTTGGAGAAAGAGTGGTGCCATGTACTACCGTATATTCTTGGAGAGAGTGGTGCCATGTACTACCGTATATTCTTGGAGAGAGTGGTGCCATGTACTACCATATGTTCTTGGAGAGAGTGGTGTCATGTACTACCGTATGTTCTTGGAGAGGGAGTGGTGTCATGTACTACCGTATGTTCTTGGAGAGGGAGTGGTGCCATGTACTACCATATGTTCTTGGAGAGAGAGGTGCACTCTTGTCTCTTCAAGTTGTGGCATTCAACAGCAAATCATTGAAGATTAAGACTTCATGTGCAATCTTAATCTTTGTCTCAGGTTCTAGGTCAGCTTTCTGTCAAATAATGTGAAATAGAGAGCCAATTAGGAAGCATTAATATTTAATGGGTAATTTTACAACTTTGAAATTTGCTCATAAAATCCCATACAAGTAGGGTCCTAGTAGGGTCTCAGAGCCAATTGATGTAATTTGGGGCATATCTGCCCCTGAGAGTTTTAACTCAAGACTTCTTTGAAGCTAAAATCAGATTTTGCAATTCACTGGAAACTATTTCACACTCCATTGCAGGGGATAAAGAGCTTGAAATAAATTTTGGGGACAAAGGGCTTGCCTCATTCAGTGAACTTCAACCAAAATAGAGACCCTAGAGCTTAACTTTCCTTTCGTTCTCATGTGATATTTTTTTATGCATGGAGCAAATTCAGAAACTTTCAATATTGAGAATGACTATGTTACATCACACTTATCCCATTTTCATGGACATTGACTGCTTGGTTTCTTCTTATCAATAACACTATTGCAACAGCAAAGTGAAAGAAAACAAGGGCAGTAATATGCACATATAAGATGTTCAAGAGTGAATGATTGTCCTTTGTCCTTTGAATTTTGGCACATATTTCTTTTCACAAGACTACCATCATCATCACAGACCTAACTAATTTTCTTTCATGTTGCTTTTTGTTTGTGTAACCTATCCTCACATTCTGTGCCTGTATGGGGACAACATATTTTGACCCTTTCAAGAGTCATCATATTTCAATGACATTTTATTCTCAGCTTGAAAAACCCAACTTTCTTTGCTTCTTAACATCACCCTTTGCTCTGTGGGGGTCAAACTTGAACTAAGGGCCTTCACATTTGAGTCAGCTTTATCTCCATAAAACTGGGCACTTGGAAGTGAATTGACTTCTACCCCTAGCAGCCCAGGTTTAGGCAGCTGTGTGTGACAGCTGACTTCTGTCATCTGAAGTGCCCTTTGCTGCACACATAGAACTGTGGATGAGTCTCCAAGACATGTGCTTCACATAAAAGGAAAGATTTTAAGTTTCTTCATTGATTTACCCCAATTCTGCAAATGCACTTACCAAGGAGTGTGAAGGACGTGAATTGTGGGAGCTGTTGGTTCTTTCATTTGAGATGGTCCCACCTGTTCAGCAAATGATCATGACATGATAGAAGAGATGTTAAAATGCCCACCCACTCTGCAGAGACATCAGCTTATCCCACAGTGTTAGCAGCCATCAGAGCGACATCATATCTTGTTGACACAAAATTAAGATAGCAATTTCCTAAATATGTTTTTTTTCCCAAATAGCATTAACAAACCTTTGCCCATTTAATCTAAGCACTGCCACTAAAGACAGTGCTAGCTGCAATTCCTGCCAGCATGGTCGGTACAGCGATGGGTGTTTCAATTGTGAAAACCAAATATTATGAATGTATTGGATCACTGGGGGAACATCCAAGTATAACAATGGATTAGATTTCGGAAGGCATGATTCTTCTATAATGTGCCAAAAATGAAATGGGTAACATTAAATAAGAGTGACAAATCTCATTCCATCATTATAAGAAATTGCTGCTAAAGGCATAGTCCACTGATACCAGGTATTCATGGCACCCATCACAAACACATGCAAAGGCAAGTCAACTACCTACCCCAAAACAACACAGGAACACATGGCACAAGCCAATAACAACCTATTTTATCCTTGAAAAGATATATGTGTTGTCAAGTGGTACTACATAGGGTACAGAATATATTGACCAATAATGACAATGCTAATCAGTCCACCCTAAATGTTTCATCTCCTGTGCTCATGGAAAATTTCGAGTTGAACTGAAGTTCAAGTTGTTCCTAAGATTCAAGAGTTCTTTGATAAACAGATATTGGTTTCTAGGGACCACTGCTCCTGTTCAGTGCACACAACTTGAATAACATTGATACTCTTTTGTAGAGGAGGTACATGTGTTCTACTATTATCTTTCATTTTCAACACTGACTGGTTTTTACACAGAAATGGTTACATCATTGAAATCAGCTTAGCCTTTATGCTAATGTTGCTTCTGTTGTGTACATAATGCTGTCCTTCTTTAACTTAAGCTTAATGCAGGGAGCAGAACTATCAAAGACTTCAATTCCATTAATTCCTCACATAAAATTTCAGCTTGATTACATGAATGGTAATTATCACATTGAGCTGGGTGTACAATGGAGCTTTCCTCTCAAGTTTGTTTATATGAAAAAGCCCCATGCTGAAAGATAGCATCTTCAACGGATAAATGTCTGCCTGATTAATTTGATTGAAATTTGGTTAGGTGGCTTCAGTCATTAATGATGTCTTCAAGGAGAACCATGTGGAATAGTTATACGTGCAGTGATAAGATTTGTCCTTTTCCTTTGTTCATGATGCAGGGAATTTTATGAATACAAAGGCCTCTGTTCAAACATTTCATTTAATTCACGATGTAGCCCCTTCTTTTGGTGATTTGAGTCAATACTGACCAACTTAGAATTTGGTTCACTGGTTCATAAGTTTAAAGCACATCTATGTCCCAACAAATACTAATAATTCAAAATGGCTGCCTTTGACTTTTGGTGTGTGGTGAGAATGTCCTCAGGACATCTGCCCATGTCAAGATGGTTTGTGCTTGGGTGACCTCACACTTGTATAAACACAGACCTGGGCAAGGGGAGGACATGTGGAAAGCCCCCTCCATGATACAACATAAATTACCCCTAAAGTGAAGGTGGTGTTTTCTTTCAACACAATCTCGACTGAGGTACTGTCTTCCTTGAAACAGTCATGGCTCATATTGTTACTTGGACCACGGAGATTGCAACCTCCATGTTGTGAAAGTATTATCATGGTTACTTCAGATAACGTTTGTTTTTTCTCTAGAAACATGAAATGTGGATAGGTTCTTTTACTGATTCCATATAGTTTTATTTAATGCTCTAAACAATGAATGTTTAAGATATTAAGAAAGTAATATGTGTTCAAATCTTAAAGGATTACAGATTCTTTTATTTAAAAAACACAGAATCAGGCAAGTCTTATTACAAGATTAGGACATTTTCATATACCTTTAGAGGTGAATATAAAGATATAAGAATAATGAATTTAATCATTGTTTGATGTAGAAAACAACACAGTGTGGTAATCATTAATTTCCTGTGTAGAATGAGAGGATTTTTGACCCATCTTATGATTGACTGATGAACTTTGAAACATGTCCAAACAGTCACACTAACACATTAAGCCTGCAGCAATCTGTCTAAACTGATAGCTGCCTGACAAACATGCCTGTTTATGCTGCATTTTATTCTGATGCAACGGGAAAAATTAGATTGTGTTTCAGTTGTGATGGGAATGCTAATTTGTGGACCAACATGATATGGCACGGGTAGCTCCTCCAGCAGAGACTTCAGTTCAGGTCTCCAGTATTGATAAGTAATTTTATCAAAAACCAATCCATAAACTTGGTGTCCCAATCTGAAAAATATGCAAATGAGATCACCTACCAGAAACTTCTTTTAACGAATCTGCACATACATGTCATGCCAACTTGCATAATATTCCACAAAAGTGAGTTCAGGTTTCCCCGATGTGTGAGTGCTTATGTAAACCAACATGGCTGCTAGTCTTTTGGCTCTGTATATTAAATGGGTCACTTCACTCATGCTTCATATTTCTAAAGTTACTTTAGTTCATGAAAATACATCTTACACTTTAAAAAGTTTAAGTATGACATTAAATGAAAACGAGATAATTATCTTTGTGAGTTTTGTAAATATCACATGTTAGGAAGAAAAAGTATTATTATTCCTGCCATTGGCATGCACTATACGATATTTATTCTTATACATGTATATGTTATTTTTCGATACGAATACAAATGTGTATTTTGAAGCACCTTGTCAAAAAGGACTCACATTCTGGAGAATAACATTTCCATGACATTTTGTGTCGTAGAACAATTTGGTGTTGTTACAACATCTGATTCAGTACATACCTAAATATTAAATTTAGGAGCAGTTAAGTGATAATAATACAAAGAATTTAGGGGTCAGTCATCCACCAGCTGGTTATTTTGCTATTCTACAGTGATGGAGTGTTGTATGCCTTTGTGAGCAAAGCTTTCTTCATGCCAATTTCACCCATCTCCACTCATCTGAAATCAATTGCTAACTACATGAAATTGCCTGTGATTTGATTTCTCTACTTAATAAAACTTGTGTCTCTTTAGGTATGAGGAAGATCATTGAACTTTTCCATCCTTGCTTTCACCATATTTTCCACCCTCGCTGAATTTGTTGATTGGGATCCGAAGATGTAAATTTAATGTAACTGATCAAAAGGGCTTTCATTCTGGCAAGATAGATTGTTTCTTATGATGAATTGCAAATCAGTAAAAAGTGAATTTGCTTTTCCTCTAACTAAGGGAGGTATTCTAGCATCATATCCGTCGGTTAGGAATTATGTTAAGGAAGACTATGGAGGTCGTCAGCTCCATGCTGATTAATGGCAGTGTGATTGTAAACCCAATGGCTTGTGGAGTGAATGTCCCAATGAGGAATGACAGAAGAAATAGATACATTGTTGTAAAGTTTCAGGTTTCAAACTAATTTCATTATGTTCACTGGCTGTGCCTTGGGACAAAGTTTGCAGCTAAATCCAATTTTAATAGGATCCATATCTCTCCTGTGTCACTGACAACCATATGATTAATCACATGCTGTCTGACCAGGAGTTTGAAACTTTGTGTATACACCCTGCTGTTTTTGAATTACCCAATCCAGAAGCTGTCCATTCAGCATTAGACATTAGTTTTATAGACTAGTCCTAGGATGAGTGTAAACTTTGTGTCACTAGTCCTTCTTGAACAAGACAAAAATGTCTTCCACTATGTTTACATTTTGTCACTTTTATTTAGTTCCAATTTGTAGCAAAAGGCTCGCATAATACAAGTTTTATTTCTAATACATGATATTTATGATACAAAAACAGTTGACTAATAATCTCTATTTATTATGCCCAAGCAGTATTTCTCAAATAATAATCCACACAAAGCAGTTATACTAAACCCTGCATATTTGTTTTCTTTGTTTTGCACCCAGTAATATTCCTGATATATGACGGCAGTCTGTAAATATGAGTCTGGACCAGACAATCCAGTGATTGACATTATGAGCATCAATCGATCCAATTGGGATACGATGACATGCATCAACCATGTCAGTGAGTCTAGTCACCCGATCCCATCAGTTGACACTTACGACAAGCAAAGTCGTCATTTATGGCAAGCATGGGTTGCTGAAGGCCTATTCTACCCCGGATCTTCACGGGTGTAAAATGTATTGGTATAGCATTCATGCAACTTTGGTGGCAATGTATTCTGGGGTACAAAAAAAGCGGGGAAAGTGTAGCGTAGCTTTCATCAAGTCTGAGACTGCTAAGAAGGCCAGGCCAACAGACTGCTCTATCAAGTAGCTGCTACACTAACACTTCCTTGCAGAGAAACACAATTGTGTGTCAATTGATTTATATGGAAAAATTCTTTGAAAGGTGACATGAATATTTCAACTGTTAATGTGCTTTTCAGCACTGTAGGTAAAAAATGTATTATATATAGATAAGGGTTCATTAGCTTGTTGTTATATTCAGAGAGATGTCTTAAGAATGTTTGTTGTTTGTTTGTTTATTGACGCCACACTCAGCAATATACCAGCTATTTGATGGCAGTCAGTAAATAATCAAGTCTGAACCAGACAATCCAGTGATTGACATGACCATCAAATACTCAATAAAACCTGCCAATCTGATTAAAAGCCATGTTTATCTCCTAACTTGGAAGCGTTCATGTTGCATGTCACCTATTTCTAGTAGTCATCGGTTTATTATTTCTAGAAATGTTTAACTATTTTCAACTCTGCTGTTTCAGGTGACCCAAGTAACCCTAGGATAGTTGAGCATCCCGACGATGACTATGTTGCCAAGAACGAACCAGCAACGCTTAACTGCAAGGCCGAGGGTATTCCACCACCCAAAATTACATGGTATAGAAATGGAAGACGGGTAGTTACCTCCCCTGAAAATCCCTCTTCCCATCGAATGTTGTTGAATAATGGACAGCTCTTCTTCCTTCGTGTGATTCACAACAAGAATTACAAGCCAGATGTTGGAGTGTACTACTGCAATGCAACAAATATTCATGGAAGTGCTATCAGCAGAAATGCAACACTGGAAATAGCAGGTAAGCAAATATAGAAGTCCAACCCGATCGTCTGTCGAAACAGATTCCACTGGACACAACAGAAAAGATAGCAGCACCAAAATTTCAAATTAGGTATCAATCGCCTCTCATTCACATGCATACAATCAGGGGACAAAATGCTCTTTGCATGCTCATAAGTTTCACAGTCGGTAATTTGATGCCTTTTTTATAATATGATGGTCCACAAAATACTTTACTGAAAGAAGATTGTTGAAAGTCAAGAGTTAATAACTTTTACAACAGCATCATGAATTAACATTTTGTGTAGCTTATTCCACAATATTTGCATTGTAATTTATGCATGCATTCTTAACGCCATCAGTATATGTACTCTTGCACTATATTATTGTTAGTCTTAGTTTGTTGTGTAATCAGATGAACACACATGGTGAATACATCTAAATATTCTTGGCTCTGCAAATTGTCAGCCAAACTTAAAGCTAATGCTAAGATGAGATACACTGCAGGCATTCATTGCACACTCCTTTTTTAAACAAATTGTTTGACAGTGGTGATGTAGTTTTAAGTGTTGCAGTTACAATTTTAAATGGAGATGTGAAACGTCTAGGTGAATCTGTTTTCCTACTGGTTGTATGTGCCAGCCTTTTTAAAATTGCAGAAAAAGTATTATGCATCAGGTTAAAAATGACTAATGTAATAAACACCGCTAACTGTATTACCATTAATAACATTGCACTGGTTTACAGACAGAAGGTATAAGTAAGATGTGTTCCATGTTGTTGCTGCAGCATCCCGGAGGTTAAAACAAGAGATGAAATTTCTGTATCAGTAAAAGTGTTTTCTTCATTAATGCACTTGTATATAGTTCACTCCACCCTCCAGATCTAAAGAAGCTGTTTGCCAAACAACCCTTGAACAGAATACATACACATTACTGTTGTTGCTGCCATATATCTAACCAGAAGAACATTGTAATTGTGTGTGTTGGTTATAACAAACACCTGTCGCCATTTCCTGCCTATCACATGGTAAATATGGCTGAAAAGTTGGAGTTCACATTGCTCATCTAACAAATGTGTGCTGTGACGGCATCATGGTGGAGGCAGCAGACAACCGCGCCAGTGGAAATGGCACCGGGGTGATCACTGCCCATGTAATGATTTGCAACAGGGGAAAATAAACTTGATAATGCATTGTAAGGACTTGTAAGGAACAAGGTCAACTCCTGCAAATGTTACACTCACAGAATGTACCTCCATAAGGAAACACAGATAGTTCCAACACAAAAAGGCTGTTGTTTATTTATCTTTGACAAACTGATAATGAAATCCACCAATTTGACGTTATGATGGACAAGTAATAGCATTATGGTGTAACTTGTACAAAATATATGTCAAATGGGTTCAATAGAACTTGTTCTCCATGATGAGGAGGTCTGTGTTGAGGTGAGACATGGTTGTTGAGTCACAGACCATATAGTGGCATGACCACAACTATCACACCAGTTTACCACATGGAAACATTCAGGGCTTATTGCTATTCAAAATGTCTGTTTCCTGGATATAAGTGTTGACATGAAATGTTCTAAATAGTTGAACTGTTAGACTTGTACAAGGCAGGGAGGAGTCAGGCTACACATATGCTGTCCATTTACTTGACTTTCCAGAACCAGGCATGTTTGGGGGTAACTTGATATCAGATTGTTTTGTATGACATTGTTGCCTTCCTGTAGTTGAATAAATTACTTGCATTTGGAGCATGTTGAGGAAAGACTGACATGCAAACTGTTTAAACTAACAGATCTTGGATGTTAATTTGGTTCTTTGGGCAAGTGATTAACTTAGGACAAGTACAATGTTACTGCAATACTGTTGGATGTATATGGCAGGGGTTCATTTAGTTTTATAAAATATGCACAAATGCTACCTATTATTGAAATATGCAACCTAATACTTATGTCAACACACATAATCAAGAGCATGTAAAAACGAATTATGTTGGTGTCAGCCTAAGCCTTACTTGTCCACACAACATCAGTCTTGGAATATCTCAAGTTTTGTTTCCAAGACCACATCACAATTCTCTGTATTATGTGTAATTTGTCATGCTTTCGGGAGCATCACATTAGTTTGACATCATCAAACTGTGGGTACTTCCAGATTATCTGCACTTGTTCCTATTACATTTACCAGCAATACATCGTTATATTTATGTGACACAGGTAGCAGACTAGCCTATGTTTCAACTTTCATAAATCCATGGGAGGTGCAACCTGGTTTTGTCTGGTGCAACTGGGTTTTTCTGTGAACATGCACCTGGTGCAAGTTAAATCAAGCTCCGTAGATCGATCCCAGTATCCCAGTATTTGCCTTCTCTTTAGGTGTGTAGGGGTGGCAAGGGTGACAAGCAGTGGTGAACTCACCCCCACCAAATGATTTTCATTAATAAGATTTACTTTAATAACATATAGAAAGCTGAAGTCATTCAGTGTGGAATGGATAAAGACTGACTGACATTGATCAGAATATTCCACTGTATCCGCTTCTGGAATGGATTGGAAAGTCTCCAGTGAAAGACACCCTTGTCCTGTGGATGTGTACATTCCTTGAACTATGTCTCCAAGACATTTGTTCATCTCTCACATATTGTGAGCAGAACTCCATCCTGATAGTGCCATCAGACGATACATACAGACTGGCTGAATGATTCTCATGGCAGTGTTTTTAATTCTGAATTCTCAAGCATCATTTATGTTTGTGTTTCCTCGGAATTAGGATCAATCTCTTTTGACACCATTGAAAGCATTTGGGAGTTGTTCAAAGTCACATTTCAACTAAAAACATGAAAAATTCATTGTTTCTCACTACACGGTATATATTAATTCAATTTTCTCTAAAAGATTTCTCATGTGCTACTTTCTGACGAAATATACTTCTCAACATTTGCGGAGGACCACACATTTCACTACATTGCACTAAAGATGACTATTGTGGTTCTTACCACATATTGAGTTGTACATTTCACTTTTACAGGGACAAATAGAATGAAATAGATTGAAATACACTGAAAGGAGATTCAACTGGGGAAAATGAGACAGTCTGAGAATTAATCAAGTACATTAACTTAACTATGTACACATAGTCTTTTGAGAGAGGAGTCTCGAGCTAATGACATTTTGACTGTTTAAGCAGGTCACTAATGAGAGTAGGAAAGAACACTCTGCACACCGATGTCTGTAGATTTGGACACACCAATACACAATGTATATACAGAATTTTGCATACACCCAAAGTGTCTCTTTGACTCTTAACAAAGACCAGGTTAAGTTCAAAGTAATTTTTAATTAGCAATTGTGAATATATTTACTCATGGCTAATATGAATTATACAATAACTTTTGAAGGTCATATTTCAAGTAATACTTATGGCATTAGGCACACTGTATTCATACTTTAATGATTATGTTTGTATGCAAGCATGGTTCATTCTCAGATAAAAGCTACACAAATTTCTATGAAAACAGAATTGTTCTATATTTGGGTGAAAGGGGGCAGATTATGGGTCAATGGTTACCCCCCCCCCCCCCCCCGATAACTACCAAATGTGATGTGACTATATAAATCTTTTTCAGACCAGAACTCAATAAACCCAATAAACATTGAAATCAATTCTTATAAATAAATACATCAATAATAATAACTTTACAGACAGCTGTTTTATCATTAACACTGAAGACAACAATACGAAATCAGTAACATCATACAGCAACAATAATGCACCACAAGCCCCGCCCTTTCTATTGTGAGCCAATCACGGAACAGTAGGTTGTTAGTGGGCGTGACCAACAATTGCTTGGTTAGCCCATCAAATGCCACTGAATCACTTGCAATTTAAGTATTTTGTAATAATGCTGAAAGGGGCATACAACGATACAAACTCAATCTCTTATGTCAGAATTTCACTCACAATTATCCCCATCATTTGAACCTGTGTTTGATTGTTTTAGCATGCTAACAGTTACAAATCACAAATAGTACCTACCTCAAGCAACTGTGTATCACAGTATCAACTGTGTGTTACTTGATCTTCATGTTGCATCCTATCACTTCAGTTTTACGAGATGAATTTCGAGAGGTGCCATCTTCTGCAACTGTGGCTACAGGAGAGACCGCAACATTCCACTGCAAACCACCGAAGGGGGAGCCTGAACCTAAAGTTCTGTGGCAGAGAAATGAAGACCCTTTGACAATAGATGGACGGATTTCTATGAACAACAATGGTGACCTGGTGATTGAGAATGTCCAAGTTACAGATGGTGGAGAATACACGTGTCTTGCCTTGAACAAGGGTGGCGAGAAACTGAGTCCCCGTGCAAGACTCACTGTTTTGGGTAAGTTAATGTGCATATTTAGTGTAGATGCAAGAAACACAAACTTCTGACACTCGCACCCACAGGGATTTTTATTACATGATGTTGTGCTAAATCCATACCCTAAAGCATGCTTAGTGCTACGTTATAACCCTGGTCAAGGGATCAGTATGCAGTTGATGTTCATTCTGATCTGGGCGGTTGGGTAGCCTCGTGGTTAAAGCGTTCACTTTCCCGTAGACCCGGGTTCGATTCCCGACATGGGTACAATGTGTGAAGCCCATTTCTGGTGTCCCCCGCTGTGATATTGCTGGAATATTGCTAAAAGCGGCGTAAAACCATACTCACTCACTCACTCATTCTGATCTCCCTGGGAAGTATACAACCCATTCTACCTGTGAGGTGCTAGACAGTTCACAGTCACATTACCATCTCATCCTACTGGGTACCTTTGCCCATTTGGGTGAACAGAGGCACATTTCAAACAAAGTCACTTGTCTAAGGGGACACCACATGTAACATGTGCTTCAGTGTGGGGCAGGACTGAAGCCCTAAAAAGTGTCAGGAGTCAAGCTGCCTAACGTGGTCACCCATCCAACTACTCTCCACGACCATCACTGTTCAACTAAACATGATTCCGAAAATGGTAGAGAATCATTGCGCAGCATGATTTACACTCCAGTTTCTGAATTAACCTTTAAAAATATTTGAAAGTGTGTATCTATTGCAAACATAATAGAATTTATTGTACAAGATGCCTTTACGGGGCAGGGTACAAGCACAATCAATTTGAAAACAAACCATGTATGAAAATGCAGTTTGTGTTTTTGCTGTTAACGTGTATGGTAAGGCAGTCATTATATTTTTTTCTTTTCAGAAAAACCTAAGATTCGTCAACTACCAGATGATATCCAAGCCAATGAAGGAGACACTGTTGAACTCAAGTGCCAGGCCATTGGTGATCCTGAACCAACAGTCACTTGGAAAAAGCAGGATGGACGCATATCCTATGGAAGGTAAAAGACAAACTGGAGTTTAAAATGGCAGTTTAATTCTCCAAAGATATTTTTATATAACTATAATTCACATTTACTGTGTTAAGGCATATATCATGTTGTGCCAGCCACAAACTAAGATCATTGTCTTGTATTGATTTTTCCTGTGAGGAAGCAAATTTGTTCAGACAAACTTGTTGCTTGAGCTTGTCTAAGGGAGATAACTGATATGTAGACCATAGGAAGTGAAGCAGCAGTAAAATATATTACATTTCCATTACATTCATGAATCTTGCAATATTCAGAAAAAGTGGTTTCAACTGTGGATCATATGTTTAAATAAATCTCCTCCTGTCAACCTACATAATAGTCTGCCTGCAATATCAAATGAAGAGAAACAGTACTCTGTAAGGGAAGAAATGGCTGTATTTCAGAGCACGGCAACTTAATGATGGCACCCTGCGTATAGAGAAGGTTCAAGCAGAGGATGACGGCCAGTACATCTGTGTGGCTGAGAACCTGGCTGGAACAGTAGAAGCGGCAGGCAGACTTTCCATTCAGAGTGAGTTATTATCTACATCAAGAGGTGATTTGAAATGGGGTTTAACATCGCATTGGACATAATTGCACTTATGTAGCGGCGTGCATGCACATGGTTGTGGCTGCTTGTACTTGTCCAGAGTAATGCCAACTTTATAATGCTAGCCCACTAAAGATACCCCACTCAGACACATTATATTGACTCTGAACCTGCCAGTTTTAATCCATAATGTCGAGCACCAGGCAGGGTAACAAGTACAACCTTTTAACATCTTTGGTTATGACGAGGCCAGGGACTGCACTACATCAAGAAGAACCAAACTATTCACAAATCAAATCAACTTTTCTTCAGTTATGGAACTGACAAGACGTTTTATTTGCAGCTCACCCCTCCTTCTTGATCAAACCTCTGGACCAAGTGGTAGGACAGGGACGTACAATAACACTGCAATGTGTAGTCACTGGAAACCCGTCCCCTACAGTCTTCTGGAGCAAAGGAGCGGAACAGGTGATTGTTTACATTCAAACCTAGCCTTGCTTATCATGATTAACCAATCTGATAAATTCAGTGTCACTATATAATAATAACCGCAACGCAAACCTGTTTAATATACTAAATATGCCATAACGTCATTCCATATGTTTTTTAGCCACTGATGTTCCCTAACCAAAAGAACGGCAGGTTTTCGGTGGCAGAAGATGGAACATTTAGAATTGAGCGTGTTCAGTTTGAAGATGAAGGAGAATATGTGTGTCAAGCTTTGAATGTCATCGGTAGTGCCAAAGCTACCGCACGGATTGATGTTCGACGTAAGTACTTTCTTCAGCTGATCGATGGAGCTAGGCGTTATGAACATCTTCATGATGGAATCCACATTCCAGAAGTTTCATGCGATATTGTTTGTGTTTCAGAGAGAACAAATCTTAATGGCAAGTTACAACCAAATATACTCTGTGCACTCATTTATAAACATTCACTCGCCAATTTCCACACCACCAGAGTTTGTAAGAGGTTATGAGGAATATAGACTCTTGATTTATTTTTCACTGTTTCATTCATTTGGGGTATTTGACGGATAATCTTCTATAATCTGCAGTCTCTTGATATTCGTATTGTGTGTTTTTGCTTCTCATTTCTTTGCAAGTTATTGTCTTTATTGCTGAATCATGCATTATTATGTTTAGTTGTTTATTTTAGCTCACCAGAACCTAAGGTTCATGTGTGTTTATGTTTATTGTTGTGTCGACTGTTTATCAGGAATCCCCAGATCTATTAAGGTGAAAGATCCCTACTTCAGTTGGCTTTTATGGAAAACATGAAGTACAAGAATCCTTCTCTGAGCCTAGCCTTGTGGTTAAAGTGTTCACTCGTCACGCTGAAGACCTGGCTTCAATTCCCTCCATGGGTACAATGTGTGAAGACCATTCCTGGTGTCCCCCATCCTGATTTTGCTGAAATATTGCAAAAAGTGGCGTAAACCATAGTCACTCACTCACTTACCCAGAAACCATCAACAAGAACATGTAAACTCACTGATGTTTGACTGTATGCTAAATGGTACAGTGACAGCCAAATGTACACATATGGACATACTCAGTCAACCACACCCCCACTGACATGCTGGTATTTGTACAATTAATTACTGGATCACCATGAAACTTCATCAAGAGCATCTACAATGATACAAAGACACCTATATAATGCCCGTGAGCTACAGACATACAAGGGCTCTCTCTCTCCATTCTTTGGGTCGGTTTACTACAGTAAGAGAAGGTTATATCTTCTTTGTGTATCTCTTTCTTTTGCGTTCTTATATCTTGCACACTCTTCATGGTTATTGAGAAATCAGTCTTGTCTTGTTTGTCAGTAACTGAAAACAATACTTACTTGTCAGAGTAAGAGGCTGTCACAGATATGTCTTTCAGACAGAATTGTGATATCATGTTAACATGCCTACCATAACAGCAATATGGAAGTGGACCTAGGCCAGACTTTCATAAGAACTTGGTTTACAAATCTGCCTTTTTTCAAACATTTAAATGTGAAGAGATTGTTGCCAGCCGTTTACGTAGCCACATTCATGTTATTTAGTAGCCACATTCATGTTATTTAGTAGCCACATAGTCTCAAGTCCGAAGTAGAAATGTCACTCTCTCCCTCTGTGTTGGACCTCCACCCTCTCCCCAACCTCACTTCCAGTTGATGCAGGCCTTCCCATAATTCCAGAACAAGACTCACGACCTCCACCAATCATCAAGCTAGGTCCCCAGAATCAGACACTTCCACCAGATGAAATGGCAATGCTACCATGTCAGGCTACAGGGAACCCACAGCCAACCATTAGGTGGTATAGGAAAGATCGACCAATCCTTGGCACCAATGCCCGGTTGGTGATTCTGGACTCTGGAACTCTGCAAATATCAGGTAAGGCATCTGAAAGTTCCCTACTGTAATAAAATAGTTTGCAAGAAATTATGTTATGTTTTTCATACAAAGAAGAGGAATCAAGCCAATATTACAGAGTAAAATCTTGAATGTGAAAGTTTGTCAAAGCATTATCAAAGTGCTGTCACTGTATAGAACAACAACTCACAAAGTGCACTTTCTCATTGCAGTTCAAATAATATTTTGATACATTTGTTGTATTGCTTGTTAATTACCACACTGAACGTTTCAGATGTACGGGCAAGTGATTCTGACACCTATACTTGTAAAGCTGTGAGTGAAACAGGAGAGACTGCCTGGAGTGCTTACCTGAAGATTACAGGTATGTAGGCAATAACTCATGTACTGTTAACTTGTTATGAGTAAAGATACGTGCTGTGGACCATTTTATCAATACCTGTCAAGGTTACAAGGGAAAAGTTTAAGTTTTCCAGAATGACAAACATAAATGGACATTTTGTCACATTGAGTCAAAAGGAAGGAGAAGTTGTGAGTGCTGTCATGGCTATTTAGACAACAATACATTGCTATATGCACGCTACATTGCAGGCCGAGGCCCTTACAGACGGACACAGAAATCTCAGACGTTTCCAGGGCGACCTCTAAAGCCAGTGGCGACGGACATTACAGACACAACTGTCCACCTGACATGGCAGCCCAACACCAAGAAGAAAGGAGATTCCCCGACGTATGCTTTCATCGTGGAATACTTCAGTCATGAGACTGAAAAGGTAAACAGTCATGCTTTCCCCTATGAAAACTAAATAATGGCTTCAGGACCTTGCTTTGATTATTGTTTGTATAAAATCTCAAGTTTGTGTACATCATCATCACAGATGTATGTCATAAACACAGATAGGTTTGTTGTTTGATGGCTGGTTAACACAACACTCAGCAATATTCTAGTTGTATGAGAGTGGTATGTATGTAATCCATTGATTGACATCATGAGCAGCGTTCCACACAATAACTGGGATGTGGTGGGGTGCCCTCAGCCAAGTCACAGAGCCTGACAAGAGTTGCCTCTTGCAACATGCATTGGTTGCTGATGAGGGGGAGAATGGGGGAGGGGGTTACCTGGAATATATCTGTGAATCATGTTTTTTTGTTCACCAACTTTGTATGGTTGAGTTCTGATACATGTAAACAATTGGTTTCAGGGATGGGTAGTGGCCTCCAACTCTATCACTCATGAAAGTTTCACAGTCCATGGCCTTGAACCAGAGACACATTACGTGTTTCTTGTGCGAGCTGAGAACTCCCATGGAATCAGTCAACCCAGTGAAATATCGGATTCTGTTGTCACAAGAGGTAATGTTTTTTTTCTTTATCATACTACTACTTCCAATACACTACTCGTATGTCAAAATCCATTTACCAAGTGAATGGTCATGGCGCTACATTATAATTACCTGTCAAGGGAGTAATTAGCATGCACTCGATTTTCATTCTCAGTCATTGGCAGGACTGTAGCCCGAGAGAATCCACCTACTCTCCACTACTAACATTGCTTAACTTCACCTGAATTGTGATCTGTGAAAGTTATACCCTTACAAAATATTGCAGAATACCGTAAATCTTGAAATTAACGCAAGCATGAATTAAATGCGAAAAATGCATAAACTTGCATTAATGTCTCCAAATGACTTTCAACAATAAGACGGCCTCACTGCACACTTTGGAAAGCGGAAATACCAACTTGGATGTAAACACAAACACAGTTAACTGAGCAGCAGTTGTACCCTTACAAAATATTGCAGAATATACTCAAGATGGAAGATATATGTAATGAATGCTTCCTTATCTTCCTTGAAAGAATGGAGTGGCATCTGGCATTTGATGAAGTATGAAACCATAGTATAACCCCTGAATGACTATTTCAGAGCGCAGAAAACCCAACAAGAAGATCAACTTACCCAAGTCTGTGATCAGGGAGAAGCTGGAGGGCATGGTTGTGGAGATCATGAAAGGGGAGGCAATCAACGCTACTGTCATTAAAGTCACATGGAGGGTCAGTATTTCAACCAGAAAATAGGAATAGTTCTCAGGCACTGCCCACATCATAAAGTTCACCGCAGTTTTGTTTTTTATTTCCATTTTAAGAAAACAGAAAACATCCTTAAATATTCCAAGTCCAACGGTAGTCAAATACTGTATTCCAATATTTTACTCATCAAGGAATACATTTATGTAGGGAGGCCCTTTCCCAGGTTGATTGTACACAATTGTCGATCTGGTTGCATACTAGTGAACAAAGAAAACACACAAATAAACACCATCTGCCCGCCCACACTATATTTTCAAAAGCCATTGCCTGAGAACCAATTCTTTTATTTTTTTAAACCTTAACCCATGGAGATAAAGTGGCCATGTTTACAAGACATTTCACTGTGAACACATCATGCAACATATTTCACCCGATAATGTTACGAGGTCTTTTCCAACTTGAAATCAGTAAGTGACCACACAAGATCAACGAATAATGAACTAATTATATTGACACACACAGTTTTAGATTTTAAATAACACAAAAAGCAACACAATAGGTCAAACATGTGGCAGCAGCGATAAATAAATAAATATCCGGCCCTACAGTAGATGTGACAACCATGAGATAAGGGACCTAATGGCTGGAATATCACAGTATGACTTCTTACTGTATTATAAAACTTGGGACGACAATAATACAGTTCATAAACTTCAATTCATATTTATTACAGCTATACATGACATCAGACTCATTTTCTGCAAAGTCCCATTTTCAGATGCATAACTGTTTATGTCTTAGATATAATGTCTGATAAATTGAAAGCAGAAATGTATGCTGAAATAATGTTTTATTACATTACGAACTAACGAGAGAAAGCTAAGTAAGTTCTGTACAGTCCACACACAGGGCTACTAATTATGGATGTGGACATCTTTTTTCATGACATCACAGCGCAAATGTATCCCAGGACCCATAAGGTCCCTTGTCTCCTGGGGGGTCACACATGTCAGTGCACTCTCCAATGTCCAGAGTAACACCATGAATGATCCAACTTGCAATGTTTGTCAACAACCAAGGGAGGTAGCTCTAAATACCACTGTCATAATCTGGCTACTATAGCACTCAACATTTCACAAGAGTTTTAATTTTACTGACAATTTCCACAAAAAGATCAACAACAATCTCTACAGTCACATAGCAATATGTTGAAAAAATCCTGCAATGCGTCATTGAGACAAAAGGCCATTTTCACACATATCTCCGTATGAAGAAGTTTGTGCAACATAGTTATGACTTTGCAGGTTCTGAAAGGAAGAGATGCAATTGGTGGCTTCGTCATTGAATATAAGAAGATCACAGATCTTCGGCGAATGACGTACGGGACAGTTATAACCAAGAAAGTCCTTGACCCATACAGCACCTCCTATATGCTGTACAATCTGCACAGCTATGCTTGGTATGAAATCTGCATCAAAGCTTATGGTGGTGAAGTCAAGTCCCAGTGCAGCAGCCCTGTTAAAGTGCCGACAAAGGAATCAGGTAACGCTCTTGTATTCTCAGCTTTCAATAAACGCATCAAGCTTATGGCTTTATATACTGAACAAAAACTTTAGGGATCATGAATATTTGTTTGTTGTTTAACGCCGCACTCAGAAATATTCCAGCTATATGACAGCAGTCTGTAAATAATTGAGTCTGGACCAGACAGTCCAGTGATTGACATCATGGGCATCGATCCACGCAACTGAGAACAATGACATGCAACAACCAAGTCAGCGAGCCTGACCACCCGATTCCATAGGTGGCCTTTTATGGCAAGCATGGGCTGCTGAAGACCTATTCTTCACCAGATCTTCACGAGTCGAATCGTGAATAGTTTTGGGGATATTTTTTTTGTTTTCATAAAAATATTCTAAAAAATATTCATGATCCCTACCTCTTTTTGTTTAGTATATGTGTACCTTGTGTTCCTACAAAGGGAATCCCTCTTCAAATACATTTATACAGCATTTAAATACAGAGTGTGAATAATTACAGAATAAAAGCATCAGTGCTGTCAAACAATCTTTACCTTGCCAAACTTTCATTTTCAGTGCCCTCTGCTCCCCCTGAAAACATAATCATCCACAAGGAGCAGGAAACTGTCATCCACATTCGATGGTCTCCTCCTCCGAAGCCAAAGAGGAATGGAGATATCCAAGGCTATGATGTAAGTTGGTTTCATTGTCAGTCTAGGTGCCTATCTTCAGTGGTCAATTCCCCCTCCCAGCCTTTTCTTATTGTCATTTTTTAATTTATTATTATCCCCCGCCGCGCGAAAGCGCGAAGCGGGGGATATAGTATTCACGACCGTCCGTACGTACGTCCGTACGTCCCACCTGTTTGTTGCCGCGATATCTCAAGAGCTAAACACTGGATTGTCTTCATATTTGGAACTATGGTGTATATACAGACTCCGCAGACACCAGTCGGTTTTGGTGACCTTGATCCCATTTTCAAGGTCACAGCAGGCATATCTGCTTTTGGAGTTGGAAAACGGTGTTGCCGCGATATCTCAAGAACTAAACACTGGATTGTCTTCATATTTGGAACTATGGTGTATATACAGACTCCGCAGACACCAGTCGGTTTTGGTGACCTTGATCCCATTTTCAAGGTCACAGCAGACAAATCTGCTTCTAGAGTTGGAAAACGGTGTTGCCGCGATATCTCAAGAACTAAACACTGGATTGTCTTCATATTTGGAACTATCGTGTATATACAGACTCCGCAGACACCAGTCGGTTTGGTGACCTTGATCCCATTTCCAAGGTCACAGCAGACAAATCTGCTTTTAGAGTTGGAAAACGGTGTTGCCGCGATATCTCAAGAACTAAACACTGGATTGTCTTCATATTTGGAACTATGGTGTATATACAGACTCCGCAGACACCAGTCGGTTTTGGTGACCTTGATCCCATTTTCAAGGTCACAGCAGGCAAATCTGCTTTTGGAGTTGGAAAACGGTGTTGCCGCGATATCTCAAGAACTGAACACTGGATTGTCTTCATATTTGGAACTATGGTGTATATACAGACACCGCAGACACCAGTCGGTTTTGGTGACCTTGACCCCATTGTCAAGGTCACAGCAGGCAAATCTGCTTTTGGAGTTAGAAAACGGTGTTGCCGCGATATCTCAAGAACTAATCGCTGGATTGTCTTCATATTTGGAACTATAGTGTATATACAGACACCGCATACACCTGTCAGATTTGGTGACCTTGACCCCATTTTCAAGGTCACAGCAGGCAAATCTGTTTTTGGAGTTGGAAAACGGTGTTGCCACAATATCTCAAGAACTAATCGCTGGATTGTCTTCATATTTGGTACTATGGTGTACAGGCGGGGGATATTTCGTCACTCTGTGACAAATTCTTGTTATTATTAAATTCAAACGGTTTTACTGTTACCCCTTCCTTTGACGTTTTTTTATAGAACTTTTACATGTTCTGTATCCTTCCATCACATCTGGAACGGAAATGACAACTCTATGTGTGTGTGCGTGTGTACGTGTGTGTGTGTGTGTGTATGTGTGTGTGTACTAGTCCAGACTTCTGCTGGTTTTATAGAGCTAGCCTAATGAGATACCATGCTGCAGTTTAATGGCTGCCCAACTCCGACACATTATACTGACTCCAAGCCGACCAGACCTTGTTTTATCCCCTAAATACTGAGCGGGAGGCACAGTAACAAGTACCATCCTTTAACATCTTTTGATATGACGTGGCCAGGGATCTAACCACTTGACCACGGAGGCACTCTAAATAACTGATATTCCAATTCTAGGTGCATCTGCATCACAAAATGGTTGTTGTACCTGGGTATTTGGAAGACCAAGAGACGCTCTATCCTTCTGTGATTAGTTCCTGATGTGTTTTGTGATTGGGGGGTAGGCACAATGTACACATACCTAGGACAGATGAAATATGAAACCATGTCAATAGTGAGGTAAACAAATGCTATATTTATGTCCAGATCTACTGCATGGACAATGACCGGAAGCACAACTGTAGCCTTTCCACCAATGATACGACATCAAGTGCGCTTGTGAGGAACATTGATGCCGATCTCACCTACAGGATAAGACTAGCTGCCAAGACCAGCAAGGGACTGGGAGTATGGAGCAAGACATTTGTTGTTGGTAAGCACTTCCCAATGCATGTACTGTTAGTTTTTCACTCTCATGGCCCCTGTGAGTGAGTGAGTGGTTTTACACCACTTTTAGCAATATTCCAGCATTATCACAGCAGGGGACACCAGAAATGGGCTTCACACATTGTACCCATGTCGGGAATCGAACCCGGGTCTTCGGCTCAACGAGCAAACGCTTTAACCACTAGGCTACCCGACCGCCCCTGGCCCCTGTGAAGATCTGGGTTAGAACTGGTCTTCAGCAACTCATGCTTGTCATAAGAGGCAACTAACAGGATTGGATGGTCAGACTTACTGACTTGGTTGATGCATGTCATCATATCCCACTTGCATAGATCAATGCTCACTGGATTGTCTGGTCCAAACTTAATTATTTACAGACTGCTGTCATATAGCTGGAATATCGCTGAGTGCGGCGTTAAACAACAAACAAACAAAAACACCAAATATTTTACCCTCACGGACTATGCCAGGCATAAAATCTTTTAAGGTTATACTCCTTTTCCCTTGACAACTGACTTAACTGACTGCACAGGAGGACACAAGGTGCTAGTGACAGGATCCAATTTTCCAATGTACATCCCCCATCTGTGTCCATAGCAGTCTGGTGTGCACGACATCTTTCCAGCCTCTAATTGCTAAATGAGTGAAACATTTAAAATGCAATCCATAATTTGGGCTTTTTAGAAAACAAGGCCATGGCACAATATTGAAGGGGACTTAATTAGTGAAGATATCCTTTCAACTCCAGCTCTCTAATGCTGCTTCTTAAGCATGCCATGAGCCCAAATGTCAGCAACGGTTCTGCCAATTACTGTTATAATATCGTTTGTTGTGATTTATCGCAGGATGAATATAACATGAGGCTAACCCCTCTAATGCATTAAAAGCTGGGGCCATCGGCAACAATCCTGTCTGGACCCCTTGTAACAGGCCCACTTGGAAAAACCCACTCAATTTGGATAACACCCATCTTGATTGTAATTTTCTCACATCAGCTGGACAATTAACAGTGGCATACACCTGATCATGTTTTACTAAGAGTTATCATTTAGCTTATGCTGTTTTGTTTTGTCAGTGTAGATCATCATTGAAAAGATCATTTCCTTGAAATTCACATAGACATAGCTTGCCATTTTGGTGTAATTGCTCAATAATCTTGTCACAATAATCCCAGATGTGCATCACTGTTAATGATTTGTGTTACCTATTACTCAGAGTTGCTTCAGAAGTCCAGCCCTCTTGAATAGCTTCATGTATGGGGAGACATACAGAAACTGTTTCATTGCCAAATAATGTTAAATAGTTTACCGTCTAATCAAAACGTGAATGAAATTAAGCAGAAACAATTGGGTGAAAGTCTGTGGCACTGTCATTCAATCTTGTCATTTTCAATTGCTAGCCATGGCTGATGACAAACTCAAGTCCACGTTTTCCCCTTTCGTGGAGATTGGACCACTCCAATGATGACTTTCAAATTTTCTGAGTGTCGCGAAATGCATAATCGTGACTCAGACAATTGATGCACATTTTGTTCCTGAAGTGACAGTTACGAGTAGAGGGAACTTGCAGTGAGTCACACGAGAGAAGGGGAATTAACCGCCCCTGTCAGTAACTCTTTTGTCTTGGAGGGAGAAAAGCCTCTGGTATTTGTGCCTCCTTGTGAAATCTTTAAATCAGCGAGATTTCTGCACAGGACCAAATCTGTCGAGAACTTGTGTCACAGACACTTGAGGATGAGATTTTCACAGAATTAGAATCAGTTCTTCTTTGAGTTTGCCTCTTGTTCCTCGTCTTCTCCTCTTCTCGTCTTAAGGTTTCGGCTGCAGATTTGTGTTTGTTTACGATGAAGGTATTGACAATTGCAAGGAGATAAAATGGAATTAAAATCTCCAAAGGTGACTCAGCAATGTTCTTCCTTGACGTGGGTGATGTGACTTTGTTTGAAATCTGAAATCCTCCTTGATTAAAATTCAGAATAAATCTCATCCACGGAATTCACAGCAGTTTGTTTCATCTTACTTCACCTCAGATGAACTTAACCCATATTTACACTCATTGCACAAACCGTACCAGCGGATGTGACAGCATGGGGTGTAACGTTTTTAAATCATCTACAGTGTTAACCTAAAAGATGGCAAGATTAGATTCTTGAGATAACAGCATTACCCTCATAAATACTGCTTTATCATGACCCATTTGAAGTCATCTCGATGTCCCCGTCAACGGTGTTGGACTTACTGGATGGGATTATGATTGTGAGATTGTTTATGATTAGATTCAAGACAATTCCATGGAGATAAAACAGAATTAAAATCTCAAATTGTGAGTCATCATAGAGCAGACCGAGACTCCATGCTGTTGGCATCTCCAATAAATTAGTCTGGAGGTGTATTAGAAACATAAAGCCGACACTTAACTGGAACCTTCCCCTCTTTTTAGCCTGGAAATGAGGGATTTAAACATTGGATTCTCATTGCTGTTCTTTGAAATGCCTTTTTTATGATAAGAAGGTGGTGGTGTGATCACAAAGTTAAGGCCCTGGTGTCCAGGGTGATCATAACGTTTTGCCCATCCCAGATTTCAGTGATGAGGAATGAAAGTTTCCCTGCCTGCTTTCCATGGTTTCTTTAATGAAAAGGTGAAAATTTCAATGACATTTTTCAGTTTCATATCATGGTTTGACAGTGTCATCAGTTAAGATAAGAAATTGCTAGTAAGAAGCTTTCTGAGCAGCATGACCTGCCAGATGCTTGCGGCTCTGACGTTGTATGCAAGATGGATGCTTGGATTTACGGGATGTTTTGTAAACAAAACATTGCCCCCAGGAATTGTGGAAACCATAAATCCTTTGACTTGATATGATTTCTGTTTACAATCTTTGTCAGACTTCCAGTGTCATTATCTGACATGTGCCCATGAACAGGTTTTGTTTGTGCAGAAGAAATCAGATTAGACCGTCTCCATTTCTTCTATTTCTTTATAACGACACCCTGAATAAGGGTCATTTTTCGTTTAAAAATGTGTCAAATTTGATCACGTTTCAATCAGTCAGCAATCTAGCTCAATACGTCTTACAAAAAAGATTGCAAAACTTAATAAATCATGGTTCAGTGTAATGAGAGATCTTGAAAGATCTTTTTCATTTCTAGTTTTGAGTTAAAGGCAACAAAATACAATTCTGTCACAAAAGGATTTTAAAGTCAATTCATCCTTCCAAAATTAGAATCTCGGGCAATAAGCTGATGTCTTCATCAGAATGCCGATTTTTAGAATGACCAAATTAGTGTCATTAATCTGTGATAATTAAGTTTCTTGCTGTGCCTGCAAAAGACTGCACGTGCCGAAATGACAGACGAGTGTCGGGCCAGTTCGTAATGTGTTTAAGATTGAATTCTTCCAGTCTCAACCCTCAGACAATTCATCAAACAATTGTTATTGAGGATGGGACAGGAATGTCATCAAATTCGGATTTCATGATCGGGATGCCACCAGTGGTGATATTGTGTGTTATTGTCGTGGCATTTCCACGTGAAATTGTCTTTGTCTGGGCTCATTCTTCACTAAGAAAAATTTACATGGGGGGGATTAATTCCCACATCCAATTCCTATGGGAGGGGGTTTGGGTCAAAACTTGGGAAGAGGAGAGGAAGGTTGGGGGGCATGGATGGATGGGGTGATAGAAATGAGTCATAGAATTTAGCTTTTGTCACCGTTGGGGAAGGAGACTAGATGTTGAAGTGTCTGCTTAGGTTCGCAAGTAAATTACTTCTCCGTCTTCAACATCCTTTCAAGAGGTAAGACAGTTAGCTGACATGCTTTCTCGTTGTTATTGGACAGTTTTTTCAGCTACATCCTCATTTTCATAAGGACGCTCCGCGAAGCCTGTCGTCGGTGGTGATCAGGTTCGGAGACAAAGGGGATATTTCATGGGGGGTTGACAGCACCACAATAGCTGAGATTACGATAGCGCACTGGGCGAATCGTCCCCCATTGTTCCTGGATTGACTGCTTTGTTTTCATCAGTGGGAGGACCGAAACTCATTAAGTGGTTTAATTAACTAAAGCCATCTCATCCGTTAAAAAGTACAATGTTGTCTTTTGGAAATGTCCTTAGGAAGGTGAAGCAGGCAGGATAATTAATTGAGGTCGGGGTCTAGAGTGTGCTGCGCTTCACATGTCCAATCTTTGTGTTTATTTCGCCAGGCGTAATGATACAATTTGACTGACAATAATTGTTCAGTTTTCCTAACGCTGTTCTTAATTTCATAATAACCAATGAAGAGTTGATCGCTCGGGCGAGTAACGAACCTGTGACTCGACTCTTTTAATTCATACCATTAGCTTTCTTCATTTTCTCTTTTGATGAGTTATGTGTTTGACTTGTGACTTTGATATAACTCATGGCACCCCACCAACCAAATTCCACACTCTTAATCATAACTGAATTTTTTCTAATCCATTTAGCATAAAATGTAATCCTTTTAGCGAATTCCTATTAATGCTACAAATGAACTTCTTTCTTCCAGATTGCATTTCTCTGTGTTAATTAGTTCTGGTCAGATAGTTTAATTACGAATTTTGAATTAAGGCACACTTTTTTTAGATTAAGACGTAAAATTCTCATTAGCAAAACTGATTGGCAGTGATGATTAACATTTTGTTTACTCATGAGTAGGTATGAGATTTATAGCATTCCCCCCTTTAAACCAAAGGCATTTGTCAACATAATGTTATCTGTCCTGCAGTTTGAATTGACTTATTCCATTTCATTGAATCTGGGAACATTCATTAATCAAAACAAAACTTGTCAACTTCAGATGGATGAGTTTGCAATATATATGTAAACTGAAAATTGGAACATGATTAGTAATCAAATTATTTTGCTCGTTGCACGGGTTAATGAGAATGTGTCTCTTGTTTTCAGGACCTGAGCAGCCAAACATTATGAAGGAGCCTTGGTTTATCGGCATGCTCATAAGCACAATTGGAGGGACGTTGTGGCTAGCTCTCTGCATCTTCAGTGTGTGGCTGTGTCGCAAACGGAAAAATAGGAAAAAGTTGGCTCAGAATGGAATGTACAGTGGTAAGTTTGGACAAGTTTTATATTTACCACTGAATGAGGAGATAAACCTACTGTGTTTTGAAATTAGAGGAAGTATAATGGATTCATAGAAGGTCTAAATTTAATTTAGAACCGAAAGCATCAATGAGGATTGATCACACAAATATAAAACTCTATTTTCCATAAAACTATTTTCTTTGAGAAACTATTTCCTATAAGACAATTTTCTTTAAAAATAAAACGTCTTTCCATTGGACTATTTTTCCTTAAGACAATTTTCGTTAAAAACAATTTTCACATACACCAGAATCTTATTTAATCATATCTGACATTTTTCACTTCCTGCAGCTGTACCTGTACACAAGTCGGACGAATCAGCCAGGTAAGTCCACAATCACATTCTGGTTGCCTTGAATTGTCTAATATTTTACTTGACACACTTCCACCATTGGTCATAGAGGATATATTTATTAAGTTCAAGTTCGTGTGAATACTGCCATAGAGATCCCCAGCAAGAGAGACTAGCTTCGCTAAGATCACTGATGTTGTCACTATTTGATAGTGATTCATAAACACATGCTTGTGATATAGTCAGAATCTACAGTGGACTCTGATTTCTATTGTTGTGGAAAGGGTTTTGTTGGTTTATTTGCAAGGATCATGGTGATAACATATTTTCTAACTTGCTAATGACATAGATATATTTCTAAAAGAATATATATAAAAGAACTGATATCCTTGATATTTCCAGAGGTGGCAACGTTTTGTCTAGAGATGACGTGGTGTATGCTCAGAAAGACGGAAACATGCACAGTAACCTATCAGGTGAGTAGAGCTGGGATACATGTGTTGTCAAGGTTACCGTGTCAGTCACACATTATCCAAGGACATATACGAGTGCAGTAACCCCCGTTCCCTCACATGGAGCAGTGACTAATCCTGTCACCATCTTCTCACAGGTTATGGCGTTCTTCAATCTGACCTGGCTTCACTCCTGGACTCGGGCAACAAAGATGTGGAACTGAAGGACCAGAACATCTACAACTCTGCTGGGCTGATGCCTCAGATGAAGACATTCTACCAGAAGCCCAACTCCGTACCGGTCTCAGTGGCACCATATGCCACAACCACACTCATCAACACTAGCAACCAAACAGGACGACCCATTCAGACCAGTGTGAGTAGATTTGGTAGCTTAGTCAAGGAGGAAGTCTTGTACAGGTCTTCTTTGTTTTAATGGATTGTTCCCAAGGAAGCACTGTACTCAAAACAGTCATGTGTCTGTTGGTTGAATATCTCATGCTTACCTTGATGGGATGTTTGTTGCAGGGAATGGAGAGTGCCTTCCGCCCAATCAACCATGCCTATGTGCACAGTAGCGCCAGCGGGTCAGGTGATAGCTGCCAGAAGCCAGAACTGAGGACCAGTGATTCCAACACGGACAACAGCAGACCCAACACAGGGTGTACCCATGACGAGATCCAGTGCTTGGCTAGTCCTGGCAGTGACAGTGGCAGTCTTACTACAGGTACCATCATTCTGCCACAGGTTTATCATCTTCTACAGGAGCATACCCATTGGTAGTCTGGGTTAGAATAGATCCCCAAAATGGATGCTGGTAGTTATAGGTGACCTCACTGATTGGGAGGTCAGGCTCGGTAAATGGTTCTTTGCGTGTCAACAATGGTGTTAATCATTGCCCATAATTTTTAGCTCTGGATTGTCTGGCTCAGATTAGATTATGTACAGACTGCCTTCATCATATAGCTAGGATAATGCAGACTGTGGAATTAAACAACAAACACACAAACTAGAGCAAATAATAAAGCATTTTCATAGATACATACGTAATTTACTACTCGTTTTTGCATTGTAGATGAATATGGAATGCCTGTTAAGAGGACAAAGAAAGGAGCCAAGCCTTGTTGCCAAGGAAAACAGGCCATGGTGAATTGGGCTGAACTGCTCCCACCACCCCCAGAACACCCCCCTCCAAGCGACATTGGAACCCCGCCAGAATCTCCCATGAATACTCTCAACAGAATGGAACGTCAACGTCAAATGAATAATCGTAGTCCTCTTTCTCCCGTTTCAAAGATTTCGGCATGTTCATGCCCTGTTCCTCACGACAGAATGCCTGCAAATATTAGGTGTGTGCCATACTCAGATACAGAGTTCGGAACCCAACCAAGGATGCACGATTGTCGGCCATATTCTCCCAAACAGCTCAATAACAACAGACAAAGGACTCAGTCCCCGACACATGACGGTAGGGGCCAGTCCCCTCGTGGGTTCATGTACCCCCCATGTCACGGGGCACCTAATGACTGTCACATATACCTGCAGCGCCCCTACCACAGTGACGCAGAGAGAACACACATGCCCATGCAGGCGTATGGACCCACATCATTGCATGGATATAAAATTAAACAAATGGAGAATGATCTTAGACATTTAAGCGACCCAGAACAGGGTCCCCTTCCTCCATCTCGGATGTGTTCTCATAGCTTGAGTTCCGGTGAGAATCCTCTGATGGACCGGGCATGTCAGTCATCCCTCCCCAGCCTCGCCAGTGAGTGCATGCACTCTCCCGTGTGTCACGGCAGGTAAGTCATCTTTCTTCAATCCTGAACAACACTTGCAACCTGTACAATCTTCATCAGTGACCTGACCTATTTCATTTAAATATGCTTTATTTGGAATTTCATGCTTTCGATTTCATAGAAGTTAGATCACATGTCAAGCAGTTGAAGTTTGTGAAGACATTATTCTATCAAACTGCTATCACTCTATACTAAGTCATGGAAGTCGAAGTCTCCAGTCTTGGTGTTTTGGTTAGCTGATTAGGTCTTAAAGTTCAAAGGTTGGGCTACTCTCATTAATTTCATGACTGATTTCAGGCCTGGGGGCAGCACTCGCATAAATTTGGTGCTGCATTAAGGTCAATACAGTAAACAGTCAAGTTCAGATGAACATGTAAAGTTTTTGAAAGAAATAAGTCTGTGATATATGACAGAAACAGTTCTAAGTGTGGGTCCTATATTCCTGTGATGTGTGACAGAGAAACAGTTCTAAGTGTGGGTCCTATATTCCTGTGATATGTGACAGAGAAACAGTTCTAAGTGTGGGTCCTATATTCCTGTGATATGTGACAGAGAAACAGTTCTAAGTGTGGGTCCTATATTCCTGTGATATGTGACAGAGAAACAGTTCTAAGTGTGGGTCCTATATTCCTGTGATGTGTGACAGAGAAACAGTTCTAAGTGTGGGTCCTATATTCCTGTGATATGTGACAGAGAAACAGTTCTAAGTGTGGGTCCTATATTCCTGTGATGTGTGACAGAGAAACAGTTCTAAGTGTGGGTCCTATATTCCTGTGATGTGTGACAGAGAAACAGTTCTAAGTGTGGGTCCTATATCCCTGTGATGTGTGACAGAGAAACAGTTCTAAGTTTGGGTCCTATATTCCTGTGATGTGTGAAAGAGAAACAGTTCTAAGTGTGGGTCCTATATTCCTGTGATGTATTTTCCACCCAGGAATGCTGACTCCCCGACATCGGAGGACCTTCAGGATTATGCAGGCGAGTCTGACATGGAAGGGAACAGACTGACCGACTGCCCCACACCGGACTCCAGCATGAATGGGGAGGGAGACGGAAGTGTATCTGGTGAGCTCTATCTTCTAAGGCCAGATGTATTTATTGTAGGTTTATGGATTTTTCATAGTGAAACATTTGGTCAGGAGGTCGAAAATATGAAATACATTGTACAAGATTTTTTAATCATTTTAAAGTTTAATTTGGATCAGTAGGTAACAAAAAAACTTTGCCTGGTTTGGATCCTTATACAAATGCCATAACTGATGGTTTTCAAGATAAAGATAATACCAAATGTGATTCTTTTCTAAAAGACAAATATTTACCAAGTTTTCTCATGTTTACCTGTTACATGTCATATATTTGTACCTTGCTTTTGTTACCTGCATGATTGTTTCTTTGTCAACTTTGAACTGTTTGCCAAAACAGACTCTCTCCTTTTTAGATATGTCTTTGTTTGCATTTCTGTTACATTGATGTATGCTTGCAAAGTGATTTATATGATGTTGCCACGGCAAACAATTGTATGGCAGTTTCCCATCACTAACATACTTTGGTGAGATTGATGTGACTTTGTTCAGCTGTGATGCTTGTTGGACTTGTATCCTAGCTACTAACAACTGGTTGCTTTGGCACTGTAGTCAACTCCGCACACCTAGTTTTGTACTTGTTGGTTGTTTCACGTCCAGGGTCCCACATAATTCCCCTACACTGCCATGTGCATACTCATGGAACTTTGCACAATGTTTAACAACTCCGGTTTCAAGCCTCCCACTGCTATTACCTCAACCCTGTGAAGATCCAGGTTAGAATTGGTCCTCTGCAACCCATGCTTGCCGTAAGAGGCAACTAACGGGATTAGTGATTTGGTTGATGCATGTCATCATATCCCAATTGCAAAGATCGATGCCTATGTCAGTCATGAAATTGTCTGGTTCAGTCTTGAATATTTACAAACTGCCATCATATAGTTGGAATATTGCTGAGTGTGGCGTTAAACATCAAACCAAATTTTACATATTTAATGATATCCAGTCTCATAAAAATAAAAAGAAACTGAAATCTATTCACATATATGGTATAGTTTGGAGTACAGCTTGATTGACCAATGGAAACCACCCAAAATTTGTATGACTCCCATCCAATCAAACACATAATATTTGCAATGAAAAGTACACAAAACAGCATTATCTGCCTTTACTGAACTCTAAAATGGAAAGTGCTTTCACTAAAACCCATCCAATTACAAGCACAAGATTATTTTCTGTTGAACTGAATAGAGCATGTAGGTAACACCTGTATCGTCCCAAACTGGCTTCAACCGGCGGTATCGCTTGGTTCAGACAAGCGATATCTCCTAGGATATTATACTACAAAGAAATTGAGGGGGCACGGGTGGCCCAGTCGTCTAAGGCGCCGCGATTCGCTGTGCAGAGTTGAGTCCTTTGGGCACACCAGAAACCTATGATTGTGGGTTCGAATCCCGGTTTGCCCCGATTATGTTTCTAGGTTTGTCAGCACCATCCCCGTGCTCGTGGGTTTCACCGAAGTAGTAAACGTCTGAGACCTGCATCACTTTGGGCTTTCCTCCCACATTAAGCTGACATGCCTTGATATGACTGGAATACTGTTAAAAGCGGCGTTAAACCTAAATTACTCACTCACAAAGAAATTGCAGCACAATGATTTGCACCATCAGTTTCCATGACATCACAATGCAATGACATCACTAATTGCCACTGAACAGTAGTTTTTGCACTCATGACACTGCTTATTGCTGTTTACAACTGAAACAGTTGAAGAATGATGTAGGATGATAACTAGAATCTCTTTCTTTTGACATCAAATATATCAACAAAAGTCGGTAAAACTGAAGACTTTTAAACCCTTATTGACTTGTATTGATATAGTTGATATCATTGATATGAAAAGACACGAGGGAGAGCTTCTCTATGTACCCCACCGCAACTTCCCCTTTCTATATCCTTGTGGTCCTCAGTACATGTGTACCTGGTTGTGAGTGTTCGGGTGCATGCTCAGCCCTGTTCATTAACACAGGTTTCTCAAGGTAGTGATGTGTTATTCCCCCGCAGGCTCCATACTAGCATCGTGGGCGAGTGTAACCGACCAAAGCAATACCAGTTGTAGTAGTCTAAGATCTAGTGCTGCCAGTTCAAGTGAAGGCTCATTTCTTGCCGCAGAAACCGATTTTGCCACGGCTGTTGCTCGTGCCGCAGAATTGTCAGGAATGACTGTGGTGGGAACTACCGTGTCAGATCCCAAGAATGGTAAGATGGTGTCTCCAGTGTATACAGTTATCATAGTTATTTTCATGTGGACTTACTGTCTACGCAAATTGTAGGATTTCTTTCTACTTCCTCTTGGGTTTATCCTTTCTACAGTTTTGTTTGTGTTTCTGTTTCTGTATATTTTCTATTGTTTCAAACTATAATTTCTGTTATTCTTAAAACTTAATGATAAAGTATTTCCAAATCTGAAACACATAACTTATGTTTGTCAAGTCATTCATTACTTGTGAGGGCCCTTGGGTGTTGCTGATAGACAGAAAATGTTCAAATAGGGAGGCTGTATTGTTTTCCTCCAACCAACAAATAAACTGTGTAATTATATATAATGGAATATTTTTAATAATAATGTATTGGTGTTTGATACAAGTTTTTTTGTAAATGTGACAAGGGAAATTGTTTGACCACTCAGATGGTGATGGAAGCAGTTTCATCCTCAGCCAAAATTTCATTTTAGCTGGTAAGCTAAGATAGTATTTTCAGATTCTAATCAACTGAAAATAATATTGTAGATGCTGGAACATAAGTGCGGCAGTTTCATAGAAATGATACATCGGCTAGATGTCCGTCACATTCAGTAAGGGCCCAGCAAGAAATGACTGATCAATGTCATGTTGTAATTGTATCCTCCATGCATGCAGTCAAGAACACTGTATCTTTTACAGGTAAGAAATACAGGAAGCATCATCGTCAACAGCGACCAACCAGCCCCTACAGCACAGACAGCAACTACAGCGCTGTGGTTCATAAACCCTACCCCAGGTCACAACGAAAGAAACAACTTGTTGATCAAGGTAATCAAGGTAGAACCCAATATTGCATTTATATAAGTATTGACTTCAATTTTGTTTTGTGTCTATTGAGGTATATAGATTTGTAAACATTGATTTGTGTTTTAGAACTTTTTGATATATACATAAATGTCAACAAAAATAACTTCAAATACTGCTCATTTAATCCTTAACACACAAAAAAGATTGAAGGCAATTCAATTCTTATAAATAAATACATCAACAGTAATAACTTCACAGACTGCTTTTTAATCATTAAAATAAAAATACTGTAGCCTGCAAAACGAAATCAGTGACATCGTTCAGCGCAATAATGCACCACAAGCCCCGCCCACTTTACTATCAGCCAATCCGGAAACAGTAGTCTGTGCGTCTGAAAGTAGGATATCATCCATGTCCCAAGTCTGTTGTCAAAGAAACTTAGAACATTTAATCGCTCACTACATAGATTAGGCTTTCAATCATTTTCTAATTTATATCAAGTATTATTAATGACAAAAGTTTTACTTTGGATAAATCTAATTTATCCAGTGTCTGAATTAGGAATACAAGTAAGGGATCCTTGTAACAAGCGTAAGGTTAAGAATGAAACGTTTAGAACACCCCTAGACTCAGATATAGACTAACATTTAGTCTCTGAAATCTTATATTACACAATATCCTTCTTGACTCTAAAAATGAAAAAAAATTCCCTATGCTGATTTCATATGTGGAATAGAGCTAGCTAGAGCTGGCTAGACTTGCTTTTGTATGCGTTTCTAGATTTATTTATTTTTCATAAAATAAATATATTCCACGGTCATGGTGCAGGACTAACTCAGATACTGTAGTAACAGTCATGAAGGAATCCAACAGCCTTCCTTCTTTCCAACACAACCTTCCAATATGTTCTATATTTGTTACTAGCCAAGAAGTATGGTTGCCGTGGCCGTCCTGATCAGATGGACTCATGCATGTCCTACGCACCCTGTGATAGCCAGAATGGAGGTAGGTTGTTGTTGTTGTGTGAAGTTGTTACACCCGTAATGAATGCTGAGAGACCTGGGACTGAATATACAGTCTTCAGTCAGTTGCTCCTTGTCAAGTCTTTGCACACCTCACAATACTTGCATCTGAAACACTTGCAAGGTTATAACAGCATGAGTAATTGTATTATAACATGAAATTGAACTAGTTGAGGTCAGCCAAGATTTGTCTTGTGTGTCAATTTGACTGCTGCTGTATGCTACTTTTAACCCTTTTGCCCTTGTTTCTGCAACGAAAACTAACAATTCACACCGCAGTCAACATGTTTGTAATCATACATGTGTGGAAGTGCCTTTGTTGATGGTTGGATTGTGTGGTGTTTTCACCAGCAGCATGTTTTAGTCATGGGTGTGAGGGTTGTCAAACTAATATGTTTTGCACGCAGGCCAGATTGTTTGTTTTGGGTCAGTAGGTAGGATATTTTTTAATTCCAATTTCACATACTGTTTCTTATTTCCTACCACAATAATTTATTGAGTTTTTAAGTTTTTAAGATAAATTTTCAACAGGTTTTAATTACAGTATTTCAAATAATTCATTTGTATTGACAGTAAATGAGTACTGTTTTTTGATAATTCCCTGATTTCTGGTTTCTTTTAAATATATATTTTTTTTCACATTCCACTTTTGGAGATTCGTAAACCATGTTCTGTTAAAAAGTCTGGCCTCGTGGGTGTGAGAGTTGTCCAACTAATATTTTTATCACTTATGTACCAATTACCATAGATGGTGTGACCTATGGAGTTTCACAAAGTTTCTCAGTAGTTTTAATGTCACTAGATGTTCATCCAGTTTTAATGACTACATCCCAAAACTAATCAAAATCAATATTTAACAGGCAGTATCTTTAGTATTAACTTTGTTTTCTTTCATTTCTTAAACATGTTCAGTCTGATAGATTGTATTTGATACTGTGAAGTAAATAATACTCACATTGCTGTAACGTAAAGTGTCACACTTTCTAGATGTAATATATTAACTCACTATGCATACGACTGAGGTTTTCAAAGTTTATGGTGATCTGGAATCTAAAACTTGCCATAAATTTTGCTGCCATCTTGATGAGCACTGTACTGCACTTCTGTCTTATCTTTATATAGTGAACATGTTAGCAGCTCGATCTTGCTGTGCTGAGCATATATCTCATATTTAGCTATGTGGAGTGATGCTTGAAGTCTTGTGCTTACACCATGAGAAAAATGCAGAGCACTCCACAGTCCGGCTGATCTCCGCTGCTCATGTGCTTTCATAGCTTGTGCCTACTTTATGCTTTGCTTTTGACCCACTTTCAGTCGCTGACCTACCCATGTACTACAGACCTAATTTCCCTATGCCCGCCGCCCTTCCCACAAGTCCATGTGGTTCCACACGGTCATCTTTGTCTGGGAAGAGCCAAGCAGGCTACATGTCTCCAGGAATGGCCAACAATGGCCACATATACTGCACGATACCTGCATTGCCACCCCCACAAGACCCCATGTACGGCTCCCAGGACGGCTGTGTGTATGGTATACCCATGCAACCGTCAAATAGCAATTTGTATCAGTCAGGGAGTGATGTAAGTATGTTCGCAGTGAAGGGGCCAAGTAGGGTCACTCTAACGGGTTCCCCCATCCATTTACTTTTCTTGTAACAACGATCTCAATAAAGTCCGATCTTGGTGCTCACTACCGCTATGCCAAAGTTCTGAGGACATCTCATTACAGGTCAGGTCAGAAGGACTTTTCACGAACTTTAACCAACCAACCAATGAAATGACCAACAGGAAGTTGACATTGGCCAGTCAGAAAGCAGCTTTCTCAATTCAAAATGGTGACAAGAATATTTTGACAAGAATTGAAGTTTGAAAGCTGAGGAAAAGAAATTTTAGAAAATGATTCCAATGAGCTACGGAAAGTCTTCCTTTTCCAACGTTTATCCCATTAAAGTGAAAGTTAGACAATGTTTGGCAATCAGAATCAGTCGTACAGCCTGTCATTAGGAATACACCTTTGTTAAGCTTTTAGAGATTGCATGATTTGAATTTTTTTAAGACTTTCCGATCTGGGAAGTGACGCTCTGAATTGGTCAGATGAAAGGTTGTTCTGAAATGACCTATAATGTCATGTTGACAGATCTTAATGTAGTGGTTGTGAACACTATGATATGATTTAATGAGATAGCTAATAACGATTAAATCAACAGTCGTCCCACAGGATCAGGAGGATTTAAACTCCTGGTTTTCTTCAGGTATTGAATGGTGTTACACACTTAGGACTACCGGTAGCTGGCCTCTGGTGGTGAATGTTTTTCACATAGCTGTACAATCCATTCTATCACATGAATGAGCTTATGAACCTTGTGTACATGTGGTATTGTTGTGTATAACCACTCATATCATCATGCAAGCTTCCTGCATATCAGCGAGCATATTGTTCATTATGTATATCATGTATATCATGTATATCATGTACATCATATAATCTGTTATTTCATTTTCTGATGCAATATTGTTAGATAACATATTTTTCTGTTCAGTTCACTAATTCCCAATTACTCTTTTGAATTTAGTGCTGTAAACAAATGTTTTATGCAAGAAAGTTCAGCATAAATATACTTTTGCTATTTCTTCATCTAATTCAAAATCTGTCCTGAACTTTTGCTGTAAGTAAATAGTCATGGATGGAAATGTGTGATGTGTCAAATATATTTGCATGCCACACTTTGCAGATGTGAATTTGTGTTCAAACCTTTGAAAGTGCATGCAATTTGCAAACAATTTCCTTCGAGTTGTCTAAGTTTTGTACACTAAAATGTGATGATCGAACCAACAATCCAAATGTACAGTTCATAACAGATGCTGTGTGTTGTTTGTTGTTTCATAACAGTAACAATTCAATAACTTTTCATAATGAAGTTTTTCCTTTATTTTTCAGATCCCCATAGCATAGAAAATTGACGTGGAAAGTGAGCTTGGTGAAATGGTGAAATGACCTGAGATGGCTGTAGATCACTTCATGCTAAATTGCTACAATGTCTAGCTGGTGGAATGTGGATCTAAAGAAATTGTGTGTGTAGATGCAGGAGATTGCTTTGTAACCATAGATGACCATGTATGGTTGGCATGGCAACGTGGCAGGGTTGTCTTGCATATGCTTCATGTGATAACCGCTACAGTGGTATCTGTTTCCGTGACACTGCATGACTACAAGGATCGGCATGACGACAGTGTCGGACACAGGCTCTGATCCTTGTGTCCAGGTGGTTATCTGTAGACTAGCAACATGGCACTCACATGCCATGATCGATATGTGGAAAGAAGTCAGAACTAATGCTAGCAATATAGTTGGTTGGTATGCTTTTGATTGGCAATATGTCAAGCCTCAGATTCTGGAGAACCTGCAACCAGGAAGATCCATGAGAGCTGTCTTCGTCAACAGTCTGGAGAGGTGATCCATCAGTTCTGGTGCTAGATTTCATCCAAGCTGGGTGGATCCATCAGAAACAGACCATCATGGCTCATGTACCGTGGGAGAAAACTCAAAACACCAAATTACCTCGGCCAAAAGACATTGATCATGTATCCATGAATGTGGTTCCTGAGGACGAACTGGAGGAAAAAGAAGCACATTTCATACGACAATTTATAAACTGATATATTCCTGTGCATATGGAAAGGGAAGAAAGTTGTTTTGAGGAATAAAGCAGAGTGCCTGATTCATCATATGGGTTGGAAGTTTTGATTAGCAGTGCTTCACTGTGTGACACACTAACTGAAATACACTGGACACGGTGGGAGTAATGTACTCGTGTGACAGGTGCAATGAAGTGTGATGTACTGCTGTGTTGCCCACAGAGAAACACATCTTCTATCCGGGTTGACATCTGTGTGAAGTAACGCCAAAGGATCCTTCAGAACAGTGCACTATCAAGTACTGTTTAGACAGCAGCTGCCTGTTGTGTGATCGGCCTGTGTAGTAACCCCTAAATATACCTTCCCAACAACGTTAGAACTGTGCAACAAAAACCACAAGTACTGTAGTTGCGCTTTCAAAGTAAATGTACAGGACAAAAAACGGTTTTGTGGGCTCATCATCTGTTTGCTCTGCTATGACCTTTGCCAAGGTTATTGTCGCTGTTAAGTTCATCAGTGCTTGTTGACCTTTAACCATTGACCTACAGCTGTATATGGTGCTAAGAAATCCATTCAGAGCATTTACTGCGATTGACTGTTCACGGAGTCTACTACTACACTGTACATAGTTCCGCATATTCTCCAAGGATGGCGTGTTTGAAAGTGCTAATGGATTTCATAATGCCGTCGAATACATACGGTCGCGTCTTGCCATAAACTATAACAATATTCTCTGGAAACCAGTCCTATTGGATTCCGCATCATTTTTTACGTAGACAGTTGGACATGTATACAATTGGTTGTTGCGGCAGTAGGTCTGTAGTTGCCGCAGCAAGTTTGTTTCCTGTGGACTATGAAGGTATATATTTGCTATTCATTCATCAAGCAGAATTATGGAACCCCGGCATTGTTTCTAGTTCCTCCATTTGATTACCATATAGTTCTGCCCTAGATCTGTCATACGAGAATATACTGATGTATATTTGTGCGGAGGAGCGGTGTTACTGACTTAATTGTATGTATGTGTTGGATATGGCAAGTTGGACTGATACAAGAAAGAGATGTTTGTGCTTTTGTTATACAAACGTTGACAATTTTACCTAGCGACTGCTTTGTGAGTCTATCCTGCAAACAATGTCATCCTTCATTTCACAGAAAGATGGACGCATGTGTCATATCTCTTCAGGAAATGTGTACATATGAATATGCATATTTATATAGGAAACCCTGCATAAATTTTATGGATCAATTCCTGGCGAGTTGTCGTCATCATAATAAGAAACTACATTTTCCCTTCTATTTTATTGATCTCCATTCAATGGAAAGTCTCAAGTATTTATTTATTAGTTGTAGTTACTTTGAGTTTGTAATGAGGTTTCCTGGCTGTGGCTTACATTGCTCACAAACCATTTGTTTTTGACGAGAGTGATGAAACAAATATGATCTGCAGCAAAGCCCAGTAAAGAAATTAAAGTGTTTTTTTTGCATAAGACTACATTGATCAGTATTTTTCAACCATTTATGCAGATTTGACGTTGTCTGTGAATGTAAGGGTACAGATTGTGTATAGCATCTTGTTCTGTGTACATTGCTTGTCTCAATAACTGTACAGCAGGCAACTACACTAGTGTAGGCCAACCAAATGGTATGCATAATAGAGGAAACACTTTATTTGTTGGGTTTAAATCTTACAATTGTTCATGTTATGTAGGCCAATCAAATTTGAATCAACTGTGTACACTTTGTATGTGAAAGTTCCAATTTCGTTTTGTAGGGCTTTGGTAACATGGCTATTCCCAACCTTCACCTTCAAATGTAAGAGATGATCTGCTTAATCAGGACATAAGAAATATCAGATTCAGACATAAAACTGCAATAGTTTCACACTGTGATATTTCTGGTTTGAATATTTGGGATTAGTTTTTGTTTGTTTTATAACAATCCTAAGTCTGTAAAAGTATATGTGCAAGATTGTGTTTCTCATGTACAGAAAGGAACAAGCGTTGCGGAGTATGACAAATCCAATCCTGGAGGAATAGTTTCACAAATGAACTGATATTTTTTAAGAAGGGGTCACAAATCTGACTCTGGTCTAGGAGTAACATTTAATGCAGAACAACATAGTTCATCATCGATTGACAAGTTGAAGACTGAAGAAACAATGTTCTAAATTAGTGTTGTCATTTATCACTTCCCCAGTGACGAGTAGATGGTACAGTTTTGTGTACCTTGTATGTTCTCATTCTTAAAAGCAATATCATTGTGGATTTTATACATATTGTACAGTCATCTGTTAATTTTGTATCTATGTACGTAGGTATTTATTGTTCAATATTTTGTGTGCGTAACCAACGTTGAAATGTAAATACAATGTCTGTATAGTGATTGATAAAAAGACTGGATTTGTAAACTGTCTTTTCTCTGCTGTCAAAATCCTACCACATTTGCATGGTGAAAGAAAAGCAATGCCAAAATGCAGTCTTCTTTCTCTATCTGGATATAAAGGTCTGACATGCTGTCATACTGGTGTTGTTTTTTGTTTGAACTCCAAATGGAAACAAATATAAAAACACAATGGATGGGCAACCACCTTCAAATGACTTCCTAAAGACCAACATGAGTGGTATATCCTCTGTAAACTCTCGACATTTTGGTTAATCAATACTGGTACATATTTACCCGTTCTTACTAAAAATGGTACAACGTGTACCTCTATTCCAAAAACAAATCTGATTCTTCGAGTTGATGTTTCCACTTGCTCAATGAAGCTATGTGTGCTTACAACATTTTCTCTATACTGTATTATACTGAATACTTGCTGCAGCCTCAGTTTCTACTTTCGCCAGTGTCAAACATGTATTTCCTGCAGTCTGCAAATCTTGTAGCTAACTTTAAGTTCTATCAAAAGAATGTCTTGTATCATAAGTTCTGATCTGCCCTGTTCTAATCGCTGACTGTTCTATGTGACTAGATTTGAAGTAAAAGGAGCAAAAATATTGAATTTACTTTGCATGAGTTGTGTTGTTTTTGCTGCAGTAAATTACCATGGTGTCCTGTTGAGGCTAGTTGACAAAGGGTTAAACCTGCAGAGTTTTTATAGTCGAATGCTGGGAGTGAAGATGGTTTGACAAGCAGAGATGACATTTAGCGATAAAATGTGTACAGAGTGAATAGCGGAGTTTTACACGACACACAAGTGTGCATCCAGTGCACACAAATGGAGAGGAAGGACACAGAAAAAAATACTGCTTCCTAAGGGACACACTATACTATCCATTGTACCTACAGAGCATCAAGAGCAGTTATGGATGTCTGCTATTTCATCCATCACTCATGACCACTGTCCACATGATCATTGATACATTCCAGGCTCTAAAGCAATTACCTAAACGTAAAGTACACTACACCATTCATTACCTTACACAGGACCCTCATACTGTCTGCAAGGACCTTAAAATTTGTACTGGGTGTCCCCTGGACCCCTACTTTTGCAAGTCAGGTAAAACCTTGGGAATGTCGTTTAGACATCTTGGGTACTTGCATGACAATCGGCCATAGACAATGAACCGATCTCAAGGCCTGATATCATGGGGCAGGGGATTTGTTTTGGTCACTGCTTTAAAACATACTGTTTTCTGTATAAGGAGCTGTACAAAATATATGATATTTCACAACTCATCACCCCTCCAAATACGAAATGGTTCATGCCTGAGATGTCCACATTATTGGTATACAATGACGGTCATCCAGTTCACAACAATGCGTACGTCTAAGGCCCAAATATATTTTTTTGAGGTTTACAGAATCTTGGCCCAAAATTCAGGTTGGTGCATTGAAATAATCTAAATATAGGAATTCCAATTTCAAATTTAATTATTTTAATATCCTTAAGATTAATTTTCAAAAGGTTTCTATTATAGTATTTTAAATATTTTATTTAATAGAATCAGTAAATGTTGTTTTTGAACATTTTACTTTTTTCTGGTCAGAAGAATAAAAAAGACGCTGCTTTTCATATTCTTCCTTTTTAACATTTCAAATTTTTGGAGTCCATGGGTTTTAAAGTTTTAAAAAATGTCTGGTCTAATCTCCAAATTTAGATACATGTATAAGTGAGTGAGTGAATACTGTCAGCAGAATTGTCTGTGGTCTGTCAGTAATCCACAACATTTTGGGTTCAATGATGCCCAGATCACATTGTCCCCTACATTTATAATATCCTACATATGGTGTGATGGGAACTCGTTCTATTCTAGAACATTGGATTTGACTACTACGAAACATACATTACTAAAGGCGCTCGGTTCCAAACTAAAATATATGATGTCTAATTTTAAAAAAATCAAAACAGAGTAGGTTTATCTCTAAAACGAAGTAGCTGCAAAATCTGTTGCTAATGTAATGTGTATCTCATGGTGCGATTTGGCCCACTATATATACATATGTGTTGCTTTTATATTGAATGATTTGGAGCTTTTCATTTGCCTGGAGAACAGACTTGCATGGTTTGGGCTTACATGCCAACAGGTATTCAGAAAGGACGATCAAGATCATTTAGAAAGAAGGTGAACAAGTGTGTGAGTGGCTAATTTGGATTTAAGCAGCAATAATCCAGCAACATCTGCTGCTATAACACTGTAACAAAAACATACTTTTGGGGGCAGATCATGCCAAATGATCTCACTACTTTAACATTGTAACAAGAATGGCACATGACACCAAATTGCGACAGACCCTTTCTGGGGCACATGACACCAAATGAGCTCAGTACTATAACATTAAGTCTTTGAAAGCATTGATAAGTTGGAAGAATACAATGCATGACACTTTTATGCTGATAGAAGAAACAATAAAGTAGTTGTTTTCCAGAAACAAATGTGTCATGTTTTCATACCACAATAGACAGCCTCCTTGGTCTAGTCTAGTCAACTCCATGCACCTGGCTATATAATTGCAATGATCTTGGATGCAAACTTAAACCCCGAATTCACCTCACCTCTTGGTGAGTTTTCACCCTTCTTGGGCAGATTACACCAAATTAACTCACTACCACAACATAAGCAGTTGGAAGTTGGAAGAACATCAACAAATAACATTTTTTATGGACCAAAAAAATTAAACTTGATATCTATAAACAAAAGTGTTATGTATTCATTGTAACAGAAGCAGAACTTTCTATGGCAATTTACAAGCAATGAGCTCACTGCTGTAATATTGTAACTATTACATCAAGAAACTCTTACTTCAAGAATATAACAAAAACCGACTGTCTATGGCAGATTAAACTCCCTTCTATGCATTGTAACTGTAAATCTTAAAAATTAAATGAAAGGTCTCCAAATCAAATATATTTGGTCGTTTGGTCGAAGCACAGGAACCTGTGGGTCGAAGTCCATATTATCATGGCGTTGCGTCACGACTAGTTGACAGGCCAGTCTTATTATCGCAGGCGTCACCAGGATATTTCAAAACGTTCATGCCTGATATGGAAAGTTATTTTCTACCTACCTGAATGTCGTAATCCTTCGAAATAATTAAAAAACATGTATTGTTTCGGCATCCGCTGTAACCATGCCGCTCACGTGCGCGCGTGCGTGCTCATGGTAACGACTAAAAACTGCACTGTGGGTGTTGTGACATCTCCTATATAAGGTGATCTTGGTTGTGACCTGTGCAAACTGCTTAGCCTATTGATCAATGATCGCAATAAATCGAGTAACTTAATAATTATTCGTCTAAAGCGGAGATTTCTATGTTACAAACACTTGTTTGTATTTCCTCTGTGATCAGGACCGGCTAGATCATTATAGCAATTACCTCCCTTCTGGTACGCCGGATGCCGAGCCCTGTATATGTTCTTTAACGCCACACTCAGCAATATTCCAGCTATATGACGGCGGTCATTAAAAAAATTAGAATCTGGGCCAGGCAATCCAGTGATTGACATCATGAGCATCGATCTACACGAGTCAGCGAGCCTGACCACCCGATCCCATCTGTCGCCTTTTACGGCAAGCATGGGTTGCTGAAGACAGTTACTAACCCCGGATCTTTTATAGGGTCGTTTTGGTGAGGTGAAATGGGGCAGGTGATATGATATTGTAAGGTATGTTATCATGTTTCAGTGTGAAGAGTGGGTGGGTATAGTTTTACGCCGCATTTAGCAATATTCCGGTGATATCATGGCAGGGAACACCAGAAATTGTACTCATGCGGGGAATCGAACCCGGGTCTTCGGCGTGACGAGTGAACGCATTAATCACAAGGCTGCCGCCCCGCCCCTCCCCAATAGGAAGAAAACACAGATATTGAAGGCCACGCTGATTATTTTGTTTACTTTTGATGTCAATAATGATACTTGATTTGGTAAAGAGTTATACTACACGGAGCACAATTCTATAATTTAAAGCTTCATTAACACCAATTTACCAGAGACAATGAGGAAATACACCTCAAGTAAATAAAAGCGATGAAACACTTTCCACTTTCTTGCAATACCAGTCGGTTGCACGATTCCGACTATACCATGAGCATGTGTTTATGAATCACTATCAATACTGATGATACCGGGTGTTTCGCGAAAAGGTGAGCGTATCCTGCCCCAGGTGGCACCCGTCACAAACACATGCGAAGGCAAGTCAATTATCCACCTGAAATAACACGTCACATGTCTACCATAAAACGTTGTGAAAGCTTCACTGAGGTTCCATGTTGTAAACTTGATCAAACAACTTCTGAGCAAGAGTTGTATGACGATCTTTGAATTCTTGGTAGAAATTAGGCCATGCTCGATTGTATCTCAAAAGTTTAGAAATGACTGACCGATCTCAATCAAGTAATTTCCTAATTCATGGTTGCCCGTGAAGATCCGGGGTAGAATAGGTCTTCAGCAACCCATGCTTGCTGAAACAGGCGACTAACGGGGTCGGGTGGTCAGGCTCGCTGACTTGGTTTGATGCATGTCATCGTATCCCAGTTGCGTGGACTGATGCTCGTGATATGTAATCACTGGCTTGTCTGGTCCAGACTCGATTATTTACAGACCGCCGTCATATAGCTGGAATATTGCTGAGTGCGCCGTTAAACAGCAAACCAACCAACCAAACAAACAAATTCGTGGTAGAATTTAATTTTGCCAGCCTATAAATCGGATCACTCTGCTTTATCGTTAACACTTTCTCTATACGAGGAGTACAGAGGAAGCATTTTGTCTGAATTGGACGAACAAATTAGAAAGGGAAAAATAAGTGAGTGAGTGAGTTATTTCAGCTATATCATGACGAGAGAAAGTACTACATTCAAAATAGATATAGTTAGACCTATAGGAAATCTGTCGTCGAAAGGCTGTAAAATAACTAGACTTATCACAGATTTTATTTAAAACTAGTTTATAACCACAAAAATATATCACCCTACATAAGAATACATGTACATAATACAAACGAGCTAAAGATCGCCAGCCACTGAAGATAGATCACCACACTAGGGACCATTTTGCTACCTGCATGGACCCTAGCAGGAGTTACACCATCCCTTCAGTCGCTGACGATTGTACGTAATTGTAGCCACAATTAAAATGTGAATTACTCTACGTTTAAAAGCGTAGAAGATTTAAATAATTTTTGAATGACATTGACTTACAACTTACAAATTAAAAGAGATGAAGAACGGTTTCAACAAATTTGAATTCAATGACTAATTAGAAATAAAGACTTCAAAATAGATTTGTCGGCTAAAAATAGAAAAATAAGACAAAAACGCTCATACAAAGTTTTATAGATAGAAGTGGCGACATAATCACAAATAGTCAATCAATTCTCATACAACAAAAATACTTTTTATCAGAAATTATTTTCGATGTAGATATTTACACCGGATCAAGCTGGATTGACTACAACCAGGTTAAGAGACTCGTAATGAAATATTTGCATATATACCTCTCTTCACTTGGCTGTAGTCACTCCAGCTTGTCAGAATCCACACAGAAACGTCGCTCAATGCGTAAAAACAGAAGTTGTTTTCCATAAAGTTTTACGTTTTCTTTTTCCCTCACGAACTTCTATAGAATGCCGATCAAACAGTTAGAAACAATTTTCATTAAATGATGAATCAGAAGGAGATATCACCGGATGAAGCGGTAAACAATATCAACCCTCCCTGCCTTGATAACGCTGAAGTAGATTATTTTTAGTATAAAAATAGTAGAAGACTTATCCAAAGATGTTAAATAAATTTAAAACAACGAAAGTCCTGGACTAGACGGAATTCCTATAGACCCTCTGAAAGATATTCTGGAAAGATTTCACAATTTGGTGTGTAGATTTATTAATGAGTCTTTTGAAAAAGGATCACATATCTCCCGCAATGAGCAGAGTTGTAAGAACTCGTATTTCAACATCAAATAAAAACAGAGGGTTGTTAACACGGCCTATTGCTCTTCTTAAGACTTCTCATAAATGTTAAATACTTGCACAGCTAATATGAAACAGGTTTCATATTATTAATAATAGACCCTTCAGCATTATCAACCAAAATATGCATTCAACTTTGAAGGATCTACTGGCTGCAACACATGTATATCTGAAATGTGAACATCTTAATACATTTCGGCTGGAGAAAAACAACCTTATAACTTACCCTTCCCATTCACAATTGAATGTTTTGTATTTGATAAACTGTTTTGTTGTCATCCCCCAACTATTCTGCTGATACACACTGCACCACCCGCCAAAGATATATGCATTTATCGGGCATTAAGAGAAACAAATTGTCATTTGATTTTCCTAATAAGATAAGGGGCGGCTGGGTAGCCTAATGGTTAAAGCGTTCGTTTGTCACGCCGAAGACCCGGGTTCGATTCCCGACATTGGTACAATATGTGAAGCCCGTTTCTGGTGTCATATTGCTAAAAACGGCGTAAAACCTCACTCACTCACCCACTCGAATAAGATGGTTGTTGATATATTTAGAGCAGAATAATATATATAGCTGAAAACTAAAAAAACAACTAATTCAATTCCCCCAAAATGGAGACCGTTAATAAATGGTCTTACTACCAATAGAACGTAACGTGCCATCAACGTTGTAACCACATTGGATTTGGTAAAATGGAGGTGTTCATTGTTCACCCTGTTCAACAATACACTGCTTGTCATCGTGAACCATTGAAGCGTAATAAAATATTAAGACTATGTCTATATGTGGTTGTCTGTCTTATAGATGATTTCCCAATTGTAATGTGCTGAATTGAAAAGAAATGATCAGCTCTATTTCGTGATGCATATGAATTGGAATTTCGAGCAATATTCCATAAGATTAAGCCTTTGGGGGTCAACATGATACATTACATAACGGTTTGTTTCAAGTAAATACTAGACTTGCCATTTTCATGTGTTTGCGACGGGTGCCCACTGTGGGATAGGACATGCGCATCACGGAGAGCTACACCCCCCAACCACCCCCCGTACTCCCCCACCCACCCCCACCTCCCCAAAAATAAAAAAAATAAAATCATATAAATAAATAATTAAATAAAAATGAAATAAAATAACCTCTATAAAACCCAAACTAAATTATAAAAATTCTTCAACTTCAGCTTGTATATTATTCATTTTTGTGTCATGCAAACATAATAAGCACTTCACGTCACCATGAAAAACAAATACGAGGCACTTCTTTGCTGCGAGTGAATGTATTAGAGCTGATTATATATGATATTATAGTATGAGGTGAGGTGAAATCGGGGTTTAACGTCGCGTCCAAGACCATTGCAATTATATTGCCACGTGCACACTTTCTCAAGCATTATGCTAGTACTAAATCATTGTTACAACCAGAAAACTAGTTATGCATATTACAAGATAAAACTCTGTTGAGAGCTCTTTGTAAATTTAGAATATCTCTCCATAACTTCCTTGTCAATAAATATCGTAGAACCAAGGATAGTGATTTTGTAAATTGTATATGTTCTAACTGTACCAACCAGGAGATTGAAGACGAGTTTCATGTTCTTTTTGTATGTGAAAAATATAAAACGTTAAGATTAAAGTTTCTACCTAATTTAGACATTACACACAAAGACAATCAATGAATGATCAATTTGTTGAATTCTACCAATAAAGAAGTTATCAAATCTTTTGCAATGTATTTGAAACATGCACTTAGACTTAGGATTTAGAATGTAGTATACTATGTTCAAGTTCACGTTGATTTCTATGTATCTTCTAAAACTGAACTGTACTATGGGCCATATGGCCTTGCATATTGAATAAACTGTCAGTCTGTCTGTATTGTATTCTTCCAACTTAGCAATGCCTTCAAAGACTTAATGTTATAGTAGTGAGCTCATTTGGTGTCATGTGTCCCAGAAAGTGTCTTTGTCACAATTTGGTGAATTTGGTGAATTTTGAACAAGACCCAGCTTTTTTCTGGATCTTTTCTATGTTACTTGTACATACTTCATGTGTTTGTCCTTTGTCCACAAACATGCTGCAGTTCAAATGTTTTGAACATTTTGTACTACATAATCAAGAATTAAGACGTTAAATATCCATTATGCTTCTACAGTGCGCTTAACATTCGATTGGTCATATTCACCAAGCCAATTATCACGTTCATCGTTGCCCACGCCGGGTACATTATTCTCCCCAAATTAGGCAATGATTGACATCATGACGTACAGAGCCAACTTACCTCTGGCGTGAAACTTTTACCAGTAAAGTATAATTCATTTCAAAATGCACTTCACGTTGTACATATTACACTTTTGTCTCTTGATGTATGATGTAAACATGACATTAATCTCTCTCCTTCTGTTGGTCATTGCTGGGGTCGGGTAGCCAAGTGGTTACAGCGTTCGCTCGTCACGCCGAAGACCCGGGTTCGATTCCCGACATTGGTATAATGTGTGAAGCCCATTTCTGGTGTCCCCTTCCGTGATATTGCTGGAATACTGCTAAAAGCGGCGTAAAATCAAACTCACTCTCTCACAAGTGTCTGCTTCAATTGTATTCTTACAAAGACAGGTAATCTTCAACTATTTGGCATACACATGCTGCGACATTACTACTTTCGACAAATCACTGGTACCCATAGTGATCGCTGAATGTCTTCTGTCTGCCTGCTCTGTGACACTCTCTAGACAAGGAGGAAAGTATGTATGTTTGGCCATCCACATCATGCCAATTAGGAGAGTGCCAGCGTCTTCTGGTGAGGGTACACATGGCACTGTAAGTTTGTATTGACACTCTTTTGAGTTACTTTCATCCTATTGCTGGCAGTACTATTGTTTATGAGTTTCTGTGCAGGGTACAACGTCAGTGAATGCTTGGTTCTATTGCTCCAGCTTCATTCCCGCGGCTCCAGCCCTCAGTTTATGTATTTTGCCACTTTGGAGGTACAATCGAGCATCATCTTTGTACCAAGATTTCAAAGAGCGCCATTCGACTCCTGCTAAAAACTGATTTGATCAAGGTTACAGGATTCAAGGCCAGTTTGTTTGTTTGTTTGTTTGTTCTTTTGTTGTTTAACGCCGCACTCAGCAATATTCCAGGTATATGACGGCGGTCTGTAAATAATCAAGTCTGGATCAGACAGTCCAGGGATTGACATCATCAGCGATCCGCGCAATTGGGATTACGATGACGTGCATCAAACCAAGTCAGCGAGCCTGACCACCCGATCCCGTTAGTCGCCTCTTATTACAAGCATAGTCGCTTTTTACGGCAAGCATGGGTTGCTGAAGACCTATTGTGCCCTGGATCTTCACGGGTCTGTGGCACATGTAGTGAGATAGTCCAACAGCATAGGACACTGAGACATGAGAATGAATCTGACGATATCTGTAATGGGAGGGATAATTGTGTGAAGGAGGATATGAAGTAGTTTCTGAACACAGAACCGTATGAACAGTAACGGCCTTTCTCAGTTTCTCAGTTACAGGGGACTAATTAGTCTGAACGTTCACGTGGTTATCAACTAACGGTTACTCTCAGGACGTTGTCTGACAGGGGACTAATAAGTCCGAACGTTCACGTGGTTATCAACTAACGGTTACTCTCAGGACGTTGTCTGACAGAGGACTAATAAGTCTAAACGTTCACGTGGTTATCAACTAACGGTTACTCTGACAGGGGACTAATAAGTCTGAACGTTCACGTGGTTATCAACTAACGGTTACTCTCAGGACGTTGTCTGACAGGGGACTAATAAGCCTGAACGTTCACGTGGTTATCAACTAACGGTTACTCTGACAGGGGACTAATAAGTCTGAACGTTCACGTGGTTATCAACTAACGGTTACTCTCAGGGCGTTGTCTGACAGGGGACTAATAAGTCCGAACGTTCACGTGGTTATCAACTTACGGTTACTCTCAGGACGTTGTCTGACAGGGGACTAATAAGTCCGAACGTTCACGTGGTTATCAACTTACGGTTACTCTCAGGACGTTGTCTGACAGGGGACTAATAAGTCCGAACGTTCACGTGGTTATCAACTAACGGTTACTCTCAGGACGTTGTCTGATAGGAGACTAACAAGTCTGAACGTTCACGTGGTTATCAACTAACGGTTACTCTCAGGACGTTGTCTGACAGGTGAATCACGGTTATATGATCTGTGACAATTTAAATGCTTCAATACTTGGAATAAATTGGGTGTATGTTTACAACATGGTTATCACATCCAAAGTGTTTCGTTTTTTGGCGTTGTTTTAAAAAATAACAAGGCTTATTATTAACACTTGTACATGTCTCTAGGCTGGCAAAAAACTCAGTATTTATAACCGTTTGTAATTCCGAAGGACACGAGTCATATCTTGTATTTGTACGATACAATATGGCCCACTTACGTATATCTCAGCCGTTAGCATTCGTTGACTTTTTTTCATTTTTAAACGTCATGCTATTTTCGTAATATAAAATAATTTTAAACTTACTAGATCTTGATGAAATGTTTCGAGTTATCTCTTTATAATTTATAGATTATAAAACTAGATTCACTTTGACAATGTCTAAATTTCTCCTCAAAATCTATAGTGAAATAAAGCGCGTGCAATGAGCTTCAAAAAGTGTTGAAAACGAGAAAGTATGTCGTAAAATATCATCTTTCTCATTTCTGACAGAAGGTAGTTCATTAACGAAAATGTGGCCATCGTAACATTTGCTTCCCAAACTATGAAATATAATGTTTAAAGTTAGCAGCCAAGTCAAGCTATTATGGTTTCTATTTCCTAAAACATCTTTGCGGGTCTCGGAAACGAGACGCTAAGGAGACCTTTCGAGCTTTCCATCTCTCAAAAACTGTATACGGAAGTCAGAAGTTGGAGCAAGTTTTGCGCTTTCTAGTTTCCATCGAAAACAAATAATTTCGGAAGTGACAAGTAGGATGCGGTGTTGAGCTTTCAAGCTTTTCATCTTTCAAAAATGAGATCGAAAGATGAATTGTCGTGTATGTTCCCCAGGAGTTGTTTGATCTATGGTTGAACCATTCAGTTGTGAATGAACTGTTTGTATGTAGCACTGGAGTGGTATTTAAAGACACTGACTTTTACACAGGCTGTTCGCGCCCAAACACACAGTAAAATCCGAGTTGCCTCCCTTAGACTGCGTGACACAAGGGAAGTGTTTGTATGACTTGCACCACGACTTTAAAACTTCCTTAAACCTCGTTGTTGTATTTGCAAATTGAGATCATAGTAACCAAATTATTCTGGACACAGGGAGTACAATACACCTGCGCTGTGTCAAAGTAAGGAAAGTTAACAGAATTGAAGTATTAGGTGTTTTAAGTGCAATTTATGCATGCTGGATAACAAGAATATTTAATCTTATGGTCTAATACTTTATTATTTTCGTTATCAAATCCGAAAAGCAAACGCTTTACTCTGTTCTGCCCTTGGATAATAATGCATGTATTAATACACATTTAACAACTTGTAAATCCCCACAAGAGTAAACAGGACACGCATATTAAGAACAAGATATATTTCGCACATTATTTAACTATTAAATTACATATTATAACAATAATACATCAGTAAAAGAGAGAGAAAACATAAAACAATGTTCTTAACTTAACTAAAGTACTCCAATAATCGAAAGACGAGATAATTAGTTTATAACGACGACGACACTGTATTTACAATCCTTTGGCACTAACGGGAACCCCACGTATATGCATACAGTATGTACAACATGGCAGAAACTCTTCACGTGGTTTCTACTTCTATTCTATATGATTAGGGTGATTATTAGTATCACAGTGACTATCTCAAAATCCAAAAGATTTGTAGAGCCTAATATAGTTTCCACGGCGTTGTTTACGAAGGGTGTATGGGTTTACGTCGGCGTATATTAATATCACAGTTCGGCTTTGAGATGACGTGTCAATCACTGCTTACTATGGGTTATGAAATAAATACATGGACGTCTGATATGATAAAACTAGTTTTTCCTATATACATGTGTGAATCTGGAGTGGAAGGGTTCTGAAGCAGTGACTGACACCCTCCGCAAGAATATTCAGTAGTCGGTCCCTTATGAGACAATTTGTAAACGCAGGATACCTTGCGAACGCTACATTTATGGCTAGTTTACCAAGCACAGATACTGGCAAAATGCTACTGCATATAAGTAGTGATCATGTCATTATACCATTACGTTTTGTCGTAAATTAGAGCCACATGTTAAGTACGTGGCCCTACTAGTCATGTCTGTTAGCCCACAATACTTCCAGTATTGACAGTATTGTGGCACAAACGAAAATATATTAATTTCTTTTGATAAATACTCTAGGAACCCATATAGGCACCCTGAGGGAGATGGTCTGGCTATCGATAGTCATCATCGGACTCCATGAAAATCATTTTCAAGAGTGAATACATATCATCACCGTAGTACTGTAGGTAGGCATCCCACTGATATCCAACCTTCGGCCCTCGCACCTGTTTGTCCTCATTTCGTCTTCCTCGCCTCCTCCTCCTCCTCTTCCTCGCCCCCTCTGTCTGTCCACCAGGAACAACCTCTTCAGGCACCTCCTGTTCATCGTGGCCAGTTCCTCTTCTCAAACGTATTCTAAGAGTTCTTGTTTCCCGAGAACCGACGATGTCTTCTTCGTCTTGGTACTGCTCTTTTGCTTCTCCCATTTCCCTCCTCCCCTTCTTCTTATAGCGTTTTACCCTTAAAGAACCAGACTTAAAATACTCTACCTCCTCATCACTATCTTCTCCCTCGTCTTCAACGATAGCGTCTGTAGGTAATCCACGCCCCAGTCTGACTCCCCGAGAATTCAACTTATCTCTGTCTGAGTCAAAAGTAGCAATGGTATTCATGTCCCACCTTGTCTTTCCGGTCTGATCATCTCTAATAGGCGGCCTTCCTAAAGTACGATATCCATAACATGAATCCGAACTCTCATCTTCCCCTGAGAGGTGTCCTTCAGCTCGGGACATCCCAACACTTGACGCTTTCTTACCAACGTCAGAATTTGTCATGACACCACCCGAACCTTTTAGTGATTTCCCCCGGCTGCTACCAGCATTACTATTGTCCATTTCACTCTGTGTCCCTGGTAGCGCACCCTTAGTGTTCCTTTTGTGATCCGAATCATGTTTGGTCCCTTTAGGAACACTCCCCGCTTTTGTATTCATATTGTTCTTATCATATGGGCCTACTCTTTTCCCTGGTCGTGTTCTAGATGGGCCATCTTTGTGTGTCTCGTTTTCAAATGCTATCTTGGTGTTAGGATGTCTGGGCAGTGCAGTTGAGTTTGGCAGATGGCTGGATTCAAAACCGCCAGGTTTGATTATTTGATTCCTATCATCAAACTCAAGATCTTCAAGGTTCATATCAGCAGCTGTAGAGTCTTCCGTATCATACCACTGCTCCATACCCCTGTATCGTCCCTTCCCGTCCGGCCAGTACTGCTTTCCATCCTCACCAACATAACTGACGTTGTCTTCATCATCAATAATGTAGCCCCCCTCCACTCTTCTACCCTTCAGACTTCCGTCAGTGCTGGACTCGCCACGGCCAAATCCAGAGTCACCGTCATTCACTCCCTGTCTTTGTCCGGCACCTATAGGAAAACCAACGCCAAACTTTTCTTCATCTTCATTCAATGTGCGTTTCGCTTTGTCATTGGGTTTCTTGATGCTGTCCCCTCTCCCAGACCAAGAATCATTTTCTTTGCCGAGAGGAATGATACTTTCTTTACCACTTGTCATCTGTTTACCATTATTTGGACCGCGATGATGTTTGTCATTTCCCCTGTTCTCATTGACATCTTTGCCTTCACCCTGTGATGTGGGATCCTTTGCATTTGTATTTCTGTTCTTCTTGTTGCCTCTACCTTTATTGCCATTCTCACCTTTGCCTTGATGGCCAGTTCCTGCACCACTTTCTCCACCCATTCCTCCATCAGTTCCTTCACCAGTTACTTTACCAGTTCCTCTACCGGTTTCTCCAGCAGGTCCTCCATCAGTTCCTCTACCAGCCTTTCCACCGGTTCGTCCATCAGTTCCTCTACCGGTTTCTCCAGCAGGTCCTCCATCAATTCCCCTACCAGCCTTTCCACCAGTTCGTCCATCAGTTTCCCCAGCAGGTCCGCTAGTTCCTCTACCGGTTCGTCCATCAGTTCCTCTACCGGCCTTTCCACCGTTTCGTCCATCAGTTCCTCTACCAGTTTCTCCAGCAGGTCCTCCGTCAGTTCTTCTACCGGTTCTTCCTCCAGTTCCTCCATCAGTTCCTCTGCCATTTCCTCCGACAAATCCATCAGCTCCTGTTAGACCTTTTGCAGGATAAACACCTGGCCTTCCATTTAACCCCATACCATTCTTCACATCATCGCCTGATCCTTCTTCTGTCTCATAGCTCCCAGTGGTTTCACTACCATTCAAGTCATGACCCGAACCCTTCTGTTTCCTTGCATCACTATAGCCCTGGTCCTCATCACCCTGTAGGTCTTCCAGTGTCCACAGCTTGTCATGTGGTTTACTTTCTTTCGTGACCTCCTGCGGTGGGTCTATCCATGCGTCAATAATCCCCCTGGGCGGAAGGGAGAACCGTGGCAAGTCGGAAGGCAACCCTTTGGAATACTCCGATATCGGTGGTCGGAACGTCCCTCTTCTCAGACTTCTCCTGTTCGAATGATGGAAGGGACAGCAAGGTATTAGTGTACTTGATAACTCAAACATTGACATGACAAAATGACATTAAGATATCCCCAAAATGTTTAATCCATTATAATTTGACAATGACAGACAAAACTATTTGTGTCTCTATTATATTTTGTATTTAATTTGGTATTATTATAGAAGTAATGGTACGGTGGTGTAGCTCATCCGAATACATAGTCAACAGTTGTAAATGTCAACAAAGACGGTCACAAAATAAAAACAACTTGCAAAACAAAGTCAAAATAGAAATATCGCCATAAAACAGAGTTAACATTTGGGTTGCGCCCCACTACTGACTACTTATATGTCAGATTTCATTACAAATTGAACAAAAATAGCTGAGTAACAGACATAAAAATGTTTTCAAAATGGCTACTATCGCGGCCATATTGAAACTCGGACTCGAACATCTTGGGCGAATTAAGGTGACATCTTTTGTGGGAACTCGAATGTGAAGTTTCACCGTTATTGGTTCAGAGATTTCCGAGGAGAATATTTTTAAAGTGAAAGGAAATGCAGTTTGAGTAATAAGCAAAGGTTCAAATATCAAAGTCCCACTCCTTACTAAATATATACCGAATTTCATTACCCTTTGTCTTATAAATCGGATTTATATTTCAATTTTTGAAATACAGTTGGTAGTCATGTGAAGTTTCAACTTCATCAGTGTCCTGGGTTCATCTGTTAACGTCTGTATATATGACCCAGGCGGTGCAGCTAGACGTTGATACCACTAAACCATGACGGCGATTACACATTACAATGGGACAACGATTCAAAACATGTGGTCACATAACGGTACATCCATGAGACCTTTACAAGTTGAAACCCTTTTTTATACTTACAAAACAATTGGAACATCCTCCCCGCCAGATTGCCCTGGTAACGTTACGTGTACATGGGACTGGAGTGACGTTACACTGGAGGTCACTGAGGACCTGGACGTTGAACCCTCTGGTGTGTCTTCCTCCTCTTGACCCTCCTCATCAAACGCTGCAAGCCTACAGTACAGATACATGTTGTAAAGGACACTGGGTAATCAGAAGCCTCTCTTGTTTGATCTGTAGACCGACACAGGACACATGCAACTTGCTAAAAACGTTAACTTATTTGAGCTCAACACAATAATTCAGAAAGGAGTCTCTCTTGTTTGATGAGTTGACCGACACAGGACACATGCAACTTGCTAAAATCGTTAACTTATTTGAGCTCAACACAATACTTCAGGAAGGAGATACTGATGGCTCTGTAAAGACACCGACATCAATGTCCATGTTTTTTTTACGCTGACTTGATTCAGTATTGAGGGACGAATTTACTTAAGCAAACGCTTTGCATTTCCAATGCTGATAGTTTTAAATAACAGCAGAGAGAAGTTTTACACTATAGTTAGAGAGAGAGAGAGAGAGAGAGAGAGAGAGAGAGAGAGAAACACACACACACACACACACACACACACACACACACACACACACACACACACACACACACACACACACACCTTGTCCAAAACGCATACAGACATATGCACATCACAGAGACACAGACAGACAGACAGAAACTGGACTATTTGTCCAACATCCACACATCCACACTGAACTGATATATTCACACAACGTTATTTCAGGACTGATTTGTTGTAACTGTTCTCTTGAAGTGAATTAAGTTTCGGAAATTACATGTAGTGGAGGCACCTTTTGACTGAGTACAACAGATATGAATATGTGTAACTACAGTTTACTACAGTTTCCAATATCATAACCTATCTGACATAAGGCTCATGTACTCTTAGAGCCTTGCCTCATAAAAAATAAATGTACGTTTTATCCGTGTCTTACTTGACTATCACAGATGGATCACTTTCGTCATCCTTCTTCTTCCCCTTGTCATCCGGGGTCAGTTCATCTTCCCCAACATCTTTGTCTTCTCCCTTCTGTTTATCACTCAGGTCCTCCTGTTTATCACCCAGGTCCAGCTGTTTATCACCCAGGTCCTCCTGTTTATCACCCAGGTCCTCCTGTTTATCACCCAGGTCCTCTTGTTTACCACCAATGTCCTCCTGTTTATCACCCAGGTCCTCTTGTTTGTCACCAATGTCCTCCTGTTTATCACCAAGGTCCTCCTGTTTATCACCAAGGTCCTCCTGTTTGTCACCCAGGTCCTCCTGTTTACCACCCAGGTCCTGATGCTTGAGAAGAGGTGGTTCCTTTGTGTGTTCATCTTCTTTCTCAACTACAGGCGGCCTACACGATAATTGAGTTTAAAAAAAATAAATGAAGATATGTGCGTTCTGAACTAATAAAAACAAACGGCATCATTTCAGAGTTGGTGTGTGTGTATGTGTGCAAAGTTTCAAAGAAGACGTTGACACATTCGAATATGATAGGTGATGGATTCAAAGACTTCTATATCTCATATAAACAGGGTATAACTGTTATCAGTGAGCAAATATTGTTGTGCACTAGCGTCGACAGTATCACATACACATCAGAGTAACCAATGGTTGAATTAGTGATCCCAGTCCACTCAATCGGACAACAGGACATACCAAGTACCAGCGACCCATTATGTTGGAGTCGGGTCCTCTCAGTATCTATGGTGACCGCCTCCGTGGTCTACTGGATAGAGAGGGGCGGTGAGGTAACCTATAGGTTCAAGCGTTCGCTCGTCACGCCGGAGACCCGGGTTCGATTCCCAACATAGCTATAATGTGAAGCCAGTTTCTGGTGTCTCTCGCTGTTACATTGCTAAAAGTGATGTAAAACCATGTTATGCTGGCGGCATGGTGTCTCAGTGGAAAAGTACTATAAAACCGGCATAAGTCCGGACTAGTACAAACAACCATGCACACGTCTACACGCACGCACGCGTGCATACACCGTCGCTACAAATGTATATGTAAGTGCAACAATCTTAAACGCGACGTTAAGCCCCTTTTCACCTCACCTCACCTTGCTTTGTCAATGATATATATAAGTTTAATCTGTGTCTTACTCGGCGATCACAGGTGGATCACTTTCGTCATCCTTCTTCTTCCCCTCGTCATCCGGGTCCGTCTCATCTTCTCCAGCATCTTTGTCTTCTCCCTTCTGTTTATCACCCAGGTCCTCCTGTTTATCACCCAGGTCTTCCTGTTTATCACCCAGGTCCTCCTGTTTATCACCAAGGTCCTCCTGTTTATCACCCAGGTCCTCATGCTTGGCAAGCGGCTGAGCTTCCTTTGTGTGGTCATCTTCGTTCTCAACTACTGGCGGCCTACACAATAATTGATTTTATTTAAAAAATGAAGATAAGTGCGTTCTGAACTAATAAATACAAACGGCATCATTTCAGAATTGCTGAGTTTGCAAAGTTTCAAAGAAGACTTTGACAAATGTATATGATATGTGATGGTTTCAGAGCCAAGCGCAGACCGACGGGCGGTACTTTTATATCTCATATATACTTTATTTTGACAGGGTATAACTGTTATCAGTGAGCAAATGTTGTTGTGCACTAGCGTCGACAATATCACATACACATCAGAGTAACCAATGGTTGAATTAGTGATCCCAGTCCACTCAATCGGACAACAGGACATACCCAGTACCAGCGACCCATTATGTTGGGAGTCAGGTCCTCTCAGTATCTATGGTGACCGCCTCCGTGGTCTACTGGATAGAGCGGGTGGTGAGGTAACCTATAGGTTCAAGCGTTCGCTCGTCACGCCGGAGACCCGGGTTCGATTCCCAACATAGCTATAATGTGAAGCCAGTTTCTGGTGTCTCTCGCTGTTACATTGCTGGAATATTGCTAAAAGTGACGTAAAACCATGTTATGCTGGCGGCATGGTGTCTCAGTGAAGTAGCACTATAAACCGGCATAAGTCCGGACTAGTACAAGCAGCCACACACGTCTACACGCACGCACGCGTGCATACACGGTCGCTACAAATGTATATATAAGTGCAACAATCTTAAACGCGACGTTAAGCCCCATTTCATTTCACTTCACCTAATCTGCACTGCCATCCATCTTGCTTTGTCAATGATAATACATATAAGTTTGATCTTTGTCTTACTCGGCGATCACAGGTGGATCACTTTCGTTATCCTTCTTCTTCCCCTCGTCATCCGGGTCCGACTCATCTTCCCCAACATCTTTGTCTTCTTCCACCTGTTTATCACCCAGGTCCTCATGCGTGGGAGGCGGTTGAGCTTTCTTTGAGTGTTGATCTTCATTCTTACGCACGATCGGCCTACAGGAACATTAGATTTTCTGTCAAACAGCCACTTCTTGGATTCTGAACTAATAAATGGCAGTTGGTACTCCAGTAAGTACTCAATGTGTACAAGTTGGAAGATATTTATCAAGCTACACACATCTACAGAAACAATACAGTTCCCATACTCTGTCGCGTGGGACATATTACCGGAGTTGAATATGGTCATTGCTCAATACGACCATCTATATTTAAAACACCATTGATAACAAAACTCTCAAATCTAATAATAACGTTAAATTATCAATGAAGAGAACGAAGATATGCAAAGTCTTGTTCAGGAAAATACTGGAAACAATAATTCGGAAACTTGAGCCTCAGTCCACACGACCAAACGATGAACGTGATTCTAGATTGGGTCCATCATTTGCACGTTGATCTGAACTGTGGACGGTAAGGTGTCTAGCTTTGGTACAACACGCCCTTACTCGTCGTGGTAAATGGCGGGTTCAAGTCTTGATTTGGTACAGTACTTACTTGGAGTGTAAACTGGTTCAAGTCTAGCTTGCCGTCAACTGATATCAAGTCTAGCTTTGGTCCAACACTTACTTGGAGTGTAGAAGAGTGGGTTCCAGTCTAGATTTGGTACAACATTTACTTGGATTGTAGAAGCGTGGGTTCTAGTCCAGCTTGGTACAACACTTACTTGGAGTGTAGAAGAGTGGGTTCTAGTCTAGCTTTGGTCCAACACTTACGTGGAGTGAAGAAGAGTGGGTTCTAGTCAAGCTTTGGTCCAACACTTACGTGGAGTGTAGAAGAGTGGGTTCTAGTCTAGCTTTGGTCCAACACTTACTTGGAGTGTAGAAGAGTGTGTTCTAGTCTAGCTTTGGTCCAACACTTACGTGGAGTGTAGAAGAGTGGGTTCTAGTCTAGCTTTGGTACAACATTTACTTGGAGTGTAGAAGAGTCTAGTCTAATCTAGCTTTGGCCCAACACTTACTTGGAGCGTAGAAAAGTGGGATCAAGTCTAGCTTTGGCCCAACACTTACGTGGAGTGTAGAAGAGTGGGTTCTAGTCTAGCTTTGGTCCAACACTTACGTGGAGTGTAGAAGAGTGGGTTCTAGTCTAGCTTTGGTACAACACTTACTTGGAGTGTAGAAGAGTCTAGTCTAATCTAGCTTTGGCCCAACACTTACGTGGAGTGTAGAAGAGTGGGATCAAGTCTAGCTTTGGCCCAACACTTACGTGGAGTGTAAATTGGATCAAGTCTAACTTCCTCGCAGTGTGGAAAACTGGGTTCTAGTTAAGCTTAGGCACAACACTTACTGAGAGTCCTCGCAGTGGGTGATTTCCTCTCTGATAAGAGACACTTTGTCTGACTTCTTAGAGCTTGTGTGTTTCCCTGTAGCGTATTTCAAGCGGATCTCTCCATACCTGTAGCATGTAACATGTAACATCGTTATCACTGCAATAGTGTAACATGAGTGGAAACAAGTGACAAAATGAAAAACCCTTCATTAGACCATTCTTTCCAATCTCCAATCTCATCCACCAAGATAGCGGGCAGGCGAAATGAAAACATGAAACAAATGAAAAAGCAAAAATATGTTTTTTACTAATTGTGTAACTTATTTTTGACAGTTTAAAGTTTAAACTCTTAGTACCAGTCATTAAATTAATGTATGACGAAAATCGAGTCGCTTTGCTTCGGAAACGAATAATCATTAAACATAGCTGAAGGAAGGTCAAGGTGAAATGGGTTTTCGACTGTGCAATGGAAGAAGTAATTTTTTATCACATTGGGGCATGATTTTCAAAGGCGGCGGGGAAAATTGCAATACAAAAACTTTTTTTTGTTATTTCACGTCAGTATGAACATTCAAAGCGGATCGGAGATGGGAAACACAGAAAAACATATGACTGCCTTACACCTGGAACGAGATTCCATACACGAGCAACACACGTGGAGATCCGGGCTAGAATAGGTCTTCAGCAACCCATGCTTGCCGTAAAAGGCGACTAAAAGGGAACGGGTGGGTCAGGCCTGGTGACTCAAGATGTTAATCACTGGATTGTTTGGTCCAGACTCGATCACTTACAGACCGCCGTCATAGTGCAGGGATATTGTACGGCGTTAAACACAACAACAAAAACATCAAAAAACGAACACGAGCTATCATGCATAAAGCCTTCTGGGCGGCGACTGCATACCTGTTTTCATAATACGGTTTCGTGCCCGACGCTGATTTCTTCCTCGAACACGGACCTGTAAAACAATCAGAAGTTTTGGTGGTAGAGACAGTTGAATATATAATTACACTGCATAAAAACGGAATTGTACCATTTAATAAGTCTAGTCTAAGGTGACACCATTTCATTCCACAAAAGATCAATCCTTGGTCCACATGCTCAATGCGAAGTTAGTACCAAGACCGGTGTACCGGCGACAATTTACCGAAATTTGGGCTCTCTTCCGACATTACACCATCATGATGACGGACGGCTAGTGTTGTAGCAGTTGATCCTGAGCCACCGCAGCCCAGTAGTAATTAATGTAAAAATGCGAGACAGTATATTTGTCACTGGAGACAGCTTCCAGTTCAGTGACAGATATACTCACATCGTTTCTTGCGACAGAAGATGTAGATGAGAAGCGCTATCTGTATCACTAGGAGGATGAAGATGAGGATGGAGACAACGATGACGGCAGCCAACTCCCCGTCCGTCACCACCTTGTCAGGGTCCACAACCACTGCGGAAAAACATCAATATTAGTGTTATCTGTGGCACTGTCGGTTTAAGGAAGTGAGACTCAGTAATTTATACTAAACAGTGAAACCTCGTCAACTCATCTTTTTAAGGACCATTGGCGCTTGTCTTGGTTGAAGAATGTCACCGACCCAAATTACGTCCATACTCGATTAAATACAGACTGCCGTCATATAGCTGGTATATTGCTTAGTGCGGCGTAAAACAACCAACCAACCAATCATGTGGCAGATACCCGACATGGCCTACAATATAATAATGACATTAATGCATCACTTCCATGATATGATGGGCATTGTCTCATCTCGACTGTGGACCTGAGCTGGAACTTCAAATGAGTCCATTAACACTTTATAAATAATGAAGATGATGATGGATGCTTTGGGCATCTGTTTGAGTAACAGTAATTTCATGACATGAAAATGATGAAGATGTTTACATTGTTGTTCTAAACTTTTAAACTGATTTTAAATCTTTATGATAATGTTTGTTTTTCACATTTATTGCCAACTTTCCAATGGGTGAACACATTATCCTAGAGGTAGGACAGCACTGAAGTGCAATCAGGTGTAAATGTGTTTTGATAAGACTTCTTGGTGCAGGCCAAATGGGCTATGGGCCATATGAGGACAGAATCGGTGTCTTTCCACTATGATTACTGTTTCAATACACAAACTTCATGGTTCAGTGACTGCTAATAACTACCTATCACCCCTGTTCCTAGGTGAAGTTGGAGTTGTCAAAAGGGGAACAAGAATCTATATTCATATATTCATAAACTCAAATCGCAATTTGAGAATAGGGTTATATACATTATTGGTTTCAAACGACAAAGTGCCCTTAAATTCTTTGCAGTACAAACCCTTTGAGATGCGACAGTTTTGCAGGTATTGATCTTTCAATATTACTTCAAACTTTGAAGTCAGTCATTTTGTGGAACATATAAACGTGCTATCAAACAATTCGGTAAGTCCATCATTACGTATTCCTTTCACGAAACAAATCCATGGAGTAAATTAAAAAAATGGGGTCCAATAAGAGCGATATTCTAGTATGTGGGGATTTCTGTATTTGTTGTTATTGTATGCTAAAACATAATAATGCGTCTATACCATTTTAACATACAGTGGTTCTATTCATGGTTGTCCGTAGACCATGACATTGGTGTTGTGTTACGAAGATCAGCGGCAATTTTAAGAAAATTTAAATGTTCTCTGTCAATATTTTTTGTATTTTTAAATCCACAAAATTCTCAACAAGGTAAATAATATAAAAACAAATAATACAACAAAAACAACATCTCTCATTAGACACTGTTCATGTCTGGATAGTGATTGAGTCAGTGAGTGAGTGAGTGAGTGAGTGAGTGAGAATAAATGCTTCTTTGAAGATTATTTCCGGTATATCGCAGCATGCTTTACATTGTGTAAAATACCCAGAGGTGACCAGTTTGACACCCTCTGGGATGAAGATGATGAAGAAATGAGTGACTGAATAATATTTATCGCCGCGGTCAGCAACGTCCCAGCTCTATCACAGCGGCACTGTGAGAATCGAACCTAGCTCGATAAACGAATGACTGAAAGTGTAAGAGTGAATATTATTCTACCCTTTTTTTTATCCCGGGGCTGAAATTTTCTAGTGTCAGGATGATCCTCCCTAGTTAATTTGAACACTCCCTAGTGTGTTTAATCCTATCAACATGTATTTACCCTAACCTTTATAACCGTCATATATAACTGCTCCGTTTTACAATATGTCAACACTGAGTCCGCTGTTTATGTGAATTAAGGGAAAACTGAAATGTTAGTTTTTAGAAATGATGCTATTGTCAAGGGGACAGAGAAATGGAAGTATGGTGATGTCTATGTCCAAATATATATTATTATATGTATCTTGTGTTGTTATTTCCTAGGGTCCTAGGGTATTAACTCACTTGTACATAAGGTAAGCTAAGCACTATTTGCTGTAAAGAATATATATATATATATATATATATATATATATATATATATATATATATATATACATACATAGAAATATTCAGTGTCAGGTTTTAGTCTTATTTACGATTTTTGATACTCAGATAAAACTATTTTGTTATGTTCATTTGACATCTGGGGAAATTCTTGATTTCTTGACAGGATTTCTTGAATGTTTTCATGTTAGATTTTGTAAATTTGTATGAGGAATAGGTAATCAGGTTACAAATGTCACTGTGCTGGCTGAATGTGGCAGACATGGCCTATTTATTGATTATTTTAAGAAATGTATTAAATAGTGGCTCAAACAGTTATCAATGCAAATAATAGATAATTGATTGAAACAAGAACTAATACCACAATATTAAGTTAAATACCCAGATGTACATGAGTACGCCGCCAACAAAATGTCATTGACTGTTGTAAATATGTAAAGGAGGCTTTAGCTGCAAGGAATGCATTGTTACTATAAAACATATATCTTATTCATAAAATTCATATAATATTTAAATGAAATTATTTAACGTGGGCCAAAGACCCTTCTACTGAAAGAAACTTTACATAGTATAACCGTTATTACCTAAACCTGCAGCTGTCCTCCCACTTCAAGGCAAGACGCCGTGATATAGCTGAAATACTGTGACGTTACAAAGTGGCGTTAAAACAAACTCACCCACTCATTCACACGGACATACCTGATTTGTCTGACATAGCGATCAATCAAGGCCCTGGAAAAGAACAAGAAAATCATGAATATCGTGAATACAAAAATAGCATGTGTAGCACCTGAGTGGAGTCGGGATGTCAACCTCCACTCAAATGCTACAATAACCAGCTTTAATGGATTATGGAATCTTCGAACGGATAACAGATAGGTGTTGGTCGGTTCAACCATTCCGTACTTCTTGACAGTAGGTTGCTTCACAGCTGTGACAGACTGTTGGACAAGATCTTGGACAATTTTTTCTTCGGTCATGTCGGACAGGCAGCCTGCTCTGTCCCGTACAATGCCCTTACATGAGTTCTGTGCTCAGACAGCAACCTTACTGTTCACAAACTCTTTCAATTTGAGCAGATTTACGGTTTCTTTGAACATTCTACAAGGAGAGAACCGGATCGAAACTTGGGGACATACAGTAAACTACGGTTATAACGAACTCAAAGGGACTACTGATTTTAGTTCGTTATAACCGTAGTTCGTTATAAGTACATATACAGCATGACTACAACAAGTAGTCGGGACCAAAAAGTAAGTTCGTTATATCCGTCAGTTCGTTATAAGCGTATTCGTTATAACCGTAGTTTACTGTATGTAACCTCTCCGCAAATACCAGCAATACCTTTGGAGATTGCAAATGGATTCAGTTTGATTTGTTCTTTGTTACATGCTTCAATAACAAAAGACGCGGTCAGCGGTCAGAGCGAATGAATGTATTCTCGCCATACGAGGTATTGTCAGCATATACGTGTCTTCGTTTTGAGCCAGGATGTTGGAAGCCATGTCGGAAAGAAAACGTCAGGCTGGTTCGGCCCATGACAATCAGTTGGAGATATACAGAAGTTAGAGGTCAGCATCACCAGATTGGACAATGAACCACCGCATTCTCCATAGATTCATACATTTGGAAGTTCAGAATGACTTTATTTTTAGGATACAACATGTTTGTATGAGGTATAGTATACACAGGGCATGACACTCGGGCAGAAGTTGGTGTTATTTTGAAGACTGACGCATTTTAAATAGATCGACAAGCAATGTTTTTAACTTTATTGGACCAGTTACAAGTATCCCCACGGACTGGAAGGAACACGGGTGCTGTATGTTAAGAAAAAAGTGTTGTGTCTTTCTTTGATTCTGTATCAAATCAGTGTAATTCGTGAGGCATGGTACCTGCACATTTCTATTCCCAGTCTGGACATGTGAATCTTGTTACAACAACCCCAGGAATCACAGAAACTCTGCCAGAGACACTTGATGCCACCTAATCCCATATCCCCTGACAGCATAACACTCAACCTAAACAACCCTTGTATGATAGGGAGTGTTAGGCTGCTAACGATAATATGGAGGCATCTTATGCCACTTTTGCTCAAACCTCCAATGATCTAGACAAGCATATTACATTATTACGAAGTGCTACAAAGAGACATAAGAAGGAAACGTCGCACCCACAAACTGGATCAGTGACGTAAACTAGAATCATTATGTCAGTCTGATCCATTTAAAGTTTGAAAACATTTGGAACGACTAAACAAGCCCAAACCGTTCAATCTTGAACAGAGAACACCAAATTAAACCTTTAATCATTTCAAAACAATATACAACAAAACAAAGTTACTCATCAAAACTTAACTAACACTATACAAACGTTTGAAGAAATTATCAGTCTTGGCAGAAGGCATTATTGAATGTAGCCAACAACTAAAAAACAACAAGAGTACATGTGAAGATAACATAAATGATGAATTCATTAAAGCCTGAGTTTATCTACCATTGACCACTAAGTAAAGCTATTCAGTGACGTAATCAACTGTGGTCACTTCCCACAAGACGTTATCTGTATCTATCAATTACACAAGAAGGGCAATAGAACTGACCCCAACAACGGTAGAGGTATAAACACTATCAAAAAAATAAAGTACTTGATATTTGCCAGGCAGGATTTTGAAAGGTATTCAGAATACCTGACAATGTCTTCACACTAAAAACTACTGGGTTTGTTTCCCCTTCTGTTTAAGGTAATTAAATCTAAACATATATTTTACAATCTTCCAATATTGTTTTAAAACATGCTATTAATGAATCAATAACTATTGCGATACAACACATTTGACGGTACTATAAATTCACTTGCCTCAGAGATCATTTTGACATAAAAGAAAGTGATCTACGATCTTCCGCAGTAATTAAGGACCTACAATCAAAATGTACAGACACGTTCCACTCATCTCTTCAATATAAACTTATGAACCTAAATTCATGAAACAAGCGTAGAACATATAGAAAAATTAAATCAGAAATTAAACTTGAACCCTATTTAGAACACTGCAAGATAAAAAAAACCCCAACTTTATCAGCTATGGCTGAGTGACCACAAACTAAAAAATGAACTGGGTAGAAGAACAAGAGCACCTACACCTTTGGGAGAACGTCTCTGTGATCACTGCTCAGTCCTTGAAGATGAAGAACACACAGAGACACGCACACAGACACACACAGACACAGACACACAGACACACAGAGACACGCAGACACGCACACAGACACGCTGACACAGACACATACAAACACACCTTTTCGAATACATTTAATTGAACCAGGAATGTCAGTCAATGGGATCTACAAATTGTAATTAAAGGGAGACTAGGTTTCGACCAGTTGTCAGTCGTAGGAAATGAAATAAGTTCATTCACTTTGTAAACCCAACTGTTAAAGTGCATGTCATTCTGCCAGTGGATGATGTCCATGCTAACACACAGTCGTGTCTCAGTTTCCCACAAGTCACAATGTCGAGACAAACACCGAACACTGGAAGCAGATCCTGGAGCATAGCTCCTCATTAAATGTATATAAATAATCCTACAGCAAACTTTAACTTACCATAATCACATATCCAACGATATAATTCCCCGACATATAACACCGACCTGGTAACTCAAAGACCAAGGTCTACATGTGAAATGCCGTTTACGCCATTCAACCGCCTTGTCCTCCCTGTGGTGTGTAGCAACAGGGAGTCCAGCTCAGAGAATGGCAGGTATGGCCGTCACCGTGTGCCGTCCTATTCAACGTATTGGTGTCACTCGTATAAAGACTCTTCAGAGAAAACACTTTTGATATTCAGTGGCTATGTGTAGAGTTGATACTACAGAAGTTTTAAATAGTTCGTGTGTATATCGTCATTGTCGGGAGTTATTCTGTTTTACCATAATGCATTACGTTCTGGCCTACCCAGATGGGGTGAAGAGGTGCGCATGACACACCTTACGCGAGGGTGCCTATCATGTATTCTGGGTTAAGTCGGCATCCCCCCCCCCCCCCCCCCCCCCGCCTCATCCCCACCCCCAAACTATAAAACGTTGGATCCGTCTCTGTTCTGTAGTATTCGTGGAGGAATATTAGTAATAATGTGCTATTCAAGTGCGGACACAGCGTTTTAAAACAACATGAAATGGAGTAGGGTGTGACCATGGTGTGGGGACTGTACTGGGTTTTTTTTGCTTTGCTAAAACACAATTGTCAGTTAATTAATTGCCGTCGGATTTTATTTATACGTCAAAATAATGAGTATGTTTCAGAAAGAGGATGGGGAATGCCGCCCCTGCATCCCCTCTTGCTTCGCGTACGCTTTGTTTTACCTTTCAAAAGAGAATTCGATAAAAATCCTAAAATAAAAGGTATGATTTGATATACTAATATGCCGTACATATATTGCCCGAGTTTTTAAGTGATATAGATGTAATACACTATGTTACGTTAAAGGTATACTGACCGGTCACGTGTTGAGGATGAGGCCAACTTGCATACTGTATCTTAAAGGCGTTCGCATAGCGTACATGTGCGAGAGCCATCAGAAGACAGCCCGCCCGATCCCGTTAGTCGCCTCTCACCACAAGCACGGCTTGCTAAATACCAATTCTAACCAGGATCTTCACGGAGAGAGCGCAATGCCATAGTTATCAGACACAGTAGAGAGAAGCAGAGAAAACAGTTGACACAGGTCAAATACGTGCGCCCATTACAATAAGATTGCGCTTAGTCGATCATGTAAGGTAAGACGAGTAACCTCCCTTTGACAATTGACTCAAAACTTGTCACAAAGGAAGCAACTATTTGACTTTCAACCATATGTTAATAGTTTTCTTCGTATGGCTCACAATATGGGAAAAACATAATTAATATGTCCTTTTCTTGTAGACAAGTGTTCAAACAAAACAGTTCGGGCGAGTGAGAGGTTTTGGGGCTGTTGGTCTGAAAGCATCACCAAACTATAGATTAACGGTCAGCGGGACTTTACTCTTTATTCTTGTCGAGATGTGTCAACGATAATGTAAATTATAAATGATTTCCCGGTTGTTAAATTGTACCAAAAAAGCTTTAATAACGAAGTGATGAAAACCACTGAAAACCATAATTTTTTTTATTAAGATGTATGTAATAAAATGGGTGTTGTACGATTAAGAAGTTAATTTCAAACTCATAACACACAACGCTCCTTTTACCAACATTTGCCAGCTGGGCCTGGCAAAGGTATGTTTCGAGGCAGATCACGAGGAACGTTCGTGCTCCTCGAGTTCCTCGTGCTGCACGTACGGCATTGGATCGAGTCCACTTGAACCAGGGGGAAGTTCAGCGTCATGATTGGTCTGTGGTCGCAAATTTGGTATTGGCGGGAGTGTTTCAGTCTCAAAGGGGCACTGATCTCTGACAATTCACCGAGACGGGTGTTGCTAGGGCTTGGACGGGTAACTCGGGTACCCGGGTTTGGTGGACACTGAGTAGGACCCGGGTACCCACAGGACTACCCGGACCCGTGATATATTGTTTAATGACAAATATTATCTAGAACTCAATGGTTACACTACAAGTCACGAATGTTCGCATTTCTTTCTGACTATGCACCCATTCCTTCTGACTTCATATGGTGGAATAAAGATATAACTTAGGTCAACTTCAGTGTTTGCATGACCAGATTGTTTAATACATGTATCTTAATACGTTTTGCCAGGGCTTTGGTAAAAAAAATTCCCAATCGGACATTTTGTACCTATCTCTTGAGACCGACAGTGGGTACCCGGGTAGGGTCGGGTAATAGGTGGGTAGGTACCCGGGTAATAAATTTGGACTCGTCCCAGCCCGAGTTGTTGCCTTTGTTATTGTATTTGTTCCCCATGGATACCCAAGAAATCTAAATCAGTGGCATATTTCCTCTCGAAATGACGTGTTTTATCCAAATTGCATTTTATAGTTTTACTAACTAAGTGAGTCGGCGTTGTGTGTGAGAGCGTGTGGACACTAGCTAAGATATGTTATTGAAACATGAATCTGCCCTTTTAAAAATAATCACCGACTAAATGGCTTATGTAGAAAGGTTTTTAATTTGTTACATTTGGTATCTTTGTGGATACAGTGGTATATTCGTTGACCTCAAAATTACAGTTCACTGTACGATCCGAAAACACTGTGTTTGGTTTATTATTTTTCGATTGACAGAAATTATACCTTTAACGTGTCGCCGGATATATTGAAAGTTATTTTAATATTGCAGGAGTTAACGGTAATTTTCTTTTACGTACGCTTCATCTCTTACTCCTGGTTGTCTAACCAGTAGTATCTCGTGTATATTTGGGGTGTGACGTGGACACTTTCAAATGTCACTTCTTGTCACGCCACAGCCGAGGAGAGACATTCTTGCTCCCTCGACTGAACATCAATTACTATTGATGCTATTAAAACCTTTTACAGAACCATCTTCACCGCCTTAGTCCACTTAATTACATCGTCGTCCAGGACCCGCGACAAACGTAAATAAAATATTCAGAGAACAATGAACTGCAAATCGACATTAGCCGAGGGTTGCCTAACGTCTCGGCTGTCATACAGACTATCGCAACTCTAAGGCCAATCTCATTAAAATCAGACCTTAGTTCTCGCTACCGCTAAACAAACATCTGAAGACATCCCATTAGGGGTCACGTAAGAACGACCTTTTATCCGACTAATCAGAGCGTCGCTTACCAGATATGAAAGTGACAGTCGGAATGTGATTTCTAATCATGCAACCTCGAAAACTTTTACAGGGGGTATTCTGCACGATAGTTACGGGTTAAACGACAGAATCCATAGTAGACCTATTAGCCATTCCAGAATGTTCTTTTGTTAAGGTTTCAAATTTGTAATCGAGAATATGTCAAAATATGTTTCGAAGCGTCGTCGCCAATTTGAAAGTAGTGCCGTAAAGCACGAGAAAGGTCCCTTCTGATTGGTCAGTCTGCAAGGTCGGTCTGACGTGACCCGTGGATGGGATGTCCTCAGATCTTTGTTGAGCAGAAGCGAGAACAAAGATTTGATTTTAATGAGATTGCTCTAAGGCCGATATCAATTTTGACAAAATCGCTGTAAGCGCTTATAAAATCAATAGGACTTGTTTTATGTGAGGTGGAAACGTTGCTAGTTTTGAAAACCCCAAACCAACTGACTCTTCTCAAAGCGCATGTCTCGTTACCACAGCGGGTGATTGGTGCGAGGGGCTCTCTAGTTTCTGATGTGATTCTCCATGCACAGACTCAAACAGTCCCAGCCAGGTCACTGGTCTAAGGGACGTAACTCTGAAAATACTATTAAACATTGACACACATATATTACACATCATCTCGTTTCTAAGTTCGAATCTTCTCGCCGGTGCGCCTGTGAGGTTTACGTTTTTCAGCCATTTTGCAATTATCTGAGTCTACTTTGTGTTAATATAAAACGTCTTTTGTGTTCCCCCATCATATTGACATCACCCTCAACAGAGTGTGCATGAGGAGGGCCGGGAGGCCGAAAGCTTTACAGTGCATATTTATGTATTTGTTATATGATTTTAATTTGTGTGACAATCAAATTTAGCAATTATCAGTTGGCCTGAAAACTGCCGCAGAGGGCATTGGCTACACGTGCTGCCGGGAGAAGGTAGCCTGCTGATTATAGCGGTCTGTTGACACGCCGAAAACTCGGGTTCGAATCCTCACATGAGTTTGCCTTAGGTTCTGTGGCCGTTAATTTGATATGAAAACCAGCGCTTTAAGTGTAATCATTGTCCCCACACACTGCCAGGTACTCCCCCGTGGGGATTCCGTGTTATAATAGGACCCTAACGACCTATGTTGGCCTCGAGGAGACTATATAGATATTTGTTATAGTGTACTGTTCCCAGTCGGTCCATCACTCCGTGTGATACATGCTGCTGTAACGTTACATGATGTACCTTCTGTATATAATGTTTAATGGATAAATAGTTTGGCTCCTACTTTCACAGTTTTGTTTCATTGTGTGTTTGTAGTTTGACGCCGCACTCAGCAATATTCCAGCTATATGACGGCGGTCTGTAAATAATCAAGTCTTGACCAGACAATCCAGTGATTGACCAATTGAAACCTGGATCTTCTCGGCGGTCCTGTCAGAGAAGAAAGTTGAATGTTTTGAAGCACTGACTGAAAACGTTCTGTCTCAAACAACAATCCACAATATTAAATGACGGGTCCCTTAGGGATACTAACGAAGTTCCTTCATGGCAGACAATAACAGTTTTATACTTTTGTCCAAGAGAAAAACGCTCTGTAGCACTTCCTCACACGTTTTTTATTACAATATCAGAGAAGACAAGTGTGCGTATCTGTTGACTGGCGGGCGTGCATTGGAACAGAGGAAACACGGTAATTAGAGTAGTGTCATGCACATTCTTGGGTAGTGCTTGACTCTTGGTCGCCTATAGATTCAGAAATGCTCTATTTCGTAGAATCTTACACAATCACATTCATGTACAAAAACATACTATCATCCTGATTTCGCCGGTATTAATGGAAGTACGACTGGTCACTGATCACAATGGATGATGACCTTGACGGCTTTAGCGTCATGTGATATAGCAGTTTCGAAAGCACGCAAAGTCTCGTTTAGGGTGAAATGATGCGTTATCATCGGTTTGACGTTGATCTTGCCCGTAGATATCATCGCTAGTGCAGCTGGATAACTGAAATAATAGCAAATCAATTAAGTAATTTTGTTTTTAGAAATAGTAATTTCAATTGAATAAAAGTTTAGTAAAAATGTTTGAAAGCATATATTATCTCAAACATGGTTAAACTTGGCTAAAGGACATGTATTATTGGTAATGTGTGTCAGTATATTGAACGCACTGATTTTAAATAGTAATGAACGTTTAACGTGTGAATTGGGAATGTCGCCACTTCAACTCCGACATCCTCCCTTGCATTCGAATGTCCGCCATCTTATGGTCTTTGTTTCCCTATGTGCTTGAGGTCAAGCGTAGCTCAGGGTCCTGTCCCACAAAGGGAACTTAGCCGTGATCGTAACTCCCATACTTTAACATTGCATTAGCGCTAAGATCGTTGTGCAAAGTGCCAGAAACCTATGACTGTGGGTTCGAACCCCGTTTCACCCTGATTATGTTTCCAGGTTTGTCAGCACCATACCCGTGTTCGTAGGTTTCACCATTAAAGTGTTAAACGTCTGAGACCTGCATCCCACATGAAGCTGACATGCCGTTCTGAAACAAAACTCAACCACTCATGTGCCACGGGGATTCAGTGATAGTGTTTCTGGGATGGAATGTGTTAAGGGATGCTGTGATTGTGTTACTGGGATGCTGTGATTGTGTTACAAGGATGCAGCGATTGTGTTACGGGGATGCAATAACGTTACCAGTTTGTGTATCTGAAGACGCCCTTCATGTCCACTTGTTTCCTGAAGGCCTCGTCTAATGGCAGCACGGTCTGCTGTGACGGTCGTCCCACGACCACTAGACACCCGCCTGGCCGCGTCGCCTGGAATACAACCCCTCGGGTACAGACTCGTGACAGGGAATCAGTGAGTGAGTGAGTGAGTGAGTGTTGTTTAACACCGCAGTCAGTAATAGTCCAGCTATATCACGGCGGCCTGTAATTAAATCTGTCTGGACCAGGCAAACCAGTGATTGAAGACGTGAGCGGATGAGCGACGATACACGCCAGCGAGTATACAGTGACAAGTCCTTGACCAAGTCGCACCAACTGATCACAATGTAAGTCGCGATCACCGTATCAAGACACAACTGGAGTGATGACGATGATATTGCATTTTGTTTGCATCACAGAACCAACACATAATGCGGCGTTACTATGGTTACAGCGCTTTTGTTGGTGGTATTTCGTCTTAAGCAATATTGCAGAAATATAACCTAGGAACCAGACCCGAATGCAGACCTATAAGTATACACAAACTCAGATACGTACCCAGATACTGATACAGACACAGATAGGTACCCAGATACTGATACAGACACCGATACGTACCCAGATACTGACACAGACACCGATACGTACCCAGATACTGACACAGACTCAGATACATACATATACGCAGACGCACATACAAACACATATAGCCACAGATAAATAGACACAAATACAGACACAGCTACCAATATAGACACAGATATATAAATATTGACACATGCACAGGCAGACAGACACATATACAAATACAGACAAAGATACAAATACCATCTTCACGAGGAAAGGGAGTTGACTGACGGTAAAAGTCCGGTTTCCACAATTGCCGAACAAGGCTGGAATTATGGAGTATATTTTGGCTGGACTAACGAGTCTTTAAATAGTCCAATCAAAATAGCGAAACCGATTAAATCGTAAACTGCCGTGCAAATTTCGGTCGATTGCAGGGTTTGCAAAGCATGTGTACCGCCAACTGGGCGTCAACAGATATTTTCCAAATCTATTCATGTTTTTTAATCAAGGTGCTCACGTGATGTGATACAGTCTGCGAAGTATTACATACAAGATTACAATACATTACAATATAGATTTTGATTATCAATCCGCCATTTTATTTGAAGCAAATGCAAGTGGTATGAGAGGTGGAATCTAATTGGTCAATAGGAGCAACATAGAAGGGACATTATTCGTAATGATCGATTCCAGAAATTCCAGTCTAGTTCGGCAAGGGCGGAAACTTGACAGTCAATTAACTCCCTTGCCTCGGAAAGATGTAAAAATACAAACAAATACAAATATAGACACAGATACAAATACACACGCAGATACATATGCAGACGCAGACACAGACGCAGACGCAGATACAAACGCAGATGCAGACGCGGCAACAGTCGCTGTCAGAGAGACAGGTATATACACAGACACAGACACACAGACACAGACACAAACACAGACGCAGACGCTGTCAGGGAGACAGGTATATACACAGACACAGACACAGACACACAAACACAGACGCAGACGCAGACGCTGTCAGGGAGACAGGTATATACACAGACACAGACACACAGACGCAGACGCAGACGCTGTCAGGGAGACAGGTATATACACAGACACAGACACACAGACACAGACACAAACACAGATGCAGACGCGGCCACAGTCGCTGTCAGGGAGACAGGTATATACACATATACAGACACAGACACAGACACAGACACAGACACAGACAAAAACACAGATATCGGTACGAATAGATATAGATACAGGTACGAATAGATAATCAGACACAAACACAGACGCAGACGCAGTCGCTGTCAGGGAGACAGGTATATACACAGACACAGACACACAGACACAAACATAGACACAGACGCAGACGCGGCCACAGTCGCTGTCAGGGAGACAGGTATATACACAGACACAGACACACAGACACAAACACAGACGCAGACGCAGACGCGGCCACAGTCGCTGTCAGGGAGACAGGTATATACACATATACAGACACAAACACAGACGCAGACGCAGACGCAGATACAAACGCAGATGCAGACGCGGCCACAGTCGCTGTCAGAGAGACAGGTATATACACAGACACAGACACACAGACACAAACACAAACACAGATGCAGACGCGGCCACAGTCGCTGTCAGGGAGACAGGTATATACACATATACAGACACAGACACAGACACAGACAAAAACACAGATAGTGGTACGAATAGATATAGATACAGGTACGAATAGATAATCAGACCCACACAAATACAGACACAGATACAAATACAGACACAGACAGAATGCAGATGCGGACAGAGACACAGATACATAATGATTACGTGTCCATGGCAATATTATTTGGGCGAAACAAGACCTTCGAAATGTGTCCAGATACGTTCATTCCTATAAAGATAACGGAAAGACAATTAACGAATGGGGCATTTAAGAAAAGGTTGTGAGTAAAAAGCTCGTTCTCTGAACCGTCTTCAGGCGGGTGTCTCGTGACTCACATGAATTCCCAGAACATAACTGTAGTCCACGCTACTACACTCAATCGTCACTTCCGGTTGACCGCCCATCAAAGCCTCGATTTCACCAGCAACTTCAAGCTTATCTCGTCCATTCACGTTAATTGTGTGGTCTGCCCCGAGTGATTTGGCCATCCTCAGTCTGTTGTCATCTATATCTGTATTTAAATTAAGGTGTAAAGATTATTGTCAACCTCATAATATACCAAGTTTATGTTTGTCTTTCAGTTATTAGTTTGTGTTAAACCTGAACCGGACAAACACCCAAAGTCAGCGAGAGTTATCTCCCGTGACAAACGTGTCATTAGGAAAGTGAGTGAGTGAGTGAGTGAGTGAGTGAGTTGGGTTTAACGCCGCTTTTAACAGTATTCCAGTTACATCACGGCGTGTCAGCTTAATGTGGTAGGAAAGCCCGAAGTGATGCAGGTCTCAGACGTTTACCACTTCGGTGAAACCCACGAGCACGGGTATGGTGCTGACAAACCTAGAAACATAATCGGGGCGAACCGGGATTCGAACCCACAATCATAGGTTTCTGGCGTGCCCAAGAGACGCAACTCTGCACAGCGAATCGCGGCGCCTTAGACGACTGGGCCACCCGTGCCCAAATTAGGAAAGTGAAGTACACTGCTTGAAAATCATCTCTTTAACAGACACGCTACCAATGAACCAGCCAATAGTTATACACTGGCGGGGCGGTCGGGTAGCCTGGTGGTTAAAGCGTTCGCTCGTCACGCCGAAGACCCGGGTTCGATTCCCGACATGGGTACAATGTGTGAAGCCCATTTCTGGTGTCCCCCGCCGTGATATTGCTGGAATATTGCTAAAAGCGGCGTAAAACCATACTCACTCACTTATACACTGGCATATCCAGAGGGGATGGGTGTGGGTATCCCCCCACCTTAAATGTTCATAGAGATCTTGGGTAATATGTGAACACTGTGGTTATGTAGTGACTTTATGTGTATCGTTTATGGACACAGGTCACACAGTTGACTAAGGCGTTGTTACTTGCTGCTCAACTTCGTCAACCTTTGTCCTGCAAGGATCCGCTAATCTAGGGTTTGAATCCCAGATTCGCCTCCTGAACGACCCTTGGCCTGTCAGCATCATGCCAATGCTAAGGATTACAGAGTTGCGTCGCTTTGCTGTGCCAGGATTCAGCACAAAATCCTACTTCATGACCTACTTGGCTTTCCTCCCACATTCAGCTGACACACAGTTATATTACTAAAATACTGTTCAAAGCGGCGCTAAACCCAACTTACTCACTCACTACGTGACACGGGGCATATTCTGAGGTGTGCTATCACATCCTGACTCACATTCCCCGTGTTTCAGAGTGGATGGTTTTGTCCAGACTCGATTATTTAGAGGCCGCCGTGATATAGCTGTCGTATTGCGGGCTGCGGCGTACAACACCATTCCTTCACTCACTTTACAGAACCTGTGATTAAAACCTGTGAGGCCCCAGCCGCTTTCCCCGCCATCATGCACAGGATTCCCACAGGACCTGTGGGGCACAGATAAAGTAAAATGCATGACATATGATTTAACGATTGCAGGTTACAGCATCTAGTAACTAGTCTGTAAAGGTCTGTAGGATTCCACAATGCTGTGTGTTACGTCATCATACAGCTACGAGTGATTTGGTTGCAGATCATGTTTTGGCAAGTTGCATGAAGGTCACGAACGTTTAAATGTGAAGGTCGAGTTTGAGAAAAGGGGCGACCACTCACTGAGTAAATGATTTGACGGTTAAAATATAATAGCATATGGGGCATCGTGTCTAAAAAAATTGTTCGAAAGAACACGATCGTTTTATGGCGTTTACTGTTATACCTGCTCCACAGATCAGTAGTTTTGATCCAAGAGTTACTTCCCCTCGGCGACATGCGTAGATCGCGACAGAGAGTGGCTCCATCAGTGCACCTTCATCTAAAGTCACGTGATCAGGTAGTCTGTATTGAACATGAAGCAGTATTTGAGCAGTGGATGAATATATATTAAATTACGTGAGAGTAAGCACTTGTCAGGTCAATCGGCGGTCAGTAATTAATCGGACGCGGTCAAGGCAAACCAGTGGTTGATAGCATGAGCTCAATCAGTCAGGTCACACATTGTAATCACCCGATCCTCCATTTAGTCGAAACAAAGCGTACTGGGGTCTGTTCTATCCGTGAATCAACACGTTATCGCGATCAGTGAAATAAAACGTATATAGAAATAAGAAAGTTAGGTCAGTGGATCAGAATATAAAACTACCATGGTTGATGAATTATCGGTGTTACCTTTACATCTTAACCATGACGATCTGGGTTAGAATACGTCTTCAGCAACCATGCTTGCCGTCAAAGGCGACTAACTAGATCGAGTGGTCAGGCTCGCCGACATTGTTGATGCATGTCATCATGTCCCAATTGCGTGGATCAATGCTCATGATGTCAATCACTGGGTTGTATGGCCCAGACTCGATTTCTTCAGACCGCGTCATACAGCTAGGCTCTGTTCCACAAGCTAGGATGATCGTAACTCCCTAACTTTAACATAGTCTGTCGACAGTCGTAGCGGTTAGATCGCCTTGTGCGACGAGGCCCTGGAACATTGCTTAGTGCGGAGTTAAACAACAAACAAACCTTTACATATGGTAGATCTAGGTTATATGTCCACTGGACATTCACTGTAAGGTATATGTTGGGTTATTACATAATTCCCAGTGTAATTACCACATTTACACCGCATTATTTATCGACCAATTCATTTTCTAGGGGTGCTTGGGATATTTTCATAAAAGAAAATGTGTCGTCATGTTTTTACCCAAAACGAAATTGTTCACTAGACGTATTTGCCTGTGTTGAAGAAGCGACTGAAAAAGGTATGCTGTCTATTGCAAAAATTCCAGCACTCTCCCCAAAATATAACATGGCGGATGGCTTCGGTTATCTTTCTCGGATATTATTATTGCAAATCCATGGGTTGAGACTGCTGGGATTTTATCGAAGAAAACATAATTGTCCCCGAAAATGAAAAGAATCATTAAAATAAAATTGCCTGCTATAAAGATGAAATTGCTTCAAGGTGTGTTTCTTTAAAAAATTCAAGATCAAAGTTTCAAATAAAACAAATATACCTGGTTTTGTACCTGAAGTTGATCCATCCACCCCATACCCCCTCCCCCCCCCCCCCCCACACACACACACCCCGACCCCAGAATATCAAACTGTCGGACCCTTAGTCAGCTGCTAGATTCCGTATGCCTACATACAGGTCCGCTTAAACATCAATAAGAGTTCACTTAAATGGGGATCTGGTAGTCAGACTCGTTTCATCGTATCTCGACTGCCTGTTCGTCTGTACAATTTGCGTGGTGCAGGCTACTATCTACAGGCCGTGCGATACAGTTGGAATAGTTCTGAATGCGGCTTAAACAAGTGCCTGAATTTTGTAGCTTACTTGAAACAAAAATCTTCAGCGTGTTTGTAATAACGGCAAATGTTTCCATGATCAGGGGGTGTGGCACAGAACGTGATGCCCGGGCAGAGGTTGTAGGTGCCTTGCTTGCACTGGAAACACTGGCGGCACGGCGTGCCAGGCTCTATCGCCACGCGATCTCCTAAGATAAGATAAAACTTTATTATTCTATTTCACAGTCAATTACCACTAAAATATGAAAAAAGGAAACTACATTCCGAGGCAAATTTTTCATTGTTAATCTCGTGAATGAATATTTGGATTTGACCCAGAGAAAGCGCGTGGTAACATGGTCGTAGAAAACGCGGTTGTTGATCGTTACCATACTCTGACACATTGTCTCTCCGTGTCATCACATTTACTTTGCAGCAGTAAAAGCTTAACACTGATTCTGTTTGTTGTTTGTGTGTCACAATAACTCTTGCCTTTGATGAGGTGAGGTGAAATTGGGTTTAACGTCGCGTCCAAGAATATTGCACTTATATAGCGACGTGCATACACGTGTGTGTGTGTGTGGCTGCTTGTACCAGTCCGGACTGAAGCCGATTTATAGTGCTAGCACATTGAGATACCATGCCGCAGTTTAACATGAATTCCCCACTCAGACACAGTATACTGACTCCGAGCCGACCAGTCCTTGTTTTAGCCCCTTAATGCCGAGCGCCTGACAGGGTAACAACAAGTACCATCATTTAGGTATTTTGGCATTTTGGTATGACGCGGCCGGGGATCGAACCCCGGACATTCCGCTCTCCGGGCGGACGCTCTACCACTAGACTCTTGCCTTTGAGTATATATGACTTTAAATTATTATATGTATATAAGAAAAAAGACGCCAAAGCCCGGGTTATATGCATACATTTACCCCAGGGGGTAACCTTTGTTGTTTAACGCCGCACTCAGCAATATCCAAGCTATATGACAGCGGTCTGTAAATAATCCAGTCTGGACCAGACAATTGTTATATGGCAGTGTATTTTTTTGTTGAACAATAATGTTGTATTTTGTTGTAACTGTGTAACATTGTTTCTGTTGAGATTCGGTAGACGCTCATTGGATTGTATTTGGGCAGTGATTAGTCGTCAGGAATGTAGTACTATTTAATGTAAGCACCGCCAGGAAGTTTTATTTAGAGTGAGTGAGTGAGTTGGGTTTAACGCCGCTTTGAACAGTATTCCAGTTATATCACGGCGTGTCTGATTAATGTGGGAGGAAAGCCCGAAGAGATGCGGGTCTCAGACGTTTACCACTTCGGTGAAAACCACGAGTACGGGTATGGTGCTGACAAACCTAGAAACATAATCGGGGCGAACCGGGATTCGAACCCATAATCATAGATTTCTAGCGTGCCCAAGAGACGCAATACTGCACGGCGAATCGCGGCGCCTTAGACGACTGGGCCCCTCGTGCCCTAGTTATATTTAAAAAACGTGAGTGGTGTGGTAAATTCCGGAAACGGCGAGACTTGTCCACCATTGTATAGAGCCTTACAGCACTGTGTAGAAAGTTCTGGAAGCTAGTTAGACGGTATATAAGGCGACAAGAGCATGCCGGGTGAATATACATTGTTATCACTGACTTTTGCTATCACCACTGTTTTTTGGTATTTGATACTGACTACTACCGTTCTATTGTGTGCTGCCATTGTAATTGCTGTGCAGTAATTTGTGTCGCCTCTTATACCAAGCATGCCAAGGCTTAACAAATCCCCGGGGGCAAAATGTACCCTGAGCTGTAAACAAATCTGATCCTGGCATTATGCCTCTGTATTCATGGCCATGTATTCGTATGAGGTTCTTGGTTCAGTGTTTGCAAAATCAAAGCTCACAAATCCCCCACCGTCGGTAGTAAAAAGATGTTCCTGTGGATATATGTACGAGTTTATGACATATATTTGGAAGGTGCCGGAATATATTTCCACAAGAACATGTTCAGCCAGAAAAAATAAGTTGTAATAACGCTTACCTATTTTTAAAGTTTTGACCTTTGACCCGACCTTGGCCACAGTCCCGCTGCCCTCATGGCCGATAACCATCGGGGCCTCAAGCCTGAATCTCCTATTGCCGCCACGCTGCCAGTACATGATGTCAGATCCGCAGATCCCAACAGAACCCATTCGTAGCAGAACTTCTGCAAAGAGACCGCCGTAATATGTAGGAAGGTGTGTGTCTTTTTGAAGTATAGGTCAGTTACAAGACAACAACAATAATAATAATAGTAATCCACAGACGAGCTTCCTGTTGAATGAATGAATGTGTGCAGGAAGGAAAAGAATACTGCAACACATTTTAAATCGGGCCCGTGTTAATTCAGGTGAACACCTGGTCCATCAGTATTTAATAGTGATTCATAGCTGAGGTGAAATTGGCTTTAACGCGTCGCGTCGCGTCCAAGATTTTTGCACTTATATAGCGACGTGCATGCATGTGTGTGTGTGTGTGTGTGTGTGTGTGTGTGTGTGTGTGTGTGTGTGTTTTGCTGCTTGTAATAGTCCGGACTGATGCCGATTTATAGTGCTAGCCCACTGAGATACCATGCCGCAGTTTAACATGAATACCCAACTCAGACACAGTTACTGACTCCGAGCCGAACAGTTTTAGCCCCTTAATTCCGGGCCCCAGACAAGTACAACCCCTGACGTTCCGCTCTCCGGGCGGAGGCTCTACCACAAGACCACGGAGGCGGTCTCGTGATTCATAAACACATGCTCAATCGACTCTGCTTTTATCAGAGATTTCTTATAAATATGGAAAGGATATTGTCCCTTTTATTTATTTATATTTTAGTTTTATTTATCAAATTGCAGTATACTGAAGGCACTATTTATGAACAAACTTACCATTATCTTCAAGGTCAGGCACTGGAATCGGTTCCTGTGAATCAGAAGGACGTGAGGGATATTTGGGAATAAGAGCTAAGAGGTTAAGGGCGCGTTAGGCGAAAGACTAACGTTTGCATACTAAATAGTTTCAACACTAGCGTTTAAAGATGACAAATACATTCTGTTATTACTGAAAACAAAATGGCATCTTGAACTTATCCCAAATTAAAGTTGATACTATATTACAAAATAATAAACTTTAATTTTTGTTTGTTATTTAACGCCATATATTTAACTTTTAAACATGGAATATTTAAGCTACATGACGACCGTTGGACTAGATAAAAGAGTGATTGATATTGTGAGCAGCGATCCACACAGTCGGGTACGATGACACACAATGTTTGCCATGAGGCAGAGAGCATGTATATGTACATGTAAAGACAACAAAATTAATAAGTTAACAAAAGGTGGAAAATAACAAAGGGTAGAAACTAACAAGGGAAGCCAAAAGATGATTGGCGTTGATAGGTGATTAGCAATAGACAATGGAGGCCAACACTTTACAGTAATTAGCACTGCTTCATGGCATTCATTCACCTGATGAAGGAGTAAGCATATACTCCGAAACGTTGTGTTCCTCATAAGAAAGAAGTTGACATCCATATATTCTCTTCCTTATGATATCATAATCATCGATCTACACAATTGGGATACAATGACATGCATCAACCACGTCAGCGAGCCTGACCACCCGATCCCGTTAGTCGCCCTTTAAGACAAGCATAGTCGCCTTTTACGGCAAGCATGGGTTGCTGAAGACATATTCTACCCCGTATCTTCAGGGGTTGTGTGTGTCTTATTTGCATACTGAGCTAACCCGTAAGGTGTTACGCGTATAAACATAGATCCCTAGCTCGTTAGCAACCGCTGTTTGTGGTAGGACGCGACTAAATGGGTCAGGTGGTCAGGCTCGGTGACCTGCTTGATTACATGGCATCGTATCCCAGTTGCCGGGATTAAATATTTTCAGGAAAATGACTGTTCAGATCAGGCAGGTTTTGAACTGGAGCCTTTCGAGATTCTGGAATATATATGTTTCCAAAGTATCAAGTTCAAATGAGGGAAAGGATTGTTTCCGGTGACAAACCTTTCATTATTTCTCGATGTACCTTTACAAATGTAGTGGGCTAGTTACGACTGGTGCCTGTCGTTTTCACAGAAATATAAGATTATTTATTTACAACCATGGCGGGGGAACCATATTGAATATTCTAAACGCTCGCAACCTGCTGTGGGAAAGTTAGAAATAATTAGTATAGTATCAATATAATATTTTTATTCTTGTAAATTATGACCTAAAATATTCAATCGCATCTGAAAGATTTCATAAAGATAAGGAGATAACTATGTGCTCGTCACGACAAAATGTGGTGCACCTGCTAAATTGACTCGCGCAAGTCTAGTCCATATTTCAGTGAGTGAGTGAGTACGGTTTAACGCCGCTTTTAGCAATATTCCAGCAATATCACGGCGGGGGACACCAGAAATGGGCTTCACACATTGTACCCATGTCGGGAATCGAACCGGGGTCTTCGGCGTGACGAGCGAACGCGTTAACCACTAGGCTACCCGACCGCCCCTAGTCCATATTTATATAGGGGTGACAAACCATTCAAAATTTGTGTTTGCTTAATAGTTGAAATATCTTCTCAGTATATCCTGAAATTTGTATCGTTTTTGTCAGTTGCTAGATAATTCACTCATGCTCAGTCATGCTTGGTCATGCTTAGGGTTTTAAACACCTCCAGATTTTAAAATGTCAGGCGTAACCGCGGAGTGCATCCAACACGTTCAGCGAGGATTTGTTTGTGGCGAGATTGTGAAGCTTTCGTTTCTAATTTCTTATGCATGTTATGGTTCGTGAAGTAGGCAAAGCCAAGATCTGTTGTCTTCGGGTCACTCCCAACTTGATTAAAAGTTACTTGCCTAATCATGTATCGCCACTGGTTATGTTTCTCCTTGTACTGTGCAATGTAAATGATATGAATGGTGACATCCCTTGCGTGGATTATTTGAACTAAACTTTGTATACAATGTCAACACTATAACATTTAACACAATTCTAATAATGAGCACCTAATGACAGTGTGTTCAATAGAAAGTATAAACATGCATGCGACCTTTAATTGAGACCACGGAATGAGAAACACAATCCACGTTTGTCAGCGTTAACACCACTATAAATCTGGTGAACCTTGGTCACCCGGTGCTTGAGAAAACCAACAGGTGTTCCAACCGACTGCGCAAGCGAAATGTACATTAGTCGTGATGCACGTGAGCTTCGTGACATGCACGTGAAATCCGTGATAGGTTTGTATACTCACGATCACCAGATCTTTGACTGCGCGGAGAACTGCTGCCTCGTTGTGTTGAACCGCCATGCTGGTTATATATATATATATATGTATGACGGAAGATTATCACTGGCTGTGACACACATTTGAGGCATTCAGCCCTTTCCATGTGGTATGTAGTGCACGTGAGCTTCGTGACATGCACGTGAAATCCATGATAGGTTTGTATACTCACGATCACCAGATCTTTGACTGCGCGGAGAACTGCTGCCTCGTTGTGTTGAACCGCCATGCTGGGTATATATGTATATATGACGGAAGATTATCACTGGCTGTGACACACATTTGATGCATTCAACCCTTTCCATGTGGTATGTAGTGCAGCTGGTATTTATCACGTGAGGTCACAGCTAGGTGAACTAGGTCATGAAATGGATTAAAGTGGTGCTACCTATTTTCTGTCACACAGACCACTTGTAGGTATGTAATGTCATTCTCAGCACTCATCTTCATGACACGTAGATATGTAGAATCTCCTGAATTCTATCTTCAAGACTACCAGCCCCTAAAGTAATCTGGTTCAGACTCGATTACTTACAGACCGCCGTCATATAGCTGGTATATTGCTGAGTGCGGCGTTAAGCAACAAACAAACAAACAAAACCATCGCATCGTTGGTTGTTCAATGTGTCAATCGGCGGTGAAATAGTCTAGTGGTTAAAGTGTTCGCTCGTCGCGACGAGGTCCTGGGTTTGATTCCCCACAAGGGTACAATGTGTGTCTGGTGTCACCCGCCGTGATGTTGCGGCGTTAAACCATACTTACTCCCTCAATGTATCAAACATTACAAAGCAATGTATTAGAACAAATACCCTCGACACATAGCTCACATAGTTTCGTTTTGACTAAAATAGCCATCCATGCAAATTACACGTCTACCCACAGCAGTTTTGTGCGAAGTTGGACAAGGAAATTGGACAATGTGACCTCACTCATTACTTAGTTTGGCATGTGTTTGTGATGGGTGCCACGCTTGCCTTTTCGCAAACACCTGTTGTCATCACAATTTGATAATGATGCACAAACACACGAGACCCGTGAAGATGCTTGCCGTAAAAGGCGACTATTCTGTCGTAAGAGGCGACTAACGGGATCGGGTGGTCAGGCTCGCTGACTTGGTTGATGCATGTCATCGATCCCAATTGCGTGAATCAATGCTCATGATATCAATCACTGGATTGTCTGGTTCAGACTCGATTATTTACAGACCGCCGTCATATAGCTGGAATATTGCTGAGTGCGGCATAAAACAACAAAACCAACCAACCAACACAAACACATGTTATAGTAAGAATTGTACGATTGATTCTTTTTTTAGTGGAGATGACTTATGATTATGGAAAGGCTTTTTCGTTTCTATTCCCATCGAAGTAACAGCTATGTATTGGTGCAAAGTATTTATTCTCATAGAGACATGAGGGATATTTGGGAATAAGAGCTAAGAGGTTAAGGGCGCGTTAGACGAAAGACTAACGTTTGCAGACTAAATAGTTTCAACACTAGCGTTTACAGATGACAAATACATTCTGTTATTACTGAAAATAAAATGGCTTCTTGAACTTATCCCAAATTAAAGTTGATACTATATTACAAAATAATAAACTTTAATTTTTGTTTGATATTTAACGCCATATATTTAACTTCTAAACATGGAATATTTAAGCTATGCGATGGACAATCGTGGCCAATCATGGATGTCTCTTTCTATCCTCACAGAAACATCCATTACAGTGAATGTATTTATCACCCGCGGGGATCCCGGTTGGGAATGTAGGTCCCCAGTAAACTAGGCTTAAATAAAAGAAAGAGGTGGTCAGGCTTGCTGACGTGGTTGATGCATGTCATCGTATCCCAAATACCTGTATCGATGCGCATGATGTGAATCACTGGATTGTCTGGTCGACACTCGATTACTTACAGACCGCCGTCAAAAAGCTGGAATATTGCTTTTAGTGTGGCGAACACAACAAGCAATCAAACAAACAGTTCAACCAAACTCGCGCTGTCACTCATACTTCGGAATTTGTTTTCCGATTATGATCGACCACTCGTTATACATTTGCACTGTCAAATGAAGAAGACCACGACTAGTATACGGCCCCTTTTGGGCCACGTGAAGATAGAGGTAGAGAATAGGTCTTCAGCATGCCATGCTTGCCGTAAAGGGCGACTGTGCAAATTGCTTGGATCGATGCTCATGATTTCAATCACTGGATTGTCTGGCCCAGAGTCGATTATTTACAGACCGTCGTCATAAAGCTGGAATATTGCTGAGTGCGGCGTCAAACAACAAACAAATAATAGGGGATTTGATAAAACTAGGCTTACAACGGAGAAGGACGCGTCGCACAAGGTGTGCTTGAAGGTTTTATTTGAGACTTGAACAAACCATTTCCCCAAACTCATACAAACATGCAACAAGGTAACACCTATACGGTCATATTAGCATGTACAAGGGTTAACTTTACATTACACGGACAAATTGTATATTAACGATATTGGCATATATACGATATATATAAACTTCGGTGACAGCTGGCTGCCGGAACTCCATTGTATAGTTTTTAATGTGAAGTTTACACCATACCGCGAATACAATTTGACGTGTAAACGTTTTTCACGAGACTGTATTCTTGAAGTGACGTAATCACTGACGGACCACTTCCTCATTCCTGGGGAACCCCTGGGTATTCCCTAGCACGAATACATACAGAAGCGTTGTTTCTGATCACTTAGACCCTTTTATCTTGAACTCAGCGTATGTAACATATGTAAATAACTGTAAAGGACACATTAGTAACTGGTCTATAACATGCTTTTGACTTGGACGGAAACTGGTCAGTTGGAATAATTAGTCATCGACACAAGTACACACTTAATGATGACGTTAACATATATAAAATAATTCCAACAGGAAGTGACGTCATAGCTGCATTACACAACTCCCCTTCACAGCAGTAAACACAGGAGGACGGATCCTGTTCACAGTTGCCGTTGACATTTTGTAGACTGTAGCAGTGACTATCATCCATACACCCCTGCAACACAACATCGTCAAGTGGTAAAAGAAACGAAACAATGTAACGCGTACGTCATCATGGATGACGACCCGGAAGATATAGAGAAAACTACAAGTATTCGAAAGTAATTCACAAAAAGCAGGTTGAAACCAAGTTCGAACCTTGACATATACCACTATCCCATCAGAAATTTCAGACCTAAAACAGACGTCACCTCTACCATACACGTGATACGAGCCCTGTTGTCTTTGTCGACACTGCTCGATGTGCAGAATTGTGTCGTCCTGATATAACAAACGCACTTTAATGAATATAATATACTGGGCATTGATGTGTACACGCATTCTCATATGCATCCTTGGAATATTGCTTTCGATTGTTGATATAAATACTTAAGAATCAATAATGCAATTTTCTTGATGATTTTGCATCTCTATTTGATGTTCTACGCGTCATTTGGAACTTTCTTGTCGTTTTACATGCATTAAACACTTGTTAAACCCCCGAGCATCCGGGTTAGAATAGGTCAGCAAACCTTGCTTGCCATAAAAGGCGAATATGCTTGTCGCATAAAACCCCAATGTACCCCAAGTTATCCTGTTACAACGAATTAATCTTACAGACATGTTTTAATATGACATTGTAAAACAATTCAAACGAATTCAAAATTGATAGAAAACAGCTGTTCGCTTAAGCTGAGGTTAACTGCGCTATGGCACGTGACTTCCATTGACTTGGAAAAAGCGTGCGGCTCTTTGCTTCGAAGCGGGGTATAAGAGATTTATTCTGCCTCTCAGAAATGCACCTGCAGCCTAAATTGCTCGTGGTGGGGTATAAGGGATTTATTCGCCCGCTGAGAATAAATACATCGTACATCGTATTTTATCAGGATCACGTGGACCAATCAGATCTCGTCTTTCTGACATGGACGTATGATACAATCGTAATACTATATATTTCAATGATAAATATTAACGGTAGAAATGTTAATTTGCAAACTAATCGTACCTTTGTGTATTTTTTGCCCTCGAAGCCCCCTCTCTCTATTGTCGTGTAGCATATCTGACCCCAGCCGCACGTGATGGGGTCACTCTGCATACACTCTCGGACCGTCCATGCGCGGACACACCGGAAACAGTCGAGGCCGTCTGCACCTAAAATATAGATCGAGAACGAGAGTTCAGTTCAGGTGCAACGTAGCGTCGATTGGACGGAAAGACACGACGCTAAAAGTAGCTGTCCAATCAAATTGCTCGAAGTATATTCTGTGCTTAGTTGATGATAAAGAGTCGGTGACGTCACTACCGAAATGTTAGCTAGGGTCGCGAATGAGTTCAGGGGCAGTATCATAATAGAATGTATATTATATATTATACACTGGTTGTTTGGGAATGTGTAGAATAGGAATGTCGCCAAAGATATATTTTGTTTTTTTTATCGCCACACTCAATATTCCAGGTTTATGGCGTCGGTCTGTAAAAAATCGAGTATGGACTAGACAAACCAGTGATTGACATCATGTGCTTTGAGCCCGGCACTTGGAGTGCTGTTCAACCAACCATGTCACAGAGTCTGTCCACCCGATCCATTTAATCGCCTCTTACAACAAGCATGGGTAGCTGAGGGCCTACATTCTTACCCCGAATACCCACGGGTGTTAGAGAATCACAAGGCAGATTCAAGAAGGCGGGGTGGTCGGGTAGCCTAGTGGTTAAAGGGTTCGCTCGTCACGCCGAAGACCCATGTTTTATTCCCGACATGGGTACAATGTGTGAAGCCCATTTCTGGTGTCCCCCGCCGTGATATTGCTGAAATATTACTTAAAACGGCGTAAAACTCACTCACTCACCACTCACTTCAAGTAGGCAACTGAATAGACGGAAAGTATGCCACTGATTTTTGTTTTGACTTTTATTCTGATGGGTGACGTGAGCTTCCTGAGATATTCAGCTGGAGCAGGGGCCAAGTCGACTAAGGCACTGCGTTCCTTACAAATTATGATCGTGGGTTCGAACCCCGATTGGCCCTGTTTATGTTTCTAGGTTTGTCAGCACCATTGCCTTGCTCGTGTTGTTCACGTCCCCCCCCCCGCCCCCCATTACTCCCCCCTATACTCAGAGAGACCCCTCCTGGTGTAGTGGATAGAGCTTCTGACAGGAGAGTGGAAACTCATACCAAAAGACGTTAAAAGATGGTACTTGTTGTTACCCTGTCAAGGATTGTTCGGCTCGGGGTCAGTATACTGTGTCTGAGTGGGGTATTCATGTTAAACTGCGGCATGGTACCTCAATGTGCTAGCACTATAAATTGGCATCAGTCCGGACTAGTACAATCAGCGACACACACACACACACACACACACACACACACACACACACACACACACACACACACACACACACACGTCGCTATACAAGGGCAATAATCTTGGACGCGACGTTAAAACCCATTTCACTTCAGCTGTACTTAGGGAACATGGTTATATGCATCAGCAGATTCACACCAACGCCCAAAACAACACGTCTTTATTACTTGATTCGAAAACATGTCTATGTTTTTAATTCTCATTGTTTATACCGTGATGTCATGAATATGTAGAACACCACTAAAGTTGTGTTTCCTCAACAGCGTAATCTGATCCCGTCACGAACACTCGGAGGGTCCGTGCTCTAGCATGCAGATCACTCCGATTACAGAATTAAACGGGAACTATACCCAGTCAATATTCCAGCCATAGCATATAGTAGCTTGTCGGATCCAAGTCCCCTGAACACTCACTGACAAGAAATATGTCTGATGCAATTCCCTTTTCTGACTTGTACCGCGTTTTTCAGGTTAACAGTTGACTTGCCATTGCATGTGTTTGTGATGGGTGCCACCGTTTGGGCAGGATAGGCCCCTCACCTTTTCGCGAACACCTGGTATCATCATTATATGTTACAGATTCAAAAACACATGCTCATGATATAGTCTGAATCTAAAAGATTGTACTTCTTGTTACCCTGCCTGATGCTCGACATAAAGGGGCTAAACAAGGACTGGTCGGCTCGGAGTCAGTATACTGTGTCTGAGTGGGGTTTTCATGTTACACTACAGAATCATTACCTCTGTGGGCTAGCACTATCAAACCGACTTTACACACACACACACACACACACACACACACACACACACACACACACACACACACACACACATACACACGCACAAGAATCTAGAACGCCACGTTAAACCCCATTTCACCTCTCCTCGCCTTTAGACTGGAAATAGGCGCAGGCGCACGGAGTCTCCCTTTAAGTGGACAAGATCAAAACTGGCGAAAATGTCAACCCCATAATAGTATTATACTACAAGACGTAGTATTGAAAATAATTACGTAATTTTCGTTTTTAAGTACCTTCTCTGTGATATATTACGTATTACGTGAGTATAACATTGTGTGTTGTTGTTAAACGCCGCATTCAGCAATATTCCAGCTATATGACGGCGATCTGTAAATAATCGAGTCTGGACCAGACAATCCAGTGATTGATATCATGAGCATCGATCCACGCAATTGGGATCGATGACATGCATCAATCAAGTCAGCGAGATTGACCACCCGAGCCCGTTAGTCGCCTCTTACGATAAGCATGTGCGCCCTTTACAGCAAGCATGGGTTGCTGAAGACCTATTCTACCCCGGATCTTCACGGGTCGAGTATGACATAGAATTTATTATTTATTATTGTCCACTACCAGAGTACATATTTACTGCTATACTGCCATGTCGGACTCGTTAATCTTTCCTTGGTACCTGGGCCGGTGGAGTAGCCTGTCGGAATATTGCAAAAAGCGTCGTTCAACCATACTCACTCACTCACTCAAACCAGATCATAGTAGTTAATATCGATATAACTAATTAATATACAGAAGACTTAACACATTTTGAATATAGTAAATCTAAAATGACCTTGAGTAAATATGTCACTTTTATTAAAGTTAAGCATTAGTCTTTCACACAGACCCTGAAACAAATATATCTAATGCAGCCCATGCAAGTTTATAATATTTGGCAAGTCTAGATTACTGCAGTTTGAAAATGAAGAGTCTCTGGGTTCCTTTTTAATATATTGTATTAAGATAATTTAACAACGGTTTTTTTCTGTAAACTAGTTTCCTATCAGAGACTAGACGTTAGTCTAGTTAGAATTCTACAGACACATTTCCAGTTCACTAAGTCTATTCATACACTAATTGTAGCACTCAGTCGACAGTCTGACTCCTTGAACAAATCTTTACAATATGCAATATCGTGTTGATAAACTCCGCGACGTGCTTAGGCCCAGCCGCCTGTTTTGCTTATTGCACACCTGTCAATCAACTGTCAATTATTTACAGTCATCACAGGCGAATGACGTAATGTTGAAATCATCATAAATCAGGACCTGGTGATAAGTTTCAAATTATATATAAGAGCCTCTCAAGTCGACTTAAAGGTTTTCATTATAAAAAGAGCATATCAACCAGATCCTGACAAAAATGACGACAGTCTTGATTCGAACTTCTAGACTGCAATGTATGTGATCACGTGATGTAATATAATACGACAGACATCATGCTAAGATACTACTGTTAGAATCGCCTAGTTTGTTTGTATTGGACATTACACTGTAACAATTAATAATATAATGGGATGTAACCCTGACGATTCTAACTGGAACGGTCTCTTTCTGATCAACGAGGTTTCACTGTAAAAAGGTTATCTTTTTAATAAGGATTCCATGTTTATGACAGAAACTTGAGTATCATGTTAATTATCGTCTTCAGCAACCAATGCTTGCCGTAAAAGGCGACTATGCTTGTCGTAAAAGGCGACTAACGGGATCGGGTGGTCAGTCTCGCTGACTTGGTTGATGCATGTCATCGATCCCAATTGCATGGATCGATGTTCATGATGTCAATCACTGGATTGTCTTGTCCAGAATGGATTATTTACAGACCACCGTCACATAGCTGGAGTGCGGCGTTAAACAGCAAACAAACAAACAAACCTGGTATCAACGTGATAATGAGTGGTATTATATGTTTGGTCCAGACTCGATTATTTACAGACCGCCGTCATATAGCTGGAACATTGCTGAGTACGGCGTTAAACAACAAAGAACCAAAGAAACAAAAAATACATAAAAAAACTGAGATTGACATATATTTGAGTGGGTTGGTCAGTGGGTGGGTGAGTGAAGTTCTACTCTACTTTAAGCAGTATTCCAGCAATATCACGGCCCGGGACACCAGAAAGTATTAGAACATTATCAGTGAAAATATATGCTCTCTATCACATGCTACAGTAAACTACGGCTATAACGAACTAAAAGGGACTACTAATTTTAGTTCGTTATAACCGTTGTTTGTTATAAGCATATATACAGCATAACTACAGCAAATAGTCGGGACCAAAAAGTAAGTTCGTTATATCCGTCAGTTCGTTATAAGCGTGTTCGTTATAACCGTGGTTTACTGTACGTACACAGGATGTAGTGTCAGCGGAGACCCATGTACGTCTACAAGACAAGATGTCGTTCGCCGATTACATTCCACGCTTTCAAATCTCCATGGCCAAGTCTTGTTGTACACCCATCCCAGCAACGAATAACACAAATAGTGTGTGCGTGCACTTAGAATACATGGCTGACAGACATAATATAGAAAATAACAACGAAATATTGTATCACAATCGTCACTGGTTAGAAATGTGATTACAAAATCACAAATATAATTGTTTACATATGTACGCACTAACCTTCCATTTTGTGCTGGCATATTTGTCAACATATTGTCGATGTGGTATTTATCAACTCATAGGGCCTACTTATAGTAACACAACTATTACCGACGGACATACATATATCTTTTTCAGTGAAAATATTCAGTAAATATTACTATTGGTTTTAGACATGAGCTTTGAAGCGACATATATGTATAGTACTGTAGCTGGATTAAGGATAGATATACTGATATATTAAAATGTGATATATTGAAAATGATTTGCGATAAGCTCTTCTTGAACTCAACATTGCATTTCATAAACAAACCTGATATATAAAGATCGATTTTAATAGTGGCTATAAACGAGACAAATGGTTAGTCGATGGTGCTGCATTTGATACGGGGATGATTGTTGTGTCTTGGACCCTAAGTTTGCAGTGTTTCGGGGACTGTTTTCATCCTGGTAACGTGTCGATAACGTGTGTAATTGTGTGGTCAAGTCCATGTTTCTGGTGTATACTGATAACGTGTGTAATTGTGTGGTCAAGTCCATGTTTCTGGTGTATACTGATAACGTGTGTAATTGTGTGGTCAAGTCCATGTTTCTGGTGTACACTGATAACGTGTGTAATTGTGTGGTCAAGTCCATGTTTCTGGTGTATACTGATAACGTGTGTAGTTGTGTGGTCAAGTCCATGTTTCTGGTGTATACTGATAACGTGTGCAATTGTGTGGTCAAGTCCATGTTTCTGGTGTATACTGATAACGTGTGTAGTTGTGTGGTCAAGTCCATGTTTCTGGTGTACACTGATAACGTGTGTAATTGTGTGGTCAAGTCCATGTTTCTGGTGTACACTGATAACGTGTGTAATTGTGTGGTCAAGTCCATGTTTCTGGTGTAGACTGATAACGTGTGTAGTTGTGTGGTCAAGTCCATGTTTCTGGTGTATACTGATAACGTGTGTAGTTGTGTGGTCAAGTCCATGTTTCTGGTGTACACTGATAACGTGTGTAATTGTGTGGTCAAGTCCATGTTTCTGGTGTACACTGATAACGTGTGTAGTTGTGTGGTCAAGTCCATGTTTCTGGTGTACACTGATAACGTGTGTAGTTGTGTGGTCAAGTCCATGTTTCTGGTGTACACTGATAACGCGGGTAGTTGTGTGGTCAAGTCCATGTTTCTGGTGTATACTGATAACGTGTGTAATTGTGTGGTCAAGTCCATGTTTCTGGTGTATACTGATAACGTGTGTAGTTGTGTGGTCAAGTCCATGTTTCTGGTGTACACTGATAACGTGTGTAGTTGTGTGGTCAAGTCCATGTTTCTGGTGTACACTGATAACGCGTGTAGTTGTGTGGTCAAGTCCATGTTTCTGGTGTATACTGATAACGTGTGTAATTGTGTGGTCAAGTCCATGTTTCTGGTGTATACTGATAACGTGTGTAGTTGTGTGGTCAAGTCCATGTTTCTGGTGTACACTGATAACGTGTGTAGTTGTGTGGTCAAGTCCATGTTTCTGGTGTACACTGATAACGTGTGTAGTTGCGTGGTCAAGTCCATGTTTCTGGTGTACACTGATAACGTGTGTAGTTGTGTGGTCAAGTCCATGTTTCTGGTGTATACTGATAACGTGTGTAGTTGTGTGGTCAAGTCCATGTTTCTGGTGTATACTGATAACGTGTGTAATTGTGTGGTCAAGTCCATGTTTCTGGTGTATACTGATAACGTGTGTAATTGTGTGGTCAAGTCCATGTTTCTGGTGTATACTGATAACGTGTGTAGTTGTGTGGTCAAGTCCATGTTTCTGGTGTATACTGATAACGTGTGTAATTGTGTGGTCAAGTCCATGTTTCTGGTGTATACTGATAACGTGCGTAATTGTGTGGTCAAGTCCATGTTTCTGGTGTATACTGATAACTTGTGTAGTTGTGTGGTCAAGTCCATGTTTCTGGTGTATACTGATAACGTGTGTAGTTGTGTGGTCAAGTCCATGTTTCTAGTGTATACTGATAACGTGGTAATTGTGTGGTCAAGTCCATGTTTCTGGTGTACACTGATAACGTGTGTAATTGTGTGGTCAAGTTCATGTTTCTGGTGTACACTGATAACGTGTGTAGTTGTGTGGTCAAGTCCATGTTTCTGGTGTATACTGATAACGTGTGTAGTTGTGTGGTCAAGTCCATGTTTCTGGTGTATACTGATAACGTGTGTAGTTGTGTAGTCAAGTCCATGTTTCTGGTGTATACTGATAACGTGTGTAGTTGTGTGGTCAAGTCCATGTTTCTGGTGTATACTGATAACGTGTGTAGTTGTGTGGTCAAGTCCATGTTTCTGGTGTATACTGATAACGTGTGTAATTGTGTGGTCAAGTCCATGTTTCTGGTGTACACTGATAACGCGTGTAGTTGTGTGGTCAAGTCCATGTTTCTGGTGTATACTGATAACGTGTGTAATTGTGTGGTCAAGTCCATGTTTCTGGTGTATACTGATAACGTGTGTAGTTGTGTGGTCAAGTCCATGTTTCTGGTGTACACTGATAACGTGTGTAGTTGTGTGGTCAAGTCCATGTTTCTGGTGTACACTGATAACGTGTGTAGTTGCGTGGTCAAGTCCATGTTTCTGGTGTACACTGATAACGTGTGTAGTTGTGTGGTCAAGTCCATGTTTCTGGTGTATACTGATAACGTGTGTAGTTGTGTGGTCAAGTCCATGTTTCTGGTGTATACTGATAACGTGTGTAATTGTGTGGTCAAGTCCATGTTTCTGGTGTATACTGATAACGTGTGTAATTGTGTGGTCAAGTCCATGTTTCTGGTGTATACTGATAACGTGTGTAGTTGTGTGGTCAAGTCCATGTTTCTGGTGTATACTGATAACGTGTGTAATTGTGTGGTCAAGTCCATGTTTCTGGTGTATACTGATAACGTGCGTAATTGTGTGGTCAAGTCCATGTTTCTGGTGTATACTGATAACTTGTGTAGTTGTGTGGTCAAGTCCATGTTTCTGGTGTATACTGATAACGTGTGTAGTTGTGTGGTCAAGTCCATGTTTCTAGTGTATACTGATAACGTGGTAATTGTGTGGTCAAGTCCATGTTTCTGGTGTACACTGATAACGTGTGTAATTGTGTGGTCAAGTTCATGTTTCTGGTGTACACTGATAACGTGTGTAGTTGTGTGGTCAAGTCCATGTTTCTGGTGTATACTGATAACGTGTGTAGTTGTGTGGTCAAGTCCATGTTTCTGGTGTATACTGATAACGTGTGTAGTTGTGTGGTCAAGTCCATGTTTCTGGTGTATACTGATAACGTGTGTAGTTGTGTGGTCAAGTCCATGTTTCTGGTGTATACTGATAACGTGTGTAGTTGTGTGGTCAAGTCCATGTTTCTGGTGTATACTGATAACGTGTGTAGTTGTGTGGTCAAGTCCATGTTTCTGGTGTATACTGATAACGTGTGTAATTGTGTAGTCAAGTCCATGTTTCTGGTGTATACTGATAACGTGTGTAATTGTGTGGTCAAGTCCATGTTTCTGGTGTATACTGATAACGTGTGTAATTGTGTGGTCAAGTCCATGTTTCTGGTGTATACTGATAACGTGTGTAGTTGTGTGGTCAAGTCCATGTTTCTAGTGTATACTGATAACGTGGTAATTGTGTGGTCAAGTCCATGTTTCTGGTGTATACTGATAACGTGTGTAGTTGTGTGGTCAAGTCCATGTTTCTGGTGTATACTGATAACGTGTGTAATTGTGTGGTCAAGTCCATGTTTCTGGTGTATACTGATAACGTGTGTAATTGTGTGGTCAAGTCCATGTTTCTGGTGTATACTGATAACGTGTGTAATTGTGTGGTCAAGTCCATGTTTCTCGTGTATGCTGATAACGTGTGTAATTGTGTGGTCAAGTCCATGTTTCTGGTGTACACTGATAACGTGTGTAGTTGTGTGGTCAAGTCCATGTTTCTGGTGTACACTGATAACGTGTGTAGTTGTGTGGTCAAGTCCATGTTTCTGGTGTACACTGATAACGTGTGTAATTGTGTGGTCAAGTCCATGTTTCTGGTGTACACTGATAACGTGTGTAATTGTGTGGTCAAGTCCATGTTTCTGGTGTACACTGATAACGTGTGTAGTTGTGTGGTCAAGTCCATGTTTCTGGTGTATACTGATAACGTGTGTAGTTGTGTGGTCAAGTCCATGTTTCTGGTGTATACTGATAACGTGTGTAATTGTGTGGTCAAGTCCATGTTTCTGGTGTATACTGATAACGTGTGTAATTGTGTGGTCAAGTCCATGTTTCTGGTGTATACTGATAACGTGTGTAATTGTGTGGTCAAGTCCATGTTTCTGGTGTACACTGATAACGTGTGTAATTGTGTGGTCAAGTCCATGTTTCTGGTGTACACTGATAACGTGTGTAATTTTGTGGTCAAGTCCATGTTTCTGGTGTATACTGATAACGTGTGTAGTTGTGTGGTCAAGTCCATGTTTCTGGTGTATACTGATAACGTGTGTAGTTGTGTGGTCAAGTCCATGTTTCTGGTGTATACTGATAACGTGTGTACTTGTGTGGTCAAGTCCATGTTTCTGGTGTATACTGATAACGTGTGTAATTGTGTGGTCAAGTCCATGTTTCTGGTGTATACTGATAACGTGTGTAGTTGTGTGGTCAAGTCCATGTTTCTGGTGTATACTGATAACGTGTGTAATTGTGTGGTCAAGTCCATGTTTCTGGTGTATACTGATAACGTGTGTAGTTGTGTGGTCAAGTCCATGTTTCTGGTGTATACTGATAACGTGTGTAATTGTGTGGTCAAGTCCATGTTTCTGGTGTATACTGATAACGTGTGTAGTTGTGTGGTCAAGTCCATGTTTCTAGTGTATACTGATAACGTGGTAATTGTGTGGTCAAGTCCATGTTTCTGGTGTATACTGATAACGTGTGTAGTTGTGTGGTCAAGTCCATGTTTCTGGTGTATACTGATAACGTGTGTAATTGTGTGGTCAAGTCCATGTTTCTGGTGTATACTGATAACGTGTGTAGTTGTGTGGTCAAGTCCATGTTTCTGGTGTATACTGATAACGTGTGTAATTGTGTGGTCAAGTCCATGTTTCTGGTGTATACTGATAACGTGTGTAGTTGTGTGGTCAAGTCCATGTTTCTAGTGTATACTGATAACGTGGTAATTGTGTGGTCAAGTCCATGTTTCTGGTGTATACTGATAACGTGTGTAGTTGTGTGGTCAAGTCCATGTTTCTGGTGTATACTGATAACGTGTGTAATTGTGTGGTCAAGTCCATGTTTCTGGTGTATACTGATAACGTGTGTAATTGTGTGGTCAAGTCCATGTTTCTGGTGTATACTGATAACGTGTGTAATTGTGTGGTCAAGTCCATGTTTCTCGTGTATGCTGATAACGTGTGTAATTGTGTGGTCAAGTCCATGTTTCTGGTGTACACTGATAACGTGTGTAATTGTGTGGTCAAGTCCATGTTTCTGGTGTACACTGATAACGTGTGAAATTGTGTGGTCAAGTCCATGTTTCTGGTGTACACTGATAACGTGTGTAGTTGTGTGGTCAAGTCCATGTTTCTGGTGTATACTGATAACGTGTGTAGTTGTGTGGTCAAGTCCATGTTTCTGGTGTATACTGATAACGTGTGTAATTGTGTGGTCAAGTCCATGTTTCTGGTGTATACTGATAACGTGTGTAATTGTGTGGTCAAGTCCATGTTTCTGGTGGACACTGATAACGTGTGTAATTGTGTGGTCAAGTCCATGTTTCTGGTGTATACTGATAACGTGTGTAATTGTGTGGTCAAGTCCATGTTTCTGGTGTATACTGATAACGTGTGTAATTGTGTGGTCAAGTCCATGTTTCTGGTGTACACTGATAACGTGTGTAATTGTGTGGTCAAGTCCATGTTTCTGGTGTACACTGATAACGTGTGTAATTTTGTGGTCAAGTCCATGTTTCTGGTGTATACTGATAACGTGTGTAGTTGTGTGGTCAAGTCCATGTTTCTGGTGTATACTGATAACGTGTGTAGTTGTGTGGTCAAGTCCATGTTTCTGGTGTATACTGATAACGTGTGTACTTGTGTGGTCAAGTCCATGTTTCTGGTGTATACTGATAACGTGTGTAATTGTGTGGTCAAGTCCATGTTTCTGGTGTATACTGATAACGTGTGTAGTTGTGTGGTCAAGTCCATGTTTCTGGTGTATACTGATAACGTGTGTAATTGTGTGGTCAAGTCCATGTTTCTGGTGTATACTGATAACGTGTGTAGTTGTGTGGTCAAGTCCATGTTTCTGGTGTATACTGATAACGTGTGTAATTGTGTGGTCAAGTCCATGTTTCTGGTGTATACTGATAACGTGTGTAGTTGTGTGGTCAAGTCCATGTTTCTGGTGTATAGTGATAACGTGTGTAATTGTGTGGTCAAGTCCATGTTTCTGGTGTATACTGATAACGTGTGTAATTGTGTGGTCAAGTCCATGTTTCTGGTGTATACTGATAACGTGTGTAATTGTGTGGTCAAGTCCATGTTTCTGGTGTATACTGATAACGTGTGTACTTGTGTGGTCAAGTCCATGTTTCTGGTGTATACTGATAACGTGTGTAATTGTGTGGTCAAGTACATGTTTCTGGTGTATACTGATAACGTGTGTAGTTGTGTGGTCAAGTCCATGTTTCTGGTGCATACTGATAACGTGTGTAGTTGTGTGGTCAAGTCCATGTTTCTGGTGTATACTGATAACGTGTGTAATTGTGTGGTCAAGTCCATGTTTCTGGTGTATACTGATAACGTGTGTAGTTGTGTGGTCAAGTCCATGTTTCTGGTGTATACTGATAACGTGTGTAGTTGTGTGGTCAAGTCCATGTTTCTGGTGTATACTGATAACGTGTGTAATTGTGTGGTCAAGTCCATGTTTCTGGTGTACACTGATAACGTGTGTATTTGTGTGGTCAAGTCCATGTTTCTGGTGTACACTGATAACGTGTGTAATTGTGTGGTCAAGTCCATGTTTCTGGTGTATACTGATAACGTGTGTAATTGTGTGGTCAAGTCCATGTTTCTGGTGTATACTGTCTTTTACCCGGCTGTTTATAAGAAAGCTGGAGAGGACTTTGAAACAAAAGTAATGAAACTGATGATTTGACTTGTTTGAATTGTCTTAAGAGGCGACAACGGGACCGAGTGGTCAGGCTCGCTGACTTAGTTGATGCATGTCATCGTATCCTAATTGCGAAGATCGAAGCTCACTCTGTCAATCACTGCATTGTCTGGCCCAGACTCTTCTATTTACAGACCGCCGTCATATAGCTGGAATATTGGTGGTTGTAACAACAATCAAACTAATAACCAAACAAACAACATATTTGAAACAACGCATGCATTTATATTTCTATTCTATCGGGAAAAGTTACTTGTCTATTTCGCTGTATAAACTACATGGCACACCTACCTGGTAAGGTTGTAAGGAGTGACGTCATTAATCCAACATATATGAAATTCATTCTGTAAAATGTAGTCCAGATTATACTCCGTATGTTTCAATCCACATTCTTCAGTTCAACGGGCAACCTCTGACAGATTATAAGTGAAATGAAATGTACACCGAAAGTGATCGAACTTGTCACGCACGCCTTTCGTTTGTAAATCCTGTTAGTAGTGGACGATCTTATCTATTTCGTGTGTTCATGAAATGTATGCCAATCAGATGTGTCTTAAGTTTCCAGCCCTTTACGAAGGCAAGTCAACACAGCAAACTGTCAGACATTGACAACCTCTCGTTGTCCAGTTCGTTTCTTTATCGGCAACTTGACCCACAAATCGTCGCGTCATAATTGAGATTGACAAACAGGACATCACGTGCTCGCGTGCGTGACGTCACACGGGTGATATATATATCACTTTCTCCAGCAAGAAGTGGGAGGTTTTATCGTCAATAACAACGAAAGTTACACAGAGAGGCAGTATGTATGTAAGGTTTCTTTAGAAATCACTTTCAATAGAAAGGGCGTATGGGTTCATGAACTGTAGTGATAAGCAGAGTCGCGCATGATATTGTACTCTCTTAAGGTTTACGTAGAGTTATTGGTCGTGAATTAGATCTATAAAGACAACAAAAGCTACTCTTATCTGTTATGTATAAGTGAGTGAGTGAAGTTTGTTTCACAGCGATATAACAGTTGTGTGTGAATATTTTGACAATTTTGGTGCGACTGCGAACTAAATTGAAAAGTAAGTTGTCTTTTTCGAAATTGCAACACCCGTGAAGATCCGGGATACAATAAGTCTTCAGGAGGCGACTAACAGGATCGAGTGGTTAGACTCACTGATTTGGTTGATGCATGTCGTTGTATCCCAACTGCGTAGGAAGATGCTCGTGGTGTCAATCACTAGATTTTCTGGTCCAGATTCGATTATTTACAGACCGCCCTCAAACAAACAAGTCGGTCCAAGTTTTATAACTGGTCTCGTAGGCGGTCCGGTAGCCTAGTGGTTAAAGCGTTTGCTCGTCATGCCGAAGGCCCGGGTTCGATTCCCGACATGGGTACGATGTTTGAAGCCCATTTCTGGTGTCTCCCGTCGTGATATTGCTGGAATATTGCTAAAGGCGGCGTAAAACCATACTCACTCACTCACTTACACCACCGTCTCTTCTTATTCCCAAAAGTATGGAAGTTATTTTTTATGTCAGCGGACAAAAACTAATAATTGTCCGCTGGACATGGATATACTTCCTCTCAGAGAAAGGGAATGCTTGTCTTGAAGCAGTGACAGATACACGAGGCCCCTCCAAGAAGTTTAAATGGCCGGTCCCCCACCTCACGTCACTGAGTCGGATTTCACACCGCTTTGCATAATAATTACGACCAGGCAGATTTTGGGTTATAGATCCCAGTGACAGGTTGTATACAAGGACATAAGAACGTGCAACTCTTAATCGGGTAGAATCTGGATTCGATCCGTATACCAGTTGATGGACCCGTGAAGATCCGAGGTAGAATACGTCTTCAGCAACCCCTGCTTGCCATAAAAGGCGACTAACGGGATCGGGTGGTCAGGCTCACTGACTTGGTTGATGCATGTCATCGATCCCAATTGCGTGGATCGATGTTCATGATGTCAATCACTGGATTGTCTGGTCCAAACCCTATTTACAGACCGCCGTCATATAGCTGGAATATTGCTTAGTGCGGCGTAAAACAACCAACCAACCACCCAATAACCAAATAACAAATATGCATGTCTCCGTTCGCCGCTTTTAGTAATATCTCATCACGGCGGGGGACACCATTTTACCCTGTGGGGAATCAAACCCGGGCCTTCAGCTTTAACCACTAAGGCATCACCAACGCTCCCTATGAGTTAAACATGAGACGGCACTGCATATTAATTTAAGGCAGGTACAATTGGTATGTTAGCTTGAGTGCACACTGCTATACTCCCTTACAAATAGTCATCAGACACCTTGATCCAGGTCAGTCTTAAATTAAGCTCTCAAGGAGGGAATATGAGAGGCATTGACTGGGCTTTCATTGACTCGGCGCCCAAACATGATATTGAATGAAGAGATAGAGTGATTGACATCAGTTCAGCTTTATATCAGTCGGTGCTAAAAAGGTGAAATGAACACGGGGTGATTGTTGGATAGACTGAAAGATTAACACACAAAACCTTCCGTAAATAAATACACCTGAAATTGACATTTCGGTACAAGGGAGCAGCTGGTGCAATGTACAACAGCGTCAATACCATTTCAGGTATATACTTGTACAAGGTAAGGGGCTATCACAAAACGTATGAGAGAAATTTATTAAGTTCTGTAGGATAAATGAATTTATTTGACAGTTTAATATTCACAATTCATATTTTTATCTAAGGACCATGGAAAACACTTTTACAAGAACAAGAGGCTATCGCAAAACGTCTAACTTGATCAACTTTCGCAAGGATGTTGAATTTATTTGACGGATTAACATAACATATTTTTTATCTATATCACACGGGCATACACAAAATGCATAGCATGATCAGCCTTTAGCGCACGATGGTACATAATCGGCTTGATGACACATTGTAGCGACCTGACCCTCTTGGGTCTCACCTACGGCCAGTAGGGGGTACTAAGGGGGCAGTCTGCATGGTCTTCACATAGAAGATATTACGTCATAAAGTTTGACTGAGTGAGTGAGTCATGAGTGTTTAACGCCGCTTTTAACAGTATTATAAAATATATCACGGCGTGTTATCTTGGTGTGGGAGGAAAGCCCGACGTGATGCAGGTCTTAGACGTTTGCCAAGCATAGGAATATTAACAGGGCGAATATGGGATTCGAACCCACGATCAGAGGATTCTCGCTAGCTCAAGGGACGTAACTCTGCGGATTGTGGTACCTCAGACGACTGGGCCATTCGTGTCCCGTGAGAAGAAGAAGGGAGCACAACATACGGCCCGACGTTCCGCGATATGCCCAATGTAGCCTCCACGTCACCGCCAGGCACAAACAAGCCTGGTGTGGACAGCATCTAGGATCAGATTGCCACGGATATGTCCAGGTTTCGTCTGGACTGCTCTGATTGTAGTACAATGGTCTTGAGGCGTCCAGGAGAACGTTTCAGCAACGCTTGCGTTACTCAACGTCGTCAATGTAGGGGTGGCATTACAACTCTGGGAGAACACAACTCATCATTGTTAATAGCAATTTGAATGGCGCAATGGTATCACGGAAAAAGTGGTCACATCCGATATTAAGTGGCGGTCGGGTAGCCCAGTGGTTAAAGCGTTCGCTCGTCACGCCGAAGACACGGGATCGATTCCGACATGGGTACAATGTGTGAAGCCCATTTCTGGTGTCCCCCGCCGTGACAATGCTGGACTATTTCTAAAAGCGGCGTAAAACCATACTCACTCACTCACACCCGATATTGACATTGTTACTGGAGTTGTTAACCACCCCTCCAATAGGGCATTCCACTCTGTTTCCTGTTCCCAGGAAGGGGTTTTGTCAGTCATTGGTTAGGATAAAACATTGACCAGACGCATGGCCACACATTATGTTGTTATTTTCAATGTGATATACATCACATTATATGAAGCACGGTTTCTTTTTGGCGTTATTATATTTCAACAATACCACTGCAAACAACGTCCCTTTGTTAACTTCACATACCATCAAGGAATACAAGTTAACAAAAACAATCTATTCATGATCAGATAAGAATAAAACTTGAACCAAGACCCTGCGCGTTTCACGAAAATATAGGATATTGACAAATTGTCATTTCAAACTTCCACTTCAAATAGTTGAATGATTGGTACCGCTAAACTACTTTTGACATGACCCCATGATATATTGACGCTTGTGATCGTGTTCGCTTCTTGGCCTTCAGTGTTTTATGACAGGTCAAGTACATCGTCTGTGTACTCCGGCAGGGTGTAGACAGACTGTGCATACAGACAGGGACAAAACACGTGACCAATGCACTGTTTCACCACCTGATGAGTGTTTGTCTGTTTGCTGATTAACGTCGCTCTCAGCAATATTCCAGCTACACGAAGGGGCGGTCGGGTAGCCTAGTGGTTAAGGCGTTCGCTCGTCACGCCGAAGACCCGGGTTCGATTCCCGACATGGGTACAATGTGTGAGACCCATTTCTGGTGTCCCCCGCCGTGATAATGCTGGAATACTGCTAAAAGCGGCGTAAAACCATACTCACTCACTCACTCCAGCTACACGAGGGCTGATCAAAAGGTTCTAAGCCTAACAAACAAAACCAACAATTGTGAAAGTGTTTTTAATATTATTTTTCAACATAATCTCCCTACTTTTCAATACACATCTCATATCGATAGTGAAGCATTTCAGTTCCAGGCAGGAAAAAAATATGTACGGCAGTTTTGAGGTCATCGTTGTCGTCAAAAGCGCTTTCCACGAAGGTATTCTTTCAGTTTAGGAAACAGGTGGAAATCACTTGGCGAGTATGGAGGGCGAGGAAGCTCTTCGAACACTTATTGTCGCAAAGCAGCCCATGCAAGTTGAGAGGTGTGAGAATAGGCATTGTCATGAAAAAGTAGACCTCCAGCAGTCAGCATTCCTCGCCGCTTTTCTTTGATAGAATCTCTCAGGCGATGAAGCAAATCAGCATAGTAGGCACCGGAAATTGTCATTTGACTTTCTGTGCAATCAACAAAGATCACACCCTTTGCACACCAGAATACAGTGGCCGTAACTTTCTTCACTAATAAGACTTACTTTGTTATGGCCCATGGTTGAAAGTTAGTCAGGCTTAGAACTTTTTGACCAGCCCTCGTATGACGGCGGTCTGCAAATAATCAAGTCTGGACCAGTAAATCCTGTGATGGAGATCATGAGCATCGATTTTCGCAATTGGGATGCGATGATATGCATCAACAAAGTCAGCGAGCCTGACCAAGCTATCCCGTTAGTCGCCTCGTCACGCCGAAGACCCGGGTTCAATTCCCGACATGGATACAATGTGTGAAGCCCATTTCTGGTGTCCCCCGCCGTGATATTGCTGGAATATTGCTAAAAGCGGCGTAAAACCATACTCATTTACTCACTCTTCCGGCAAGCATGAGCTGCTGAAGGTCATTCTACCGGATCTTCACGAGTCTGACGAGTGAGAGTACGTAAGACGCTACTTACTCAATACAGAGCACCCAGATCAGATGAAACCGACAACGACCACTGTATCACGATCAGTATATTTTCTACTCCCACGGTATTTAACTGGTAAATGGTTATCAGTGAGCGAGATGTGTTTAACGCCGCCTTGAACAGTGTTTGGGTTATATCAGGGGAGGAAAGCCCGAAATTATACAGGTCTTCGAAGCTGACCACTTTTGCTGAACTCCACGAGCATGATGCTGACAAACCAAGACATGATCAGGACGAACTGGAATTCAAACCCACGATCATAGGTTTCGGACACGCCTAAGGGAGGCAACTGCACGGCGAATTGCGGCACCTTAGACAACCGGGCTAACCGTGTCCTCTATAAGTGATTCTGTATTTTTAGATTGTTTACAATATTGATAATATGAACCTTTCGATCGTGAAGATCTGTTACTTATCAATCATTAGCTGTTAATGGATTGTCTGCGGCTCACGATATGGTCGACAGTAGACCTTCGTCCATGATGAACTTGGCCTTGCTTCATCAGCGCAGTGTTGAACTCACCATGCATTCTCTTCACCAAACCCAGTGTGACCAGCTTCCATAATATATCATGATTTAGTTTGAAGGCAGCTCTCAACAAGTGAAAACTACTGTCAGCCAGACCTCCATCACCGGACACTGCATCAGCAACCTTCACTATCCATTAATAACATTGTAAGAAGTACCATTGCCCATGTGACGTCATAAGTTGGTTTCACGCGGCAAATACAGTTGGTGCTTGGTGTTATTGATGAGAAACAGAATCGGCCTCTATTCTCAACAATAATTCGCCCAACATTTTATAATTCGCCATAGTTTTCATACTCGATTTTTACGTGTGAATGGTTGTCAAACATACGTAGTTCGCTTACAACCAATCGGATACTGTATAGTTGTCGTGGTATGAAGTAATTCATGTCCATTCCATTGTATTGTGTTTTATTCGTAGACATGTACTGGACATTTCCTCTCAACTTTGCAACACTGCTGTATTCTTCTGGCCACATAATGTGGCACCATTATTACCTATTACATATTATCAGGTCGAACTTGTAGTTATAAATGTTTGCAGTTTCATTTTTAAAGTGGTAAAACGTCTTTTGGCCGTCGGTTTATTTGATGATTAAATCTATTAAAGCCTAGCGTCTTGGTGTCTTTTGTGCATCTTGTATAATTGTACATTAACACTGTTCGTTTATTTCAATCTTGTCAATCTTGTACCATCAATAGTTGTGTCAAGAATAATAAACTTACCGTTTTCATCCTTCTTATATTTAAGTATAAATATCCATTTCAACACCATTGGGTAATGATATTGTTACCCCATAGCGTTGGACTATAAAGGTGCAATGAAACACAGTGGTTTCCTCATCACTAGAAATATGGCTACCCGTGGGTATATGATTGTTGCCTTCAGCTTGCGCCAAATATATCTTTTCTTGTGTTCTTGTCGGCTATCTCAACAACCTGGTGCCGAGGTCTGGAGTGATAATAGGGTAGCTTAGTGGTTAAAGTGTTCGTTTGTCACGCCGAAGGCACGAGTTTGATTCCACATGGGTACAGTGTGTAAAGCCCATATCTGGTGTCACCCATCAAGGGTCGAATATTTATAAAAGGGGCATACAATCCTTCTCACTCACTCACTCACTCACTCATTCACTGGTGTTTTGGTACAGCTGTAATTACTGCCACGTGTGAAACGGAGACGTTGTCTCGTGTGAGTGTGTGCATGTATGTGTGTGTATGTGTGTGTCTTTGTTTATATGCATGTGTGTGTTTTTCTGTGTGCTTGTTTGTGTGTCTGTGTGTGTGCATGTGTGTGCAAAGACAGATTTTTGCAAATATTCGAGTGATTGATATTATGAGCAACGATCCATATCGTCGGGTACGATTGAACGCAATCAACCAAGTCACCGAGGCTGACCACCCGGTCCATTCAGTCGTCTCTTAGACCAGCATAGGTTGGCGTGGGGCTCTGTAATTACGGTCGCCAATACCTGTGTGGTAGACACAATGATAGTTGCTTTTAGCACACAGAGCTACTTTGTCGCTTGAGGTTAAATTGTAATCCGACCCACTCAACAAAGTCAAGCCGCAAGTCTGTTTGAAGAATACTTTTGTACCCAAAATGTTATTACAACTCGACACAAATCCTGAAAAAGGCAGTTATATGTTGTATAACTATTTCTACACGTCACACAAAACAAGACATAAACCAAGCACTGGACTGTCGGAGAGGTGGACTAATGGAGTTTGTAACGTCACGGCCTCTGAACTAATGCTTGCCACACACGCAGAGAGCTAGATAAATATTGCCACGGACTGACGGTACAAACAGCGAGACATGACCAAAACGGTCAACAAATAGTAACATCAACAGTTTGCTAACAGGGGCGTGATGTAAACTGACAAAAGATCCAATCGGTGGAAAACTGGGCACTCGTTTGGTACAGGACTTGCTTGTTTTGTTTAAGTGTGGTATTATGTACATGTAGTAGCATTCGTCGCCTCGCAGTTCAGGGTGTCTTTGTAGGGTTAAAGAGTGGCATTATATACACTTAGCTAGCTAGAATAACATATGTGATTTATTATTTCAAAATGTGTTGAATATAGACATTCCGATCCTTAATGTTTTCTCTGAAGTTTGCATGTGTGCAGAAGACAGACTCGCTCACTCACACTTAAAACTGTAAACATCATATTGTTATGCTCAAATATGTTTCACAGCTTGTTTTAAAAAAAAACTTTGCATATTTTACTAAATTGTATATATACTAACTTGGTTCCGTCGCTATTTGGCTGAAATAATGCCGATGCGACGTTAATCTTTAACTCACTCACTCACTCACTCACTCACTCACTCAGAAGACAGACAGACAGGTTTATTTTTGTCTCACTCGTAGAATACACTTACAATATATCAAAAGAAGAAAAAACATAAAATTGTAAAGCCAGTCGCTAGACTTACGAGAGACAATATGTCATTGAAAATAATCAGTCATACACAGCGATAAGATATATTACATATATACATAATGATATAAAATGGAACGTCGCTTTGCTAAAATGTTATGGCAGGTTTTGGCCACGCAAGAAATAAAATCAACGTTTGATAAAATCTGTGTAAACCTTTCACTATAAGACTAATTATTAAAATTAGTAAATTTAAGACTACAGCGATTCAGAAGATCAGCCGTCACGTGGTCGTATAAAGGGCAGATAAGTAAACCCTGGATCTCGTCTTCCACCTTGTCTGTACAATTAAAGCAACATCTCTCTTCTGGTGGTATGTTTGTGTAACGCCCAGTCTCTATCTTTAAAGGCGCCACTCCGCATCTGAATTTAGCTGGAGAGCCCCTGTGAGCACAGTTCAGAATGAGTAATTCACATTTCGGTTTACTCTGCGCTTGTCCGGATATGACTGGGAGCCTCACCAGATCAGAAACAACACAAACCGAATCTTTGACACAATGTGTTTATGAGGAAACGGGTGACAGGACATCTATTTCATGTGGTCTTATGAGAAAATAGAACAAGTCAGCGGTTTGCACAATTCCCGAAAGAAAATCACGAAAAAAATATGATCTCGTTTCAAAGACTTATAGGTGGGTGAAATTCTAGTCAACCTGTGAACCACGTTTTCTTCTCACTGAGTCACAATCTCATACTAACTCCGCACTTGTGGGATTGGGCTTAAATCGAATTTGCCATACTTAACATAATCCTTAACATTGAAAGATGCATAAAAACATTCAGTTAGTGAATCTTTTTTCCGCCGCTTTTAGCAATATTCCAGCAATATCACGGCGGGGGACACAAGAAATGGGCTTCAAACATTGTACCCATGTGGGTAATCGAATCCGGATCTTCGGCGTGACGAGCGAGCGCTTTAACCACTAGGCTACCCGACCGCCCCTCATTACACCCAGAGGTGAGGTGAGGTCAAATGCGGTTTAACGTCGCGTCCAAGTGTGTGTGTGTGTGTGTGTGTGTGTGTGTGTGTGTGTGTGTGTGTGTGTGTGTGTGTGTGAGATATATATATATATATATATATATATATATATATGCTGATACACTCCGTCCAGCAACCAAACCACGCAGTAAGATAATACACCAGTAGCCATCATACACTCTGAGTGTGGCCGTCCCATGAAACACAAGCACGTATCAATATTATTGATTTCTACGCTTACACGACCTGGTATTTTGCCCGATTGACGCTGTGATCACGAAACACTGATCCAGACAAGAATGATTAAGTACCTTATTTCAGGTTCCAGAAACACTTAAAAAACAAGACATTAAAGTTTAATGACAGTGCTCAGACCGCTATCAGTCAGCCATAAATTACTCCTAGCGCGGTCTGATAAACACAGTGAAAGAAAATCGAGCTGAAGATATACGAGCCCTACTGACTAATTGCAATCAATACTAGTTTAAAAAAACTGTACAACGATCGAAACCCGACAAATACGCAGAGTATACTCCCCGCTTATCAGTCACGCAAAGTCAATCCAAGTCCTAGGCTATGCATGATCAGGGCATCGTATAACAATGGCCGTCATCAGAACATGTTTAAACAAAACCTACTCTAGTTTTCAATATATCCTGACACTGACAACAGGGCGAAAGGGTGCATTAGCGCAGGCTGGTGGCCTGGGACCGTGTTGTTGTTTGCCAGGCTGTCAGATCGATTGTACTGGGCCCGTTTGTGGTCATTCGAGGGCTGGCTGTGCCCACCATCGCCCGATTTGACCACTGAGGCCTGGACTGCTTTTTCCTATAGGATCAAGAAAAACAGCGGTGATGTGATATATTAGGTATGTGTTTATAATTGATTGACGTTGACAAGTGTCTATTACAGGGAAATGTTAATAGCATTTGTTTATTTTCATCGTGTGTTGATTTGTATATTAGGGGTATTCGTCGATACAGAATATATGTGACTAATAACATCGAAATAACCATTGGCCTGGAAAATAATTAAAAATAATATTGATTAAAAAAGTGAACGTTTTGCGAGATTATTTAAATAAACAAACTTCTTCCTAAAGTTCCCCCGCGGGAGTACATTATACGTGATGATTACATAATATTACCGAGTTAGAACATACTGAATATTGTTTGTTTGTTTGTTGGTTAACGCCGCACTCAGCAATACTCCAGCTATATGACGGCGGTCTGTAAGTAATCGAGTCTGGACCAGACAACCCATGGCCAGTGATTGATATCATGAGCGTCGATCCACGCAATTGGGATCGATGACATGCATCAACCAAGTCAGCGAGCCTGATCTCCCGATCCCGTTAGTCGCCTTTTACGGCAAGCATGGGTTGCTGAAGACCTATTCTCCACCGGATCTTGACGGGTCACATACTGAATATACTAGAAGAAGATTTTGTAAAATTAAAACTCACGCGAGCAAAGCCATGTGTCGGCGTGACAATTATACTTTCGTTCAGATATTCCAAAAGTAAAGTCTATTTTATCGCATATGGTTATTCAGGTCCTTGTGTCAACTATGTGTGTGTTATGCGATTCTACTCCTTGTCAACTGCTTAGTGTTTGTGGATGCTATAGTACGCATGCAGCAGCAGCAGCACAGCAGGTGTGTCGGGGCGACATACCATGTGCTCATTAACAGCAAGCAATATGTATGTTTTGTTTAAACGTATCGCTTCAGTGCTACCTTTCACACATCATTAGTCAGCGCCACCTGGCGGTCATCGTAACCTGCTTTATCCCCAAACCGTTAATCTTCTAAATCTGTCCCCGCTCTACGGGTTTACTCCCCTCAGTCAGACAATGGAGTAGGGATTAATACGGTCAGCACTAAATGGGACTATCCCAATCTAGACTTAGTGCACATATAAGACAATTTGGGAATTAACAAAACATAATACATTAGGTCACACACGCACGCACGCACGCACGCACGCACGCACGCACGCGCGCGCGCGCACACACACACACACACTCCCCCCCCCCCCCCCCCAAGACACATTCACGCACATACACGTTCACACATACAGACACACATACACACATACAGACACACATACACACACAATCGCACATAAATACACACATTCACGCATACACACAGGCTCACACACACATACACACACACACACACACAGACAATAATCTTGATCGCGATGTTCCATCCCATTTCATCCCACCGATTATTTATTCACTGCAGTAAATGAACACAGAGTTGACTGACGGGTTTCAACTACTGGTGATCAACAACTCAAACAATAAAGAGGTTGAACTGCATAAGTGAAATCGGATTCGTTCATACTACACCTTCTGATGCCACGTAGAACACTACAGTTGCCACCCGTAAAGAATAGGTCTTCACCAACCCACGCTTGTCCTAAGAGTTGACTAACAGGATCGGGTGGTCAGTCTCGCTAACCTTGTTGTTGCATGTCATCGTATCTCAGTTGTGCATGATGCCAATCACTGGATTGTGACTCGATCATTTACATACCCCCGTCACATAGCTGAAATATTGCGGCGTTAAACAACAAACAAACAAACAAACAAACAAACCACACTAGCCATCAACAATCAATAATGTTTGTTGTCGATTAATAAAGATTAGTGTATACACGCAAAACAAAGCGAAAGGAAGCGTCATTAATAAAAAATCTGTACGTAGTCACAAATATCCCAAAATAGTTAACCATCATCTGTTTCGTTTGTTGTGTAACGCCGCATTCAGCAATATGCAATATGTTCTATGACGGCGGCCTGTAAATAATCGAGTCTGGACCAGACAATCTAGTGAGTGAGTGAGTGAGTTGGGGTTAACGCCGCTTTTAACATTATTCAAGTTATATCACGGCGTGTCAGCTTGATGTGGGAGGAAAGACCGAAGTGATGCAGGTCTCAGACGTTTACCACTTCCGTGAAACCCACGAGCACGGGTATGGTGCTGACAAACCTAGAAACATAATCGGGGTGAACCGGTATTCGAACCCAAAATCATAGGTTTCTGGCGTGCCCAAGGGACGCAACTCTGCACAGCGAGTCGCGGCGCCTTAGACGACTGGGCCACCCGTGCCCCCAGACAATCCAGTGATTGATATTGTGAGCAACGATCTACGCCGCCGGGGTACGATCACGCGCAGTCCACCAAGTCACCGAGCCTGACCACTCGATCCATGAGGAATCAAAGGGTCACGGGTATGGTGCTCACAAACCAAGGAAAATAATCAGGGCGAATTTTGTATTTGAAACCACGGCAAGCGGATCCTGTCACGACTAGGGGACACGACCAATCACTCGCCACGCCAACCTCCCCTTCCCACACCGAAACATACATATCTTAATATAAGTAAAAAGTGATGTTTTGTTATTACATATGTTTCAACTGTGTTTCACATATCTTTACTGTTAATTTCAGGCAACGGATCACATGTTTCACGCAAGATGGCTTTGAAATCCACACGCAGGCGGCAGTTGTATATTTCAGTCTTACTGACATGCATGTCAGTGAGTCTGTGTGCGCTCTATCTTCAAGAAAACAGCGTGCATGAACAAGTACATGTCGAAGTAGTCCCCGTGACGTCACCAACTGGACAAATTACGTCACTCCTGAACAAGTCCGATCATTTTGTTGTGCCGAACATCGTTCATTTCGTGTGGTTTGGAGAAGATCTGAAGTTTAGATTTCATCATCTTTTGAGCATCAAATCAGCCTACAGCATCTTAAAACCTGATCGGATTTTATTCCACTGCAATCATAAGCCGGTGGGAAAATGGTGGAAAGTCATTAAACAAACTATTCCTATTCTGAGGATTGTGGACAGAAAAGCTCCAACGGAAATCTATGGAAATATGGTGATCCGTTCGGAACATAAATCCGATATTGCTCGGATTCAGATTCTGCAGAAATATGGCGGAATTTATATGGATACTGACGTCATTGCTTTGAAATCGTTTAATCCCCTTAGACATTATGGGATTACGATGGGTATTGAGTACCACGGTACCCCAGGGAGATTAAACAACGGTATTATAGTCTCGGCTCCTAATGCGACATTCCTTTCACTCTGGTTGAATACTTACAGGAACTTCTCAAAGCGAGAGTGGGATTATCACGACTCTATTATCCCGTATTATTTGCAGTTTACGTATCCGCATTTAATCCACGTGGAGGAAAAGACTCTGAACTACCCAAGTGGATTGGATATAAACTTGATATATAAAGACGTGTATGACTGGTCGAGGAACTACGCCATGCATCTGTGGTACAGGCTCTATGACACCGAACACGGACCCACTGGAATTAAAACAATGAATACGACATTTGGTCAGATAGCAAGATATATCTATTATGGTACTAGGGACATATTAAAATGAACATTCCGAATACATATGAATTAGACATGCCAGAAACCTATGGTCGTGGGTTCGAATCCAAGATTCTAGGATTGTCAGCACCTTGCCTGCGCACGTAGGTAAACGTTTGAGGTCTGCATCCCACCTCACGGTCATGTGACTCAACGTCACTTAGTTTAATGTCTGCCTGTTTTCTGTATTAAAGATGGCTTAGTTGTAGAGGACCATTCAGTCAAACAAAACCCGCCTACCCATCCACCCACACATCCACCCAAGCACCCACCCGTCCACTCACCCACCAACTCACTTACTCACTGCCTCCGTGGTCTAGAGGTAGAGCGTCCGCCCGGAGAGCGAAAGCTCCGGGGTTGATCCCCGGCCGCGTGATACCAAAAGACGTTAAAAGATGGTACTTGTTGTTATCCTGCCTGGCGCTCGGCATTAAGGGGCTAAAACAAGGACTGGTCGGCTCGGAGTCAGTACACTGTATCTGAGTGGTTATTCATGTTTAACTGTTAAACTGTTAAACACACACAGACACACACACACACACACACGTCGCTATAGAAGTGCAATAATCTTGAACGCGACGTTAAACTCCATTTCACTCACTCACTCATCACTTTCTTTCACCAGAAACGTCGTACATGTTGTCAAAATAACAACCAGAAATTAGCTTGTGTTTTAGAGCGGATATGGCCGAAATTCAAGCGCATTTGACTGCTGTCTGAGTGATCACATATTTTAACTGTGATGAATAAAAGTATATATAATACCAGAATGACGATTTGGTTATATATTATGTGTTAAACTCCGCCCAGGGTTTAACTGTGTATTCAGGCTACAAAGACTTACTTTTGGACTTGACCATGGAGACAATCTCAGTTTCTAATTTATTCTACCATTTATCAATAGCTCGCATAACATTTAGAAACACCGATATGCAACAGATTGTCACAGTAATGTGTCATGGCAAATGTCTGTATTCCATGACAGTAAGGAGCGTGTATGTATCAAACATACACACTCCTTACTGTCATGGCATACAGAGGGAATGCCAGGACATACAAGACAACGACTGATTCATTATCTGTCTCCTTTTCAAATTCAAAAGTATTATACACTTGTGAGTGTAGTTAGTATGTGAGCGTGGTTAGTATGTGCGTGTGGTTAGTATGTGAGAGGAGTTAGTATGTGACCGTGGTTAGTATGTGAGAGTGCATAGAATGTGAAAGTGGTTAGTATGTGAGTGTGTTTTGTAAGTCAGTGTGGTTAGTATGTGAAAGTAGTTAGTATGTGAGCGTGGTTAGTATGTGTGTGTGTTTAGTATGTGAAAGTGGTTAGTGTGTCAGTGTGGTTAGTATGTGAGTGTGGTTAGTACGTGAGTGTGGTTAGTATGTGAGAGTGGTAAAATGTGAGTAGGATCATAATGTGAGCGTGGTTAGTATGTGAGTGTGGTTAGTATGTGAAAGTAGTTAGTATGTGAGCGTGGTTAGTATTATGTGAGTGTGGTTAGTATGTGAGTGTGGTAAAATGTGAGTAGGATCATAATGTGAGTGTCGTTAGTAGGTGAGTGTGGTAAAATGTGAGTAGGATCATAATGTGAGTGTCGTTAGTATGTGAGTGTGGTAAAATGTGAGTAGGATCATAATGTGAGTGTCGTTAGTAGGCGAGTGTGGTAAAATGTGAGTAGGATCATAATGTGAGTGTCGTTAGTAGGTGAGTGTGGTAAAATGTGAGTAGGATCATAATGTGAGTGTCGTTAGTAGGTGAGTGTGGTAAAATGTGAGTAGGATCATAATGTGAGTGTCGTTAGTATGTGAGTGTGGTAAAATGTGAGTAGGATCATAATGTGAGTGTCGTTAGTATGTGAGTGTGGTAAAATGTGAGTAGGATCATAATGTGAGTGTCGTTAGTATGTGAGTGTGGTAAAATGTGAGTAGGATCATAATGTGAGTGTCGTTAGTAGGTGAGTGTGGTAAAATGTGAGTAGGATCATAATGTGAGTGTCGTTAGTATGTGAGTGTGGTAAAATGTGAGTAGGATCATAATGTGAGTGTCGTTAGTAGGTGAGTGCGGGTAAAATGTGAGTATGGTAAGTATACGAGAGTGGTTGGTATGTGACTGGTTAGAATGTGAGTAATTAGTATGTGAGTGTGGTTAGTATACGAGAGTGGTTGGTATGTGACTGGTTAGAATGTGAGTAATTAGTATGTGAGTGTGGTTAGTATACGAGAGTGGTTGGTATGTGACTGGTTAGAATGTGAGTAATTAGTATGTGAGTGTGGTTAGTATGTGTGTATGATGAGAATCAGAGTGTGGTTAATAAGTGAGCGTAGTTAGTATGTGAGTGTAGTTAGTATGCCGGTGTGGTCATGATATCGATGTTGTTAGTATATAGAGGATACCATGTGTTAACATCATTTTTCTGTCATCGAGTGGCCGGGGTGGCGAAGGAAATATTTTCACGAGTGGCGTGACCCGTGAAGATCCGGGGTAGAATAGGTCTTCGGCAAGGCCACTAACGGGATCGGGTGGTCAGGCTCGCTGACTTGGTTGATGCATGTTATCGTATCCCACTTGCGTTGATCGATGCTCATGATATTAATCACTGGATTGTCTGGTCCAGACTCGATTATTTACAGACCGCCGTCATATAGCTGGAATATTGCTGAGTGCGGCGTTAAACAACAAACAAACCCAAGTGGTGTAGCAAGCAAAACGAGTGAAATATCTCCTTTTCCCCGTCACACGAGACACATGGACTATCCTATTTATTAGAACGTATTGTGTAGTTGTGTACCGAAAAGTTAAAATGTTAAACCTTGAAACGTATATTCTCCTTACCTTTCACCCATAGACGCTTCACCATCCCCTGTAATTGCGAATAAAAAGTAGTTCCGTATTCGCAAAATCGTAAGAAATGTAAACAAAAGTAACAAAAAATATTTGATTTGAATTTGGTTATGATTATATACAAAATTAACTCAAAAAATATTCTTGAAATCTACGAGACCGTTGATGGAAGCGAAAGAATACACGTTGTTCAAGTAACTAAAATGAGAAATTTCCGCTTTATAACGAAACATTGTTGAGACAATAACAAACGGGAATCTGCGATATTAACTCCATCTACCATTATGTTGCCATCTCAGTGTGGAACGGCTGTAATGAGGACGTCAACAGTTTGTGTACTGGCGTCACGCTTTGATATTTTACGGGGAGGTAACTCTTGTAGGACAATAGTTCCGGCAAGGCGTTATGTTTACTGCAGTGAAATATCAAGTGTTCTGTTCACTGCAGTTAAAGCCTCACTTTTCTCAACTTCCGAAAACTCAGTATTTCACACTGAAGTATCTTAAATCAGTGCATTTAATATGTCGGTGTGGTTAGTATTCGATGGGTTAGAGGAAATGTGACATCTTATGTCAGTTACCGTGCCAAGGAGAAGGGTGGGTGTCAAAATATTTCAACATGGATTAACAAAAGTATCATTGTGATTGTATTATTGCTATACATGCATTGCAAGCGATTCTGTGGTATTTGACTGGCTGGCCAAGCAACAGTTTTGCCTTTATTTTTTCAATCAACCGAAAACATTCATTAGGCCACGCCCACAGACAACCCATATTTCCTGATTAGTTGAATGGGCGGGGCTGGTGTAACATATGACACTCAACGATGTCACTGATGTCGCACTGTTCCCGACAGTTGTTGTGTGTTTATGGAGTTATAAACGTAAATCTGATGTGCACATTTTGCGTCAATCCTCAAATCTTAAATTACTGGACGGAGCTTCACGCACCTGTCCCAGCTAGTGTGCAAGTCTTGTTAGTGCACTGTTAGGAATTGGCCTTATGTCATATCGATTATTCTTTTGAGTTTTAGACTGATCGGAGGACATGTCTTGTCACCAACGTCGTCATAAATTTAGCGATGTGATCAGTAAATAGAGACATACATATAGTTAGTGTAAATAAATCATGTTTTGTGACGTTAAACCCGCAATCGTGTTTACCTGGACGTTAATACCATGTGTCGATGCTACTGGCCCATATGTTAATCTTGCTATGCTGAAATACCGGGGAAATCTCGTTGTCAAATCTTGCTGGTGTTCTTTAGACGAGAAGACCTTTCATGAATTTCTATGGAAGACAACACCGTTCTAGAATTTTTGTGGAAGACACGGCCATTCTAGAATTTCTATGGAATAAAAGACTTTCATGACTTGTTATGGAAGACAAGACCGTTCATTAAATTCCCTTAGAAAATAAGACAAATCAGAAGGTAATTACCGCTTGGACTGACCGCTTTTAGCAATATTCCAGCAATTTCACCGCGGGGGACACCAGAAATGGGCTTCACACATTGTACCCCTATCAGGAATCGAGCCCGGGTTTTCGGCGTGACGAGCGAACGCTTTACCCACTAGGCTACCCAACCGCCGGGATAAGGATGATCGAACCCACGAACACAGATTCTGGCACTCCTAAAGGACGTCCTTGCCACCAATGGCCCCGATCACGTGATTACGACTATGGTGCTGTCAAAACAAAGATTAAATTAAGTTGAACGTTAGATTCGAACTCACAACAAGCACATCCCAGGTGTTGAGTCGACTTAAGCCACTGAGCCACTTGGCCTTCTTTTAGCGACAAATATTGTATATAATAACTTGTGTAGAGCTAAGATCAGTTCGTGCAAACAGTCCCAGGAGTTGAGCATTGTGCAAGCCTTGGGTCTGCTGTTTGCAATTCAGGAAATACTACTGATAGAGAGATTTTAATTTATTTGAAATATACACACTCGTGTAGTTGTAGAAATATACATAGGACCAATGAACAGAATAAAGCAAATGACATCGCCTGATTGATGTGTTTTACAATTAAATGAGATTTGTTTTAAGTGCGCGAGTGGATGTTGTTGCTTGTCTGTCTGTTTGTTGTTTAACGCCGCCCTCAGCAATATTCCAGCCCACATTGACTGTTACTTGTCATGTATTGCACGTGCATTGACTAAACCACTGGTTGACTCAGGCGTGTTTTTTGGGTAGCATGTTCCATCACTTTCAATCTTGCACTTTCCAATGTTTATAATAGTGGACACTTATGATGAAAGGAGGTGTCGTGATTCGCTGTGCAGAGTTGCGTCCCTTGGGCACGCCAGAAACCTATGATTGTGGGTTCGAATCCCGGTTCGCCCCAATTATGTTTCTAGGTTTGTCAGCACCATACCCGTGCTCGTGGGTTTCACGGAAGTGGTAAACGTCTGAGACCTGCATCACTTCGGGCTTTCCTCCCACATTAAGCTGACACGCCGTGACATAACTGGAATAATGTTAAAAGCGGCGTTAAACCCAACTCACTCACTCACTCATGATGAAAGGAATCATTTATAAATCCTGCTCTCACGAATCAATGAAGACACCATAACAGGCATAAGTATGATGTCATACAACATGTGACGTGAGGTGGGTTTAACGTCACGTTCAAGATTATTGCACGAATATAGCGCGTGTGCTGTTGATGATGTGTATGCAGTGTGTGTGTGTGTGTGTGTGTGTGTGTGTGTGTGTGTGTGTGTGTGTGTGTGTGTGTGTGTGTGTGTGTGTGTGTGTGGCTGCTTGAACTAGTCCGGATGTACGCCGGTTTTATAGTGTTAGCACACTGAGATAACATGGCTGTGTATTTACATTCACGATATAGTCAAACACTATTCCGTCATGTCCCAGTCCCCCCTACCCCCTCTCTCCCCTACCCCCACCCCGCCCACCAGCCCCCACCCCTCTCTACCCCCGAGATAATATTATGATCCGTCCTTTACACCTGATTTATAAACCTTAAGAGACGTCTTGCTATTGTTTTAAGGGGACTTTTAGCAGGTACCTTCTACAGTACATCTCTCTGTCCCAGGTAAGTTCCATGGAAAATCCTTGCAACTTTTGTACTTGAAGCCTAGTAAGTGGGACAGCCTTGTGGTATAAGCGTTGGCACGTCACACTGAAGACCCGTTTGTTGCCCATTATTGGTGTCCCCCGACGAGAAATTGCTGGAATAATGCTGTAAGTGGCGTAAAACCATACTCACTCACTTTTTCGAGTACACATACGCCAGAAAGATACATTTTACGTCTGTTTCGATAGGTTCATTAAAAGTTATTTGAAAATTTTGAATAAGATTTTTCTTTCGGTTTTTAGTACAGATCAATGTGAAGGCGTAAAGTCTGCAACGTAAATCTACGCGAGATCTGTTATTGTGTAGGTCTCGCGTGTATATATACATCTATAACGAGCAACGCACATTACGCTGTCAATTGATAGCGATCTGATCAGTCGATGCATTGTGTCACCACGGTGTATTTGTGTGATTCAAGCTTCAGAAATCGGACAATGGAATCGTGCAGTGAATACGAACTCCTGGCACACGCACAAGACACGTGCATCATTTTGACTTTATACAAAACACGGTGGTATAGATCACGACTTCTACACACAAAAGCTTACTTGTAGGACATGTACGACGATACATAACTCAAGTGGGGCTCATGTTTATAGATGGCTTGCCTCTACAGGGGGGACGGGGATCCCAGTGGTTTGACGCGCCGTAGAGTTGCGGCACTTAACCGTGACAGGATCCGCAGATCGAATTGGTTCGAATCCCGGACTCCCTCCAAATATAGTCTTTTGTCTCTAAATATAAAACGTCAATGCCAGCGAATATTCAGTGCCGATTATCAGCCAAAGTGGATTCAGTAGGGGGTAAAAGGTAAAATACTGGAACAAATTATGTGAATGGATCATTGAAAATCAGTGATGACACCAGGTGCTCGCGGAAAAGGTAAGCAGGTCCACCGGTAACATATCTGTGTTCGTAGAGTTTACCCAAGCGGTAAAGGCTTATGGCCACCGTCGTCTTAGGCGCCGCGATTCGCTGTGCAGAGTTGCGCCCCTTTGGGCACGCCAGAAACCTATGATTGTGGGTTCGAATCCCGGTTCACCCCGATTATGTTTCTAGGTTTGTCAGCACCATACCCGTGCTCGTGGGTTTCACGGAAGTGGTAAACGTCTGAGACCTGCATCACTTCGGGCTTTCCTCCCACATTATGCTGACACGCCGTGACATAACTTGAATAATGTTAAAAGCGGCGTTAAACCCAACTCACTCACTCACTCACTATGGCCAACGTCACTTCTGTCTTTCGAATTCCTCACAAATTAAGTAGACACGACATGTAATGCACGTTTAGAATTTAAACCTGTTTCAATAAAGTTCATATATTTCGGCAAAAAGTCAAATATGGGTAAGATGTATAATATATATTGAAATTAGATGTGCAAATCAGATTGACACGCACTTGCATAACACATATACCACCAGGACTTGCAATGAACTTGGTACAATATTAACATTAAAATGTACAACTTAACCAAACTCGGTTAATGCTGACAAGGACAATTAACAATTGTGACTACAACAGTCGCGGTAGCACAGGTGGTAGCGAGAAAGACAACAAATCAACACGTTGCAGTTTCGTATCCCACCGCCAGATTAATCCATTTATACTGCTAAAATAGCTTTTATCCACCCCACCCCACACAGTCACTTTTTTTCCTATTAAACGCTAATAAGACACAGAAAACATCACTATTTTAAATTACCTACAATGAATGTCAAGGAGGGTATACACATTTAATATAGACCCTAAACACGTTCAGCTGTTAAACACAACCCCAAACATGTTAAGACCGAAACATGTCTCAGTTATGGGACAAGGATCTGTTTACGTTTGTTTTTAGTACCCAAACACATTTTTTACAGTTCAGTGTAAGGTGACAGCATATTTGCAACTTCGGTTGGTTATTTCCAAGGAGTACATTCCATTTTCACAGACACTTTGGCACTGAAGCATACATCGTTGGGTTCCGAAGCTTGACATCTGTTTGAAGCTGTTCCTAAAAGGTTCTTGCAACGATTTGTGACTATGGAGGTGAGGTGAGGTGAGGTGAGGTGAAATTGGGTTAAACGTCGCGTCCCAGATTTATGCACTCATATAGCGACGTGCATGTACGTGTGTGTGTGTGTGTGTGTGTGTGTGTGTGTGTGTGTGTGTGTGTGTGTGTGTGTGTGTGTGTGTGTGTGTGTGTGTGTGTGTGGCTGATTGTACTAGTCCGGACTGATGCCGATTTAGAGTGCTAGCACACTGAGATACCATGCCGCAGTTTAACATGAATACCCCACTGAGACACAGTATTCTGACTCCGAGACGACCAGTCTTTGTTTTAGCCCCTTAATGCCGAGCGCCAAATAGGGTAACAACAAGTACCATTTTTTAACGTCTATTCGTTTGACGCGGCCGGGGATCAAACCCTGGATCTTCCGCTCTCCGGGCGGACGCTCTACCACTAGACCACGGAGGCGACGTGAGACTATGGAGGAATCCTGGGTTCACCACTTCCCGCCTGAGTCTAAACAACAGTCTGCAAGTACTTGTTCACAGCATGGTCCTCAGGGTTCCCGCCTGAGTCCAAACAACAGTCTGTAAGTACTTGTTCACTGCATGGTCCTCAGGTTTCCCGCCTGAGTCCAAACATAAATTTACAAGTACTTGTTCACTGCATGGTCCTCAGGTTTCCCTCCTGAGTCCAAACAACAGTCTGCAAGTACTTGTTCACTGCATGGTCCTCAGGTTTCCCGCCTGAGTCCAAAAAACAGTCTGCAAGTACTTGTTCACTGCATGGTCCTCAGGTTTCCCGCCTGAGTCCAAAAAACAGTTTGCAAGTACTTGTTCACTGCATGGTCCTCAGGTTTCCCGCCTGAGTCCAAAAAAACAGTCTGCAAGTACTTGTTCACTGCATGGTCCTCAGGTTTCCCGCCTGAGTCCAAACAACATTCTGCAAGTACTTGTTCACTGCATGGTCCTCAGATTTCCCTCCTGAGTCCAAACAACAGTCTGTAAGTACTTGTTCACTGCATGGTCCTCAAGTTTGTCCCATTTCCAAAAGGCACATGTCCCTGCTTATTGTCACAGCGAAACAATGTGCTCAACTGACTCATGTTTGCGGAGATACATCTCTTTGAAATCCTGCAATGTCCACCAGAAATGATTCACTATTCCGCAGTTCCTTCTACGCGAGGCTCACACTTTATCAGTCAATATGAACTAATAATAGCAATGGGCAATATACAACAGCATAACGACATGTAAATATTAGTAACTATTTTTTATATTACGTTAATTACAACATATTTTCTACGTCATATAAAACACAAATGTACAATATTTATATTTATGATATAGGTAGGTCTCGACAGGATAAAGCCAACGCAAAAAAAAGATATTCATATGCGGAACAAACTTGGCGGCGCACTTGTCGTTCGGCGATCGTGTCAGAACTAAACATCGGGAATTTGGAGAAACTACTGTGCTAATTCCTATCATTATAAAAAAATAAATCTAATATACTTAAAAAAACAATGTCTAGCTGTGGCGTACGTAGCCAAGGCATTTTACAAGTCTTGGTAACTTTGGAGATATCAACTGCGAAACAACTTCGCGAGGACACTTCGTAACGTTAGACAGACAGACACACTATAACAAAACGTAATCTTGGGTTAGATGCTTATTTCTAATGCGGGATATTTACCAGCCTCGAACACACTCACGTGATGCACGCACGCACACACGCACACATACACACTCTCTCTCACTCACTCACACACACATACACACGCACGCACGCACGCACGCACACGCACACGCACACGCACACGCACCCACACACACGTGCGCGGCATTAATCCCATTATACATCGCCTACAGTTGTAGCACCTGTTCTACGGTGGTGCCGTTCCAATAGTTCAATACACGCTTGCAGTTGGCGTGGCGCGACGTTTTAGGAAGTGAGTCCTGGTTTTCAGCATGAAAGTGATCCTCAGCATCACACTGTCGTAATAACATTAAATTATCCAGTTTTGACTCAGTGCACCTCCTTGGAGCGTTGAAGTTTCTTCACCTTCGACATGTTCTTGTTTTCCAGTCCCTGGAATTCACACTGACTCGCCAACACCATTAGGATCATGCAAAGATAAGTCACTATTTCCGGTGTTGCCAGTACCACCACATTCCTTGTCATCGTTGCCAGTACCACCATATTCCTTGTCATCGTTGCCAGTACCACCATATTCCTTGTCATCGTTGCCAGTACCACCACTTTCATTGTCATCGTTGCCAGTACCACCACATTCATTGTCATCGTTGCCAGTACCACCACATTCCTTGTCATCGTTGCCAGTACCACCACATTCCTTGTCATCGTTGCCAGCACCACCACATTCATTGTCATCGTTGCCAGTACCACCACATTCATTGTCATCGTTGCCAGTACCACCACTTTCATTGTCATCGTCGGAATCCCCAAACTCATCAAACGCTTGTAAAACCGACTCCTCGTTGTGTTGGTCACTCTGTTTTTCGGACTCGTCCACTCTTTCCAACATAGATTTATCAGATACATCGTTATCACCTTCATCGGGGCTCTTATCACTCCCTTTGTCAGATGTCCCCTCGAAGGATACTTCATTTTCTGGGAGAACATTTCCCCTAGAATCAGATTCCCCTGTATAATTGTGTTCCTTTGCCTTATCCTCGGTAGGCTCTGCAATTTCGTTGAACATACTTCCATCTGCCGTTGTTTCATCTGACCCAATGTCCTCAAGACCCCTTTGTGTGTTTGCGTTTACGTCTTCAGACTCTCCGGTATGATCGGGAACTGTTTCCTCCAGTTCTATTGCTGAAGTTGCCTCCGTTGTGCCAAGATCACCAGACTCCTCCCTTCCGTACCAAACACGTCCATTCCTTTCCTTATTTTCATAATCAGGTGACTGTGGCAGTCCCCCATTTGGATGCACCATTCCAGGGGAGGGAGGACGTTTTTCATAGGCTTTGCGAGCCTCCTCAACCGCATATTTCTGACTTCTTTTTCTACGCTTAACACAGATGATGATAATGATAATGATGAGGGCGATAAGGAGAACCACTCCAATAACTATAATAACAATTATCAGATACAATGGTAGAGGATCCTCTGGAGTAGTTGCTGTTTCTCCGGGCCTGGCAGTCGTGATGGGAGAAGATGTTCCTGGAAGCAAACGCAGATTAATTAATACATTGGTGAGTTTATAATAATTTCCTTTCCGCAATATACTTATTCAGAAATCTAGGTGACCCTCCCCATGTAACGTTATTGAATCTATATAGATAAGCTTTTATAAAATTAAACTCGTTAGATGACAGTGGCCCTATGACATGGGCAACAATTGTGCAAACTATTCTTTTGCAGTTGGTTGATAATTGCTAATTTATCACCCAAAACAGGCGTGCACAGGAGATATCGCTTGGGTCAGTTCAAGCGATTTCTAGTGGGCCATGTCGCTAAAATAAAATTAATAACAATGCTTTGCAGGCAATGCTGACGTCATCGGTTACCATGACGTCACATTTTAATGACATCATTAATAACTCCACCACTAAAGCTGGTTAGCAGTACTTTTTAATTCAAGGACTGCATGTGACAGTTTTCAAAATGAAAACGTTTGAAGAATGATGTAGGATGATAAATAGAATCTCCTCCTCATGGCTATTCCTCATTCAGACTTGTAACATGTGTTCCCGTGTTATTCAGGTGAACAATTTGCTTGCCTTTGCATGTGTTTGTAACGGGTGCCACCGGTTGGGCAGGATACGCTGGTATCATCACTGTTTGACAGTGATTCATAAACATTTGTTTATCTTAATCTCAAATATATCCGCACTCGTCGGAGATTCAAACTTTTATTGACTCATGTTCATAATACTGTTTAATATTAAAAAACATTCGGGTTACATAAACTTGTCTGATAACTTGCAACAGTCAAGGTCGTCCTCTATACATGATTCAAGATGTTACTATTATAAGCACTTTAAAACAATCTTAAATGTAGAACATATTTATGAACTGACATCCCTTGACACTTGAAAGTACTTCTTCGATTGTGATACAGTAAATACATAGATATTGAAAGTGGTAGTAACGACAAGATGGAGTGTAACCAGCGCCTGTGTGTACATCGTGAATCTGAAGGCCTGAAGTGTGGAAAACGAAATGCATGTTTTTACTTGTTTGTCATCAATAGCCTGACATTAGGACGAAGTATATCTGTAAGCTAGTCAAAAGCCGTATACTTTTCTTACACTTGGGAGGAGGCCATAACGTCATCCTGGACTGATATGACGTTGCCCTGGAATTTCATTGACGTCATGACACAATAAATGTCGTCACATGCTTCCGTTATAACTCGCCTGGTTAGCAGGATGTGAAAAATACTTTACAAAAAGTAAATCAAAAGTTGTTTTGATAAACATTGATGTAACTTAATATCTAATTAACGTTTTACCCCTTTCCCCAGGTCAAACTGATCCTTTTTTCAAAATTCGGATCATAAAGAAAAACATGTTTCAATCGATCAGATTACAGCAAAAACACCCATTCTTTTCACAATTACATTTGAGGTCAACATTAAGTGTTTAGTTCACATTATCACACAGTAATTTATGAACTGCCTCTAAAATTTTAAAATTTTAGTTAACTTAATTGATATGTAAAGTTTTGCTAAATGGGAAAATGAGGACAGATCTAGATGTGTGTATACAAGCCAGGTCCCGAGGAAGATCGCCTGCATATGCCATTGACTCTGAAGCCAATAAACGCATAGTGTGTAAGGCCTTTCATTTGTCGCAAACCCAATTATTTAACATTATTTAACACAATACTGTAGTGGGTGGCAGGCACACTGTGAAGGGTGGAATTGCCTGCATGTTTCCTGCTGCCGTAACCTATGCATAGTTATGTTAACATAGGCCACAACTACACCGACACTCAAGGGCTTCAGCTACATCATCTGTATGGTCATATTAAAAGATTTGTTTAAGAAAAGATAATACCCCAGCCACACACCTCATGGTCACCTACAGATTGTCAAATGGTTGGTGCCTAAGATAGTAACATAAACAAAGTCTCACCGCCTGTCTTCATACAACACACGCTTGAAGCCTCAGTCGACCCGTTATTAGCATCCTTGATCTTCCATACACCAATATCCGTCTTTTCCAAAGATTTTATAGTTAGTGTAGAGTGAGTATCATTCTTGGTGGCACTGTATCCAGACACGATACTGCAGTTGGGGTTGCATGTGACAACAGATATGTTATCAGTTGGTCGCACCCAGATAAACCCTTCATAGCTGCCCCTGTCTCCAGTTATTCTGTATTCTGCGCTAAGGGTAGCGTCCCCACCAGGGCAGAGGGTCTGGCCAGAACATACATCTGTACAGAAAACAATCAGGTTGAACATGTTACAATCATATGGTGAAACAAGCGTGCGCTTCCAGAAATGTGTTGGTGCCAGTTTTGCTGAAATATATCTAATAATAGTTGTTTAAACGTATTTCCGGTGTCTTGTGAGATCCATACAAAGGTAAATCCAGAATTAAAAAACATGCTTCTTACGCCAGACACCCGACTCGTTTTCCCTTCATCATCTAATTGCTTAAGCATTTTGTAACATTGAAATGGTGCCTGTGTCATTCCATTATTAATATCTATACCCCATATGTAACAACACGCAGCTGGCTATGAACATATATACGACTGCTGCCTTATTCGAAGCAGATTTACCATTGCACAAAAGTCGCTCAAAATACAAAGTATGGACGTTTTCAATGGTTTAAAATGATATAACATGCACATTATGCTGCCTATGTATATATGCCGCTACTACATTAACAGTAAAGCTAAACAGCCTGCGTTGTTGACAAAACTGTTCATGAATGAGGTAAGACAGTAAACTAGAAAGACGAACTTCTGGAAATGCTTACGACTGTTAGGAGTAAGATAAAACACAAGCCGATTCTTACTGATCACTTTAATGCGTATTGATAAAACTTCGAATGCAGACTCTTCAAAAACGATATGTTTTGTTGACGTACCATTCTCTGTGGAGTTGTCTGTTGGTGTTGACGACGTTGTTGTCGAATCGCTGTTGTCTGAAACGTATACAAATCGTAAACATATAAAACCCATTTAATTATAATAATTAAGATGTCGTGCTGTGATTATATAAGAAATATCTGGTTGGCCCATTGTTAAATTCTTACATTTATTATTAATATTTGACCTTGGGTCAAGGAAACCGTTTTGCGGATGAAGAACCAAAGACATTTGTATAAGATTGTGTTCTCTTCAGCACTCTCTCTGTGAAAACATCAGCATCACTCCGTGTTACAATGTGGAGAATATAGTGGTCTTTAAGTTTCCAGCGGTTCGGTTGAATTTTTTATAATCTTAAATTTTGGAGGGGGTTTCTATTAGAGACGAATATATTATCGGTCTTTAAAAAAGGAGGAACCGAACAGTTTTTTAAAAAAAACATTCAGCTTGCCAAGAGAACAATGTATTTTGGTAAAACATATTTTCTGGAACACATGATTTAAAACAATTATCTTTAACACCCACCCATCCGCAACATACATACACACACACACCAGACACCCAACTCGTTTCCCTTCATCATCTAATTGCTTAAGCATTTTGTAACATTGAAATGGTGCCTGTGTCATTTCATTATTAATATCTATACCCAATATTCCAACACGCAGCTGGCTATGAACATATATACGACTGCTGCCTTATTCGAAGCAGATTTACCATCGCTTAAAAGTCGCTCAAAATACAAAGTATGGACGTTTTCAAATAATTTAAAATTATATAACATGCACATTATGCTGCCTATGTATATATGCCGCTACTACATGAACAGTAAAGCTAAACAGCCTGCGTTGTTGACAAAACTGTTCATGAATGAGGTAAGACAGTAAACTAGAAAGACGAACTTCTGGAAATGCTTACGACTGTTAGGAGTAAGATAAAACACAAGCCGATTCTTACTGATCACTTCAATGCTTGTGAATAAAACTTTGAATGCAGACTCTTTAAAAACGATATGTTTTGTTGACGTACCATTCTCTGTGGAGTTGTCTGTTGGTGTTGACGACGTTGTTGTCGAATCGCTGTTGTCTGAAACGTATAAAAATTGTAAACATATAAAAAAACCCATTTAATTATAATAATTAAGATGTCGTGCTGTGATTATATAAGAAATATCTGGTTGGCCCATTGTTAAATTCTTACATTTATTATTAATATTTGACCTTGGGTCAAGGAAACCGTTTTGCGGATGAAGAACCAAAGACATTTGTATAAGATTGTGTTCTCTTCAGCACTCTCTCTGTGAAAACATCAGCATCACTCCGTGTTACAATGTGGAGAATATAGTGGTCTTTAAGTTTCCAGCGGTTCGGTTGAATTTTTTATAACCTTAAATTTTGGGGGTGTTTCTATTAGAGACGAATATATTATCGGTCTTTAAAAAAGGAGGAACCGAACAGTTTTTTTTTAAAACATTCAGCTTGCCAAGCGAACAATGTATTTGGGTAAAACATATTTTCTGGAACACATGATTTAAAACAATTATCTTTAACACCCACCCATCCGCAACATACATACACGCACACACCAGACACCCGACTCGTTTTCCCTTCATCATCTAATTGCTTAAGCATTTTGTAACATTGAAATGGTGCCTGTGTCATTCCATTATTAATATCAATACCCAATATTCCAACACGCAGCTGGCTATGAACATATATACTACTGCTGCCTTATTCGAAGCAGATTTACCATTGCACAAAAGTCGCTCAAAATACAAAGTATGGCCGTTTTCAATGGATTAAAATGATATAACATGCACATTATGCTGCCTATGTATATATGCCGCTACTACATTAACAGTAAAGCTAAACAGCCTGCGTTGTTGACAAAACTGTTCATGAATGAGGTAAGACAGTAAACTAGAAAGACGAACTTCTGGAAATGCTTACGACTGTTAGGAGTAAGATAAAACACAAGCCGATTCTTACTGATCACTTCAATGCTTGTGAATAAAACTTTGAATGCAGACTCTTTAAAAAAGATATGTTTTGTTGACGTACCATTCTCTGTGGAGTTGTCTGTTGGTGTTGACGACGTTGTTGTCGAATCGCTGTTGTCTGAAACGTATAAAAATCGTAAACATATAAAAAACATTTAATTATAATACTAGTAATAAAGATGCCGTGCTGTGATTATATAAGAAATATCTGGTTGACCCATTGTTAAATTCTTACATTTATTATTAATATTTTACCTTGGGTCAAGGAAACCGTTTTGCGGATGAAGAGCCAAAGACATTTGATAAGAATGATATTTGATATAAGATTGTGTTCGCTTCAGCACTCGCTCTGTGAAAACATCAGCATCACTCCGTGTTACTTTTTTGAGAATATAGTGGTCTTTAAGTTTCCAGCGGTTCGGTTCCAGCGAACAATTTATTTGGGCAAAACATATTTTCTGGAAGAAATGATTTTAAACAATTGTCTTTAACATCCACCCATCCGCAACATACATACACACGCACGCACGCACGCACGCACACACGCACGCACGAACACACACGCACACACACACACGCACGCACGCACGCACTCACGTACGCACGCAGGCACACACACACACACACACACGCACACACACACACTCACACACACACACACGCACGCACACACACATAGGGAGCTAGCGCCCACAATGGATGAAGTCTTACCGCTATAAGTCAGATTACACACGCTAGAAATCAGAACCGAACCGGCATTAGCATCCTCGATCTTCCATACACCAATATCCGCATCCATATTCACAGATTCTATAGTTAGTGTAGAGTGAGTATCATTCTTGGTGGCACTGTATCCAGACACGGCACTGCAGTTGGGGTTGCATGTGACAACATATCTGTTATCAGTTGGTCGCACCCAGATAAACCCTTCATAGCTGCCCTTGTCACCAGTTATACTGTATTCTGCGCTGAGGGTAGCGTCCCCACCAGGGCAGAGGGTCTGGCCAGAACATACATCTGTACAGAAAACAATCAGGTTTTAGGTGAGATGAAATGGGGTTTAACGTCAAGATTATTGCACTTATATAGCGACGTGCATGCACGTGTGTGTGTTTTTGTGTGTGGCTTCCTGTACTAGTCAAGACTAATGCCCTTTTTATAGTACAAGCCCACTGAGAAACCATACCGCAGTTTAACGAGATTGCTCCACTCAGACAGTTTACTGACTCCAAGCCGACCAGTCCTTAATGCCGAGGGCCAGGCAGGGCAACAACAAGTGCCACCTTTCAATGTTTTTTGGTATGGATCGAACCCCGGACTAGCCGCTCTCCTTGCAGAAGCTCTACCACCAGACCATGGAGGCGGTCATTTTGAGGTGACACCTTTCGTAATTATATGTAAGACCCCGGTCAGGTTACATCAGAATTCAGGTTTGTAAATACAAACGTTCAACTCACCACTACTAATGCAGGCCAGCCATGCCAGTGTCAGTACACACAACTTGCCGTGATCCAGCATCTTAGTCAGCTTTCAACTATAATAATAATAATATTAATAATAATAATAATAATAATAATAACAACAACAACAACAACAACAACAACAACAACAACGAGAACAACAACAACAATAACAATAATAATAATAAAAAGAAGGAGGAGAAGAACACGGGGCAGTATATAACGAAATCTGCGTAAATATACCGATAATATGATACTACATTTAGGGTATCAAATATATAATTTGACTGTATGCAACGTACACGTGCATTGATGAAGCTACAGTTATATCAAGTTGTGCGAGCTATGGGTGTAGCTGTCTACCGTCATGTGTGCACGGCTTTAGCATTAAGATTGTCTTAGTGCACATGCCATTACTTAACACCCTGGCTGCTTCAATAGCAAAGGCACGTTGTTATAAAACAGGCATTGCGTGTACGCCCTTTATCACTTACAACAAAATACAAACAGAGGAAATTATAGCCATTTTAAAAAACCGATATCAATGAGTTACAATTTCGTTATAACATGCACGGATAATACGTCTAAAAAGTAGTCATTTGTATGAGAGGGTGGATATAAAATTATATATTTCGGTCAGGATTTGTTTCATGTCAAATATGATCATAACTACGGCATGCGCTCATGTAAGTCACTCTGTTGTCTGGGGTCCGTGAAATACAACTGAGGGCATTAACTCCAACCGTCACCCTTCTCCTGGAATCACTGCTCGGGACTGAGAATTGTGCATGTAAATATTTATGACTTGCGACGAATGTGTGATCAATGACTCATGCACAGGGCTATTATGTGCGGGCGTTTGAGTGGGGCAGCAATGCCGACATTCACTCGTCTATTCATTCGCTCTAACATTCACACGGTAGAGAATAGAACCAGTTGAATGTACACGTAACCTTTTCATGAATATTCTACTGGAATATTGTACAAAGAAAAGAGGAGCTTACTCAGACATAATATCCAGTGCCACGGGCAGCCCTGACTCCAAGGGAGCCCAGGCAGGGGGGGAGGGGGGGGGGGGGGGGGGGGGGACGATATGTCAATATACGCTGGAATATATCAATGTACATGTATATCAATATACGTTGTTGTATATCAACATACATGTATATCAGTATACGCTGGTATATATCAACATACATGTTTATCAAATATCCTGGTGTATATCAACATACATGTAATGTAAATCAATATACCCTTGTGTATATCAACATACATGCATATCAAATTACCTGGTATATATCAACATACATGCATATCAAATACCCTGGTCTATATCACCAGACATGTATATCAAATACCCTGGTATATATCAACATACATGTACATGTATTTCAAATACTCTGGTGTATATCAACACACATTTATATCAATATACCCTGGTGTATATCAACCTACATGTATATCAATATACGCTGGTGTAAATCAACCTACATGAATATCAATAAACCCTGGTGTATATCAACCTACATGTAAATCAATATACGCTGGTGTAAATCAACATGTATATGAAATTACCCTGCTGTATATCAACATACATGTATATCAATATACCCGGGTGTATATCAGCCTACATGTATATCAATATACGCTTTTGTAAATCAACCTACATGTATATCAATATACCCTGGTGTATATCAACCTACATGTATATCAATATATGCTTGTGCATATCAACCTACATGTATATCAATATACCCTAGTGTATATCAACCTACATGTATATCAATATATGCTGGTGTATATCAACCTACATGTATATCAATATACGCTGGTGTAAATCAACATGTATATCAAATTACCCTGGTGTATATCGATATATTTGTATGTTTGTTGTTTAACGCCGCACTCAGCAATATTCCAGCTATATGACGGTGGTCTGTAAATAAACGAGTCTGGACCAGACAATCCTGTGATTCACATCATGATCATCGATCCACGCAATTGGGATACGATGATATGCATCAACCAAGTTAGCGAGCTGACCACCCGATCCCGTTAGTCGCCTCTTACGACAAGCATGGACGGTCTTTTACAGCAAGCACGGGTTGCTGAAGGCCTATTCGACCCTGGATCTTTATACTGATATGTATATATGTTGATATACACCAGGGTCTGTTGATATCCATGTATGTTGATATGTAGCAGGGTTCTTAGATAAACATCGATTTTGATGCAGAACACAGGTACAATCATTAGTCAGGTGTTGTGCTTGACTGTCAGGCATATATCAGACCACAGGTACATTCATTAGTCAGGTGTTGTGCTTGACTGTCAGGTTCATATCAGAATACAGGTACACTCATTAGTCAGGTGTTGTGCTTGACTGTCAGGTATATATCAGACCACAGGTACACTCATTAGTCAGGTGTTGTGCTTGACTGTCAGGTTCATAGCAGAACACAGGTACACTCATTAGTCAGGTGTTGTGCTTGACTGTCAGGTTCATAGCAGAATACAGGTACACTCATTAGTCAGGTGTTGTTCTTGACCGTCAGGTTCATATCAGAATACAGGTACACTCATTAGTCAGGTGTTGTGCTTGACTGTCAGGTATATATCAGAACACAGGTACAATCATTAGTCAGGTGTTGTGCTTGACTGTCAGGTATATATCAGAACACAGGTACAATAATTAGTCAGGTGTTGTGCTTGACTGTCAGGTTCATATCAGAATACAGGTACACTCATTAGTCAGGTGTTGTGCTTGACTGTCAGGCATATATCAGACTACAGGTACACTCACTAGTCAGGTGTTGTGCTTGACTGTCAGGTTCATATCAGAATACAGGTACACTCATTAGTCAGATGTTGTGCTTGACTGTCAGGTATATATCAGACCACATGTACACTCATTAGTCAGGTGTTGTTCTTGACCGTCAGGTTCATATCAGAATACAGGTACACTCATTAGTCAGGTGTTGTGCTTGACTTTCAGGTATATATCAGAACACAGGTACAATCATTAGTCAGGTGTTGTGCTTGACTGTCAGGTATATATCAGAACACAGGTACAATAATTAGTCAGGTGTTGTGCTTGACTGTAAGGTTCATATCAGAATACAGGTACACTCATTAGTCAGGTGTTGTGCTTGACTGTCAGGTATATATCAGAACACAGATACACTCATTAGTCAGGTGTTGTGCTTGACTGTCAGGTATATATCAGAACACAGGTACAATAATTAGTCAGGTGTTGTGTTTGACTGTCAGGTTCATATCAGAACACAGGTACACTCATTTAGTCAGGTGTTGTGCTTGACTGTCAGGTTTATATCAGAACACAGGTACAATAATTAGTCAGGTGTTGTTCTTGACTGTCAGGCATATATCAGAACACAGATACACTCATTTAATCAGGTGTTGTTCTTGACTGTCAGGTATATGTCAGAACACAGATACCCTCATTTAGTCAGGTGTTGTGCTTGACTGTCAGGTATATATCAGAACACAGGTACCCTCATTTAGTCAGGTGTTGTTCTTGACTGTCCGGTATATATCAGAACACAGGTACCCTCATTTAGTCAGGTGTTGTTCTTGACTGTCCGGTATATATCAGAACACAGGTACCCTCATTTAGTCAGGTGTTGTTCTTGACTGTCCGGTATATATCAGAACACAGGTACAATCATTTAGTCAGGTGTTGTTCTTGACTGTCCGGTATATATCAGAACACAGGTACCCTCATTTAGTCAGGTGTTGTTCTTGACTGTCCGGTATATATCAGAACACAGGTACCCTCATTTAGTCAGGTGTTGTTCTTGACTGTCCGGTATATATCAGAACACAGGTACCCTCATTTAGTCAGGTGTTGTTCTTGACTGTCCGGTATATATCAGAACACAGGTACCCTCATTTAGTCAGGTGTTGTTCTTGACTGTCAGGTATATATCAGAACACAGGTACCCTCATTTAGTCAGGTGTTGTTCTTGACTGTCCGGTATATATCAGAACACAGGTACCCTCATTTAGTCAGGTGTTGTTCTTGACTGTCAGGTATATATCAGAACACAGGTACAATCATTAGTCAGGTGTTGTTCTTGACTGTCAGGTATATATCAGAACACAGGTACAATCATTAGTCAGGTGTTGTGCTTGACTGTCCGGTATATATCAGAACACAGAAACACTCATTTAGTCAGGTGTTGTGCTTGACTGTCAGGTATATATCAGAACACAGATACCCTCATTTAGTCAGGTGTTGTGCTTGACTGTCAGGTATATATCAGAACACAGATACACTCATTTAGTCAGGTGTTGTGCTTGACTGTCAGGTATATATCAGAACACAGATACCCTCATTTAGTCATATGTTGTTCTTGACTGTCAGGTTTATATCAGAACACAGGTACAATCATTAGTCAGGTGTTGTGCTTGACTGTCAGGTATATATCAGAACACAGGTACAATCATTAGTCAGGTGTTGTGCGTGACTTTCAGGTATATATCAGATATGTCAACATTAACTCCTGAGCATGAGAAAGTATACACCAATGTTTGATGGTTGCTAAAGTGAAACGTAATGGATTGGTTATTTGATGGTGATGTATACCATACGGGAATCATAGGCTGTACTTCATACTCTTAAAGTAACGAGAACTGTATTCAAAAGGTAGGCCAAGTTCGGCTATTGTTCAACAGACTGTATGCAACGAAAGCCACACGTCAAGTCATGTTAAGCCTGTCCTGCGGGAGGTTTATATTCCCGAAGAATAGATTGTCGTCATATTTCTTCCAGGTTGGTTTGACTTCAGTCGGACATACATGTTCAGTTGTTGTTGGTTGCGTATAGCAACTCGCTAAAGACAATGACTAAAGTATCAGTGACAAGCTCGACTGGAATTCTATCGCAAAAAACAAATTGTCCCAGGAATTTCTTTAAAAAAATAATTATTCTTCAGTCTGAAAAAAACAAAAAACTTGTCTGCCTCAAAATTTACATTGTTGCAAGGGTTTTATATTTTTTAGAAATGTTCAGGCTCATAGTTTTAACATTTACAATATTTGGTTTTGACAAAATATCTCATCTGCAAACGAAACCCCGGGTCGGTCCCTCGTGGTGAGTATATTTCCGCAGAAAACATGAACAGATGTAACGACGGGCTGTTAGGTATCAGAGAGGGGCGGGGTATGTAGAGCAGTCTGTGTCCACCGCTAAATCGTCGGGTCTTGGTCGGGTCTTGCTATGGTTGATTCAACCAATACGGGATCACATCGACCTGCTATTTTTGATCGATACGTGTATTCCAAACACAGATATAAACAATACTAATATACACAATCACTTACATATATGAACTGTCAATACACTACCATAAATACTCACAAATGCTTGTGAACTTATCCAAAAGTTGAACACAATTAATAACGGTCTCCTTCCTTGCGTGCAATGTATCGTATATCAAACTCACTCAAGAGGGAGACTCACGTAGACTGCGAGTGTCTTGTAACGCTGTCTGTCTATGTTACCTGGACGTTAAGAGGCTATTATAACTTCGTGTGTTATAATATCTAGTACACAGCGCATATGAATGAAGCTTTTACACTGACTTTACATTTCGTTCAAAGTATTATGTTGGAAGTCATTTTGTGAATCGATAATAGGGTTAAGAGGGTGGGTATTGGCTATGAATACACGGATTTCATTTGGCACAGTCCTCTCCCGTGGGACACAAATCAGTTTTATTGACAGCTCGTAATCTAGATTTAAACGGTTACCCATGACTACAGGACTACACAATTATACTCATATCGGAGGGCGGTAGGGTAGCCTAGTGGTTAAAGCGTTTGCTCGTCACGCCGAAGACCCGGGTCCCGACATGGGTACAATGTGTGAAGCCAACTTCTGGTGTCCCCTGCCGTGATATTGCTGGAATATTGCTAAAAGCGGCGTAAAACCATACTCACTCACTCACTCATATCGGCTGATTTCACTGGAGATAATGGTCAATCTATCTAATCAAAACACACTTAGAGAATATCCCCCTGACGTCGCTGTGAGTCTGAAACGGGCCTCGTCGTCAACCCATGTCGTCACCATGTAATCGTTGAAATCTTGGCACCTTGCCACCTCAGGTGATGTCGATAGAGGAAGCTCTTTAAGTTTGGGAACGAAGGAAGATGTGGAACGTTTTCTGGAGTCTGGCGACCGACTCCTGCATTGTAGATGGCCTGGACAGGTGCCGCCTCTTCTCTGGTCGGTTCCCTCAAAGTACTGACACACTTGACAGGAGTCTGATCTCTAAGTGGATGGCAGTGGTCCGAGACATCTTTAAGGAAGTCCCTAACAGTGGAACATTTCCCACGGCAGGTCTTGATGATACATCTCCTGTGTGTGGTCTGGCCTCTGGTTCGATTCTTAGAGTAAGTGAACTCATCGAGGAATACTTGTGGGGTTCCTCTCTGAGACTCTATGTACTCAACTCTGCATATACCAGCCATGGTGGTGACACCTTACTGACTTAGGCTACATGTTATATAGTACGGTACCTATAGTACATGTAGACCCGTGAAGATCCGGGGTAGAATAGGTCTTCAGTAACCCATGCTTGCCGTAAAAGACGACTAACGAGATCGGGTGGTCAGGCTCGCTGACTTGGTTGATGCATGTCATCGTGTCCCAATTGCGTGGTTCGATGTTTATGATGTCAATCCCTGAATTGTCTGGTCCAGACTCGATTATTTACAGACCGCCGTCATATAGCTGGAATATTGCTGAGTGCGGCGTAAAACAACAAACCAACCAACCAAATATAGTACATGTGAGATTAGATCAGGTTATGGAGATGTTTAATCTATTTAACGTGTTCTTATTCTAACATCGTATTTAACATCGTTTGTTAATCTTCACTGAGTTTCCTATATTCAATATCACTGGAAAAAAACTTCTCTAAATCGTTGCTGATAAAACACACGCAACCCGACACAGATCAAACGCAACTTTAATTAGTTCATTAATTAGTAGGTAAGACCAGGCAGTTGCACTGGTCACACTTGACTGGTCTGTCTGACTATTGGGTCGTCTGACTTATGGGATGTCTGACTATTGGGTCGTCTGACTAATGGGATGTCTGACTATTGGGTCGTCTGACTAATGGGATGTCTGATTATTGGGTCGTCTGACTTATGGGATGTCTGACTATTCGGTCGTCTGACTAATGGGATGTCTGACTATTGGGTCGTCTGACTAATGGGATGTCTGACTATTGGGTCGTCTGACAAATTGGATGTCTGACCATGGGTCGTCTGACAAATGGGATGTCTGACTATTGGGTCGTCTGACTAATGGGATGTCTGACTATTGGGTCGTCTGACAAATGGGATGTCTGACATTGGGAGTAAACCAGATCAATCTGTGATATAGGGAAGCACGTGCGAAGAAATATCAGTGAATCGAGGAGGTCATAAATTTGTTTCAAAACTTCCTGCACCACGAGGGTTCCAGGCGTATGCGTGAGTGGGTCGGTGTGCGGGTTATTCCTGTCGTCTATCTTTATATCTTACACAAGGGCCCGATGAATAATCATTATGATCTAAGCCTGGATACACAAACACGGTCGTTCAAGTAGCCGAAGTCGTGAATCACGAAGGCCTTGCTCGATGACAGGGTATTGTTGTTAAACGTTCTACCCAACACGAAACGTTGTACGAATGGACGGTTCTGTGCACAAAGCGCCTGTGTATTACATGATATATGTGTTGATGTTATGAGTTGTATGTACGTGTTTCGTTTGTTGTGTGTATGGAAATAAACTTCATTTAAAATGCGTCAAATTCCATTCACCACGCGACTGCTCCTAGCGCTGCATTATCATAACCCCGGTCAATGGACCAGCGTAAGTCTAGTTTCATTTCATCTACAATCCCTAGGGAGTATACAACCGAGGCTGTCTCATGACGCGCTAGGTTAGCAGTTACATTATCATCTCATCCTACCGGGTACCCGTTCACTGCTGGGTGAACAGAGGCATAGTTAACATGCTTAAGGGACCATTTCAAAAGTTCAATGTCGGATAAAAATATTAATTCCTTAACATACCCCATAACGTCTTAAAAAATAATTTTAAAATGTTAAATTCCCGAATTTAATGACCTCTTCATGTCACGCATTCTTGTGTTTTGCCCTGCTTCGTCAGAACGTTTATTCGGCGAATGAAGTAAATTAACTAGGTGATGACAGTTATTGGTAGTTTGTCAATAGATCAAATCTGCCATAATATACTGGGCACTGCACCAGATGGACTATTGCAGCCGACGAAAAAACCTTTTCGGGTGAACAGATGGGCCAGGATGTATTTAATGACAACTCCCAACAGTATATGAATATAAATAGGATCGGAGTCTTTGTTTAGTTTTCTTACTACATAAAGCATTGAGAAATCAGGTAAGATGATTTTGTCGGATGGAAAATTTGCAATGCCATTTACCCCATACCCCTAAACTTAAAGAATTGAGATTTTTATCCAACATGGAACTTTTGCCCTGGTCGTCGAGATCTCCAGAACTCAACCCAATCGAACATCTCTGGGATGAACTCGATCGACATGTACGTCAACGTCAGAACACGCCGCAGACACTCCCACAACTGGCCAACACGTTACAAGAAGAATGGCGCAGATTCCGCAGGACAGAATTCGTACACTTATCCAGTCAGTACCGAGGAGATGCAGAGCCGTGATTGCTGCCCGGGGCGGTCACACGAGATAGAGTTCAGCGCAAACTTGTGGCCTTATGTGACATGACAATGAACAGTTTTCATTGCCTTTGTACAACATGTGACTATCGAGCTCCAAAATTTCATATTTGTATCTATCATATTAAATTAAATATATCGACTCTATTAGGTACAATAAATTTACTAAAAATCTACCTGTGCGTTTTCTTTTTTTGAAGAGTGTATATATATTTCAGCTTGAATCGGTGATTTGTCAAAAGAATCTCACAGTGCATATGATTTGCACACAATGCAGAGCTTTAGGTCACATTGAACCCATTTCAACCGGATTTCCGATTAGAGATGTCGAATTCCTATGTTTTCCAATTAACGATCTGGCAGGAATATAAGTTTGCACCTTAACTTGATTTGAGTATAAACAGGTGTTTATATTTTTTATAACAAACAAATAAATAACCCCAACCCAACACAAACCCTCATCGCCGAAAATGAAACTCTTGAAAGCAGCCAACATGCATTGGTGCATTCTCCTCGAGTTGGAAGTCCTCACCTTGCAGTCCGATGTGCATTCTCCTCGAGTTGGAAGTCCTCACCATGCAGTCCGATGTGCATTCTCCTCGAGTTGGAAGTCCTCACCATGCAGTCCGATGTGCATTCTCCTCGAGTTGGAAGTCCTCACCATGCAGTCAGATGTGCATTCTCCTCGAGTTGGAAGTCCTCACCATGCAGTCCGATGTGCATTCTCCTCGAGTTGGAAGTCCTCACCATGCAGTCAGATGTGCATTCTCCTCGAGTTGGAAGTCCTCACCATGCAGTCAGACGTCGGAGTTATTGTTCCGTCAGGTTTCTGCAGCGCTTGTTGCTGTATCAGTTTTGCGCTCCTGTGTTTGAATGCTGTACTTACCTACTGTTTGTTTATTTGTTGTTTAACGCCGCGCTCAGCAATATCTCAGCTAAATGACATTGTGCTTTGTATTTTACTGCCACTTCCTTTATAGGTCTACGTAAGGCATCGTTTGCTTGGCATTCGTGTGATTTTCATTGGTCTCCTTACATTTACCATGGCGTTCACTGCAGCAGTCAACGAGGGTCCCACCCCTGCGAAGTATGTGGACCAGGACGTTGTTGCCAGGACTCTGCGTGTCTACCTGACTGCTAAGGTATCTTCTGTTAAGGAGTTGGTGTTGTACTTGAAGACGTCTGTACAAGTTTGACTTGTCAGCTTGTCGAGGTGCCTGGGAGACTGAGGGGTATGGTCAAGTTTACATTACTATGAAGAATGTGGATTGTGTGCAGATACATTTGAAGCTACAGTGAGTTAGTGTCGGGAGTGACAAGGTGTACTTTTATAGTTTTCTGGTGATCGCATCGTGAAAATGGAACTAACTGATGATGAAAAGGAGCGCATACCTCAGAAGAGCATGCTGATCACTGCACCAGGGCGAATACCCAGCTTCTTTAAGTGCTATACCCATGGTCATGTTCGTTCCCAGTGTCCATGTACTGATTCGACTTCTCTTGTTAAGGAACAGGTGGACGCTGCAATTGTATTTTCGTTTCTGCGTATTAACTTTATAAAAAAGAAAGAAAAAGAGATGTTTGCGTTATTGTTCCGTCAGGTTTCTGCAGCGCTTGTTGCTGTATCAATTATGCGCTCCTGTGTTTGAATGCTGTACTTTCCTACTGTTTGTTTATCTCAGCTAAATGACGGCGTTCTGTATATAGTCGAGCCTGGACAAGACAGTCCAGTGATTGACGTCCTGATAATCAATCTATCCAATTGGGATACGATGACATGCATCAACCAAGTCAGCGAGCCAGACCACCCGATCCCGTCAGTAGTCTCAGAAAGTCGCTATCTTTGTAGACATGTAGCTGTGTACATTAACTGAATTAACTGAAAATCAAGTCTATAAGAATTACACACGGTGTAAGTATAATATTAAATCTACATGAGAATGCAATAGTATCTTATAATTAAACATAAGCCTTATGTCAATACATGTTTATAGGGTATCTATGTCACAGTCATTGTGTAAATTCCATTTGTTATATTATGATAACGAATTTCAAAGGTTTTTATTCTCTATTTCTTCACCTAGTGGCTGAAAATGATCAAAGATTAAAAGAAAATGATATGATTAAGAGATCACGGAAGTTTTGTTAATGTTTTGGTTTCTAATCCTAACTTAATTAGTTGTTAAGCCCTTTCACTTCTTAATAACTTTTAGTCAACCTGACGGAAAAAATCATTGTAAAATGACCGAAGTATTTGGCGTTTTGTAAATTGCCTAATTTAAAATTGTCATTTTACACATTGACTGTAACATATATAAACCACATGAAAAACAGTAAATAAATAACAAGACTGAGAGGTATAACGGTTATAGTCGCTACATGTACCTACGTCACTTGATAATGTTTTTGCACATATAAACATTTGCTGATAACTAGTACTTGTAACACCTGCTGAGAGGTTGTCGATATCTGACCAAGTATGATGGCGTCTGACGGATGGCGTCTGACAGATTGCGTCTTGGATAAGGATATGTACATGTATATTTTTCTCATTTTCAGTTTTTCTCATCAATGTTGCGTTAACTGTTTAATCAAACGGTGCGGGATCGAGACCCGCTTGTGACACGTTTCCCAACAAACTTTGAAACCATTCACTTGAGTTTCAAACTAGAAAAAAAGTCCGTCTATTACATGTGTAAATTTATTGAAATGCTGGCTTAAGATAATGACTATTGGACAACTAACTGTCCGTACCTGAAAATGTATGGAGCGTTTAAACAGTGACATGACCGGATCTGTTCTGATTTGTCATATCAACTGGGAAGCACACTTGATTTGTTCTGAAATGCATGTGATTACCCCCCCCCCCACCCCCCCCCCCCCCCCCCTCCAATATATATATATATAATTCAAATTATTATTGTTGCCTTGCTGATCTCTGTGTCTGTCTTGTCGTTTCAGTTGACGACATCCTACACCAAACACAGTGGTTAATTAGTAATTAAGGGCGTGATGTTTGGTAGTTTGTTAGATGTTTGGTTAGTGGTAGCATTATTTACTCTCTCCCGCTGCTTAAGAAAAGATCATGTAGCCGACACTGTACCATTGATCCAAAGACGGCATGATTGATCACAATAGGGTATATATATAAACCATACATAAGTAGGCTTAGTACGAAAGTAGGCTTTGAGCTGACAGCATTCTGTTTAAGCAAAATGTCGAAGACATTTCTCGTTCTGAGAATAATTTTTAATTATATTCCATGTTTGGCATTTCTTCAAAATTCCCGTTTCATAATGCAAGATTTTGTTGATAATCCATACGACAGAAACTTTTTTTTGATGGATCATAAAGTCGTGTCCAAGGTATCATGTGCTGGTGCCTGCGACAAGGATGTGTTTTGTCTCTCGTTTTATTACAGCAAGGAAGAAAAACGTTGCCTTACCAACACCTTCGTACTCCATCCTTCCGAGTTAACCCAGAGTACCCAAGGCTCCTTTCAGTACTTTGTGAAGGAGGGTAAGTATCTGTGGTCTTAGTTGATGTGAAGTGTTCCTATGTTCTGGAATGACACTGGCAAACACGGTTATATGTTCTGTGTTTTATGTCATAATTCAGGTAAATACCGACTTAAACATTAATATTTTATCTCTGAAACTATTTTTCTTTTATTACATGATGTCAACTTAACTTCTCTGGCACTAAACTGGGTAATTATAAGTATATTCAAACGTTAATACAACGTTCTGTAAAAGGGGTGCCGTTTGTGATTTGGAAATTCGCCTTCAACAATGGTGTAATTGTGCTGAAAGTATATCACCAAATGATTCACTTATAGTGTTGTTATACGTTTTACGTTTAGTATACTCGATCACTTACAAACTTCCCTATTATATTTATATGTATCGTATGCTTTCAAAACGGGGATGAGCACCCTTGCCACACCAGTTCCTCTGGGTCCGCTCATGATATATACGTCTGACTTTTAAACTAATGCATCGTGTCGGTCTGTCGGTCAGCGTCTAAATAAGAATGAAAAAAAAATAGAATGTGTAATGCACTTCGTATTGTCAGTAACGCTAACTGTGTCGTCACACTGATTAGGATATATCTCCATATGTGTGGTTTACCCAAGTACATATCAAACTACAATATGCAAGTACATATACATGTGGTATGTACAAGACAAGCGATACATTCCAACTACAAATATTCATGTCAAAAGGAGTATTACGGACAACGTTATTTTATAACTGTGCAAGGTATGGGAAGGGCCCCTACATAATTTAAGAGGTGACTTGTACTAGTCCGGACTAATACCGATTTAGTGCTAGCCCACTGAGTTACCATGCCGCAGTTTAACATGGATACCCCACTCAGACACAATTATACTGACTTCGAGCCGATCAGTCCTTGTCTTTTCCCCGTAATGCCTAGCTTGGGCAGGCAAGGTAACATCAAGTACCATATTTTAACTTTTTATGACGCGACCGGGGATTGAACCACCAACCTCTATGGGCTGATACACACCACCCGCCAGACAACGGAGGCCGTCCATAATTTTGGAAGAAAGCAAACCCCTTGAATATTGTGTATGTACTAACGCAGACAAACAACTGTGCTTCATTTAAAGTGGTGTAAATGGTATGTTATTGAAAATAACGACATGATATGTGATCGTTCGTCTCATCAATGTTTTATCATAACAAATTCATTGACAAACCCATACCTGGTAACAGGAGACACAGCAACTGGCCCTAAAAGAAGGGTGGGATAACAACTCAATTAACAATGTCACTATTGGCTATGACCAACAACACCTGCAACATGTGGGCGGGCATTATCCTGCTATATCGTTACGCCCCTGTATTGGCACACAGCCTGGAGCATGATCTCGAACGATGTCGTCCCGGTAGCGTACGCCGTTTAGTTGCCATTTATAATGATGAGTTGTGTTCTCCCATGAGTTGTGATGCCATCCGATACTATTACACCGCCGTCCCCAAGCTGACGACTATGAGTAACGCAAGCGTCGCTAAAACGTTACCCTCGACGCCTGTAGGCCCTTGCACTACAATCAGAGCTTAACAGAAGAAACCTGGTCGATCACGTGGTGACCCATGCTGTTGAAACCGATCCCATAGCCTTGTGATGGTGCTGGGCGCTACAATCGAAACCTGGTTACAGCTGATCGGGATTTCCCTGCCTGCAAGCGGCCTTTGACGTTGTTTCTGTTAATCTTGGCATGTTGTTGAACTGTCACTGTTCGATTGACGCAGATGCCAAACAATCAAAAACCCCGCACTTTCATACCGTCCATAGTGCTGCTGAACGTTCAGTGCGTGCAGCTACATGGCCCTTTTGTTAATGCACTGGTTGCGTTTTTCCGAATCGTACGTGTTTCCCAAACTACTGGTTCGCACGTCCTTGTTGTGATCATTTTGATCCGGGAAATTTGTCACTGACACCATAACACATTTAACCTCTTCATTTTGCATCTCTTGGTCTGCTAGTTTTGCTTTTATGGCCAAAAATATCCATATTGCGTTTTGTCTTTTGAAGAATATGTCACTGTCAATTACTACAAATATATTTACAACAGATTACACGGCTACTAAAATTATTAACATATACCAATTAAACACATTCTCGTTTTGTACTTTTTACAACACTACATTTATAGGGAAGGTTCAAATGTGTCCAAAATACGTATTTTAGAGGTTTTTAGTCGCATTTTGACCAAGTCTTTGACCAAAGCTTATTTTCATGGCAGATCATCTTAAGTCACAGGCTTGCACACAGTTAGATTTTCACATGAATTAGTTGGAAAAATCAAACCTTTCCCCTCATATCAGCTATTCTTGTGCACTTGGACATGCCAGAAATAAAACACTTGCAGAGAAGTGGAAGAACAAAAGCCCTTTCACAGAAAAACACGCATCAGAATACATGATCTATTTATTGCCGATATATCGATGCTTCCTTTGAAGGAGGCACGGACTATAATGTGTTGAGAGACGGGTGGAAAGTGTTATTCCACTATATCTATAAGATGTGTCGGCATCATTTGAACAATTGTCTTAATGTATATTTAAGGAGAGTCCAGTTCGTGCCATTTGCTGATATTACTGCTGATATTATGGCTGATATAGGTTTTGTTAAATCCATTGTCATCTGATCATGCCCTAGCTTTATGTATTGTACTACTAGCACACATCTGCAGTGTCTGTCTATAGAGCTAATGATTTATCAAAATTAACTGACGACCAAAAGAAACGTTATTATAATCTTATATCACTCAAGTTTGAAAACCGCAAATGATAGATGCCTGAAGTAAAATGTATTGAAAAGATGAAACTCTCAACAAAAGCAACATTTAAAATAACAGTTTTACACCACCCGAATCTGTCATGACAGTTGCCCGACTTGAGATAGGGAAGCAAAAACATGCTTTTAACGTAATGGGGAAAGGGTATACACATATAAAATCGCTTATGTTCACGTGTACGGCCACCCCCTGCTACAAGACACGTAAAAACTCTCCGGCCCACAGAAAGAAATCAGTCGTCACTTGGGAAATGTCGTCATTCTTTTTGAAGGGCCTGGATCAGTTCTTGTCGGTTGCCCGGAGGATGTGGTCGCTGTCGACCACGACGATGTATGACACCTCAGGGGTGTTCTATGGGGGACATGTCATGGGAGCGTGCTGGCCACGGCAGCACGTTGATGGTGTTGGCTGCAAGGACGTTCTGTACGATTCGGGCAGCATTGGGTCTGGAGGTGTCCTGCTGATAAAGGACACCACGTGGCAGCTGTTGCAGAAATGGTAGGACAATCGGAGGAAGAATGCCATTCATGTAACGCCGAGATGTCAAATTTCTGTAAACGCTGACCAGTGGTGTCCTCTCCAGGCCACAAATTCCTCCCTACACCATAACATCCCTCCACCATACGGCACGCCCTCCTGGACTTAACATGCCGCCGTTTATTCTCCCCTTCGGCGATAAACAAACTGTCTTCCATCAGCTGTGAACAATCAGAACCGGTTTTCATGAGTGAAGACGACCCTCTGCCAGTCACGTCGCTGCCTACGACGTACAGTCCGGGCCCATCTCAATCTCTGACGACGATGTAGCGCTGTCAATAACTGTTGTCTGTAAGGTCTGTAAACCCTAATTCCTTGATCCCTGAGTCGCCTCGCCACTGTCTGTCGACTAATCATTCGTCGCTGATTACATCACTGTCAGGAATCGATTACGGAGATGCAAAGTACGCAAGTACCGGTCTTCGTTGGGCGTAGTTACCCTGGGTCTGCCTGTTCGTGGCCTGTCTGGGGACGGTCGGGTAGCCTAGTGGTTAAAGCGTTCGCTCGTCACGCCGAAGACCCGGGTTCGATTCCCCACATGAGTACAATGTGTGAAGCCCAGTTCCGGTGTCCCCCGCCGTGATATTGCTGGAATATTGCTAAAAGCGGCGTAAAACCATACACACACACTCACTCACTCGTGGCCTGTCTGATGTCTGCCCGGTTTGTCTGTAACGTTGTTTCAGATTAGTTACAGCAACTCGGGAGCAACCAAAAGTTGTAGCAATGTGGGCATGGGTGGCTCCCATCTGTATAATACCCACGGCCCGTCCGCGTTGTTCGGGTGTCAATCGTGCCATTTCTGTGGTGAATTGTATCCGTTTCATTTATAAAACCTTATTTACGTGTAGTTTCTGCTGCAAAAAACGTGTCGTGGACGTATAGCACTTTATCCATAGAGCATTGTTGTGTTTGGAAGATGTGTTTTGAATTTTGTCTGCTCTGTACAAGCACACTCTTTACGATGTTCATATGTGAAGAAAAACGTTAAAGAAATATGTTCGTTTTGTAACACAGTTGGGAACTGTTTGAAAATGTCTCGAAAAACAAACATTTAAGTAAAAAGAAAAACGACATAGCAAAGCTTATTTTAAGCTATCATTGTAGCTTCGACGTGTGCAGTCATTGAAATTCCGTAAAATTATTTCCAAACCTCGTAAACTATTTTAAAAAGAATTTGTTATGAAACAAATACAAAGTAACATCGACAGTGTGTAAACGTTGTCTCTAAGACAGCTAAGCCATGCTTGTGTTCGAACATTGATGAGTTTCACTATTTTCTCCAGCATCACACGAAGATCGGGTGGTCACATTATGATTATCCCAAATAACTTATCCCAAAGGCATGGGTCCTTGCTCGTGCCATCAACCACAGGTTGCCTAGCCTCGATTCGGCTACTTGCAGGCCACCGTTATTCTAGCGGGAAATATTGCTGACGGCAACAACATTCACTCAGTCCTTAAAAAAGAACAAAGCTAAATAGACAACTCAGTACCATCCCTCATCTTTAACATATAGTGTTTGTTTGTTGTTAAACACTGCAATATTCCAGCTATATGACAGTATTTAAATAATCAAGTCTGACCAGACAGCTCAGTGATTGACCTCATGAGCATCGATCTACGAAATTGGGATACGATGACATGCATGTCAACCAAGTCAACGAGACTAATCATCCGATCCCGTTTGTCGAATCTTGCAACAAGCATAGTCGCCTCTTACGACAAGCATGGGTTGCTGAAGACCAATTCTAAACACAGTTGGATCAACTATTTAACTTTTCGATTTTCGAGATAATTTGGTAGCTGTGACGTTATATATTTACTGAGACGTTCATAAAAGAAAGATTACATGTACAATATCTACATACATTTCATATATTATTCAAAGGAGGTCCACTCATTTTCAGTCTCTATTTTTCACAGTGATCAAGAGACCACGAACCTGCTCTGAAGTTAAACAGAATGATCCGGCCAGCGTTGAAGGCCACTATTGGCTCTTCCCTGAAGCCTCCAGTCTGTACGGCAACAGAGTGAGGATATACTGTCACAATATGTCTGAAACAACACCCCTCGAGTACATCTCCTTGTTCAACCCCAATGTCGGAGTGTTTCCCGCTCTGAGAAACGCAGATTGCACGAATGAGGTGGTAATGTCCTCGGGGTACGAGGGCACCACGACCTTCTACAAGGTGAAGGTCATGGTTGATTCAGTGGTGAGTAGATAATGGAGGTCTGGATTGTTCTAAGTAGGGAACGTGTGCAGTGTTTAAATGAACTTTGTCATGCCACCATGACGCCATGGCTATGACACCACGACACCATATATCCATGTCACCATGATGTTATCACTTGCCATTACATCATGACACTTTCCCACCACAATATGACATAAAGATGCCTTGGTACCAAGGGTTGTCAACATTAGTTGTTTATGTATGGATTATCTACGCTGTATAACACGGTGAGCCAAACCATCACAAAATGGCAACCTTGTATGGCCTTGATTATTTTTTAATAAAGAAATTTAACAGCTCCCTGAAACATTCCCTGAAACTCACAATCATGTACGATGACTGACAATTAAAAAACAAAAACAATTCAGGATGACTGAAGTTAAATTTATTTACATGTCTTTTTTTAGGAGGAAGATACCATATAAGAATAAACGACAGGTGGGAGTAGATTTCTGATATGAGATATCAACATCACGGAAGCCTCTTTAAAGATGTCAGTAAAAAGTACATGCTTTATCAATATATAGACGTATTTAAATAATGATTACCCCTTGAATAGAATCCGACCGCGGCAAATTTTGACTTTCCCGCACATTTTCACAATTTTCACGTTGATTATCTGTACTTTTTCTCCTGATACCGATTGTCAGATCTCTCCTACTTTTGGGTGCGATCGTTCGGCAATTTCGTTCATCTACGTTGCCCAGGTTCATCTATGGGAACAACTCATTAGATCTAGACACTCTGAATTTCGACGTCATCACCTTGCGAGTGCATGTTCGAATTTCCAGAAATGACGTCATGATAGAACAATGTTTTATGTCGTGAAAAAAAGCCGTTTTTGTTCTTCATTTTTGCGATTTATCCCGTAGATATCTTATGTATACGAATTGAGACCGACTCACACTGAAGTACCACTGCACATCAGAACGAGTTTTACGGCGTCCATCTTTTCACGAACATCATATCATAAGTATTATGGTTTCTGCTTCGGTCATTTTATGCTTATGGAAATGGTTTTGTCGCTTCTATTTTAGAATCTTATCAGGCAACGTATCAGGGCAGTTGTTCCAAAAAATATATTTAGATATGATTGAAGTGAAAATAATAATATTGGACGTTTATATTACTACATGCGTATGCAGTTGAACAACAGATAACCTTACCACACATGACGGGCAGGTACATGTGTCAGAAGAAAGCATTAGTGAGATGTATTTCATGTATTTATGTCAAAGAATAAACTGAAACTGAAAATAAAACGAAGAGGCTGGGTCCATGATATTATCCTCTGTGCGACAAGGCAGCAGGCAGCAACAATCACTTCTTGAGCTGACGCGCTGCGTTAGTCTGGGCTTCTATTTATTTATGCCGACGCGCTGCGCAGTGCTGCTTTCGTGTTGCGTGGTCGATAGGGTAGCAATATATAACCGGTCCCTTTCACGTGAGTTTAGGGAGCCATAGGGCTTCGTCTTTTCGTTAACCTAGTTATCATCACCTAAACTCACAGGGCCCCGTAGGTCTCCCCGCCTCAGCCTCGAATCAATGGACCTTCATACATACCCTACATACCCGTTTTCAGAGAGTTGTGACACACAACTACGACTACACCTTTGCGAACTGGACGGGCAAGCGGTATCCCTATGGAGCAGCAGGAGATTGTTACTCCCCTCAGTCGCCAACCCAGAAGGGTCCATGTGGACCTGTTGGATCATTTCACATTAACTTTGATGGTACAGGACTGAGGACCTATGGCAAGGTCAGTGAAGGAGATTTCTTAAGGAGTAGCGTCATCATCTTCTCCAATTGTTTGATAGGCATTACTTAGATGTTGACGGATGACAAAGTAGACACAATGTATGGATAACAACTTCTTTATTTACTGTTAAGATCGGTATAGATCCTTCTTCGTTGTCAAGCAAGGCTGAAGGATGAGCATGGTACAGAATTATTGTAAAGGGAGATAAACGTGAGTAGGTTAAACAATGACAACAGAAGGATAATACTGAAACATGATGGACAGGGAACACTTGAACAGGAAGCCAACTGAAGAAGATTAAGTGTGATTATTACTTACTTAAGTCATAGTGGACGGATGGCAACATAACCTTGATCTCTGTTGATTGGTGGCTTGTGGCGGCGAATGCGGACTGCTTCTGTTAGTTTTCTTTTTTTTGAAGTCATGGTGGTTGTTGGAGAAGATTTGGACGTTTTCCCAGTTGATGTTGTGATTTGGGCAGTCGGTGATGTCAGCAGTTGTCGTAACCGTTAATCCTCCACCTGCTATATATATAAAAAATAAAAAAAATAAAGAAGTTGTTATCCATAAATTGTCTCTACTTTATCATCGTCTCCTTGAAAGATACTTGAGACACCAGGTGTCAGCAATACCATGTGTTATGGTTACGCGTAAAGCTTGCTTGTAGTCTTTTTAGCCTCAGTTTTGTCAGTCAGAAGACCCTTTTATCTTGTTCATGTGTGTGATTACATGCAGTTCTACGGCTGTTTGTCTGGGGTGACGATGGTACCTAGAGGTCTAAAGCGACGTAATTCGCTGTGGCAGAGTTGCATCCCTCAGCCACGCAAGGATCCCATTATCATAGATCCCATTATCATATGAGACCAACATCACTGTTCACTCAATCCCTACTGTCTATCCTACAGACATCGTGGAGAGCATCCAACGATACCAACATATCTTTCAAGGCTTCATCTTCGTCCAATATCAAGGTGATTTGTGGAGGATTATGTGGGTACTGCTACATCAAGGGGCCGGGCCTGACCTTGACAGTTAACAGAGAAGAAAGTGAGTGCCAGGGCCTATTGGGTTCATGGAATGGAACATGGATGGGGTTAACAGAGGGGAATGTGAGATCCAGGGACTATTGGGTTCATGGAATGGAACGTGGATGGGGTTAACAGAGGGGAATGTGAGTGCCAGGGCCTTTTGGGTTCATGGAATGGAACATGGGTGAGGTTAACAGAGGGGAATGTGAGTGCCAGGGCCTTTTGGGTTCATGGAATGGAACGTGGATGGGGTTAACAGAGGGGAATGTGAGATCCAGGGACTATTGGGTTCATGGAATGGAACATGGGTGAGGTTAACAGAGGGGAATGTGAGTGCCAGGGCCTTTTGGGTTCATGGAATGGAACGTGGATGGGGTTAACAGAGGGGAATGTGAGTGCCAGGGCCTTTTGGGTTCATGGAATGGAACGTGGATGGGGTTAACAGAGGGGAATGTGAGATCCAGGGACTATTGGGTTCATGGAATGGAACGTGGATGGGGTTAACAGAGGGGAATGTGAATACCATGGGCTATCGGTTTCATGACAGGGAACAAGGTGAGGATGGGGTGAGGTGGGATGGGATTAAATGAGGAGTAAAATGGTATGTGAAGTTCCGATGAGGTCAGGGAGAGATGGGGGTGTGATTGAGCGCGATGGGGATGAGATAGAGTGAAGTAGGCTGCCTACGGCCTAGGATTTCCTACAATTGTGATATTATTTTAGTATCATTTGATGCATGTAATTTGTTTTTTTTTATAAATCACCAATAGAAAAAAGAGTTCATTGAATGTTAAATTTGTTTACAAATGATTTAGAGCATCAGGCAACCTTCTCACCATTTCGTCGGTTGATGGTATTATTCCATATTACTCATTCCTTTCTCTAACCGAAAACGGAAACAACTGATGTGTTTTTTTAAACGATGCTAAAATTGAGTAGATTCTTGTCATGTGCTGGCGAGGAATATTCAGTATTGATCAAATAATATAAATAATCATTTAATGATTGTTTAATTGATATTATGTTATGTTTACAGTGATCGATCAAGATTCGGCCATTGTGGTTGTCTGAGCGGCATTGTACTCGGTGATATTGCACTGTAAAATTACCCGGCGAAATGAATGTCCCAATGCTTCGATATTCATTGCAGATTGATATAATGCCTGGCAATAATTAATGAATACTGCCTATGAAGATCTAATCAAGAAATAGACTTTTATTTATTAGTATACAATGCGCATAACTTGGAACAACGTTTCAAATCCTTTTAACCCTTATCCTCATTGTACATCTGGCTACATTACCTATCTGCTATTTGTTATCCTCATTGTACATCTGGCTACATTACCTATGTGCTATTTGTTATTCTTGTTAGATCTGGCTTTATCCAATTATCTGTATGCTACTTGTTATCTATTACCTGTTGTTGTCAATGTTTATCTGCTTATCACAAGGTGTCATGCATGTATACCTCTCATCACTTGGGGTTGTTGTCACTCCAGCTTGATAACGGTGTAAGAATCTACATGGACAAGCGTCTATATGCAATAAACCAGAAGTTGTTATGCACATGGCTGTACGTTTTCTTATTTACTCACTACTTCTAGAATGCTCATCAAACAGTCAGACAAAACCAGTGCCCAAGATGGCATTTCTATTCAATTCTAGTCTTTATTCTCAAATCACCACGATCGCAATGGCGATGACGTTTTACATTCAGTTCTAATAAGACGATGTGGAACTGCAATACATTTGGACTGGTTTATTAAACATGGAAACATATTTCTAGCGGACAAGAGTTTATTTTAAACTGAGTTAACCCCCCGATGTCTTCATATAACTATAGTTAATCTGTCATGGCATGTATTTTGGGCCAAATGCCTTTTACTGAGCAAGCCTGTCTGTCTGTTTGTTAAAGTGTGGACCCAATCGCCATACAAAAACTCTTCAGTAGACGTGATTATTCGGGGCATCATAATTATATACTACTCAAAAGAAGTTACGAAGCACCCGATTCTTTCATATTACTACAGTTAATCTGTCCTTACTTAGCCTTTTTATAGGCGTATATTCATACAGGTTAGATAATTCATAATAATTAGCTGAAAGAGGTTTAGAAATATGATTTATGAAGGCGTTACATTTGAACAGATAGTGATTGGATGTTCGAAATGATAATAACGAATATGATAACAAACTTGAAAGCAAAAGGTACTCACCAAATGAGGTTATTTTAAAAAATAAAGAATTTTCGATTGCGTGATTCTATTTTGAACTACTTTTTTATCATTGAAGGCCAAAACATAAATTAAACAAATCAGCTTGAACGCTTCATCTACCGACTTCTCGAAGGCCGCCAGGTAACTATGTCCTACTGGACAAGTCTGGTCACATGGTAACTATGTCCTACTGGACCTGTCTGGTCACATGGTAACTATGTCCTCCTGGACCTGTCTGGCCGCCAGGTAACTATGTCCTACTGGATCTGTCTGGTCACATGGTAACTATGTCCTACTGGACCTGTCTGGTCACATGGTAACTATGTCCTACTGGACCTGTCTGGTCACATGGTAACTATGTACTACTGGACCTGTCTGGTCACATGGTAACTATGTCCTACTGGACCTGTCTGGTCACATGGTAACTATGTCCTCCTGGACCTGTCTGGTCACATGGTAACTATGTACTACTGGACCTGTCTGGTCACATGGTAACTATGTCCTACTGGATCTGTCTGGTCACATGGTAACTATGTCCTACTGGACCTGTCTGGTCACATGGTAACTATGTCCTACTGGACCTGTCTGGCCACCAGGTAACTATGTCCTACTGGACCTGTCTGGTCACATGGTAACTATGTCCTACTGGATCTGTCTGGTCACATGGTAACTATGTCCTACTGGACCTGTCTGGTCACATGGTAACTATGTCCTACTGGACCTGTCTGGCCACCAGGTAACTATGTCCTACTGGACCTGTCTGGTCACATGGTAACTATGTCCTACTGGACCTGTCTGGTCACATGGTAACTATGTCCTACTGGACCTGTCTGGTCACATGGTAACTATGTCCTACTGGACCTGTCTGGTCACATGGTAACTATGTCCTACTGGACCTGTCTGGTCACATGGTAACTATGTCCTACTGGACCTGTCTGGTCACATGGTAACTATGTCCTACTGGACCTGTCTGGCCACCAGGTAACTATGTCCTACTGGACCTGTCTGGTCACATGGTAACTATGTCCTACTGGACCTGTCTGGTCACATGGTAACTATGTACTACTGGACCTGTCTGGTCACATGGTAACTATGTCCTACTGGACCTGTCTGGTCACATGGTAACTATGTACTACTGGACCTGTCTGGTCACATGGTAACTATGTCCTACTGGACCTGTCTGGTCACATGGTAACTATGTCCTCCTGGACCTGTCTGGTCACATGGTAACTATGTCCTACTGGACCTGTCTGGTCACATGGTAACTATGTCCTACTGGACCTGTCTGGTCACATGGTAACTATGTCCTACTGGACCTGTCTGGTCACATGGTAACTATGTCCTACTGGACCTGTCTGGTCACATGGTAACTATGTCCTACTGGACCTGTCTGGTCACATGGTAACTATGTCCTACTGGACCTGTCTGGTCACATGGTAACTATGTCCTACTGGACCTGTCTGGTCACATGGTAACTATGTCCTACTGGACCTGTCTGGTCACATGGTAACTATGTCCTACTGGACCTGTCTGGTCACACATGGTAACTATGTCCTACTGGATCTGTCTGGTCACATGGTAACTATGTCCTACTGGACCTGTCTGGTCACATGGTAACTATGTACTACTGGACCTGTCTGGTCACATGGTAACTATGTCCTACTGGACCTGTCTGGTCACATGGTAACTATGTCCTACTGGATCTGTCTGGTCACATGGTAACTATGTCCTACTGGACCTGTCTGGTCACATGGTAACTATGTCCTACTGGACCTGTCTGGTCACATGGTAACTATGTCCTACTGGACCTGTCTGGTCACATGGTAACTATGTCCTACTGGACCTGTCTGGTCACATGGTAACTATGTCCTACTGGACCTGTCTGGTCACATGGTAACTATGTCCTACTGGACCTGTCTGGTCACATGGTAACTATGTCCTACTGGATCTGTCTGGTCACATGGTAACTATGTCCTACTGGACCTGTCTGGTCACATGGTAACTATGTCCTACTGGACCTGTCTGGTCACATGGTAACTATGTACTACTGGACCTGTCTGGTCACATGGTAACTATGTCCTACTGGATCTGTCTGGTCACATGGTAACTATGTCCTACTGGACCTGTCTGGTCACATGGTAACTATGTCCTACTGGACCTGTCTGGTCACATGGTAACTATGTACTACTGGACCTGTCTGGTCACATGGTAACTATGTCCTACTGGATCTGTCTGGTCACATGGTAACTATGTCCTACTGGACCTGTCTGGTCACATGGTAACTATGTCCTACTGGGCCTGTCTGGTCACATGGTAACTATGTCCCACTGGACCTGTCTGGTCACATGGTAACTATGTCCTACTGGGCCTGTCTGGTCACATGGTAACTATGTACTACTGGACCTGTCTGGTCACATGGTAACTATGTCCTACTGGACCTGTCTGGTCACATGGTAACTATGTCCTACTGGACCTGTCTGGTCACATGGTAACTATGTCCTACTGGACCTGTCTGGTCACATGGTAACTATGTCCTACTGGACCTGTCTGGTCACATGGTAACTATGTCCTACTGGATCTGTCTGGTCACATGGTAACTATGTCCTACTGGACCTGTCTGGTCACATGGTAACTATGTCCTACTGGATCTGTCTGGTCACATGGTAACTATGTCCTACTGGACCTGTCTGGTCACATGGTAACTATGTCCTACTGGACCTGTCTGGTCACATGGTAACTATGTCCTACTGGACCTGTCTGGTCACATGGTAACTATGTACTACTGGACCTGTCTGGTCACATGGTAACTATGTCCTACTGGACCTGTCTGGTCACATGGTAACTATGTCCTACTGGATCTGTCTGGTCACATGGTAACTATGTACTACTGGACCTGTCTGGTCACATGGTAACTATGTCCTACTGGACCTGTCTGGTCACATGGTAACTATGTCCTACTGGACCTGTCTGGTCACATGGTAACTATGTCCTACTGGACCTGTCTGGTCACATGGTAACTATGTCCTACTGGACCTGTCTGGTCACATGGTAACTATGTACTACTGGACCTGTCTGGTCACATGGTAACTATGTCCTACTGGACCTGTCTGGTCACATGGTAACTATGTCCTACTGGACCTGTCTGGTCACATGGTAACTATGTCCTACTGGACCTGTCTGGTCACATGGTAACTATGTCCTACTGGACCTGTCTGGTCACATGGTAACTATGTCCTACTGGACCTGTCTGGTCACATGGTAACTATGTCCTACTGGACCTGTCTGGTCACATGGTAACTATGTCCTACTGGACCTGTCTGGTCACATGGTAACTATGTACTACTGGACCTGTCTGGTCACATGGTAACTATGTCCTACTGGACCTGTCTGGTCACATGGTAACTATGTCCTACTGGACCTGTCTGGTCACATGGTAACTATGTCCTACTGGACCTGTCTGGTCACATGGTAACTATGTCCTACTGGATCTGTCTGGTCACATGGTAACTATGTCCTACTGGACCTGTCTGGTCACATGGTAACTATGTCCTACTGGACCTGTCTGGTCACATGGGCGTGCATGCACGACGGGGGAATCCCGTTTGTTTGTCATCGTTGTAAGTTTGTGATCAGGAATCCTTCATTATTTGTTGCTGCCATTTTGGACGCTGTTTCGGTTAGATAGTGTAGGTTCAAATATACGACATGATTATCATCCTTTGTCTGTCAGCACCACCTCCGTGACCGTGCTCGCGGGTTTCACAGAAGTGGTAAACGTCCAAAACCTGCATCACTTCTGGCTTTCCTCCCACATTTAGCTGACACGCCGTGATGTAATTTGAACACAGACAGAGAACATTTGTGTAATAATGTCTCACCCTTTGTACATAAAATATACAACATTGTTGAGAACAAGAAAAGATTACAAAAGCCATTGATTAGGTTATGAGAGTCATGATTCATATCATGAATTGTATCAAGTATATGTTCCATACATATAACACTGATAAAAAGACTATAAATTATGTATTTATTATATGCCTTAGTGTGAGACCTCAGTGTGTGTCAGAGTTTTCTGAAGTGGAGAACAGTGATATTTTCATTCAAGTGAACACAACACTTGATATTTCACGTCAAAACGCAGCCATTGTCGACTTGCAATGTCTTAAACGGCATTGTTTTCACACTTGTTCAAACAGTAAAGCAAAATGTGCGTGCAAATTATGGCATTCGTAACTCGCGGTAGTGGCTATAAAAAGGCAAGCATAAGCCAATAATTTGTCATTCAATTGTCAACATTTTTCAAGTTCGAAAATGCCGAGACTCAGCGCTGCCGATCGGAACATCGCCATATGACGTATACGTAGAGGGAAATTGCAGTCTTCTGTTGCAAGCCTCTTCAACATCCACAACAGCATCATTTGCCGCCTTCGGGGCCGATACCCACAGATCAATTCCACTGCAGACCGTCCGAGAACCGGCCGACCAAGAGTTATCACCCCTGCACAGGATCGCTACATTCGACTGTTCCATCTACGTCATCGCAATGCAACAGCTACAGAGACGCATCCCTGGTTTGAGGAGGATATCGGACCAGACTGTCAGGAATGATCTTCGCGAGGCTGTAATCCGAACCAGAAGCCCAGTTATCGTCCCTGATTTGCAACAGATCTATCGACAGTGACGCTTGCGTTGGTGCCATACCTTACAGCCTTGGAATTTAAGAAACTGGAGACGAGTGTGGTTTAGCGATGATTCACGATTTCATCTTCACCGGCGAGATGGAAGACAACGTGTTTATCGTCGTCGAAATGAGCGTTTTGCCCCACATTGTGTACGTGAAATCGACTGTATCGGGGTGGTAGTGTCATGGTGTGGTGGGGCATTTCCCACAACACAAGATCTGATATGGTTGTGGTTCAGGGAAATTTGACAGCAAATTTGTACATGAATCAAATTCTTCAACCTCACCTTCTCACCACCAGATGGGCCTGTTTCAACAGGACAACGCTCCACCACACACAGCTCGAGTCACGGTAGACTACCTACATCATGCCAACATCAAGTTCTTGTCCTGGCCGTCGAGATCTCCAGAACTGAACCCAATCGAACATCTCTGGGATGAACACGATCGACGTGTACGCCGCAGACACTACCACAACTGGCAAAGGCGTTACAAGCAGAATGGCGCAGAATTCTCTAGGACAGAATTCGTACACTTATCCAGTCAGTACCGAGGAGATGCAGAGCGGTGATTGCTGCCCGGGGCGTTCACACGAGATACTGTCTTCAAAAAAAGAAACGTACAGGTACTATGTAGTTCATTATACCTGACTACACAAACAATCCGGTATATAAATTGGATATATGTTATTGGAAAATGAATTCGTACACTTATCGCGTCAGTGCCGAGGGGATGCCGAGTGTTTGCTGCCCGCGTTCACACGAGATACTGAGTTCAGCGCAACCTTGTGGCCTTATGTGACGTGACAATGAACAGTTCTCAATGCCTTTGTACAGCGACAACATGTGACTATCGAGCTCCAAAATTTCATATTTGTATCTATGATATTAAATTAAATATATCGACTTTATAAGGTACAATAAATGTACTAAAAATCGACCTGTGCGTTTCTTCTTTTGAAGAGTGTACATTCGGGGCATTGTGCTTTTAAAGGGACATCTTATATTTTGAAAGTTATCTGTGCTGGAGAAATGCTGGGGACAACTCTTAATGTTTTGGACTGCCAATCACCTTTTAACAGTTAACAGCCAGATGGGATAGGACAGGGCAAGAGAGGATTCCGTTTCGTTACGGACTATTTGAAAGTCATGACCTCTCTCGTGACATTTAAACCTTGGAAGGTGTTGCGTTTCTGCGACCCGTTCTGGGTTTGACAACGGGTTCTTTGGATCGTGACAGATTTGGACATATATTAGGGTCCCAAGCCAATATCCTTTCCATTAAAACTTCTTGGGAAAACAATTTGTCCGCAAAGACGTTAGAGAAGAATCTTGGACCCCGTTTTCTGTTTTTCAGTTTAACATATATTATCCTTTCAATATGTTTCTTTTGAATTGGCAAACTGTATTAACTGTCTGCATTATACTGTAATTCGTGCTATCCCAAATTTGTGATAGGGCCGTGCTTCCTTGTCCATAGGGCCCCTAGAAATTGGATTGTACTTAATCCCCATCCAAAGGTTGACTTTTCATGCTGTGCTTCAATGAACGGACAGAAGTATTTTCCACAGGACGAATAAGGGGAAGAGAGTGGGTTTAACGCCACTTTGAACACTAGCGTGAGTGAGTGAATGTTGATTTACGACGCAGTCAGCAATATTTCAGCTGTATCAGGGCAATCCGAACCGGGTAAATGAGCAACTGTAATATATGTTGTTCAACGTCGCTCTCAGCAACAGTCCAGCTATACGACGACTGTATGTAAATGATGGAACCAGACGAACCGATGATTGATATGATGAGCAACCTGCCACGCCGTTAGGGCACGATGACCCGCATTCAGGCAGCCGCCGAGCCCGACTATTTGATCTATTTCGACAAGTATGGATTGCCGGGGACATTATAACGTGGAAATATGAACGATATACCATCTGAGTAAACAGTATGTGTCGTAAATAGTATGTGTCGAATAACAGTATGTTTCAGTAGTCGTTATAGGACCACAATCTGACAAAGACATTACTCATCTATCATACTATCTAATCGTGACACTGCGACACTGAACAGATAGCCACTGTCTTCAATATCATACGATCTGACTGAAGTACACTAAACGTCGGACTCGTTTCGCGAGGAGATCAAGCCAGGAGAATATTTAGTATCAGCCCTGTCAAATAGTTTGGGCAAAGTTACTGATAATGAAAACACTCAACTTAAGTTTGCTACTTAATGAAGCTCAACCCGTATTTTGCATGTCAGCTCAAATATCTAGTCATCCATATTGTCTAGAATCATGCATAAACACTCTTATTTACTCACATAATTAAAAGTTTTTGTTGTCGGTAAAATTGTCTGTTAAAAAGCAGTGAATCGCGAATGCTGCGATAAGGAAGGTTGGGCAATTAAGCAAACACTGGTTAGGTTCATGGTATTAGAGCTATCATGCAAAAAGCGTTTACGCTTCATTTTCTTCCACACTATACAGGTTCTGCTTCAATAACTCCGTGAGGATTGTGGCCAGAATTGAACTGAGTGATCTGTGTTGTCGTCAGAGGCGATCTGGATCCGGCGGTCAGGTTGATGGGTTGATTGCTGTTATCGTACTCCGACGGTGTGGGACGTTGCTCATACTATCAACCACTTGATTGCCTGGTCATGGTTGGATTATTTACAAGATTCTTTGGTACATTGAAATATTACTGACAACGTCGTGCTTCAACATTCACTCACTGAATGACGTGGCTGTCGTGTGTAGATGTATAAGTACGAATGTCCGTAATTCGATCACGTTAATTCAATTTTCAACCTTGACCTTGTGTGACTAGTAGGCTCAGCGACATTTTCCCGTAAACTAAAAGAGTAACAATAGTGAGGATTGTTCGACCGGCGCCGGGATCAAGTCATTAAAGGCGCCGCAATTTGTTGTGCAGAGTTGCGTCCCTAAGGCGGCCCAGAAACCTATGATCATGGGTTCGAATCCCAGATTCGACCTGTACGTCTATTTCTAGACGTACAAACAGTGTACTTAACTCATAGTTAAGGTGGGAAATATTGGCCATTTACGCTCATTTCAGCCATTCTTGTCTATTTGGACATGCCAGAAGATAACAACTTGCAAGTGTATGGAAGAAAAATAATGGCGAGTTGTGAACCATATAAACATGTCTGATAACTTTCATATCATTATTACAAAGAACTTCCAAGAACTAAGGGCTCTTGTCCTACCTCGGCCTTCAGTGTGAACTGACCCATTCCTTACTGTACAGGACCTAGGCTGGACGGACTTCCTGTTTGAAGTGTCGACCATCTAGCTTTAATAGTTTATGCATTGAATTTGATAACACGCATGCAACGTCTTAATCTTACCCAACCCATACATTCAAGTCTGGAATCTGAGGACGAGAGCCCTTCAAATGATAATGCAACTTCCCGGTTGAAGGTGACACCACGAGGTTATCGCAATATTGGAAAACAATATGTACTTGAACTTATTACGCATGCGCTTTGACAAGGAGTTGATAACGGCTGCTGAAACCTATTGTCTCCGGTGCCAGATAGGTAGGAGATGGCGAGGATGAGGGCGGTGTGTGTTACGGTGTTGCTCTGGTTTGGGGTGGGAGTTGTAGCGGACATAGACTTGACCAGACTGGACAATCAGAGGGGCACGAATGTTGTCCAAGCAACTATTGACCAAATTCGAGATGGCTGTATCTTCCCCAAGGACAGGCTTTTTCTGAGACGATTAGCCTTTGTCGAGTCCAGGGATGGCCTTGACTCCAAGACGTACAGAAGCGGATATTATGGCGGTATTTGGCAGGTCAGTTAAAGATACATACCATGAAATGACATGGAAACTTTTGACAGAGGTGAACCCTGGGTTAGAACGGGTCTTCGAGCAAACTATGCTTGTGGCAATAGAGGCGGTATCAGGTGGTTGGGTCGCTTACTTGGCTGATGCATGTCATCGTACCCTGAATTTTTATGTCCAGACCTCGATTATGTACAGACCGCCGTCATATAGGTGGAATATTGTGCGGCGTTAAACAAGAAACAAAACTGATGTTACTGTAGGGGGGTGAAACAGCCTTCAATACATTGACCTGTCCTCCAACTGAACTGGAATACTGTTTAAAGCAGCGTTAAATCCCATTCATTAACTCCTTTCATTGCAACAGGTAGATGAGTCTATGTTTAAAGCTACCACTGCATGTCCCGCATCCATCCGACACGTCTGCAACCAGATCCAGATCAAATTCCGCATTGACTGGAGTCAGGTTCAATGGCGGGATCTCTTAAAACCGCTATATTCTGGTCTAGCTGCTTCCCTCTACATCCAGCTGCGGCAAGATGACGACATAATTCCAGGGAGCGTGGATGCCCAAAGCCAGATTTGGAAAAACATATACCATCCAAAACCTCCAGTTGCCAACTTCTCCTCCCTCGTGGTAACAGGTATGTTAGAGTCCAGCTTCTTCTTCTATGGAAGCTATTCTACAAACACGGTTTGAGTACTAAAATGGGTAAATTGATACTATTAATTTACAGTGATGCAAAGGCATGTGTTCGTTCAAACAATAGAGTATTTGTAGAGTAGAATAGAGTACCCTTGCCTCATAGGTGTGAGGCAAGGGTGTACGCTTAGTACATTCTGTTTCAGTTTTTTTAATGAACTAATTGGTTACTCAAGTTGAAATTTTGTCGTTTTGGTGTTCAGTTATTGTTATTGATATTTTTCTACTTCTTTTCGTTGATGACCTTATTTAGTTTGACAATACTGTCAACAACTTACAAATAAAGTTAGATATATTCCATGATGATCTAACGAAAACAAAATTAGTAGTTGACTACTGGATATAGTTATCTTGTCTTGCATTTTAGCAAGAGATTACCGTGGTCAAAAGCTACAAAGAATATAGCAATTCAGACAAGAAAGATGTTCATAGTCTTGTAAAGCAGTATACATTCCCTGTAAACATACTCGCCTCACCTTTACTTCAAATTATTTGATGCAGAGATAATACCAATACTTTTATACGGGGCAGAAATTTGGGGTTCAGTGACATAGAACCATTACAAAATGTTCACTTGAATGGCTGTAAGTGCTTTTTAGGTGTTAGACGAGTGTGGTATACGAGTTTATTCTATTTTGTCGCTTGATGTTTTGAAATATTGGCTGTCTCTTATCCATATGCAGGAATCTCGTTTACCAAAAACTGTTGTTATATCTTACGTTTGTTCGATGACCAAGGCCACGTTAATTTGGTAAAGAAACTTAAAGTTGTTATATTTAGATTAGGATTTGGTAATGTCTGGCTCTTTCAAACATGTGGTAATAAAACCGTATTACTAAACATGTTACGGCAACGGTTAAAAGATAACTTTTTTACAGGTTTGGCACAGTGATTTATCCGAAAGTCCCCAAATGTGTTAGTATGCACAGTTTTAGAACATCCGTTTTATGTGAGAACTATTTGAGTAGTATCACTGTTAATAATTTAAGTACCACATTGACTAGTCGGCTTAGTTCTAACAATTTAGAAGTTGAACGTGGACGACAATTATATTCTTCGTGAATTTAGAAAATGTAAAGTTTGTAGCTTACACCATATAGAAAAAGGATAAAACTTTTTGTTAATTTGTCCAGCGTGTAGCCATCTAAGGCAAAGTTACATAAAATCTAAATTTTGTCATCGCAGGAGCCTTTATCCAATATGAATACAGCAAAGTACTTGTTTTATGCCAATGCTGTTAGTACACAAATACTCCAACTTTGATAACATGCAATTATGTTAAAATTGCTATCATTAGAAAAACAAAGAAATATGTTGTATTCGAATATACTGTTTGCACCTAACTTGTATTTCGTTTGTACAAAAATCACTGAATAAAGTGTGTGTGAATAAGGAGTTTCGATGACAGTATGGGTATAGCGAACTTTTTTACACGTATGTTCAATGTATTGTACATGTGACGGTGGTTGATGTATGTCATCGATCCCAATTGCGTGGATCGATGCTCATGATGTCAATCACTGGATTGTCTGGTCCAGACTCGATTTATTTACAGACCGCCGTCATATAGCTGGAATATTTCTGAGTGCGGCGTTAAACAACAAACCAACTGACGGCAAGATTTCTGCCCTTTAAGGTGCCAGAAATATATGATCGTGGGTCCGAATCCAAGATTCGCCTTGATAGTGCTTCAGTGTTTGTCAGCACTATTCCCAAACTCTTTGGGTTTTTTTTAAAAAGTGGTGAAAGTCCAAGATTTGCATAACCAGACCAAGACCCGCAATTCCTACGGAAGATAGTGGCAGTCCAGCCAATCTGTAATTTCGACAATGAAGTGTTTAGTAATTTTGTTTTTGTGGATTACATACGGACTCTGATAAATGCATTGTACAGGATTTTATTTGGACCATCGGTGATGGAAAAAAATCTTGGCCTGGTTTTGGTCCCTATAAATAAACTAAGGGGCAAAACAAAGTATACCGAGTTTGTTTTCTACATTTCTACATAAATTGAAAGAACTGTCACTATTTAACCATCACTTCATCTTCTATATCTACAGCATTTTTGTAAACCTACACCAAACCCTGTATCCATTCCCGTCGTTTTCGCGATCTCAAATTATCTGCCCTTGATTTTCATAGCTAATTTGATTTGCTACTCAGTCTAACGGACCAATCAGAATGCGAGTTACAAACTCGCCAATGTTGGGTTGGCGATATCAACAACCTGGCGGTTGGTATCATCGAGTACGATAGAGTTTGCGAAAAATTTAACATTGAAAACTGACTGACAAGCAAAGAAAGCCCTCATAAATCATTTTGATGGAAAGGATGTCTTCGTGTCCATTGACACGACCTACGCAAGTCACTAACCCACTTCCATTTTCCTTATCCCGATATTTGATTGGTCGGTAATGTCAAATTGAAAATCAAGGATTGGTACTTTGAAATCGCGAGAACCCCAGTAATCGATCCAGTGTAGGTTTACTGAATTGAGAGCCCAAGAGATATAGACGATGGCATCAGTCATTCCTGCAACAATTTGTAAAAAGCAATCCGTGGCTGGGTAATTTCGTGTAAAAAAAGATTGATTCAATGAACATGAAGCCTAAGACACGGATCAACAGTGCGCAACATGTCTATTAATTTTCAGAGTTTGTAAATCAAAATATATTTTAGAAAATATGCAACTGTAGAAGTATTCTTTGAGTTCTTACAAAGAGTCAGTATAGTTAATTTTTGGATATTATATCGCAAACTTAGATCTTTCCAATTGAGAATCAAACATATGATAAAATCAACCGAGCGGTGTAGTTTCTTTTTGTACTTCTTGTAGAAAATTGTATTTTTTTAATGCAAGGACTTATGTGTGTTTAGAATCCTGCGACGCAGAGTTGGATGTGACTTTCCTGGTGGACAGTTCGGGCAGTATCGGATCATCTGACTTCAGTGTAATGCTGGGCTTCCTGCAGCAGGTGGTGGAGGGCCTGGGTGTGAGTCGTGCAGGGACACACGTCGCCATCGTCCGCTTCAGTTCCTCGCCATCGGTCGTATTCCGCCTCAATGAATACTACGACACCGATGACATTGTCAGAAATATCCATAGGCAAGAAAAAACACCTTTCGTCTATCCATATGCTTGAAGCCGAACACCTGATCCTGTGAAACTATTCCCGATTATCCATTATTTTTATTATTATTATTATTATCAAATCGTTATTCCGTTCTGATTCATATAACATGGCCTCATACGGCACCTCAGCTTCGTTGCGGAAGTGACGTCACGACCTCTGTCTACTGTATCCCTAACCAACCACAGGATTTCGCGCATAAGCTTGACATCAACAACCAATCAAAATGAATCTTCCATACGAGAGTTTGGCATACACCTCATACATGTTTCGAGCGATCCCTCGATATGTTTCATGGATCAGAATGAACTTCTTGCTGGAAAAACTGTTTTCCTGAGTATTATGATGGGAGGGGTGGCGTTCAGTTGTATATTAGACGGTACACAATAACACGAGGAGAGTACTTCTTGTAACAAATGTCGTGTAATGTAAATGGATGGCTATTTTGGAACTCAAAACGAAGCTTAAGTGGCGAATAGGTCCACGGTATTAATCATAATGGAATTGAAATGGATGACCGAGGGTGCTGTGAAATATGTTAAGGAAGGTTATTGAACGTATAATTTTTCGAAGGGACAAAATATGTTGTCGTGGCTGCTTCACGACAAGCGTGTTTTACTTTGGAGTGAGTGAGTGAGAATGTTTTTACGCCGCTTTTAGCAATATTCTAGCAATATCACGGCGGGGGACACCAGAAATGGGCTTTACACATTGTACCGTTGTCGGGAATCGAACCCGGGTCTTCGGCGTGACGAGCTAACGCTTTAACCACTTGGCTATCCGACCACCCCGTTTTACTTTGGAAGGAGCTTTTCATTTTGTACTATATCCACAACACATATTATTTCAGAACACTCTTAGGGACTGAGGTCTGAAGCCAATGTTTCCCTGTACTTTCTCGAATTAATTATGTTTTTCACAACGGTAGCCCTGGCTTATTTGCTGCAGTTGGGGGTGCCAGAATATTTTTTATTTCGTAAAAGTTGTTCTTCTACAACTACAACTTCTCATTTGCCTTTACACTTTACAAGCATAATGTCTTGGGTTTTGGCAAATCCACATATCTTCAGTGAACGAAAGGCTATCAAATCTTAAAAAAACCAAATCATAGTGTGTACACATGGGGAACTCTTTGGTCAATAAAACCAAAATACCTACAACAATCCCGAGCGTTATTCAGTCGTTCATTTATACCATGTTCAACGATGAACATATTGGGCGAAACTATATATTTGTGATATTGCAGGATCTTCTATGTTGGAGGGAGTACTAACACAGCTGGTGGTATAGACGAGATGATGTCGAGCGTGTTTACGACATCCAATGGGATGAGGTCACAGGCGTCCAAATTAGCCATCTTACTAACTGATGGTGGGTCAGACAGTACTTTACAGACGAGGGCCGCAGCAGAGAGAGCGAAAGAAGCGGGTGTCGTTTTCTTTAGTATTGGAATTGGAAGCGTGAACCCGGATGAGCTGATGAGCGTGGCCACACAGCCGAACTGCACCCACTACTTCCTGCTGAACAATTTCGCTGAGATAGACACAATCCTGTACGAGATACAGCGCAGCGCCTGCAGAGGTGAGTCAGTGAGTGAGTGGGGGAAATTCCCAAGGTGACACAGGTCGTAGACGTTGACTGCTTTCTTCAAACGATTATTGTGTTAATACAAGACAAACGTCATAGACGCATCAAACGGTCTGCGGATCCCTGGCTCAGATTATGGTGAACCTTAGGAACCGACAATTTATATTTCTTGGCAGCTGGGCAATTTTACACAATTAAATCGCAGCGTTTTACATCACTTGACCACACAAGCAACTCAATGTTTATAGATATCATTTTGGGTGGATATACATGCACAGCAGGCGCCAGGAGTGACACTGGGTGTATGAGTTGGTAGACGGGTACAACAGTCACCAGCAGTAGTGACACTGGGTGTATGAGTTGGTAGACGGGTACAACAGTCACCAGCAGTAGTGACACTGGGTGTATGAGTTGGTAGACGGGACAACAGTCACCAGCAGTAGTGACACTGGGTGTATGAGTTGGTAGACGGGTACAACAGTCACCAGCAGTAGTGACACTGTGTGTATGAGTTGGTAGACGGGACAACAGTCACCAGGAGTAGTGACACTGGGTGTATGAGTTGGTAGACGGGACAACAGTCACCAGGAGTAGTGACACTGTGTGTATGAGTTGGTAGACGGGTACAACAGTCACCAGCAGTAGTGACACTGGGTGTATGAGTTGGTAGACGGGTACAACAGTCACCAGCAGTAGTGACACTGGGTGTATGAGTTGGTAGACGGGACAACAGTCACCAGCAGTAGTGACACTGGGTGTATGAGTTGGTAGACGGGACAACAGTCACCAGGAGTAGTGACACTGGGTGTATGAGCTGGTAGACGGGTACAACAGTCACCAGCAGTAGTGACACTGGGTGTATGAGTTGGTAGACGGGTACAACAGTCACCAGCAGTAGTGACACTGGGTGTATGAGTTGGTAGACGGGTACAACAGTCACCAGCAGTAGTGACACTGGGTGTATGAGTTGGTAGACGGGACAACAGTCACCAGCAGTAGTGACACTGGGTGTATGAGTTGGTAGACGGGTACAACAGTCACCAGCAGTAGTGACACTGTGTGTATGAGTTGGTAGACGGGACAACAGTCACCAGGAGTAGTGACACTGGGTGTATGAGTTGGTAGACGGGACAACAGTCACCAGGAGTAGTGACACTGTGTGTATGAGTTGGTAGACGGGTACAACAGTCACCAGCAGTAGTGACACTGGGTGTATGAGTTGGTAGACGGGTACAACAGTCACCAGCAGTAGTGACACTGGGTGTATGAGTTGGTAGACGGGACAACAGTCACCAGGAGTAGTGACACTGGGTGTATGAGTTGGTAGACGGGACAACTGTCACCAGGAGTAGTGACACTGGGTGTATGAGTTGGTAGACGGGTACAACAGTCACCAGCAGTAGTGACACTGGGTGTATGAGTTGGTAGACGGGACAACAGTCACCAGGAGTAGTGACACTGGGTGTATGAGTTGGTAGACGGGTACAACAGTCACCAGGAGTAGTGACACTGGGTGTATGAGTTGGTAGACGGGACAACAGTCACCAGGAGTAGTGACACTGGGTGTATGAGTTGGTAGACGGGTACAACAGTCACCAGGAGTAGTGACACTGGGTGCATGAGTTGGTAGACGGGACAACAGTCACCAGCAGTAGTGACACTGGGTGTATGAGCTGGTAGACGGGTACAACAGTCACCAGCAGTAGTGACACTGGGTGTATGAGTTGGTAGACGGGACAACAGTCACCAGCAGTAGTGACACTGTGTGTATGAGTTGGTAGACGGGACAACAGTCACTAGCAGTAGTGACACTGGGTGTATGAGTTGGTAGACGGGTACAACAGTCACCAGCAGTAGTGACACTGTGTGTATGAGTTGGTAGACGGGACAACAGTCACTAGCAGTAGTGACACTGGGTGTATGAGTTGGTAGACGGGACAACAGTCACTAGCAGTAGTGACACTGGGTGTATGAGTTGGTAGACGGGTACAACAGTCACCAGCAGTAGTGACACTGTGTGTATGAGTTGGTAGACAGGACAACAGTCACCAGCAGTAGTGACACTGTGTGTATGAGTTGGTAGACGGGACAACAGTCACCAGCAGTAGTGACACTGTGTGTATGAGTTGGTAGACGGGACAACAGTCACTAGCAGTAGTGACACTGGGTGTATGAGTTGGTAGACGGGACAACAGTCACTAGCAGTAGTGACGGGTACAACAGTCACCAGGAGTAGTGACACTGGGTGCATGAGTTGGTAGACGGGACAACAGTCACCAGCAGTAGTGACACTGGGTGTATGAGCTGGTAGACGGGTACAACAGTCACCAGCAGTTGTGACACTGGGTGTATGAGTTGGTAGACGGGACAACAGTCACCAGCAGTAGTGACACTGTGTGTATGAGTTGGTAGACGGGACAACAGTCACTAGCAGTAGTGACACTGGGTGTATGAGTTGGTAGACGGGTACAACAGTCACCAGCAGTAGTGACACTGTGTGTATGAGTTGGTAGACGGGACAACAGTCACTAGCAGTAGTGACACTGGGTGTATGAGTTGGTAGACGGGACAACAGTCACTAGCAGTAGTGACACTGGGTGTATGAGTTGGTAGACGGGTACAACAGTCACCAGCAGTAGTGACACTGTGTGTATGAGTTGGTAGACAGGACAACAGTCACCAGCAGTAGTGACACTGTGTGTATGAGTTGGTAGACGGGTACAACAGTCACCAGCAGCAGTGACACAGGGTGTATGAGTTGGTAGACGGGTACAACAGTCACCAGCTGTAGTGGCACTGGGTGTATGAGTTGGTAGACGGGACAACAGTAACCAGCAGTAGTGACACTGGGTGTATGAGTGGGTAGACGGGACAACAGTCACCAGGAGTAGTGACACTGGGTGTATGAGTTGGTAGACGGGACAACAGTCACCAGCAGTAGTGACACTGGGTGTATGAGTTGGTAGACGGGACAACAGTCACCAGGAGTAGTGACACTGGGTGTATGAGTTGGTAGACGGGACAACAGTCACCAGCAGTAGTGACACTGTGTGTATGAGTTGGTAGACGGGTACAACAGTCACTAGCAGTAGTGACACTGTGTGTATGAGTTGGTAGACAGGACACCAGTCACCAGCAGTAGTGACACTGGGTGTATGAGTGGGTAGACGGGTACAACTGTCACTAGCAGTAGTGACACTGGGTGTATGAGTGGGTAGACGGGACAACAGTCACCAGGAGTAGTGACACTGGGTGTATGAGTTGGTAGACGGGACAACAGTCACCAGGAGTAGTGACACTGGGTGTATGAGTTGGTAGACGGGACAACAGTCACCAGGAGTAGTGACACTGGGTGTATGAGTTGGTAGACGGGACAACAGTCACTAGCAGTAGTAACACTGTGTGTATGAGTGGGTAGACGGGTATAACAGTCACCAGGAGTAGTGACACTGTGTGTATGAGTTGGTAGATGGGTACAACAGTCACTAGCAGTAGTGACACTGTGTGTATGAGTTGGTAGACAGGACAACAGTCACCAGCAGTAGTGACACTGGGTGTATGAGTTGGTAGACGGGTACAACTGTCACTAGCAGTAGTGACACTGGGTGTATGAGTGGGTAGACGGGTTCAACAGTCACCAGCAGTAGTGACACTGGGTGTATGAGTTGGTAGACGGGTACAACTGTCACCAGCAGTAGTGACACTGGGTGTATGAGTTGGTAGACGGGACAACAGTCACTAGCAGTAGTGACACTGGGTGTATGAGTTGGTAGACAGGACAACAGTCACTAGCAGTAGTGACACTGGGTGTATGAGTTGGTAGACGGGACAACAGTCACTAGCAGTAGTGACACTGGGTGTATGAGTTCGTAGACGGGTACAACAGTCACCAGCAGTAGCAGTACTGGGTGTATGAGAATGTAGACGGGTACAACAGTCACCAGCAGTAGCGGCACTAGGTGCATGAGAATGTAGACGAGTACAATAGTCACCGGCGGTAGTGACCCTGTTTGTATGAGCTGGTAGACGGGTACAACAGTCACCAGCGGTAGTCGCACTGGGTGTATGAGAATGTAGACGGGTACAACAGTCACTAGCAGTAGTGACACTGGGTGTATGAGTGGGTAGACGGGTACAACTGTCACTAGCAGTAGTGACACTGGGTGTATGGGTGGCAAGACGGGTACAACAGTCACCAGCAGTAGCAGTACTGGGTGTATGAGAATGTAGACGGGTACAACAGTCACCAGCAGTAGCGGCACTAGGTGCATGAGAATGTAGACGGGTACAACAGTCACCAGCAGTAGCGGCACTAGGTGCATGAGAATGTAGACGGGTACAACAGTCACCAGCAGTAGTCGCACTGGGTGCTTGAAAATGTAGACGGGTACAACAGTCACCAGCGGTAGTCGCACTGGGTGCTTGAAAATGTAGACGGGTACAACAGTCACCAGCAGTAGTCGCACTGGGTGCTTGAAAATGTAGACGGGTACAACAGTCACCAGCAGTAGTCGCACTGGGTGCTTGAAAATGTAGACGGGTACAACAGTCACCAGCAGTAGTCGCACTAGGTGCTTGAGAATGTAGACGGGTACAACAGTCACCAGCAGTAGTCGCACTGGGTGCTTGAGAATGTAGACGGGTACAACAGTCACCAGCAGTAGTGACACTAGGTGCATGAGAATGTAGACGGGTACAACAGTCACCAGCAGTAGTAGTACTGGGTGCATGAGAATGTAGACGGGTACAACAGTCACCAGCAGTAGCGGTACTGGGTGCATGAGAATGTAGACGGGTACAACAGTCACCAGCAGTAGTGACACTAGGTGCATGAGAATGTAGACGGGTACAACAGTCACCGGCGGTAGTGGTACTGGGTGTATGAGAATGTAGACGGGTACAACAGTCACCAGCAGTAGTGGTACTGGGTGTATGAGAATGTAGACGGGTACAACAGTCACCAGCAGTAGTCGCACTGGGTGCTTGAAAATGTAGACGGGTACAACAGTCACCAGCAGTAGTCGCACTGGGTGCTTGAAAATGTAGACGGGTACAACAGTCACCAGCAGTAGTCGCACTAGGTGCTTGAGAATGTAGACGGGTACAACAGTCACCAGCAGTAGTGACACTAGGTGCATGAGAATGTAGACGGGTACAACAGTCACCAGCAGTAGTAGTACTGGGTGCATGAGAATGTAGACGGGTACAACAGTCACCAGCAGTAGCGGTACTGGGTGCATGAGAATGTAGACGGGTACAACAGTCACCAGCAGTAGTGACACTAGGTGCATGAGAATGTAGACGGGTACAACAGTCACCGGCGGTAGTGGTACTGGGTGTATGAGAATGTAGACGGGTACAACAGTCACCAGCAGTAGTGGTACTGGGTGTATGAGAATGTAGACGGGTACAACAGTCACCAGCGGTAGTGACACTAGGTGCATGAGAATGTAGACGGGTACAACAGTCACCGGCGGTAGTGGTACTGGGTGTATGAGAATGTAGACGGGTACAACAGTCACCAGCAGTAGTGGTACTGGGTGTATGAGAATGTAGACGGGTACAACAGTCACCAGCAGTAGTGACACTAGGTGCATGAGAATGTAGACGGGTACAACAGTCACCGGCGGTAGTGGTACTGGGTGTATGAGAATGTAGACGGGTACAACAGTCACCAGCAGTAGTGGTACTGGGTGTATGAGAATGTAGACGGGTACAACAGTCACCAGCGGTAGTCGCACTGGGTGCTTGAAAATGTAGACGGGTACAACAGTCACCAGCAGTAGTCGCACTGGGTGCTTGAAAATGTAGACGGGTACAACAGTCACCAGCAGTAGTCGCACTGGGTGCTTGAAAATGTAGACGGGTACAACAGTCACCAGCAGTAGTGACACTAGGTGCATGAGAATGTAGACGGGTACAACAGTCACCAGCAGTAGCGGCACTAGGTGCATGAGAATGTAGACGGGTACAACAGTCACCAGCAGTAGTCGCACTGGGTGCTTGAAAATGTAGACGGGTACAACAGTCACCAGCGGTAGTCGCACTGGGTGCTTGAAAATGTAGACGGGTACAACAGTCACCAGCAGTAGTCGCACTGGGTGCTTGAAAATGTAGACGGGTACAACAGTCACCAGCAGTAGTCGCACTGGGTGCTTGAAAATGTAGACGGGTACAACAGTCACCAGCAGTAGTGACACTAGGTGCATGAGAATGTAGACGGGTACAACAGTCACCAGCAGTAGTAGTACTGGGTGCATGAGAATGTAGACGGGTACAACAGTCACCAGCAGTAGCGGTACTGGGTGCATGAGAATGTAGACGGGTACAACAGTCACCAGCAGTAGTGACACTAGGTGCATGAGAATGTAGACGGGTACAACAGTCACCGGCGGTAGTGGTACTGGGTGTATGAGAATGTAGACGGGTACAACAGTCACCAGCAGTAGTGGTACTGGGTGTATGAGAATGTAGACGGGTACAACAGTCACCAGCAGTAGTAGTACTGGGTGTATGAGAATGTAGACGGGTACAACAGTCACCAGCGGTAGTGGTACTGGGTGTATGAGAATGTAGACGGGTACAACAGTCACTAGCAGTAGTGACACTGGATGTATGAGTGGGTAGACGGGTACAACTGTCACTAGCAGTAGTGACACTGGGTGTATGGGTGGCAAGACGGGTACAACAGTCACCAGCAGTAGCAGTACTGGGTGTATGAGAATGTAGACGGGTACAACAATCACCAGCAGTAGCGGCACTAGGTGCATGAGAATGTAGACGGGTACAACAGTCACCGGCAGTAGCGGTACTGTGTGTATGAGAATGTAGACGGGTACACCAGTCACTAGCAGTAGTGGCACTGTGTGCATGAGTTGGTAGACGGGTACAACAGTCACCAGCAGTAGTGGTACTGGGTGCTTGAGAATGTAGACGGGTACAACAGTCACCAGCAGTAGTGGTACTGGGTGCATGAGAATGTAGACGGGTACAGCAGTCACCAACAGTAGCGGTACTGGGTGCATGAGAATGTAGACGGGTACAACAGACACCAGCAGTAGCGGTACTGGGTGTATGAGAATGTAGACGGGTACAACAGTCACCAGCAGTAGCGGCACTAGGTGCATGAGAATGTAGACGGGTACACCAGTCACTAGCAGTAGTGGCACTAGGTGCATGAGAATGTAGACGGGTACAACAGTCACCAACAGTAGTGGCACTGGGTGTAGGGGTGGCTAGATCAAACAACAGTCACCAGCAGTAATGGCACTTGTGATGATAGATGCTAAAATAGAAAGATCACCTTCATAGTGTAGTGGATAGAGCATCATCCCGAAGAGCAGAAGGTCGATGGTTTGATTCCCTTGTTTCGTTGTAACAAAAGACGGTAAAGAAACTGCTTGTTGTTACCCTGTGTGGAGCCCGGCATTAAGGGGATGAAATAAGGACTGGTAGGCTCGGAGTAGGTATTCTGTGTCTGAGTGGGGTATACATGTTAAACTGCGGCATGATATATGAGTGATTTAACACTATAAAACTATGAAACTATTCTGAACTAGTACAAGCAGCCACACACACGTGCATGCACGTCGCTATTATAAGTGCAATATTATCTTGAACGAACGTTAAACCCCATTTCACCTCACCTTTAATCTCCCACGTGTAAGTCAAATTTTATTGTACGAATAGCGGATAGGGTATCGCTGGTCGGTCATATGCCTACGTACAACCTAACACATTCCCCAACCGTCGCCTAAAACTAGGATAGGAGGCAAAAAACGAATAGATCCCCAGCACTTTGTTACCCTTCGGCAGAGGATAATCGGATCGTTTGGTTTGCTCGGTGACTTGGGTGATTGAGACGGCGTGAGACGTTGCTCCTAATAGCTATTAATAGGTTTGTTTGGAGACTGCCGTGATTTAGCTGGAATATTACCTCGGTGTTAATTGCAATTGCTCGAAGATGTGCAAAATGGCCTTCTCATAGCCGAGTCAGTTATACCCGACACTGATTTGTATTCTTTCAGCCGTGTTATCCCTGAGTAAGACCGAAACTGAGATACACAAAAAACTGCAAAACATCTCGACTGAAGTCACGGTCTCGGTTGACGTTCCTTCGTTACCGTCGGCTAGCAACTCCACGGCAAATGACACATACGTGTCGGTTTTGGTAAGTATTATTCCCGTGTGACATCAATCTCATTGAAACCAGATCTTTTACTCCGATACGTTACCTCTCTGCTTGAAAGTCACACAGCTATGCGCCCCCACCCACCCGAAATAATAGATCTGACTTTTAATGAAATTGGGGCTAAATCACCATCCGTCGGAACGTAATCGAAACTCCCGTGGCACCTAATCGTATCAGTTCAATTACAGTAAAACTTCCATACCCTGTGCTCACTCCATCAACCACTGTTTTTGGGAAACTCCATGTATCTCATTGCATCAATCACTGTTTGTGGGAAACTCAATGTCTCTCACTCCATCAACCACTGTTTGTGGGAAACTACATGTCTCTCATTGCATCAACCACTGTTTGTGGGAAACTCCATGTCTCTCACTCCATCAACCACTGTTTGTGGAAAAAAAAAACATGTCTCTCACTCCATCAACCACTGTTTGTGGGAAACTCCATGTCTCTCACTCCATCAACCACTATTTGTGGGAAGCCCCATGTCTCTCACTCCATCAACCACTGTTTGTGGGAAACTCCATGTCTCTCACTCCATCAACCACTATTTGTGGGAAGCCCCATGTCTCTCACTCCATCAACCACTGTTTGTGGGAAACTCCATGTCTCTCACTCCATCAACCACTGTTTGTGGGAAACTCCATGTCACTCATTGCATCAACCACTGTTTGTGGGAAACTCCATGTCTCTCACTCCATCAAACACTGTTTGTGGGAAACTCCATGTCTCTCACTCCATCAACCACTATTTGTGGGAAACCCCATGTCTCTCACTCCATCAACCACTCTTTGTGGGAAACTCAATGTCTCTCATTGCATCAACCACTGTTTGTGGGAAACTCCATGTCTCTCATTGCATCAACCACTGTTTGTGGGAAACTCCATGTCTCTCACTCCATCAACCACTGTTTGTGGGAAACTCAATGTCTCTCATTGCATCAACCATTGTTTGTGGGAAACTCCATGTCTCTCACTCCATCAACCACTGTTTGGGAGAAACCCCATGTCTCTCACTCCATCAACCACTGTTTGTGGGAAAATCCATGTCTCTCATTGCATCAACCACTGTTTGTGGGAAACTCCATGTCTCTCACTTCATCAACCACTGTTTGTGGAAAACCCCATGTCTCTCACTCCATCAACCACTGTTTGTGGGAAACTCCATGTCTCTCACTCCATCAACCACTGTTTGTAGGAAACTCCATGTCTCTCATTGCATCAACCACTGTTTGGGAGAAACCCCATGTCTCTCACTCCATCAACCACTGTTTGTGGGAAACCTCATGCCTCTCATTGCATCAACTACTGTTTGTGGGAAACCCCATCACTCTCACTCCATCAACCACTGTTTGGGAGAAACCCCATCTCTCTCACTCCATCAACCACTGTTTGTGGGAAACCCCATGACTCTCACTCCATCAACCACTGTTTGTGGGAAACCCCATGTCTCTAACTCCATCAACCACTATTTGTGGGAAACCACATGTCTCTCACTCAATCAACCACTGTTTGTGGGAAACTACATGTCTCTCACTCCATCAACCACTGTTTGTGGGAAACCCCATGTCTCTCACTCCATCAACCATTGATTGTGGGAAACTCCATGTCTCTCATTGCATCAACCACTGTTTGTGGGAAACTCCATGTCTCTCACTCCATCAACCACTATTTGTGGGAAACTCCATGTCTCTCATTGCATCAACCACTGTTTGGGAGAAACCCCATGTCTCTCACTCCATCAACCACTGTTTGTGGGAAGCTCCATGTCTCTCATTGCATCAACTACTGTTTGTGGGAAACTCCATGTCTCTCACTCCATCAACCACTGTTTGTCGGAAACCCCATCTCTCTCACTCCATCAACCACTATTTGTGGACAACCCCATGTCTCTCACTCCATCAACCACCGTTTGTCGGAAACCCCATGTCTCTCACTCCAATAACCACTGTTTGTGGACAACCCTATGTCTCTCACTCCATCAACCACTGTTTGTGGGAAACTCCATGTCTCTCATTGCATCAACCACTGTTTGTGGGAAACTCCATGTCTCTCACTCCATCAACCACTATTTGTGGACAACCCCATGTCTCTCACTCAATCAACCACTGTTTGTGGGAAACTCCATGTCTCTCACTCCATCAACCACTATTTGTCGGAAACCCCATCTCTCTCATTCAATCAACCACTGTTTGTGGACAACCCCATGTCTCTCACTCAATCAACCACTGTTTGTGGGAAACTCCATGTCTCTCATTGCATCAACCACTCTTTGTGGGAAACTCCATGTCTCTCACTCCATCAACCACTGTTTGTGGGAAACCCCATGTCTCTCACTCCATCAACCACTCTTTGTGGGAAACTCTATGTCTCTCACTTCATCAACCACTGTTTGTGGAAAACCCCATGTCTCTCACTCCATCAACCACTGTTTGTGGGAAACCTCATGTCTCTCACTCCATCAACCACTGTTTGTGGGAAACTCCATGTCTCTCATTGCATCAACCACTGTTTGGGAGAAACCCCATGTCTCTCACTCCATCAACCACTGTTTGTGGGAAACCCCATGTCTCTCACTCCATCAACCATTATTTGTGGGAAACCACATGTCTCTCACTCAATCAACCACTGTTTGTGGGAAACTCCATGTCTCTCACTCCATCAACCACTGTTTGTGGGAAACCCCATGTCTCTCACTCCATCAACCATTGTTTGTGGGAAACTCCATGTCTCTCATTGCATCAACTACTGTTTGTGGGAAACTCCATGTCTCTCACTCCATCAACCACTGTTTGTGGGAAACTCCATGTCTCTCATTCCATCAACCACTGTTTGGGAGAAACCCCATGTCTCTCACTCCATCAACCACTGTTTGTCGGAAACCCCATCTCTCTCACTCCATCAACCACTATTTGTGGACAACCCCATGTCTCTCACTCCATCAACCACCGTTTGTCGGAAACCCCATGTCTCTCACTCCATCAACCACTGTTTGTGGACAACCCTATGTCTCTCACTCCATCAACCACTGTTTGTGGGAAACTCCATGTCTCTCATTGCATCAACCACTGTTTGTGGGAAACTCCATGTCTCTCACTCCATCAACCACTATTTGTGGACATCCCCATGTCTCTCACTCAATCAACCACCGTTTGTCGGAAACCCCATGTCTCTCACTCCAATAACCACTGTTTGTGGACAACCCTATGTCTCTCACTCCATCAACCACTGTTTGTGGGAAACTCCATGTCTCTCATTGCATCAACCACTGTTTGTGGGAAACTCCATGTCTCTCACTCCATCAACCACTATTTGTGGACAACCCCATGTCTCTCACTCAATCAACCACTGTTTGTGGGAAACTCCATGTCTCTCACTCCATCAACCACTGTTTGTCGGAAACCCCATCTCTCTCACTCAATCAACCACTGTTTGTGGACAACCCCATGTCTCTCACTCAATCAACCACTGTTTGTGGGAAACTCCATGTCTCTCATTGCATCAACCACTCTTTGTGGGAAACTCCATGTCTCTCACTCCATCAACCACTGTTTGTGGGAAACCCCATGTCTCTCACTCCATCAACCACTCTTTGTGGGAAACTCTATGTCTCTCACTTCATCAACCACTGTTTGTGGAAAACCCCATGTCTCTCACTCCATCAACCACTGTTTGTGGGAAACCTCATGTCTCTCACTCCATCAACCACTGTTTGTGGGAAACTCCATGTCTCTCATTGCATCAACCACTGTTTGGGAGAAACCCCATGTCTCTCACTCCATCAACCACTGTTTGTGGGAAACCTCATGCCTCTCATTGCATCAACCACTGTTTGTGGGAAACCCCATCTCTCTCACTCCATCAACCACTGTTTGGGAGAAACCCCATCTCTCTCACTCCATCAACAACTGTTTGTGGGAAACCCCATGACTCTCACTCCATCAACCACTGTTTGTGGGAAACCCCATGTCTCTCACTCCATCAACCATTATTTGTGGGAAACCACATGTCTCTCACTCAATCAACCACTGTTTGTGGGAAACTCCATGTCTCTCACTCCATCAACCACTGTTTGTGGGAAACCCCATGTCTCTCACTCCATCAACCATTGTTTGTGGGAAACTCCATGTCTCTCATTGCATCAACTACTGTTTGTGGGAAACTCCATGTCTCTCACTCCATCAACCACTGTTTGTGGGAAACTCCATGTCTCTCATTCCATCAACCACTGTTTGGGAGAAACCCCATGTCTCTCACTCCATCAACCACTGTTTGTCGGAAACCCCATCTCTCTCACTCCATCAACCACTATTTGTGGACAACCCCATGTCTCTCACTCCATCAACCACCGTTTGTCGGAAACCCCATGTCTCTCACTCCATCAACCACTGTTTGTGGACAACCCTATGTCTCTCACTCCATCAACCACTGTTTGTGGGAAACTCCATGTCTCTCATTGCATCAACCACTGTTTGTGGGAAACTCCATGTCTCTCACTCCATCAACCACTATTTGTGGACATCCCCATGTCTCTCACTCAATCAACCACTGTTTGTGGGAAACTCCATGTCTCTCACTCCATCAACCATTTTTTGTCGGAAACCCCATCTCTCTCACTCCATCAACCACTGTTTGGGAGAAACCCCATCTCTCTCACTCCATCAACCACTGTTTGTGGGAAACTCCATGACTCTCACTCCATCAACCACTGTTTGTGGGAAACCCCATGTCTCTCACTCCATCAACCACTATTTGTGGGAAACCACATGTCTCTCACTCCATCAACCACTGTTTGTGGGAAACTCCATGTCTCTCACTCCATCAACCACTGTTTGTGGGAAACCCCATGTCTCTCACTCCATCAACCATTGTTTGTGGGAAACTCCATGTCTCTCATTGCATCAACCACTGTTTGTGGGAAACCCCATGTCTCTCACTCCATCAACCACTATTTGTGGGAAACTACACGTCTCTCACTCCATCAACCACTGTTTGATGGAAACCCCATGTCTCTCATTCCATCAACCACTGTTTGTGGGAAACCCCATGTCTCTCATTCCATCAACCACTATTTGTCTCTTACTCCTGTTTCTGCAGACGACAGTCAACTGCGGCGTCGTCAATGTATACGCCTCCTACGAGGTTACACATCCGGGTCCCGCGTTCCATGACGTCAAGGGCGTTGCCACGGGCGACCTCCCGTCAGTGATGTACGTCAACACGTCAATAGACGGCCGTCCACTGTACATCACGTACGAAGGAGCTAAGCTCCCTGCTTCCGCCACGGGGTTAAAGGACTGTGACAATGCTTCTGTCCACATGTCCATTGTAAAAGGACCACCAAAAGGTACGTTAACCTGACTAGAGATCTTACTATTACACTGTCATCACTCAGTAGTACAAATTAGATTATGCTTGTCCGGCGTCGGTGTTAGGTAATCTCCCCTTACATGATACTCAAGCTCCTTACAGCGATAGCGCATTCACTAAACTAGAAAATCGCTTTTGGAAAACATGACCCCGTAAAGATCCGGCTTAGAACAGGTCTTCAGCAACCCATGCTTGTGATAAGAGGCGAGTTACGGGATCGGGTGGTCGGGCTCACGACCACGTGTATCAACAGTCAGGACTATATCAAGACATACATATTAAGTATGATGAATATAGAATTCTAGTACTTTCTTTAAGATACCCGGAACTTTATGCTGAACCTGGCATATTATTCATTATTTAAAAGTGAATATGAATGTCAACACGTGTTTGCTGAAACATGTGAGTCATCTATGTACGTATTTCTTAAAGGTCCTGATATCATATGCCGGGAGGATGGAGTTGAGAAGGAGTGTACCAAAACCGACTTCCTCATCAGCAAATACAACAAGTTCTTGTGTAGAGGTACAGTATGAAATCACATATCTGCACATATCGCTATATCTCCTGACTGAAATACACATTAGCACATTAAGCTCCCAATACTGTCTAGAACGGCCGTTAGACACCTTCAGTTGAACAACTCCAAAGTGAAAACTCAGTTGGTGTAAAATAAAATCATATAATTTTGGATCAAGATTTTACTGCAAATATTCAGATCCCAATTGCTTTGCAGGTGTACAAGTTATGTGTGCAGCACTTTTATCTTCTTTAAAACAATATAAGATAAATACTTTTGATGCCAAAGCGAATCATGAAATCAGCGCAAAAAGCAATGTTTGTTTAAAAGGTAATCTTTATGTTCCGAACACAGAAACGCCTGCGTGGGGGAATCTGTCATAGGTGTTCACTGTGGTTGGATGTAGATGCACGTGCAGCATGAGATATGCGTGGGGGAATCTTTCATAGGTGTTCACTGTGGCTGGATGTAGATGCATGTGCAGCACGAGATCTGCGTGGGGGAATCTTTTATAGGTGTTCACTGTGGTTGGATGTAGATGCACGTGCAGCACGAGATCTGCGTGGGGGAATCTTTCATAGGTGTTCACTGTGGTTGGATGTAGATGCACGTGCAGCACGAGATCTGCGTGGGGGAATCTTTCATAGGTGTTCACTGTGGTTGGATGTAGATGCACGTGCAGCATGAGATCTGCGTGGGGGAATCCTCCATAGGTGTTCACTGTGGCTGGATGAAGATGCACGTGCAGCATAGATGTGCTTTGAGAACATGTGTGTGTTTGTTGTTTAACGCCACACTCGGCATTATTCCAGCTATATGACGTTGGTCTGTACATAACCGAGTCTAGACCAGACAATCCAGTGGTTGATATCCACGCAGCTGGGATTGAAAAGGTAGTTCCTGGGTTACTGTGGTTATTTTTAAGAATAAGAATTCTGCTGATTTTCAGATAACTGGCAGGAGATTGAAAACCCTTGCACAGCCGCCAGGATCAGCAACAACGAACTCTACTTCCCTCATCCGTACGACAACACGAAGTTCATCAGGTGCGACCTCACCGGCGACATGTACATCACTCAGTGCCCGGGTCAGAAGCGCTACATCGCCGACTCGCATGTGTGTGGTACTGAACACGCCGTCATCAACAACAACAAGAAACCCATCGCCACCAACAACATATCCAACCCATGCACCTTAAACGAGATCAGGAACAACCACATGTACTTCCCCTACCCCGGAAACCTCGCCAAGTACATCCACTGTGACCCCTCGGGTAAGAGGTGTTGATAGCCCTTCATTCCTTCATTCAACTGTTTTCAGTAGACGTAGACCAACATCCCGACTATTTCGGTCTTTGGCTTCGTCACTGATTAACAACAAGTAGAATCCGGGGAGATCTCACAGACCGGAATATGGGATATTTAAACAATACACTGTCTCGATATTCAGATACCATTATGTCACACACTTTGACGGCGCACGTAAGTCTGTCATTCAGAGTGAGTGAGTGATAATGGTTTTACGCCGCTTTTCGGAATATTCCAGTAATATCACGGCGGGGGACACCGGAAATGGGTTTCACAGTCACATTGTACCCATTTGGAGATTCGAACCCGGGTCCACGGCGTGACGAGCGAACGCTTTATCCACTGCCGCTGTCATTCAGACCCCTGAAACATATATCTCCAATGTTGCCCCTGCAAGTCTATATTATTTTGTAAGTCTAGATTACTGCAATTAGGAAATGAAGAGAGCCTCAGGGCTCCGTTTTATTATTCTATATTAAGATTTTACAACTCTTTTTTTCTGTTTAATATTTTAATTTATGAGACTAGATGTTAGTCTAATCGCACAGGTGGCTAAGACGTTGAAGGCTCCTCAATTCGCTGTTCAGATTTGCATCCCTTATTTGTGCCAGGACCAGCTGATTACAATCCTTGGTGTCACCAAAGTTATAAACGTCTACGACCTGAATCCCCCTGCGAAGATCCGGGTTAGAATTCATATCAAACTACCCATACTTTGTCCTAAGAGGCGACGGGTAGTTAGGTTTGATTGAAGCATGTCATCGTGTCCCAACTGCGTAAATGTAGATCGATGCTCATGATGTCAATCACTGGATTGTCTCGTCCAAATTTGATTATTTACCGCCGTTATACAATATTGTTGAGTGTGGCGTAAAACAACAGATAAACAAAACGACCAGAATCACAGTTGAATACTCTTTTCAAAGGGGCGTTAACCCCAACTCACTCACTCACTCCGTCTTACTTACAGGCATGCCATGGGAGAACTCCTGCCAGGATGGCTTCCTCTGGTTCCAGGACGCACAGACGTGTTCCCCTGACTACCAGCACCAGGGAGTCGGATCCACTGCTTTCACCTTCGTCGACCCCTGCACTAAGGCCAACATCGACGCCGGCAACATGTTCTTCCTCTACGCCCCCGACCACAACAAGTATGTCCAGTGTGACGTCACCGGCATCTACTACATCCGCTCGTGCCCCGCGATGATGCATTTCAACGTCTCAAAGAAGCAGTGTGTGAGGAGGGACGAGAATGATGCTGTTGGAGTTCTACCATCTCCACCAGCTTAACAGGGATACATACCAACAAGCTTTTTACTTCTTCCATGAATATATTGGGAAAAACGTTTTTCTTGGTGGAATGATGTTGATATGATGTTACTGGCTTTTGTTACTTCTTTTCTGCGCGTGTGCCTTTGTAGTTGGTTGATAATTCAGATTATTGTTTGAATAATATGTTCAGGATGAAATCTTTACATGTTTCAACATTTTATGGTCTCGCGTAAATCGACATATATGTAAATGTATCGATGATAAGAACATATTTAGCTGATTAATAAATATATTTTGTCTTTCTTTCTGATTATTGGATTTTGCAACAACAAAGCTACAAGAATTAACAATGTAGACAAAGAAAACGCCCACTACAACAGTAGCTCCAGGTAATCTAACGACACAGAACACGCCCACTACAACAGTAGCTCCAGGTAATCTAACGACACAGAACACGCCCACTACAACAGTAGCTCCAGGTAATCTAACGACATAGAACACGCCCACTACAACAGTAGCGCCAGGTAATCTAACGACACAGAACACGCCCACTACAACAGTAGCGCCAGGTAATCTAACGACAAAGAACGCCCACTACAACAGTGGCTCCAGGTAATCTAACGACACATAACACGCCCACTACAACAGTAGTTCCAGGTAATCTAACGACACAGAACACGCCCACTACAACAGTAGCTCCAGGTAATCTAACGACACAGAACACGCCCACTACAACAGTAGCTCCAGGTAATCTAACGACAGAGAACACGCCCACTACAACAGTAGCTCCAGGTAATCAAACGACACAGAACACGCCCACTACAACAGTGGCTCCAGGTAATCTCACGACACAGAACACGCCCACGACAACAGTAGCTCCAGGTAATCTTCCGACACAGATCACGCCCACTACAACAGTAGCGCCAGGTAATCTAACGACACAGAACACGCCCACAACAACAGTAGCTCCAGGTAATCTCACGACACAGAACACGCCCACTACAACAGTAGCTCCAGGTAATCTAACGACACAGAACACGCCCACTACAACAGTAGTTCCAGGTAATCTAACGACACAGAACACGCCCACTACAACAGTAGCTCCAGGTAATCTAACGACACAGAACACGCCCACTACAACAGTAGCTCCAGGTAATCTAACGACACAGAACACGCCCAGTACAACAGTGACTCGAGGGAATCTAACGACACAGAACACGCCCACAACAACAGTAGCTCCAGGTAATCTAACGACACAGAACACGCCCACTACAACAGTAGCTCCAGGTAATCTCACGACACAGAACACGCCCACTACAACAGTAGCTCCAGGTAATCTAACGACACAGAACACGCCCACTACAACAGTAGCTCCAGGTAATCTAACGACACAGAACACGCCCACTACAACAGTAGCTCCAGGTAATCTAACGACATAGAACACGCCCACTACAGCAGTAGCGCCAGGTAATCTAACGACACAGAACACGCCCACTACAACAGTAGCTCCAGGTAATCTAACGACAAAGAACGCCCACTACAACAGTGGCTCCAGGTAATCTAACGACACAGAACACGCCCACTACAACAGTAGTTCCAGGTAATCTAACGACACAGAACACGCCCACTACAACAGTAGCTCCAGGTAATCTAACGACACAGAACACGCCCACTACAACAGTAGCTCCAGGTAATCTAACGACACAGAACACGCCCACTACAACAGTAGCTCCAGGTAATCTAACGACACAGAACACGCCCACTACAACAGTAGCTCCAGGTAATCTAACGACACAGAACACGCCCACTACAACAGTAGCTCCAGGTAATCTAACGACATAGAACACGCCCACTACAGCAGTAGCGCCAGGTAATCTAACGACACAGAACACGCCCACTACAACAGTAGCGCCAGGTAATCTAACGACAAAGAACGCCCACTACAACAGTGGCTCCAGGTAATCTAACGACACATAACACGCCCACTACAGCAGTAGCGCCAGGTAATCTAACGACACAGAACACGCCCACTACAACAGTAGCTCCAGGTAATCTAACGACAAAGAACGCCCACTACAACAGTGGCTCCAGGTAATCTAACGACACAGAACACGCCCACTACAACAGTAGTTCCAGGTAATCTAACGACACAGAACACGCCCACTACAACAGTAGCTCCAGGTAATCTAACGACACAGAACACGCCCACTACAACAGTAGCTCCAGGTAATCTAACGACACAGAACACGCCCACTACAACAGTAGCTCCAGGTAATCTAACGACACAGAACACGCCCACTACAACAGTAGCTCCAGGTAATCTAACGACACAGAACACGCCCACTACAACAGTAGCTCCAGGTAATCTAACGACATAGAACACGCCCACTACAGCAGTAGCGCCAGGTAATCTAACGACACAGAACACGCCCACTACAACAGTAGCGCCAGGTAATCTAACGACAAAGAACGCCCACTACAACAGTGGCTCCAGGTAATCTAACGACACATAACACGCCCACTACAACAGTAGTTCCAGGTAATCTAACGACACAGAACACGCCCACTACAACAGTAGCTCCAGGTAATCTAACGACACAGAACACGCCCACTACAACAGTAGCTCCAGGTAATCAAACGACACAGAACACGCCCACTACAACAGTGGCTCCAGGTAATCTCACGACACAGAACACGCCCACTACAACAGTAGTTCCAGGTAATCTAACGACACAGAACACGCCCACTACAACAGTAGCTCCAGGTAATCTAACGACACAGAACACGCCCACTACAACAGTAGCTCCAGGTAATCTAACGACACAGAACACGCCCACTACAACAGTAGCTCCAGGTAATCTAACGACATAGAACACGCCCACTACAACAGTAGCGCCAGGTAATCTAACGACACAGAACACGCCCACTACAACAGTAGCGCCAGGTAATCTCACGACAAATTACGCCCACTACAACAGTGGCTCCAGGTAATCTAACGACACAGAACACGCCCACTACAACAGTAGTTCCAGGTAATCTAACGACACAGAACACGCCCACTACAACAGTAGCTCCAGGTAATCTAACGACACAGAACACGCCCACTACAACAGTAGCTCCAGGTAATCTAACGACATAGAACACGCCCACTACAGCAGTAGCGCCAGGTAATCTAACGACACAGAACACGCCCACTACAACAGTAGCGCCAGGTAATCTAACGACAAAGAACGCCCACTACAACAGTGGCTCCAGGTAATCTAACGACACATAACACGCCCACTACAACAGTAGTTCCAGGTAATCTAACGACACAGAACACGCCCACTACAACAGTAGCTCCAGGTAATCTAACGACACAGAACACGCCCACTACAACAGTAGCTCCAGGTAATCTAACGACACAGAACACGCCCACTACAACAGTAGCTCCAGGTAATCAAACGACACAGAACACGCCCACTACAACAGTGGCTCCAGGTAATCTCACGACACAGAACACGCCCACTACAACAGTAGCTCCAGGTAATCTTCCGACACAGATCACGCCCACTACAACAGTAGCGCCAGGTAATCTAACGACACAGAACACGCCCACAACAACAGTAGCTCCAGGTAATCTCACGACACAGAACACGCCCACTACAACAGTAGCTCCAGGTAATCTAACGACACAGAACACGCCCACTACAACAGTAGCTCCAGGTTATCTCACGACACAGAACACGCCCACTACAACAGTGGCTCCAGGTAGTTTAACGACACATAACACGCCCACTACAACAGCAGCGCCAGGTAATCTAACGACACAGAACACGCCCACTACAACAGTAGCTCCAGGTAATCTAACGACACAGAACACGCCCACTACAACAGTAGCTCCAGGTAATCTAACGACACAGAACACGCCCACTACAACAGTAGCTCCAGGTAATCTAACGACACAGAACACGCCCACTACAACAGTAGCTCCAGGTAATCTAACGACATAGAACACGCCCACTACAACAGTAGCGCCAGGTAATCTAACGACACAGAACACGCCCACTACAACAGTAGCGCCAGGTAATCTAACGACAAAGAACGCCCACTACAACAGTGGCTCCAGGTAATCTAACGACACATAACACGCCCACTACAACAGTAGTTCCAGGTAATCTAACGACACAGAACACGCCCACTACAACAGTGGCTCCAGGTAATCTAACGACACAGAACACGCCCACTACAACAGTAGCTCCAGGTAATCTAACGACAGAGAACACGCCCACTACAACAGTAGCTCCAGGTAATCAAACGACACAGAACACGCCCACTACAACAGTGGCTCCAGGTAATCTCACGACACAGAACACGCCCACTACAACAGTAGCTCCAGGTAATCTTCCGACACAGATCACGCCCACTACAACAGTAGCGCCAGGTAATCTAACGACACAGAACACGCCCACAACAACAGTAGCTCCAGGTAATCTCACGACACAGAACACGCCCACTACAACAGTAGCTCCAGGTAATCTAACGACAAAGAACGCCCACTACAACAGTGGCTCCAGGTAATCTAACGACACAGAACACGCC